>NW_027269262.1:49695000-51088750 GCF_023055355.1 Agelaius tricolor | reverse complement strand
CCCCTTAATTCCTTTATTCAACACGTCCTTTATGACCTTTTGGATATCTTCCATGATGTAATGCGCCACTTGTGAAAATGTGAAATTTTTCTTGAGGAAAGAACTGCTGACATACATTCAGTTCAAGGTGAAGAAATTAATGCATTCCACTCATAGTTATGCTTGGAATCAGAATATCTTCTTGCCTTGGTTTCCCTGGTGATTACTATAACTGGCAATTTATTAAAAACTTAGCCTCAGTACTTCTATGCTTCCATGCATCTTGACCTTCAATCAGAATTTCAGACATAATTAAATGCTTCATAAAAACAATTCAAATATTATCTTTAGCCTCAGCTTGGGGCCCTATCAGTTATTTTGGCAATCCCTCAAGGGAAGAATTGTTCTCAGAAAGTGACTCTACCAGGGTGAATTTAAAAGTTGCCAAAATAGGGAAGCATAGAACAGTTCATGTTGAGGTAGTACATAAAGCCAAAAGAAAGAAGTCACTACCATCAAATCCCTCACGATATTGCCACTACACATCAGCTTGTTGTGTTTGACCTCTGTACACTGTTGTGTAAAACATAAGCATTAAAAAAAAACCCAAGCTGTGGATATTCCACCATATTTGCAGTAACTTTTTTTCAATTTTCACAATACCAAAATTTTGAGCAGTCAGACTTCATTTTATAATAAAAGATTCTGAGGTCATGATCCAGGAGAAGCAGTACATGAAGGAATGCTTCAGACATTATGAATGGTCTTTAGGTATTTTTCTGAAACTCTGCTTTATCCATTGGGAGTCTCATTTGAAACATGTCATGCTTTGGGTGTCTGACATTCTCAAATATCACATAGAAGTCAATATACCATCATATAAACAACAGATCAACATGTGTCTTACCTGTCAGTCCTGTCAAGTCCTTCCTTCAGTTTTATCCCTCTGCTGTTGAGTCAATGTGTGAAAACAGGAAGAACATGACTTCATTCAGGTATGGGCTAGATGATTATACTATGGCAATCCTTTCTTCAGCTCAAAGCCAACTATTTCTCAACAATTCTTTCCTTGATTCCTACAGGTAGTGGGCTTCTTCCATGCTTGGTATCTGCTGTTGTCTTTGCTGCAGAAAATGAACACATTTGAATAATAAAATTAAATGTTATCAGCTTCACTAAGCTCTCTGTAGAGTAACACTGTGATTTAATTACTTTTTTAAACCCATGCTATACCCAAGATTCTGCCCAATTTCCTAGCTTGGTTAGCCTTTCCCAGGAAAGGGAGAGACAGATGTTTTCAAAGACTCAAAAAACTCTACACTGAACAGTGAACATTTTTAAACTGTCTTCAGTAAGATGCAAACCCTAGACAAAATGTCTGGCTATAAAAAGATATATTTACATATATTTTAATGGCATTTAAAATAATTAAAACAAGAGCACTCATTTATTCAATCAGTCTCTAATTTGAGTACATGCATGTTTTGTGAAAATAGTTTTAATTTTTTACATTTTTACCAATAGATGGTGCTAGCAATTTCTACATTTAGTTAAATATCTGCACCCATTTTACTCAGCTCAGACCCATAACAATCCTCTGAAACTACTAGAGAGAAACAGTCTATCTGTGTGCCAATTAAAGCAGGAAATGCCAGTTCACCCATATTCAACATTTTACATATTGAAAAGGCCAGTAGAGCAGCAGAAAGTCATCAGTAGCTACCCACTGCAGAACATATACAGTATGCAAATGACAAATCTGCTGTTCTCTCTCCTCCAATGTATTTTCAAGATTTCTGGAATAGTCACATCATGTTTTTCTGGCATTAGGGTGCATACTTTTAGCAAAAAGGATGCTGGCATCAGTCAAATTAGCTCCTCCATCAGTCTTCTACAGAGCACAATGGAAGCTGAATGCCTTAAGCACAAATCCTGCCAAGTTTTTGTGCACATGCCTCACTTTATGCTCAGGGGATAGTTCTGAAAAGTCAACCAAGATGTTCATTGTATGCAAAGTTAAGTAAATCAGAGATTATCTGTGAATTATATGATATGTTTGGAGTGCCTGGAATTGAATGTAGTGGCTCTTAATGGAAATTGTCAGATGTTTTCTGCAGCCATTAGGAGGATGCATCCAGAATGGAGCACATTTTTATAATACCAGCTAGTCATCTAGGCATTTCACATTCAAAATTCGCTGTTTAAATATTTCAGTTCTGTGGATCAGATTGTGTTGTATGGGTTCAGAGAAAGTATGTTCAAGGTCACTACAAGTGCATTTAAAAAAAAAAAAAAGAACAAATCAGAATAGATAAAAACAGTCTTGTTCTCTGCATTTCCAATTTCCTCCAGAACTCTGCTATCTGTAAAAAAACCCTTAAGAATGTTTCCAATATCTCATTGTCATCGGCTTTATTTTTCTTACTACTTAGAGACATTCTCAAAATGTTTTGAGATAACTGAAACGCTGTACCTCTTCAGAGGGAAGCTGTAGCCCTGTGCTCTCCAGTTCATTTCCACATGCAGTACACTCCAGTGTGAACTGGCTTTACACAGCATGGAAGTAAGCTCCCTGGAATAACAGATTTTCACAAAGAGGTTGCAGCTTACAGACTTTGAGCTCATGGGGATTACAGTTACCTGCAATTTCCTTTTATGACCTCCACTGGCTTTGGGTATAATAAAAAGCCATTGCAGACTTCCACTATCTATACATGTATATATATATAAAAATGGGTGTGTGTGTGTGTATGCATTATATATGTATAAAATATTTATACTTACTGTTATATATTTATAATACACATATTTTATTGTATATTAGATTTTAATATAAATTATATTATTTACAACATGTATTTATAGTACATTATTTTATATTTTTATACATGTATATACATATGTATATGAGTATGTAATATTTATGTGTATAAAACATGAAGAAGCATATATGCATACATTGCCTATGTTTTTAAATATATATATATATATATATAATAAATAATATTATACATATATATTGCATTATAAAACAAAGAATATTATATTTCCTCAATATTTAAGTGAATGCCTCCCTCTGGGAACATGTAGACAGTAGCTCATGTAACTTTCTGCTGTTATAGCTACATGCCTCCTTGTTTAATTTATCAAGACCTTATTATATTTCTAGGAAGTATAAGGGAAATATGAATTAGTTTGCTTTACAGATCCATTAAAATAATCAAAAATTTGAAAACCTCACTTTATAAATTTCTATCACTTCCATTATTTTCTGACATAATGGAAAATGCTTTGGGAGAGGGAAATGTGTTCTTGCAAACCCCAAAAATAATTAATATGGCCAAAAAGCCTACAATAATTCACTTTTTATTTTCTTTTTCTTTCTGTCTCCTTCTTTTAGCAAACCAAGTTTTATTGCATGAACCTTGTTCAGAAATGTCTGTGTCTGTAAATGAATCAGTATATTCTGAATCTCCCTTGAAATGCTGATTTATCTTTCTGGATTATGTCAAAGACCCATGCATTCTCCAGATAGTTTGAGAGGCCCATTTCCACAGTCATTATTGTTTCCTCATGTAGAGGACCAGTGATCATAGCAATACCTTGATATTTTCAGCTGTACTTCTGTAATGCAGAATTTTTATTAAAAAAGGCAATCCATCAGCCCACTTCTGTCTCATAAACTTTCTTACAGAAGATCCCTGAGAAGGTGTCAGTTGCTTCTACTCACCATGGAAAATGAAAAAGGCTCTTGATCTGCTTGTGGAAGAATGTGGAGTTGTGAAAATAGCTGGTTCCCCATTCTTTACTTGCTTAAGATCTTCATCTTCATTCAGTGAAGTTATGACTCCTTACTAGTATACAAATATTTATCCCTCAACAGGAACTTTGCTACCTTTTCTCACTAAACTGCAAACCTTTAATTTGCTCTCCCATGAAAGAGTGTTGTTTTCACTTCATAGAGAGACAGAGCACATAAAGAGCGACTTCAATTATTGTAGGTTGCATGGTGATTCAATGCTGATCAAAATAACTGCTCAAACACAAAAATTAAAATCAGGTCTCTCAGCGGTATCTTTATTCAGATCTTTCATTATGGAACAAACTCTGTGAATGGAATATTCCTCTGTGACTGGGGAGGTTTAGGTTTAGATATTAGGAGAAGATTATTCATCCCTGAGGGGCACTGGAACAGGTTCCCCAGGGAAATGGTCACAGAACAAATCTTCCAGAGTTCAATAAGTGTTTGGACAATGCTCTCAGGCACACAGTGTGATTCTTGGGGTTGTCCTGTGCAGAACAAAATGATCCTTGGGAGCTTTCTAACTCAGGATATTCTATGATTCTATGAAAACTAAGTAGATGTTTATCAAATACTGGATTCTGTCTCTTTAAATGTAGATTTCAAGAAATCCATTATTATAAACATCCTTTAGAAACAAATCCAATTTTTTTTAAATATAAAATATTTTTATTTTCTTAACATTCAAAAATCTTTATTAAATATTCCAAGCTTAGTATGTCTCTGATAATGAGTGTGTGTTTACATTCTTCCAATATTAGCTTGAGGCACTTGGGAAGCTTTAGGTCAGATATCTGATCTCACATTTCAGAAGTGGCTGCAGCTGTGTGGTTAAAAGCCACTGGTGTAAAATCTGGTTAAAAACTTAGTTGACCTCAAATAAAGGATAATTTCACCAAACAAAAGGACCCCAGAGCCTCAAAGAAATCGAAAACCAATTATCACATTTGTTTCACTGCTAAATTTTAGTGGTCAAAATATCTTCCCAATAATTTAGTAATTATAGCCTCATTTGGATTACAGGCCACCTAGACCAATCCCCTGCTCAGAGTACTCTGAACGAGATCAGGTTGCTCAGAGTCTTGCCCAGTCATATCTTTAACATCTCCAAGGACAGAAATATTCAATCTCTTGAACATCAGCCTGAATGAGAAAAATAAATGCTTGCAA
Source organism: Agelaius tricolor (assembly GCF_023055355.1). Lineage (NCBI taxonomy): Eukaryota > Metazoa > Chordata > Aves > Passeriformes > Icteridae > Agelaius > Agelaius tricolor. The sequence continues at coordinate 51,083,799 of NW_027269262.1, read as the reverse complement.
ACCAGACCACGGGTGTGATCTACTCATTGAAGTCTTGAAAGCAATTGCTGGCACAATATGCTATTTTTTTTTCTGTAAATGGCCATCTCAGAGGTCAGTTGAAGAATTTCTATTCCAAGATTCTTATTGTAGGTGTGGTGTCCAAGGAAATTAGAAAAATTAAAATCTAAGCCATTCCACATACTGATAGAGACATACTGAGAGGTTTAGACAGGATTGAAGCACACGTTTTTCTAGCAATGGTGCAAGTGCAGTAGGTGTCTAAATTCTAGATCAAAGTTAAATCATAATATCTGATTTTCATGCACATTATTAAAAATCATGAAGAGTAAGAAAAAGCCTCCATTCAGCAGACTGAAGCATTCTATTTAAGGATCTGTGACTTTCATGTGAAATATTTCAAGGGTTGTCAAGGCAAAATTCAATTAACTTTAAACCACTAGTAGTATAAAAGTGTGAATAGGAGGGACACAAGCACCCAAACTGCTTTGCTATTGATCAGGTTTAAAAACTGTGAACACTAATAGAAAGCAAAAGATAGCTTGTCAAAAGGCACAGGGAGGCTGGCAGGTTTCTGTCTAGCTTGTTCAAGTGTGATGTTGTTCTTTTTTCAGCAGATAAAACGCATTCAGACATTTCCACAAAGAAAATTATATTGTATGGCATTTTTTAAAATAAGATTAAAAGAGCTACTTTTACCACCAGTGACTGCCATTAATTGGTATGCTGCAAGGGAGCTGACACATCCCTGGATGGCACATCTATTAAGTGTAGACTGCAATCAGTAAAATAGGTTTTCCAACAAATGACTTGTCAAAGCCTTGACACAAGAATTACTTATGCTTGTAGTCAGTCACTTACTTTTCCCCAGTTCAGATGCTCATCTTCTGCCCCCACACTGGAATCTGAAACACAGTGAAATGTATTTCTCCATTTTTGCTTGATTAAAGTCCTAATGCATGGAATAAAACCAAATCAGTGAGTGTCCTAAGGATAGACCAACAGACTCAGAGTAGAAAAGCAGTGGTTCAGGAATGCAACTTTCCAATTTTCTTTTCAAGCAGCTAGAGTTTCAAGACAGTCTCAGATTTTCTGTGGTAATAGATGTGAACAGAAAATGTCTTTCAACTGACAGCTCCACCACCAAGCTCACTAGACCAGCCTGGCTCCCTTTGATCTTCAGTCTTTCTGGAAATAAAATTCATTATCATGCTCCCTAGCAGCAAGTGCACATGTTTTACCTGGGTAAAATCTGGAAACATTCAGTGACAAGGCTGCTATTCATTGTAGATGCAAAATGTTCACTTGGGAAACTCTTTTTTTTTCTTTCCTTACTATATTTTTTAAATTTTATATTTAATTCTATGCATGTTTTGGCTTAAGTACTGAATTGTAACTCTACTTTTGCATGCGGAAACCTGAATGGACAGGACAGGAATGATCTTTTCACTAAATTGCACAAATTCAACTAAGATATATGTCTCTATTTATAGGGTCACTATTTACTCCACCTTGTCACCCATGTTACGACTGACAGCTATTTTTGATAAGTATCGCAACATAAAATGAAACAATAATACACAATTTGCTTTTAGGAATCTTTCTGGGGCACTTTAGGAGCAATTGTATCAATGACACTAAGCGATAGGAGTTACCTTCACCTTTAAACACTTATGTGTCTCTTGTAAGTTGAAGAGGCAGATTCAGAAGTTGGTTCATTTTAGGATTTCTCTTTAGCTGGTACCTAAAAGTCTAGCCACATACCTAACCACCAAACAGAGGCTAGAGAAAATGAACAGCAATCCTAGATTACTATCTTTAATGCTGATAGACTCTCACCACTGGAGGGAAAACAAAGTCAAACTAGAAAACCCTAACGAAGTAGATTTACAAAGGTGGCTTCACTGGGAAGTTCAGATTTTTCTGGTGAAGTCTCTTACAGTTTGCAGATTTGTTTGTCAGATTTGTCAGGTTTGTCAGGCTTGTCAGATTCATTTTCAATGTCTTGACTTAATTTTCATTTCATACTTTTATTTTAAGTCATAACTAACACATATAGCCAGAGAAAACTGAAGATTCTTAGCTGGCAGGTCCTTTTTTCAGCCTGAAAAGACTTATTAAGCTGAAGGAAGAAAATTACAATGGAATCACAGTGATCCCTTGTGAATTCTGTCACAAATATTACTGAAAACTGGGTTCAAAAAACCTATGCTGTCCATGGATGCTTATTTACAAAATTTGCACTAAGTGGAGATTATCACTCCTGTTGAAAAGTTGTAACTCTGGGGAATTCTGTTTTCCAAAGCATTGGATTTCTACGAGTTTACCGGTGTTTTCCTTTTTTCCTGCTTAATGAATGAATAGAAGATGCTTAAGACTTCTGTAAAGAATTTATTTTTTTTTTCAGGGACTTTCCAACGAGTAAATTAACTCTCCATAATATCAATAAAGCTAGTATTAAATGGATTAAATATTGGCTAACTAACTGTTCCCAGAGCAGCTAGTGAAGTGGAACCATCCCTGAACAAGGATGTGGATAATAATGTTTTGCTGTCATTAGTATTAGACCTGACCTTGTTCAGTGTTCCTCTCTGTGGTCTGGAAATAAATATCAAATCACTGCCTTTTCAAATGACATATGGATTTGTACTGTATCAAATAATGGTGGCCAGGTGTTCATTCCAAGCAATTGAAGCTGTTGACTGCATCAGACCCTGTCATTAAATGAGTCCTAATATAGCCAAAGACACAATTTCACAGAAACCCTGAAAGAGAATCTATATCTCCAAAATTTACAACTCTATCCTAGAAAGCAAGAGTTGTACAAAAAAACCCTCTTCATTTCAGAGTAGAATAAGGCCAGGTGGGATGGGGTTTTTGTCGCTGTCGAGGCGGTCACGACATAAAGCAGAGACTACAAGCAGTCTCAGTTGGCAACACTTTATTATTGAATATGGCTGATTTTTATACACTTTCCAATTGTTTATCTTTCTTCTATCTTTACTATTGGCTACAATAAATCAACATAATACTATTGGTGAGAAGTTATGGTGACTTAATTAACTTTCTAAAAATGTTTCATCCAGCTGCAAAGTTCTTCTATCTTTCTTCTCTCGGTCTCCTTGGTTACAGCTTTGGAGAGAGCTCCTTATCAGTTTCTTCTTACTTCTCAGCTTCTTCTCGCTCCTTTAGCTAACAGGCCTGCTGTTAGCCCCTTCCACAATTCCCCCTTTTTGTTTTTGGACTGTAAATACAGCTGCTATGGATTTTTGCAGGGCTCTTTGCAAAAATCTCAGCAGAGAGGGGACACACAAAACTTACAATCACAACTATCAACAAAATTCTCACTCAATACAATCATTCCTGTCCTTCATCTATCTTTGAGTACTGATATATAGTCTTAGCCAGTGTCATCTGCACGTTCTGCTTCAACTGCAGAACTATCCATCCTATCCTTTCTTGCACGTTCTAAGTAAAGTTTAACACAGCGAGCAAGAACTCATCGAAGACTATTATCTGTCAAAACACAAGCATAACTCCTCTCCCAAGTTATCAGTTCTACTGAGCTAGACTATATACCAGTAATCAAATCTTTAACTCATATCTTAACATTTCTACAGAAATCCAGTTGCTTAGAATTCAAAGAAAAAAAATAGTAAAAGATTAGATATAACTGTGAATCAAGTAAGAGACGTAAAAAGTTTAACACATAAACAACTTTATCTAATCTCACTTGAAGTGACTCCTGTTGCAGTTTTTAGCAACCTGGTCCTGGTTTTTAGCAATAAGGTGTCCCTGCCAGAGTTGGAACTAGGTGATCTTTAAGGTCCATTCCAACTCAAGTGATTTTATGATCCTATGATCCTATAGCTAAAATAATTCAACATGAGCTGCCTGTGGGAGGCTGAGATAAATCAGGCCAATGAAATCCTAAGTGTTGACTGTCAAGTAGAGGCATGCCCAGTTATACACCTGTTCTTTTTATAAGCTTGTCCATACCAGTAATTAGTTGACATTTGAAGTTATTTCTGGGGTGTTGAACGCTTGTACAGTAGAAAACTAGACAAGATGTGAATTAACTGTCGCATACTGCAAAAGTCTGGAGAAGAATAAAACCTAGAAGCAATTTCTTTCACATGTTCATGGTTTGGCAGAAACATAAGGAACAGATATAGCAGATCTTGTCTTAGAGAAAAGCTCTAGAGAAACACTGTCCAAAATGCTGTGTTTTAAATAATCTATTAATGTATTCATACAAAAGACATGGTCATGTGCCTTCCCTGATTTCAGGGGTAACCTAAGCACTCACATTACATCAGCACTGACTACATTACCATGGCTGTCATGTTTTGTAAGTTAATTAGACAAGTATCAAAACACCTAGTGTCACAACAACATTAGTGTGTTACACACACATTTCAGATTAGCAGGACAATATTTATTAGTCTAGGAGATACAAGCTAAGAGCTCTTTTCTAGGCCAAATATTACCTCTTATAATTCATTTCACTTACAGCAACTAACAAACTCCCTATTTATTACAGGTTGAATTCCTTTTCATTTGCATATTAAGTGGGCAAAAGGCTTCATAAAAAATCACTGGATTTTAATAGAGTTCATTTCCCAGTACAGAGATATATCTCAATATGTGACATTGTCAAGACTGCTACTAGAAGGGTTTATTTGCCTGCTGTTTGAAAAAGGAAGAAAGCTTAGAAGAGCAGCAAAATTATGCAGAAACTGGACAAAGAAATACCTCTGAGTGACAAGATGGTCTTTCTCTTACAAAAAGAAAGAGCACATTACCCACATTGTATATATACTGTATGTTCTTCATAGCAATAATAAATGTAAAATGGAAGCCTATGATATCATAGAGAAAGCCATTGCTGGAAGCATCTGATAATTAAAGCTAGACTACTTTAAATTTCAACAAAACAGTTTTTGTTTTTAAACAATCAGTGATAGAGCAATGAAATTACATTACCTAAATACACTGTCTAGGAAAGGTGCCAAGTGCCATCATTCATTATCTTGTAAAATGTAGTATATAGCCATATGCTAGTGAAATATGAGTAGTTTGCATAGAAAGGAATAAACTGATGAAATTCTATGGCAACAGTCATATGGAAGTTTCCAGTAGATGTGGTTGTGTCCTTCTGCACTTGAAAGCCATTATGTTCCTGCAAATTCATGAATTTTAAATCACATGAGTAAGAGTCATGGGCAGAATATGATAGCCAAGATTTAGGAAACAGAAATCCCACTGAGTGCCAAAGGTATAAATGAGTTTAGTTTCTTTCAGATATACTTGAAAATCCCATCAATATTATTAAGGGTTTCAACTACTTTTACTTATGTTCATATAATATTGGTGGAATGTGTCTGAAGATTTAAATTTTTGAAATTCCTGAACTCTGTTGCACATGCCATTCAAAACCTCTAACCTCAAAATACCAGGGTCCAGTCATGTTAGATCATGATATTAGGTGAATTTATTGATAAAAATTTGTTCTTACCAAGTGTTTGTGCACAGTACACTGGCAGCACATACCAAAGCACCAGCAGACAGATTATGAGAGGGGAAGCATGACTGTATTTTGCAGAAGTTCTGTGGATCACTGTTAATTACTTCTGTGAATATTTATTTAAACAAAGATACTCAATTTTTAGAAAGGATAAAAATATTCAAAACACCTTTTTACTGTTTAACATACACAAGACCTGTCATTCACTAGAAACTGCTCTCAAATAAGCATTACCTTCTCTAGAAAAAATATTTATATTAAGATTTCTAAAGAAAAACATTAGAATGTGAATTTAGAAAAAATACAGTCTTGGCATAATAAAAAATCAGAAAGTTAGTTCCATGCTAAATTAAAAAGAAAATATTTATAATGTATGATGAATTCTTTTAAGTGTTTCCTTGACTGATCAGTGTAATATTGGAACTTTCTTTTCTTGTTTTTAGTTGGAATAGGGATTTTGTTTTGCTGTGGGGTTTTTTTTGTTTGACTTTTTTTGTGAAATATTGTGCATTCCAAGTGCAGATATCACAGCTAGTATTTTTTGCCTTTTTAGCCAGGCTGGTATACGCTAAATAATTGTGACCACAGGAGCTGGCCCTGCAACATTCCCTAAACAGTTAGCTAAGAAGAATGGGATTGTTCTTCAAACTCCTTTATGCTTCTTAGCCAGAAAATTTTCTGTAGTTATTAAAAACAAGATAAATTAGACCATTTTAAACTCCAAATTGCTGCAGTTAGATTAGAAGTAGGAAACTGACCTTCAGCTTTGTTCGACTGCTACAGTGCCTCATGCAATGGAAACACATTCACAGCAGCCATTCTGGACAGACTGTGTCTCTTGGATGAACCCCCTGCATTTGGTCCCACTCCTTTCCCTCTCTTTGCAGCTCTGTTCTTGCAGAATGTGCTGCTCTGTCCATTTTACATGGATTTGAAGTCAGCAATGCTGAACCCCCAATACAGTGGCTTGACTGCGTGCAGATGTGTGTATGTGCACCCCAAAAGGGAAGCAGAGGAAACAGGACCACCAGTGACTTACTTGCAGAAAGCTTTATGTTGCTTTTGCCTATTTCTTTAGAACATTTATGTTCTACATATATTTTACCCCTAGAATTTTAAGCAATATTTGGAGTTTGTTGAACAACAAGCTTTGTTTTTTAAGTACTCCTTTTTCATGGCAACAAAATTTAGGTATGCAGGTGGTACCACAGTGGGGTACACAACAATAGAAAGTACATAACAAAATGATCAAAGAGCTCTGGTTACCTAAAATAAGTATCAGAATTCCTCTGGTTAAAAACTTAAACTTATAGGCATGCAGAACATTATGGGATTACAGGTCATGCCCTAAAAGGAAAATCAAGAAATAATTTAATTCAAACCCAGTGGTTGTATCTATTCAAATTCACATTGCACTTCCTCATAAGAAGAAAACACTTTCAAGGAGAAAGGCAAAGCAAGAGGGAAATATTGTTCTTTTCAATACCAAGAAATAGGTACTCTAAAATAAATTGTTGCCTGTATAGGTGCTACTTTTCTACATGTAATATTAGTGGTAATCATATTGGCAATTGTTTTTAACTGACAGATTCAGGGTGACTTCATTGTTTTACAGAGGCATTTTTCCACTTGACTAGTAATGCCACTATAAAAATTCTTGATTGCATTTCCTTGCTTTTTGACATTGCATTCTGCGTTTGTCATTTGTATACATACATATGTAAACAGCTTCATGGCAAATTCTATTTGCCTACTCACCTTGAGTGACCCATAGTGTACGTGATTACAGGATATAATAAAAGGCATATGAATTTAATATGGCCACTTGTTCCCAGAAATTACTACAGTCTTTAGAGAGAAAAAGGTAGGAGGGAATATATGAGTTTGGAGTTGATAAGAAAACATGGGAAGAAGGCATCAAAAAGATGAATAACAAGACACATCACACAAACTCTGAAAAAATGCACAATATTATTCTAATAGAACAGGCAAATAATTTCATTTTTCCTCTAGATAAATGTACTCTTATATTATGTACTTCCATGGACAGCTTTGAATTCTCAAGGGACAAGATATTGTGGAGTGTCCAAATGTTCTTTCCATGAAATGCCATGGCTGTGGTCAACCATATGTTTGTGTGGTCATTTACACTTGCATAAAAACTCAGCAAAACGCAGTGTGACCTCAGGTCAGCAGAGTCCAGATGCCAGAAGCAAGTGGTGAAAGGAAAAACAGGGTATTGAGAAGGTTCCTGTTTGAAATGTGGTCTGGAAGGGACATGTCTTGATTTACAGTCTCAGACACAGATGCTTGCTAGGTTGTTCCCAAATTCCTCTTCTGGCTGCTGACCACAGAGGTGATGACTTCTTAGGCAAATTAGACCTTGAAATTCTCAGAGAATCCCAGACTGTTGTCTGTCCTTTGTGGCAGAATTATACAGCATTTATTGGGACTGTAAGAACCACTTATGCCTTGAATAGGGAATTTACCATTTTAAAAACACCCGGGTTTACACGTGCTTCTGGAAAACACAACAACTTCACTAGAAACAGTTTTCTTCTATGTTTTTGCCCTCTGTTATCAAAAAGCTATCATGGAATAAGCTACATCTTTCTGTGCCCAACACCACGCATTGTAAGATCCTTCCTCACTAAGTTTTATATCTAAGTTTTCATGTAATTAATTTTACAACCTTGTGATTTATTAATTTGCTTCCATTTGAAGATGCATCTACAAGGCTGTGTCCACTTAGCAAGATGAGATGCTTTCCTTTTAAAAAAATAGAATAAAAATCAGCAAAGTTAGCCAGATCAGAATTTGATCTTAGAAGGTATATTTTTGTTCATGAGGTACATCTGAGATTTTTTGAGGTCTAACTGCAACTTGGAAATTAATGATGAATGAGGTACATCCTATTTTTCAGACTGCCTCCATCCAGTGTTGGATCTTCTATAAAATATATTGAAATGGGAAAAGAAACTGTGAAGCATGCTCATTTTTCATTTTTCTTGAGTAAAATTCAATTGTGAATTTTGAATTACACATTCCAGAAAAATATTGAGATTCAGTTCTGGGGGAAATCTCATTATATTATTTCTAGGTATTTTTTTACCAAAGCAAGGGTGAAAAAGCCCAAGGAAAAATAAACAAAGAAAAAAACCACAAGTACACAAAGGCCCCTGAAAAGACCCCCACCCCCACTACCCCCTCAAGTAACAATCCCACCACCAAGCAAGTCAATACCAGCCACGGCATGATTTGGATGGCACATCCTGGGTAATGCATCTGGACAAAAATTCCCACTCTGGCAAACTGTATAAAGAAGCAGCTTCTTGTTCCCGTACCATTAGCCAGACAAAGATCATCCCACATTATGGGACAGATGACATCTGTGACCACCAAAGTCCCTCCTAAATATGCCTTCAGGGATACCTGGAATTTAGATGGTAAGTTAAGCAACATGAGCTGGAACTTGAGACAACATAAAAGTGGTACTGTTGTCTGAGACCTTGGGGGAGGTTAAAAAAGTTGGGGAGAAGAATGTATCACTGATAGTGGACATAAAGAATGATGAGCCATATGAAAAGCCTACTCAGCAACTGTGCTGAAATGAGCTTGAAGTGGGTAAAAGGTAACTCTGGCAGGGGGAAATCACAATGAGATCACAGCCCATCAACTCAAGAAACATACTGAGTCAAAGAGAAAGAATGAGCATATGACTAATTAACATTAGTTAATTAATTATCAAGGGAGTAATTTAACCAATAAAATAAAAGAACTGTGTAGCCAATGAGCATTCCCTCATTTGCTAATATGTATAAATACTGAAAAGAATGACTTTTGGGTCCCCACCACTGAGAAGAGCAGGGTCAAAAAGAACCAATGGACAGCCCTGTCCCTTTTCCTCTCCCTCTCCTCTCTGTCTCTCTCTTTTCCCTTCCCTCTGTCTTCTCCCTCCTTGCCCCTCCCTCTCTCCCCTCTCCCCCCCATCTTTTCTATTTCTTTCTACCTCACATCCACTCTTAAATAAAATATATATTATTGACTTCAGCATATGGGCTTAATTGCATCTTTATTCAGACAGAGATATCTCTCAATAACAAACCATAACATGACACTGGGCAATCATGCATCAGGAAGAAAATGAATGGCATCTAGTTCTGCTCTGGTTTTATAGCACACCACAAGACTGGTGCTTTTGTGAACCAGCCAGCACACTTTGAAGCCAAACCCGAGTGAGTGAGACAAGAAGGTGGAAGAGAAAGGTGAAACCATTTAATTTATTTTCTAGTCAATTGGCTTTATAGTATCTCCTGTCAAAGGCCTGCTGGACACACACAACTCAATTGTACCAGCTACTCAATGCCACAAATCTATAAAGGCTTCATTTAAGAAAAGGGCAAATTAGCTTGCAATAGCTGGGGAGCTACAGATAATAATTAATCTGTTACATCGGTACTCAATCAGTGTACATTTCCTAACCATAAAAATAAATTTGTGGCACTGAAATCCTCTTTTTGGGTGTTTAACACTCATAAAGGGCATGATTTTCTTTAGTTAATGGATGTCTTTCCTTGGTTCTGAGCTCTCTCTGTCAAGTTACCTGATTTATATTATTTTCTATTGTTTGTGTAATCTAAACCTTTTATGGTAGAAATAAAAAAGAAAATATAGAATAATAAGATAAGACTGGTGTCTTTTCTTTCATGCATCTTCTCAGTGCTTATCTTTAATATCAAACTTCAGGAAACAGAGCCGGAACATTTCTGTGTGGAGAATAGGTAGAAGCAGTATAAAGCTAATGGCTGCATCTATATCTTTAACTGAGATACAGCGGCATAACTCCAATGGCACTGTCCTACCTTGTTCTTGTGAAGTCATTTATTATGCATGTGGTCACATATACTATAGATCAAATCAGTAAGATATCTTTGGGACACAGCAATGTGTCTTCCTCTCTCGTTTTTTCAGATTTGGTTTGTTTGCTATAGATACTGGTTGTTACTATGTGCCAATATCTTATTAGATTTTACTTAATGTTATTATTTTAGTGTCTTCATCATTGTCCTAATAATTGGTGCAATCTGATTATTTTTCAGTACCAAGCTTTGAATTTACATTTGCTATTAAAAAATATAAGGACAGGTAAAGAAGGAAAAAAACTGTCAAGTAAGAATCATTTTCTGGGCACCTTGCTGATTCCTATTGGTAAATACATAAAGCATCAGTAAACTACAGAAATACCTTATCAACCTTTTGGAGACAGTGACAGAATTACATTAACAGTTTTTACTTTTTTCAAATTATTGTATATTTTCCCTAGTCTACATCACATGTATATGATATCAGGACTAATAGATGCATTTATGAGCATAACTGGATGCACCTTTTAGAAATTAGAGAAAAGCATATAGTAAAATATAAGATACAAACATTTCATGATATACTGCTGTGGCAATGAGTCTTCTTGTCCAATTAGCATAGGAATGGCATTCCTGTCTATTCTAGCTCATGGGAGAACAGTGACTGTCAGCAAAAGGTAAACTGTGCCTAATCTCATTTTGAAAATAGACTGCATATATTCTATATGGAAATCAGTAAACTAACCTCTTTGCTTTTGCTAAAAATGTGATTCCATGTTATTGAACCTTAAATATGCCTACATTTTTCATTTGGAATAGAAATACATCTGCCAGTAAAAACACTCTAAGTTTGCATTTTACATGCATAAAAGCTTTGTATTGGAATTCACATTCCACTGTGACATTCATTCTTCCCACCATACCAAGAACTATATGGTTGGTTGGAGGTTTGGATTTTGCAGGGTTTTTTGGCTTTAGTCTCTCCCAAAAAAATATATCCAAAATATTATGACTGATAAACAACTGTTAAGTTTGATAAAAAATCTCAACTTATTCAGTTTGACTTCCTGAATCAAAAAGATAGCACTGAAAAATCCACACTTGCAAACACTGGAAGGGCACCTGGAAGTTATTCCACCCTACCTATGGGTAGGGTGACTGTTAGCAAAGGTGTATAACCACTCCATGCTCCTGCATGTAGACTGCACAATAGGCAAATGCTTCTTTCCAGGAATCCACAGCTCATAGGACACCCTCCCTAGAAAATGCAGCTCGGATAAACAGGAGACCACACTAGAGTTACCTCATTTTATAATCAGAATGAGCACAGGCAGGCAGACTGGAGCTGACAGACTGTGAGAAATGACTTGCATGTGTCCCCTTCCATTTCTTCAGACATCTGAATTTTATATACAGTGTTATGAGATACTGTTTTCCTCAGTGATTGGCAGTGGAAAGGCCACAGAAATATTCAGGCTTCCTTTTGTTAGACAGGGCTATACATGGAGGTAGGCATATGGGTATCCTTATTTTGCTGGACTTCATACATCTTTCTTCAAGTTAGAGGTTATTTTGGTAAGGGAAAGAAGTAGCCTTTTTTAATGCTCCTTAGAAATGATGCTTAATGCCTGTCCTAAGAAGGTGAGACACTGAAATACTGCATATATTGGTAGATAGGTCATTGGGTGATACTGGTGTTCTGTCAAAACCAATTCCTAAATGAGGAACAACAATATTCAAGAGTTCATAAATCACCCCCACCAGAGCAAACCTGTACAACAAGCCCCAGAGGCAGTACTTGCCCTATACCTGCACTTCATGTTTCCCTAGGTAGCTGTTCCTGGAGGGAGAATATAGACAAACCTCAATGCCAATTGGAGGATTTAGTGTTAGGTTTATGGCTGAACTCAATAGTCTTAAAAAAAATGATTCTATGATTCTTTAAAATATTTAAGGACTCTTGCTAACCCTGGATACACTACAGTAAAAATATATTTGTCATGGAAACTATCAGTGAACAACCCATTAAGGGCTATAGCTGCTTCTTCTATATAATATTACTGCAATAAGAAGAACTGCCTGAGGGCCACAGTAACTTTGGGGTTTTTTTGTAGGTTTAGCAAGTCATAGATATACTGGCATGACCATCCTAATTTCAGTCCTCTTTTTTGTCTCATCTAAGTGGGAGAGGAAGAATCCTTAAAAAAGTTTTACAGAAATCCAATCAGCAGGCACGCTGCACAGGTTCAATTTTTTTTTTTTTTTTGGAACCTCCCCTTATAAGAACAAAAAGGACCTGTTAAAGCTATAGATCTGATTTTTATGTGTCACTGGAAATAGATTTCATTTCAAAGGAGAATGTGTGAGAGGAGTCTCTTAAGAAAGCTCTGTGGAATTATAATCTATCAAAACACTTCAAGTATGAAGAGGTGCCTTCCAGAAGAAAAGAACATGCTCCAAGTCTACATTTTGTAGATGAAGTGTTTATTATTTGGCTTAAATGACTTTTCATTTCACTGATTCTTTTGTACACTGTAGAATATTACAAAGTTAAAAAAAGAAAAATCAAATCAAATCAAAAAGTAATCATGTTCATATTAAGATATATCTAATAAAAAAAACCAAACAGGTAACTTCTCCATTTTATTTTACTGATAAGTATTAAAACCATCCATTGAAATACCAAAATCCTTCCCCAAGTGGTCCAGGTGATTGACTGTGGTATACTTATACTCTGTTGTGCTCGGGCAGCAAACTGAGCGTGACTCTGACTAGAAGAATATTCACCCCCTGGGCCCTTTTGTCAACCCTAGTTGTTCACCCCCTGTTGGCCTCTCCTGCAGCATGCAAATGCAATGCAGAGTTGTACATTTACCTGCAAATTATATCAGTGGCATTGCCTGGATGCTGGCACTGGTGGGATGCAGAGGTGTCCTCCATGAGCAGAGGACCAGGCTGCCCTGTGCCAGACACAGCCAGCTCCAGATGGATCCATTGCAGCCCCCGAGCCTAGATGGTGGTGTCACCATGGAAGTGTGTTTAAAAAAGGGCAGAAAATACTGGGGAGGGGGAGGGGGAGCAGGGAAAAGTGAAGCAAGGGAATAGAGGGGACACCAAGGTTTAGGGTGGTGGTACTCCGCTCCTCCAAAGGGACAGGGACCCATGGAGGACCCACCTGAAGCACAAGAAAAGGGTGAAAACAGAACCACGGGATAAAAGAATTACTAGATTGGAAGAGACCTTTAAAATGAGAGGGTAGCAGAGCTCAATCACCATGCCTTGACCACAGCCCTCCATGTCTCCCTGAAGGGGTGTAACCTGTGGCAACAACAACAATGCAGGGAGGAGAGGTCACATCTCCTCTTCAGTGGAGGAGAAAAGTTGAGCCTGGGAGTGAAGCTGGGAAAACCCACAACAACTGAAATGGGTGGAAAGGTGATTTCACGCTGTGTGTAAATGCTTTTTTCTCTACTGATTTACTGCTATATTCCAATATCCTAATCAGTACTTTTGTTGTGGAGATGTGGGTGCACTGTTTAGTAATCGTCAGTTCCCCAATGTGCATAAGATTTTAGAAGGTGAAAGGGGTTTGAGTACAACAGTGGACTTCTGCCTTTTTCATGTACATATTTCAGAACAGAATGAAACCTGTTCCCAAGAGGAATTCTTAGAACATCTTTTCTTTCCATTTCAATAAGGCAGAGCAAAGACATTACTTACATCATACAGAAATCTATAATATTAACACCTGTCAGTGCATTAAAAGTACTTCAAGCAGTTGTCTTTAGTTGTCAGGATTTATAAGGATAAGAAGACATTGAGGGTGGGGAGAATTGCACAATGGAAGCAAAAGTAAAACACTCTCTCTGACTCCATAAAATCAGGAAACCCTGAAAGAATATTTTGTCTGTAAAGCATTTAGGACCTTGATTAAAGCCATTGTTTACAGCCTAGCAAAGACATTATTATATCAGCAAGGCCAGTTCTACTATCAGGCTCATCAGCACAATACAGCCAGCAGGGACATTTTAAAAGGTCTCTTCAGTTACACCCTGAAGTGGTTTCAGTATCTATTCTTTAAAAATATGATCAAGAATGTATAAAAATAAGCCCCTATATTTCATGCTGATGTGTTCCAGTGCATTACTGTCAGACTTTAACCATGAAAGGAATAGCCCTTTTGTGAAAAGAGAATAGTTAGAAAAAGATTCAGGGAATAATAAAAGAAAATTCAGGAAACTGTTATGAAATTTTGGGTTTATCCAGCAAATAGGAATTCAGCTTAGGTCTAGGCATTAGCATCGCTGTTCTTTCTAGCCCATTAAAAATTAGCTTAGGTGGTGATTAAACAGACTATGGTTGCTACCTCCTTGAAACCCTCCACTAGCCCTTCAGCAAATCATCTCACAGACTCTTGTCCTTGCTTCAAGGTCCTGTGATGAAAAGTAGTCTTCAATTTACATTTCATGTCTATTTCTGCCATCAGGAACATCTACCTTGTAAGTGAATCAGGCCATCTTCAATAGAAAACTGTCAGATTTTTTGAACTGTATACCATTCTAATACCAGTCTGAATGACCAATATTCATATTTCCTTCTAGGCTGAAAGCTACTTAAAGCCCACTGATGAATTATCTTGGAGAATATTTATATTAGAGCCAATTGGCTAGGGCTAACATTTATAGTTGTTTGTCATTTTGCTCCCACAGTTTTAAAACCAAAAACCTAGAGGAGAAATATATGACTGTAGGTTTATATAGATTAATTTTCTCTTCTTTTTTTCTCTAAAACAAACATGTAAGAAGTAAGTTCAAAAGAGAAAAAATGCTCATTGTTGGTTGATTTTACCCTTTTTACTTATAAAGTGAAATTTCTCACCAAAATGTGGGGTTTGAACAGAGGATAAGTTTATACCAGAGATGCTTCTGAAGGAGTTTTAAGAACAAGTCCAACCATGTCAGTGCAGTGCTCCTTCTTCAGGGTTTATATAACCTGTGAAGCTAATTATCTGTGTAGATGTAACTTCCACTGTAAGAGCTAGCCGTGATACTGCTTTTGCAATGAAATATACATTTTAGCTATATTTGGAAAGTCTGGATATGCTGCTTTTAAAAACTTATTAACTGAAATGTTTGCATATTGAGAGTTTTTGTCAATTCAATTGTCTTGCAGTTAAAAATTTTCACTAAAACACTAAATAAAATTTTGTCAAGTCCAAAACTCCATTTTAAAATTAATAAGCTGTACATTAGAATGGATGTGTACATTTTTTCTGGGTGCATTAAAGATTCCAACCAGTTATCCTTCCTATTCTTGAAGAACATGCTTTACATTGCTTTTCATTCTGTATTTTAATTCATTATTTTCTGATGCCTACACATAAACAATGGATGAATCTACAACATCAGCAGTACATATGTCTGATTCTAATAAGAGAAAGTAAAAAGGGGAATTTTTCTTTATTAGCTTAGGATAAGTGAAATGGTTTGATTCTATCCAGCAGTGTCCTGTGTATACAAGATCCTGAGGGACTGAAATCAATATATTTTCACTTGTAGGATTATTTAGCCATCTTTAAAGTATCACATTATTGTCAAGGACAGATAAGTAGACATGAGAAAAGAGTTCAGAGAGACCCACCCTTTCAGATGCATGTGCTCTCCTAATTGTTATAAAATTTAAAACAACATAACAAACCAAATATCAGACTCATTAATGAATCTACATGAAGTTGCTGCCAAATATAGCATATAATTAATTACCATTAATATGCAAATGGTATTGGGTAAAATGACTTGATTTAAAGTGAGACGAGTGATAGCTGACAGGATGCTCTAGAAGCTGAAAGCTTTGTATTTCTGTCAAGAGAAGAGCAAATGCATTCATCTTCCAGACAAAAACCTTAGCTACTTGAAGCAAAGGACAGCATTGTTAATACCTGCTTCATATTCTAGACAGGATCACTCTAAATGCAATTATCTGGAAATTGTAACAAATATATTACCTAGAGCTGATTAACTGCTTATTAACTGTATCTGTAAAATCACAGGATGCAGAAAATGAAGCAGAAATCAAGAGATGACCACTAAAATAATGCACCAGTTTTATTAAAATATTGTTCAGAAGTCAGAGCAATATTTACAACTAAAAAGAAACATTTAGGATCACCATGGTTATGATCAACCAATTTTATTTTTTAAATGTAATTTTAAACCGTCTACTAAAGCCCCAGCTTCTTGTTCTATTTTTCTCATGCTCATGATATTTAGAGTACATGTGGATGTAATACTGATTCTCCCTTGTTTTGTATTATTCTGCTTCAGTTTGGACATAATTGCAACAAAAATGCATGCTATTAGTCATTGTCTCATGTTTTCCTGTAATAATAGCTTGAAATGTTTTAAGAGTAAATAACACCTTCAAAGTATAAAGGATAAAGCTCTTTATATAGAGGTCTAATGTAATCCCAGTTTATGAAATCGACATAACTTTTTTTTTTTTTGTTGGTCTGGGGAATTGAATTTGATCATCACTATAATTTTCTCTCCTTTCAGTGTTTGGTCATTAGAAGAAAGCTCCAAATATTATTTACTGATTCAGAAATGAGACAGGAACTGGGCAGGTATTCTTTATCAAAAGGTCCCAAATGTAAATAATGACAGTTACCTCTACCCACTCACTCCTCCTTAGTTAATGTTCTCACGGATTACTTAGAGAATGAAATCACAGGCAATTTCAGGGAGATCTAAAGGACTAATACATGGATTTTTTTCCCCTAGTAATCAAAAACCCATTCCAAGTTAACCAGTCACAAAATGTTATTATGAAACTGTAAACTTAAGCAACCAAAAGAATAAACAAGGAAAGTTCATAGTGTTCTGTCACCAATTCTGAAAAAATGGCTCATCATCAGTGTTCCTAATGATAGAGACATTATTCTGAAATACGTAGTCTATACCAGAGACTGATGGCTTTCTTAATATCAAAAAAAGAGAGACAATATGTCCTTATACAAAACTGCTACTTATCTCTCAAAAAATGAAAATAACCTTATTTTATGTCACTTTGGTGTGCATTAAAGCAAAAACTTTATTTCTAGTTGTTTCCTAAAAAGAGATATTGTGGTGAAAATTATGAGACATTTTCAGAAGAAACAGTCTCATTTCCTTTCAGATTAGCTCTTGGAAATTTTTCATGGGTATATAGACACTTCTGAAAGCATATGTCCATTTTATGACACATGCTGTATATATAAATTGCTGAGGACATTTTCACTGACAGGTGACTAGGAACAGTTATCCCTTTACTCCCTTGCAGGTTTAATTTAACTCATCACACATACACACACATGCAAGGCGTGAGCAGGTTTCTCACACAGAGACAATCATGTGCTCTTTACTGGAAATAGTCCCAATCATAATTAACTACTACATACCTGTACAGTATTATCAACTTTTTCTTGATATCATAGACCATGCAGACTTCCTCTGAGACCCTGGGACTTCACAGAATCCCTCCCTGTTCCTGGCATAGTGTCTGTGCAAAGGCAAGCTTCTCTAGCTACTTCATGGCTCTGAAGTCACTGATTTTTATTTTTTTTTACCTCTGTGACCAGAGAAAACAGTTTTGAAATGAGGTGTAATCCTTGATGGGAATGGTGGACATTGGCAAGGAATTACAGATAGGTAATAGAATTTTCTGTACCAAGAAATGTTTACAGGAATAATATAAGTCATATCATATCAGACCAAAGAAACAGCTATCCCAGTTTTATGTAGCTGACAAAACCAATAACAGATGTGTAGCAATCGCTGCAAAGGCACTCCTTAAAATATACATCAAATCTATGGCAGTTAGGGACACTATGTAGGGAGGTACTACTCTTGCTGTGAAGCTGTCACTATTTTTTTTTCCTTCATGAATGTGACACTCAGTTACTTACAGTCAGAGTATGTCTAATTTCCTGTGGCAGAAAATTCCATGGATAGCTACACCTGAAGTATCTCCCTTTTTTCTGTTTAGAACTTCAGACTTACTTGTCTTATCTGATGCTCCCTACATCTTGTATTAGAGGAGACAGTAAACAATCTCTCCCTATTTACCTTCTCCCTGACACTTCTGACATTCTGCCATATCCACCTTAGATCATTTCTCTTCCAGGTCAGACTGCTGTATTTGAGCGCCCTTCTTACAGAAGCCATGTCATACCTTTGATCATCCTTGTTACCCTCAGTGTAACTTTTCTTGTTGAAATATCTCTTTTCTTACAGAAAGGAACCAGAATTGTTCAAAAATATCTAAGATTTGTTCCAATTTTTACCCTGGGAGGTCAGGAGATTTGAGCAATACCATCCATTAGATGGGATTATATTTCTATCCCCTAGTACACCAAGCCTGTCACTCTAGTGTGAGATACAGTAAGGCATGTTCTCAAGTAAGAGCATTCTCAGCAGACTTTCAAATCTGTCAGGGAGCAGAACTTCCCAGGTTGCTGTCTAAAATCCCTTAAGTGTTTTAGTGTGTGTATATATATATATATACATGTGCATTACTGTCTTGATTTCTTAAACAGGTTTTAATTGCCTGGGTTCTTGGAGATTGCTTCATCGGGATCAGGAGTTCATGGTTAGAAATTCACAACCAGTGGCTGAAGATTCCCCTTACCTTAACCAAAGGCAGTTCCCTCAGGTCCGTGGTCTCAATCCTGAAGCAAAGCTATTCGACAAAGCTAAAGAAAGGAGATGTAGGAATTCCACCTCTTCACTTAGGTGGAGTGTTAGTTTAGCCTTTCCCTTAATAAATACCTACAGAAGTACAAAGAATATAATTTCATATGAGCATAAAATATGACCTGTATAATATGCACTAGTAACCTTGAGAGGCTTCTCAAAAAACTCTTTCAAAATTCACTTTTTGGATGAAATCATGATCTTTCCACAAAAACTAATCCATGAAGGACTCAATTCATGTAAGAGATACATGTTGCATGCAGAGGCTTCCAGGTACAAAAATGTCCTTCAGAAGACAAACTATTTTCCAGAATGGGACAGAAAATTGAACCTTCTAGGAGGATGATCTAGATTTCCATCACTTCTCTCAAATAAACTAATGGCAGAATGAGGCAGAGACACTGACAGGACACTCTCTCACACCTTCCTCAGAGCTGGGACTATAACTGGCTCATTTGCACAGTGCCAGCTCTTGTGTACCACTGACTCCACGAGCTTGTCCTGGGATAGCTGCAAACCTCCACAAACAAGCTGTGCAGTCACAATGCAAGAACGTACACCCACACACAATCTGTACCCTGCTGAGTGGGCAAATAAATAGCAAACAACAAACAGAGATAATGTAGTGCAAAATTCAGAGCATAATAACTACATAAAAATGTTCATGAGAAAATGATAAAATCATAAATTAGGGAAGGCAGTGCTTTCTATGATACATTATATCTCTTTCCTGCATAGCTATTAACATCCTCTGGAAATCAAATTTTTGTCTGGTAAAAGTAAACTTTCAAATTTGTTCATAAACAAAACCACTGTCAAAGAATCTTCCTTTGAGAAATAGTTTTAAGACAATTGTATAACTGAGCTATTTCCATTTTTTAGATCAAGACAGCTTCTCCTAATTTCACAGCAGTTTTGGTATTACTTCTTTTTCTCAAGGAAGGAGCCAGCAACAGTAACATTCAGAATAGCCTTAGAAAGTGCTTACATGGCCTGACTGTGGTATTGAGGCAGCTGTTTACAGCAGAACAAGGCAAGACTAAGCAGAAGTTCCCTTTCAGCCACAAAATGTGGTTATTCCACAGGGAAGCTTTTTTATGTTGTTTTTTTTTTTATCTCGGAAATATTTTTGTGAAAAGATATTAGTAAGAGCAATACGAATAGTACTAATAATCATATTTTAAAAGAATATTATGCAGTATATCATTACTTTAATAGACAACAAATACATTCATATTCAAATACATTTGTATTCTAGATATCATGCATTTGGAGTAATCGTAAATACCCTAAATGGAGTTTGTGAGGAAACTTAAATTCAACATGAATTCCACTCTTCTCATGCAATTTATTCTGTTTGCCTAGGTTTCTCACTTTTCTCATTGACAATTAGTGTAATCACCCAGATATTTTCCTGCTAAGTGCGTATGAAAGCTAGAAAGGACAAAACAACTTAAAAAAGACTAGTGTAATACACGTTTCTTAATATATAAAATTATCCATGAAATATAAGTTATTTTATGACACCTGCTTTCTCTTACAATAAAATTAAAATTATAGCAGTACATAAGTTATTTGAGAACAGATGGGAAGTGTGGGTCAGAGAAAAGGAATAAATTAATAAAAAACGTATAATGTTTGCATCTAAATGAAAAATGTATATTTAAAATATTTTCTCTCACTGATACAAATATAAATTAAACTGGTAATTTTTATTACTGATGGAATTTTTATTGTTAGACTTTTAAGCATATTTAACCACTAAGATAATATGTAACCATATAAATGCAGAGCTGCATGGTCCCAGTACAGTGGACTCTATATGGTGAAAAAATTCTGAAAGAAACTTTGGTTAGAAGTCTTAATTACGGTCTTGTTTATTGTTATTTTATGGGTGTATTTCTAGAATTTTCTCAGTAGTTGCACCTTAAGGTGGGTGTAAATATTTATTTATGAAACAAGAAAACAGTACGAAAAATACTTATTTGCAGAAACAGCATTCTATCATTTATACTTTTGTTCCCTGTGTGAACAATTTTGTAAATGCAATGTTCTGAAATTCAAATTTGAAGTTTATTATATATTAAAAACAAAATTTCTCCAAGGGTGGTTGTATATGTATGAAATTTCCTTACACTCTCAGCACATTTTCTGTACTCCTGCCCATCTTTTCAGATTTGAACTCATCTCCCAGTAGACTTCATTGCTACTTCTCTCTGATCTTAATTTTGATTTGGAGAGGTGGCATGAAGCATATGTTTCCCAGCTGGATATTCTGTGGGGGAATTTTTATCTGTTCATTGCATTCGGTTCCAAGGGACGTTAAGGTCCCATGAAGGAAAAGATCATCATGAGAAGCTATCTGCCTTTCCTCTTCTCATTTTTCAGCAGCATAATCAGAATGTTACTTACTTAAAAAACTTTAACTAGTGTCAAGCCAAAACCAATTTTTTCTCTTTCTGGATCTCATCCAGAGAAAGAGTCACAGATTCAAAAAAATATGATTTTCAGAATATAAGACAAATAGATGCTTCAGCTATCACACTTCCTGCTATAGGAAAAAAAAAAAAAACAACCAAAAACTTCTTTGATAATAAACATGTTTTTGAAAGACATATGAAAAGAAAATGTTTGCATTGTTTCACATCAGAGAAGAAAATGATTGGTGATTTGTTTGTGTTTCATATATAATACATATGGAAGAATAATAAAGGATAAGCCACTAAACCTCAGAAGTTTTCTTCTCTTCATTAATTTTTCTTCATAAATTTTCTTGTTACAGTTATTTTCATTAAAAACTTACATAATAATAAATTGGAATTGTATCTTGCAAATTTAACAGGGCTAGAAGATGCAATAGTACTTAAATGAAAATTATTAATTTGTAAATAAATTTTCAATTCTTCTTTTCAAAGCCACAAGACTGTTTAGATTATATATTCTGAGCTAGTACCACTGTAACAACTATGTTTCATTTTCTTTAATGTTTAGAGAAGGGTGTCAGGTAAAAAAACAAACCAAACAAAAACCTTTCAACCAACCACACTGAGATTTTTCAGGAAAATTTTGTTTCCCCAGTTATCTTATATCCAGCTTTCATCCTGCCTTGGACAAACCCCTGATAACATTTGGAAGGCCTGAGTATATAGGGAAATTGAAGTCAGGGGATGTTTACTCTTCATCATCAATACTCCATGAGCCACCTGGGAGATTGTCTTTGTTGTGCAGTGAAGAGCTGGGTCCACATCAATTGAGTGATTCCTTTGGAAAGCATACTCTGCTCCATGGCAGATCCCAAAAGCTAAGCATCTTTCTTAGTAGACTCCAGGGAGACCACCTGCAGGAAGCCTGCACCTCCCAAAACATTGGCTGGAGGATGGGAGACAATCAATTAGAGCTGGTTTTCACCTTGTTGTAGCTCAACAGTGGGAAAAGCAGAAAAGTGCAAGGAAATTATAGGACAAGTCCAGCCAGAGGTTTCAGGTGCTAACATTCCACAAGATTCTCAAATATTTAGTTTAAATTGTTGAATGAGATGTTCAGTAAAACACCTAATGCTGTAAGATTCTCATTCAAAGTTGAAATTTCTGAGGCTTAGCCATAATTAATAACCAGTACCTGGCTTCTATATCTAAAAATAGCAGCAGTTTCTCGAAGCCCTGTATTACTCAATGAGAGATGAAAAACTCAGTCCTGCTGTAGGGATTAGCACTTTATGGTTATACAGACACTAAAATAATCTTAAATCAAATGTATTCTGAGGGGACTGATACTGCATTAGATATATAACTATATTATAAAAAAAACAACAAAATGTGTTTTAAGAGGTTCATGAATTTAATAGAGGCTTTTTCTATTTAGGATTTCAACTTGAATCCAAACTGTCAGCTACAGCACAGCAGCTTTGTATTTACTGGATGGAAGGAGATGTCTGATGCATTTTTAACAATTCTGAATGGCTGAATAGATTTGGATAAAATTAGTTGGTTATTTACACCACTCCCATTGAAAACTGACTCAAAAATGTCAGTCTGTTAGAGATGTTACCATTCCTTTAGTTTTCCATCATAGTTTTTAATAATTTCTCTCCTCCATTTTTGATCAAAAATGGAAGTACTTAATTTTATTCAAACGGTCCTTTAAAGTCACTTTATAATCCATGGGACAGATATTTGAGAAAAGCTTTTCTAGTCTTTTTGAGGAAGTTGGTTCCTTCCCTCTGAGCTCCTTCAAAGCTATTTGTTCAAAGTCAGCCCTTTGGAAAATACAAAATGTACTGAAACAGAGACTCAAAGGCATTGTGAAATCTGCTAACTTAAAGACCTTATTCCTCATTTTCTGTTAATGAAATAGAAATAGCACATTATAAGAATCTGTAGCTCCCTAATGCTTCAGTATGGGAAGTCACATGGACCTTAAGGGAAAATAGGAAGACAGACATGTATTTCACACTAAGTATCTGATATGGGTGGTCTGAATTACATGTGACTCTCAGGTAATATTCACCTATCATGTTAAACTACTGAATGATGTCTTCTAAAATGCACTTTCATTAATCAGAGTTCAAGAGCAGGTATATTCCCTATCAGCCAGCTGTGACTTTTTTTTTTTTGAGCAGTTTCATTCAGAGAGATTAAAATTCAATGGGATAATTAGCTAACTTAGAGCTGTGAAGACCAGCTCCATTAATTTTACTTGTAATTTAAAAGGAAAAAAGAATATCCTAGGATTGAAACTAATTTTCTGGTAGAAGGTTTTTTGGCTCTTTTATCATAAACTCCTGGCTAAAAGGACTGCAGAAGCAAAGAAGAAAACAGGAAGGCCTCATCATGAACTCTCCTTGGTGAACACCTGCATATACAAGTGGACATCTATAACTGCCCTCTAAAGCCAGGAAAATAATGATCTGTTACAGGAAGGTTAAAAACTGAAGGCATTTTAATGAAAAGCAGTCTTTTTCCATGCAAGTATAGATTCACAAATAATAACTGAATTTTATTCTTCAAGTGTCAAGAAGGTGGAAGATTTTTAACATTGTTGTGTAGTGTACAGTCCCATTATGTTGTATTATTGAACACTATTCTTCCTTCTGCACCATCTGTTCATAACACTTCCAGTAATTTTCCCCCATGTTTAATATTACTGTATAACAGAAAGTAATGTTTGTTGATAATTCCCAAGGACATTGTTTGAAACAGTAACCTGATATACATATAAGAAAGTGTCAACATTTAGCAGTTGGGGATAAGGTAGTGCACTCGGCTGGATACTCTGTGCAGAATCTGATTTTCTCTAATATGACACCTAAACTAGACCATGTATGCTGGAAAAGAGCCAAAATCTAGGTGAAGTTGTAAGATGTTGACATTTGTCAGAAATTATGTGATTCAGAGTTATAAAGCTAGTAAAAAACAGAACAAAATAAAAACGTCAGACATAGTAATTTGGTTATTCTTTGACAACTGAACAAAAGATAACTTTTAATTGAAAGAAAAGACTGGATTATTTCAACCATATCTAGAGTAAAATCACTACTATTTGCAAACAACAGCAAAAATGCAAACATTGTCATTTTGCCAAGGTAGAAGTATTTATTTTTTTAGCCTATTGCACTAACATAGAATTTTGGGTTTAGCTTAATTAGTTCTTTCTAGAGGCTAAAGGTTTTATCTAGTTTGACAATATTCAACAGGAAAAGAAAAAAATCTAAAGCCTTCATGTGGTTTCTCTCTTATTATCATCTGAACATTGCATGTCTCATTTTGCTTGACTTCCATCCTATAAATTGAACAAAAATAGCACAATGCTTATTCACAGAGTGTGCTGTTGCCATGTTCATTGTCATTAAAAAATAGGTGGCCTAGTTTTTGACTAAGAGACAACAAAAATGACATTTTAAATACGCACACAACTGCTGCTTCCTAATCAGATGACATTATCCTGCAGAAAGATAAATAAGTTTATATCCTGTTAAAGCAACGTAGGATGCCATCAAGTACATCTAATCACCCATTCTATAAAATATTGGTTTAAGATTTCCAGAATGATAAAACTCTAGGACTTCAAGTTAAAAAATGAGTAACAAGGAGTGGGGACAGGAAGTGCTACTCAAAACCAAATAGACATTTTATTAAAGTGATCTGTATTTCAAGGGAAGAAGAATTTGGTGTTTTTTTTAGTCTTTATTCAAGACTGTAGGAAGAGTCCTTAGAATATCTCAGTCAAATCCAACCTCATCTACTTCTCTGCATTCACAATGCCCTTTCTGATCTACTCTTTAAGAGTCAAGATGTATAATAATCATACATAATACATCATACCTGTAAAAAAAATAAAGCATCCATACCCAAGAGAGAATGAATTAAATATTTGCATTTTCCAGCTAAAAGTCATTTCTCAATACCTATTTGAAGACAGTCAGCACAGAAAAAATATTAAGTAGTATAGAAGTGTCTATGTTAAAGAAAAAAGAGTTAAAGAACATGTAGAGATATCATCCTATAACATCAGAAAAAACAGTTTTGTAAATTGTTTAAGACTCAAATTTAGCACAAAACTCTACAATTTAGGCTGAAAAAGATCTCTAAGACAGCAAGTCCAACCACTAAAGCAGCACTATTAAGTCCACCACTAAACCATGTCAACAAGTGCCACATCTACATGTCATTTAAATACCTTCAGGGATGGTGGCTCAAATTCCTGGGCATCCTGGTCCAAAATTTAACATTCCAGGTCTTTTGTCATGGAGAAGCTTTCCAGTCATTCTTGCCCCAGCGGGTGGCACTGCCTGGGGTTGTTGTGACCCAGGTGCAGGACCTGGCATTTGGCCTTGTTGAACCTCACACCATTGGCCTCAGCCCATTGATCCAGCCTGTCCAGATCCCCATGCAGAGCCTTCCTGCCCTCCAGCAGATCAACACTCCCAGGCAGTTTGCTGTCATCTGCAAACTCACGGAAGGTGCACTGGATCCCCTCATCTATGTCATTGACAATGATATTAAACAGAGCTGGCTACAATTGTGAACCCTGGGGAGCACCACATTTTGCCAGTCACCAGAAGCATATAACTCCATTTGCCACCACAGTTTGGACTCAGCAATCCAGGCAGGTTTTTTACCTAATGAGCTATACATCTGTCCAAAATTTGTATTGTCTAGCATGCCCT
Source organism: Agelaius tricolor (assembly GCF_023055355.1). Classification (NCBI taxonomy): domain Eukaryota; kingdom Metazoa; phylum Chordata; class Aves; order Passeriformes; family Icteridae; genus Agelaius; species Agelaius tricolor. Next base: position 51,057,516 of record NW_027269262.1, on the reverse strand, counting down.
TCTTCTCAGCTAAGACTGATTATCTTGTTGAGCTTTCAGGTCAAGTAAATAGAGTTTAAATGACAAAGAAAATATACATAAATAGAAAGTGAACTCAGAAATCAATTATTAGATAGAGAAGATGCTGAGTGATGGAATGAACTTATAATGTAGCTGCAAACTAACATAAATGTATTAAAGAAAAAAATAAAGCTGAGAATAATAGGTTAAAGACAATAATCAAATCTGGGATTCTGTGTAACCAGCTGGCCTCTTAAAAATAAATAATACTTTTATTAATATTTTAATAAAATATTAAAAAATATTAAAAAATTAATATTACTTTTATTTACTATTACTGTTCTCTTCCTTCATGTGTTAACCCTCATATTAACAGTTTCCAAGATTAAAATATTCTATCATTATGTCGAATAGAATATTCACTGAAGAGCTCCAAATGGTTACAAAATTAATGGCAATATGAGATGAACAGGGAATAAAGCCTCAAAGCTTCCCTCTATGCATATACACGAATGTGTCCTTATTTGTGCATATGTATGTGTACATGCATATGTATGTGTACATAGAAAGCATATATATTTATTTTTTTTTTAATAGTCCTTCCTGGCAACAATAATATCAGTCCTGGTGTAATAAGGAGCATGGTTTTTCAATAGATTCATGTGCATTTGAGCACACGAGCATTTAGAATTTAAGATAGAATAAGCTCCAGCTGAATGTTTCCTATAGTAAAGGCATGTATCCTCTCTCCCAGATTGGTTGTCCCATGTCGGATAATGCCCAGCTCCTTTCTGCATTTTCTGTTAGAAAACATTAAGATTTTCCTCCTCTGTTTGGCCATGTTTTTAAAAAATTCTGGAAAATCTAATTAGCTGGCAAGCACCTTCTTCTGCAAAATATAGTCAGAATTAAATAGCTCCAAATATTGAGATGTGATCATCACCCTGTGTTATTTCTGTAGGAGATGAGACTGAAGAAATTTTTTGGTGGGTATACCTAGGCAGCACTTCAGGTAAAAAAATTCAGAGAATAGTCCTCCTTGGTGCTTTTCAGTTACAGAAAAATTTTTACTCATAGAGCTTAAAACAACTGTTATCAGCACAAAGGAAAGTGTTACATGAGTATATCTAGAAATATAAATATGTGGATATGGATACAGATCTAGACTCACACACAAGCATGTATTTGAGAAGCAATTTATGTGAGAATGACAGCAGTTCAAGAAACAGAATATTCATCTATCAGCTAGAAGGGCACATAGCTATTGCACAAATACTGGTACAGATGTATTTATATATCATTTGGAACAAAATAAAAAACCCAAACCAAATTTAAAAAAAAAAAATTAAAAGAATCCTGGATCTGGTAATAGAAACAATTGATTTTAGTATTGCAGAATTATGCCTTTGAATTTGATACTTACCTCAATTTTTTTTCTGTTTTTCTGATAGATGGTCAAACACAAAATCATAGGAATATGTGACAAAAGAGTTTTCCTCTTATGAGACCCATGGCACAATAACAGCAACATGGAACTACACTGACTGCAAATATTTAACCTATGTATATTCTACTTTTTGAAATGCAATACTCATTGCTAGTACAAAACCTTTTGCTTCGGAATGGATCGGTTTTCAGAACTGTTATTTAGCCCCGCACTGAAATCATGCAATTAAAATTGCAAATGACAAAAATATACAAAACTGTGATCAGTGTAATACAGCAGCAAGACTAGAAGTTAATCCTGTACAATGACTGGACAGTGAGGCTAAGCAAATGGAAGTACTCTTACACATTGTAAGTAATTAGATCACAAAAATCTTTGCCTAAGGAGATTATAAGTGCTAGCTGTATAAAGGCATTGAAAAATCACAAGGTCCTTGAGGAGAGAAAAAAAGAGCTAGTGGAAAGCCAACTAAATACGAAGGATCACATTCCCAGTGAGGAAACCACAGCTTGGAAGAAGCTGGGTGCCATCACAAAAAGTGCTACCATGTATTGAGCTGAATACATACATTTCCCTTAGTCAAGAGCTGGACTTACAATCCCGGCTGTGATTAATCCTTTCTTCAGCACAACAGAATAGTTCAGGACAACTATTATTCTCCTCTTAAATCTGCTCTTTTTTGTAAATTCTGACTGTGATGTGACAAGATGGGTAAAATTAGGACTGTGGCTTTACAAGTCAGGTAAAATTAGTCTATGTATATCATAATTCTTTATTTCATTCACTAAATAACCAATTATAAGATAATATTTGACTTCTTTCAAAAGAAACAACTGAGGGTGTTCCCTGAATTTATTTTTTTAGGATTCTTCCAACCATTTCTCTTTGAAAAATTGAAGGAAATGTCTCCCAAAAATGTTGGGGTTCTTTTTTGCTCATTGCAGCAAGTATTATTTTCTAGATTTTCATAGAATAATAGAATGGTTTGTGTTGGAAGGAACCTTAAAGGTCATCTAGTTCCAAACCATCTGCCCATGGGCAGGACTGACCCATCTTCTACTAGACCAGGTTGCTCAAAACCCCTTCCAACCTGGGCATGAACAGTTCCAGGGATGGATGACCAGTGTCTTACCAAGCTAAAAATAAATAATTTATTCCTAATAGTTAATCTAACCTAACCCTCTTTCAGTTTAAAGCCATTCCCCCTTATATCTATACATTCCCTTGTGAAAAAGTCCCTCTTTGACCTTAAGTCCCTTTCAGGTGCTAGGAGGTCTCTGTAAGGTCACCCTGGAGCCTTCTCTTCTTCAGGCTGAACAACTCCAACTCTCACTGCCTGTCTTCATAGGACAGATGTGCAACTAACTTGACAAAAATTGTGTTAGCATCATTTTTCCTAAGCAGTTTCCTGTGCCATATTTCATAAAAAAAATGCAATGCAGAAGTCTTAGGTACATTCCTCGGAAAGAATGGTGAGATGTTTATTCAAAAAATGCATTTTTAAAGGATTGGAAGGAAGTACCATAATTCATTTCTGCTCTAAAGTGCCTTTTTTTCCATGTGTAATAGATTCTTGAAGTGCTTAATCTCTTGACAAAAACTACATAATTTGCAATACTCCTCTAATGATCGCAGGGTATTTCCTCCACTCTCAGGACATTACCACTCTAGTGGGAATTATGGACACACTTTAAGAGGATTTGATTCCGTATTAGAGCAGCAATTGTGTGTTAATTAAATACCAATTGATTATTTTAAATGCTTGTGCTGAGTTTTAGGGATATAATCTGTAAATCTTGATTACAATTTTTTGAATGATAAATTGCATGCTCTAACAGAAAATGTTTGAGTGATGCTGAACAGCAAGTAAAGCAACAGCTTGATGTTCAAGGACACCATGGTGGAAGTGAGTAAATGGATGTTCCTTGTTAAAATATATTTCTCATTGATTGTTTTGCCTAATACAGTAATTTATAAAATGTACTGAGTCTAAGGACTTTTTTTGCCTTGGTTTTCCATCACATGAGCAAGATCACAGAATCACAGAATATTCTGAATTGGAAGGGACCCACAAGGGTCATCAAGTCCAACACTTAAAATACCATATTTTTCTTTCTAAATTGAAAAAGAAGATTTGAAGAAAAGGTATAATTTCTGTTTTCTCTGAGCCCGGGTATTACACAATTCCCTGGCAAAAAGGAATTTCTCAGATAAGTAGGTGTTTAATCCCAAACTGCAACTAAGTACTACACAGCTGTTCACACACTGCACTGCCCTATGTTAGGATGGGGAGGAGAATCAGAGAAAAGAAAATAAACATCCTGGACTGAGATAAGAACAGTTTCTTTCTTGAAAAAAGTAAAATATTTTTATTAGTATTCTCATTATTGATAGACAAAAGGGAGAGGGAGAGGGAGATAAAACCCAAGAAACACAAGTGATGACAGTTACAATTGTTCTCTACCTGCTGAGCAATGATGGTCATACTGGCCCCTCCCAGACAGCTCCCCTGGTTTATATACTGATCATGATGTTCCATGCTATGGAATATCCCTTTGGCCTGTTCAGATCTGCTGTTCTGGTGATGCTCCCTCCCAGCTCTTGTGTATCTGCTGGCTGAGAGACCATGGGTACTGAAAGTTCTTGATGTAGAGAATAAACACTATTGGGCAACAATAAAAACATCAATAGCTTATCATTATTTTAGTAATGAATCCAAAACACAGCACTGTACCAGTTACTAAGAAGAAAGGGAATTCTATTCCAGCTGAAACTAGGACAATAGGTTTATGCTATGTCTTGTGTTGAATAGCCAGTAAAATGAGCAATGGGGTTTTTTTCTGTTATTATTAAGTATTAGGTCATGCACCCTTTATAAAATCTGATCCATACACACTTTATGTGAGACTGAATGAAAGCTTAAGGTTCACTAGAAGATATAGCCAGTTTATTGCAATCAGCAGCATTTTGCTGATGTTTGGTTTACCAGGGGCTACGCTGGGAAAGAAAAATACATCAGGCATGGTTTCCGTACTAGGATGTGAGCTAAAGATCAGGCTGAAATAATTTTGTGCTTTCATCACTTTGCAGAACTACATCATTTTGGGTGGTGTGTTAGCTGAGTAAGCAAGCTTTGTGTATAAACATAAAAGATACACAGATAAATACATAAAATTTAAATCAAGAGATTGTAGCAGCAAACCAAATGGCATAAGTAGCAGTGCTAGCAGAATATTATTATGGTTAAAAAATACTTCTGATTTATAATCTTTACAGATAAGATATGTCCAAACAACTCATTCAATCAAATATCTTCCAAAACAAGACAAATGGAAACACAGAAAAATTCCTTTGTAATATTTCTACATTGGGTTGTTTTTCTTCCTGTGGTAAAAAGTTCAGGTTAAAATACATAAGTGGCTTGGCTTAGACTATGGGGTATTATAGAAGGAATGAGAATTATTCTAATACGATTTGGACAATAGCAGCTGTTTTTATCTGCTGTGCCAGAATAATTTTGGCACCATTCCTGCTGTTTCCTGTGTGCAAACCCAGTGGGGGTGAGGATATCAAGACAATGTTTGTGTGAATGGTCATTGCCAAGGTTCTGCCTCTCTATGGAAAAGGAAGAAAAAGAGAGCCTAGATTTGAGCAGATATTGGACTGACAAGGCTAAGACTGACTTTCTGTGTTTACCAGCAGAATGGATGTTTAACTAGCAGAGAATGGCAGTCCAGGCTTCGGCATGCAGTACTGCCAGCATCCTTGTTCAGAAAAGATCAGGGTATGAGTGGGAGGCCAGAACAAATCTTCATGGTCATATATCCTGCTCTCCTGGGCTGCATTAGGAGAAGTGTTAGAAAGTCAAGGGAGGGGACCCTTTCTCTCTGCTCAGCACTGGTGGGGCCACACCTGGAGTGCTGTGTCCAGTTCTGGCCTTCTCAGGACAAGTAGGCATGGATATACTTGAAGCAATCCAAAAAAGCTACAAAGAAGATTAGGGGACTGAAGCATTTTAACTGTGAGGAGGAGCTGAGAGATCTAGGACTGTTCAGCTTGGAGAACAAAAGGCTCAGAGGCTACATTGTCTACAATCTATCTATCCATGTCTGAAAATACCCACAAGGAGGGTGAAAATATGACAAAGGCAGTCTGTTTTCAGTGTTACCTGGTGACAGGAACAGAGGTAGTAGGCAGAAACTGAAATACAGATGGGTCTATCAGAATATCAACCCTTTTTTTTTACTGTAGGGTGACCAAGCACTAGAAGAGGTTGCCTGTAAAGTGGAATCTCCATACTTGGAGATACTTAAAAGCCATTCGGACATGTTCCTGGGCAACTGGTTCCAGGGGAACCTGCCTGAACAGTGGGGTAGGACCAAATAACTTCCAGAGGTGCCTTCCAACCTCATCCATTTTGTGATTCTGTCATTCAGCTTCCCTGCTGTGATCACCAACAAGGACACAGGGTAGTAATTTTGTGCCAGTATAAAAGTTGGATGGAGACTAAATGCTAAAATTTCGCATAGGACACTGGACAGATTGCTAAATTCAGTCACCAGCCAGCAGAACTTGGAACAGGCAAAGGTCTCAAGGTCTGTATTGTCATCATCTTTGTCCCAAATCACTTCAGCCTCACAAAGGGTGCCAATACCTGCTGATACTACATTGTCCTCTCTGTCCCATGGTTGCAGAATGACAGGCTTTATTTTCACAAGCTTTAATAATAATAACAACTGTGGGCCAGACTGTGCACTCAGGTGCAATACAAGCTGCAAAACTTCATTAATAGTTCTTTACAACAGCATACTTCAGTGAGACTCTTCAATGTCAGTTATTCATATGGGATATCATGGAAGCAGAAATTCCTATGCCAAGCAGTCATACTTAGCATGAACCCATGAAGCTAGGAAAGAATGCAGACAGACTTTTTTCTCTCTCCTTCCCAGCAGGACTGCGTCTGATCCTGCTAAATTCCAGGCTTTAGAAATTGTCAGATAATGACCTTCTATTTATTTTTAAGATCACTGATGCCTTAGAAGGAGCACAGAAGAATGTTGGGTATGCTTCTTTCTTTGAAATGGTAGTCTCTGATTTCAGAATACATCGCTCTTTCATAATTATTGGAAAGCTGCAGCAAAGGCATTAAGAAAAAGATTTTACTTTTGTGGGGGTGTTTTGTTTCTTTGGTTCTAATTTCAGTCTTCTTCCTTCCTTTCTCACATCTCTCCAGAAGTATTATGTACAGCTTCATGACTGGGTGGAAAAACTGTAGATAAAGGTATGTGAAATGCCAATTGTCATGTATATCTTATTCTACTCACTGACTACAAGACAGAGCTCCACTTGAAGGTTTGGAAATTGGGAATTATCTCCACTATTCAGTATTGAACAATAACAGGTTCTTCATATTGCAAGATAAGCACAGAAAAACACACCTGAGAAGCTCTTTATCAGTGAAAAATACTCTAAGAACAATGCATATAACATTTGGATAGAAACAGAGAGTGATTACATTTTAACTGAAGTTTAAAAAAAGAGCTGCTTGCAAACCCCTTAGAAAAAAATAAAGTCAGATAAATATATTCTACGAACAAAAACAGTTTAATCATATATGCTGCCTAATGTTGTTTTATGATTGCAGTGACCAGTTTGCAAGGAACAGATTTCTTTGATGAACAACTCTACAGATAAAATACTGTTTCTCTGTGTGGAGCTTGTTAGTCATATCCTGATGTGTCACTGATGTTTCAGAGAGATAAAAAGAAAAGTAAGGGAAACATGGTTGATCAAATAGGTATCTATTCACAGAAATAATTCTAAATATACATATATGCAAACTTCTATGAACATAGACATTTACTCAAAGGCATACATACATAGACAGTTATTCTAAATCTATGAATGCAAGAATGGTTTCCAATACAAGACAACATAGAAAATACTGGAAAACCTGTTTACTTTTGAAACAACAGAAGAAAGAAACTCAGCCTTCCCACCCCACAAGATATTCTAATTGCAACATATAGTATTACATAGGAATATACTGTGCACAGTTAAATAAACACAAGACTAAGAAAATTTATCCAAGTGGGCAAAAAAAGCTATGTGAAGACTGCATTGTTTTAACAGGTCAAAGTGTGGTCAGTAGAACAAGCAGACAGAGCTCTGAAAGGAGATAGCACCTGAAAAGATATTAATTCTGTATGAAGCATAGTATTCCTCTTTTTTTTGTGAAGCCAGTGATTTGGAATCCAGATAGGCTTGAATTAGGAGGAAATGTGGTATTAGAAAGAGAAACTAGGATGAGGAATCAAAATCCTAGCTTCCTTCTAGCTTCTTATTCTGAGATTTGAGATGGCTACAGATGGACTTAGAGCTCTTCTCTTCTCTTGTGAGAGATGCAAACACTTGTGGTGGGTGGGAAAGCCAATGATTGATCCAAAACATGATTATTAATGTCAGCTCAGAAAAAAGAAACATTCTGTTGCTGATTCAGCAGGTTTATGTCTAATTTAAAGTATCGAAGTAAACCACTAAACCACACATTGACTTTGACATTACTAAAATTTTGAAATTCAAAGTAACTGGCTAATATCTTGCCAAACTGAGTTTAAAGCCTTGATACAGGGTGGATATGTTATGTGTATCTATCCATATATTTACATGTTTTTCTCTACTGTGAAAGCAAATTTTTAAGAATGGATTGACATGCCTTAATTTCTTCAGATTATTTTGAATATAACTTATTTTAAAAAAGATTTCTCCAACCCACCTGCCCAAGTGTTCTAGACTAGGCATCTCATTCTCACACTGTGTATCATGAAGCACACGATACATTATCATAAATCAAAATTAGAGAGGCATGAATCATAGCAGACTGAAACTTTCCATATATCTGATTTGCAAAATGGGGCTGAGAGCTCAAAAGATTGCTGTTTTCTCTGGCTTCTTTTTTTTTGTCTAAAGATAGAAAAAAGTTAGTAAACACTGGGGCCATTTTAATTCAAATGTTCCAGTATTTACATAGGCACCTTCTTTCTGCTCTTAGTTAGAGCTCTAGATGTTCTGCTGGTACTACTTCTTCCTCCAGACACTGCTTTTGTGTCTTTCCACCATGCAGCACATTACTCTTCCTTTTCATAAAGCTAACAGTGTCAGCTCTAGTGCTGCCTCCTGCAACCCCAATAAGCAAACATAAGCTGGACATTCCTGGCTGAACCCACTTAGCTGTTTGGCTGTTTGCCTCCCGCTCCTGCAAGCACATGTCTAGGATCTTCTTCAACCCTCTCCACAGGTTCCCTATATTGCATGTCTGGTCCTTGAAGAAGTTCTTAAATATAACCATAATCCACAAGTATATTATCCTCCGTTTTAGGCCACAACTGGAATCCCAAAACAGAAAAACAGAAAATAACGAAACCCTTACAAGTACTGCTGAACCACAGATCTACTCTTGAGTGAAGGTTCTGGCCTGGCTTTCTCTTCTGCAGATCAACTCAACCATGCCCTGATGCAAACACAACAGTGTTAAAAGCACACTGGTGTGTCATCCAGTGATTCATCATCCTGCAAGTCAGAACTAGAATAATCATTCCTTAAACAGCTAAGTACTACCATGTAATATAAGAAAAGCTGACATTTTAAAAATGTTTTTTTCAAAGATTTACTAGTCAATACCCCCAGAGAAGTTGCTTAAATAAAACTGTAGATTTTAAGTCTATGTTAAATGCTTGCCCTAAAGCCTTATTCCAATTCCACTGATGCTGATGGAAACAGAATCCACTGAGGCAGAAGCAGAAGGCTGGAGCAGTTAAACTTCAGCTGTGCTAAAATTCACAGCCCTTTGCAGTCTCTTGCTAATGCAGAAAGAATGAGGCCAATCAAGTATGGGTTTTCCCTGTTCCTCTTGCTGTCAGGCTCTTCCTTACTTGATGCCCAAATATTTTCTGCTTCTTAATATCTACTGAGTGTCTTATAGTCCCTATTTTGTGGACCTGGAGGTTATGAACCTAGAAGGTTTGACAAATAGAATACATCAAAAGTATGAGAGTATGTGCCTTCATGCTTCGGACAATGGTTCATTCTCATAAAGGATACTAATAATCTCTGTGATGGTCATACCTGTCCAATACCATTTCTTAATTCCATCTACCTTAAACTAGTGTTTGATTTATGCCACAATGCAGTAGTCTTTACTAATAAAATAAAATACTCTTTTTTTTCTTTTTAATCTTATCTAAAGATGTTCTCATTATCCATATAAATGACTGTTTTTCTTTCTGAAATCTATGTCTCAGTGGAATCTTATGGCAGTGAGTTTGACTGACTAATTGTGCATTGTATAAAAAAAAATCCTCCCTTTTATCAGCTTGAATTTATTTCTTTTCAGTTTCATCTACTGTCCCATTATTCTTGTCTCATGACAAAGGGCAAGTAAGTTTATCTTGGTTTAAAATCCCTTCATATTGCTTTTCTTTGATGAGCACCATTAATATATCCCCATTAAGTAATATGGCAAGGATCTCAATAGGTCTTGGTCTTTGGATATTATTGGCTTTCATTTTTTGGCCTTTTATTTTTTTTATTTTAATATCAGAACCCTAAAGGCTTTCTAGTAGATATATAGGTCCTGATTAAACGGATTATCACTGTGTTTCTAATAAAGATGTTCTGCAGATATTTAGAAGCAATCCAAAGGCCTCCAGATCAAGGACTACCCACTAAAATCTATTGTTTCTACACTGACCTCTGATCAGTGTTCAGCACTCTGCATATTAACTTGATTTCTGAAAGCCTTGCTCATTCAGTGTTGGCTTATGTTGCCAATAATCTCTAATTATCTTATCTCCAAACTGTTCTTTCTTTTTCTTTACTCTCTTCTTATGTAAAAGCTTTTGTGCGGCTCATTTGCTTCACAATTCTTTTGCCCTTTGCTTCAGTGCTCTGCAAGCACACAGCAATCCTAAGGATTTGGGGTGCTTTCGAGCCTCTATCCCTTCCAGCTCATATGGAGTAGCCACAGCAGCACAGGATAATGCACATCTACCTGCACAGCCATCCCTCCTTCATCATTTAAACTAGGTTTGAAGGGGGAAGGAGATGCCGCTGGGCTCTCTGGAAGCAGGCCCAAGGGTGGTAAGCCTGAGTTAGGGGTGAAATCAGAAGCCCAGCTGAGGTGCATGAATACCAATGCACGCAGCATGGGCAACAAACAAGAGCTGGAGGCCATGGTGAAGAAGCAGAGCTATAATGCAATTGTCATAAAGGAAATGTGGTGGGATGACTCACATGTGCTGCGCTGGATGGCTACCAGCTCTTCAGGAGAGATAGGAAAGGGAGAAGAGGTGGAGGGGTGGCCCTTTATATTAGGGAAGCTTTTGATGTCATGGGTTTTGAAACTAATGACGATGAAGTTGAATGCCTATGGGTAAGAATTAAGGGGAAGGCCAGCAAGGCTGACATCCTACTGGGAGTCTGCTATCATCCACCCAACATGGAAGAAGAGGTGGACAATTTATTTTATAAGCAGCTGGAGAATGCTTCAGGATCACCAGCCCTTGTTCTTGTAGGTGACTTTAGCCTACCAGACATCTGCTGGGAACTTAATACAGCAGAAAAGAGGCAACAGTTCTTAGACTGTGTGGAGGACAACCTTTTGTCAACGCTGGTGAGTGAGGCCACCAGGGGAAGAACTGTGTTAGACCTGTTGTTTGCAAGTGGAGATGGGCTGGTGGGATATGTGGTGGTTGGAGGCTGTTTGGGGCACTATCATCATGAAATTAAAGAGTTCTCAATATTTGGTGAAATCAGGAAGAACATCAATAAGACTCTTACATTGGACTTCTGGAGGCCAGACTTTGGCCTATTTAAGAGACTTATTTGGAGAGTTCCTTGGGAAGCAGTTCTTAAAAACAAAGGAGTCCAGGATAGGTAGGCGTGCTTCAAAACAGAGATCTTGAGGACACAGGAACAGACTGCCCCTGAATGCTGAAAGATGAGGCAATGAGGCAAACATCCAGCCTGGATGGACAACAAGGTTTCAAAGGAATTTAGGAATAAAAAGAGGATGTATTGTCTTTGGAAGGAAGGTCAGGTCTCCCAGGAAGTATTTAAGCGGATTTCTAGGGCATTTAGGAAAAAAATTAGAGAGGCCAAAGTTCAGTTCAAACTTAATTTGGCAACTTTTGTAAAGGATAATAAAAAATGTTTTTTACAGCAAAAGGAAGGGTAATACCAACCTTTGTTCTCTACTGGATGCGGGAGGGAACTTAGTAACTGCAGGTGAGGAGAAGGCAGAAGTGCTCAATTCCTTCTTTGCCTCAGTCTTTAGTGGGAAGACAGCTTGTCCTCAGGACAACTGTCCTCCTGGGTTCGTAGATGGTGACAGGGAGCAGAATGGTCTCCCTGTTGTCCAGGATGAAGCAGTCAGAGATCTGCTGAGCTGCTTGGATATTCATAAATCTATGGGACCAGATGGGATCCATCCCAGGGTGATGAGGGAGCTGGCAGATGAGCTTGCAAAGCTGCTCTCCATCATTTACCAGCAGTCGTGGCTCACTGGGGAGGTTCCAGATGACTGGAAGCTCCCATCCAAAAAAAGGGTGGGAAGAAGGATTCTGGTAATTATAAGCCAGTTAGCCTGACCTCAGTACCCAGTAAGGTTATGGAGCGGTTTATATTGAGTGTCATCATGCAGCTCTTACGGGATGGCCAGAGTAGCAGATCCAGCTAGCATGGGTTTAGGAGGGGTAGGTCGTGTTTGACCAGCTTGGTCTCCTTTTATGACCAGGTCACTCACCTGGTGGATGCAGGAAAGGCTGTGGATGTCGTCTATTTGGACTTCAGCAAGGCCTTTTACAGTGTCTCCCACAGCATACTCCTAGACAAGCTGGCAGCCCGTGGCTTGGACAGGAGCATTCTGTGCTGGGTTAGGAACTGGCTGTATGGCTGGGCCCAGAGAGTTCTGGTGAATGGTGCTGCATCCAGCTGGTGGCTGCTCACCAGTGGTGTCCCTCAGGGGTCTGTGCTGGGGCCAGTTCTGTTTAATATTTTTATTGATGACATGGATGAGGGGGTTGAGTCTTTCATTAGTAAATTTGCAGATGACACTAAGTTGGGAGTGCGTGTCAATCTGTTGGAAGGTAGGAGGGCTCTTTAGAGAGGCCTGGAATGGTTGGATAGATGGGCAGAGTCCAGTTAGAGGAAGTTTAATAAGTCCAAGTGCCAAGTCCTGCATTTTGGCCACAATAACCCCCTGCAGCATTATATGCAGGCTGGAGATGGTGTGGCTGGACAGTGCCCAGTCAGAAAGCGATCTGGGGGTGCTGGTTGACAGCCAGTTGAACATGAGCCAGCAGTGTGCCTTGGTGGCCCAAAAAGGCCAAGGGCATCCTGGCCTGGATCAGGAATAGTGTGGCCAGCAGGAGCAGGGAGCTCATTCTTCCCCTGCACACAAGGCCACACCTTGAGTGCTGTGTCCAGTTCTGACCCCTCAGTTTGGGAAGGACCTTGAGAGGCTTCAGCGCATCCAGAGGAGGCAACGAGACTGGTGAGGGGCTGGGAACACAAACCCATGTGAGGAATGGCTGAGGGAGCTGTTGGTGTTTAGCCTGGAGAAAAGGAGACTCGGAGGTGACCTTATCCCTCTATATAACTTCCTGAGAGGTGGCTGTATTCAGGTGGGGATTGGTCTCTTTCTCCAGGCAGCAACTGGCAGAACCACAGGACACAGCCTTAAGCTGTGCCAAGGGAAATATAAGTTGGATATTAGGGAAAAGTTTCTTACAGAAACGATGATAAAGTACTGGAATGGTCTGTCCAAGGAAGTGGTAGAGTCACCATCCCTGGATGAGTTTAAAAAAGATTGGATGTGGCACTTGATGCCATGGTTTGGCTGAGGTGTTAGGGCATGGGTTGGACTTGATCTTGAAGCTTTCTTCCAGCCAAGTGACTCTGTGATCCTTACGCTTCATATATCCTTATTTTGCTATGCTTTCATTTGTCCTGGTGAAAAGATGAGCAGTCTGATTATGTGAAAGTGCATGATGTGCACTCATAAAAGGCCTTTCCTTTTCAACAGAAATTTAAAGCTGGTATACAAACCTGCACATAGCAATAGCCAAACTTAAGCTGCCAGGAGAACCACAAAAGTCTGTTTGACACTATTTCACTGATTTTCTTTGGGCTGTAGTTTGAGCAGAGCTCAGTTAAATATGCACAGGAGAGTCTGGTTTAAAGTCATTCTATACTACTCTCACCTATTGGTCTCAGCTGCTGCCTAGTGTAATTACATTTCCAGGTGTCTAATTTCTAGCAGTGGTCAGAAAGGCTGTACAGAAGTAATCACTGTCAAGGAATAAAAGGTTTTCTGGATTTTGTCACCACAAAAGGAATGTGGATGGCAGACTGTCTTAGTCACCTGTCTATGCAATGGATAGTCAAGCTCTGGGTAAGATTTTAGTAGAGGAAAGAAGTAAAGCTTAAAATCTTTGACAACTAAATTGCATTTAGTATAATAAAAAAAATAACTCTTAATACAAAGTTTCAGTGTTGACAGGATATGTATGAATATTACATGGTTTTACCTCGATATTATTTTTTTCCATATTGTGAGATCAGTTTTTGACCATGTTAAACAATATTCTCATGATATAGAATACTGAAGGAGGAAACTGGTGGCATCCTACTATTGCAGGGCATATAGTTTCCTCCTGGCACTAGACTTGTGCCTTCTCACCCAGAGCTGTTCATCTGACCACATGACTGTGGTGGAGGGGAAGGAAGCACAGAAAAGAGCATGACAAAAAAATCAAATCCTTGTTCTATTGAAACCATCTTCCTGGGGTTTAATTAGAGGATTTCAGGAAGCCCCAGACTAGTAAATGGAAATCTTTGTGATTTGCCTTGGTAATTACTGGAATGAAATTTCAGGAGCTGAGATAATTCCCAAGGGAAAGTGCATCTGTGCACTTCAAATTAGCTGCTTATATGCTCGCTTAGATTCTTTACATGCCTTCCAAACCATGCTGGCATGCTTATAAGGTATGCTCCTGTTAGCAGATTTAGAAGGAGGGAATCTTTGGCAGATTACCTTGGCAGAAATTTCTTCTCAGTGTTTCTTGTGGAGTATTTCTCTCCCCCTAGAAAAGGTATCCTAAGGGAATTCAGCTCTTTCTCCAGAGACACCTCCCTAAATCCCAAGAAATCAAAATCAGGTGAATAAAAGCATCTTATTCAAGATCCTCAGCCTCTCCTGAGGCAATACACACCTGGCAGTCCTGGCTCTGTTCCCAGGCTGGTGTAATTTCAACCCCACATATGAGTACCAGGCTGACACCGTTTAAGGTTTAGTGTCCTGTGACCTCATAGGACTAACAAATGGAGTAAATATTATCAGAAAAGGGGGAGGCTTTGGTTTCTGAAGGCACAAGCATTATGCTTCCAGCCCTAACCACTTTCAGGTATCAGATTATGAAGATATGGATTATCTTTTCAACTGTTTTATTTGGAAGGCTTTACAGCTTCCCTTATGCTTTCAAGCTAGGGCTTTACATTTAGGGGTTTATAAAAGTGTTCTTATAGGCTTGGTGCTTTTTGTTTAACTTTTAAAATTTTTAACTATTCTTTTACTTATTTGTGAAGTTACTATAAGTTTCTAATTCCTTACATTTATTCTTGTTCTCTGCCAGTATGAAGCTCTGAAAAAAGTCATAATTTGCCTGCCTGAAAAGTTACACATATTTTAAACACACTCCTTCAGACCACTTTGGAGATGCTATTGTGTTTCTATGTGAAGCTACCAGCAGTTAACGAGAATGGACAAAAGGAAACCCAATTGCCCAGGTACACGGGTATCCATGGCTACTCAGTGTACCTCAGATAATGTTTCTAGCTACCAGCAGCCCCTCCAGAAGGGCATGAGTCTCTTGTAGTCCACTGCTGTATATCTGCCAGGCCTCCATAGCTTTACTATACCCTTTCACTGGTGTTGAATGTTTATTATTCTGAGTTGACTGAATCCCTAGAAGCTGGATTTTGAGCTTCTTCTGAGGCTTTTTTTTTATATTATGCTTTCAGAAATCTCCACCAAAATCGTATATATCCCCCTGGCCCTTGTTTTCCATATAGGCACAATTAAATATTGCTATGTTCCATAACCTGCATGGGGTGTAGGGAACATGAGCATTCCTGGCTGCACTCCTACTATGGCTCAGTCTCAGTCTTGAATTCATAAATAAAAATCCCATGCAAATTAGCTCATTTATTTGCAGTCAGGATGATGCTAGCACTTGTCATAATCATGTATTCTACATTTATTTTTGTCTCTCAGGTTTTTTTTTCCAACTATTCATATTTTTGTCTCCTGTTATTTATTTTCCTATGGTGCAGCCCAGCTTGCCCATTACTGTGGCCAAAGCTGAAACTGCAGCATTCAAATAAATCTTTTTATTTCTCATCTTTTCTTCCATTTTTGAAAAAGAAAAGAAAAAGAAAAACCAAACCCAACAACAACAGCAAAAAAAAGTATTCTAATCTTTTTCCTCTTTAAGAAGGGAGCACTAGTCTCCTTTACTCCATGGAAGTGAAGCAGATTACTTTTTTTTTTGTCCCCCCTCCAAAATTCAATAATAAACATTTAGATTTAGATGACATTTCCATTAAGTATAATTGATTTAGGGATAGTTCCAAGAAATCTGAAGAAGCCCATGCAGACTGAATTTTGGCTAAAATACACATTAGAATTATGTCATTGTACTTCAAAAGGCTGCTTCATGATCATTACCAGGATGAAAATCTGAGTAGTGTCTTGACGCAGTTCCTAGAGAGTCAATGAAAAGTCTGGAGTCAGACATAAAATTGCCATAGTAAAATTTGCTCTTGCTGATTGAGATACAAGGGTATTCTTAAAAAGAAATTTCTTACAAAGTGTGTTTCCTTTAGGTTTCCTCAGTTTCCAGAAACGTAAGCAATGTTTGGTTGTGTCTAAGACTCCAGGGTACCCTGTTTTCCATTTCACAGATCAGCTTAAAAACATTCAATTCCTATGCCAAACTGAAGTAGTGTTCACAGTAGCCACAGGAGAAACACATTGGTAGGAGGCAATGCATCAAGGCTATTAAAACCAGACACATCTCAGAAAAGATGCTGCCATAAAGGAAAGGTTCATCTGAACAAAAGAAGGGACACAAGCTCCATCGTGCTCAACAATAATCCCTCTCTTTAGCCTTGAACACACAATTTACTACCCCTCCTTCACTTTCCCTGTCTCTGAAAAGTTCCTGTTTGAGAAGCATTTGGAAGTTAAAAGGGGTAATAGAAAAGTTCTGAATTACCATCATCAGTCTTCTCCTGTAACTCAACTAGGACAACAGAACTTTCTATAGAATTTATTTTTATCTAAAACTGGTAGCGTCAAATGGACTCTGCTTTCCATTAGATAATGAAAAATTCCTGAAGTAACGTGGGAGATAAAGGTGAGAAATAAAATTGAAAAAGAAAAAAGGAAATAACTGTTAGCATAAAGAGGGAAAGTCTGGAGAAAAAAAAAAAAATCAAAAATAACCAACAATAAAAACCCCCACAAACAAAGACCAACAACAAAACAGAGAACATATTTAGAGGCAAATCAGAAGGTTCACACGCTAATCAGTTAATGCTGAGTACAAATGCAAGTCTATGCTGGCTCTATTTTATAAAGGACAAAATTAAAGAATGCATTTTCATTGTTTGACCTGATTGCTATTTTGAAAATGGCTTCCTTATCACTGAAAGCTAAGGGAATGTGAACATGCTTGTAGACCTTTGTTCTTTTATTGAGAGATTTATGTTGCTAACCTTCAAACACAGGGTGAGATATGAGTTCAGATCTTTACTGACAAATTCCAGGTTCCCTGAACTCTAAAAGTTGGAATGCAGGTAAAACAGCAAATACAACTTACTTATCAGATTTCTCAGTCTGAGAAGAACTTAAATAAAAACCATCAGGAGTGAATATCAAATGGCTGTGACCTATAACCATCCCTGACAGCTAAGAATGGTTTTGGTCTGTGTGTGCTTTGTCTGACGTGTAGAAACTGCTACGCAGGCAGACAAAAGAACAATGGCTTATAAAGAAAATATTCCAGAGAGATTGTATTTCAGATATGAAAGACAAGATAATTTAGGATGAGCATTAGAGACATTAGAGACACTGTTTTTCTAGGTAGGTAAAAATGCAACATTCTATTTAACAGACAAAAGCCACAGAGAACTGGTGCATTTGGGAAACTCCAACCCTTATAAATTTGTATTAGAGCTGACTGAGAAAGCAAATGAAGCCAAGCTATCAGCAGCCTTAAAATCAAATGTGCAAGTAAAGCAGTAAGATCAAGTAAAGGTCAGATTTTATGACAAAAATCAAGGATTAAATCATGGGAGCTGTCATCATTGATGGTATCATATATTTCCTTTTTAATACAAAGCATGGTCATGGGCTGTGTTTCTGTGGTAACAGGAAAGGTTGACATCAGAATTATGATGTAAATGAATGGATCCTCACATACCTTCTGATTCACAATCAGTGAAGGATGCACATAAGGAACTTAGATGTAACTCCTCTAAGAAATCATTAAAAAGAACAAAGAGGAAGGGGTATATGCACTGACAGAGGGCTCTGCACATTTTTTGACAGAATAGCAGTAATGAGCGTGAAGCAAGCTGTTATATTGCATGGTTTCTTTTTCATTTCTCTACTCCCATCTTCTCCCTTTACTTGCTATTCTGCGGTCTTTCAAAGATTGCATTGCTAACCCTAAAATATTATAAACAAAATTGAATAAGACTAATTGACAAAAAGAATGAAATATATTGATTCCAGGTAAATGTGTCTCCTTTAAATGCAAGTTTCTTCATAGATTTTTTGTGTATTGATAATTGAGTGCAAAGCACATTGCTAAACAAGTGAGGACAAAATGTCCTTGAAGGCATAATAAAGCTGGATATGGCCAAAGGACCAAAACAAAGATGATGCTGGTTTTCACTTGGAAAACTGGTCTTTATATGCTTCAATGAACTTTCATTTGTTTGCATGTCCCCTTTCAAACCAGATATTATGTGCCAGAAAGTAACCCTGAATGAATTACATTGTGAGGTTCTGTATTTGTTCTGTCTCAGTGACTTCCGGATCAAATGTGAATGATTTACAAGTCCAAAGATTATTTTCTGGCTGCCAGAGCTGTAAATTCAATCTGGGATCAGAAAAATAAGCATTGTTTTTTCTGGGCCCAAGTGAAAAGTTCACAACAAAATGCCAAACACATCGAAAGCACAGGTCGCTGCATTTTAAGTTGATCTTGCTTCTGTGGTTTTCATTTAGAACTACAAACTTATTATTTTCTTCCATGTCAAGACTTGAGAGTGGTACAATGCCTAAAGTAGAAAAAAAAATGTAGGTGAATAATCCTGAAAGTTGCTATTTTGAAATCCAAGGTAGTCAGATGAAAATCTGCCCTTGTATTTTACTGAGGATCTAATGAAAACTAGTCTTTAAAAAAAAAATCCCAACCCATCATACAAACAAAAACACCCAAAACAACCCAAAATGCAAAAGAACCATACAAATAATATTTCATAATAACATGTTAAAACCTTTCAATTTTAAGATTTCCTTTTGCTATTTACATTTTTATATTATCTATAAAATAGATCATTCCCCCATTTTTCTGACAAAAATTCTCTTACTGAATTTTTAACAAAATTTTGATGGGCTTGTGTTATGGCACAGGATTAACCTATATCATTATTCTGACTGTACTAAATCTGTACATATAACACCTGTTTTGGAAAGCCTGAAAAAACAAAAAAACCTCCAGCAAATACCCCAGTGAAAAAAATAAGATATTTTCAATTACTGTCTCTACACATTCAGATGATTCCTTCTTATAACATAGTGTCAAGTGTGCGACTTGCAGCTATGGCTGCAAGATTCTCAGTCCAGAAGTTTCTTCTATTGAGGCAGACTTTTCAACACAGAATATTTCAGTGAAGCCTTGTAGATACAATTAGTCTAGTCAGAAATTGTGGGAAGTTTATGTCCATAATTTAAAAAAGTGTGTCATAGGCCAGAACAAGAAGTACATCTAGAAATAAATGTGAATATGGTAAGTAAGCATGCACTGGTTTTAGTTTTAATCCTCCCTCCAAATGTATTGACATTTTTATTTTTTAAACTCCATAGATTTTTTTTAATAAA
Organism: Agelaius tricolor; assembly: GCF_023055355.1. Taxonomy (NCBI): domain Eukaryota; kingdom Metazoa; phylum Chordata; class Aves; order Passeriformes; family Icteridae; genus Agelaius; species Agelaius tricolor. Next base: position 51,037,837 of record NW_027269262.1, on the reverse strand, counting down.
AGCAGATTTTAATATGTGATTTCATGTGAACTTTTAGGTTAATTAGCTTTTGCCTTGTTTATGTGTTGTTGTGTGCTTTCCTTGACTAGTCCAAGAAGTCAAAATTCAGTCTCTTATGCTAATGGTCAGGCAAATTATTTCATAATTGCATCTGAAAGAAGCCATTTCAGCTTTGTTTATATGTTCCAGAGTGAACAAACAAAGAGAAGCAAAATTGCATTGCACAGGTGAACAATTATCACGATGCAACAAAAAAGTCCAGTCTTTGCAATATAAACATATGGAATAAAAAGACATTGCAGAATAAATGATAATAATCATTTGTTGCCCAGAAAAGTTGTGGATGCCTCATCTCTGGAAATGTGCAAGGTCAGATAGGATGGGACTTAAGCACCCTGATGGAGTAAATGACATTCCTGCCATGGTAGGGAGTTGGAACTAGATGATCTTTAAACCCAAATAATTCTGTGATTCTGTGATTCCCACCATTTGAATGTTTTCCAGGAGGAAAAAATATCTACATAGCTCATGGGTGTGTGAAGTCTTTGGAAAAGCTGGCACAGTTATTTTTCTTTTTTGGGTAAACCATTTACATTTTCTACTTTTTTCTTAAATAATATCAAGTGACACCAACAATGGCAACCAGCAGCAAGTTGGACAAAGGAGAAATTGCACAGTGGTCGTGGTGTCTCAGGATGGTGGAGAGACAATCCTAAATGAGTCCCAGGATAGGAATGCTCCACAGCAGCAACTTGGCCGATAGACTCACCATGCAACATTTTATCCCTAACATTCAGTGTGGAGTAGACTAGAACAGGAAACACCTCTCCACACAGACCTTGAAACTGAATTCTACAATCAGACAGCAATGTTCAAGCTTATAGAAATGGTCCTCAAAGCTGCACTAAACCTAACTTCTTGCTTCCCTCTACCAGGCATCTTTAAGAGGACAGTCAAAAATATCTTCTCCCTGCACTTACACTCATTTTATCTCAGTTATGTTGCATATAGAGATGTGATGAAAAATCACCATCTATTTATATGCAAGTTGAAGAAACATGCTTTGACCATGTACACTAAAAACATCAGATGCCATCTGCAATTGAAATTATGTCAATCTCTTCTGCTGAGGGACAATTAAGAAGCATTTCTAGGAGCATTTCTGATGACATTTAACAATGACATCCTTAATGGATGTGAGGATGTCATTGTTAAATGTCATTTATTTATTGTTGTCCTAATATTTAGGTGGAAAACAGAGAAAATATGTATTTGCATTAATTTATTACAACTGTGCCTGTATATTTGTAACAGACTGATTAAATTTAAAAAAAAAAGCAGAAATACCCAACAAGCTTAAGTGTTGCATGATTTTGTCAATTAGGCATAATTCAAAGTTATCAACACCTACTGCATAAGGCAAGTATCAATTAAATCCTGGCTTTTCTGGGGTCCTTTATAGGTGGAATGATAATCTCACCACAAGATTTGGTTTTCAAGTAAATTCTACTTTTACAGTAGTCCACTTCGGAATCCTTCAAGCATGCCCTACAGGCAAACACATCCACGTTGTTTTAGGGGAGGAAGGAAGAATTAATTTAAAAACTAAAAATTCAGTAAGGAAAAAAAATCTATTAAGGTTCCCTCCCTTGAACTGAAAAAGCTTCCATTTATATGTCTCTGCTATTTTAGCATAGGTTGATATCACTTTCATTATCACTGTGAGGGAGTGCCTTCTTCCAGGGTGTTGTTACCCAAATTGAATCTTTCATAGTCCTAAAATATTAGAAAGCAATGAAATTCCAAGGAAAAATAGCCATTGGATTCTGCATGTACTTTAAATTAGCAAGAAAAAAAATAAAATAAGAAAGTTAATAAAAGTGCAAAAAAAAGTTGTAAATAAAGCTTTTAAATAAATTTCATGTCCAGTGGTTTTTAAAAAGTGTTGAAAATCCATTTGCATTAGTAGAATCTAGGAATCACTGTACTAAGCACAAATTCTTTCTCAAGAAGAGAGGGCTCAAGAATTTAAATTGCACGTACTACAACCAAGACTTGGAAACTGTGAGTGACACTGGCATTTTACCAGTGGAACAACTTAATTACCTGGTTTTCACACTGATTATCAAAGGTCTATTATTTTTGTGATGTGCTTTTTGCTTGTTTTCTGAAGTAGGACACCATGTGGCTGTCAGAATCTTAAAGTGACAAAGGGGCCTTCAGAAATAAAATTATTATCTCTTACCACATGCAAATAAGAGGTGGTAATCCTGGCTTCTGCTGAAAGCTCTTCATACAAAAAAATAACAAGAGCTAGAGCCTTGGACATCCACACAAGTATTGAATATCACACACAGGCAGGCATGCCAGATCCCCCCTAGCCAGGATCATATAATTTGTTTTATACAGAGTGATCCTGAGCTGGATGCTTTGCTATAAATTCTGCCAAACCCTGGGAAAAAAAAAATGTGGCTCAAACATTGATTTGGAAGAATTTGAGATATGATGTTGGCAGGTGGAAGGTTTATCTTCACAGGGACAATACACACTGTAATTTCACCTTCTTTTAAGTGGAATCCGGGTTTTCTTCACTTCTGAAGAACAAGGAAAACATAATGAAGGTTATTAGAACTTTTCAAGAATTATATTTTAAAAAGAGCAAAAGCTCAGTGCTATAATTTGAGGCTTTCACGTGCTAGGTCAGTGAAACCATGTCAGATCAGTTCTGTTGATTTCCTACAGACAAAACTTTCTAGAGGTACCAGGAAAATATCTTCAACCTTCAAGAAGCACACTATTTATGGAAATATTTCTCATCATTGATCACCAGAAACTCAGAATTTTCATGACAGATATCAGAGTTCCAAAAGTGAGGTTTCTGAAATTTTTCTAATAAAATCTCAATTTTTTTTTTTTTTCTGGAGGAATCTACAGAACATATTGTGGACTTTAGGTAAAATTATGTTAATGAAAAGAGGAAAAAGAGAAATTTGGTTAACTTGGTTAATACATAGTTTAAAAACTAAGGAGATAAAGGTAATACTTGTCACTCTCTTTCAAAATTCCAAATTGTAAAAACTTTAAAGTACTCTGTATTGCCCAGAAAAAGGACTTACAGTCAAATTTTGATATGATGGCAATTAAAATATTTAGTGGCAGAAAATTCTCAGACTCACTGAGAGTATCCTCATTCATTCTTGAAGAGGGCATTTCCTGGGGTGGTCTCAGAACTCAAGGCAATATACACTATATGTATCAAGAATAAAAATCTCTGAGAGCTTCTTCTGAAGTACAGAAATGACAAGAAGAGCAATCTGTGTGGAGAGGAACCTTAGAAGCCCCTAAGCTACAAACATGAAATCTATTCTCAGCATGGTGCACACTTTGTTTTCCAGGTAGGATTCAAAAAATATCTCCTTAGAAAAAAGACCTTGATTTATTTTGATGGGTTAAAACAGAAAAACTTGTTTGATATACTTCTTACCTCCAATACTTTTTTTTTCCTGTAAAAGGAAAAAAAAATACTCATGGAAAATTATATACCAAACCTAGTTCTTAAATTCTGTCCTTTTCAAAATGTTACTGGAATTGACAAGGAGGTCAGCCATGTGCTCAGTGTTGCTACAAAGATTACATAAAGTGCACTAAAAGTGCCTTGACTGTCAATGCCTTGATGGCTTCAGAACACATTATGGTGTCTAAGAGGTTTCTCTTATCGCTGAACACAGTATTTCACCCACAGCTTTTCCTCAGCTGTGTGTGTCATGGACTCAGAACACAGATCAGGTGTAAAGTTCATCCAGGATCTCAGACAGAATGCAATGTTTAAAAATAATTTTTTTTAAATTATTATTTTTCCCAAAAGACCTTATTCTGCTTTTGCAGAGGCAGAGTGCTCAAACTGAACCCAATCAATTTTTCCACAATGTAGCTGACAATTTTCCCCCTAATCAAGAACCACTCCTATCAGTTCAGTGAATAGATTCATTCAGGGTCAACCAAACAAGAAGGCACCCAAGCATTGTTCTGATTGAGATTTTTGTGGATGTTCTGTCAGGGCCAAATGTGTGCCAAGTCTTGGGAAAAAAAATATCGTTACAACTCCAGATTTCTGTCTTTACCGCATTAAAAAAAGAAAGTATAAATCACTGCTATGTCAAAATTTTAAGGAAAGTAGGCACAAATCATTGCTAATTATAGCAAAGAGACTGTTTTAAAGTCTACCAGGCAATGGTCAAAGTGAGCTGACAGAGGAAAGAAAAAAGAAAAGAAGGAAACACAGAATAAATTATTTGTAGAAGTCAGAAACAACTATACAGGCACACATGCTACAAGAGAAACCAAAATCATGACCCTATCTGCAAAACATAATCCTCCTTGCCCAGTGTTTTTTTTCCCAAATTCTCTGTGTTATGAGAGCCTTATGCTCTGTCTGATCAGGCAGCACAATCACCTAAGTTAAACTGATTGTGCTCATTGAATGCTGTTCTTGTCCATCAACATCTGAATTTTTACTTTCTATTTATAAGTGACACTATTTCCCCTTTATGTTATACTTCTTTAATACAACTGATGCTGCTTCCTAATCAAAGTCTGCAAATGTTTAAAGGAACATTCAAATCTCAATTCAAAAGCAGGTATTTTCAAAATTTTACTTGTTTTGTGTAGCTAGCATGTTATAATAGCTTGGGTTTTTTTAATAGCTGATATTGAAAAAGTAATTTTCTATGTAATGGTGGGGTAATGGTGGAGTTACAAAAAAAGAAGGCTGAATATCTGAGGGTAAAGTGATTAATTCCATATTAAAATAATTGATCACAAGTTACTCAGAAGATCATCTTACATTTTTTATCCATCAGCTTTTAATATAAGAAAAGTGGCAATGAAATTTCAATAAAATAATTTAAACTTCTGGTAAGTTGAGTCATTAAGTTGGGGGAAATAAAAATAATATAAAATAAGTAAAAATAAAACCATGAAACACCTAATTTCAGTTTGTTCAAAACATCTTATTTTCAGAATTACTCACTGCCTTCTAACATGGAAAAAACACTTATTTACATGTCCTTTCTAGGGAAATAAGCTCTTGATGTTCTAATTGTGTGGGATTTTTGCACTGCTTTTTAAATTTTATTTTTTTATATTTAAGCAATTTTGTTTGAGACTAAAAAACTGCAGACTGAGTTTTGCGTGAGTATAGATCAAAGTTAAAGAATTCTGTTACAATACCAACTTTCTCAAGGTTCTGCAGAAATCCAAAGGTTGCTTTTCCAAAATGACATATAGGTGTGAATAGATAGATAGATAGATAGATACATGGATAGATAGATAGATATGTGTATATATATATATACACATAAATATATTTATGTATTTATATTTATATATCTGTATTTGTATATGTATGGATACATACAAAGGAATTCTTTTTGTTACAAATTAGTGGAAAAAATATCAATGTGACCTGTAAATATGCAGCTTGACATAACAGTTTTACCCTAAAACCTTATAATTAAAATTCATTTCCAAAACTAGTGGACAATTAATTCAGTATACTATTTTTCCTATCCCATACTCTTTTGCTGTACTCCAGCTTTGAGGATCTATATTTATGATAGACATTTGAAAAACCTTTGCTTATGCCTTCAATCAATTCTTGTCATTAGCAAATATTTCCTGTGGTTATTTCAATGTTATATTTGTTCATGTGCTTTTCAATCAGCAAGATCAGGACAATCAATCTTCCTCTGGAAATTTTCCTGTGTGCATAAAAAAGTGTATTTAGGTTTATTATTGATTATTGATGGCTAATAAAAACAATAAACTTTCCAAAACTCAGAAAAATAATGTTAGAGTAAATATTCTCTGCATAGTGTACATGTTAATAGCTAGTCATTGCAACCATTTTCAAGGAATCTTCCTAACCTACTGCCATCAGCAGTAGAAACTGTGAATCTCAAAATTATGTCAGAAATAATGTTTTTCTCTTAATCATCTTCCTTCTTCTCCTTACCATTCTTTGGTTTTTTTTTTTATAATTCCTTGCACATGCTACAAATATTTCACTGGAAACTTAACCCCTTTTTCCATGGTCATTTTATGATACTGCTCAGTCAACACCACACTGAGCATATTTTACAGCAAGACAGACTTCCTATGTTCTAATCAAAAACAGAATAAACATTTCTCAAAATTATCAACATGTTATTGGTACGCAACCTCACTTGGTTTTTCAGCTAATTTCACTTTATGATCATGAGCTGATCAGGGAGGGAATAGGAAATAATTTCCAAAGAAGATGGTAACTAAAGTTGTTTAGAACTGACTCAGGGTTTGGGTCAATCCCTGGTGTACACAGCATTAGCAGCATTAGCAGTCCGGAATGGCTGCTTCATCTTAAGTCAATCATTTTTACATTCAATGGAAAATACTTGAAACTGACTGCTTCTCTATAAATTATTCCACATTTCAAGATAAAATATCATAACACTATTTTAAACTCAGAGAGCATGTGGCCACATACTATGTATAGCATCAATTAGCATAATACCAGATAACATGAGGTGATATGCAAACAGGAGAAGAATGCAGTATTGGCATGGCCCAGCACAGCAAACTCTGACATCTGTTTGGCAATATTTTGCACGTGTAAATTCTGCAGCCCTGTCTGTCTGTGTTTAATGAACTTGTCTGGAAATTCAGAGCACCTAACTGAGAGATTATCTGAAGTAACAGCACAGCAGCAGTCTGTTTTAATTTAGGCTGTCTGCAAGCTACTGCTATGAAAATTAACAGCTCTTAAGTGTGTTAAATAATCCCTGGCCTTCATAATAATTGAGCAGGCTGAAAGAAGTCATACAATTTGTATTATCTTGTTGTCAAACACCAGCTGACTTTTTTTCGCCTTGTATATTGATTTGGAGAATTAAGCTGCCTCTAGTTAGATATGTCAGCCTGGAAGGATTTTAAGGACAGCTAGCAAAATCCTCAGGCTACCAGTTTGAAGGTAACAAAGTCAAATGGGATTTAATTTCAGACCCTATCTTTGTATCTCCTGAGCCAATTACCCAAGGGAGGGTAATTGGGGTGCAAATTAATTGCACCTCTGCTTATGTATAAGGCTTTGGGCCAAAAAGTAGTGACTGAGAACTGAGGACAGGTTCACTTGTATGAGGTTGATAACAATGCTCTGCAGCCCCAGAATGTATGGTCTTTATGTTTTTCCATAAATTATGCCTAGCAATGCTTTCTCCAATCAATTAGCTGCCCTGCACTGACTTATTAATACAGCCACTTTATGTGCTGAAGTCAGACAAAGAGTGCCTTTCTGGCAGAAGCATGTTTGCCTAGCATTTATTTGGTGATGTTACCATCTGACACTGGTGGCACTCACCCTCAGAACAGATGGGAGAGGAGAGAAAGAGAAGATGACTCATGGCACTGGAGGTATCACAGAACCTTATTAACATCAGGGATGCTGTTGCAACAGTGCCAAGAAACCCTGGCTGAGGCCAGCACCTTGTGTTGTCAGTCAGACACACACATGAGCATAAGATGTGGTTCTAAAAGTGTTTTTCTATCCTGGACAAATATTCTGAAGCTATGAATCTCTGCAAGAAATTATGTGGATGATGCTTTACTGTTGCCTAGCTCCTCCAAGCTCAAGCAAATATAATCTTCTTCAGGTAGACTTTATCTCATTTTTCTCCAACAGCTTCTGATTGATGGCCAGTCTTGTTTTGTGGTGACTTTAGAGAGTCAGAAGGTGGCATTGATTTTTGAGAGAACTAGCTCTGAGGTGACTGTATTTCCCACTTCTTTGGCACTGAGAATAGCTATAAGTTTACTTTTACAGCAGTTTGATTTTTAATTCTCTGGTAAGGTACCTAGAAACTGGAACAGCCATTAATTATAACATTTTGGTTCATGGAACAGAAAATATCCAATAATGATATGGATTGTCATGGGATAAAGAGTGGTTGAAGACCTCAGTTTCTGGAATACAAATACTGATGTGGATGGATAGGTCACTGCAGGCAGGTGGAAGAAATCCCTCATTGTCTAGACAGTTTCCTGGATTATTTCTGTAACTATCACCAGAGAGACACCATTACAAATTGATGGTACTGATGACTAAGCTCTTGCTTTGGGGTCTGACCACGAGCAGAGAGATCTTGGAAACATCTAGCTCTTTTCTTCAATTTCAGTTCAATAACATTTCATATCAGAAAAGTTTAGTTTCTATGCTCAACAGAGAATTCAGATTAAAATTTTGTACTTAAACATACTTTGCCTTATATTAATTCTGTGAAAATATGACTGAAAACAGTCCACACATTTTGAAATATTTTATTCTGAATATTAATTAAACAAAGGACAAAAATATCTATATTTACTTCGCCATAAGTGATCCTTAGGCAAGTTATCAAACTATCTTCCCATAGATACAATAGGTCCAATTGAAAATATCCAGATTGCAGAAAGGTACCCACCAATGATAACAATTTAGTGAATTTACTTGCAAGTCTGACAAAACTAAATATTTTTTAATAAATAATACATGTATAATGGTTTCATTGTGAAGATATTTTTTCATGCAAATATAAACACTGACATGTTTATGGAGAAATTCATGCATCTAATGCACCAGATAAGGTTATGCAGTGGCCAGTCCAAAGGGAAAAGGAGTATATTTCACAGGATTTGAAAAAACAATATCATGTGTTCCAAGGGAATATGGTTAACATTTTTCTTCTTTTTCTTGGTATGAGACTTAAAGAATAAATGCTCTTTTCCACATAATACAACCATTTCTCCTACCAGCAATTTCAACAAACAGAAAGCATTGAAGTGAATGCTATTTTTATTCTTTCTGATTAAATCTTTTTTGGTAGATAAGTGCTGTATGGAGTAAAACACACTTTTCAACATTTAAAGATTTGAGCTGAACAAGCTTCATATTATCTGTCCAGTTTTGATTTTGCTCATGGATTTATTCTCAGAGAAAAGTTCTCCCCATTCTGATTGCATAGCTTGAGTTGAATGAGTGTTCATAAGTCATTACAGAAGGATTGAATTTTTCAAGGCGAGACTATAAAAGAAAAATATTGGCTATTCTCTCTATAAATGAAGGAATGGCAAAATAATTCTTTGGTATATCCATATAGTTCTAGACAAGGAAGAAATTAATGAAGTGAATCAAAGAGTGAAGTACAGCTTTTTCCTAATTTCCATGAGACCACTGCGTTTGATGTAATCTGTACAGCAGAACATTGCAAAGCTTTATGCCTTGTGAGTCTGAAGCATAATCTTCTTCTGGTGGGAGACAAGAATTCCTCATGTAAATGTCCTGCAACTTTCTAGGATAGAATGTCTAGTCTGGTTCAAGTATTGACTTCTAAAGACCAAAGCTGGGAAGAAAACTCTCTTTCCTCCATCCAAAGAGACTACATTTCTCTTTGTGAAGGAGAACACTGAATTTGTAATATGTCATATATGTCACTTTAAGCCTTCTTCACACCCTGTGCTTGTATTATGTTTCTTGAACTGTTATTAAAGAGTTAATGTCTTCAGTTTTATGAGATCGTGTTTAAAAATAGAGTTCTTAGAGTAATAAGAAAGTGTATACATGAAGACTGATCTGGCATGCATTTTTATGATATTTAGCACCTAAGACAAGTCCTGCTTCCATGTTTCTAAATCTGTCCTTGAATTAAATCCAAGCCCCATGCTCATTATTTCTATTCAGACAGTTTTGTAGTCATAAAAGAAACGTTATTCACTTAGGAGGGTTAAGGAAAATTGTCTTCAGTAAGACAAATCAGAACAGAGCTCATATTAGGTAAGGCATTCTAATTATGACAAAAACAAAGGCTGTGACCTTTGTTGGCACAGCTGCAGTTTGGCAGCTGACCAAAGGGGTTGTGAAACCTCCTTCACCAGACTTATATATGTATATAAATGAAAATGAAGGTTTCATTTATTTGAAACTAAGAAATCTTTTATTGAACCTCTTTTCCAAGGCCTTTTCTTGGTTTTATTTTTGACTGCCTTCCAGATATTCCTAATCTAGAGTCTTCCTGTTCTGTGGAGAATAGGCATTCTGAATTCTTGATCTTCAGTGGTGGGTAGTCAATTCTTACAATTACACTTCACCTCCCAGACTGTCAAGGACACAAAAGACTGAAAGTTACATCATATGATTATGAAAATAAATATTTGTTCATGTTCATATTCTTCAGTTGTATGAAGCTGGTTTCTCTTTGGAGTAAATACAAATGGAAGTCATTCACAATTATAATTTTTACTCATACAGTAATTATTATAAAATTCCTCCAAAACCTTTAATTTTAGTGACACATTCCAAACCTTTTAAATTGGCATACATATTTTAGAATAAATTCTATACTTTTTTGCCAGCTCATGGAAAAATTGCTTTGGTGAAGTATGTACTGATGGATACTCTTTTAATTTAGCAGATAACAAATATAGATGTTCCTTTATTTCAATCTACATATATATGGGCACTCGTACATTCATAAAAGTCTCTTTTTGGGCTGTAAGAACTTTAGTATTAAATATATATATGATCTACCAAAACTATGAGAAAAATGGAAATAGGGGAAAGTGTATTGGGTTTGCACAGCAGGTTTTGGTAACAGTGGGGCTACAGGGGTGGCTTCTGTTAGAAGCAGCCAGGAGTTTCTTCCATGTCTGGCAGAGACAATGTCAGCTGATTCCAGGATGGACATACTGGCCAAGGCTGGGCCAATCAGAATGGTTGTGATGCCTCTGTGATAACACCTTTAACAGCCACGTTATTGCACAGTTGTAATTGCTGCCAGAGAAGAGCAGATCTCTGCAGACACCAAGGTCAGTGAAGAAAGAGGATAAGGAGGTACTCAAGGTGTATCAGAATTGAGATTCTCCTGCAGCCCATGGTGCAGCCCATGATGAGTCAGCTGTGTCCCTGAAGCCTGTGGATGTCCACGGGAATGCAGAGATCCACCTGCAGCCCATGGAGGAGACCCATGCTCAAGCAGGTGGATGCTGGAGAGGAGTCTGTGACCCTGTGGGAGGCCTGTGCTGGAGCAGGCTCCTGCAGAGACCTGCAGAGATGTGGAGACAGAAGCCCACATTGCAGCAGGTTTCTTGTTTGGGCCTGTGACCCTGAGGAGGACCCACAGGGGAGCAGCCTGTCCTTGAAGGACTGCACACTGTGAAGGAGGGACCCACATTGCTTGTGGACAACTGTTGCTCTTTCGATAGAGTCACACTGGAGAACTTCATCAAGGACTATGTCCCATGGGAGGGACCCCACACTGAAGAAGGGTAAAGATTTTTCTCCCTGAGCAGCATAAGTAACAGTGTTGATGAACTGACCATAGCCCTCATCTGCTGTCTCTCTGCACCTGTGGGGAGGGGAACAAGGTAGATCTGAGATGGAAAGAAGGATGGGGGGAAAGTTTTTAAGATTGATTTTGCTTCTCATTATACTGCTCTTATTTTGCTAGCAATAAATTCAAATAATATTCTCAATTCAATCAATTTTGCCTATTATGGTATTTGGTGAGTGATCTCTCCTGGACCTTACATCAGCTCATGAACCTTTGTTATATATTCTCTTCCCTGTCCAGTTCTGGAAGGGAATGATAGAGTGGCTTTGGTGGGTGCCTGGCATCAGTTAGGGTCAACCCACTACAGAGAGCAAAACCACAATGTAGAGAGTGATTATGTATTTTTTTCATGTTCTGATTTTGCATAATGTAATATTCTGTAGCCTTGGTGACTGGAATAATTTTGGAATAATAAAGGATTAGCATCAGTGGCATTCTCACCCCTGATAATATTCTTTAAAATGTATGTTGTGTTTGTAAGAAATTATAAATAGCAATCTTCCAGCAATAGCAAGACTAGGCATGGGTCATTAGCTATATTACCATGTAAAAGACTAGATCTTTTCTCCAGAAAAAAGTACTTGAACATTAATCTGGTTGAGCAACCTAATCAATGGAGCATTTTTGTTTTTCTAATGATACTTGGATAAGTTCAGGATAAAGAGAAAAGAAAAACAGATTTTCTTCATTTTTTTTCTTTGATTGCTATATTAAGCAAATAGATTTTTAAAAATTCTGGTTGCTATCACTCACATTTTAGAAATACACTTTTCTCATTAAAAAGCAGTAAAGTAACTTGCTGTTGCCAACAGCGATTGGAAGTGTTACAGTTACACAGGTTTCAGGCTTGGTATTTGTTTCCTGAAGAGTATAATCTGCTGCAATTTTATGTCAGGGACAATGTAACTGATATGTTAATAAAGCACTGATGTTCAGACATTCATCTGGAATCTTTTTACAGCAGTCTATCCTTATGTTTTCAGATATTTGGTCTTTTTATGATGCTGTGCAGGGATACAAGTTGAACTCAGTGATCCTTCCAACTCCATGGGTTCCTTTAAACTCTGCTTATTCTGTGACTCTGTGATTCTGTGATTACTTTAATTTAAAGCTTACAATGTTAAAGTGTTGTCACTTTTTAGTGAATTAGTGAACCATAAACACAAAGAACGACATTACAGAAAGATTTGATTGAATAATTTTTCTCAACACATTTCTTATGTCATGCCATCAAAAATTTCTTTTACTTTAGTTACTACTTTTCCAGCTTTTCAGTGGAAAAAAGAATAATTTTCTCCCACATGTTTTCAATTATCTCCTAAAAATTAATTGGGGTCCTTCTTTTGTTCTGTTTTGGTTGTGGTTTTTTTTGTAATCTTGTATGTACCTTTTGAGAAGACTCATTTACACTATGGTGAATATTTTTGAGCTCCTGCATATTTTTCAGAGTATTTTAATTCAATCTCATTTTTTTTCTCTGAAAATATTCCTAGACAATTTAAAAAGAAAAAAAAAAAAGAAAAAGGTTGGTAAGTCTTTTCTTTAGTAGTGTCAAAGTAATTAGGATTTTAAGAATGGCTCTAATCTTTGTATAGAAGTACAAGAGCTCTGACACACTATTCTTTGCAGATATGTCTGAACAATGCTTATGCTCACTGCTTGCCTAACTTAAGAAAAGAACTCTGGGAACATTAAAGAGAAAAAGCTTGTGATGAAGTGGCAGTGGAAAAAAGGCAAATGTTGATTCAAACCAATCATTGTGAAATAGTGTGTCACTTTATTTTGAATTAATTTAACTCAATTACTTAATGAGGCGTAGTGGAGGAAGTCAGTCATGCAAGTGATTCAATTGTTTAAAAATATTGGAAATAGTAAGGGGGGAATACAATATATTAGGATTTTTAAAGTGAAGAAAGAAAATGAGAGTTAAGAGAGACAATGCTGGAAAGTCACATTTTCTGGGAGGATGTGGGCAAGTGAGAGTTTAAATTCTGTCTTAGTGTCTTTCAGTTCTGTCTACAGGAACCATTTGCTTTTACAATGAAAGAGAGATTTAGTTTCAGATTTTTCTTACCTTTCTTTGGCTAGTGTTTTCCATGTGATGGTAACTTAGTTTACCAGAAAGGTTAAGCAAAGGCTTGTTCAGTTATGATGGCTAGTAGTTCATGTAGACATGCTCTAGAAATCTAAAAAAGATCAACTGAACAAGAAGTAGTGGAAATACATTTCAGGAGGGGAAAGGAAAAAAAAATAAACCCTCAATTATTTTCCAAAGAAAGGAAATAAATGCATCCCTGATATTCTTCTAGCTGCATGCCAAAAACATATTTGAAATGTTAAACTATTGTTACAATTTGGGAAGCATGAAAATTGCAAAAGCTGCAAGCTGAAAATGCTACAGATAACAGTGAATCACAATTTAGTGGATTTTCACTCTTTCTACTAATAACTGACAAAGGATGCTTTGATCAAGCAGATTCTGTTGACAGAGACTTTCCACAGCAGACAGAAGCTCTTATCTTCAAGCTATGAAACACAAAAAACATTCATAAAGATCACTTTGAATGCCATTTTCTCTGTATTATGTAAGTTTAGGGATTACTGAGCACAAAAAGGTGTGTGATGAAAGATACAAGACTTGGGAGATTTTCTAGTTCACAGTAATTCACTGCATTTATTACCATTAAATTCCACATTCTGCTGGTAAACATTGTTCCCTATTTAGAAGTTGTATCAATGGTTCTAGCAATTTTCGTAAGCAAAAATTCTGCTCCAGCAAATAGATTAACCTTAAAAAACACAGGCTTTCAACATTAGATACAATAGTTCTTTCCCCTTTTAAACCAAAGCTCTTCTTCTGGAATATTGCAAAATATTTAGCATAAATTTCATTAACTTACTAAATAGACTGTTGCTGGGTCTGCGGGTCTGTTGCTGGGTAGAAGCACTTTAAGAGCATAGTGCCTTGCTTGCATTTTCAGAACATCTTAGGAAACCAATTAAACCAGCTTTTATTTTAGACATTTGTTATTGCTTTCAGTGCTTTTTCCAACACCATAAAATTCTTTAACTAACCTTTCAATATGGAGTATCCCATTATAATTTTACAGTTGGCCTTCCAAAAACATTAAAGAACTTGACAGGGTTATGAATCACAGATTATTTGTCTCTCTGTGGGCTAATCCGTCAAAAGGATTGAGATAGGGTCTGTATCTAAAGGGCTGGTGTTGATTCAAATTCAGCGGCAAATTGAACTGGGAGCCTATGTCATTACCTTACACACATCCATACTGCTCCTACAGCTGAGGTTTACTTACTCCTAAATCATTGCAGTTTTCAGAACAATGTATGAAAGCTAAGTCAGTAATCCTACAAAAATCTATAGCATATTGTATGGATATGTATGTCATTCAGGATCAATCCCAACCCGGAGGACTGTTCACTGTCTTATACACAATGATAATCACCGAAAACCAGGGTATCTCATATCTTATCTTTAGGGCTTAGATATCTAAATCAGGATTGCTTAACACATGTTGCCAGTCTTATAACAAACTGGAATTTGTCACTCAAGACTTTATGAAATACAGTACAGATACAACAGCTTTCTTAAAATAATGAAGCTCCCTATGAAAGCAGATCCATTTTATTTTCTGTGACCTCAGTCTGTAGCTGATGCCTACAATGTTTTTTCCACTGTCACAGAAATAATTTAATTTTATCTCTTCACAGAATTAAAAAGTCAAAAAGATAATGATAAGAAAGACAATAATCATCTCTTTTTTTATGCTTTTCTTTTTTTGTGTCTTATTTGATTTTGGTCTCTCATCATTTCAGTTTTGCCAATACTGTCATTCAATGACCATTCTTAAAATTATTAGCTCCTTTAAAGTTTTATTTGATTTTTCTCCTGAGTAACGCCAATAATGTAGCTGACAATTGCTTTGAGTACTCATTTCTCTACCAATGCACAGACAATCAGATTCACTGCCACCTTGAGACTCAGCTATCATCAGTCACCTTAGCCTATCAAACCAGTCAATCCACATAATGAGGAAACATAAAAAACCTGGGGTCAGAAAAGAGCTCTTTCTACTTGAAAGCTACAAGGAATATTCTATTAGAGTTCCTTGCAGGCTTCACCTGGGTATATTCACAGTACAGGTCAAAGAAATGTTTGTTGTGCTGTCCTCATTTGTTTAAACCACTCAGAAAAACATTTTAAGTTCTGGAGTGTTTTCCTCTGTATGTTTCTACTAGGTGGTTTTGAGTTATTTGCTTAGAATAAATACATTTTTGTGGGTTAAAGTAAATGACCAATGAATATGTGAGTAGGAGTAATTTTTGACCTGAAATAAAAATTACCCTTTTCTCTATTGAAACAGGTTGTAGGAGGTCCAGATAGAACAGAATATTAAAATCTAGTGAAATTTCCTTTTAACTCCCTCAACCTCATAAAAATTCAGCTGAATTTAGGAAAAAAATCCCATCAAATATAATAGGCTTTCACAGAAGCTCTAGTTTGTGAAAAAGATTTGTTGTAATTTTATATTAATCATAGTTTAACTTTTAAATCAAAGTATGATTTCTGATATTAGCCATGCAAAATTTGTTCCTCAGGAGGAATAGAATTTGTCCTTTCTTTGATATTTTTGAAAGTCTACAGTCTGCCATTTCAAGTAATGGTGAGAATAATACTAAACCTCAAAAATTAAAATCCATGAACATTAGGGGAAGGTGGGAGGACTCCTGGAAAAGAAAATATTACCTTTCATAGATTTCTATGAAGAAGTAATCAAATCCTTCCTGCCTGCTGATTCTAAAACTGTCTACAAGATAAGGTCTCCAATTTAAGAATCAAGTAATTTCAACTGCAGATGTATGAAGTTGGTGCAGTCAACAGAAGCTAACCACTGCATTCACCTTCCTAAAATCACCCTGCCTTTTCAGTAGCTTCAGAACTAATTATCACCTCCACTGAAAACAGAAGACCTTGGCTGCTTTTTTCATGTAAGCCCATTTCTCCTTTTAGCTGTAGATCTTTTATCTTCTTACATTCCTTAAAGTAGGTAATAAAAATGCTTCAATGTATAACAGATATGTACATGTACATTGCATTAAATTCATTACAGATACAGTACACACTCTCAAAAATGTCTTTTTTTTTCTGTTTTCATATGATGAACACCTGCATACCAAGGGACGTGGTTAATGGGGAAAGGCAGCTTGCTATACATTCACCTAACTTTCTTTCTGCTTGTATTTTAATAGCAGAATTACTTCTGGATACCTGTTTAATGTCATTATATATGAATAATGTATACATGAATCAAATGTATTTATTAGTTATTTCTGAACCAAGCAGTGCTCACATGACACTTTAGATATATATATATATATACATATATATATATATATGTTATATATATTTTTTTTTTTTATTTTTCAATATGCACAATTTCAATACTACAACATCTTGAAAATGAATTTTCATGACAGGAAAATCTGTTCTACCACTTTCAAAAGTGCCAGGTGTTCATGGAAGGGAGAACTGTAGTGCCATGCATTTTACAGGCATTAGTAAACAATTCAATAAGAGTCCTCACAGCCAGATCTGACTGCATTTCTCATTGGCATTGATGGGGATTTTTTCAGTACTTTTATGAACTTCCTATTGGAAAGAAATCAAATCAAATCAAATATCAGAAAGATAAGATTCCTTACTCATATCCCTAAAGATATCTAAGTAGCTAAGCTTAAAGAACAATGAAATTGTAATTAGTAGACATAAATTTCAGTGGTGGTCAGTTAACAAAACCTATAAATCAAGGAGTGTTAACCAGATGGATTAGAGAAATAGAAATGTTATGGTAAACTTTGCTTAATTTATATGCCTATATAACTGTCAGAAACATGTAAGCCAAAATGCCTTCCTCAGAAATATTATTTCATTTGTAAGCAAGACTAGAGTAATCCCTTCCCTCTTTCTGATGTCTGCACACCAGCTGAAGAATTAGTTAGAATACGCAAAATTCAGAACAGATGTTACTCTTACTGAAGTTATGGTAGCCAAATTGTAAACAGAAGAACATCACATAAATTACAAAAAGTGACAATTTCTGAAGACTCACAAGACTTGCACAGATTTTAGTGAAAAGACAAAAATGGAAAGCGAGTGTTTCTGGTGGATTCTGTTGGTTCAGTTTTCAATGGATTTCATCTTACATTATTACCTGCAATTCTAGTACACTTAATAGTGTAATAGAACATCATCTGGAAACGTTGTATTTTATTGGATTTTTTCATCATGTCATCATTACTTAGACACTGTCATTTCCCTTACAGAATATCAGTAGAACATGAAAATGGTTGAAATAGGAAACAAAGTATCACACTTGTATCGAAAGCTCCAGGGAGAGAGACAGTTTTGACTGATTCACATCCAGAATGCCTAGAAGTTTTGATTTTGACAAATATGAGGGCTTGAAAGTGAAACAGGAAATCAGTTGGTAAAATTTCCATTCCTTTCCAGTGGAAAATGCAACTGGGCATATGTAAATTACTGCAGGCTAGAAAACAGCTTCTGTCCCAAATTTCCCAAGACATGTCTGTTAGCATGTGATCATGCTAACAAGGCTGCACTATAAAAAGGACTGGAGATAACTGACACAACCTTATACAGCTATGCCACTTCAGGAGCAGCATTTCCATGTGTTTAGCCATCTTGGAGTGCTGCACTGCTAGCAGGAGTTTGAAATCAGGACTTTCAGAAAAGTCCTGAATCCTCTGATGCCACCATTTCTCCACCAATAAAAAAGTACTACTGATATGAATGCCTTTTGCACATAATTATACAATCACAGAATCACATGATGCTCTAGGTTAGAAGGGACCTTAAAGATCATCCTGTTCCAAAACCCCTGCCATGGACAGGGACACTGTTCATTAGATCAAGCTGATCCATCCGTCCTGGCCTTGAATGTTTCCAGGGATGGGGCAGCAAGAGCTTTTCTGTCTTTTACTCAGATAGAAAGTTAAAAAGAGATACATGCTTCCAATATATAAAACAACTTCTAATTTTGACAGCACTGTTTCAAACTAGTACCAAACATGAAAGTCTTAACTTAGACTTTGCAGTTGATAGCACCATACAGCTGCATGCAGGGCAAATACAATTGGAACGGAATGAGTTAAAATATTATTCATGTACCTCACACAGTTATCTGGGTCACTTTGACCTGTATGTGCTGCTTTAGTAAAAGTGCAGCAGCAACTCTAACAGGTTTGATATGGGAGTCACTTCAAAGGTATATGTAGTACAGAAGGTCAAACTTGATGATCACAGCAAGCCTATCTGGTCTCAGACTCAGTGAATAAAATTTTTTTAACTAGGTGGTTACAAAGCCAGCCTCATCCTTCTTTTTTATTGCTGTATCAATGCAAAACAGTCAGAACCTATTGCTGAATTTGATCCTTAAATTTTCTTGTGCACTTATAGTCGCATTAGGTTGATAGCTGCATTGAGTTAAGGTCCACTCAATGTTTCATTGACATCAAAAGGGGTTTTATGTGAGAACAAGTCTATCTTGCCCATGTTATTGATGATACAGCAATTCTGATCACTACAGTGATTTTTTGCCTTCCAATAGCTTGAAGGGAACAGCATAAGGGAGCGCACAAGGAAGCTAAACTCTTGGAGTTTGTACTGGTTCATGCTGGGGTAATTTGCTTCATAGTAGCCCCATAGATATGGGGCTATGCTTTGGATTTGTGACCAAAGTGTTAATAACACAGAGATGCTTTCCTTATTACTCAGCAGGGCTTGCACAGAGTCAAGGCCTTTTCCGCTCCTCACCCCATCTCACCAGTGAGCAGCCTGGGAGTGCACAAGGAGTTGGAAGGAGGCACAACCAGAACAGCTGATACCAACTGGCCCAAGGGACATTCCATACCGCTTGGCATCGTGTTCAGCATATAGAGCTGCAGAAAGAAAGAGAAAAGGGTGGACACTTGGACTGATGGTTTTTGCCTTCCTAAGGCATGGTTATGGATGATGACTAAACACTTGTCTAATCATGGGAAGCGGTGAATCAATTCCTTTTGTTTTATTTTTTCCTTAGATGGCTTTGCTTTTCTTATTTAGCATCATTTGACTCAACCCATGAGTTTTCTCACTTTTACCCTTCTTCTTCTCTCTTCCATCTCACCAAGAGGACTGAGTGAGCAGCTGGGTGGAGTTTAGGTCCCAGATGGAGTTAAACCACAACCGTGTTGCCAAATGAAAGGAAAAATCAACATCCTGCTTCTTAACAGAATTTAGTCCCTAGTAAGAACTGACAAGGTTTGTATAAAAGATATAGGCAAAAATGGGTGAGTTTTCAAAAATTATTAAAAATCCAGTGATTTCTGTTCTGAATACTAACATCAAGTCTGAATGCTCCATTCCATAAACTACATGAATGCCCTTGCTTAGTAACTGTTTCTCCAGATATTATTAGATACATTGAAGAAAAAAAGAAGGAAGCAAAAAAAATAAAAAACCAAAACCACAAAACCAAACCAAAAATGCCTGGTGAAAGTCAGCTATGTTCTGACACTGCCTTTCATTAGTATGTGCTTTAGTAGAAAAAATGGAATTAGAAAAATTATTGTACTAGTTAGCTAATTTCTATAACACATTGGAGATGAAAATTACAATATATGTGCCAAGGATTATTGTTTTTTATTTCATTATTATTTTTTATTTCATTATGGCCATTTGTCCAATTAACCAATTACAAAGGAATAACAAGGGAGTGCATGTGGCATAATCACCTTTTTTATGACAATGTACATTTTTTTCTAATGTGATTTGACTAAAGTTAACACTGTGATATCTAATTAATGGCAATTCCCATAAGAAAATGTCTAAACAACTTTTGAAAAAATAGAGGAGCTTTAAGATGAAAATAGATTCAGAAAAGGGCAGAGATCTTAAATTATGCCTGTTCTTTGTGTTTGTAAATCTGCTCCTTCCTTGACTGATTTTTTAATAAGAAACCTCCTCTCTTCACATTTGCTACATTCAAAATGCAAAAATTCCTTGACCTGTGCCACATTAGCTAGACAAATAGCAGGAAACACATTGCCACAACAGTTTTCCTCCACAAAGCATGAGCATCCAGGTGAAATCTTGGCTCTTTTACAAGTAAGTGAAATTTTATCCTGGTCTTATGTATGTGTTAATATTTAATCCAGATGTCCATATTAAGCTGTCATATCCAATACTTTTCTTTGACACTAATGGTTCCAAAGTACTATTAATTTAGCTGAAAAAATTGAGAAAATCAGAAAGTTTTCACAAGCCATCTGATTTCTCTTCAACTGTGTCCTGCCAAGGTAGACCCAAAGGTCCCTCTTACTTGCTTATCTGCACCTGGGGAGGAAGTATGAGCAAAGGTGACTGAATATTTCAATTATATGCAAATCTAGATGGCTAGACCTGCCCTTTGGTGTTGAAAATAATATTTGGTAGTAAAGTAACAGGTGAAAGACAGATTGCATACAATGCACAAACAGTTAAAACTAGCAAATTACTTGGAAGATAATTACAATTGCTAGAAATGCATTTACTTTTTTTCCCCCAATCTCTCAGTTTTTCTAAAATACTATTCCATTCTACTAAATGTTATAAAAGATAAATGAATAAGATCATTTGTATTTACTCTTTGTTTTCAAGCTCTTCAGACCTTTGTTCTGTGGTTGCAAATTATTACAAGATTGCTATACATTGAAACTCTGTGTGCTTTAGTATCCTGCACAGAATGAAAGATATTTTCATTTAAGAAGATCGTGCACCATTATTTGTTGATAAACAAAATATACAGTGGATGTAACAGAATAAGAATTTATCTTAATTTAATGTTTCTCAGCAGACAGTAAATGAAAACATAATAATATTTCTGATTTACAACAGCAGTTAAAATGAGCACATTTATTTAAGGAAGACCATTCTGGGAAAAAGACATACTGGGAAAGTCTTGTACAAAATCATTTTAATTTTTTTTCCTGGTAAAAATGAGAACTAACTGTTAATTTTTGACAGCAGTCAAGTACACAGAGTATTTATCTCTCTTTGCCTATTTCACTTCTTTCTACAGTCTGTTTTCATAACATGATAATTACACTGGCTTGTCATTTTAAAATACTATGATTTCATCACAAGAAGAGAAATCCAACTGGGATGAACTGTGAAGAAAAGCACAGAGAAAAGTACAGGTCATCCATCTCTAATACTCGTAATAACTCTAGCAGTTTAAAAAAATATGTACTTTTGAGCTTCATATGGCAGTCAGTACTTACAGATCTATTTGTTATAAACCATTTTTTTAATCTGTTTACTAAATATGTGTTAAATTTCTGGCCCCCTAAGTAGACCCAGAAATGAAGTTTGGTTTTCCTTTTTCTTCTTGTTTTGCCAGCTTAAACAACCTTCTTGTAGTTTGAGCCGAAAAGAGGTCAGACTCTGAGATGCTGGCAGTGACCTGTGTCCAGCTGGTGGAAATACCACATAGTGAAATGGAAAAACAGAGATGTGAAAGGTTCATATTTTTAGCTGAAAAATATAATAGTCTGAAATGAAACACAACTTGTCACAGTGGGCTGTCTTTCTGTGTGACTGAAGAGCCCTTAAATGTATTCATCTTAAATGTGTGGAGGGGGAGGAAAAGAAAATAATGACTAAATTGAATAAATTTTAAAAAAAATGAATAAATGAAGCCAAAAAATGAACAGAATTATAATTTTTTTCTGAAAGCTGGGAAAAGAATAAAAACAACAAAAAGAGAAAAAAACCTCTAAATCACAGCTATAAGACTTTGGGATAAATCTCGCCTGAAAATTATAGATGCAAACTAAAGTTTACCAAGAAAAGAAAAGGAAACTTTAGCTTCATAATATAGTATTTTTGTCTTAGCATTCAGGAGAATGTGAGGCTTACTGGCTACATTGTCTATCCAAGAACCTACAAGCTCCTTCAGCTTCTCTTGAACTCTGTTTCAGTTCATGTATGTTGGTCTCACTGTTGGTTCCTTTATGTCACAAATGTACAATTTAAGGTTGCTTAAATAACCACCATCAAAACTATTGGCAAAAATTCTTTTAATATCATTGGATTTCTAGAAATAATACCATTTAATGGTATTATTAAGTTTGATGGCAAAGTTCACTCTATTACTTGGATGAAACATGCAAAGCAAAATCAAATTAGAATGTCTTTAAAAATATCTACAGAGAAACTGAAGATTCTAAAGGATAAGGGAGATCCTTCCATTGACTCATAAGGTATAGAGGTGAATTCCTTGATTTTTGGACTTCTCATGGAGCCTGTGTCTAGGTCCAATCTTAGTTTTACTTGGTCAATGGTTTATGTCTAAAGGGATTAGCTACATGGATTTCATTACCATTGATTTATCATGCTGTCAGCAAGTATTGTTCTTGAGGGACTCTCTACCTTGGGCAAGGATGGATCGCAACCTCAGGTAAGGAATCCCAAACCTTGACAGGCATCCCAGCTCCAGGTGAGAGCATCTCAAGGCATGCAATCCAGATTCAATTTGGAGAGAACTCAAATTGGACTCATCCAAATATCTGACATTAGTAGAAAGGTACATCTGCCATGAGGAACAAGGCTGGGAGGAATCCCAGCTCAACAGGAGACCACTGCCATGAAGCCACATCCTCTAGCCAGGAGATCCTGAGAAAAGCTCACTTAAACTGTGGTATTTCTACGATAAAAGGGTTGCCATGTCAGGTTCTATACAATGGGACAGGTATGCATAAGATTCCTTGGGATGACAACTTTCTCTTCTCCTTGACAAACAAATCTTGGACAAAATACCCACCATTCATGTGGTAATGAATGCTTTGATCTGTGTCCAAGCTCATATGCATCAGTGCTCACTGGGTCACCTTGCTCCGCTGTGGGTTTCCTGGAGGGGTTCTGAGCCCAGCTATGACTCAGGCCTTTGCCTCCTTTGGAGACTCTACCAGCTCCTGCTGGTTTGACTGCAAGGATCAAGTGCATCCATCAAACCCTCTAAAGTCCTCAGTAATTTAAAGCACAATACCAGCGCTGCAGGTGATCATTAAGTATTATTTGTGTCTTTAGGAGTACATGGCAGGGGCTTTAAAGGCACAGCAAACATATTGGGTTTTTGAAAATAATACCACTCTCTATTGTCTTTCAGAACTCACAAAATTCACAAATTAAAATCCCCCATTTACAAACCCAGCAATACCATAGCATTTTCTTACTATGTTCTTTTTCATTTTGTTTTTCTTTTTTCCATTACAAAAATATGAATTGATAGATACTTTATTTGACACTTATAAGCAAGAACACCCGCTTATAAAAAATAATTGAGATTTATTTATTTATTTTAAATTCAGAAGCACAGAAGGAAGGAAAATACATGAATATTTTTAACTTCCATGGAGGAAAGCAGACACCAGCAGTGCTAAAATAAGAAAGGACACTAGGAAAGGGCACAAGAATATCAGAAGCCTGGGATTATTTTCAGATAATTGCCTGGTAAATATGTTGGTTTCATAATTCATTGATAAGAATCAATTGCTTGGTTCTCTTTCTGTTACAAGTCCCTAAGCAGATGACGTCCAGTATTTAGAAAGTCCCATGAGTTAAAAATACAGGTCAATTTCCCTAATTTCAAATAATTCTAATAGAATTTTTTCCACTTTTAGTGTGGCCCAGTTTGTTCCACTGTTTCACTTTATAAAGGTTTCACAAGCGGTCAAATTGCTAGTGGTGGCTTTCCCACAGCCTTCTCAGCAGAGAGCAGAGCTGATTGTAAATTTCCAGTCTTGGAATATTGTAGGAAGAGTGTGGACAAATCTTCTAATAATGGGTGCCCACAGGGTCAAGGAAAAAAGTGCATGCGAGTATTTTTGCGAAAGAAGGAAGAAAATTGGCAACTGAAGGATTGGTTGTAAAATGGAACAACCTAAAAGGTAACTGCAGGATTATTTTGAAGGACATTTTTCCCTCTTTTCCCCACCTGAAGATAATTCAATTTTGCATGTTTTGTGGGTTCTGGCAGAGGAGTTCTAAGTGACTACTAGCATCAGAGAAAATTAAGGAAAATGGCCATGCCGTCTACTTCAGGTTGTAAAGTAGTTCTCTAAACTCCATGCTTCTTCCTCTCTCCCAACCTTCTGGAGGTATCTATTGCTTTCTGTGTCTGCCTTATGAGGAATCTATTATAGTATATGTTTGGTCCTCTGAATTCCATCTTAATTTGACATCCAATGGAAACAAAGTGAACTTCTCCCAGAGAGTCTGTTAGTTTCTTCCACACCCAAGTAAGGAGCTGTACATATTCTCCAAAAAACTATCCTTTCCTGACATCAGGCAGACCCTGTCATTTTTAATTAAATTTGTATGAGAGCTTCCATTTGGGCTTAAAAGAGAAATTTTTTGGTTTTGCATTCACCCAGAAGACTAAGCTAAAAATTACAACTCCTCTCAAATGCCTATGAACTCATTCATTACCCAGCTGGTGGATGAAGCAGAGAAATGTGCCTAATCAACACCAGAGTTTGGAAGAGAGCTGTGTTCTTCCAACTCCAATTCTCTCCAAGATTTAACCACTGAGCTGCACAACAGTATGGGTCACAGCCCATGAGAAAAAATAAGGTCCAGTGAGTACTCTCATCTGAGCTATCCCTACTTGCTTTGTGTTTTCACTTGCCTTGGCAACATCCAACAGAGAATGAACTATTCACATTTCTTCCACAATCAAGCCAAAGTTGGATGACTTTGCAATTATAAGAGTTCACAGGTACAAAAAAATCAGAACGCCTATGTTGGTTTGAAGAGGCCTTGTAATAGGCTTTTTTTCAAACCTCCACATTATCGAGGGCAAGTGCCTCCTGACCAACCCTGTGGCCTTCTATAGTGGAGTGACTACATCAGAGGATAAGGAAAAAGTTGCAAATTACATTTATCTGGACTTCTGTACAACCTCTGACTCCGTCCCCCACAAAATCATTCTCTCTAAACTGAAGAGAGATGAATTTGATGAGTGGACTGTTAGATTGATAAGAAATTTATTGAACAGTCACATCCAGAGTACAGTGGTCAATGGCTCAGAGTCCTGAAGGACATCAGTCACAAGTGGTGTCCCACAGGGGTTTATACAGTGGCCAGTATTATTTAATATATTCATTAATGACATAGATTTAAGGGTCATCCACAGCAATTTTGCAGATGACACCAAGTTGAGTGGTCCTGTTGACGCATCTGATGGATAGGATGCCATTCTAAGGGACCTGGACAAGCTCCAGAAGTGGGCACAGGGGAATCTCATGAGGTTTAATAAGGCAGTGTAAGGTCCTGTACTTGGGTTGGGACAACCCCTAGCTGGGGCATGAATGTTCTCCTGCAACGTACTCCTGAAGTCCAGAAAGCCAAATGTGTCTTGGCCTGCATCAAAACTAAGGTGGGTAGGGTGAGGGAGGGGATTCTGCCCCTTTACTCCTCTCTGGTGAGATCCAAGCTGCAGAGCTGCTTCCAGCACTGTGGTCCCCAGCACAAGAATAGCATTGACCTGTTGGAACAAATACAGAAGAAGAACAGTAAAATGATTAGAGGGAAGGCGCACCTCTCCCAAGAGGAAAGCCTGGAAGGATTTGGATGGTTCAGCCTAGGGAAGAGAAGGCTTTGGGGTGACCTAATTGCATCCTTCTGGTACCTGAAGAGAGACTACAAGGAAGATGGACAGAAGCTATTTATAAAAGCATTTAGTGACAGGACAAGGGGGAATGGCTACAAACTGAAAAAAAATACGTTTAGAATGGATATTAGGAAGAAATTCCTAATTGTGAAGATCATAAAGCACTGGAACAGGTTGTCCAGAAGAATTCTTCTAGACCAGATTGAATAAGTCTAGTGGAAGGTGCCTCTGCCCATGGCAGGGGGATTGGAACAAGATGATCTTTAAGGTCCTTTTCAATAAAAGTGATTCTATGATCATAGGAGGTATCTCTGCTTCACAAGAGTTTACAGCCCTGACTGTGAATGGGGAGAAAAAATATATTATGTTATTTATGTTTTGGAGAGAGGGAATATACAAGAAAATTTCCATTTTGACAGACATTCTTTGTGCTCCAAAGTCAGCCTAAGGAAGCCAAATCTCCTGATTTCATCCATGGGGCTTTTTGGCCACCATGGATTTCCCGAGTTGCAAATTCCAGAGGAGATGCAATTACTGGTACTTGCATTACAGGCAGCCTGAACTTAGCCTCACTTTAGCCTGCACAAAAAATCTGTTCTGCCTTTGCCACAGGTGGTGTCATAGAATCTTTAGGAGCTCAGGCCATTTTTGCCTAAAGCTGTGATTTGTCCATAAGAGTAGAAGGAAAAGATGAATGGACTAGGCTGTTCTGGGATGTAGCAAATGGCAAGTGCCAAGGCTTTTTCCTCCAGAAGTTATTAGCCATGTCCTGGGACCAAGGAACTTTGTGTTCCTTAGCCAAGGATGCTGATTGACCCAAAAGGAATATATCTTGTGTGCTTAGGACACAATAATATCATGGGGTCTACTTGCCAGCTGCTTGCAGTGTGTTCAAACCCCTTTCACTCTGTTCCCTCCCTCCTCTCCCTCTGATTCCTGCATGGAGAACAAGTGAAAACACATATCAAAGCAGAAATCTAGCCAGGACCTTTCCCCAGAAAGCACTGGAACTCCATTGTAAGAGACCTGACAATGTAAATTTAATTGCTTCATGGGTTTGAACTTGACTGACAGTGCATATATACGCAGTCAAGAGCAGATGAACTCTCCAAGACATGTGGAAAATGTGCAGCAAAATGAGGCTCTTCTACTAAAGATATTTTTTCTTTTCAACATAAATCCTATGTTGTGACTTAGCTTTCTGGCTTTCTACAGTTGCACCATCTTGGCTTTCTTCTTTTATGTCATTATTCACAACAGAATTTTATTTAAAATGTCTAGGAACTAAGGCTATATCTAAATTTGTCAGAGGTAAATAGCTTTGTAGATCTGGGCCTCTGTTCTCAAAGCCCATTGTCTCCATTGTGCTTTCTTTCCACACACTGTGTATCCCTGTGACAAATGGTTATGGCTGTGTTTGATTTGAACATTGAGGAGTACAAGCAGGGCAAGGGGGAAGAGAAGGGTATAGGGAGCAAATATTCAATTTAAAAAACTTGTGCTATAAAATACATAATAATTTTCAAGTGAAAAGGACATCTTCATTTTCTAAATGGGTCTTTTAAAATGATAGGCAATAATGGGAGAATAAGTCCATTATTCATTTATAAGGGAATTAGCATAACAAAGCTGCTTAATGTGAGAGTTCAGAAAGCTCTGATTAATAAATTAATCCTTATATTTTACAATAGGTCTCATTTTTTTGAATAATCTCTGTAAGAAAGTGTTTTAATAATCTCAATGTTTTTCTTCAGAAAATTTAACTCTTTGTAACCTACCCAGAGCAGAGACCAAGATGAACTTCAAGTGTTGATGGGTGCAAATAATTATAGCTCTCAATAACTTATAGCATTGCATAAGGAAAAGCTTGAGGCAGGACCAAAGAGAGCTCCACTGGTGCCTTTGTGGCACATAGGGGTCCATCACACTGGTGCTAATAGCTAAGCAGCACAATTTAAATTAATCTGCATGGTAATTAATTTGAAGGAAGAAAGAATTATGACCCTTTAGTTTTGAGAATAGTAGCCTGAATAGAGACCAATTTATTCTTTTTACATCTCTTTAAATCCCTTTCATAATTTTTCTTTCTGTAAGTTACATTTTAGTGTGGACACAGTCTCTTAAACTTGCCTGCTTTTCATTAGGTAGACTCTAAAGTGCAATTAAAAGCCTTTGCTTTTCTGAAAAAGTTCTGTTCCAGATGAAACACTTTCCGTATCAAGTCATTGCTCCACTGTCTTGCAAAGACAAGTCTGGCATCATTCTCAATCTCCTTTTCTTAGAAAAGAGCCTTTTACTCTGCCTTCTCTTTTTAAGCTTCAGTGAATCTGGCCTTTTTATCTGAATAACCCATAAAACAGTTTTATTCAGGTTTATTTTATTAGCAGCATTGTTCCTATGTAGTTGTAAGCAAGATCATTTGATGTATGGCATCATTCCTTGTCTATTTCTGTATTAACAATTTTAGAGAATAGCTTTTCTCTTTTTACAAGAAGACACTAATGAAACCAGCACTTTTTGATTCCATTCCTCTTTCCCCCCATAAATGACCTCTAATGCTGTTATTTCCCTCCATGCAGGCCTAATAGGAGTGGACAAACCCTTCTGATTACTTTTGGAGGGCCAGAAAGGATGCTCACAATAGGAATCTTGAGATAAAATGCTAGTCACAATGAAGCAGAGAATGGTGAATTCTGCTCAGACACGCCATGCACCACACAATGCCTGATGTGACATGCTCCAGTCTGCTCCAAATCTTTTGAAAGATTTGGGAAGAGGATTAATGATGAAGTAACATAGCAAGGAAAGCAGAAAAGATAAAATAATGATGACATTGGTAATTTCTCCTTGAACATTGTGAATGCCCCTTTTACTGAGCTTATCACAATACTCATAGTGTGGTTTGACTGGGGAATGGAAAAAAAAAAGGCTGAGAGGATCTTTCTGACCTCCTCAGTTTCGAAGCTCAGTCACTGCACAATGACAGAAAGTTTCAGCCATTGGGTTTGTGTCCTTCCTTTGGACAATGCAAATGGAGTTTCCTTCTCCGGTCTACTGCCTACACATCAACAGCAAAACAACTGCAAATTTTCCTTGGGCTGTCAGAGTAATAAAGTCTCATTTCTGATACTACCGACCTCTGTTCCTTCACCAGTGGACTCTTCTGGTATGTTGAACTTGTCTGCTGTCATCACACCTTTATTCTGTAAATCTAAAAGACAAGGCACTGCCTTGTTCAATGGAATAGGACAGCAGGGGGAAAAATCACTGTACACAAATATAACAGTTTGAATCTAGATTGCACAGCAGTTCTTCAGAAATAACTCTCACATCAAATGCAAGCCAGAAGCAGAGGACCTTTGAAAGGAAGGCATTTGACAGATTACATTCTCTAATAAATCTCATATTGCAAAACAGAGGAGAAGGAACTATTAGAAAACTGTTCCTAATTCATGTTTTATTACAAATTAATTATGCAAACAGGAATACAGATACTCCATTACTTAGTGCATAAGAATTCCTCCATCAACAGGCCTTCAGTCTAGTTGTAATTCCTATCACTCCTGCTTTGCTTAAATTTATAATTTATATCTATTATTTTGGTTTACTTATGTTTTCCTGTTGTCTAGAATGCTTTAGAAATAGCTGTGAAAACTTGGTGAAATCTATTTGGCAAAGCAAGACTGTCTTTACAGAAAAATTAACAGAGTTTGCCAAGCTCATGAGCCCAAGGGTTGTATCATTTAAATCTTTCTCTTATGCTCAGTGAAAAAAAAGAAAAGCCCTTAGAAATAACTTCTTTGGCACTCAGCACTAGCCTCCATTTAATTGTTCTTCCCATTGGCATTGCTGCTTCTCACAAGGAAAAAAAGTCCACTTTTACAAGTTCCTTTAAGGTCCTATTCAAATTCTTCCTCACTTCATTTCCACTGTCCTATTTTTTCTCTTCAGCTGTTCTCACCATACTATATTCATAGAAGACACCTTTCTTTTTCAGCCAAGTCCTAGACACAAACCAGAGATTTGGTGGTAGTTGTTGACTTATCTTCTTGGAAGATCTGTTGAATCTTTTCCAACCTTAGTGATTCTCTTATTCTCAAACTTGCAAGTATAACAATTTTCACTCTATATAAATGTTCGCCCTATGCAAATTGGTGTATTTAAGCTTCCGTATGATTGTGCATTTTCAAAACTTCACTGTGGACCTACAGGCAAAACTAGCAGAAAGCCATGAGATTTAAGAATACAAGTTTGCTGAAGTTGACAAACCAACTGTTATTTGTGGATTTTCAAGAAAGATGATTTTT
Source organism: Agelaius tricolor (assembly GCF_023055355.1). Taxonomy (NCBI): domain Eukaryota; kingdom Metazoa; phylum Chordata; class Aves; order Passeriformes; family Icteridae; genus Agelaius; species Agelaius tricolor. The sequence continues at coordinate 51,007,402 of NW_027269262.1, read as the reverse complement.
TATATTAATGTTTAGAGTTTTTCTTTACTATTCAAAATTCTAGAATAGCAGTATTTTTGTCTTTGTGATGATTTAAGGTCTACCTATAGTCATTAATTACTCTTTGTGCGCCATTTGTTCTTTAGGCCCAGAAGACCTGTTCACTTCTCTTGACTAAGTATTTAATGTGAAGTGTTTCATAAAAGACTAGTCAGGGTTCACATTTATAAAATAAAAGGTAGAGTCTGATGGAATGGCATTGATTCTGTCCTATCCAAAGATAGCTGCCAAATTAAAAACAATAAAGTATAAGTTGAGACACATGATGTTTCATTTCTGGTTAGCAAGGGAGAGTAATACATGAACCACAGGCAGGTCCATCAATCTCATCTGGCCAGAGATGAAACTCCATGTATAATAGCACATCATGTAGTTTTTTTTTTTTCCTTTTGCTTTGCTTTGTGGCTTTCCCATAAAATTCATCATTACAATAAAATGAGAAAATGAAAAATGATGTTTGAGTGCTGTTCAAAATTATGTATGCTGAAAAAAAACACAAAACACCACCCTAACAGCAACAACAACCCCCCCAAATAAATATTTTGCATACTGCACAAAAAAAAATGTATGATTTTTTCCTTTGCAAATATGACAATCTAAAAACAAATTCATTCTGGACTCCTGGTTTCTCTTGAATATCGTGTTTAATGTCAGAGATATTTCTAAGCACATGGACAATACAGAAGTGGGGGCACTAATGTAACCAAGAGCAAACTTTGTAATTCCTACTTCCTGGGTTAGCCAGAGTACCAACTAAAGGTGTCTCAGAGCAGCTTCATCTGCATCAGAGATGAGGCTTGTGTAGGGTTTCACTGAAAAATTCAAGTCTGCTCTTGCTCAGTCATCCATTTGGTTTATAGTGGTGGATGAATGTTAGATATGTTACTTTTTCTTTTCTTGAGTCGTGAGAATGCCTGTGGGAGGAGAGAGGGCTGTCAGTTAGCCAGGTAAGATATCAGTCTGCCAATCTTCCAGGAGTAAAGAAAAAGTGCCAGATATGGATACAAAAAAAAAACCCAAAAAACCAAACCAAACCAAAACAAAATGAAAAAAAAGAAAAAACCCAAACAAACAAAAAAAAAAACAAACCCCACAACACTTTCATCTTCATGTTTTAAAGTTTTAGAAAAGCTGATGTAATGTATGCTTATGCAGACACTCCCTAGGAACCAGGAAAAAAAGCTGTTGTCCTGGTCTTCTATCAGACAGCATTACAACTTTGCCTGAGGTTTTAAAACTTATGGACAACAGATATCATATTAGAGTTAACTTCCAAGTTAAACTTCTGAACTTGCCCAACTTCTATTAGGGATTAAATTAACCCTGTGAGAACAAGCAAGTGTAGTGTTTCTATTTCTCTCATGACCAAGAAGACTTTAGCCTTATAATCTTATTTAAAGTGTCGCCCTTGATCAACCATGTGCTTAACAGGATCACCACTATCTAGATTCCAGATCAAGTAGCTCACAACAAATTTACTGCATTGCTTGTCTCTCATGACTAATAGTCTACCCTCTTCAAATGCAGGACACAATTAGGCAAATCAAAAGCACTACCAGAAAAAGAAGATAAAGAGAAACCTTCTGTAAAAGCAATATATTTAAATATAATTCCCAAAGCAATCCTTAAAAAATAAGCACCATAGCTTCATAACCTCATAGTAAATGAAGAAAATCAAGGCAATGGAATCCAATTTTATAAAGACCTAATTAGGATGGTCAGCAAGGTTTTTTGGCTTACCTCTGGGATTTTTTGAGTGTTTTCTGCATTTATAAAAAGGCCCATAATGAATATGAAATAGTGAAGAAGAAATAGTTTTTTAGGAGAATGATTCATAGCTTTTTAATACTGAAAACTCCATAAGCTGCTCAATACTAGAACTTCCAAAGGAGGCTTACCCTATATTTAGTATCTCTGTATGTCCTTGATAGATTATTTGCTCCTTACTTTGCTGAAAAAATGGGTAATGTAAGAAGGTAGGATTATTCCTTTTTTAATATTCCACTCCTCTGTATTAATAGATCTTACTCATTATATCTATATTTTTTAGTGAATCCTTTTGTAAATTTCACATCCAGTAAATTTTCAACATGGAATAATACTTCCAGCAGAAAAACTGATTACTTTTCCTCATAGTGGAAAGATTAAAAGTTTCATAAGAATGGTGGCAGGTTATCCTGGATGATGGAAAGGGTTAGGCATTGGTTACAATAAATCTCAGCACATTTTGTAGTTATATCTTGCTTAAACATGCATATTCATACTACTTTAAAAGATTCTAAAGATTTTAAAATAAAGAATGTAAAGGCTGAGTTTGAAATCTGTTGCAGAATGTCTTTATGACCTTTATGGCACTATTGCCTCAAAATGTGTGAAAGGTGCAAAATGTATATCAGCCAGTCAGAACTACAAAACTCTCAAAAGTTACACCCTGAGGCATGTAGCTCCAACACCACTTGACACAGAGTAACTGCAAAACCAGCCTTTTTACAGGAGACCTTATTAACTAAATGTAAAGATTTCAAGAGCTACTGTGTGCAAATAACAACCCTATGATTAGATTACTTGAAGATACATTTTAAAAAAAGGTTTAGATAGTAAAATATGGAGGAATTACTCTACCAGGGATGCCTAATTGAAATTGCAGGAGGCTTAAAATGGTAGCTTTCAATTTGTCTTTCCATTTGTCTCAGGATAGTCAGCTATATATGCTTACGTCAGTGTCAGCAGTGCTAACTTCAAGCTTTCAAAATTCATGAGTCAGCCCAAAGGAAGTTTTTTCATTCACCTAAAAATCATTAGGTTGAATAAAGGTGAGTGGCTCATCCATTCTTTTCCATCTCTCCCTCTGTAAACTGCCTGGCTCATTTCTTTTCAGGAACTCTTTTCTTAACTCTGGAGACCAGAAAGTTGCGCATATTTCAAATGAAAACTAGGAAGTCTCTTGGCACCCCATTAAGCTTCAGGCACAGAAATCAGGGAAAAACAATATACACCATAGTCTCTGTGATTAAAACAGTTTCTATCTCAATTTTGATATGAGAAGAGTCTGAAAATCTCACGACTCTGAGTGTTCAGTTTGGTATAATGAGTAAAGGGCCTTTGGCCCAACACTCCTTTTTCCCTTTAAAAAAAAAGTGTCAGGATAGTACCTGAATTTTAGAAAGTCCTTCTGAAGTCACAGAGGAATATGTTTCACTTAAAAAATCTGCAGTTACTCACTCATTTTTCAGTTTTGATGTAGAAATAGGGAATTATGGTGGATTTTGTGAACATTCTTCCTCCTCTTAACTTTTCTCTTTTCCACTTTTTTGTCAGCATATTCAAGAAGAGTTAGTGAATTGAGTTCAGCCTAGACATCACAGAAATTGTGACTCCTATAGCTAGCCAGATAAAGGCATAAAAAGCCTAAAGAGTCACCTCTGTTAGCTAGTAAAAAGATTTCTAAAGATCTGGAATGAGACATATTTGAGGATAATATGTTTGAATAAATGTTTCCTATCATTAGTAGTTAAAGAAATGTTTCTATCTTTTAGCCTAATTATTTAAAAAAATAAAAATGAAATTGCAGAGGGAGCGTCTGGGGTCTCTCTTCTTGCTGGTTTTTACTATTTACCTGTGAACAGTACTATATTCCTTCATCAAATGGACTTTGTTAGGAGTTCTCATTCATCATAGACTTGCTGTTGAATGGGACAACTCATTTAGTTCCAGCAGACACAGAGGTGTCTGCTGGTACTAAATGAGTTGGTATTCCATGCCCTGGATTTTGTTAACAAAATTTGCTTCAGGAAAAGAAATAATAAATCTTCCAGCAATACAAAACAGAACTGATTTGGATACCCCTTGGGTAACATCTATGCACACTCTGAGGGTGCTGACAGATCTGGTTACCCCCATCATGAGGATGATCTCAACTATATTTGAAAGATTGTTGAGATCAGGGAATGTCCCAATAGCCAAAGAAAAGCAGATGTTCTCCCCATATTCATAAAAAGGCCCAAAATGTAATCAAAGACAATCCTGCCCTAACCAGTCAACATCACCTCAGGCCCTGCAGAAAACTTCCAGCGAGTCCTCTTGGAAGCCACTTCTGGATTCATGAAGTAGAGGAAGGTGATTGGGAATATCTAGCAGTAATTAAAGCAGAAGAACCACACCTGACCAACCTGATGACTGTCTTGCATGATTAAATTACTAGATCTGTGAATTAGTATAAGGCAGCTGATATTGGCTACTTTGGTTTTAGCATGGCATTAGACACAGTATCTAAGTCAGGACATTACGGTCTAGGTGAGTGAACTACCAGACAGCTGGATTGTGAACCTCTACAGAGAGCAGTTTGAGGTTGGTACTCTACCTGCAGGCTGATAACAGGTGGAGCACAGAGGGCTCTGTATTGGGACTGTTCCTTCCAATCATAATGATTTTATGGTTGCTACTAAATTTGCTTTCTAACCAACACTAAACAAAATTTCCTAGGTCAATGGCAATGATAGTTTGGTTGGAGAAAGTGTGGAAAAACTAGAGTCTGCATATATCAAAGATAATTTAAATCTAGTGAACTCTCTAGATCTTGTTCCAAGAGATTGTAATGGGGTTTATTTTCTATACTGCAGGGAAGTGATACGGTACTGAAAATAGTGTCAGTTAGAAGGGGGAGCCAAAGTGTCACCAAAATACCTTGTTCACTTCTTCCTCCTCTGTTACTGTGATAGGTTTGTGTGTGTGGGTGGATGCATATATAGACAAACAATGGTGTTTCCTTATTTCTTCCTCTGTCCTTTGTCAGCCTGTAAACTGAGGTATGATAATACCTTCACTTTGAAAAATCGAACATAAATGGATTACTTTGAGCTCAAAGTAAAACTCCAGTTCCTAGCTCTAGTAATATATAGTGGAAGTTTCCAGACTGATGTTTCTACAGGACAGGATGAATCCTGTCTCTTCATGTTAAACAAAAAAAAAAAGGAATCCTAAAAGTAAATCAGTCTCAAGAAGCAGGTCTCAAGAAACAATGGTCTGAGCAGTTAATGTACAAACTATGATTTGTAACTGATGAATGGGAGGAGAAGCAGGACAGAAATCCAAAATTCTCTTCTATTTTTTTATTATTTGGATAAAAAATGTAGCAGAAAAAGAAGTGCAACAAGGTGTGGATGAAGGAATGGAGTCTAATATCTCATTCATCTAAATGTCTAGAAAATTCCAATCACAATCATATTCAGGACATGTGCCTCTCTCCCTAAGCAACTAATTTTTCCAGTAAAACAAGCACAAAGAAATCATCAGTGGGACAATTTTATATTCTCATACAGGAAGTCCATAGTGAGGCCTTTGCACAAATTGCCCTGAAAAATATCAGTCAAGAGAGGAGAATGATGATCGTCTAAGAGTAATAGTTTTGGTGTACCATCTGGAAAAGGAGATTTTGAAAAAAGGAGGAAAAGGACCATGAAAACTCTTCTTTCCACAATAGTTTAAATACAAACTCAATTCTTTCAGAAAGTATATTCACTTTTAACTTCCATGAGGCTGGTTTCTATTTCTCCCAGAAATATTTCTTTGACCCCTAAGACACCTTATCTGAATCAAGGACAAAAGACTCTTTTCACAAATGAAAACTAAAGGAACAACCTCTACAGCAACATCAGCAAGAAAGTTAAATGCACATTCAAAGAACAAGTTAAAACCCTAATTGTGAAATTCATGAAGTGGCAACTTTGAGATGCAGATCAATCAAAGGCAGGATTGATACAAGGGCAGGTATAGATTCCTCCATCTTCATTCACTGGAGAGTATGTACATACTGCATTTTGCTGCAGTTTCTTAGCCCAGGACCCTTATGATTCATTGGCAGAAGCTACACTGTGTCAGCTGAAATGGAGTCTTTATCTGCAGCTAGAAACTGCATCATGTTTCCCTTAGCAGAAATCTCTCCTTGCATACCTGACAGGTTATTCTGCAACCATAGTCTTAAAAATTTTTTAAAAAGAAAAATTCACGTTCCTTACTGAGACAGCCACACTCTATTTTCTGGAATATATATAAGAGTTATTAGAATGCTAGCAAGTTCCTTTGTATTAGCAGCATCTCAAAATACCTTGGCGTAGATTGATCCTTCACTGATTTCTTCTGACTTGTCTGGAAGGCCAAGTGTGTCTCCTGTCACTGGTAGCATTGCTGAAGGAAGAATTACGAGAAATTCAGGACAGCTTTCTAAAACTGCATACAGCAAACACACCCAGGTTATATGTTCAATGCTGTAACTCAGAATAGCAAGCAGGCAGGTGAGAGACTAAATAAGATTAGGAGATGGCAGCAACAGCTAACCTACTGCAGTGTCGGTGGGAGGTGGAGAGGCAGGGGAACCTGTGCTGTAGCAGCCAAACACATCTCCACTGTTGTCTGCTCAGTATGCAGATATTTAAGATTACAAGGTTGAGGGAGGTGTTCTTTATCAGGGTCCTCTTCTAGAGGTACATGATTTGTGAAGGAATGGCTGCTGAAAAAAAGGAGCATGGACAAACATGTAAATAGGTACTCCTCGTATTCCTTCTCTTTGATTTCTTCTGCTGTGTTATTTGGGAGTCATCACCAACTTCTGTATTTTCATATGGCAAAATCAGAAGCACTGTCAGCTTGGCTTGATGTTGATGGACCACTTACTGTGAGCATCACAGGTAGCTGTAAGGAGCATATATTTTTACTCATTATTCAAATCTAACCTAGCCTTCGTAGTGCCATGGTGATAATATTCTATGCAAGTTTAATAAGTTGTAATGAGTAAGTAAAATTTATGAAGCATGAATCTGGGATTGTTTTTTGTAACATTCATCTTTTCCATCCTACAGTAAATAAATGGTTATTCATTTGGAAGTGTCAGAGATAACTAACAGGAGGTATTTATTTGAGCATCTTCTCATTTTGCACATGTGCAGAGCAATGATTGGTATTTAGTATTTATGAGTCTAGGGATCTCTTACTGTGTTAATGCAGTTGTAGTTCTCATAAATTTGTATCTTTAATACTTAGAACATTTGTACGTTTTGGTGAACATGGAGGTAATGTAATGTGGAAGGCTGTACAGTCCCATTGCTTTATCCTTGAATGAGTGCTGTGATTCTTGTACGGCCTTCAGCAAACTATCCCTCCTCCTCTGTGGTTGGTAGCCTGTTTTTACAGTGGTCCTTGGAAGAAAGGTGCCACACATTATCTGTGTATTTTTCATTGTTCTGAGAATATCCTCAGCGGTTTTACCCACGTCTTTGGAGCAGCTAGTTGAAAACAACGCTTCCCTTTTATCTGACCCTGTCACTCCTTTATATTAGACAAAACATGTGATAGGAGATGATAACTAGCAAATAGGATATAACTAATGTCCAAAGATTAGAGTTTGTGACTTCTAGTTTTACTTTGAGTCCAGGCATTATCTTGGTAATTTACACATAGATATCTTTTTGCACTTCTCAAGGACTCTCAAAAGCTGTGATGGTTCTGGCTGCTACTTGGCTGTCCTGTAAAGACATGCATAAGGAAACATTTTTTCCCTCTGAAAATATGCGAAGGCGGTTCCCTTTCTGTTCTGAGAGTGGTGCATGTCACTCTGAAAGAGGAACATTAGAAGGTGAAAATCTAAGTTTGCTTATTGTTTCGTGTAAAGTCAGTTCCATTAATGTTGTCCTTGCAATCTCCCAAGAGTGTCCCAAAGGGTTCTGACTCCTCTTTAAAGGTGGATAATGCTGCCAAGGAACTTTGACATTGCTGATAAATGATTCTACATAAGGGTGAATCATTGATTTATTGTCTGCGGTGTGAGATTGGAATTTGTAAGAATGGAGTATCTATGGACTTTTATAGACTGTTATTTGTAGCCGTAGTTTTCGGCTGGCCACTTCTTCTAAAAGAGAACTGCTGATAATGTGGAGGGAAAAGGAACAGATAATGTAACATGGAAATTCTTAAGTACTGTGGAGCTGGAAATTGGTGAGACATCATCAGTCACTTGACCTTCAAGTGAGCAATGGAGGTGTTTGTCGCATAAAATAAAAGCTCTTTGGGAGAGTTCCAGAAGGGAGATGAGTGGGTCAATTTACTGCTTGGCTCCTGTCTGTCTCTGCTATGTTTCTTCATTCTCTACAGCTCCTAATGACACTAGCCAGGCTGAGAGAGAGAGAGAAGAGTCTCTCTTTCTTGTCTGAAATTGCATATCTAATTCAATGTTAGCCCATTAGATCTGAATTCTGCCTTGGTGATAGCCATTTTATAATCCTCTAATCAAAAATGAGAAAAACCCAGCAATAAGCACACAGTTATTTCCATTGAGCCAGAAAGTGATATTGCCATCATTTATCTTTGTGGTTATGTCTCATTAAGAAAGTTTTATGTTTTTACACTTTTCTCCCTCTTTACTTTTTATTCTATATTGGTGCATGAAGAGAGGTAAAGGGGTACTTTAAAAAAAAAATATAGTTTGTAGGCAATTTGAATCTCATCTAATTAGTACAAATATTTTCCAGCAAAAAATGGGATTTAGTTTTAAAGTATGAAAGATAACCAAAAATATATTGCAAGCATTTCTGAAATTTGACTTCTTACAATCAACATTGTAATCCACACATTGTAGTTTACACAACGCACTTAAGTGTTTGCAAAATATTAATTGGATCTTATTTGAAAACATGCAATTAAATCCTTAAGATATTTACAATATTTTGGAAAATCATTGTCTTTTAACTCCCTGCAGTAACTAAGCACCTTGGAGCCACCTGCTCACCATCCTCCCGTAGGGAGAAGAATCAATAGAGATAAAAAGTCTAAAACTTGAAACAAAGCAAAATATAACAATTATACTAATAATTGTAATTATAATACCAATAATAATAATAATAATAATAATAATAATAATAATAATTGTAAAGAAAATGAGTAAGAGATGGTAATTAAACCAAAGAAAATAAAATTGATACACAATATAATTGGCCACTGCCTGCTGATCAATGGCCAGCCTGTCCCCCTGTAGAAATTGGCATCTCCCAACCAAGCTGGCCCAGAATGTATACTGGCCACAACATTCTGTGTTATGGAATATCCTTTTGGCCAGTTCAGGTCACCTGTCCTGGCCATGGTCCCTCAAACCTTCTTATCCAGCTCTTCCCTAGCAAAGCCTGGAAAACTGAAAAGTCCTGGACTTAGGGTTACCAACTGCAAAAACATCAGTGTAAATATTATTCTCAAACTGAATCCAAAGCACAGCACTGTATCAGCTGTGAAAAAGAAAATTAGCTCTTTACAACAGGAAACCAGAACGTAAGCTAAGGAATTTTACCAGCCACAAGCAATTTACAAACAGAAAAATTGATGACATCCATCAAATCACTTATTATCACTCATACACACCTAATAAGAGTAATGATAATATGATAATAGGTTTTCAAGTGTGTTCATGTTTTGGAAGTGGATTCTTCTGCCTTTAACTTTTTCTTCAATACAGTTGTCTTTAGTAATGAGATTATTGGATGGAGCTAAAAGCATTTCTCTCCTCTCCTCTCCTCTCCTCTTCTCTCCTCTCCTCTCCTCTCCTCTCCTCTCCTCTCCTCTCCTCTCCTCTCCTCTCCTCTCCTCTCCTCTCCTCTCCTCTCCTCTCCTCTCCTCTCCTCTCCTCTCCTCTCCTCTCCAGAATATAAGGAAAAGATCTTTGGAGAATGCATTTCCCAAGAGTAGAATATAAAAAAAGAAGACAAGGGATGGATCCTGAACCAACTTCCATTATTATTACATAACCAAGTCAATGTATCTTACTTTAAAAAACCCAAAAAAACCCAGAAATATAGAAGGGAATATCATTAATACCTGTCCTTACAAATTCCTTTTCTGACTGCTTAAGCATGTCAGTGTACATCCCGTGTTTACTTTTCCCATAGGTGTTTTTTGGTGTGGTTCCACAGAGATGGTCTACAATGTCAGGACATGCATACTTGTCCTGCACATGCTTTGTAGACATATCTGTCATGAAAAAGAATCCTTGCCATCTAGAATGCTGGGAAGTGTCCTTGGCTCCCATAAAACTAATTTCCCAACAAGCTAATTACTGGAGTAAGAATTTCTCAAGACAGTTATTATATCAATGCACTTGCAGGAATAAGAGCTTTGTTGGAGAGAGCAAAATAAAGAAAAAAGGAAGCTGAAGAAAGCAAAAGGAAGCATGTAAATAAAAAAAAAAAAATTCTTTCACCTATGGATTATTCTTACTTTTTTCTTGATGTAGCATCACATCAGGTGCTAACCAACACTGTGAAAAATACTACATATTCCTGGTCTCCTACTAAGATTAGATATTCCTAGTTTCAAAAAAAGCTAAATGAAACTGAATAAAGTACTGAATTTTAGTTGCAGCTCTCCAATAATGAGTATCTGGTGTTACCTACTCAGCTGTATAGCTTGTCCAGCCTAAAAGTTCTGTAGTGTGATTTATATACATGTCAAAATACTGAGCAAGCTTAACAGGTATGCGCTGGTTACCTTGCAGCACAGCAGAAGCATAATACTTGCTTACTCTGTAGTTTTGCCAATCCCTTTCTAAATACTTTGCATTATCACATCAGGGTAGATGTAAATTTAATTGAAAAAGAGGAGCTGAGTAGCTGCTACACCTAATGGGCCAGTGAAGTGTGCAGACAGAGTTCTTGCATTTCTGACTGCAAAAGCAGGTGGAGATAAAGGTGTTGACATCCTAAGGAGCATACACATTGGTTCTGTTGAGCAGGTATGAGCTCTGTTTGTTGTTCAGCATCTCTGGTATATCAGCATGCTCTATTGCAGGACAACAAAGAACCTGACACCTTCTGGGGAATGTCAGTCTCCATGGTTCTCTACAGAAACACCCATGTGCCATAATCCAGGGGCTCAGGGGGGCTAGCCTTGACCAATTGGTTCTATGCCTCTGACTGGACTTTAAATTCCTAGAAATCATAGAGGAAAGCAGTGAATTGGGAGCAATATTGTGGGCAGAGCAAAGCCGCAGGACACTAAGCAAAAGCTGTGTTCATTTCTAGTCTATAATTTATCTTGCTTATTTCCATGTGATATCAAAGGTGATATTCAGATAGTTTTAACAGATAATTAAGGAAATGGCCTAAGTGTACCAGAACCTGATGTATTGTCAAGCAAATTGCCCTACTAGTCATTATTTTTGCATCCTTTGCTATCTTCTTCCATGCAGTGCTGGAACATTTATTTCCACTGAGAAATGCAATTTTACTATAATCAAAATAATGTACTTGTCCACTTTGGTGCTCAAAGCAATTGGGAAGAAAGCCTAAAACTTCATTATTTCCTTGATTCATTTGAATAAAGTCAAAAAGCATTATTTTAATGAAGTGGAAATATGCTTTCTGACTTGGATTTTGGTTTGAATATTGTAGGGAAATGTGTGGCTTAAGTAGGTATACTGGATCAAATGCTAAGTGCATTACCATATTTTACATAAGGATAAGGTTTTAGAGAGTTCCTTGAAAAACTTGATAGGACAATTTTCTAATGTTTAAGGCATTCAAAATCAAAATGCTTCCCGAAGAAGCATTCTTGATGCCACCAAGAATTCTTTTCAGAAAATTTACAATGATGTTGTAATGTTTCATTTTTATATGTCTGCATTGAGGCATTTGACAGTCTTCATTTACAAATCGTGCATCTGATTCTTATTGTTTTTGTATCCTTAATAATACAGTAGCATTTCTTAAACTATGTTAAAAATAAAACATCCAAAGTGAGTGAGTATTTTGTTTAGTTATGAGTTTTTTCAGGTTCTGTTAAGTATAAAAAAACCACTCACATTAACACCTTTTTTATATATTTTTACCCTGTTCTGTTCTATTTTCTTTTTCACTGAATAAAAATAGATATTATTGAAATTAAAATAATTCATCGTTCCTAAATTAAGGTTTTTAATAAAAATAAATGTCCCATTTCAGTTTTCAGAAAGTCTTTCTCTTTGCAAGAAGGGGTTTTTTTTTGGTCTTTTATGGGTTTTCTTTTATATCTGTGATCATAACATCTTTTTTAGTTTCTATGGCCATATTTTCTGTGAAAAGAGAATTCAATTTTTTGACCAGCATAGTAACTGCTGCTTATGCTGGACATAGCTTTGCAGATACATAAAAATAGCATTTTTCATTTGTTATCATTTTATTGTTTTGTCCCAAATAACATGTTGCCATGTCAACATCCTGTTGTTGGTCCAATGGCTACAACTGGGTGCAGCATAACACACAATACATGAAGACAAGGTGTAGAAGAAGCGATTAAAATCTGCGTTATTCTGTTTTGAGGCAGCGACCCACACACTGTTATTTCTGGTAACAAATGTCAGAAGCGCTTACCGCCCAGCCAGCTCAGAGATTGGTGGGTGCTCCTTGTTCTCTGTGACTGAACCTAATTTGGGATCACTGTCTGTTTTCACAGTCCTCCTTTCATTTCAGAGGGACAACAAAAAATGCCTGCATTCAGTGGGTGCCTCGTTCTCTGGAGTGCAGATGGTGGGACCCCAGGCTGTGCTGGGGGAGCTGCCCATACGCCCTCCCACAAGGAAGTCTGCAAGAGCTGCACAAAGCACCTTGTGAGTGACTTGGGGGAATAAATCTTTCTGGAATAACTTTAAACACTGCTTGCCTTCCTTCATTTTGTATAGAAAGCTCATGCTTCCTCGGATACCTTTCCTAGCACTGAAAACTAAATCAAACCTGCTTTGCAATTTTAAACATTTTAACCTCTCAAGCCACAGCTAAAGTCATATATTTTCTGCATTCTCTCACCTGGCCTGCAATATTCCATGGTTTGTCTTGCTTTTGGGGGTGCATTTAAATAATTGCCTAGTCAGAGTAACCTATTCTAATCATGCATCAGTATTATTTTGGCCCATATAATTCATTCAAAGGAAAAGAGCTCCCTCATCTTTAGTTCCTAGGAAACCTTTTCTGGTAATTCATATTGACAGCAGTGAGTTGTGACATTTATCGGTGAGGTGAAGCTGACCAGCTGCAGGGCTCCTGACTGATTTACTCAGCCAACAAGCTGCTCATGATTCCAGCCAAGTATTGACTTTTCTTTCCCTTCCCTCCCCTCTAGTTAGAAAGAAAATACAGAGGCATTTTTTATCACTACCTTTTTTTTTACCAGTCCTATTGAAAGAGAAAATGGACCACCTACGATATCTTCCCTCTAAAATTTAATTTCTTAATGCAAAAGGATTTTAATATGTTTCAAGGAAAAAAAATTAGCATTGAATCTAAAGAAGTTGAAATATAAAATAAACAAGCAGATTTGATCTAACGTTATTGGAATCACTTACTTCAATAGCAATGAGCTTCAGTCTCATAAACACCCTGCCTGCATTCAAATGATATTTGTGATGAAAAAGCTAAAAATTCAAACTTAGCTCATTTTCACTCTTCAAGTTCAAGAGCAAAAGCAAAATTTTCTGCAAGGATTCTAGGATTTTGTATTTTTAAGGCTTAGATACCAATAGAAATCAAAGATAGAGAATTTCCTGTATTTCTCTCACTTTTCAAGTCCCTTCTCTTTGTACTAACATGCCTGAGCCACAATCGAACTTAAGGAAAGCATGAGTATTTCTAGAACTGACATTTTCAAGCACCAGTGAATTACTGAATCACTCATTCTTGGCACTGATACATTATATCCATAATTGTTCTGCTTGAGGAGGTGACATTTCCAGAAATGGCAGTTCAGCGTGACAAAGGACACAACACTGCTGGGAAGATAAGTGAAAGGTGACAAGACCGTGCAGCTGCCAAGGAACAGGAGCTCTTTGGTACATCAGCACTAGATGTAACCAAGTTCAAGTGTTGTAATCTTGATGGAGATTCAAGTCAACCTCCATTGCTAATGCTCTCATCTGATTTCTGTGATATGCACTGCATGGAATTAACACAAAAGCTGTTACTGAAGCCTTTAAACCTGATGAAAGGGCATCCAGAGTGACTGCTGAGAACAGCATAGGGAACAGGTGGGTAAAACAGGTGAGAAAAAGGGGAGGGCAAAGTGGCTCAGAAAAGAACAGTCAGAAGGGGGTTGCTGATAGATCAGGAAAAAAAGTTGTCACCATTATGAAAAGAACTGTGGGACAGATCAAGTTGCCACTGGCACAAATGCTCTCACTTTCTGATGACTGCAATTTAAATATAATTTGCTGAAACTTCAATGTCTGTGCTAGAACTATTAAACCAGTTATTGCACTAGGGATCACTACACTCAAAGTAATCCCAAAAGTTAATCCATAGTTATTAAGCATGTGCAACTCTGTATGCTGCACATACCGTCCTGATTGTTATATAAACCCATAGAAACTGAAAGACATATGTACCTACACCCAGCCATTCTTCCTGTGTAAAGACATTATGTATTACGATGCTCATATATAAAATGCAGCTATGTTTGAAGAAAGTGTGTATTTCTACAGATGCACTTGGGAAAAGGGTACATTTTCCATCTGTCCTTAGAGCAAGTCCTTTAACAAGAAAATATATTAAGTTGCCTGTTTGAAGTGCTGTGGCTTCTTCAAATGTAGCTGTGAAAAACGCCTTTTGTCATTCCTCCCCAGTGCATTATGTTGTGACAAGACAGTCATGTTACATAACGTGATGGGGCTGATACCAAATAGCATGTGAAAGGTTTGATCTCTTCCCCATTTAGTATAACTACCCTGAGCTGTGAGTGGCTGGACTTTGGAGGGTCTTTTTTCCTCTTTAAAGAGAAGGAACAAAGGAACACTCTGTTTGAAAGCCCTTTCATAAGAGCTGCCATCTGAAATTTTGCTAATATTTTCTTTACATCTATTAGCTGAAAACCATCTTCATCTTTCAAACATGCACATTATTTCTGGCTCCCTCTTTCCACTGTCTTATCAAGAGCAGATTTTTATTAGGTCCTATAAAACAGGCTTTGATAAACTTCAGCACGTAATCCTGTATGGCTCATGGCAACACATGGTGAGGTGCATTCTGCACTGTCAGTGACCTACTGGCTTGACCCATTTACTTCTCAGTGCTGACAGCAAGAGGGGAGAAGGAGGAAGGAGGGCACCGAGAAGTCACTAGGAGAAGGAGGGACCAGCAGGGACGTAGGAGGCTGAAAAGCAGGAGTTCTTTCCATCTACCACCCTGTATTTTTGAAACTATTGCCGTTTTAGACTCCCTGAATCCAGTGTGTTGAGAAAGTTGCATCTTTTCAGAAGTATACTGAGGAATTATTTCCCCTGCTATAGATTAATCCACCACAATGTAATCCAAAAACAGTGTAATCCAACTGCTCTTAATAGAGTTATCCCAGAGATAGCATTGGCCCATCAGTGTAATTGCTGTGGGTTAAGTGGCCTCAGAAACCATGTTAACTGGAGATTTACTGTGTAGCAAACATTTTTTAGCAAAGAAGAGTTTGAAAAATTAAAGAGACTAGTCTTTCAGCTGAAGACTTTAAACCAATAAACCCAACCCCTCTGTCTTTCTGAAAAGTAAACCTTTACTGCATTTTACTGACCTACTTGAAACTGTTTTCATACTCAGAGGTCAGCAGAAGCAGCTGGGACAATACTGTAGAAGAAGAAAGAAAACAGTGGAAATGAAAAAATATAAGGCGAAAACTCATGAAACTTTACAGTCATATCATATTTATATGTAATAACTGTATAAACAATGTTCTTTTGATGAATGATATTGTACAGTATAGTGATAGTACTTGCAAAACTCTCCCTGGAACTTAACCAACCATAATCCAAACCAAGACAATGCCTTTGATTACATGTTATACCTTCAGTGACACACATTCTCAGTCACAGACTTCAACATGAGCAAATAGCAAACACAGCTTTTAAAAAGTAATCATCAGAGGGAAAATGAAATAACTCCAAACATTCAACTTAATGTCAAATATGTCAGTATGCCAACTTCCTAACACAATTGTTTCTAAAATGAGAGATTGTGAACTGACAAGTTAATAGATAGGCGCTTTCATTATTACGTTTTCCACAACTCCAGAAAGTGAGGTCATGTTTACTTTTGCTATCACCAAAACTCAGGAGACAGGCTACAGGATGATATCAAGAAAATACACTGTTGTAAGAAGACTAGGATTATTTTCCTGGATCAATCCAAGATCTCTTCTAGAGCTTTGTCCTGCTCCTGATAAAACTCAAGAGTTTATGAATCACAAGACTGATAAGAGACATCATGGTCTACATTTCCAAGTGTTTCAGTGAGACAACATTTATAAATTCTAATTGTTCTAGGGAAGGGATCTTTATAACACACTGTTAAAATTCGATTTTACAATTATTAGAAAGATGCTTTTGCCTGAATTAAGGGGCAAACAAGACTATATGCTGAAGTCAATAGTATAGATTTTATTTAACAATCAATGTGAGGTAGAGAGAGATAGAAAGAAATGGAAAAAGAGAGCAGGGAAAGAAATAGAGTGTCAGAGAGTAAAATTAGGAGGAAACAATCCACCACCCTTGGATCCAGATGGCATCCTGTTGGTCCTCTTCTGGTCTTCTCAGTGGCAGGGATCCCAAGGTCACTCAAAACTCACCATTTATACATTTTAGGAAACAAAGGAATCAATGCTCAACAGCTAACACTTCTCTTTATCCTACCATTTAAATGATTCCAATGCTAATCAGTCCCATGCTCAGTCTTCCTCCTCTTTTGAGTTGGGCCTCACATCTTGAGTCAGTGGGCTAATTTTCAGCACAGCTGCTGAGCTGTCTTTCCTTGTGGGTACATTCTTCTCCTCCAGTCTTGCTTAATTGTCCTTAAAGCTAAGATAATTGGACAATAATACCGCCTTTATCTTATCTCAAGTCAGGTGGCTTAACTCACATCTAAATTCTCAGAATCCAGGAGGTATATTCAGGCAGGGGGTAGGTACAGGGAGCAGATCAGCTGTTGCTTCTTTGCACTGTTTGCTGCAGTGAGCAAAGTCCCTTGATCTTAACAGCATTTGGGGCAAGTAAATCTCTTACACATGTGCTAACAATTCTTCAGATTTTCCACAGTGTATTTGCATAGTGAAACATCTCACTTATTGCTCAGCTGTGATACCCCCACTGTACTCCTTTAGCAGTCCTGCCTATACCTCACTCCTACCTCAGATTACTGGTGATTCAAATAATGATGAATGCACATGTCTGCTTTAAAGACAGGCTATCCAAAAAATGTAAGCCTCTACTTTCTTTTAGTATTCTGGGAATAGCACATTCTGCCCTCTGGTACAACCCTTTTCAAAATGTGTTCAACATTACGTAAGTCTTACTCCCAGACTGAAGACTAGGAGCCAATACTGATCCTGTCTCCATGGCTTTCCAGTCTTTTGAGGATTTAGTCTATTTGTCAAGCCTGTAGAGATCCATTAGTCATTCATTATCCAAGTAATATAAAGTACCTGAACACTGAAATCAAAGTGAGAATTAATGGTAATCATGATAAATAAGCATTGTCTACATAGCCTAAAAACAGAGAGAGTGCAGGTTTATAAGTTGTGTTGGTTAAGTATGTAAATGTAAAATCATGCATATTCGCTGTGTGTGTTGGCTGATTTGGTAAATAGAAAAATTCCCCTTTTGGACAGTGACAAATGAAAAGCTGCTTCTTGTGAAGAGAAACTGGAAAGCACCAAAATTGTTTGTAGATTCAAATGATCTACAGGTTCAAACAGGCTTGAGTCCTTAATCTCTTTGGTTGAAGATTAACTAAAGGCCAATTGTGTACCTATTTGGAAGCTGTGTATTTATTCAGAATATTAACTGAGTCTTAAGACAGGAAGAATAAAGAGTGCCTTCATTCAAAGATAATAAACCTCAGCTGTTCAATATTCATATCACTTAACAAAATTAGAATTATATAGCAGAGCCTTGACTGATTGTGAAGTGAATGAATTACATGGCCAAAATGGAGTTCCAAAGCAGGATGCTGGAGAGGATGACTGAGTTAGAGTGTAAATATTACAAAGAGAAACAATTACATGGCAGTGTCTCCCAGACATTGTAATTTATGACTTTGATTCAATTAAAATAATTTCAGAGCATTCTAAGTGTAAAGAAGAGAACTCAAAGCCAGTAAAGCTATAAAAATTGGCTTTACAGATGGCTGGTTTGTTCTATAAGAAAGCAGAAGGTCCAAAGAAAACTATTTCAAAATATCCTCCTGGTAAGTCAAAATTTGCAGAGTTGATAACAAGGTGAAGAGGACAATCATACAAATTAGTTCTAGGAAGATGGCTTGGGAAAACAGTCACCTCATTAAAAACTTTTTTTTTTCTCAGAGACTCAAAAAATTAGTTCTTCTGCAGAAAACACGTTTTGAAGTTATGTTTTCTAGGGATAGAGTCATCCATGGCTTCCTACCCAATATATCACATTTAAGATACTGAAGACCAGATTCTGGCCACATGTTTATGCAGATAACAAAGTAAATAAAGATGAGGCCTCTGAGATTACAACCTATTTCAGAGACAGAACAAATACTCTGCTGAAAATTTTGTAGAGGTAAACTCACATCATAATGTGAGTTTCTTCTATTCTCCCTTTCTTCCCAGTTTGTTACATTTCTTTTTGCTTACCTTCTCATTTATAAAAGATCTGCACTTGAATCGCCATCTTACTTTTTGTTGTTTTTTGGAACTTTCCAGGATGATTATCGGAAATCAAAGGCAAACTATAATTGCAAGGTTTGTACCATCAATGCTCAATCATTCAGGTTGCATAAAGAAAAGATTCTTATGGCTGTAAGTGCATTGTTCACATTGCTATAGAAGACATCCCATATACCACACTTACCTGCCATGATGCCTGGAGAGCACTGTGTCACTCTGTTGCTCACACCTCATTTTAACTATTGAATCAGGTGCAAGGCAGGTTGCCATTTATAGTGTTTAATATTTTTCCTGCAAACGTGCAGGAAATATTTGTTTGAAGTTCTGAAGGAAGCAGTACTGATGTTCACAGAGATGCAACAAACTACTTGATGAAAGAAATCATTTTCAAGAAAGAGTCCTATGGGAGGAACAGAGCCTGTTTATTTACACAAAGATCAAAGCAACTTTCATATGAATTGATGCTAAATATTTAGTACTTGAATGACTAGTAAAGAACCCTCTAAACTTCTAAAGGAAAGAATAAAAATGGGAGACATATCCTGATATATAAATATATACATAGGCTCTCTGTTGGCAAAATCTTTTTTTATTATTTGCATTACAGTACTGTCTAGGGTCCAGCTTGAGATCAGACCCACTCTGTCATAGTGTATGTAAATACTTAGCAAAATACAGTCTTTTTTCTGACAAGCTTACCATGAAAACAGGAGAAGTTCAGGAAGGACAACAAATTCTGATTCAATTTGTGTGAATTTCCCTTATAACTTCAAAAATATGTACATCAAATAAAATTAAATAAAATTGTCATTAAATTACTCCAAACAATGGAAATTGATTAGTGTGCATGTCAGGAAAACAAAATACGAACAAAAGACCCCATATCCTAACTGCTCCTGATGAAAACTTTTCTCAGGTTTTCTACCTATATTCTCATTTTCTTCATCATCCAAATCAAGTTTAATTACAAAAATCATAATCAGAGTTGGGTTCTCCTTACACAGCTACAGAGGATATTCAGACACAGACTGCTCAAGCACAAAAAATTAGATGAAAAACGAGTAGTGCAGGAATAGACACCCATCACCAAAGAAAAACATCTCTATGGGTTGTCAGCAGCCTCAACCTCACCCAAAATAGCTATCTCTAGCTGGCAGAAATCTCAGTCTCCCTCCTTAAAGGTGAATCCTGAGGTTTTGGGAGGAACTGTGCCAAAACTGATGAATATATCTGAGTGCCAGAATTTCTGCAGCTAGGCAGGGAGCAGGCTACAAAATAGGTCAGTGGCATATATTTCTCATAGTTCACCACCTTCTTTCCAGCCTCTAGCTGCAGATCCCTAACCCTGCAAGACCTTCCTCTAGAAACCAGCACAGTACCAACGCACATCTGTGACTCTGGGACCATGGTAAATCTAGAGCTAGGCTAAATTCACACTTTCTCAAATCAGAAAAGCTTTGTCCTTCTATGTGTAATGTACTACTTTCCACTGTATGGTCCTGAATAGTCCTCATTTCTGCAATACTTTTCCTAATAGCACAATAAGTGTGCTATCTGCCACATGTGGTTTGTTCTCTCTCTTGTTCTTACTACTTTCAATTTAAAATAACATATAAAGAGTAGGAAGAGTAGGGCTGTTGGCTGCGAGGAGCAAATAAAGTGAAAAACTGACAACAACCCATAACAGACATTTTATGAAAAAAAATCTTTTTTGTTTTCTATTCCTTCACATATTCAAAGCAGGTTCTTCAAGCTACAGTCACTGGTGTGGTGTTCATTACTCTTTCTTTCTCCTCAAAGAGGAATTATGGCTTTTGAAACTTAAACAGTGAAGATTTTTTACTCAGTGTAAAGGTTTATAATAAACATGCTATAATACAAATTAGACTACCTCAAACAAACAAAAAAAAGGACCATTGCTTTAAATTCCTAACAATGGGAAACCAGTAAAAAAATTAAAACAAAATCTACTGTGTACTAAGCCTTGTAGAAAATTTCAGGCACTAAACTATATTGAGCTCAGGAGAATTGACTCCCTTCTTTTCAGTGCCTCTAATGGAGGTCATGTCCTCCTTGGTTCTAGTAGCTACAGACGTGTGAAGTGTCTGCACTAATTCTCTGTGTGACCTCAGACAGGCTCATTTGCCTGTCGTGGCACAGCTGGTCCCTGCTGGATACTTGACCGCTTAAGTCTAAAAATGTCTGGGCCCTGAAGTTCTAGTCCAACCTCCTTGCCATGGGCAGAAACACAAAGAATTTTCCATATCTTCCCATGAGAGCTCAGAGCCATTGATATTAATATCAGCCATTGATGTTATTGTCATAAAGATTTCCTTGAAATTAATCCATTTTTCCTCTTTTCAATTTTGTCTTATTTTGTTGGATAACATTACACTTTCTGTAACCTAGTGTAAAGTTTATTTAACCAGAAGTCCATTTACAAATATTACAGCTGCTTGGAACCTTTCAAAATTTACCTTTTCTTTTTTTGGCTTTTTAATAGCAGTTTATTGATACCGAAATGTTTCAAAAAATTGTATAGATTTCAACATCAGTTTTAATGGCATGCTTTTCAAGGTCATGGATGGATGAAATCTGTAGCAACCCTAAAAGACATATATAGACAGAAAGAAATATTAGAAAACTAATCTTTTCACTACACAAATGCATGTACCTTTTTGGAAGAATATTTATTATCCATGTTTTGAACCCAAACAGCAATAAAATTTTTAACTGGTACAATAAAACCATATTGTCAGTTCTCAGTCAACCATTATATGTGTATGTTAGGACAGTGTAATTATGTCTTCAATTTGTTTTTTGTCAGAAATACATACCTAACAGGATACATTCTAATGGTCTGTCTCCTCTGGGTTTAAAATATTCAATATTTCATTAATGATCTAAAAGGAACAGAGAGCAGGCTTATTAAATTAACAGATACCATTTCCTGGGAGGAACCAAAAGAATGTTAGAGGACAAGGACAGAATTCAAGATGATCGTAAAAAAATCAGAGATATGGACAGAAAATATTACAAGATTTAGTAGGGGTAAAAGCATGATCACGTATTTAGTCATGATTAATTCACTACATAAATACAGGATGAGGAATAACAGTCTATAGACAGTTCTGTGAAAAAATAAATGAAGGATTGTAAAGGGTCACAAAGTGAACATGAGTCAACAGTGTCATGCTGTTGTGAAAAAGGCAAATGCCTCAGAATCTGTACAGCAGGATGTATGAGAAAGACTGACTGGAAGGAAATGTGAAGTAATCCCTCTGCTTTGTTCAATGTTTTATTCAATGCTATGGCCCTAGACAGAATATTGTGTCTAGTCCTGGGCAGTATACTTCAATAAACTCATAGATCAATGAAGAGAGTCTGGGAAAAAAAAAGAAAAAGAAAAAGATCAGAAGTTTTAAAATATGGCCTATGGGCAAAGACTAAAGGAAATGAGTAGTTTAATTCAGAGTAGAGAAGACCAAAGAATGACATTTGCTTTAAATAACAGTTAAACAAACAAAAGGATGAGATGTTTTCTTGAAGTTCTTTTCTTGTCCTAGGATTTCATGATTCCTGGCTGCTGAAGTAAATAAGACTATAGTTCTGTGGAGCAGAGACACCAGCCAGAAATACATAATGCCTCCAAAATAAAAACAGAAGTATCTTTAAATTTCTCAAAGTCTTATTATAGGAACTTGGAGAGAGAAAAGAGAGTAGCTGCATCAGAAAAATACATCATCATTAAGTAGCAGCAAAGAGTCTGTGTAATTCACTGGATAAGAACTTAAAGTCTACTTGTATCCTGCCATCTCTAACTTACTCCTACTCCAAAATTCATAGAATTAATCATTGAATGGTTTGGGTTGGAAAGGACCTTAAAGACCATTATGTTCCACCTCCCTGCCATGGACAGGGACACCTTTCACGAGACCAAGTTGTCCAGAGCTCCATCCAACCAGGCACTGAACAACTCAAGGGATGGGATATCCACCACTTCCCCATCACTGCAAAAAATGTCTTGAGATTTTTAATAATCATTTTGCAATCAAAATAAAAGTAATTCAAGGTATAGCTTCTCTTCAAGTATAATAGTCAAAGAGATATATTAGATAGTACAGGAATTTAAATTTCTGTGTCTATAAAATAACCACTTTGGGGTTGTTTTTGTAAGCATTAAATCAGAAGCAAATTTTAGACCCTCTAAAAAAAGTCTTGAGTGACCATGTGCTGTATTTCTTAATGCAGATATCTCCATAAAATCCTTAAATCAGCTCTTTATTATACTCCCCAAATGGAAAAAGTGAATTGGTAAGGAAGTTTCAGAGTTAAGTACTGGGAAATGTGGTGGTAAAAATCACTGCAAAATGAGCAGTTTACACAATATAGGTCCTAAATACAGTTAATTCTTACCTCTACAGTGAATACAGTTTCTGTGAATCACAAAGGAAATAATATTCATCTTATTTCATCCTGTAGGAAGGAGCTGCCTAAAAGGAAGACTGCTGAAAACACAAAGCACTGACACAACATTTCAGATATTCTATAGAAGCAACATACAGAGACTACACCATTCATCAAGCTGCACATACTGTTCCTTTGCAAACAGGTTTTTTCCCCTGTTGGTTTTTTTTTTCCCAGCTGCCAAAATGGTGAGGAAAATCATTTAGTTCAAGTCATATGAGTCCCCTGTGAAGGTACAGGACTGGACAATACTTGCTAAGACTTCCAGACAAAATAGGACAATACAGAAAACTCAGAACAGCAGGGAGTGCATAAAACTAGAAAATCTTGGAAGTTGCGGTTGTTTGTCTCCTCACTCAAGTAGCTACAATGAACTGAAAATGTTGTACCCAGAAAATTCCCTGAAATCTTTCCTGTCCCCAACTTCATTCCTGAGGTATGCACACTGAGGACCAAGTTCCTCTTTCTGCTTTGTTGGTGGGACAAGGAGAAAATAACCTAGGCTTGTTTGTCACTAATGGCACAGGTGCCATTGAGACCAAACTGAAAAGGTGTGGGGCTGTCTAAATAGGAAAACAATTCCCCAGTTCAGGAAAAAAAAAAAAGGTACTGGACACCAAAAACTTTGTGACTTGATAAATAGAACATGACACCAGGTAGCAATAACAAGAAAAGAGTTTTCACTTTAGGAAAAAAAAATCTTATCAGCCGCCCACCATGTGCTATAATTTAAAAGCTTTTGAGCAAAAAAGCACTGCTTTACAGCTAAAAGGTTTAAAATGCTGCAGTATGTAGACCAAAAAGTCTTGATTAGCTGTGGCAGATGAGTCAGCAGAGAAACAGTTCACAATGCAGTGCAGACCTTACATTTTGACATGTATTGTTAAGGGCTCCCCAAAGTCATTCCAAAGAGGCAAAGAAAGAAGGAAAAAAGAAAAAAAAAAAGAAAGAAAAAAGAAAAAGAAAGGAAATTGAGGCATAATGAATTCAACCTTGAAAATAACAGAAGGGAAAGGATATGAAAATGAAGGGCATAACATTCTTCATCGTCATAGATTTTGTGGAGATTTTGGAATTAGCATACAAAATTTAGTCTTTCCTGCCACAGGGGATTCCTCAAGATGTCTATGTATTGGATTTTCCTGATGCACTCCAGGCAGAAACTTACTTTTGCAGCCAGGGAAGTAGTGTTTTAATATTACGTGCTACAACACAAGCCTTCTTCTATTTTTGAGAGAAAGAAAATGTTGCATAAATACAGTAACAGATGTGCAGTAGTGCTGGATGACTACACACTGTGCATCTATCTGTGAGTATACCATCTATAAATCTAAAGAAACAAAAATAATTTGATTGAAGGGCTGGATAACACATATCCCAGAAACATGCTGGTTCTGCAACACTCATGTACAGTTAGCTGTTTCTTTCAGAACATTATGAAGTTGAGCTCCCAGAGCAGAAGTCAAAAAGGGAAAAAGGAAGACATAAAAAAGAGGTTCTGACAGTTCCAGATCCCAAGATATTTCGAGTAAGAGTCAAAATTCTGTCATTAATATTCCAGGTTTCTACAGGACTGAATTCCATGAGCTTTCCAGACAATCATATGAGATTGCAGCCTGGTTTAAAAGTGAGATGGTTTTCTTTAATCTCTCAAGGTCTGAAGAGTTCCTGTTAAATGTGAGAATGCAGAAGTTCTCTTGCATTATTTAGCATGGCTACATGATGGGAAACATTTTACAGTGTCCTCTTGTTGGAATTGCTACCCTTTCCAGTGCAACAACCAGCTATAGATGTGACTTGGATCAGGATATTGCAAGAAAGGGCTGCAGAACAAAAGCAGCAGCTCACTGCAGAGAAAAAGTTAAATTACAAGTCCACCCTCCTATTGGGGCTATAAAGTCAAGAGCTGAGGTAACAGTCCCACTTTCTCCTTAGACAGGGATACATAATGTACCCACAGCTGCAGCAACATAGGGAAAAAATAATATGACAGCTTTTCTCCCTGCCTGGATAATACCAACAACAGCTTCTGTGTCTCCACACTGAGCTGTATATGCCTAAATTTTGAAAGATTATCTTCTTTTTTCTTTGTATCCTGAGCCTGAACTGAACGAATAAGTTATAAATAATTAACACTCAAGCCTATTTAAATTTCAAAGGTAGTGGAAGTCTTCCTCTCTAATTTTCTAGATTGGTACACACTGTTTTGATTCTAAAATGTTTGTTAAATCAGTAGAGGTGGAGTTTTTTCCCTGTACTTGTTGGAATGTGATCAAAGTCTTAGAAGGTATTAGGATGAGGAAGCAGTTTCCAGAAGCATCATTTTAACCACTGTGGGTTAAGTCATGCTCTTTTTCTAGTATAAGAATCCTCTCTTTCAGTTGTTACTAATATAGTTCAAAACAGACTTAAGAATATAAATAGAAATACTGATGGATTTCACAGTTTACTGTTAAATTCCTATCATACTTTCACATCATGAGAGGTTTCTAACCACACTGTTAAATTTTATACAGTTCTTTACACATTATTATTTTCACTAGACTTATATTTTACTGTCTTATAACTGTACTGCATCTAAACACAGAACCATAGGGAGACAAGTAGATAAAAAGTGCAGATGGTGCTAAGAAAAATCTTTCAGCAGATCTTAAGCCAGACAGAACTCTGTGTGCTTTATATTGCAGCTGTGTGCAGTAACTGTAGACCATCATACTGCACAGATGGAAGTGCAAGTTTGAGGGCTATTGAGCATGTGGATTTTCCCAGTGTGTCACAATTACAGGAACATCTGTGCTAAATAACTTCAAGCTGATCCACAGCAAAAATTGGCAATGTTCAATAACTCTCAATATCCTCTTTTTCCCCTGTGGTGAGATGGCCTAGTGATTGTGAGTTGGACTATAGTATAAAACATGTAGCTTCATTATTTCAGGGCCTATTTAGAGATTTCTCCCATGGTATATTACCTAAAAAATCCATATGTTTTTCTTTACTTAGCTCTATAGAGCCTGAGTTTCAGAGATGCCACATGCCTGCAGCTATCATTGACTTCCATTAGAGGTGTGGATATGTAGGTTCTCTGAAAATTGAGTCCTGTGGGGATATTTTTAATTGATTTTGATTTGCACAGGGAAAGGGAACAGTCTGGGTGGCGTGATCATAAGAGAACAGAAGAGAAACAGAGGCAGTGTGCCTGTAGGAAGGGATTAAAATCTATGAATACATCTGATATTTATATTGTGCCATAAAACAGAAAACATTCATCACTTTCTTTTGTCTAGTGGAGAGAGTGGAGACAGTATTCCCCTGAAAAACTGTTACAGAATAAAAAATGTTCCCAAATACCCTAAATGATATAATTACACGATCTTCAATATATTTAGACCACAATGCATTTTTAGTAAACTTCACTGTTCCTTATCTCTGACTGAATTAGGACACTGTTTCTCTCCCTAGATTCTCTTGCAGCATTGGAACCCTGAGGATTTTTGGATGTAAGTGCATCACTCAAATATGACACATCACCAATTCCTCATGCTCTGCCACAGAATGACTTTTCAATCCTTGTTGTCTTTAATTTCATCTAGAAAATCACCCCAAAGAAGTTACCAGATTTTTCTCACTTCCTCCCAGTAAAAGAAATAGAAGGATTTATATATATTTTTAAGCTGCAATACAATACAAAAACCTCTGCCTAATGTACGTTTTTCCATGCATTGCCCAATGTCATTTGGGACTTTCCAAGTGTATAATATTATTTCTCAGAAACTGTGATCACTCTTTAATGTAATAGACTCAGCAGTAGAATTCCTTTCCTTGTATCTAGTGTGGTTTTTTATTTTCCTCAGTTCCACCCCAATTTCTTCCAAGAATACTATTATTCAACTAAATATTTCCTTGACTGCTTTGATGTTCAGACTCTTGAAATATTAGCGAACTAGTGACATGCATCTTATCTGACATTCAGCCAACTTAAACAGTGTTAGTTCTTTCATCTTTATAAACCAGCCTCCAGTTTTCGATAATTACTGCTACCTGGTTTTAAATTCTTCCTAGTTAATCTCTGAGTCTCTATGTACTGCAGCTACTATAATATTCTAACTACCATCACATCTGAACTACAGAGGAACTATAATCTTCTTGGTTTATGATATGACTCCTCAGAGGGAACAGCCAAAATCATATTGGCTTTTTATGCAGCCTTATCTCTTTGCCAGCTCTTGCATAATTTTTTTGCACTTCAATATATATTCATACTAGGGTGAATGCATAGCTAGATGATGTCTGAATATGGGTCTTCTCTTGTTCCTTTTTCAAAGATTTTAAGCTTCTAAGTAGGAACACTGTAAAAAGCAAAACCAAAAACAAACAAACAAAAGAATTCAAAATAATAAGGAAAACAGACAAAAAAACCCCACTCCAACATAAAGGAGAGATTGAAGGATTGAAAGAATTTCTCAGTCATTTTTCCTCCTAGCCACCCATCCATCCCCAGTGCACACCCACCTGAAATCATCCAACAGCCCCTCTCCCAGCGTTCTCTCTGCCAACTCTAACAACTGCCAAGTTGTCAAATGATTCTGTTATTGTGTCCCCATAGCAACAAGCTTTCTGGCCTGAGTGACAGTATTTCCATATTTTCAACTGGAAAATGTCCCAAATAACTCTAGGAGCACCTGGAGTTTTCCTGCTATGCATATATCTTTTTCTTTTCTCCTCCCAATGCTTCATATATTAAAAGGAAGTTATTTATACTCATTGCAACGGATGGTATGATGACAGCTGAGCTTTTGAAATTTGCTTTAAAATTCTGTAAATCTGTCCTTGCTGTGGAATTTATGTTCCTTTTGAAATATAATTTGTGAATTTTAATGCCATATTTAAAATAAAATTTTAAAAAATAGCAGTAAGTAACATATCAAGATCTTGATAACTGAACAGCGAAAATATATAATGTATTATGCGACACATTCTTCAAGCTTTTAAAGTCAATGAGAAATAGAAGAGAAATGCAAAAGAACTGATGAAAATGTTTTCCTCAAGGAGGAATACATTTCTAACCTATGTATATCTAATACATTACTCTACCGTATGCTTTGACTAATCTTCCAGAGCAACAGTGTTTTGATCATCCAGACTGATTATGCATATATTAAAAGGCAAGCAAGGTGAGGAATAAAAGCACAATAAATCCCACTAGTCTAAGTGAATTGGGTGAAATTTATACTGCTGAAAATATGGCAACTACGTCAGCCATCTCAAATTTTAGCAGTATTTTTCAGTTAGATTATTTAATCTCACTGATTTTTGAAGATGACTCCCAGTCCATTTATCATGGCTGGATAAGGTCTTAAGTGAAAGAGTTAGTGGGTGTTCTTGAAGCATGTGGAAACTACGTTTATCAGCACCATTACAACATTCACATAATATCACTCCAAGCTGGCATGTGAGTAAAAGAGAATGGGAGCCAGTTTCCTGTCTTTTGGACAACCTGTGGGTCTACACAGCAAATGGTGAAGTCATCCCCAGCATCCTTGTCAAGTGCAGGTTTTGTGCCTAACTCAATCACCTAGGTTACCACCATACTGTCAACAATTTAACACCATCGTATCCTTTTATTTGGCTGCTTTGCTACATATTAAGCTTTCAATAATGAGTGACAGCTCATCCTATTAATTACACATTGCTAATTTTGGGGCTTAAGTCTATTATGGTGCTTAATTAGCAACTGTTTGCAATGTTCTTTAAGAGGCTTTATTGAATAAAGGATTGCATGTCCAAAATATACCAATGCAAATAACACAAATTCACAAATTAAAAGCTTATTGTAAAATTATGACCCCATATATGAAGGTTGGCTATATGATAAGGAGAGAAGCAAAAATACTTAATAATTTGATGCAAGCAATTAATCATTTATGAAATAGTCAGCATTCTTTTAATCTGGGATAATAGAGGAAAAAAAATAATAAAGTCTACTTCAAGGAGAGATCTGATTCATTGAAAATATTAATTTAAAAATATAGTAATTTTATGGGGCAAACCTTGTAGACCCTATATAATAAACTAAAATGTGCTTTATTCACAGATTATGTCCTAACAGTTCCAGCTAGTTATGCCTGTATTACAGAGAATCATTTAAGGGAAATCCTTACCGGAGGTCTGCAAAAGCACTGGATCAAGGGAGACTTTGGGTTCCACAAATGAGACACTTCCTTAAGCATTGTTTCTGTCTGGGCAAGTACAAAATACAATTAATATCAAAATATCTGAGTCAGTTAGGTTATGAGCACAAGTTGAGGGCAAAACTTGCAGACACGACAGCAAAAAGAGGCATGGGTACAAAAGAGGACACTCTGGCAATTGGATGAGGTCTAGAGACTGAGCATAGCAGCACAATGCTGGTGACATGACATGATGGTGACATGGGCCACCCCTGTCCTCACAGGCAAGCCTGTCCTCACCCTCACACAAGTGTACAGCAGCAGACTGTGAATCACGAAAGATTCACAACAACCTACCCCTAAATATAGAATGCAGAAGCTCAAAACCTGCAAAATCTATCCTTGTCAGAAGAAGAATGAAGGAGGAATGAACACTAAATATTCCATAATGTTAAACAAATATTTAGAGAACCAGAGAATCACAGCACCATTCAGGTTAGAAAGGACCTCTAAGACCATTGGGTCCAAGCATTAACTCAGCCGTGTCAAGTCTACCTCTAAACAATGTCCTTAAGTGCCACAAGTTCATAGCATTCCATGCAAAGATCTCATGTCTGGGCTTTGTTGTTACTACTTCACAACCGGGCTTTTTCCATACTCTTCATGTTTAGAATGCCATCAGTTTTAAATTCATGAAGGTAGTTGCTTCAAGAGGCATATGGGCTTTTGCTATACATAATAATGTGATTTCTGAGCTGACTCCTTTGATATTATCTTTTTCCTATATAACTGGGCTCAGATCAGCTCATGCCCCTGCCTCCTGTGTGGCTGCTGCATTTAAGCTACGTAAGGGTTACTGCACTTGAGTGTAATACAGCAAATGAGTACACCAGAATCCCACTGAGGCAGCATGTAGCCTGCGGGTACTAATGGTTCATCAAGAAGACCTTGAAGCCTATTTAATGCCAAAGACTAAAGATTTTTATATTTCTTTCTGCCATTTTGCAATTCATTGCAGAGTTGAAGTCAAAGAGCGAAGGTTTTTTCCTCATGTAGCAAATTAAAAAATGAACAACTGGGTATTATGTGTTTCTTTATAACACAATATGATTCATGCCTCATCCTTTGTGCAAGGCAATAGTTCTTTGATTTAGAGCCTGGATAGCTATAAACCAGCATTACAAAGTAATCTGGTTCAGACGAATTTATAGGACAAATCCCTTAAGTAAGGGTTCATGACTCTTCAGCCCAAACATCCTACATCTATCTATTTAATCTAGTTAATTCATCTATCTCTATATTTATAAAGCATCCAGTCACTGGTAGCCAGATGCCACCACTGTAGATGTAGTTTATTGACAAATGGGGGGGGGCGGGGCGGGAGGTTGTTGCTGACAGATACACTTCTGTCATTAAGGAAATAAGTGTTTTAAGACATGTAATCACTGTTTTTATATATTTTATAGGATTTTACGTTCTTTCACATTCTGGCCAATTTTAGTATTTTTTTTTTGGACTGGAGTATTTCTCTTTGTAATTAATAGCTGGGGTGGGGAGCATAGGGAAGGGTAGTACAGATGAAGAGGCCCAGATCCTTGCCTAAGCAGCAGTGTCTGCTATCACACAAGAAACTCCTTTACATGTTATACATCTTAGAAGTGTCAGTTAAGTAATCAAAAAGTTGATTTGGGAAAAATCAGTGCAGTTTCCTCTTTTTGTTCCCCATTATTCATAGTGACTATGTAAAACATTTCCAAATTGGAAATATTTTCTCCGGAACTGTATGTCTCATTATTTGCAAGGAATGATTATGCTCATTATATATCTAGGTTGGTATACACACAGTTGAGAATGGCATCCATGGAAATGAAATATCCACATTTAAGCTCACACATAATGAGCTGTTGTTCCACGAGGACAATTCCTGTTGCTGTTCCTGATAGTGAAGGTCCTGCTGTGCTGCTTTTGTTTCTGCTCTGACGGGACAAGTTCTTGCCTGGAGGCGAGACTGAACTTCCAAAATGATCATGTTATTCTCTGTGTCTAGTGAGCAATGTGGAAAACATGGGAGTTTGATTTGAGGATACAGGAGAGCTACAAGGATTTAATGTCTGGAATTAATCCCTCTGCTAGAGTTCACTCTGCCACTGGTCAGTCATCCTTTCTGTGCTCACATATCATTGTAAATCATTGCATGCTGGTACATTAAAGGAATATTTCTGTATTTGTTGAATCAATGAAAATTTTATAATGGCAGAAGTTTGTTATTTTTTTATTGTTTCAGTGAACAACAAGGATATGAAACTGTAGCAAACAAATTCTTGGTCAGACCATAGAGCTTCAAACTTGAGCTGACCCATTGTGGTGATGTATATGTAATACAGATACCTTCCATTCTCTGCCAGAAACTAGGCCATCTAACTGTGTCCTCTGGAGCAGTGTGAGTCCCAAGCTACCTATTCCATCCTTCTTCCCAAAAGCTTCAAAGCAGCCAGTCCCTTCATTCTGTCCTCCAGCTGTGCCTCATTTAATCCAGATTTTGAAGTAGAAAAGAAACTGATTGCTGAATAGCACCATGAAGAAGATAAATTGAGATTTTTACTCTTTTATCTATGGGCAGTAATGACACCTTTCCTGGGAGTAACAGTACTGCTTCCAATGGCACTTAATGGCTAAATCTCTGATATTATGCTATAGAGACTAATATCTTCGTAGATGACTGCCCTTGTTCTGGAGTACTTTTAAGATAACACTGTAAGGGCACATACTTTTTCAGACTTCTAATATGAGACAGTCACAATCCAGGCCCTTCACTGTCCAGTGCTTGCAATTCAATTTTATATCAGATGGCTAAATTTGTTTCCTTTTTCTCAGACACTGCAGTTATTCAGACCTTTAACATTTAACTGCTTATATTTTTGCCTAACTGCTTGATTATTATTTTTCTCCTCACTTACTGTGACCTAAAGCATGTGCTCACTCAGCCTGAAAAAAATGCAATGAAAGGTGCAACCTGGAGTCAGATTTTGGTTGCTAAAAATAATTTCAAATAAAACTCATCGTAGAGTTGTCCACAGTGTTCCATGATGCATGGAGGTGCCAGGATCAGTTAGGCACCTCCAAAAAATCAGGTGTGGATTAGAGATCCTGGAACTCATGGTAGTGCCTGATACTTGAGAAGAGATTTGTTGTAGGTGGAGCCATTAGGATTCAGCAATACTGTGGAAAATCTTATTGATGCTGTGCATCCAGCAGAACCAATATTTATGCACAAAAATCCAGATCATTTGATCCAAATCCCTGTATTTGCTGTTTCCAGTACAATGAAAAAATAATATCTTAGGACTGAGCATGACTCCCTATGTATGAGTATTTCTCAAAAACCAATGCCCATATTAGTCAGCACACATTTTACGTTTTACTCAGCTGCCTGTGCACTCAATGCTTTTTTTCCCTGTGTTACCATGACCTCTAAAAGGTAGTTTTGTTATTCCATGCTTCCTAATAAGCAGATAAAGCTAAAGCAAAACAAAAAATTACTGTCTTCCTCTGATCTCTTTTCTGGCTTCTGCACCTAACAATGCAACCTCTATTTCTCTCTGTTCCCCAGCTCATTCCCTTCTAAGCACACCTGACACACATAAGGTTTAATAATTTACAGGTAGAGGGCCTAGTTTGCCAGGCTAGAGACATATTCCAATTTCTTCCCACAACTCTAATGAGACAAAGCAGTCAGGAGCTTATTGCTACCGCCACATAAAATCAGATTTATTGATGCTTTTTGTCAGAAAGTGGGGCAAAGCAGTTTTGAGTGTTCCACTGAATTTCTCCATTCATCTTCCAGAGTAAACTTTTCCTGCCTGTTAATGGAAGAACCACTATTATGAGTATATTTTTTTCCTAATTAAGAAGCCAGATAAGATTGCCCCAGTCCAAAACACACTGTGCAATTCTACACAAAACTACTGTCTTTATATCTAGTGGTTATGATTCCCAGAAGGCTGTACCTGTAGGGAGAGAGCTTTGTGTGCTATAGCTCATTCCTGGGTGACATATTAGGGAAAGGTGATATGGAACCATTGATCCTCGAAATGATCTGCCACTGCTAGCAGAGCTCCAGAAAGTTCTCCTCACAAGGCAAAGGTTATTCTGTACTCTCTGACAATGACAGCAGAGAATACTGTGTATCCCCTTTTTTCCCAGCTAACCAGGAGAGGCCCATTGACTTTTGTTTGTTTGCTTTTCTCTGTTTCTGATGTGAATTATTCATTGCTTCTGTTTAAACAGTCTGGGGTTTTGGATCATCTGAAGATGCTGCCTCAGCATTATCATTTCAGAAGATGTAGTACAAAGGCAAAAGTAACTCACATTCTATATGGTGGCAGCACATCTAGCTCTAGAAATGGCCAGGTCTGAGATATTTCATTCTGAACCAGATGGTGCTGTCAGACAGCACAGAATGACAACGTTTAGATGATACAGAAAGGGTAATGTGCCCAAGAAGTGAAGGAACTCTATCTCCACTTGCTGCATTTTTTTAACTTCAGTTACAGTTGGCACAGCAAGAATCATCTCAGAAGGAAAGATTTCTCCATAGCTGAACTTAATGTAAAATTATCTGTTGCAACATTAAAAAATTAGGCAGGCAGACTCTTTTTCCTAGTGACTGCCTTTGCCTCCCTCATAGTATAAGGAATAGAGGATAATACAAGCAATCGGGAATTGTTGTTTTTTTCCTGGGTTTTTTTTTTTATCTGAAAAGCTACAGAATACTACTCATTCCAGTCAAGCAACATTTCTAATGCAAAATATATATTAAAATATGACATGTTGTTTTCCTCTTCATAAACTTTTTCCATTTCAGGTCAAAATATTTTTCAGTTCAAAATATAATTTATGGTAGAAACAGCAAAATATTTCTGGGGAATCAAATTGAAACAGGTTGAAATTGTCAAAACTAAATTATATCATTGACTCAAGATATCACACATTACTTCACAAGTCAGAATTTTTGTTTTGTAGACAATTCTTTTAAAATTAGTTTTCGTCATAATTTGTTGTCCTCAGTTTCTCCCCATCTTGAAAATAATCATGAGAAAATACAGTATTTCTTACCCAGTGCTGATTCAAATATGTGCTTTAGTAGTGGTAGACCAATTATCCAAAATGCAGACTTTCTTTCCCAAATATCCCAGGGGTATATATTCTGCATTCACCCCATTTAGAGTGATAATGCTACTAAATTACTGGACTTATATAAAAATGAAGCAAAATTTTTGTCTTCTTTTAAAGTAAATTGGCTTTGAACTACAGAGGGCACATGACAAACTGTCTTCTTTCATATGAACCAATGAAAATTAGCACATCAGTCCATAAAGCATACACTAATACTGCTAAAAAAAAAAAAAGCAACAATACCTGGGGCATTTATTTTGCTTGTGGCAGATAAACTCAAGGAAAATTAGTTTAAATTCAGAAAATTAACCACTAAATTGATAATGAGGAAAAAACATGTTGCGAAGATAAAACTCCTACTTAATGCAACATGCTACTTCTCTTCCTGTAGAAATGCATTAAAAACACACAAATAAAAGGGGTTTAATTTTGCTGATCTCAGCTCTCTACAGCCATCACAAATTGGCTGGCTGACAAATTTCTAATGACAAATAGGTGGAACTTTAATCTCTAATGGGAAAACATAAATAAGATATTATTTTAGAAATTTAGGACTAAAATACAGTCTTTAATCATTTAATGGAGAAGCAGAGGACAGCCAGAAAAATTAGGACATTTTTACCTGTTGCAAGCAGATCAACTCCTTGCCATGTTTGTTTTGAGCTGTATGGCATGTAGGTCTCTTTGTAAATGATAAAAATTTACTTTTGGGTGGGACAGTAAGGATAAAAAATGAGAATCTTTCCAAATAAATGTATAGATGCAGGAAAAATGAGCATGGTGTAGATGAATCAACACAGAAGCAGGAGTGAGGAAGGAGCAGAAAAATGAAGATACCTGTCTTTCAGGGGAGCATTTAGTAGGACTGACTGCTTAATGAAAACAGATATTTTAAATTATGTAGCATAAAAATCCCATATAAATTCAAAATACTTTATTATTGGAAACTTGTTTAGGCCTAAATTTTCTCAGTCACATAAGGAAAAGAATTTTATTGAACCTCTTCTCCTGAAGCATTATACTTTTGCAGGATTAGAATGGATGGGAGTATTGCTTTCTGTTTCAGAGTGAAAACACATTCATATGCTTTTTTTGCAAGATTTCTTTCAAAAGTTCATCTACATTCTTCTAGCTCTAGCAAAAAATGTGGCATCCACCAATAGCTAGTTTTCGCTTGTTTGTTTTTTCAAAAAATATGGCTTTCAAACATGATAAGCAAAGCCAGCAAAAAACAAATTTACATTGGCAAAACTGCATCTTGTAATGGTTTTGCTGCTGTAATGATGCCAGCCTGGGGAAGAGATATTCACAATACTAGCAGCAGTGTTGAGAAAGTTAAGCCAAGCAACATTTCTAACCAGGGTATATAAATACCTTGTGGGGTTTTTTTATTTCTTTTCTCATGGTAACAAAAAGTATAAATCATCATGTAATCTACACCAATGCAAGCAGCAACAAACAAGAGGAGCTAGAAGTCACTGTGCAGCAATTGAACTGTGACACACTTGCCTTCACAGAAATGTGGGATAACTTGCACAACTGAGCACTGCAGTGGATGGCTAAAGACACCAGGGAAGGGAGAGGCAAAGAAGAAGAAGCAGTGGGGTGGTCTTGTATTGTTGAATCAGACAGCTGACAGAAGTGCTCACCAAGCCACTTTCCATCATTTGAAGCAGTCCTAGATAACCAGAGAGGTCCAAGCTAGCTTGAGGATAACCATTGTGATAACTACAAGAAGGACTGGAAAGACGATCTGGGGAGCCTGACCTCAGTGCCAGTGGAGGTCATGGAGCAGATCATCTTGCCTGGCATGTATAGGACAACAAGGGGGTCAGGCCCTGACAAAATGGCCTCATGGAAGGCAGGTCCTGCTTGACAAACCTCCTTGTATGACAGTATGACCCACTCAGTGGATAAGGGAAAGGCTGTGGATGTTGCCTATCTAGACTTCAGTAAAAAAATCTGACATAATTTCCTGCAGCATCCTCCTAGAGAAACAGCTCATCAATCAGATGAGCCTACTCTTCACTAGAAGCAAATGATAGGACAAGAGGTAATGGCCATGAGACGTTTAGATTAAATCTTCAGAGGAAGTGTTTTCAAGGACTGGAACAGGCTGCCCAGGAAGTTGAGCCACCATCCCTGGAGGGATTTATGAGACACGTAGATGTGTCACTTAGTAACATGGTTTAGCGCTGGACTTGGCAGTGCTGGGTTAAGGTTGGACTCAACTGTCTTGAAGGTATTTTCCAACCTAAATGATTCTGTGATTCTATTTTATAAAGCAGACTTGGCAGTGGAGGCAACTACACCTGCTATGTTCCAGGTCTGATATGCAATTTTTAATTTTTTTTTTTACATGAAGAGGTACTATGCGAAGAGAGTTATCCTGCTGATGGATGAAAGACTTAATCCATAAATAGGCAAAATTCTTATGACAGTCACATCTGTCATAGAATAATTGGAGACAGCTGCAAAAACACATCTTAAGTAGGGATCAATCATTAGGTTTATTGTTCTACATAGTTCTTAAAAGTATGTATAGGAATCTAGCCCCTGAACAACTTGCCCTTCATTGTTTTCTCTAATGACTGAACAACTTTCTTAGGAGCAGTGGCTGACTCCTGACACTGTTCTGTCAGTAGATGAATGTATACAAGCTCTGCTGCAAAGTCCTCTACCATTTTAGCTGTGAGTTACTGAATTTCTAAGAGCTTCTTCAAATCCAGTCTGGCAGTTTGGAACCAACCATTATAACCCACAGGCAGCTGAAGCCAATTTCAAAGACTGCAACAATGGAAAAAGACCCTACATTGAGATATATATTTTGGACTGTGTATTGGAGCATTGTAGGGAAAGGTACTGCCTTGTAATGAAAAGTGGGACTAATTGAAAAGTGGAAACCTACTGCTGACCAGAAAATAATTTCAAAGTTCCATATTTCCCTCCAGGTATTTTCTCAAAATAACTTCCTTGTTTTTCTTTCTCCCCCCAACATATTTCCTTGAAGATTTGCTGGGTTTTTTTTTTTTGTTTGTTTTCCTTTTTGGTAGAAATAACTTTCATTTAATGTACAGTATGGGATGTCTATACTTCAACCTTTTGATATTGCATCAGTTCCCACTTCCTCCTGTAACAGGTGAAACTCAAATTATCATATATAGAAATAGCCCTCTGTTCTAAGCACTTCTTCCACGTACTGATCTTTCTACAGAGACTCAGGTCCCTCTTGAATAAAGTTACTCCTCAGCTACCTTACTCTTTCAAAGACTTAACATCACAGCATTCTAATCCAGACAGGATTGCCTCAAAAGATCTCAACAGATCAAAATTCACCACTGGATGTCTTATATTGGTAAGGATTCATGAATTTGTCTCTCCGAGGGTCACTAAGTTTCCCCAGACCAAAGTTTATGCTCACAGTTTACAAGAGCAGGAGTGACATGGCCACTGACAAGTACCAGCAGCATTACTAGCTCTAGCAGACATGCTGTCCAATCCAATTTTAGGCTCTGCAGACCTGCCCATAACTGCAGTTCATGAAAGGTCAGATCTGTCATTTGTGATCACCACACAAAAAAACAGATTAATGTCTCTGTTGCTATTTTGCTGGATAAGTGTGGCTTCATCCACTTGCTCTTTCCCCTGGAGTGTTAGAACAATCTTCATTAGAGTCATCCAGAAAGCTGGGATAGACAAATAGCTTATATGGGAGTTTTGTGTCCTCCCCTACCCTGCACATTCACCTTTTCCATAAGGTCATATTCAGAGGATGAGGAAGTGAACTGCCCTGAGCCTGGAAGCACTAGCAATACATTTCATTACTCCTATTTGATGTGGTCAAAATCTGAATCAGTTCTGTCAGTCACCAATGAGCAAGAACCAGTCTCATTCTGTGTTTTGGCCTGTGGCCACAGAAGCTCTGAAAAAGTTTCTTGTGATCTTTCTGAGCATCTTGGGATTATTCCTTGACTTCTTGCTGCACCTTCTAATTGTTAAAGTCCAGGTTTTAACAGGCACCCCTGGGCAAACTCACCATGACAAATCTAACTTTTGTGGCACCAAGCACTTGGTTTTGCTCAAAGTCCTTTGAAACACCTCTACTTTGAGGCCTATTTAGGGTTAGTACTTCAAATGGCTCTAAGTAATGTAGACACAAGTACTTGCAGAAAGAGAAATTTTCTCTGAGCTCCTCACTACAAATATTTTTCTGAGACCCTTAGATATTTTTCCAAAAGAGCTTATCACTGTCTCATTTGTTCTGACTTCAACCAGTAGTCAGACAGCATCATGCAGGTATGCCTGTGGTTAGTTTGATCTGACATATGACATCAGTGTGGACTGTCCCTCTGCATGATTTATTCAATTTTATCCCCTTAAGTCCACCATTGCTTTATTTCTTCCCCATAATTTTTGTTCCTTTCTGATCCCCTTGTTTTATTATAAATATGTTCCTTTTCCCTTTGGATTGCCTTGTAAAAATAGATCACCAAATGAAAGTATTGCAGAGTGGATAGTTAATTGTACTAAATTGACAGCCTTATCTGCTTGTATGCTATCATTACTATTGTTATGTTTGGATAGGACATAATTTCTTTCATCTTTTGAAACCCTCAGGAGCAATTAGGAGAACTTGTATTACCAGTGCAGGCTTGTATAGAAGAAGAAGAAAGAAAACTCTATTTATCTGCTACATTGTGGTTTTGGCCACAGGCCACAGCAAAAGACAGTACAAGGTGCACCATCCTTTGGAGGAAACTGGAGGAAATCTGTACTGGACACCAAGATGTCTTGGAAGTATAGTGCCTTCAAAAGTCCTGGGCACATTCATCATGTTTGACTAGTCTGAGGAGAAATCTATTCCTTCCTTTCCACTCTGCTTCAGGTGTTGTCCAAAGGAAACACCACCAAAACTGCCCATTAGCCCCAGATAGAACCTCTGTGAAGGAAGAGCATAGATAATTTTAATGTCCAGATGTCAGGAAGCAAGCCAGTGTGGAGAAGACCTTCATCCCTCCTCATGGCTTGTCTTTAAAACTTCTACCAGCTTTTGGGAACCTTCAATATTAGCCAGACATCAGATCTGTTTAATCATGTAGAAAGCTGAACTCTGAGCATGCCCTCTCCCAACAGCCAGAAAAAGTATGGCCCGTCTGAGAATTTAGCATTCAATTGAGAATTCAGCATTCAGTTGAATTGAATTGAGAATTTAGCATTGAATTCTGGCTAGGCAAACCCACAAAACTATGGAAATGTATAAAAACCTCCCATGGCAGAGGGGCTGGAACTAGGTGATCCTTAAAGTTCCTTCCAACCAAACCATTCTATGATTCTATAATTCTATACTTGTGAACTAAAGATTTTCACTTGGATTTTTCAACTTTGAGACCTTTTCCTGTATGCAGTGGATACAGGAGGAGTCCCTGGTGAACTGGGGACTGCTTAGAATCCAGAAAGGCTGTCAGTGTCTGTCCCTTTGAGTGTTTGCAGAAAGCTGAGGCTTAGTAACTAGCTCTACCATGCTTGCAGAGCATTGCTGTGAACACAAAGACATAGCATGTTTCAGACCACAATGCACAGGAACGCACGTCCTGCTTATCGAACTTAAAATCCTTCCTCATTTATAAAAGACAGAGCAACAAACAGGAAGGGTTGAGCTGGAGTCTATATATAATGGATCTAAGAGATACCCTTCTGTCATGCTGAGACTTGATTACAGCCTAAGTGCTGTCAGAAGGGCCATATGTTCCATTCACAGCATGGCTTAGCCCTCTGCGGGCTCAGCAGGAGTGGGCAGCAGCTTGGCAATTTGTCCAAGGCAAGTCATGAATTGACTAGGATAAAGAGATTAGGACCCTGATCCTCGAGTACCTTCATCCTCGTGGAGTGACTTGTATGAGTGTGAAGTGGATATGAATGGGTACTGCTTGGCCTTGATAATGATTTAGCACCACTTTGGGCTCATTTTGAAAAGGTGAAAATGACTGTAGAAGCAGAAGATAATCACTGACCTTAATTCCTGCCCTGCATTTCCTTTGTGCTTGTGTGTTTCTTCAACGATTTGTCTGCTTCTAACTGCTATATTTGAAACAAATTGGAGTGGGGAAAGACAAAGGTGACCGAGTTCCTTCATTGCATTTGAATCTGCGGTTAAACACCAGGCATCTGCCGTCACTGAAATCAAGAACTAATGAGAAAAGCTAAAGTTTGCTTTTAAACAAAGTAAGATAAATAATATAACTCAAAAAAACCCCAAAAAACTGTTAATGTTTTCTTCCTCTACCGGTCCTCTGACATTATTTACTACTCTGTTCTCCACTCCCAGTCTCTTTCTGTAATGGTCCTTTCTGCAGTGCCTTAGAAAATGATTTGTAGGCTCAGAAGTCAGTGGTATAGCAGTATTTCATGCACTACTTCAGGGATGGGGATCATGTCCAGACCCCTAATTTTCATGCAAATTATTGACTCTGTTTAGAAAGGTCAGTACTGCAAAATGCTAACAAAATGCAACAGTAGGCAAACCTAGTGCAGTTAAAGGTTTGCTCATGATTTTTTTTTTCAGAGCCCTGTAAAAAATAACCCTGTCTCTGTCACAAAGAGCACAACATTATGATCTGAAATAAGAATTCTATGAGTCAGTTGAGAGGTGGATAATGTACTAATTTACTTCCATCTAGAAGAGAGGGGGAATAAAACGTCAATCTCTCCTTGATTTTTTGCTCTCAAAGAAATGTAACATAAGTATGGTCCCCTGAATCACAGGTATGAATCAGAATTTCACACATTTTTTGTGGTAATTGGCACCACGCTCCTTTCTTCAAAAGGGCTCCTTAATTAATGCAGATAGGACAAAAGGAAGAACATACACGGTATTGTAACATTAAGCTCCATCTGTACTAAAGGGTCAACTTAATGCTAGCAGGTATAAAATTCCATCTTTTGTCATATGAGGGGACATTCAGTCTGTGAGTTCTTTTAACACCAGACAGAGCCTGGTGTTACATCAATACTGGAGTTTTCGGAGTACTTTTTTTTCTTGGTTTAAGAAAGGGAAAAAGAACACAAAATTTTATTGTTTTGTTTTGACCTAAATAAAATGTGTAACTCAACTATTCAAGTTTTTAACATTTAAGAAATGGCAGTTGTTTTTTTTTTTTAATCATCACTTCAGTTATTTTAAATGGTTAACTTTTCAAAACTAAAACCAGTATTTTTCCCATTTGGACTGAAATGTACCTGTTTTTTTATCCCTGAAGTTGTCATTTTCAATTAATAGGTTCCCTGAATGCGGTAACTGTCCACACAGACTTGCCAGTTTATATGAAAAAGAGATAAAGAGCAGCATGGAGGAAGCATATCTTCTGAGTGCTGGGGTAGTCTGGTGATGATCCATGACTATCCATGATCCCTATGATCTGAAGCAATGGAGGATTTAACATTTAGTTCTGACTAACCAAATGTACAGGACTGATGATAGCATTCTGCTTCCTGGACTCTCACCTTAAGGTTTGTTTGGCTTAGCTATCTAAAAACACTGTAAAGCATTTGGTGTAGTCCAGCTTTGCCATCAGAAAGTATCAAAAAATTCCTGAAGTCCAGGGAGATGCCTGTAAAAGTGGGAGAGTGAGGCATGTGTTCAGATGAGGTGCTGAGCTCCTCTGCATGGTGGGATGGTAAAGGCTCACCCTGCATGGTGGGATAGTGAAGGCTAGTATGCTGCAAGATCATCTTCAGAGGATGGTTCATTCCACTCGAACCAGTGCTAACAGGACTGGAACTTCACTGCTCAGCAAGGGAAAAGCATTGTTGCAATGTGCCATGTTGGGAAGTTTGCCTTCTCTGCTATATAAGACCTCTCTGAAGTAGAAAAACATGGCAAAAATTTATACCCTTTTCAATGCACATTCTTAGTCTGGACTTCATTCCTTTTTAGCTGCACACATTTGTGTGTTGTGTAGAGCAAGAAACACCAACCTCTGACAATCCATTTCCTAATGATTCACAAACAAAGAAGGGAAATCCGTCGCATACAAACCTATGTAACAATAATTTGGTCACCTCTAGCATTAGTAGCTTGAACACTCTCCTTCCTACTGACTATTCTGTTATGTCCTGTGGTAGTTCAGCTGCTCTCTTCTACTTCCTGCAGGAGCTCTGCAGTATATTTGGAATAAACCCTCTGGCCTCCAATTTCCTCCATTGCTGC
Organism: Agelaius tricolor; assembly: GCF_023055355.1. Lineage (NCBI taxonomy): Eukaryota > Metazoa > Chordata > Aves > Passeriformes > Icteridae > Agelaius > Agelaius tricolor. The sequence goes on along the minus strand of NW_027269262.1, from coordinate 50,964,682 downwards.
TCCCTGCTAGTAGGCCTCTGTGATTTTCAAAGGTGATCTGGGAAAGAGCTACTTTGTGGTCTGATTTCATTTTTATTTAGTGCACAGAAATTTCAAGCAAGCCACAACAGTGCCCCTCTGCTTTGGAAAAGTGCCAGGTTCAAAGACCATAGTTCCATTACCAGGATAGGTTTCAGTCCTACACTATTCAAGCCCATTAGACATGTGCTCAAACAGATACTTTCCCCAACCCTAACACAGTAGGGTACAAGGTGAGACAGATCAGGATCAGCAGAGAGGTATTACTACTGCATTCTCAAATTAGAGTGAAATTGGTTTTGTCGATTCTATCATTGTACTCCCATGGAGAAAGCTTGTCCTCGGTAAATGTTTTTTTTTAATCAAGTGCCTCAAGTGAAACTTCAGAAATACTGGAGGTGTGACTTTAAAAAAAGCCTGTATTCTTTTTAAAATTTTTATAAATATGCCATTTAAATAGTATCCAAAACCAGGGAAGTAGTATCAGAATTCAGTACCCACACATGTGTTTATCTTTATAGCTATTAATCTATTGCTAAGCTATAAATCTATTAGGAAGGGCTTTGAACATTGCCTTTCATCTGCTCTTTTCCTCTTCCTAAAATAGATCTCACTCAATAACCTTCCTATTCTTGGATAAGAGGTTCAATATCCATTGGTATCCTTTTTCTTGTCAGACATGAGGTTATTACTGAATAATGATGATAATTAAAAGTACTCTAACTGATGTGGCTAATAAAACAAATTTACATCAGTGATGAAGGGCAAGTCTCAACACATTGGGTGTGGTTTAGATAAGCAGCCAAAAGATTGATTATCCAAATGTTATCCAAAGGCTGTGTGCTAAAATGGGAGCAGCAAAAATTCAGAAATTCAGATGAAAATTTTATAATAGCAGCTGCTTTGTGGTAAGTTCCTTCCTGCAGCTGGAAAAAGAAGTTCTCTAGTTTACTGAAGGCAATATAACCATTGATCAAAATTGGCTGATATATGATGATTTCCCAGCACTTCTCAAAACCATAATCACAGATACTGACACTTTTTGGACATTGATGAATGGTTCTCAATGAGTTGGGGGGGACTTGTAGATTTCTATTTTGACCACTGAATATAAATAAGTTTTGTTCTGGAATTTTATTAGAAATATTAAAAAATGTTTCTATTAAAAATATGTATGAAAGACATTTTAATGGTATATTTATATTTTCATTTGTAATAAAGATTACAAATTTGTATTATTACTTATAATATATTGTCATGTATAGCACATTCAGCTTTCAGCTCTAGATTTTCCTTGCTTATGAACACTGTTCTCTCCAAAAGGCAATGTACCACCCTCTCAGCTCCATGTATATACTAGCCCTTTTTGCTTCTCTGTCAACATAATGCAAGCATTCCTTTTACTTCAGCCATGTTAGCCTTTGTCTATCAGCTAAACTCTTTTCTCCTTCAAACCTTTGAGTAAATCTCTCCTCAAATCCTACCTTGCCAAAAATAAGTCCAATAAATCAGCCAATTTTCAGGAAACCGAGTGAAAAGACAGATAGAAAAAAAATAGATGAAAACAATAAAGTGGAAATGCCTATTTCCATCGAAGACTGTAGTTATTCAGCTGTGTGGTTCCTCTCCCCTCCTTTAGCACTGGCTGAGTCCCCTGTGCAGCAGTGTAAGCACAACCCAGATGCAATCCCTGAGGTGTGCAGGCAGGCATGAGAGCATCCACCTTATCAGTCAATGGAGCAGCTAAAATTCCCTTCTACTCTTCTGCCTACAGAGAGTACTCTGCCTAATGATTTTCAGTGCCTTCACGTTCTTGCTGACAAAAATAAACATTAAGTAGCTGAAGGAAACCATTTTGGAATAAAAGGCTAAAATATCTTGATGTAAAATGCTTTTTTTTTTTTTCCACACAAACTTGAACATGCCAATTAATAGGCAAAAATCTCATCCTGTGAAAAAAAATTTCACATATAAAATCTGAATAAAATAAACCAAATAAAGTATTTGCCATGAATAGATTGCCTTGTTTTAGTCCTTGTTCAAAGGAACCATAACTCACATCCATAACTCACACCTCTGTCTAGAAATCCTGGGATTTGGCCTTTAGTTTTTGGATTCAAAGTATACTATTTTGCTCAGAATTAGTGAATGATGTCAACGTTAAATTATTCCAAACACATGATGACTAATGTGGGCTATATAAAATCAGTTACCTTCCCTTTTTGTCTTCAATTTCTTTTAACAGTAAAAATGGAAAAACACAATAGAACTCCTTAAAAATTAAAATTAAAAAAAAGAAAAAAGAAAAAAGAAAAGAAATTCCTTCAATTTCCTATGAAGAAGCCTTTCACACTTAGTGCATTAAAAACACCCCGACAACCTAAATACATTCATATAAGACCAATTTCCTTAGATAGCAGCATTCTTTATTCCTCTTGCTATTATTAAAGATGCTGGTGTTGGAATAGCTTTCTCCCTCACAAATCAGCTTTTCCTTTTGTGGAGGGAAGTCATAACCCTGTGCTTATGACATCTCATGCTGTTTCTCAAAAAAATAATTGTTGTGCCACCAGTGCAGAAAAGATCACAGAGTTGATGAACTTTTAATATATTAAACACTTACTCTGATTCGAAAAGCTATATTTTCAAATTAGATGCATCTTGGCTTTCAATTTTGCATGATCAGAATAAGGTACCTGCATGCCCAGAGGGCACAAATTGGAGTACCTGTGATATTGAGCTCTTAAAGTGGACACAAACAAGGGTGCAAAACACAAAGGTTCTGGTATGTAAAGAAGAGCATTTCTAAGGTTTTGAGTATATATCAAATCCATCAGCTTCTGTTGAACTAAACAAGAAATGAAGATGCAGAACATTCTAAAATATCCACAGATGGGTGTTTAATCTTGGTCTTAATGATCTCTCTTTCAAAATACCACTTTACCTCATGAGAATGTTGTGGGTTTTTTCACTGTAAGGGTGACAAAGCACTCAAGCATGTTGCCCAAGGACATTTTTGAGTCTCCACCACTGAGGAGACTAAACCTGGGCTCAGTACTGGGTAATTGAGTGTAGCTGGCCCTGCTTGAGCTGGAGGGCTTGGAGCAGAGGACCTCTGAAGGTCACTTCAGGGTGCTGTCATTTGAGATTCATGGTTTACTGCCACAAGCTGGTCTTACTTGTAAACTAAATGAGGCTACCAAGATGAACTACTAGCAAAACATTTATTTTTAATAGGAAGCAAAATTAGTTAGGTAAATGATGGAACATAAATGTGTTTTCTTCTGTTGAACGGTGGACATTATTTTTACATTTTCCTTACCATACTGATGTCTTTTTTAAAACGAGAAACAGTTTCTATGGTAATTTTCTAATTTTAAAAAAGTGAGTGAAATAGTGCTTCATAAAATTTATAGAAAAACATGATTAAGGAAAAATATATTGTTAACAATTTTCTGTGGGAGAAATATGTCCATAAAAACAAAAATGAGGAAGGAAAAAACTTAAGCAAAACAACAACTTTAATTCACCTGAAACACTATTTATTCTTCTGATGCATTATATTAGTCAAATGAATCCTGTAGGAAAAGGAAAATAACTTTCCTTTTAAAGAATTTTTTATGCACTCCAGAGTAATTGAGCTCTTGGTTAGGGTATGTGTGGTTGAAAACCAGTGCATGGATAACCATTTATTAGTCAGCCTAGATCCATATTCACCAGTAAATCTGACTTAGGGGACAAAAAAAAAACATTGAACATTACTTTCAGCTCTTCAAACAACTCCTCATACTTCTGATTTTTGGAGCACTCCCTGCTCCCCCTGTTGAGGACAAAGAGGGTAGTTTGACACCTCTGGTCCCCCAGCTGTTCCTTCAGTGTGCCATCCAACCCTGACATGGCCTCTTAGTCAGAAGGAAGAATTGCCAGCTGAGAGCTGTATGGAAGACCTGATAGGCTATAGAACCTCCACATTCTAGAAAAAAATAGCAGCAGTCTTTTCTCACAAAATTCTCCTTACCTTTTGGCCCACAGGTACAAATTATGGAGGCTTTGGAAGGTGGGGATTATATATCTAAATCCCCTGCTGACATGGAGAGTTCTGACTCATAGGCTAAAGGTTAAGGCTGAAAGTCTTTGAGATGGAGACTAGAAGCAAGTACATCCTATAGTCAAGTCACACTTATGGACTGACATTTAGTACCCTTTAGATTTGATCATACTGGCCCTCTACACTGCCACAGTACCAAACAAAAGCTAAGTATGGCCACATAAGTCCCAACCATTTTTCAACTTCTTATGGTGACACTAGAGAGATTGTACTTTCACTTTTTTATTTTCTCAGTTTACAAGTTTCTTCGAGCCTGGATTACCATTTGCTTTAACTTAAAAAAAAAAAAAAAGACTGATTTATCTTACAAATTAGAGCCACCAAGAATGTTACTTTCAAAATTCACTAGAAAACTAATAAGAGTTTCCACTGAAACTAAAAGTTACTACAGCCTCTCCTGTCCAGGCAGGTTTGCATGGCTATGGGAGCTACCCAGTTACACTCGGAGCATTATTAATTCAAGTGATCCAGAAACAATTTGAGTACACAGAACACCTGTGAAACAGAAAATGTGACACAGAGAATGCTGTGCACCATGTCATCACTTACCTCCTGCAATAAGTATCTGCAATAATCCTACAATAATCTCCTCAATTTTAAAGAGAAGCCCACTGCTCCTCCCTCCTCCAATGGTTTCTTTTCCACGTCTCACCCTGTTAACTTCTAACTGTTGGGAGTGGGAGGGATCAAGGTATGGGCAAGGCAAACTGGGATATTGACAGAGAATGAAGTGATCCTGGAGGAAAACGTTGATTAATTAGGTGACAGGTTTGACACCAAGGATTACACAACAGTATCTAATTTGCTTGTTATGATTTCTCTTGAACAGTTTTGTCCCAAAACTTCTTTAGGAAAACAATACAGATTCTGGCTTCTTTGAGGTCCTAATTCGATACACTTTTCCTTCAGGTCCTGTTGACCTCATCAGCCAACAACTAAATCTTCTGAGTTATTTTGTTGTTGTTGTTGTTTGCTGCTTGATTGTTTGTTTGTTAGGGCTTTTTTCTTGATTAAATAGTCTTTCACATTTCTGGAAATAAGCTATTGTGCATGTAAATTTTAGAAGCAAGAAGTGATGACTAATTAGATCTAATGCGATCACTAAACTGTAATAAACCTTGTAAAAAAAAAATCAAATGGATTTTGATAACATATCAAGATTGGCATCAGTATTAATATCATTTTTGCAAACCCTGAAATTAGTTAAAAAAAATACAGGTCTGATTTTATCTGTATTACCCATAGATCATAGAAGCTGCATGAATGTCTCTAAAGCCACTCAAAAATACTTATTGCCTTCCTTGATAATGAAGAGCTCTTACAATAAATCAGTCTTTACATGTTCAAATGCATTTTACCAGTTTTTTTATCAGTTTTAGCTGCTAAATTCCCAAGATAAATATGTAAGGGAAGAAAGTGGAAATTTTTCCACCCAAAATTAAAGATCTTTTTTATATCATTTGGTATATTATTTTTCCTCTTAAACATTAAGAAATATTGGGGGGAAAAATTAGGTGCAATAGCAACTCCAATTTCAAATTGCTTTAAGAATATCCAGATCAATATTGAAAAGGAAATAATGTTAAAATTAACAAATCTATGAATGTAAATTCAGGGAAAAAATCAGATAAAATTTTCAGATAAAAAAAATTGGTTTTAATGTCACTAGAATATCAGTATGTGAAAATCTAATGAATTTAAAAGGTATATGAAATATGATTATTTAAGATTTAAAAAATAAAATTTATATGCTAGGTTCCAGATAGGTCTGACTTCTTTTTCCATATATTCCACTAATTTTCTTTTTATATATTGGAGTTCCTTGCTGTGTTTTTGTTTTTCTAATACGTGTGGTCAATTTCAAATAATGCTAATTAACCCCATGTTAAGCCAATTGACTCATTCAGATTTGAAAACTGTATTAATATAACATGAAAATGAAAGTTAAAAACTTTGTAGCTTTTCATTAGTTACATGGATCTTTCCCATTGAAAGAGTGTTAAATCTCTCTGCCTCTCTCTCTTCTCTTTCTCTTTCATAAAAAAAAATTTAAAAAAGCTCTCTGAAAGGACACCTAGGAACAAAAACACTGCCTTCAAAAAAAAAAAGTTGAACTGTCTTGGCTCTCAGCAAGTATCAGAGCTAGTTGTATCATTGATGCCCCTCCAGCTCTTTCCTCTGCAGTTCTGCAAAAACACGTCTAACATAGTTCAGATCTTTCTTTGTTGCTTCTCTGTGAAAACTCCAATTCTGTAATAATAAAGTTTAAAACCAATAAGGTTAACTGTCATTTTCCAGATTTTGTATAATATTGTTTGATCAAGTAAACACAATTAGCCAATTAAGAACAAAGAAACACATGAAGGTCATGCTGAAGTAAGTCACTATGTCTACCATCAGATTAGGATCAGATTAAATGAGACTGAACTGGCATTTGCTGTTCCTATTAGATTTAATTCTGGCCAGTCATGAGGAATTATTTTAGGAAGTAATAGGATTAACTGAGCAAAAACCAAGATGCAGTATTCACTTTCTTTACTAAAATAGACATGATCTTAAAAAGCTTATCAGCCTTTTATAATTCATTCATACTTATGACTGGTTCTATTAACAGATGTTTGTGTCAAGAATATAAAAATCATAGAAAAAGCAAGGCAGAACACAACTTGCATATCTGTATTTGAAAATGTTCTTAGCTAACTGTGTCTGACCAATAAAACATACCTGAGTTAACAGGAAATGAAAGATTTCTCAGCTACTTATGTCACCTTTCCAGCCTATAAGTACTTTTGTGTCTTTTATGTTTTTTATTTGGTTTATGGTTTTATTTCTTGTTTAAACATTTTCAGAAACAAGAGACTTAGATGGAATTCTCTGTGTGTGTATACATATTCACAGCAGTCATGGTAGGGAGAAGAAAATCCTTAGCATGTGATCTGTTCATCTATTCATCTAGCACAAAGATGAGAAAAAAAGTACCAGTATTCTATCTTTGAGCATTGAATATACATGTACACACACATATTAAAATTAGGTAAAAAGAGGTCAGAAACTGGCTGCAAAGGTCAGGCAAAGAATTCTTCTTCAAAGAGAAATAGATTGGGAGGAGAAATGGATTTTCTGACAAAGGAATGCTTTCAAGTACACAGGAAAATCTCCAATTTATTTTTCTTATTTCATTTGCAAACCAAACAACTCTCCATCTCCCAAAATAAAAAGCTCTGTTTTGTTCTTGTAGGAGTTATCAACTTCTAGTTTGAATGAACAGCATACGGAAGAAAAGAAGCAAAGGAAGCAGATTCACGAATTCCATTTAAAATGTCAGAGTAGGGCAAAAGTACATGCGAGCCTTTCACGTATGAAAGGTCTTTTTCAAAACATCCTGGTTTAAAGCATCAGTCTGGTGAGGTAAATGACATAAGTAGGATTTTGGAAGATTCCAGTGCAATAGCACTCATGAACCAGCAACGCAGTTGGGCCTGCACCAGCTGCTTTTTCCCAGTGCTTTGTAGCCTGCCTGTGCTGCAGGAAGGGGATCTTGCTGCAATATAATTGGGCAGGAAGAGCCAGAACTCCATCATTGCACTGAAATAAGTTGACACATTTTAGTGAGCACAGTAATTGCTATAAGTATTGCCAAGACAAGGGCTACAGATTGACTAGCTCTAGATGGTTCCCTAATGCTCCACCTATATCTTCTATAAGGAGCAGAGAGAGATCATCACATGCAGTAATTGCTCCCTTTGTGTTTGAGCGTGTGGATATGACCAAGTCGGCGGAACGTTTCATTGCAGATACAGGGCTTTTTCAGCAAGAAGGCTCCTGTAATTTTAAAAAACATAGAACACTTATCTGATTCCTGCCAAATGAAATTACTTTAGTGCTAAGGTGTAGCTGATCTTGGTAGATGAATCTTGAAACACTTGTGAAATCATTAACATTTCAAATCCCTACTGTGCATTGATTTTCAGGACACTTTTACTAATCATTGATAGTTCTGTTTTCTATTGGTTAGCAGGTTTCTCTGTGCATGGGTAATTCTGTGAAGGCATTTCTGCCTCAGTCATAAAACAAAAGAGCCCCAGAGCTTGAAATTATTTGGGCTATTTGAAAGCTACTTAGTAAATGGTTAATTTTCAATCATTAGCAGCTAAAAAATCTGAATATAATGCAAATTAGAGATTTTGTCAATAATCAATATTTAGGGAGAGGTAAAAAGTATGGGAAATGAAAGAAGGGAGTAAATTTAAAAATTAAGAAGGGGCTCGATTTCTGAATATATTTCTATTTTCTTGTTTGCATTTACAAATCTAACAAGATGCTCTTAAAACCTTATATTTCAGTACTTTTTAAATCAGACCTGAGCTATCTGCATGATCCTGTTAGCTCACAGGCAGCTCCAGGTTAAAGAATAACAAAAATTCCCACTTGCTTCATCCCCCACAAAAATCTCACCAAACCCAAACAAAAAATCCCCCTAAACCTTAGTATATATTAAACTCCCCCTTTCCCAAGCAGTTACTTCAGTTACTGTTGGTAATTCCTTTACAAATATTTTAATCAATTTGGAAAACTCACATATGTAACAAAAAAAATCACTTATTATTTGCTCACAGACTTTGAAGCTAAATAATAAATTGAGATCTCATATGTTTAATACAAAAAATAGGTTCTACACAACCTATTTTTAGAATACAACAGTATTCTACTGTTTTGAGGATATGAAGGAACAAATTCTAATATTATCATTTCCAGGAAAAATTTCTGAGTTTTTGTGGTTAGATAAACATCCCAGACATTTTCCAACTTCACTTGCTGAGACAATCGGGGAAAATACCAGCTCCCACACACGGTGGTTTCAGTGATGAAGAATTTCAGAAATATGCAGAAAGGAGGAGTTGTGGTGCTCTGGATGGCAGATGCTGAGAACCTGAGCACAGCACAGCACACATTTGCTAGTCAGTTTGGAAGGAGTGTCTGACCATAGATGTACATCTATCTCCTACGGAGTTACCTCAGACTTTCTGACATCACTGGCTTCTTTTTCATGAATCAAAGCACAGATCAGGGAAGAAAATACCACTCATTTTTTGCAGTTTCCAAGAAACATTTTGTGACAATGTACCGGAGTTTTGTTGGCTTTTAGACTGGCCATGCAAAGAGAACAAGAGGGAAAAGTTCTTTTACCTTGCTGACAAGTGTACATATCTACACAAGCAAAGAACATTGACCACAGTTACCCAGCCAGAATTCCTTAAGTGCTTCTGAACGCCAAGTGGGTCTGATACAAATGAACACAGCCCCACTCCTGTAAATCAATAGACATCTGTGTTAATGTACAATACATGAAAATCTAATAAATTATTCTACTAACTGGAATTTTTAGCATCAGAATTTTTAGCATTTTTGCAACTTAGTTCTTTTTCCTTACTAAAAACTATGGATGAGTGAATTCAGGTTTTTTTTTCCTCCAAACTACTCAAATATTATAGATTTAAAACTTAACATCACTTGCATTCTACTTCAAAGCAACTAATAAAAAAAGAAAAGAGAGGGGCAGACAGAGGGGAAAAAAAGTAATTCCTAAATTGTCTGTGTCAGAGGCTGTCTATTTAGAATATGTTTATTCAAAACTTAGCACAATGGGGTTCTGTTCACATGACTGGCCTCCTCTATGTTACTGTGATACTAATAATAAATTGTTATAACCACAGAAAGTAAAAATTTTTATGCATCCAAATGACAAGGAAACTTTGACCCCATTTTCAAAAGCACCTAAATTGCCTTCAGAGTCTGAATGCCATTTACTTCCTTACATACAATGGCATTTTTTAAAGTATTACCTAAGATGTAAAAATGGATCAGTAACTGAGCCAAGACTGAAATACCATGAATAAAGAAACTCAAAGAAGGTGAGAGGAAAATCAAATTTAAATGCATAATACCTCCACACACACACACATGTGTACTTGCAATCATACATACACACATATGTCAATTGAATTTACTGTGCTTAAACAGCATAACATTCTCTTTACCTAGGGAGATTTTGCATTATCTCAAACATCTTTCCAAGTGGCAAGTAAGCTTACACTACAAGAAAAACAGTACTTCTGGGCACTAACTGTCGTTATGAACTTCATGAACTCATAAATTACTTTGTGAGGCGTGCAAAACTTCAAACCACAGAAGCAACAAAGTAATCCAGGAAAAAAAATAGTCTAGAGTGCTTTTTTTGCAAGCCTTTTCACTTTACCTGCTGTCTTGCTTTTAGTTTCTCTGCTCTGACAGCTATATGTGATATACCACACATACTGCTAAGTCTCTGCTGAACAAATTCAAAGCTGCCATAGGGTAAACCAGGCAAGTCATACATATTATTTAAGGTGGTCCAGATGGCTATGAGAGACTTCCTAAATTTCTTCCCTAAAATTTTAAGCAAGTTTTAAAATGTAAAAACAGGGGAAATTATTCAATCTTTGCTAGCAGCATGTAAGCATTTGTAATATTGAAAAATACTGAGATATCCAGTAGAAGATTTTCACAAACTTGTTCACAATTTTGGTTTCTAATGAGAACTTCCCAGATTTAAAAAATGGGATGGCCCAAATTTTTCTGTATCACATCAAAACACAACCAAGTAAATGTTTGATCAGGCAGAAAATATTAATAAGCCTCTCAGTGAACAGGAACTTCAAACCAGTCAAGTTTTGCACTGCCAGACCCTGTCAGACTTGAATAGGATTACTCAGGGGCTGAACAGCTTCTTGCTGCCAGGATTTTCCCAGGAATTACATCAGGAAATTTTTTATTCCCACAATGGTCATAAAGCTCTTTGGAACCCCACGTTTCCAACACACAGTCAAGAACAATGGATAAGCTTAGCCAAGCCATGATAAAGGTGATGATATCACCACTGTCATGAGGGCAGTTCTGAGTTCCTCTTCCAGAAGGTCTTTGTCTTAATATTTTCCTGAAATGGAGACTTGGATAAAAACAGTCTGGATGAGTCAAAATCAAGGTAAGACAGAAATAAAGCTAGTTTACTAGATATATTTTTTAAAGACCTTGGCAGAGAGTAATTTGAGAAATAAGGTTTGCAGCATAATTTATTTAAATTTATAATGATATTCTTGATTGCTCTCTATTCCTAAGAGGTTTTTATGCCTTGTAGTGTCTTTCCTTCTTAATTTTATGCTCAACAGAACTATTTCAACAATATCTTTTAGGTGGGAATCTGATCCTAGTTACTGGTACCCCTGTGACCTACAAAACAGAAGAGTAAAATGCACCTCCATAACTTTGTCTCCAAGGAAGAAGCTTGGTCTAGAGGGGACTATAATGGACAGTCAGCTTCATTATACAGACCACAGGGACCTCATTAGGCCTTAAAATCCACTTTCAGGAGCTGTTCAAGGACCAAAGCCATTCTTTAAATCCCCAAGTTCTGCTGACTACTGTGTACCCAGGAGGCTGCATCCTTCCCTATGGCAGTCCAGTCCAGCTGTTGCACACTTGCCAACAGTGTCTGCAGAAACTCAACAATGACAAACTCTGCTTTTCAGACAGCCTTAACTCCTCCTTCCTCTTTTCAGCTACTTGATGCTGAAAAAGCAGGCCGTCAAAGAAGATTGCAGGACCCAACCATACTCATAGGGTTCTGCCCACTGACCTTCCTTTCAAGCTCCCAACTAGAAAATAGTTCTATATTCTTTTGACATAAACTTGGGGGAATATACTTTTTTTAAATGAATACTAGTGGGACAAGACCACAATTACCTTGCAACTATACTCTTCCATGTTGAATATATCTCCTTGTGAATACGTTATTGCAAATATTTTCCAAGGGGATAAATGTCCAGTTCATGAACTGTTCAGACTGTTTGTATTAATTAACAGCCTTTTTTTATATTGGTAGATTGGATTAGGATTAATAGATTATGAAGACCACTCAGACCTGTCATTCCCTAAAGCATTGGCAGAAAATCCAGCTGGGTCCTGGCTGACAAGTATGGAAGGTCATCCAAATTGTACTAAGAAATAAAGTGAATATAAGTCATTGCTAGTTAATAGCTCTTTTGAACCAAAATAGAGTTTCACTGTTCATGCATGTTATTTTTATGATGTAATCGGGGACAACAAGGCCTGTCTGGTGTCCTTATTGACTTCAATTTACAATACAGCTATTTCACCATCCCACTCTGTCTTTAATTCAGTCACAAAAGGCCATGCACTGGAAAGTTATTATTATTTATATACACCATGCCACTGCCTCGGCACATAATCAAGGATCGATTGTACTGGGTAGTGTACAGACATATAACAAAGAAAACAGTCCCTGCCTCAGGCACTCACAGTCCATGCAGCCAGTACAGCAGGTAAACACAAGTGATAAATAGCACAGGGCTGGATAAGTGAAAAATAAAATGCATAACATTTATCAGAAAACAGATGTCCCAACGTCCTACCTAGGTTTTATATTTGTCTTATCTTTGGCATCCCACTCTAGCAGTTTGTTTTAGTATGAAAGTTACTACTTTATGCTCACAGGCACATACATTCCATGAATAAAAATATCATAATATTTTTACATATGCTTAGAAACCATATGTATATGCATTACACAAAAAGTTAAAAATTAGTGAGGAAGACTAATGACAATCACAAAGCTTTGCATGTATATCAGAATGCATGTAATTATGAGTGCATGTAGGTGTTTTTACTGCATACCTCAGTTCATTGCATGTGTAGAGCTAATACATATTGATGTACTACAACATCATTTTTCTGTTTTATACTTGTAAGGATAGGAAAGTCACTGGAAAAAAAGCTGGATAAATGGGTTGCAAAAAAGTAGCTTAGACAGATTTTAGAACTTAAAATGAGTGACAAAGTCACAGCCTTGAATCATTGTCCATAAATGTACTCACTAGAAAACTCTCCTTAATGTTCATCATAATTGTTGTTTATGGTGTACATTTCATCTGCCTAGTTACACTGATTCCAGGGAGAGATAATTGATGGATGACATTAGGCAAACAAGTGCAGCCTGACATTCAGGTCTAGCAATCACAGAAGGCCCAGTAGCAAAGTGATTCAGTGAAAAACTCAACTATCCTACTGTAAAATGCTCTAGAATTTAAAACAGATTTGTCTCACTGAATTCATTGAGCTGACCCTTCAAATCAGGCTGTGCACATCTGAGGTGAAAACAAGATCTGTGGTCTCTGCACATGGAGGGCGGCTCACCAATTTTCATATGCTGTACTGTTACCTTTCTCTCCCCATTCTCTTTTTATCAAGCAGAAGGACAACACCTACTTCATGTAGGTTACTGATTGATTAGTTACTGATATCTAACTCCTATTTTTTACACATGGAGAAATGTACATGAGCAGATCCAAAACAGAAATGGAAGCAGAATGGAAGCAGAATTGCTGACCCTCCATCTGCTGCTGCACTAGAGACACTTAGGCAGAGATGATATCTGTGTCCAGATGTTGATTCTTTTGTAGACTGATCTCTGGGAAGAGCCCACATATACAGAGAGTAAGTGAGGAATGAATACCCTACTACATAAAATAAGGCCAGGGCAGAGTCAGAAGTACAGTAAAGTACTGTACCAGGATTGTTGCATTATTTTAATATTATCACATAATAATAAAACATTGTTTTGGCACATGCCAGATGATGCCTGGATGTGGTTTGTGGGACAGCAGTTGTCAGGAGCTATTTCCATTAGCCAGCCTGAACACTGTCACACTGCCTTCTGAGAGGAGCAGACAAAAAATCCAGATCAGGAAATTCTTTTGGTCAAAAATAATTTGTGTAAGGAAAATATTGGTCACAAGGGTGCCATTCATACTGCCCCTACTGTAAGCATCTGCTCCTGGACACTACTGGTAGGAGAATCCTCAAATAGACCTGATTAGGTCACTAAATTAGGTTTTAAGATATATTGTGTATTTGTACATGTGTGTATATAACACACACAGACATAGACAGACACATACATACCCCCAAAAATGCAAAGGAAGACTTTGAGTAGGTTCTAAGATCATAAATTTGGAAGGTCAACAATTAACAGTAAAATTTTCTAGAGGTTAAAAATATTCCATCCAGAGTTCAAATAAAAAATTGAAACAGGAAGGCAATGACTACAAACTAACAGCCCTGAGAAAACTAAGTCCTCCTTCCTGATCTATTATTGGCCAGAAGAAAAGAGTAAACCAATGCATTCATATTATATGCCTTTTTTATCCCAGTCCCCCACCGAGTAAATGATAGTTAAGCACACTTAAACATAGTATCTGAAAAGAAAATGAGCATTTTTTGCTGGTTAATTTGAAGTGTAGCTTTCTGATTAATTTTAATGCAGTTATTCCCTTAGAAACTAGTTTATTAGGAGAGGCTGTAAGTGGTACACTTCTTCCCTAGATGTTGTCTTTTATACACTTTCAGATATTTTCCATTGATGTTTTTCAGAAAATGAATAAAGCACTCTTATCATCAAATCTATGTACTTTGGGATCTGCACCTCAGAGATTTTTCATGAACTTGAAAAAAAAATTATTTTACAGAGCTGAGCCAGGAAAACAGAGACACAAGGTATTGATATTAAATAACATTGAAAAATACATAAATCATTTTTACCTCTCTTCTTACGCTGAATATTTTTATGTTTCAACACAGTCTGTGTCTTCCTTTTTGTAGAAGGGGCCTTATAGCTGGAATTCTGAGCACAGGATGAGGATATTCAGACGTAAAATGCTTTATCTTTCTTGTGTAGCAAGAGAGCAGCCATTCTGCCTTAGTTAAATCTAAATGTCAGTGATCACGACTGATTGTGCCCAGATTTTCTGTCATCCCTGCTAACTGTGAACAGAGGGATCAGCATTTGGCACCCAAATTAGCAGATATGGCCAGCAACATTTTGTGAGGATGTCAGGAACTCTTTAGGTGACTGCTCTTGCTGCTCTTTAATGACTGCAAACAGGAAAGTAAAGCAGCCATGGAATTCACAGATTCCAGCCACAAGTTTCAAAACCTGCCAAGATTTCTTCCTCTAGTGACCACTTTTATTTTTTTTTATTTCTTTTTTTTTGTTGTTGTTGTTGTTCATCTCCTCCCCCATCCCCCTTGAAAAAACTGGAGAGATTCTTCGACTGTTCTTCTGAAAACCTGACACTTCTTTGTCTGCTCTTCCAAGGGGAGGGCTCTTTTACACTGTATTCATCTTCAAGCTGGGACTGCCAATTATAGCTCCACCTGGGTTCAGGAATAAAAGATGTCAGACTGCAGCCTTTGTCCTTTTTTGACTGCTTTATACTGCTATTACATTGATTGCTCTTTGTTTCCCTGCAAATGGGGTTTTACAATTGCAGTCCACCTCCTTCCCTCCTTCTACCACACTCCCTACTCCCTGTTACAAGCTTTTTTTTCTTTCCTTTTCTTCTCTTTTTTTTTTTTTTTTTCCCACTTCTACTATTAATTTTTGGTAGATGTTGAGTTTTGATAAGAATCACTCACCTAGCTCTTAACCACTTCTTTATGAGATTTTAAGCCCCACTTAGAGACAAGCAAAGGTAAGTCAGCAGAGGGATCAACACAGATATTACCCAGGAATAATTCAGTACCCTATGTTTCATTTACATCTTGTGATTATGACTGGTTTTAATATTATTTTTCTCTCCAGTTTAGAGACCTGATGTGTATTCTTATGAATTAAAAGTGGATCCCTGCCTTTTTGTGGTCTGTTCACATCTGTCCAGAGAGCAGAGCAGGAAAGCTTTAGCCAACAATGCCAATACAACACTATAAAGATTAATAGGGTACCTGAAAAGCAACAAGGACTTTGAGTGATTTCAAGGATTCCAAAGACTCAAGAAATCAATTTCAGTGAAAATGTCCTTGCTAATTTAGTACCTGATAGTATTTGACACCTCTGTGCTCCAGTAAGAACACTGAGCAATATAAGGATTTCTGGGCATGCCTTTTGCAATCAGGATTGTAAATGAAAATTAATGTTAGCTAAATCCATACAGACAGAAAGGTAAAGAATACCCTTCTAATACCTATCTATTTAAAGTAAAAGTTAGCTTTATTATCTCCACATCTAGCAAAAAGAAATAAATCAGTAAAGGAAAATAAACCATGGACACTGACTAAGTAAGAGTGGAACATTGTTGAAACTATTAAATCTTGCATATTGTGTCAGAACTGCTGCAGCATTGCCTTAGCACTGAGGAGCCATTTGAGGCTGCTGGGGGAAAAAGCCCACAACTCCTCCTGACATGAGACAATTTAGATGCTTTTTGACTTGATCTTGTCATTGTTTCATAGCACATTAACAAAAACACCAGCTCATGCTAGATGCTCAAAATAGGATAAAAAGCAATACATAAAATAAAATCTCTCCTCTGTTGATGTCATAGGTATTAAAATTCTGTTTATAGTGAAGGTTTTTATATGTCCTAATTACACGCTGGAACAAACTATTGTCAGTTCTGCCATGCTGAAAGAGCCTTAATGATGACATTATAGTTTGAATAGAATTCTTAAGTGGATCTAACATAAAAAGAGATGTAATTAATCAAATTTAAAGTTTACTTTATCTAGGAATAAAGGCTTGCTGTATCACTTCCTAAGACTATTGCAATCTTTTTGATGCAAACAAGGTCTAGATCTATGAACTTACAAAAACAAAATAGAAAAGTAAATTACAGACAGAGGGCTGCAGAAGGGACAAAACACCTAATAAGGGACAAATTCCTTCTTCCAATATCTATAGAAGATCTTATGCCCCCTTATTTTTCTAGGAAATACATTTCATCAGCTCTAGCAGGATCATTATCCACATCCCACTTCTGGCGTGTCAAACAATTTGCACATAGAGGAATAACAAAAAAACAAGCAGATGAAGAGTGTTGAAGGGACAGTGATGTGATACACACTATTGGATGTTGGATGACATAAACCAAATGTGTGAAGGTTTTTTGTCAACCAGTTTCATCCTTCACATTGCATTATTTCATCTGGGGAAAAAAAGGTATCATACTGGACTTCTCTTTTTTTGATTTCAGGTTAGTTGAGAGTAAAGTATTTCACAGAGCTTCACAGAAATCTGTTACACTTTGTATGGATTGTTTGCACACACATTTTTTGTGTAAGTACATATATTCTCCTTACACATACACATATATGCACCACAGACTATACATACAGAAGTATGTATAAAGATATATGTACAGGCACACGTGACCAACAGCACACACCAGTTTAAAATGTAGCAAGCAACATCCCTCTGCAAGGAAAGAGAGAACTGCTGACCCTCAAAGCTTATAAACATTGTGATCCTTAGGTGCATGCCTAAATAAATGTTTTATGTTTTAAGGCTAGCTATGCCTAGTTAAAGCTAAAGCTCTAGGTTTTATGTTTGGATCGTACCTACCATCCAGCTTTCTCCGTGTGTCTAGTCTTGTGCGAATAATGCAGGTTAATCACCGAGGCACATAGCAGTGTGAGGACAAGGCAAAGCAGAGAGCAACCCTAGCTCCCCTCTCTCATCACTGCTGGCTGTGCTCTTCACCTGGATGCATTGCCTGGCTTGGCACAATGGCAAGCTGCACCCACGTTTAAATAAAACGTGTCTAATGAGCGATTCTCACAGATCTATTTTATATTTTTTATGTTCACTGGCCTCATCATGCTGATAAAAGTGAAAAACTTGTTAAAGGGAAGAGAAAAGGAAAATCAAGGCAGTCAGAATTAAATATCTGCTGTGCTACTATGAATGGTGCCAGAAGCAGCCTTTAAAATACAATTACAAGCTAAAGCTCAGAAAGAAAATTCTCAAGCAGATACAACACAGGTAGAGGGAGATCATTTGTGCTGTTCAAATAACCATCACATGGAAATGTTACTGCCAGAAAAGTGGCATTTCCAACAAAAACATCTGCTTCCTATGAGTCGTCTGAGTAACATCCGGGGAGCATATCAAGAAAATCTATTTGAAGCAGAGGTGTGGGAGTTAAAATCTCTGCGTTCATTTTTGAATTTTCCACCATGTTCATACAGGACCCTGAACACATTGCTAAATGTTGCTAAGCTAATGAGTCTTACTCAGCTAAATAAACAGACTAAAAGGTAGTACAGTTAAAATAGACTTGATCTCACTGAATACATCAGGAACCTGTTCTGGATTAGAAATATCAACCCACCTTCTGCCAGCTAATTTATAGGCATTAGTGCTTATGATGTATTTCACAGTTCTTAGATAAATAGGCAGACATGGAAAAAGGGCCACTCAAAGACCATGTTTTACTGTGCTTTGTGCTGATGACTCATTATTTTTCTGGGAAAGAAGGTCACTGCCTCTTGAATCATTAGCAAAATGGCAGTAAATTCTGATTTCAGACTGTGTGTAGTGCCTGGGGGGAGAAAGGAGAGAAAGTAGAGAGCATTTTACTGATGATTCCTGAGAATTTTTTCCAGCAGACTTTTTTCCACATTTTTATTGAGCACAGGCAGGAGGAGAACCTGTTCTGTCTGTGAAAAAGGCCAAAGACATAGCCCTTGCACCTTCTCACTTAAAGTTTATTGGAAGAGATCTTCTAGAGGCCATAAGTTTCTCTCCAGAAAACCTCAGCTTCAGCACTTCTTTCCAGGTGTCCATGTGGTTTCTGTAGCTTCATGTTAGTCTCTGTTACTGCTTCCCCCAGTTTATCTGAGGCGTGTAAGGCTGGGAAGACCAACTCTGCACAAAGGAACCATACTGGACGCTATGGCTCTGTAAATGGGAGAAGCTGTGAAAAATAACTGAGACTAAGGACTAAAGTCTTCAATATCACCACACTCTGCAGATAAACTAGGTATAAAAAAAAAAAAGTCATGATCTCCTCTAGATCTTATACCTGACCATGAAAAATTGGCCTGTTTGGTGATTCCATTTCTTTTTATTTTTTCCATTTTACTGGAATTTTTGACAATCAAAATTTGCTTAAAAGAGTATGAAATATTCCAAGAAAAAACCCAAACCCTCAGTTGTTAAAAAAATCGTACATTTTGATTTATATTATGTTATTATTCCACAATCTTCAAAATTATCACATTTTAAGGTTCCCTGCATCAAAATAGCAAGAGTTATAGTTATCTACAGGTTGAAAAAAGTTCAGAAACCTGCATTTCTTCCATTTGGAAACCCTCTTGAAAAAAAAAAAAAGCTTTTTCACCTGCTGGTTTCAGGTTCCCTAAACTAAATTCTTCACATACCCAAAGCAGGAATTGGTCACTTCACTGAGAGGTTTGGCTGAAGAAAGAATTGTTGTTGGCAGTCTTTAGTGCTTAGTTGTCATTAGCTCTTACAGTTTGTTTTTGGGCTTCGAGCCTCAGCAGTCAAACTAGTCTTTTAAGTCCAGTAGATTCACAATGCTGAACCAGAATCTGACCTAATGATTCCCCCCTCAAGTATTTGCTAAGCAGTGGCTCAGTTTAATACAGTCTTCTCTTTTCTGTATATTTTTGCAGGCAGATGCCTCTGGAATTAGACCAACGTATTCATCCAGAAAACAAACTAATGTCAGGCCAGCATAAATTATTAGACAGTAGTTCCCAATTTATTACAAAGGGCAGTTACGTCAGAAAAAAAAGTTTAGGTTTGCTTTTTGGAGGTTTTTTTTGGATTTAGAGTGTAGGCTACTAATTTCACTTCACCTCCTGCTTAGCAACTGTGAAAACAAAATATGTCATAAAAAGCATACTTAGCCTCAACGTTGCTAAATTGTAAACTGAACATAAGTGGTACATTCATCATGTTTTTGAAAGCATTTACTGCTCTCCCTTACCCTATGTTTTCCCACCGATCAGCACTCCTCAGGGCAGAGGCCAGACCACTGTGAAAGATAAGAGTGGGAAACAAACACTGTGGAGATGGAGCCCTGAGAAGAGAAATGACAGACTGCATAGCACAGCCACAATGGTAAGGTCAGGATGGGAAGGTGGAGGCACATGTCAAGCCCACAGCTTTTTATCCATTCTTGTATGAATCAGAATAGTGCTGAAAACTCTGCCTGATTTGTGTTCTTTTTGCCTGTAAGCTCTGATTGGAGTTTACATGCAAACTGTGTTCTCTTCTTAGCTAAGGTTTTTGGTAGCAACAGCAACAAGTCAAAAGTTTATACCTTTGCACAAGAAGTCTGCTAGATTAAAGAGAAACCTATTAAAAACTCAATCCAAAATATCTAAAAGAATAGATTTATGCAAAAGCTGTCTGTTTTTCCTGTGCTGGTGAAGTTCAAACCTACCAATTGAAAGAATTTTGTATGTGGAAATAATTTCCAATTATTTATCTTGTATGCATGTAAGTATCTTATGATACAGAAGTAGGAATTAGTGTAATTCCTGTTCAGTATTGTCATTTTAAACTCTTTAATATAAAGAAGGACTGGGGAACTACTGACCAGAGCTTGATTAAACCAATATACTCTTGGCTGATAATCATACTGAAAATGCAAACCAGAGAGGAGGTAAAATTTTGCTTTCTGGGAAGAAAGTAAGTTCTACCAACTTTTTTGTATCATCACCTGACGCCGGCAATTAATTTACAGATGCGAACAGGACGGGGCTGCTATGGAAAGTGTCTCGAGCTATTTATTTTTTCAGCATCAGTCTCATTACATGATTATGATAATGGAAAGATGCTAACAGCTCACAAATCCAGGCAGCAGGCTGGAAAACTTAATGTTACAGCATACTTTATAACCTTCTAGACCAATCACATGAAGCAAAAGCATATTGACAGTAGTTCTATCCAATCTATCTATCTATCTATCCAGCACACATAGCTTTAGGTAAAACAATGCTTGCTTATTTTGAATACAATACCCATTTGTGAGAGACAACGCACAGAGCTCCATTCATAAGCTTAACCTTCCTAACATCTTGCTAGATAAACTTTCTGCAACTTAGAAAGCCATTCAGACAAGCACTAATACATAGCTTTATTGTTCTATTTGCCTATGTCTTTTCTACAGCTTAAATAATTTTTTTGCTGACTTATCTCATGACTATTGCTTTTAGCTCTACTGACAAATTCTGCTGTATCTGAGGCCTGCCTTCTGCAGTTTTCCTAAAACCCTCTGATTTTATGGATTCCCACATCACCAGCGACTGGACACCATCCAAAAGAAACAGGAGAGCAGGACTTCAACACCTGGCTTCGACAGTGTCAGGTCAGGTCTGCATGCTCATGAAAGAAGCAGACCAACTATTGCACATCTGTCTGCCACAAAGGTGTCTTCAACATCAACAGCATCGTGGTTTGCTTCAAATGCAGTACCAGAAGGGTTTGTTAGAAGTTTTTTAAGAATTTTTGAAGGTTGTATAAAGACTGATTGAGAAGAAATGTTCATTTGTTTTAAACAAACAATGAAAAGGATCCATTTCATGGAATGGAAAGTCAGGAGGAACGTGGAAGAAAGGCACATAAAAGATAAAATGAGATTACGGAGGGCCATTTTAGGGCTTACACCTTACCTGGAAGTCTGGAGAGAACTATTTCTTGTACAGTCTTGTCCACACTGCCTGTTGGGAATGATATGGCCATGGCCTGAACCATGTCTGATTTTTCTACTGGAAGGTGCTGACTAGCAGGGAATATGCTGGCTATTAGGAATCTAGGCAATTAGTAATCTGTGCTTGAGCTCATTCTCTGATTTGGTTTTACATAGCATTATGATTTATGATTTATAATTTATAATGTTGCAAAACACACAGCCCAGAGTAAGGCTTATTCCTCCTAGAGATTTCCCTTCCAACTTTAAAAGTGCACAGTGCACCAGAGACGCTGATACTGTGCTTTGTTTCTTTCATAGTCTGGCAACGCTTTAGTACTAAATATTATTAGATGTGGTAGTAAGTCAGGAAAACCTGGAGATAATACAATGCTCCTAAGAAATGTTATGACTTTTACATTTTCATATGGTTTTTTCCTATGCAGAAAAATTTTTCTATTCATTTAAATGTAAAGTTTCTCTGACTGAAGATTCTGTTCAAATCAAGGCTTGATGCTGGTCCACTGATGTTCCCCATGCAAATCTAACAAAATGTAAAGGAATGAGGAGATATCATTAGTAAAAACTCGAGTGGGCAGAATCTACTCCCAACACCAGGATTTGACCTGCAGGAATATTGGAAAGAATCTCACTTCTTACTCATCTCAAAAGATCTCAGCTAAGATTTCCAAAGTTGTGTGTGTGAACATGTGTGTGTTTGTGGACATGGACATGTGAGCCTCTACTTATTTATTTTCAAATAATCTGTCAGAATCAGATGCTGCAAAAATTATTTTAAATTATTTTTATATATGGAAAGAGATGAAAAATGTTCATGGCTGTCCTTTGCTTGGACACCTTTCAAGATGCTACCCCTAAAACACTTTCCTTTTATGAACTGAAACCAAAGTGGGTCATTTGGCTTGTAAGAGACATCATTATATTGAGCTGTGTGCTAATTAGTTCACTTTCGCTGATTATCATTAATACCTGTGGCTGTATGATTCGCATAGGCCAATAATATGCACATAACACCAAGAGAATGCAGATAAAAAACTTAGAGTGACTTAAAAAAGATTAAACACAAGCTGCAAATACGGAAACATAAGAGACCTGAAATGAAAAACCGACATATTAAACATCAAATTTAAATCTGCTTTGCAGAGGGATTAAATGCTCACTGTGGACTGCGAGAGAATCCATTTCTAATGGTGAATTTGTATCAGTCCACAGGGAACCCTATCAAGGCACAGCTGACTAATGACTATCATTTTCACTTGATTTCATTAGTATTTAAGTTATAGCATGAAGTACATTCCCTTCGGTGCCCTGAAAGTTAGTGATTTACATACATTTGCTGTGAAGCTTTTGCTTTGACTAATATAAAAATGATTTGCTGGTAGAGAATGTATGCTTTCTCATGCCTACCCAAGTCCACTCATTCAAAAACAAATGTTAACTTTTCAAATGGTTAGTCACAACACATTTCAGGGGCATGTTAGAATAAAAATAAAATAATGCTGTCAGCCTGAAATCATTCTGTCTTTCTGGATATGATGTAAAACTCTTTGTTAGTCAGCCTACAGTTGTTTGCTACCAGAGTTTTCTTTACAGCGTGTGCATGCAATGTGTCTTTTTCCTCTATAGCATACAAATCCACAGTTAGAGCAAAATACGATAGACAAGCTTCAGTTTATGGACAACTGATGATGCCTGTCTTTGTGACAATGCCTGTAAAAGAAATTGTGAATATTTGGTCAAGATGGGTACCTTTTCGGAAAAAGATAGAAGAAAATCCTGGAAGTAAATGACTACCTGAGTGTCCCTTGCTGACACCTTACTCCTGGATTCCTCATCCAATTAAAAATAAAACCACTCATCCTCACCTCCAGTTTTTCCCACCTATTCTCTCGCCTCCCATTACTCAGGCAATACAACCTACCAAACCAGCTGCTCCTCATATATTTTTTCAGACTTTTCCACCTTTTTAGCTGTACTCATACCCCTCTCTTTTTCCTGCTGCTTTTCATCTCCAGCTGCATTTCCAACTTCCTCCCATAAAATGACAAATAAAACAGGTACAAGCTGCTTTACTTCAGTATTTTGAGGATAGCTCCATTCACCACAGCTTTCTACAGAACATCCTTTTCTTCTGAGCCTTTGTCCAAACCATGCAAAGATACAGCACACAGTCACTGTTAAGTAAATAATATTCTCTATTATTCTTAATAGCAAATCTCAAACACACTGTATACATGACACTAGCCTAATTGTATGTTGTTCCTTTTTTAAAATTTCATTTAATGAGGCTACAGGAAAGCTTAAAATATTATGCTTAGTTAAGGAGACATATCTGTAAAACATCAGTTCTAGATGCATAAAAAGTCCAGGAAACCCTGAGCCTATAGAAGCGCAAAGGGATTAAATCAAAATACAGTTAAAAAAGAAGGCTTAAAAGTGCATGGTAAGATGGTTCAGCAAATGAACAGAAACAGGAAACAAAGGTTGTGTGGAGAGGGAGCAAGGGGGTAAAACCCTGTGTTTGCCATGTATAATCACTTGTAAATCCTGGCCACAGAGGAAAGGTCCATGCAAAAGACTTCTGATTTGTGTTAGTGCCATTAATTAGGAGTGTCAGCCAGACACCCCCATCAAAACTGGAATGCTGTAAACAGACACTGAGGTGAGCCTATGTGTCAGACAACTGACAGGCTAAATAGACAGGATGGAAGAGGGAAACAGAGGAAGGATTGCTATTCCTGTGTTGTACCTGGACTACTAAAATACTGAAATCTTATATAATTTATTCAAATCACTGAAATGTAAGACAGAAACAAGCTGCAAACCCACATCTGCTCCATATCCTTTTGCTCCAACTCACCAGATTTTTCCATCACCTTCTTTGATTTCCTCCTGTATTTTGATTTTATGGTTTTTTGTTGCTGTTTTTCTTTTTTTTTTTTTTTAATAAGTGGAACTACTCCGGGTTCAATTATTCCAATAATGGAGCATGCATGTATCAAGATTATGGTGAAGAAAGTCTTCCTTAATTTTTTTGGGGGGGATGAATGCACCAAGTTGAAATGGTCCTTTTTCCAGATCAGCTACTGCTTCTCTCCACTCTGTATAACACTCCTCTGCTTCGATGCTCTTGACAGAATATTGCTGCTTCAGCAAAAAGCTTTCAAGGTGAAAACGTTTATTCCAAGAATGTAGTGTGTATGATCATGTAGCCTCTAAGAGGAGATGTAAAGCTGAATTGGGGATCTCCTGTGACTGCTCTCCTCTCCCTACCAGTAGAGTCATAATCTCCTGTTAACCCGTCTAAGCTTATAGAAACCATGATGCAGATTTATTTTGGTTTAGGAAGGGGATGGATCACAAGAAAATAATCAAAACAGATTTTCAACACTAGAAAAGCAAAAATTTAGTGAAAACTTTCAGTATATGGATAGCATACATTCCAGGGAAATTATGCTAGACCTCCCAAAGTCCATGGAGAAAGCATTGTTTTGCCCACTTGATATTGGCTTCTGAGAATACCGGGAGCCCAGCAGCTCCTTGATTTCTTAAACATTCAAATCTTAATATACTATTTCAGTAGAAGATCTTTAATTTCTAAACCCCAGTAGAGACAAGATTTTATTGTGCTGCAGAGTTCATCCGAGGCAGTAGTTCTGTCCATGTTTCTGTCTGCTAGCAAATGCCCTTTAGCAAATGACACTGCTTTCAAACACTGCATTTCCCTTTGAATTATTTGCAATACCACTGAGTGGTCTGCAGCCTGTTCTCCACCCCAGCAAATCAGTTTGAAAACAAAAGTGCAATATTTTAGATTAAAAAGGAAGTCCCTGAAAATTAAGACTGCCAATGTCAGGCATGCTAAATCCTTTTGTAAATTCTGACCTAAAAAAAAAAGTATAATTAGTTAAGCACAAAGAAATTTATTATTTTAGCCTACTGTTATTTTGCTAACCCTCAAAAATCGATTTAGGTGAACTGAAATCAAAGGAATATGTGAAAAAGATAATTGTTTTAGTGACTCTGTTCACAGCAGCTGTTGACTGCTCTTTGCATTTCAACTTCATCCATTGATAAGATAATTTGTGAGCAATATAAAAACTGTCCTTGAGGGTGAAAATGTTGGTAGAGGGGAATACTGGCAGGACTTTATGAAAATATGGCTGAAGATTAACTGAAAGAATTTATCATATTTCAATATCCATGATTAGCTGAATCTTTTACATCTCCATTACATTTAATCAGTTCTCTTTCTGCCTGTACGAAAGATCAAATTCAGGTTGAAAGTTGAAATAGAAAATATTTTCCCCATTATCTGCAAATCAGAACATTATTGAAAGTGGCAATGTATAAGAATAAGCATTGCCTTAAATTGCCACTAGGGAGGATGATAAACTAGCAAACAGAAAGGCTTTTTACACCTTAGAAGTCAAAACAAAGATTGAGATTTTTCAGTGCCTGGTTTTGTTTGTTTGTTTTGTTTTTCTGTGCAGAATCACAGGAAGAATTTCATTCATTTGTAAAGGATGTTGAACAGCACAGCATGCTCTCAATGGTTGAAAATGCTACCTATTTGTTTAAACTGTGATTAACACTCTGCAGAACTCAGGCTATCCAAATCCTGATGATTAATTGAACCTCAAGTAATTTTCTTATTGTATTTGCAATAAACCAGACTCTAAAATCTAACTGTAAAGTACTTAATCATTCTTACCTATATCTCAGTAAGTCTGTGGTTCTTTGTAAGGTGAGGCTCTAGCTGAAAGCTTGTAGCTCATCTAGGCCAGGCTCAGAGAGGAAAGCATCCCTGGCTCAGAAAGTTTAGAAAATTTTTCAGAATTTGAAAGTCTGATTTCTTCATGAGATCTGGTGTCCACTTTCCTACTGGTATGACATGTAGACAGATTCTGTTAGATTTCCTGGGATTCATTTGAGTGGACCTCCCTGAAAACAGATCAAACTTTTGAATATTCTGCTGTTCCCCACTGCTTAGGAACTTTATACTACATTGGTTCTTGAATTTGTAGCCATTCTGTTGTAGGGTAGCTTAGAGTCAGTTATTGGGTGAGAGTTCATCACGGTCAGTGGGAAAGTGACATACAATTGTTTGGACGTCATTCCTGTCAATTTAAATCAGAGTCATAATGACATTTGAAAATCATGGCAGATGTAACCTTACCTGAGAGGTACGTTGGATAAACTGATTCCTCTAAGAGTATAGCCAAGAGTATGGCTTCCTCCTTAGAGATAGCAATTTTCTATTCTCAGATAACCAACCACACTTTCAAAAAGTTTGGTGTGTTGCCACTGATAGTGCTCATGTGAATGACATCCATGGACCTTTGGCTGCTGTGACAATGGCACGAAGTATACAAAATCAAGTAGTGCTTTATTCTACCAGACAGTAATAAGCATGTAATTATATTGTAATTAAAAAGCAATTATTTACTGGCAACTATTAAAGACGTCTTTAATGGTAATTCTGAGTGTGACTACCATGTAATTTGTAGAGAGAAATAAGTGTGCAATTACCCTGTTAGTAACACAGTAATTACCAATACATCCATGCATCTTTCTGTTTTCTGTCATGGAGTTACCAACACCTGCAAAGTATAAATTACATGGCAACTACATATGCAGCTGCCAGGTGATGTACAGTAGAATGAAAAGATGGCAGATATAATTTCAGAATTAGGGTTTCATTCATTAGTGTAAAACTGGTGTGACACATTACAAAACAGTGGTGAAAACCAAAATAAAACCAAGCCACTGTAATCCACAGAGCTTGAGAGAGTTATAAATGTCCTGCAAATCAACCCCAAATCTTTGTGTAGAATTATGGGTAAAATAAAATATACTGTCACAAGTCTGGAATTAGTAGCTTATCCCTTTCACGTGAACTGATTCTATCCTATTCAGAAGAAGGAGTTTCTGTTGTTTCTATCACGGGCTCCTATCACAGATGAGTGACAGAGTCTTGTGCACATGGAGCCTCATATGTTATCTTCTCACCTTCCTCTTTATGTCATTATTGTAGTGACATTTATAAATAATGGGTTTGATAGAAGGTGGGCCCTGAGCAGAGGAACTTATCAAGTGAGAGGGAAAGCAGAAGGAAAAACCCCAAGGCAAGATATGTCATAAACATTTCATAGAAAACACTAAATACATTATTTTGAAGCAAATGATGTGTCATTTTTTGACTGGTGTGGGCTACATTCATTCTTGTGACATAGATCTCCATTCTAACAAAGTCCTTGTTTATTCCACATAAATACAGCCTTAGTCTTAGGCACAAGACATGAAAATAGATTGACTATTAGTTGTTCAAAGCTAAAGATACATTTATCTACACTAGCACACACATCATCTCAGTCTTTAAACCTGTGCATCTAAATCACACCCTGAACACCAAAAGCTTCCTGTCAAATATTACACTAAAGCACATGCAGAGCTTAATCTTAAAAAGTCTTGGCAACTAGAAACAGGTATGAGCCCTAAGTGGTCAGAATGTTTGAATGTCAGTCCAATTTTATAAAACAGCCTACAACAAAGACCTTTGTTTGAGGTTTATTTATAAGTAATTTATCTAAAATGAAAATAGTCTTTGTTTTCCTTAAAGAAATCATGAAAAGAATAGAAAAACACAGGACTGCAAAACACTTTTGAACCACAAATTCTAAACCCTAGAGAAGAAAGAAATTTATTGCATCTAATCCAGTGTGATACGAGACAACACACTGCTATGCTAGAAAGATTTCTCTCTAGCTATGCTCCACTCCCCTTTCTTGGTCTGGGAAACTAAGGTTCAGCAACAAAACTAAGTATGGCTATTATTTACTTAGCCCTCAGATTTCATTTATTACTATCACATTACTTAGACTTTGCCATCTCATTTTATATGCTTGCTGAATTTCTTCAGCAGTGCCAGAATACAGCCACTTAATATTTACAGCAATTCATTTGATGTTCCGTCATCCATCAAGATTTATAGCAATACTGTCCCAAGATGCCTGAATCCTATATAACAAAACACAAAGCTGTTGATTACAAAATAGGATGATGAAAGGGAGGCTGAAGTGTCTTTCTAGAAAGTTGTGGAGGAAAATGTGAGTTGTCTTAGGGCACTTATTTTGAAGAGAAGCAGGATAAGCCTTTCCTTTTACATCCCTGATAATTTAGAATGATATTGATAATTAAAGTTTTCTCCAACAGCTATACTGTGGGAATGCTGTAATCCTTCTTTGTCCATACTGGATGTTTCAGGGTGATTAATTGTTAATTGACAAATGTCAATATACCCTGGAGCATATTTTACTGAAAACATACAGCCAATGATGGCCATTAATTTTTTCTTCTTCTTGTTTGCAAAATCTCACTGAGAGGCATTCATGTCTTATAATTTATCCAAAGGTTTTTAGGGAACAATAGCTTGCATTCTAGATACTGGCACTCTATTTAAACCTTGAAATAGGTACAAAGAAGGGTGAGTGTTTTGTCTGAAAGACTGGATTCCACCAGGACAGTGGCTACACATAAATAGATGACTATTCATTTGTTCAGTTAGACATGTGCCTAAATGCAATGGAACTGAGGCCACAGAGTGATCTCTTCACAAGCACTCTGTGTCTGCTGCTGATGTAAATCAAAATAACGGGAAAGAAAAAGGAAGAAATAAAAAATAAAGAAAAAATAAACAAAAAATCCAAAAAAAACCCAAAAAAAACCCCAATACAAACAAAGAAAAGCCAGCCTTGCTTGCTTATTGAACTGACTTCCTGCTTTTTTGTTACCAAAACAGTTAGAAAGACTATTAAGCCATGGTGTGGGCTTTTAGTGACAATACAGCTATTGCCCAGTTCCTGTTGCTTTGTTGTATCATTGTTACAGTCCAGTAGTTGTAGTTAGCTGCAGTGCTTCTGCAGTTGGTGTGGAGGTTTCTGTTTCTGCAAACATCTACAAAAAACAAAACCCCTTTTGCCAGTAATGGATATCGTTGTAGCAGTGTAAATGGAGACGTCAAAGCCTGTGAACATGAAAACATGGTAGTACAAAAACCAAAAGAGGATAATATTCTTTTTAGTTTTACATGACTATTCTATGGGCGTTCATTCTTTTTTTAAAAAAATTAGTCAAAACAGCCGTGAATACACATAACTAGGTTTGCATGCAGCGTATGTTTAGCATTTGTGATTATTTGGACTGACAGTGTCTTTATAGTTTCTTTAGGCTGTTGAATAAAGGTCAAAATACATTACTGTGCTCCCAGTCCTACAAGTTTCCTCCCAGAACTGTGCTGAGGAAATTCACTCCTCAGTTGTCTGCTTTTTTGCCTGTTACAGAGATAAACAGAAACCTTCATTCTCTGGAGCTGTCATTCTCATATCTTTCATGTGTCTTAAACTCACTCAAAAAAATATTTCAGAGGAAAACAATGGAAGTGCTTCATAAATCATACACAGTAATTGGTGTCCTGATGAAATCTGGGGCCTCATCTTGAATTCATAGCACATCTTATGCTTGCCAGGACATCTCACAAGGCATGTGGCACAACTGTTTGTTGCTGATATAACTTTCAATACAGATGTAAAGTCTTCTTATTGTTTACTCTCAAAGCATTTATAGATATGTTTAAATATATATACAATTGTGAGAATTTCAGTCTAGACATGTAATGAATAAAGAGTTTCTGAATCTTTTGAGGGTATTTTTTCCATTCTTTTTAGATAAGAGACCTTATTTTTTCTATTTTAAGTGACAAGATCTTCTACAAAACCTTAAATGACATTATTTAATCTTAAAATAGTCTGTATATTTTAATAGTTATATAAAATAATAGGTATAGAAAAGTTTTTATTATTATTATTATTTTATTTTAACATTATTTTAATGTTTTAAGAGTTTAAAAACTCCTAAAAAACATGATGGACATCTACCATATGGGTGTTTGGTATTTCTCCTACATGAAACAAAAAAATCAACACTTTTTTGGCTACACACTGCACCCTGCTGTGTTAGCAAAAGGCACAGCAGAAATTTCAGAGGTGGCCCAAATTGTGATTGTGCTTGGAAAATTATTCCTGCAGGAGATATCTGTATAATCTTTACCATGAAAAGAATCAAAAGGTACCAAGTTCAGGAAAATTGCATGTACTCATCTTGGAATCCAGAAATCATCCCTATGGCATAATTTTTGGATACAGGCTCCTTGCATTCCTGTGGCAGCCAGAAGGTGATGAAGAGGGTGTAAAGTGGGTTTGGAAGGTGCCCACAGTACACACAGAGGGAATCCCGTATCCATAGTTTAGAGGTGATAGAAAACTGGAGCACAGCAATCTTCCACTTGAGTTGTATATGTTCTGCTCTGTGGCTTTCCTGCAGGGAACTCACTTTGTGTCCAAATACTAGATTTTGTCACTGGCAGAAAAAATGAAAAAGAAAAATGGCCATTTCAGATTTCTCAGCTGCTCTGGTAGAAACAAGCAGTTATTCACATTGTCTGAAAATGTCTCTGTGGGTGGAGAAGGGAAAAACAACAACGAAAACACAGCTCCTTTTCCATTCCTCAATCAGCCCAAAATTTAATGCAAGACTCATTAAGCCTAACTCAATCTTCTCCTAAAGAACCTGCAGTCTTATGACTCCGGGATCAAGAAGCCCAGTCACCAATTCAACCTGTGTCCTCTCAAAGATGATGTTTTTCTTCTAAAGCTTCCATCAGTTCTGGAAGTCAAACCTTGTTCTTCCCAAGAGTGCTGTTCCTCAGGCAGGAAGCTATAGCACAAAGAAGTCCTCACAGACTGTTGGAAGTTTGGAGGGAGATGGTGTGTGGAGGCTCCAGAGTATTGAATAGCTCCAGGGAAATGGCTATAATAAGAACAAAAGCCCATTGTTTTTAGGATCAGACATCCATCATTGAACTTCAAATGAATAAAATTGATAATAATGATGATGATGATGATGATGTGGTGTTGTTGTTGTTGTTGTAATTATTATCATATTTATTATTAAAATAAATAGGTTAATCAGATCTGGTAAAATAAGAGCAGACCTGAATTCCCACTGAATCTTTTTTGAGTTAAAAAAAAAAGTTAACATTCTCATTCACACTTTTTTCCTCCGTTCTTCCAACATACTAGTCAGGAATTGTCTGTTATCCTACCACACATCAGTATTGCTGGAGCACAGAGAAAACACCTGTGTCCCTACACTTCCTAAAGGAAAGCTAAGTTATATCACACGTTACATTACTCAGTTGTGTATTTTGCTGAATGTTTGTGTATAAGTTTAATCACAAATGAGAAGCTTGTGACCGTATCTTTGTCTGAAATGTATCCACATATAGTTCACTACACTTTTTCAAATCTGTATGTGTCATTTCATTATTTCTAGCCTATTCAGACTCAATTTCTTTTCCTTTCCATTATCTCCCTTGAAAAAAATGGATGAAATTGGGTCACTATTGTGCTCATGACATCCCCTGGGCTGCTGGACACCTGGGTTTTTAGGACACTGTAATATGACAAATTTAGCAAACTTTTATTGCTTTTTATGTCCAAATTCAATATCTTCAAGATATTTCCCAATATAACATCCACACTGAGATGAAGTGAGAGGTATTTAGAGCTCTTTTTCAGCTGATACTTCCCAGCTGCTTCTGTGGAACAGCAATTTGATGCCTTCCAACTGCTCAAAGAGAGCTACAGGGTCACATCTAAGCCCACTGCACAGACAATAATATTCGTCCTTGTCTCTACATTTTAACAAAACTGGTGCAATCATAAATCTCACATAACACAACAATTCCATATCCCATTGCATCATAATAGAAGGGAAGAGTGTTTGGATTTGGCTTGGTTTGTTTTTCTTCCTTTTTAGCTCGCTTTTAAGAGTGAACTGGCTTTAGGAACAGTTTACCTCTTCAGAGGGGTGGTCTCACGTCAAGCTTTTAAATTTACCAATATCCAAAGAAAATTCAAGCATCCTTCAATATTTTTCCAAACAATTTTCAGGATTATTTAAGCCTTTCTTGCCTATATTTGGAAATATTTTTAAATAAAATTCAATTTCTAATATTAATCAAATTCATCAAACTTAAGTGACTTTTAAACTAGAGAATGTTATTATACTACAAAACAAACCAAATTAATTTTAATGAAGTCTTTGCTTCACAGACATTTGGATTTTCACAAACCCATGTTGGGCCCTTGTTTGCTGGAGTTTACATTTATATATGTAAGTACTTGAAATAAGTGAGACAAGACAACTCATGGGTATTTTTTCTTTTGCTTGTGCACTTACATACAGCATGCTTTTGTTTTGAAGGTTTATAAGTGGTGAAAGATGATAGATTTCATTTACAGCTAGAGCACCTGAATAAGTGACATTCAGAAATGTAACCTCCCTTCCTGTCACAGTCCCATTTCATTTCAGGTTAAATTATATCAATGCTTCAGTTCTGGAAACTTTTAAATCAACAAAAGTAGGAACAGTAGGCATTAATTTACTTTATAATGTTTATTCAGTGATACAGGCACTTCTGCATAAACCAATATATATTATTTGAATAACTTATAACAGACAGTTTGAAATTCCCTGAAATAAAAAAAAAAAAAAGAATAAGCCTGCAAATTCAAACATTATGAGCAGATTTGCTAAAAAGGAAAATCATGTTATCCTCAAGACCCAAGCTTTCAGAGAGCTGGAAAACCTGCAATCAGGAGGTGACATAGTCCTGTCATGCCCTATCTGCTACAGAGCCAAAATGGCCTCTGCTGCAATTAGGGAAACACAGTGCTCAGGCTCGACCTGGCACTGGTGACCTCTGTCATTGTCACCAGCACACAGTGCCCAGATGATGCTAGCAGGAGCAGGCAAAGCACCAGAGGTTTATTGGCAGCACAGAGACAACACCCAGGCCACCACCGGCTCTACACCAGCACTCCCAACCTCCCACTCCAAATGGTTCAGCTCCACTGATAATAACTACAGCAGGAAGTACTTGGGAAAAAAACCCATACACTGCTGTCGGAGCTGAAAAAGAAAATCCTCTCCTCTCAACCATGTGGTTGATGCCTAAAATTAGAATGCAAAAACCACGTTTTTGCACAGAATGACTTGAAAGGCCCCTGCACAAGAGAGTGAGATCCCTGTCATTATTTAAATATGACTCCAAATTGATGAGTAGATTTCATATGGGTTTTTTCCTCTGGGTAATAATACAGTGAGAGGTAGCCAGTGAATCAGACTCTGATATTACCAATTACTATGGTCACTTACAGCTAAGCTTGAAATCACTAAAGGCGAAAAGACACATGGTTTAAGTTTGAATGGAACAGTGGCAGAGCAAAATTGACACATTTTATCAATAGACTACAAAATAAAGCAGTGTATTTACATGAGCACACACAAGATTAGGCAAGAAGGACTAATTTACGCCTTACCTAAGAGAGGTAGGGTGTTAGTGAAATTTAGAAAGAAGAAACTTGTGCTGTGACAGATAATGTCTAAATATTAGGGAAATTAAGAGGCTGTTAATTCATTTAATGATATCTTCACCATATAAGTTTTCAAAAAGTAGTTTTCCTTTTACCTTTTTTTTAGACACTTGGTAGAATAAAAGCTTTTGGGCTGTAACTGAAACATCTGGAAGCTGATTGCTTTGGGAAAACAATGAGATTTGTGGTTTTATCTGTCAGGATAGAAGGAATGGAGAAAGTGAACAGGTATTTTTCAAGGAGAAAACAGTGTTAATACAACTTGCATAGGATGAATCTGCATCTTATCAAGTAATAGAAACACATTCCTCCACATAAACCTCAGCATTATAGTTTAATTTCACGACCGCATTCTTTTGCTGTAATAGCTTGTCAGCCTCCAACTGCTCTACTGGGATATTGAAATTTCAGCCTTGGTAAGAATGGCAAGACACACGGAAAAAACAACAAAGAGGAACAGTTAAATATCTGTCAAAGCAGGTCACAGAGATGCATCTGTCCTCTTTAAGGTAGGAGTGGAAGTAAGGAAGTGTGAGAAATGAGCTCAAATTGGGTAGTTAGAAAGATGACATTGATGTGGTCACCATAGGGATTCCTAAGATTTTCTTGCTCTTGTCATGCAGTGGTCCAATGTAATGTAAGGCCTGAAAAATAGAGGAAGTAGTCCTGAGATTGCAATGTTCTGCCTCACCATTTATTGGTTTTAATGAAAGAGGGAAAGAGAGAAGTACAATGAGGTATTTTCCAAAATTGTGGCTCAACAAACCACTTACAAAACTTTCCAATCCCATTGCTAAAACTTGACGACCCTAGATCTCCTAGGACAGAGATGAAGTGACCCAAGTCCAAGGACTGTTGGTTTTTTCCCAAATAAGATGTAAGGGTTACATTTCTTCCAGCCTGGCTTTCACTCGAAATCTTAATTTTAACTCTTACCCTGTATTGATCACCCGTGCCTTTACAGTTCAATTAAAGTACTGTATATGACCATTGTTCTCAAAGAATAGTGTCCACAACTGCTATTCACAGGCTTTTAATCACAGGGACAACATTCATCAACAGCTTTTTTTTTCTCAGTTGTTGTCATTGGTAAGATAAATGAAGCCTCTCTAGTCTTCAGCCTTCCTTCAATTGATAACAGGCTACTTAAAAGAAAATATTAAACTTTGTGTGAAAAGTCTTCTGATTCAGATTAAAGAAGCACTTAGTAGCTTACCTTGCCTATAGCAAACACCTCCAGAGGAAAGGAAGAAAAGACAAAGGAAAAAACAAGACAAAAACTAGTTTTTATTGGCTTTTAAGCTGCTGAAAGTAACAAGGCGCTGTAGCACTTTCATCAGCTATCAACATCTTGGCTCTGGGGTAACAGACCTTTGATAAAGAGAGAATTCTCCCCAGCCAAATAATATCAGAAAAATATGCAGGCAAGTTCACTTCAAAGATAATCTGCTGGTGCTGAATTTTAAGGAAACTGTCTTGTAACTTGTCACTGTTTCACAGAGCTTTTACTCATCATGGTAGAGGGGTTGATAGATAATCCATCAGTGGCTTCACAACAGCTTGTGGGCCATGTTTAATTTCAGCATTTCAGAAACATATGCTAAAATACTAGTAGAGTTTCTAGTTACATTTTGCTGGCATCTCAGTCCACTGTACTATGACATCTACACTTGTGAAAGACAGTGTGATAAATCTCAACTATTCTCTTTTCCTAATGGGATGATATATGATGGTAGGCTGTCTTTCCTAAAGCTACAGAGCTAGATTTATGATTAATTTACTTTAGTATTGCAGTTTTATGTTTCCCTGAATATATACAGAAGGGCAATATAAGTATAAAGAAGTTTGCACAATTAACAACTTAGATGAATATAAACAAAAGCCAAAACAACATTAACTTCTCACAAATTAATGATACAAAAAAAAACAAGACCCCAATTCATAGATCAACTCTAATCCACATCAGTAATACCCAAAAGCCATCACCAGCTGATGGCTCTTTACTGTTTCTCTGACAGCTATATCCCCAGGACAGGCTGAACGTCACTGTTTCCATCTGGTGGAAGCAGCACTGGATGAACAAACGCTAATTTAGTTCTCACACTCACTGACACTAGCGTGAACTAGGATGAAAACTACATTTTAAAAATTTAGCAAATCAAAGGCAAGATCAAAAATGCATTGCTAGCCTCCAGGGCTACCACCAGAAGTACTGATTAATTCTGTGTGTTTCCAGAATTAGGCTTCTGTGGGACTCCCTGCTTATACCTAGCAAAAAAGGAGTAACCTTTTTTTTTTGTGTAACCCAAATCAATGGTGGAACTTATATGCTTCAATCTTGTATTCAACAAACCACTGATGCAGAGTCATGGCTTAAGAATTCATATTAATTCATCTTTTCTGACATCCTTCTAAATAAGAACTTCTCTTCTAAATCTAGCCCTCTTTGTTAAGAGAGATTCTGCACTGAAGAGTACCTCTATTTATCTTTTTTTTCCTGTAAATAGATACGGTGACTCACCACCATAATTTGACAGGAATCTATTGTAAAATCACCCTTGTCAAACATTCTTTCACTTGACCCATCACCCAAAGAACAAAACAAAACTTCCAAGAGCGAAATATCCAACTTCTTCAAGTTGCCCAAGGGCTTATAGCTTAGGCCGAAGTTCATGGTATTTATGGGTACATTCTGAGCCCTTTTCTCTAATTGGTTCCCCATTTCAACCAGTTCCAAATTGTGGGCTGAGACACCAAGGCGAGTAGCAGCTCTTCAGCTCTCTCTGGATATGCACACACAGAGTCCAGCTTATAAATAAAGAAACGGAAAGATAAGGTGCCCTTAAATGGCATATAAATCAATGCATTGTGTGTCAAACCTCTCTGGGTTGCATATTTGCATAATGTAGTATTAGCTATATAATCAGCCTATTTTAATTATTTATTTCCCCCTCCCTTAGAGAGCCAAAGGGATTCTTTCTCACAGCAAGCCTTATTAAATGCACAGAGATTCCCAAAGCTATGCCACAAAGTGATTTCTGCATACAAAGAAATACTTTGTTTTTCTGTAACATACTATAACATCAAAGAAAATGGTTCCACAATAAACATACATATCATTCCACATGCTTGTACTCTCTAGAGACAAAAAGCATACAACAGGCATGCCTT
Source organism: Agelaius tricolor (assembly GCF_023055355.1). Lineage (NCBI taxonomy): Eukaryota > Metazoa > Chordata > Aves > Passeriformes > Icteridae > Agelaius > Agelaius tricolor. The sequence goes on along the minus strand of NW_027269262.1, from coordinate 50,927,318 downwards.
TTCTGTTACATGTATCTAAATTCTGCCTACTAATCCTATCTCAATATTTTTAAATTGCACTTTTGTCCAAATCTATCTTTGCTATAGATAGTGGTAAACAAAGGCAACCTTCTGTGCTCCCTTGACAGTTTAAATGGATATAGAAACCATCCTGTATTTTTGGGGGGCTACCTCATGGCTCCCACTTTTAGGACAAAGTAGAGACACCCTGAATGCACAGCTTTGAATTCCTAGTCTTCATATTCCTCATAGATGCATGAGAATATTTGCTACCAGCTGTAAAAATCAGATGACTGTTGATTGCTCTCAGCTGTAATTAGCACTGAGTACACCAGATTGCCATGATTACTCAGAGGCTGACAATGTCCATGTTACTCAATTCATCTTGTTTGAGGGATATTCCCCAGCTAGGTCATTATTAAAGGGGTTAAAAAGCTACAAAAGGGGACAATACTCATTTTACTTTGTTTGGGGGTTTCTTTCACACCTTCCAATGTCTTTGAAGTTTCTCAGATTTAACAGGTGATGAAGTTTCCACTTGAACATTGAACACAAATGTTACGCTAAACATGGAGTCTTAGTAAATTTTATACTGGTAATCAGACAGGAAACGTGTAGATCTATATCTAATATCTTCTAGAAATCAACATAGATTCAATCAATAATAAAAGCTCTTTGTCAAAGTGCCTTTTTTTTTTTGCAATGCATTCTCAGGCTTGGCAAACATAATGTGCTTATAACATTTCAGTGTCCACAAAATCTCAGGGAAAGGAATTAGCTTTTCATAAAAAATAAAAGAATGCTCCCTCTTTACCACAGGTAAAACCTACTGTATTTTCCACCTTTCTGTGTCTGTGTAGAATGGAAAAAAAGGTACACCTCACTAAGTTATGACACCAAGCTATCAAAACAGAAATCAACTCTTGCCCATTAACGCAGTATGTTGTACCATCACTGCCACACTATTCTCTTTTGCAGTATGCTTTTCTTTCTCTCTACATCCAATATTCTTTTGTGTCAAGAGTGAAGAGAGAAAAAAGAATTAACCATATGAATATGCACTATTGTATAATATCCTGTTAGCTTTGCTTAGCAAACACCTCTGCTGGAAGTTTTGCTGGAGAAAGGAATGCAAAACTCAGCCCTCAGCAATGACACTTCCTACTAAAATGAAGTGTTGGAGTCAGCAGATGATCTTCAGAACATGATTAACAGCTTGACATGCCTTGGCAATTCCAGGAAACTGAAAGTGTATGAATCTGACTGCACAGCCTAATGTATTTGTTTTTCATAAGAAGTATGTGTCCCAAGAGATGAAGTTTCTATTTCAGTATTTTGCTGTATTACTCAAGTGAATACACCTCTCTTAAGAAGTACCTTCAGCTCTCTCACTGTCCTTTGGAAGTCAGACACATTTCCCACATTAATGAGTCAGTACTTACCTTAGATATGCCTGTAAAGGAAAAGGAAGTTTTACTTCTGACTGATGTGGTAGCTCAGGACATAGTGTTTTAAGATCTGAAAACAGGAAGATGGAATGTATTTTTATTTTCAGTTGAAAGTGACATTTTAAGATACTACTTATTTCTTCAGGTAGCTTCAAAATGTGACTTCTCTTTTGTGTAAGTTCTCTTCAATAATCCGCCTATTCTCAACGGTTCTTCTTTGGGGGCAGGAGGGAAATAAAATTATTGGAAAACATCAAATAAAAATGAGAATAAACTCTCGTGCCAAAAGGTTTTTTAAATTTATGAAATACACTTCAACAGCATCAACTATTTCTAAACCATATCAATATGCTTGGCTATGTACTGAAAACCAGAACACAAGCCATCAGATTATGATAATGACATTGTTACTTTTTAAAAAATTCAGTGTGGCATAGGAAAAGCTGAGTTCTTGTTTGTATGAACTCTTCTTTTCCAAACCCAGTGTTTAATTAAGACAGAGAGTAGAGCAATTATTTCATCTGCAAAAATAAACAGATAGCTATTAAATAGAGCAAATATTTGGTTTTTAAAAAGAAAATGTTTTAAAATATTGCATTTATTTGCAAATGTTGTACCAATTTACTTATCCTTGTTTATCTACATTATGACCAAATTTAAGATTGCCCACATTCAATTTAATTTCTTGTTTTGAATTCAGATAAGCAACATTGAATTTTTCTAATTTGTTTACTTCTGCTGCTTTGCTTAACTGACAAAATATAGTAACTGGCTCATAACAATCTCTGCACTGCAAAGGTATTAATGAGCTGAGGATGCCAGTGAAAATCTAGATGAGCAGTGTATCTTATTTTCTTTGCCTTCAAGTTATGTTATAATCAGGAAGGTCAAGCTCTAGCAGTTCCTTTTTCTTGCCCCACACACTGATTTTTCCTGAATTTTTTCTCAGTGTTATATTGCAGTTTATAGGTTCCAGTGCAAGACTAAGCTGATAGAAATGCATCAAGGTTGGTCTATTTACAGTGGAAATTTCTCTATGCTTTTTGTTAGCATATTCAGAATATTTGGGGTTTGTTATCCCATAGTATTTGCATTACCATAACAGCGAACCTATTTAGGGTCTTGCCAGGAAAAGAAAGAGAAAAGTGTTTCTTCAGACATCCTAACTCTTACACAGAAAGTTTGACAATGAGTGGAGAAGAGGAAAGAACACAAAGTCTCAGAGCAAACTATTTCCCAAATAAAAACCAAAAAGAGAATAATAAAAATGCAAATGCATGTCAAAAATACTTAGTATATTTGTTGTGCAATAGTCAAGCATTAACACTATAATCATAGCTGAGATGAGCATAAGAATATTTTCTAACTCACTGAAGTTAGTCAAGCCAACAAAATGGAAGCATCAATAGCTTCGCAGGAAAAATCAAACCAAAAATACTGACATGAGGGAAATAGACTTCATTATGTACAACACCACTGATATACTTGCATTGTCTGTGGCCTCAGTCATGGACAAGTATCTGAGTTCCTTAAATCATTTGGCTTTTTAATTCTGGTTTTTCATTCAACATCCCAGAAATTTTTCTAAGTGGGAAGTTAAATATAATACCCAGGGGAACTCAGGATATGGACTTGATAAGGATTGTGTAGCAGATGGTGTATCTTAATTTAATCAATATAATCTATAAATCCCATGTATTTATATTTTTCTGATAAGAAAGTATTGACAATTCCTCAAATAAGTGAGCTGAACTTCTATTTAACCTTAATACAGTTCACTTTTTTCTAATTACTTTATTGATTCCTTTGTTGGAGTGTTGAGGATGGGGTGGGAATTTTTCTTCTTTTTTTTTTAAGGAACAGCAACCTAAAAGAACCAATCCAATATTTCTATGCTTAGTCAAAACTGATTAAATTTCCGTTGGTTTCATGTCCTTTATAGATTTGTGTCATAAGCTTTCAACTAGAGATCATTGGCACATTCCTTTCAAATCAAAAAGACTGAGCTAGTGCTAACCTGGATGCAAATCCATGCTCTGCAGCAGATTTCCTGTTATACCTGACATCCAAATGTTTTAGTGGATCTGGATTGAATTGACTTGTCTCTACAGCTCATAAAATTTAATACACATCAAATTAATTGCAAAGTGTCACGGAACAGAAGAGGAATTGCTGGGATAGCTCAATGATATTCTTCTCACATCATAAGAAGCATGAGAGGACCCATAATTATTGTTGAAATTGTAATACTAAAAGTCAAAAGATTAAAGTTATACAAAAAGAGGGGGAAATATTTAATATATTTTTATACATGTAAAACATATAGATTCCACATTTACATGTACATAATGTATGAATTATTTTAACATCAGATTTATAACATTTTCTCTTCTTCCTCTAGTTTACAGAATTTATTCCTTTTCTGTACATAACATTGTAACTAGGCAGTTTCTGAAAACAGAAAACAAGAATGCTAGCAGCCATGAAAAAATTCCCAGAGATGCTCACTGAAAAGCCTTATTTAAAAAGAAAATTAAAGAAAGATCATGATAAATATACTAATACAGGCTGTAGTATAGGAGAAACACTTCTAGTATTCTTTTTTCATAAAGGGGTCTGCTAAACCAGCAATGAAGCATCCAGTGAAACTGGAAAGAGAGCATTTTTCAAAATGTTGAAAGGAAATCCTCCATGTACACAAATTTCACCTGCAAAATCTTTGCTGCCGCGGTGACAGTTCAGCACAGGACTGAGCATTACCAAGAAAACAATGAACAGCTGCATTTCCAGTTAATGGAGACTACCGTAACCACCTTCGTGTTTCTTATTAATCCTCAGGCTTGTAAGCACTAGTTGTGACGTGACTGGTTAGGATAAAAAAATAAAGCTTCCCTATTAGAAGGTTACTGACCATTGAAAGTTCTTGGAGTTGTCTTTAAAACATTTAGTAAGGTTCAATTTGTAGTATGCAGAAATTTGAACAATTATGGCATGTCCAACAACATTATTATATTTGAAAGTAGGATATATATTTAATTTCAAATTACTAATTTGATTATTAAATTCTGGAATAAACTTGCGTGTTGCACTTTCAAAATCCATTTCAAAATTCTAGGTCATTTTATTAACAGGATTTACAATATCAGGCTTCTTAATAGAAAGATTTTGTATGACATGACTTTCTTCACTCCTAGTATTATTATATTTTCTGCTCAAATTTCCTTTTATATTTGTCTATGTGAACTAATGCAATGTATACATGTGTACAAAATATATGGGAGAAGTAAATGTAAGCAACTTATTTATTACATATTTATTATTTCTTACCATACTCTTCTGGTCAGGACAGTTTCTATTACTATTTTCAAGGGACAAATAAATAAAAATCAAAACATGTTTTTAGGATGATTTTCCAAAAATGCAACCTTAATGAGAAAGTACTGATTTCTTTAAAAACTACTATGCAAATTCCCCATTTAAAATAGTAACGGAACTTGGGCTGAATAACATTTAACTTCTCCTAGATTAACTTTGTGCCTGGTAGAAATTTCCTTCTCCTTTTACACAAACTTGTGCTGCACCACTTCCCTTATTTTTTTCAGCTTAACCAGTATAAGCTGAACAGACACTGGCCACTAAATAGTTGCAAGCTATCAGTGGCTGTGGTTACTGACAGCCTCTGGCCCAAGCCATGATTGAACCCTTACCTCCAAAACCACAAAACCCATCTCTTGCCAGCTGAATTAAAGAATACTGTAAGAGTTAAGAAAGTAGTAGATTACAGTTATTGTGAAAAGCAAGTCACGGTCATGCAAACAAGCTCAGTGTATTTTGCATTTCCCATGATTTAGTACATTCTGAGCCTTGTCCTAACATTCTCTGTGGCCTTTAAGAGCTCATGTCACTTCCTGAGACCAACTTTATTATAAATGCAGCTATATTTCTTGGAAAGTGTGGGATTGTGATAGCCATTACTGGAGAATGGCATTGTCATCTTCTGACCAATGCTTTAGCCCCTCCCTTTCATTCTCTCCCTTTTATTTACTGACCGCATTTCACTCTTGGTCCCAAGTCACAGAAAAGTTTCATTCCTCTGGAAGCCTATACTGTGGAGGAAAGATGGGGATTTATTCCCTACTGGCTATTGTTTTCCTGAAAGTTGACAGCTTCATCACAGACTCCTCCATGCTTTCTAGCCAGTCCCCACAGTGGAAACTATTCCTGGCTCTGTTTTCCCCCAGACAATGTGAGTTCCAAGAGATTCTTCAGGGATTGCTCTAATGGCCCTGCAATCCACTGTGAGATGGTTTTAAATGAAATAGCATTTCTTTGGCAACTCTACAGCGAAAGCGAGAAAAGAATGAAATACTGGATGAAAATAATCTGTTCTGGATGCACACTGTGGAAAACATTTCTGGGGAATGCATACCATAGAAAACTCACCTACCAGGTGCTGAAATATTAACTTGGACATGTAGTATGCTATGAGCCAGTGCTTTTCTTAGAATCTTGTCATAGCAGCATGACACTGTCTAAAGGCAAAAACCACTCACACAGTTTGCTTTAAAGATCACCTATGCTAACAGACACTTGGGGCTTTTGGAACGCTCTCAGCATTTTAGGGTTGCAAGTGGGTTACCTAAGCTAATTAATTTCTTTGGACCACATCATTCATAAAGAAAAATTACATTCCTTGTCAAACAGCTGGTTTTTTTTCAAGTCCCTCAGATTCGCAGCAAGAATACATTTCTTTTTTATGAGCCTTCTGGCTTTCCCTGTAATACCAATATAATGTTCTTTGACAACTGACATTACTAGCATTACTTACATGCCCAGCTCATTGTTCTTAACTTACAAGTTTTCCAAACATTACCTAACTAGCTGGACAAAGTGCACAGTGCAATTAATTGCATAAACCTTTCAAATCTATACAAAGAAACACGTTGAATCAATGTCCCATAAATATTTATTGTCATCTCTCCTTACATATCTTTGGCTTTTAGACATATCTACAATGGATAGTCCAGTTTAATGACCCTGAAAAATAGTTATGATATTTACAGAAATAGTTGATAGACATGCAGAGTTTCCTTCCTTCCAGTTCATTTGAACTAGTAGCAAGGTGCCTGCTCAGGGGCTTCTAGATCCTATCCCTAACATAAAATGTAGTGGATTTGCATAAATAACTTGCCAGATAAAGAAAAATGTCTTTTTGATAATGTCCTATCATGTGCCAACCCTGCCACATTGATGCCACATGCCTCTTTTCAAAGGATTATATCAGTCCATATTTAATTGCAGAAAATAGCTTACATATTTTTTGTAAACAGCATATTTTCAAACCAGAAGTGTTGTGTATAGCTGGTTAACACATAATAAGAAAAATGTTAATTCCTAAATAAACAGCATATGAGTCTTTACCCTCTGCCTCAAAATGAAACAAGTAGAACTTGAAAAAACCGTAGGTGCCTTAGATAAGTCTAATACAGGGTAAAGCCTGTGTCAGTAATTGTAAAGGACATTGCTATCCCACAACTTGTGGCTAACTTGCATCTTCATTTAGCTGCAGTTTTGATGCCCTATCTAAATATATTATCATTCATGGTTGTTTTATCCATACCTGTCTCTCCTTGTGCAAGGTACATTATTCAGGCCTTTTTAATATTCTTACATGAAAAAATAAAAAACTACCTACACCTGCACTAATGAAGGAAGTGCATGTGAATGTGCATGAGAAAGGAACATTCTATAATTAAAAAATTAAAAACAAAATAGCAGTTGCTTACAATCTGTTCTTGGGAAGAGAATAAGAAAAACAATTTTACCTTTAGCGCAAAGTTGTCACCCAGCTAAACAAACTGCTTGATAGTATTCAAACATTTGAAGAGATTGGAGTGATTGCAGAACTTAGGTAATGGGAATGGAGCAGGTCTCCTCCACACCTAGAGAAAAGGAGTTGACCAGATGTATGCTGATTTATAGTTTGATGTAAAGCACTAGACTTAATGCCACAGGTTAGCTGCACATTATTGGAACAAATACATTCTTGAGACAGATGAATGAATATCTGAATGGAAGGATGCATTATACAAAATATTCGTATTTAAAGTCCAAACTTCCTGCCTAAAAGGCAAAGCGTTTGAAACTGGACTTTGAGAAAAATCCTGTCTACTTTACTGTAGCATGAATTTTGACCGGGGTTGGGATAAAATGTTGCATTGAAGGCTACAATAAATTTATGTTGATCAGATGGAAGAAATATCAGATGCTTCCAAATAGAAAGGAGGTAGTTTTTCCCCAGACAGCTCAATGTTTAACCAATCCATCCAACACCACTCTAACAATATAAAATCCTTTATATCATTACAGCTATAACAGCAAGCAGATATTTTTTTTTTCCTGAATATTCATGTAAATGCTAACTCCTTCCTTACATCTTTATTCTTTAGACATTCTGATTCCTTCTTTGGCAGATTCCAGAATATCCCATACAGTATCATGCAAAACATCACCTGGTGCAAAAAAAAAGGTCAGGTGTCTATCTCTTCTTCAGAAGTCAAACTATTTGTCCAGAAGAGATTTCTCTCAAACCACTAAGTATTCTAAGAGTTAAAAATCAAGTCTTTAAAAGGTGCTGCTATTTTTAGATGTTACAAACTCCTATTACACAGTTTCAAAAATATTAGCCTTATCAGCTTTTCTTTAATGGAAGCAGCACTTATACAACTATGTTCACCTTCTCCTAAAAGCTTGCAATCTATACAGCAAGGAAAATATAAAACACCCTGAAATACTTGCTTTTCTTTTCTCTCCAACATTCTTATTTCAGTAAAACTGCATTGTATACTAGATGGTAACAATTTCCTCATGCCAGTGAAAGACCAGACTGTAACCATCATTTTTTCAGGTTGCATTAAAATTTTAGTGCAGGAACCTGAGCAAAACATCGGTTTGCAACTGTCACAGCAGGTGCACTGTATGCAGTGGTCTATTAAAGGAATAAAGATTAGTAAAGTAAGTGCAACACAGTATAATGCTGTAGGGTTGGTAAAATGTCTTTTAAAAGTATAGCACTTATGATGCTGTCAGTCTATCGACTGGTGTGACATAATAACCACTTTTCCTAAAAGCTGAAATACTCAGCTTCTCACAAGTCCCAGCCCCATCTATTGGTGAGAGAAATGACAAACATCTGGAGTCAGGAGCAAGTCTTTACTCCCTGAGCATCTGCAACTCTAGTGTAGGGAGTATGGAAAACTGAGAAAGGGATGCTGGGTTTTGGTTTCCTTTTCCCCACACAGAAAGGCACATGTCAGGCATGGCTGAAAGCAAGTCATATTAAAATAATGAGCATGTTTGCTCTGCTTAAGGCTAAGGAGGAAACTCAGAAGATATATTCCTGGTCTAGAAGACAGTAGACATATTGTAAACCTTTTATCACTTCTTTCTTCTGCAAATAATCTACTAGTGTTATTTTCTTATGTATATACCATGCATTGCTCTTTGAAAGTGTAATGATATTTCTAAATGTGAGATTAGTTAAATTATGTTAGTTTGTCTTAAAATTTGTTCAAGAGGGAGCCAATATTTTTCATGGCTATTTGTCTTACTAAGCTGTGTTTGCTCAGTAAATCGACTTCTCTAGTTCCATCATACCTGATTACTAATCTCTGGAAATAGTCATTTTAAGTGGTATCCCCTCACAATTAAAGTTGTATTACGATGCTATCAGGAGCAAGAAGCAGTCATAAACAGTCATATCTAGGAAAGATAAATCCCTAGTAAAAGGGATTGGGTGACTTCAGAGGATCTGAGCGAGAGGAGCAGCACCCATGACATGTAATTACCTCCAGCACACACAGTAGGTTTTGAGAGATGTTCACCTTATATGCTCCCTGCACTTTTGAAGCAACCATCACATCAGCACCCTAAGGCCAGTAAAACAGCCAAGATAACCCAGAGGTCCTGGCTATGTCCTTTCTTATTATTACAGCTATTCAGTCTGAAACTGCAATCATGGTTGAGTAAGGAACAAGGTGTAGAAAGCCAAGTCTTATCAAGGCAAACCAGCAGAGCTTCAGAAAGCTGAGAATACTCTCACTTCATTTGAGTTCAGTGCTGAACTGGGGCTTTTCCAAACAATCCACAACTCATCTATCCAACCCCCTCATTTCAAAGTGCTTGCTTCTGCATTTATACCAGCCTTACCAAGCACCACACAGGTGTGAGACATCTGTGGGCTATTCTGCCACAGTGCTGCCACCTGTTTCTGTGCTATGCAACCATATATCCCAAAATAGGTTAGTCACTAAATTTCATAGTCCTCTTTATGGTGTAAATTGAGTAACAGAAATTCCACCAGAGGAAGGACTAGAAATAATAAAAGAAAGTAAATGCAAGTTAAAATTGTGTCCTGCATTAACTTAGTAGCGTGCTCAGTTACTTGCTATGTATAACATGGATATAGGGACACAGTCCAAATTTCAGCAAAAAAAGCTGACATGGGGTAATATCCTAATGCTCAATCTATCATTCATGGAGCAGAACTCTGTGCATTAAAAGCACCTTTCACCATTAAGGAAAGCAATAGCAAATTGGCTGATTAGCATAAATGTACAAATGTGTTGTCTCTCAGGAGCTATTATCATGCTTTCCAAATGTAGTTGTTTCAGTTGTTAAATTTATGAATTCTCCTGGTTTTTTAATATCTAAATCTTGGCACCTCTATCACACATGCTATGATTCCCAGTAGGTAGCAAAGCCCTGAGAAAATATGAAATGAACTTTTAAAAAATATGTGAATCTGGGGGAAAAAAATACAGCAATTCGTAAAGGCAATTAACGTTGGTAACAGGCTCAAATAAACTTTGGATTGGGGAATTTACAGAGTTTAGTCCAGTGAGATTTTGTTAAGCCTTGATATAAACTGTATAAAGCAAATAATAAATTAGTCTCTTCAATCTTTCACTTCTAAAATAAAATAGTGTCCCACTTCTGGTATAGAATGACACACACACACACACAAAAAAAAGTATGTTGATATTCATAAGACTATTCCCCTTCTGGGGAAAAAAAAAAATAATCAGACCATTATCCCTGAAATCCAAATGTGCTAATCAGCTGAATTCAAGAGGTCCTTTCCCATGAAAAGGCAAAGAAACCCTGGCACTACTCTTTCCATTGACTTAAATAGAACCACTTGAATAAGTGAGAATCTCCCAACTGGGCCAGAGCTTTCTTAGCACTACATTGTAAATTATAAAAAGATATACTGTACTGTATCTCTTCCATTAGGCATAGTTCAGCTGTCTAAAATTGTACTGTTGGTGCCTTTTTTATCCTCTAGTGAGAATATATCTGAGCTAATGAAATCGTACATTACCCTTTGAGATTTACAAATCTGACACCACATGTAATGTCTGCTCTCCCTTCTTTAAATTAATATATAGGGAGACATCTTTTTGTATGTGGAAAATCATTTCTTTCAGTTCTCCATAATTTTAGAGGTCATTTAATGAGGAGAATGATGATTTGATAGAACCTTTCTCTCATTGTAACTAATCTAATAAGTACCTAACATTTTAGGTAGTACTGTGCTATATGTATTTCTGCTCAATGAGGCTGCCACTTGTTCCAAAGACAAAAACCAGACGGGCAGGGAAGCAGCAGTTTGGCTTAACTTCACATACTCGCCTGTCGGAGAATTTCAAATCACTCTTCATATCTTTAGTGAGCTCATTCATTCAGGAGAAACAGCTTGGGCTTGGCAACTGATTTTGGAAGTACATATTTCTCTGATGTTCTAGGGAGTACTAATTTGTGCCTTATAAATTATACAAAGTACCTATCAAGCAGTAAATAGGTAAATGGAAACGAAGGTCAGCAGTATTTGAATGAATCTGCTACTGAAGATTTGTCCTCTGATATTTTAATTGCTTCCCTCTGATGCATTCAAAAGGCATGATTATCTTTAAATAATGATGAAAATATAGACCCTTTTAAATTCCCTCTGCTTGATCAACCAAATCAAGCTCAAATTTTATGTATTCACCTATAAGGCACCTCATAGCTCTGTCTGCAGTACCAGCTTATTTCTTTTCTTTCTCCTCTCCTTGCCCCTTACACCTGTCAAGCTGCAGGTTTTTTCCTTGATCTTTTCCTATTTTATATAACCATCACTGCACCATTTTTCAGTTTGCACAATAGTATCTGTAGTGGTATTCTGACTAGTCTGAACAATTTACCTCATAATTTACTTTATATACACATGGAGCTCTGTTATTGGATGTGCATTGCCCAGCAGACTAATGCTGCCTGTTGTTTCCAGTGCTTACAGAAACCCTTTTTCAAGTCTTGATCCTATTTGCAGGGCAGAGCAGCATGTTTTTAATGAAAGGAAGTTGAAAGGAACTGGTTAGCAGCTGAGTCCATATTGCAGTTCTGCAAATCCACTTGTACAACAGAAGATTGGAGGGTTTGAGCCAATGGTTTAAAAGACATCTCATGACTGGGGTTTTATAAGAAGTTTTGAAGAAGAGGCAATGATTTTTTTTTTTTTCTGTGAAATGTTCACAGCCACCTCCATGTGGTGATCAGTCCTAGGTCAGAGTGAATTTTGCTTAGACTCACAGCCATCATCCACTTTAAACAGTTTATTAAGCCCTAGGCAAAGACCCAGAACTCCACAGGTCACTTTACTACTGCTGCAGGGCGAAGTGACTGTATCTCCTTCCCTTAAAACCTCAAAGCCATTTGTCTTGAAATTTCTGATTTTCAGAGTTTTTAAGAGGCTACTAGTTGAGTAGTGACAATGAGTTTTGTCCTTCATCCTGTTTTATAGATACAGGTTTCTTGTCAGTAGGTTACAAATTAAATTCCCCAACACACACAGACTATTCAGTAATTCACCACAGCTTTTTAATCATAACTCACAGTATGTGAAGTAGTTCTCCGCAGGAATGAAGGATTGTCAGAAAAAAATACAGATACAGTTTATTCTATCATTGAGCAAAGGTTGGACGATAGACTCTTGAAGGTCTTTTTTAGGATTTCTTTAAAATATTTACTCCTTTTTTATCCTGTATATTTTCCAAATACATGACTTCAAAGACAACAATTCCCCAACAGTATAAGCATTCTTCAGGCAGCTTTCTATCAAACTGGAGCATGTTATCCAACTATCACACTCATCGGACTTGTTAACCAGAGGTTTGAAGCCTACACTACAGATAATGTACAAGACAAACCCTCATGCATTCACCACTCACTGCAGATGGCTTCTGCTGTGAGTCACTTCTATTTCTTTTGATCAGAAACTTTCCTAGGAGATGAAATAACAGGTTTGCCTACGTGCATGCTGATTGTCTACATCAATTCACTGAAACCTGTGGGAGAGATGCAACACAACAAAACTGCTTACAACAAACAGCTTGTTAAAGAAGTCTAGAAAACTTCCCTTTTATTCCTCACCCACTTTCCCACACGCTTCCCTCTGGTATGTAAGTGGAACCCCTAGATTATAGGGAAGGAGGCCAGGGAAAGTTTCACAAAACCCAGGGTGCTAGACCTCTGGATTTCTAAATTGTTTCTTTCTGAAGCTTCAATGCATGGAGCAGCCAGCTCAAACACTTCATCCACCCACAGATGTGATTATCAGTGCACAAACTCAAAGGAAACACAGAGATGACCTGCTTTAGGTAGGCAGCAGAATGAGTGGCAGGGAGGAAAAAAAAACACACCTCAGGCTCAATAAATGCCCACTAGTGGCAGCTGCCTTCCCTGTGCCTTCTCAAACCAATTTAAAAAGTAGTTTAAATCCGAGGATGAAAATCAGCCCCAAAATTTGAAAGAGAGGGGAAGAAAAGTGTCAAGGCATTCCAGATGGTTTGGAACTAAGGCTAGGATTTCTGGTTTGTTTAAAGAAGGGAGTTAGTTCTCAGCATTTGTTATTTACCTTGTACTTTATTTATACTTATATGCACAAATTATTACATGAAAACCTTATACCTGCTGAAAATCTTTTTGCCTGGGATGGTTAAAAATAAAGGTAAACTGAAATCTTAAAACATAAATTGGCTAAAGGAGTCTGTGTTTGCCTTAAGATGATGCTGTGTAAAGAATATTTAAAATGACATAGGCATTCTTTCCTGGGGACCTCCTGATGGCTCCTGACATTTCAACCTCGTAATGTAGCAGGCCGATTTTATTTTGTTTGTGCAATTAGTCATGTTACTTAGCAGTACAAAAAGTGCTTTTTACACTAAACTCCAGGGAATAAAATATGCAGAATTCATGAGATACAAAACACATCAAAATTCATTTCCTGAGCAGAAGCACTGAAACATTGTGCAGCAAAAACTATTACTTTTTTCATTGTGTTTGTAATAAAGAACTCAAGCAACCATGCCCTTCAGGGCTGGGCTCCTCACCACTTCACTTGAACTCAGCCTCAGCGTTGAGCCATGGCATGTGAAGTTAATTACTCTGGGCATTGGGGCTCTGAAGAGAAGAATGACCCTATTTGCAGCTCGGTGTACCGTGCACCACGCTACAGTGAATTCTTTCAGTACCTACACACGGCGCACTCTGTGGCTCTGAATGGAGCAATAATTCTCGCGCTCTGGAGGAAACTCAACTGTCATCTCATTTTCGCAGGGACACTCGTCTTCCCCGATAACCATTTAATGGGGGCTGACATCAGTCCACATCCAGTCACTGTCACCCTCCCACTTCGAACGGCATGAAAATCCAAGGGTTACAGCTTTCAGAAACTGTCATGCAAGAGGGCAGGCTTGAAGCGGTTTCCAAGCCTGGGTCTTGTGATCCCAATGCCTTTCTATCAGCTTTTGTGATAAGGACATCAGAATTATGTAGATCCAGAAATCTGTGCCTGTGAGTGACTCCCCATCCAGAGAACCAAACACTGTCTGGCAGGAAACCTGGTTTACATAATTTGACAAGATGGTTGACTCACCAAGGAGCTGAATATTTTCATAGTATCTGCAAATAATTTTTAAAAAAAGGCCATTGCACATGATTGCTCACCAAATAACTAACTACTCTCAGTTACTGTTGGAGTGAGAACCTTTAGCACCTTTAACAAATGAAAAAATGAAAAAAATACTCTGCCCCTCTACATGTGCTGAAATGTCTGGCTTTGCCTGACATAGTCAAAAATTATGTCAGATGGTGGTCAACAGTAACATTAACCTGAAAGAAGAATAAAATAAGTGAGGAAAGATCTATGCCTGGTAAAATCAGTTGCAAATCTAATTCAAATAATAGAGACATTTAGTTTCTTTAGCAGGATCTACACTATTTTATCTATTTATACTATAATACATCTTCAACTTGAAATAAAGTTCCTAACACTCAACATTTTGAACAGTATTTGCAGAAAATGGAATGGTCACTAGGGTTAGAAGGCAAGAGCTGGACAGTTTTTTCTTGAGATATTCCTTCATTTTTCACCAATGTAAGGCAGTAAGTTTACAGATTTTTTTTTCAATACTTCTTGTTTTCTTTTCAATTTTTTTTTTATTTCCTGATGTTGGTTAATCATTTGATTTATTCATTCATTCATTCATGTCTAACCTATTGCAGCTTCTGATTTTAATGCATCAGATACAGAGCTTGCATAATCATGTAAGGAGAAGAGAGCACAGAGAACTATGAAATTGCTCTTGGATATTGCCTTAATTCTATATAAGATAGGAAAATAAATTATAGATTGAACTTTTAACTTGTTAGGTTTTGACTAGTCATCCAGGTAGTTTTTAATCCTGGCTATCATTTACTAATATTCTTTTGCCAATAATCATTCACAGGCCTTTGCTGATCTGTTATCCAGATCTAACACAAGCAATGGTGTTTGACTGGATGTAGAGAAAAACACACTTGATCCCTTCCTGATACATGTATATGCTGAGATGGGTTGCATTCAAAAAAGAATTATGTGACCAAAAGGAAGAACATTAAATGTTCTACCCTTTGGAAACTGTTCCCACTTTTGTACAGCCCATATTCAGTTACTGTCTGTGGTTTCCAACACAACAAGGGCATTCTTAATATGCTTATTCCAATACTGTGTTCTCAGCAGCTGTAGAGAACTAGATTTCCTAGTTGCAGGTAAATGGCACTTCTTTTCTGATTGTTAACTCAGTAATATCACCATGTATTTCTACTCGATTTTTTCAGGTCAAATGACAATGCTTTTTTTTGTTTGTTTGTTTTGGTTTTGTTTTTTCTTTTCCATTGTGGAAAATATGAGAAAGCAAGAGATAGCATTCCTATCAATAAAATTTTTGTCTGAAACTTTCAAAATCTCCCATATGTCCTGAAGCATCATCAGGAACAGAACACTCCTGTTTCTTTCTTTTGTTCATTCATTTTGTCTTCTATTTTCAAGCTCTGAGCCTTTTTATTCCTCCAGAGCAAAATCTGAAGCTTCAATACAGACAGCGATGAAGGTGACTCTTTAAGAAATCTAGAGTAGGTTAGATTGGGAATGGTTTTGCCTGAAATGACACTTTAATGTGCAGACCTTTCAGGTGACCCAGCAGAAAAGGAAACATCAAGTTTTTCCTGACATACTCAGTTAAGTTACCACAAACCTTGTGAGCCTGAACTTGATTATTGAGACACATGCACTTCCATAAACCTTGCTCAGCTGCCTTAATATTAAAAGAATAAAGTGGGGGTTTGTCCCACTTCCTTTTTTTCTCCAAAATATAAACCTCTTCTTATTTATTTTCTACTTTTCTAAGGAACTGTTACAACAATCCAGATTATGAAATTTCAGATTAATCTATGTGATTTTACATGCAGATTAGTGACAAATTGTCATAGTTAACCCTGATCTCAATAAGTACACTTCTCAGGTAAACAATTCTTGACACAGGATCTCTTTCTCTTTTTCATTATTTAGTAGTTGTTACAGTCAGTGGCTTGGCTGCATAATAAGACACCTTCTTCTTGTACCTGGATAGCTAAAACAATAAAGCCAGAGAATAAAGACCAGAGGGTTGTGATATACAGCATATGATACTTCTAGGGGAATTTTCAAGAGTAATATTGATTTTTGAATATACTCCTCAAAGTTTTTACCTTTACACAGTTTTAAAAACTGCCAGAGAGTTGTCTGAATAACTATCAATAATATTGAACTAGTTCTATAATGGGACTGATTTAATCTTTCCTTATTTCTGGTGAAAATTGACCTTTAATTTAATGTATTTCTAACCATCCTAGCTTACTTCCAAGAAGTCAAGTGTTTTTTCTAATTAAGTCAAATCTGATCATATAAAAAAGTATCATAGTCTGTCAAGTATAAAACATACTAGTCATGAATTGATATTAATACTTGATCCATTCCAAGGCTTTTAGATACTCCCATTAAGATATACAATCACTTGATGGACTTAGAATAAATTTAGGATATTTAAATCAATGAATTTCCTGTGTCACCACCAAATTTTCAGGGAAAAGTTTGTTTATGGGATCTAATTACAAAGAAAATCACTAGGCACATAGAGATGAATTGTTGAAAAAATGATCCATAACTTCCAGAATTCAATTCATATTATGTCATGCTTTGTGTGACAAACTCTCTGGATCTTGAATTCTGCAGGTTTTTGAAACAACATTGAAAGGTTAACTTTAAAGAAAACACACTAGCAAGTCTCCCAGATTAGAGGATAAAATGAAATGCCATAATCTTACAGAAAGTCTCCTGCATCCAAATGAAAAGTAAATTTACTGTTTTAAGGAGCAACTGATTTGTGTGTTCTGCAGCAGGGCAGCAATTGCCAGTGGAAAGATCCTTTACAGTTTTTCTTGTCTGAAATGGAAGCAAATAATCTGGTTAATATTTTGCAATTTCATAATTTCCTCTAAAAAAATTAATTCTTAAAAAAAGAAGTGTAGAGAAAGAAGAAACCCACATTGATAGGTGTCTTTTAGAGCTCAGAACCAGGGACATGAAAGTCCCTTCAGAGCAGCAGTAACATCTGCCATTCTCAAAATGCTATGGACTGTTTTTAGTGAGTTTTTCCCTTCTGCTCTCATTAACTTTACTGATGAAAGCCAAAGAAAAAGCATTTTCCTGAGAAGTTTCCAATTTAATAAACCATCACACCAAACAACTGTAACTTCCCAGGTACAGAAGAAGCTTACAGAAGTTATTTGAGACAGAATCGCTCCTTCTAATACTTAATAAATATGTGTTAAGCCTGTTAATGACTGTGCTGTCCCATCCACTGAGAATCTTGAACACATGGGATCAACTCCTTGGAGAGTGGTGGAGGCACACTCTTAGATTGGATCTGCAAAATTGGTTCCCTGGGTTTCAATATTTTAATATCCACTTTAATACCATATTATAAATATGGTAACAGTAAAAGTTGTATAATGAGAAGTCTTTATTGAAGTATACAAAATCTACCACTGATTCATGGAATGTGCAAGGAATTTGCAAGGAATGCAAATGATGTGCTGATTTCAATTGAACTATTCTTACTTGCACCAACTGAAAATCAGGTTTGGGACATGTAAAGTGTCATTATTCGACACAGTGTTTACATAGGACATGCTTTTATTATTGTTCATCACTAATTCTTATACCCTTTCCTCTTCTACTGCCATGACATGTAGAAGGAAGTAGCCATCTAATAACTTCTGTGCTATTCCTTTTTCTCTGTTCTTATGAGTAGTGAGCAATATGCTTTTTTTTTCCTATGGATGTTTCAACTCCACTAACTGTAAAGCATCAAGTTATATTCACAGAAATTATAGTAAAAGACAGAAATAAAGTCACTGGATGTCAACATCTTGATCTGTTTTCTAAAAAAAAAAAACAACAACAAAATCAGTGTACTTCAGAAAAAAAATAAATGAAAAAAATTTAAAAAAATGAAAGAAAGCAAAAAATATGCTGTTGACAGGTGACAAGAGAAAATAACTCGTAGGAAGGTTTTAAGCCCTGAGGATTTATTTGTACCTGCTGGGTTAGAGACGGCCAAAGAGCAGAAATAATGATCAGACAGACAAATACACAACCACAAATAAGCCTGTGCCATTGCTCCTGGCAACTGTTCATTATTTAAAACAAACAAAGACCTGTTCTTTGTATAAAGGTAATGGAAGGCTCTGTTTAAAGATTGAGCATTCTGAGAGAACTTTGAAGGTAAAAGGCAGTGTTTCAGAAACATTTCTTGTGATAGATATTTAGAAACAGGTTGTGATTTTTTGTAAAGTTGGTCAAAAGTGTTCCAAAATCTGCAGCTCCATATCTATAGCAGTTCAGAAGGGGTTGTAGATGTCCATGTTGCTTTATTGCCATTTACTGACCCAAATAATTTCATTTAATTTCTGGTATGGTTTACATGCTCAGCATACTGGGTTTATTCAAAGGATGCAAATAAACTAGTAAATGTTGCACTTTGAAGGAATGGAAGGGGAAAATGGCATACATGAAAGCTTTTCTTTACGTACACCACAGAATAAATCAGAAGCCCTAGACACAACCTTGATTCTGAGGGATGGCATGTCACCCTTCATGCATTCAAAAGGGTTGTTTGAATATCCCACAGGCACAAATATAACTTGCCAGTTCACCCAGGGAGTAAAGAGTTTTTATAGTGTCACTTGGAGTGACTCCTCAGATGGTGATGTGCAGGATCAGGAGATGGACCCAGTGATGCTTGTGAGTCTCTTCCAACTCAGCATATTCTGTCATTCTGTGAACTGCTAGTCACCTACACCATGAAAAAATCTACTGGAAGCCATTAGATTCATTTATCCTTTCTATTCTGGCTACTCTGTACTAGTGTTAATTCAACACGCTTGAAGAAAAACAAACTTCCCACATACAAGAAGGGAGCTTGATGCAAGAAGCTCGATGCAACAACATTTGCTTCTTTTCTTTTTCCTTTTTACTTTTGAAGAACTACATTGTACCCAGCAGTTTATCAGACTGACACATCTAGTTGTGTTACTGCCTGATGTGATGTGGCACAGTCCATCAGGTACTTGAGAGTCAGGTTCCACTTCTCCATTTTGGCAGCAGCCACTCAGTCCCAGCACAGGTTGCTTTTACTTCCTTTGTTTGCTCTGCTGGGTTATTATCACACGTAAAATAACACAGAGCAGAGCTAAAGTCACAACCTTGTGATGACGCATTCTGTACCTACGCTTCCCTCTCAGTCCTTCATGACCACACGGGTGCCTGAATGGTTTATCTAGACCTTCCATTTTAAAGAATAACAGAAAACTGTGTTTGTTTTTTTCCCAATTCCATATCAAGCTTAATGGTGCATGTCAATTACACTGCCATATCCAGGCAAGTGCATATACAGAGTTTAGGTTAGCAAAACCAGCAGGACTGCAACTCCCACAAGAAAATTCCCTTCCAATTTCTTTGTTCAGCATTAGTCACCATCAGTATTCTTCCACCCCAGACTTATTACTGGGGTGCTCCACAACATTTCAGTGGTCTTTCTACATGTAACCTCTGGAACTTTTCCAATAAAATGAGTCTGAATTTTTCCTTTGAAGAAAATGAATTTCCAGACAAAAAAATAAATGTGCCGTTGAAGAGCTAACACTCCTATCTCCTGTTGTTTCTCAGTTTCATTTTTAAGTGAATAAAAGGAAATCTGTGTAGTTTGAAGTCCGTAGGAATTCTCTCAACTACAAAGGAAGAAGCTCATGTTGCTGAGGTGACAGCAGACAGATAAAACCAATACTCAGGAGAGAAAACACCAGCAGCACCTCACATGGCTCAATTTGAAGCATTATTTTTATTATTTGCAGCTAAATCAATTATACCTAGTATTTTTAGCTGTGGATTGGATCTATTCCTAGTTTTATGTGAATGTTGATGAAAGCATCACTTTTAGCACACAGTCTGAAGGTTTCTTTGTAGCGAATAAATAATATATTCAAGCAATATTTTTCCCATTGAAACAAATATTTAAATAATTTCCACCTTCTCTTTCATTATGAATAACAATGCCCACTTTCATCCTCAGACAAGCCCCATACTTCGAAGATCAGCTTTGCCCAAGGTCTGCAGGCAATTCTAAACAAGTGTTTGAAGAGCCCTGAAAATGAGCTTAATGCTACTTGCCTCCAGGGTGGTTATCCCAGTTACACTCCCATATAGTGCTTATGCTAAAGAATTAACCTTTTAATCATACAAGAATGACTTCTGAGTGGCTCCAGCTGAATTTAAATAACAAAGGGAACTGAAAATTAAAAATTTCATAAGGGGTTTTAGTGGGTCAACTGAGGCAGGATGAAATAGCACAGATTCACTTGAGTAAATATGTGAGTATAGCAGTTACTTGTTTCCAAATTTAATTGCCTCTCTCTGGCAAAAGAAGTTAGGGTAATGTTTGCAACGCAAGAATTTTTGCTGAAATTTCTTCCCATCCATCAATCTTTTCCTCAATAATGTGGGAAGTTTGTTTTTATGAGCTCAGATATCTATTTTATAGTTGTAATACATAGAAGCAAAGATTACTCAGGGTTTGTTTTCATTTGGTGTGGGGTTTTCTTTACAGAAATTAACAGTTTAGCTTTGTGATTGCCTAACTTAACCAAGGTCACAAGGATAAATTGAGATTTAGAAAGGAAGTGTGTATAGTTCTGGGGATCTGGGCTCTGCTGTGCAGTTGCATGATCTCATCATCCACAAACTCATCCTTTCCCACAGATCTCCACTCACTTTGCCACTTTCTTCTCCTGCTGTCCTCGTCAAGCAGGATGTAAGAAGAGGACAGGCTCACACTCATCCCACACTCATCCCACAAAGCGCAGCCAGCAGGATCACAGCACAAGAAAGATTATTCCTTTCTCTGCCTCTCTTCTGCCATTTAGTTGTGAAACTAAGGGGACTGCATCAAGCAATGAGTACAGGCATGTCTGGAACCAGGTCATTACTGCTCACTCAGCAAACTTAAGGGGTACAAGAGGAAGCAGAAGCAGACCCATGTAACAAATAATTTCATTGACTTGTGGGGCCAGATGTGGCTCTACTGCAATTTCATTGACTTTTGTGAGATTATCTCTGAGTGAATATGGGCTGTGGAGAAATTAGTCCTCTAGGAAAAAATGACACCTCATCAGCCCATATTTTGCTTTCTGGAAAACTGCTTATGGCTTGAGAGCACAGACTAAGGCATGAAACAAAAGAAAAAAAAAAAAAAAAGAGCAATTACCAGTCAAGGTGAATATAACTAGGCCTAAATCAGTGTGATAGAAATTAAATGGCTCATTTTTGTAAGATAGGAAGTTGTGTGGGACATAAACAAATGACAGAATTTTCTTTCTTTATGCAGTAATAGAAGGTCCTTGGAAAGTAAACCAACAGCAAGCACTAGGAAGGTTTATGTCATAGCACAAGTTAAAATCCCAGCCAAGAAAGGGGAAAATACCTTGGATTTAGCTATAGCAATAAAAATATTTTAAAAGAACATCTGGACAAGCCTTCTGATAAAATGCTTGGATTATCACAGGAAAAAATATGGAATAAAAATGTGTGTGCAGAAGAAGCAAAATACATGCCATATGAAAGCTCAGAATTAAAGAACAAGATTGTCAGGACTGGGTTTTAGCAAGTGGAAGAACTGAGGATCTCTTTAAGTATTTGATTGCCTCCCAGTCACAGTCTTAGAAAACAGTCTCATGGCTCCAATATAGACCATTAATAGGCCAGATTCTTCATCCTCACTAACTGCATGTGGAGCTGTCAGCCTGTGACTCCTCCAGGGGACAGAGAAGGAAAAAACATTGCAAATCTCAGTAGAGCTAAAACAATAGAAGCCTTCAATGTACATTTGCTAGCTAAACTGGAGCAAGGGAGGTGTGGATGAATGTTTCCTTCTGCAGCTGTTTAAGAGGGGTGCTACTCTCCAGCAGGAGCACGGTAACAGCCAGCTAGCAAGGTGTGAGGCATGTGAACCCCTTCCACCATCTCACTGGGTTGCAAGGATTAACTTTTAGAATTGAAGCCCATAAAAGTGATTAAACACTCACCATTGTTGTGGGTTAACCCAGCATACTGAAGAACAAAACATCCAGAAGGTGGATCAGGCTGCTAAGGCTGAAGTGGCTCACGTGGATCTGGGCTGGCAACATAAGGGTGAATTATTCATAGTTCTGTTGTGGACACACTAAGTACCATGCAGCTGCTCATTCACTGCTCTCATCTCCACAGCCCTAGTGGGATGGAAAGGAGGATCAGATAAAAGTAAAAACCTGTGGGTTCAGATAATAAATTAATAATTGAAATAAAATATACTACTACTACTAATAATAATAGCAATAGTAATATAAAAAAGAGAGAGAGGAATAAACCAAAAATAAATCCAAGTAATGCACAAGGCAATTGCTCACCACCCACTGACTGATGCTCAGCCTGTTCCCCAGCAGTGATTGTTATGCCACAACTGATATCTCATTTTTCTCCATCCCTTTGGTAGAAGAGTGAAGTTGAAAATTTGCTTTCACTTGGAAATGTGTCCAGTACACCTGGAATCAGCTGCCCCAGGGGTGGAAACACGGCATTACCATCTGCCACAGACTGATCCAGCCTGCACTGGAAGTGAGTGGAGCTCCAGAAATCTGAGATACACTGATGAAATTATTGTGCCATGCTATATAGCAGAAGAGGTTTTTGAGAAGGGGAATTAAACAGTCTGAACCCTTCTGAAAAGTGTGTTGCCATAGAACAAACTAAAGTTGTGGAACCTGCATGGGAGAATCAGTTTTTAGAAAAAGAATGGCAAGATGGACATGATCAGATGCCAGTGGGTCAATGGATGTGACCAATACAATAACAACTATTTTTTCTTAGCATTATGAGTTTTGTAGAGTGAATATTCCAAATTACAGTCTGATTGTCAATCCTCTCTATCAAGTGACCCAGAAGGGTGATTTCAAATGGGGGCCTGAGCAATGATGAGCCTTTGAAAAAAATCAAACAGGACATAGCTCATGCCAAAGGCCTTGGGCCACTTTGGACAGAACAAGACATAAAAAATGTGCCCTAAAACACAGCCAAGAGAAATGTCTCTACCTGCATCCTCTGACAGAAAGCACCAGGTGAGACTCTAGGTCAACTCCTTAGGTTTTTGTGTCTGGGATACAGAGAATCTGAGGTGTGCTATACTAAAAAAGAAAATATTGGTTTGAGCTGCTTCAGAATTTTTTGTGCTGAAGCACAGCTCCTGCTAGCACACTTTCTGCCAGTTCTGGGCTGGATGTTTCAAAGGAAAGGTCCCCTCTACACATCATGCAGCTGATTCTACACAGACTAAGTGGGTCACACTGATCACACAACCAGCTTGAATAGAAAACCCCAGTCATCCACGAATTTTGGAAGTGGTCATGAACTATCAAGAAGGCAAAGATTTCATAGTATCACTAGAGGAAGAGGTGACAAGCCCTGAAAAAGTTCCCTGTTGGACACCAGAAAAGGACCATTGTGGTTTAACCAAGCAGGTGCTTAAATACCACACAGTCAGTCACTTTCTCAGAGCCCTGTGGTGATAGAGGAGACAAATGAGGAGAAAAAGCAAAATTCATGGCTTGAGATAAAAACAGTATGACAGGAGAGAAAGGAAGCAATAATAATAATAATAATAATAATAATAATAATAATCCTATATACAAAACAAGTAATGACCTGTTGACAATGCCCAAAATATCACACCAGAACTACCTTTCCTCCTGGTTTATATACTGAGGATGATGTCATATGGTGTGGAATATACCTCTAGCCAGGTTGTGTCAGCTGTCCTAGCTGTGTCCCCTCCTGGCTTCTTGTGCTCCCCCAGATTCCTCACTGGTCAGGTGACATGAAAAAAGGAAAAGCCCTTGACTTAGAGTAAACACTGCTTAACAATAACTAAAATATCCTTTTTTTTCTGGTCAATATTCTGGTCCTAAATCTAAAATACAGCACCATACCAACTACCAGGAAGAAAATTAGCTCTATTCCAGCCAAAAACAGGAACCTGTTTTTATCAATCACAATATAACATATAATTGTAATATTGCAACTATTATCAATTTAATATAATTGGAAATATAAGTTGATCTGATCTAATGTACTTGAGTTTGGGGGAAGAAGAAACTAAATAGAGTAGTGAAAACGAACAACAGAAAGACTGTGTTTTCAAAAAGTTGTTAAAAGTTTTTGCTTCTCCTAAAATACTTGCTTCTTAATGAAAGCTTACAGCTATTCCAAAGTATTCTGGAGTCTGTTTTTGCTTTTCTCTTTGTAAGGGAACTTACTGCACTGTTGTATTTCAACCACTAAAACTTCCACACCAGGAACAGGCCAGGGGCAAAGTTACTCTGATTTTTGCACTGTCCCAGAACTGTGTTTTATTACTGTATCCCCTCAGGTCCCTAAGTTACAATAGATATCAAAGTCAGCTTTCCAAATCTATTTTCACAATAATTCAAAGTGGTTTCAATCTTTTTTTTTTTTTTTTTTACATTTTCCATCTGTACCATGTTTAATATATGAAGCCAATTATATGTGAAAATGTCAAATGGTCTGATTTAATGAAAAAAATAAAGACCACATGTACACTTGAGGAGAATAACCTGTGTTATTCCTTGCATTTATCCTATGCAGCAGAATATAAGTACAGGTTTTTGTAGCTTGTTCAGAAGTGTTGTTGGTAATATTTTTTTTTGCATTCCCTTGTCTCAACTTTATTCAAAGTGGATGTAAACAATAAATAAAATTATTGCCAAGGTTACTTTTCCTAAAAGTGGCTGCTATAATCAGAAAAAGGATGCCATAAAAATGGTATCTAATATCTCACATTTATTCTCCCTCAGTGACTTCTTTATCAATTGTGCTCATTTTGCAAGTCGAAACAAGATCCTTCTGACTGCCAATACTGCAGTTCCACATGTTACTTGAAAAGGAGACAATATTCTTCTACTCTCTTTTTCAACGATACAGATTTTTGAATAAAAACCATACCCACCCATCTGGATGATAATGCAGGAGGTAAACATAAGGCTTTGCAATTCTGCTTTGCAGTTCAGATAGTGGAAAACATATTTATAGTTAAATGTATGAAAATGCTAAAAACCTGAGGCAGATACTTGAGCTGCCAATTTGTGATTGTCCTTCTGATGCCAAAGCTTTGACTCCAACAGCAGGCCTTGAGGTATGGCAAGCATCGAAATTAATGCAGCAGTGATTTTGAGTAAGCACAGCAAAGTTTAAAATAACTGAAATTATACTGAACTGTTGTCTTAGGCAGCATCTCCAGTGAGCTGATTGAGAGCTCAAGTCTGGACCCAAGTCACAGGACTTTTATGGCACAGTTTCTAACAAACTGTCAGACCCTTAGCACCTTATTTAGCCCTGAATGGTGTAGAAACAGAAAAAACTCAGAATGTAAAAATAGTCAAGACTGTTAAAACTCAGTGTTGTGTTGGTTTACAAATTTTCTGGTGGACTTTTGGCCTATGTATAGAAGAAACAAGGGAATCCACAATCAATGTAAGGAATAGTTTTCCACTTTTAATTTCCTTCTACCTTCTTCATAACAAGCCTATGTCTTTTCTGATTCTTTACTGATGATCAAAGATAAAGGAATGAATATTCCATTGTTACACCTGAAAATAAACTTTTTCTCTATAGCAGATACAAAGCACAGAGAATAACTGCTGGGACAGAGATAGAATTAAGGCTGGCATTAAAACGTTGCTCTGCCTTTTTTAGTGTTAGTGTTTTGCAGATTTTAGGGCTTCTTGTTTAAAAAGTATATCTTTGGTGTTGTGTGTTTCTTAATAATAAATTATGTCATCCTGTTTTACATTGACAGGACCAGAAGCAACTTCTTGTATGAACCTGAAGTCTTACATTACAACATTGAAGGGGAGATGTGG
The DNA here is from genome assembly GCF_023055355.1 of Agelaius tricolor. NCBI lineage: Eukaryota > Metazoa > Chordata > Aves > Passeriformes > Icteridae > Agelaius > Agelaius tricolor. Next base: position 50,900,949 of record NW_027269262.1, on the reverse strand, counting down.
AAAAAATTAGGAGATTTTGTTTTGGGAATGATGTTTTTGTTTTTTCCTCCCTCATAAATTTAACAATCAAAAGACTCATTTTGCTGCAGGTTCAGAAAATGTAAAATTTAAAGTATTTCTAAGTGGCTGGCACATATCATTAAAAAAAATTATTTGCTCTAACTTGCTTTCTTTGATTTACTTGGAATCTTTAAAAAAACGATCTTTCTGCTCACTATTGACAATGTAACCTATTGTTTGTTAAGCGGCCAAGATCAATTTACAAACCTTTTTTTAGAAAAAAACTTTAAACAGGCAAAATTAATGGCATAGTATGTGCTGTTTCTGATAATCCAGTTAAAAAAGCAGCAATACAAATCTAATAAATGTTTTCAAAGTTTCAATGAACTGTCATCAGAGCAACTGCTGTATTGATCATTCTCTCTTTTCTTCTGCTCCAAAGGGTTACATTTATGCAGCTCACATATCTATTAAAAGAATAATCTTTCCTTCAATAACCTCTATTTTTTCTGAGCTTTTAGCACATTTGATGTACTGCTGCTTTTTAGAGTTTAGAATTTATAAACAGCATTTTGACTGGCACACAATGGTTCAGTGTGAGTTACCTAAACATATGCACTTATTTAACTATGGAAATTGTCACAGTGTCTTTCACAGCTCTACCTGCAACTGTGAAATTGTCTGTGCTCCAATACTTCATTGAATGCCTGACTTAGAGATGCTGAAGACTTTTGCAGTGTCAAACTCTAATTATCACCAAAGATCTTCTTCTAGGTGTTTGTTTACACATATATCACCCCAGCAAACTTCCCAGGACTTCTCTCTTATTTATTTTCTCCCATCCCATTGTATGTACTAAGCTCTAAACCAGCTTCTTCTTTAAATTTCAGTGAAGGAAACACATTGCCATCAAGTTGCCCACCAGACATTGGTGCAATTGACAAGATTTGCAGTAGAATAAGCAACAACCTAAGTGTGTTTACAGTGAATGCATTTTATTTCAGATGTTCAGCCTTGGGCACTGTCAGGTTACCCTCAGAACCTTCTCTAGCTTGACCTTTCCTTGATTAATGTTTTTCCCCTGGCAGAAACTTCTGAATAATCTTTCCCCCTTGCTATTGCTTTTTCTTTCTTTGCAGCTGCCTCTCTTCCTAACATACCATTCACCCACCACAAATAACTGTTGTATTTGTAAATAAGGCAGACAGACAGACACTGACTCATAGCCACATATAAACCACCCAAATTGTCTGTAGCTTCCACCACATTTCACCTTTCTTGTCTGAAATTAACAATGACCAAAACTGGCTGCTATTAAAGTTCTGCAAAGCATATTAAAGGCAAGCTCACCAATAAAGTTTAATCATGTTTTTCTGAGCCATATTTCTCTGGTTCATATTAATGGGATTTATGATGTCTGTGTAGTGCAGGATCTTTGCCCTCTCCTCTTATTTCTTTTCCCCTTAACTGAAAATGTAGCCTAGGTTAAACAAAAGCCATAAAAGCTATGATCAGTAAAAAGAGAAAATCAGATGCAGTGTGAGATGTTTCAGTCAAGCAGCACAGTTAGAAACTCAACCCAGAGGTGCTGTTGATTCAGTTTATGTGTGATGCTGAATAAGCTGGAAGCTGTTCTCAAGATTCTTTGTTTAAAAACTGAGTACCAAAGAAAGTATTTCTGCCAAGTACTGTCCCATAGCAAATGAAAAAGTAATTTCATTCCTTTTTCATTTCCTCAGATTACAGACAGTCAGGAATCATACAAAGACAGAAAATCTATTCTTAACTTCACTGGAATGGGTGAATCAGTTCAGATTAAAGAAGAAACAGCACAAATCTTTGACTGAAACTTCAGCCAAACAATTTCAAATGTTCTAGGATAAAAAGGGGTTTAGTTAGCTTTGTGCTATTATTTCTAGTCCATCACTTCATCTTTTCTAGTGAAATCAAAATACTAAAATAACAGAAAAAATGTCCTTGTGTTTTTTCAAAAAACCTAGAGGTTCATTTTAAACATATGCGTCATGGTATGCAGAATATTTTTTCATGTCTGGCTGAGTTTGAAAGCAAATGAATGCACAATAGGAAATTATAAAAAAAAAATTGAAAAAAAAAGTTTGAAAGTGTATGCTAGGGCAGATATGCAAATTAGTAATTTGCAAACAAGCTTTTGATAGAGTACTGTCAGCTGGATCCATACCTCTGTCCTTGCTAGAACTGATGGGCAGCACATGTGTCATATTTAAATCCTGCTATCTATAAACTATTGTTTGAGTGTAAGCAATCCATTCTATTTAGCTTTGAATACAACATATTATAAAGGAAAATCTAGTAAATTATAGAAGCCAGACAAATCAGAGCAGTGCAGATTCTAGGACTCCCTATATGCAAAAGGACTTTTTTGAGGCTGTGCTACTAATGATGTTACTGTGTGCTGCTGGAAGCTCTTTTTCAAAAGCTTCAGGATTAATTTGCTATCAAAATGGATGACAAGCATTCACACAGAAAATAATGATATTTTTAATTCATAATTTATCATGTCATGTGATGCCATAAATTAAATAAAGCTGTATTAATTCTAAGTGAAAACATCTTTTCAGGGGATAGCAATCAGTTCTCACGTGATTGTGTTTCTCAGACAAAGTGGGAGGGTCTGTGAAATAGCTCTCCCTTAAAAAAATAAGTATTTTCAAAACCTGGTGAGGAAGTATACAGGAAGAAATATCTGGAATGATAAACTGAATACAGTCATTGTTCAACTATGTTCAACTATTGTTCAACAAAAAGTAGAGTAGTTTAAATTTTTTTATATGTAGAAACACATTTCATATCACTTTTCAATCTCTTTTATTCAAATAAGATTATTTTTGTTGCCAGTAAGAATATTTTCAGTGTGGATAGGATTAAAAACTGAGGACCAGACTGAACAACCTTTTCTCTAGTGGAAAACCTGTGGATGAAATAATGACAAAATTTGATATCATAAAGTGACAAAGAGAAATATTTCACAAAATACATGCTGTTCTTTCTAGTTCTTTCACTAAACTATGAGGGACAAGAAGGAGCATAAGCTAAAAATTTTCAGAAAAATTTGGTCAGGTAACCTTCTTCCCAGACATAATGATAGAGAGCACAGCACACTGCATTTAAGTAGGAAACTGAACAAACCCCAGGCAATTCTAACAACTCCCATGCTTCTGCTGCACTTGTGAATATCAGAGTGCCTTGGAGACAAGGCTTCACTGTTGGCTGGAGGAGTCCTTGGGGAGGTGGGAGCTCTGGCTCAGATGTCTCTCTTCAGTTTGCTTTCCCTCCCCTTGCTGGCTGTCCTCATTCTCCTCAGAGAGCTCTTACTGCGTCAGAGAGAGCACAGAGCATTATCTCCTTTGTTCCAGGAGATAGCTGGGAAGTTGGAACTGAGCTGCTTGACTGTATTTGGACTTGGCTCATTATGAGCATACCCAAAAAATTCACACGAGGAAAAATTGCAAGCAGAATTTAAGGTGCACCTAGATATTTAAGGGGTGAATGGAGATGTAAATGCTGGACAAACACAAAAGAACATTTACGCTCCTTGGAATTCATCTGGACTGTGCAAGGGCCAGGCACAAACTCATCAAGTTAATAGTGGCCAGATTTCTACACCTATGTATTTTGGGTGTAGATACAGCATGATACAAAGGTGCAAACTAGGTATTGAAAGCAAATGCTGTCCTGCTAATGCAGAGCCCTGACTGTAAGTAGAACATGTTAAAACAGACACTAATTTTACAAAAAATGGAAATGTAATCTTGCAGTCCCAAATCCAACACAGCCTTCTCCAGTTTAAACCCTCTAATTGTGCTCCTGGGAAGTGCATGCCCACTATGCATCTTCTCTGTGAATATAGCTTTGGATTAGATTTTTAGGTCTCTTGAAACACAGAACGGTAATGTGCAGGTTATTACAGATGGAGACAGATCAATACATCACAATACATCACATGTTTACAGGTAAAGTGGAGTCAAATAATTCCTTCCACTTGAATTTGATATTATATTTATTACTTCTTTTTAAGTTCTAAATACCATTGACACAAATTAGAAATTTTCTGATAGTACCATGATTTTTAACCTAGCAGGAAAAGGCAAAACATGATTTGAAGGTTGGAACTCCAATGATGTGTAGAGACCAGTATTCTGCACATGAAGAAGGGTGGTACAGGTCATAATGCTAGGTCCCCAGCAACATTTGTACTAAAAGCTGGTCTATTTTTACCAAAAAAAAAAAAAAAGAAAAAAAAAAAGAAAAAAAAAAAAGAAAAAATAACTGAATTTGTCAACAAACTCCAGTGTCAGATAAGTGAAGTCAGTCATATTAAATTTTTCATAAATGACTCTCCTAATTTCTAATTTTCTGAGTAAGCATCTTAAAAACATTGAGTTTGTTTTTCAAAGGTCCTGAATAATTAAAGCCAAGGGAAAGACACATAGAAAATTCTTTAAGTATGCTGAAGTCTTTGAAAAAATCAATATTTTGTGATACAATGTTTGCAAGTTTAAGCTGCAGCTATTTTGGTGCACATCTTGCTCATATGCAAATGGAGATTATCTTCTTACGTTACCTAATGAGCATTTAGATAATAAATTCATTACAAGGCAAAATTTCTGCAATACTTGGCTACCTAAGAAAGTCAGATGGAAGGCTGGTAGTATTTTTTTACACATCACATTTCCCAGCGGCTGCACGTGAATTCTGTACTCATATGACTCCCTCACACAGTAGTGATATGAGAGAACAAGTTTCAGACCTATACCATCTCTACTTCATTTTTTTTTTTTCCATTTTTTCTTTATAAACTGGTTTTCATGGAAATTTAGTTGAGCTGATCGCTCATAATATACATTAATCATCACATAGTGTTTAATAGCTTTACATAAGTATGGTGGTGCTTAGAAATTCAGGAAGGCATAAGGCTCTCCAGTTTCATCAGATGTGTTCTGGGCAGAAAACAGTGTGTAGTTAAAAATATGATACTGAAACAAAGAAAATTACATTCTGTCCATTTTTCACTTGAAACAACAGCCAAACACATTGCTTATAGCAGTCAATTTGGACATTTCTAGGGCCCTGAAGAGAGATGGGAAAGCTGTTGGGCAGAGCCATCAGGTGCACTAATGAGATAAGGGAGCTGGAGAGATCCTTTGAAAATAGTTGTTGGAGAGGCTAGGAGGAGGGAGTTTGGAGGTTTGGGTTTTTCATTTTGGGGCCACATATGCTCCAGGAAAGATTCATATTTCCTATCTCAAAGGAACACACATAGCATACCAGTAGGAAATACCAAACAATCATAAGCAGTGCCCAGCAACTTCTGCTCTCAATGGATGTAAGTACAGAGATGATGAAAAGGCAGCTAAACACCAAATTGAATAACAGTGACTCTAAAATAAATCACAGTACTCAGTTCAAGTGTAGCCAATATTATCCACATCCTTTTGCCAAAACAATAAGAAATTATTGTCAATTCTGGACAGACATTTTAAGACAATATTTCCTTTCCTTCATTTCTAGAGGAGAAAACAATTGTGTGGAGAATGTTTAAGAATGTATCTTTTTTCTTTATCAGACATTCCATAACTGACTAACCTGCTTATTCTCTTGGAAAAAAAATAAACCAATAAAAACAATTAGTTGAGTTGAAATTGTATGTTTGACAGTTCAGCAAAAGTTCAATTTTTTCCAAAAGTGGATATACTAAACTCTGTGGATGAGTTTAAGTAATCTAGATTATCAAAGCAGACTCGAAATTACTCAGGTAAATAGACATTTTTATTTACAGAATTATTTAAAATATTTTTTTTTCTCTTATGATCTCTACTTGCTTAAAACATACACAGATTGTTCCAAAATCATACATGACCCAGAAAATAGAGATCTGAAAATTTTTCAGTATTTCTTTTTAGCTTGCAACCTTTTTCTTTCCAGTCAGTTCATGACCATTAAATTTTATATGTATTTTCTTCCACTAATGATGACAGAAAACTGATTCAGAAAAGTAATTGTGCTGGATTTCTTCAGTTTAAAAGAACACTTCTACTTTTCATATGAAAAAAAAAAGAATATGAATAAAAAATTCACACATGCTCTTATGTTGTTTCAAAGTCAATGCTCTTTGGATCTTTTGTCTCATAAACCTGTGGGGTTTTCTGGAAAAAATATTCACACAAATAAATGCTTTGTATATTTTAAAAAATAAAAATAACTCATTATGCTTTTTTATGACTATGAGATAATCATATCTCTTTTGAAACACCTCTCTGCAAGTGTAAACTACAAAATGCTCTCAGATCTTTAGGAGATCAAAAAGCTCATAGCTTTGAAAGTCAGTCTCAGTTAACTGCAGAAACTTCTACACATTTGGATATTTTATGATTGTTAAAATTTTGAATATTTAAAGACAGGACTAGATTGGCAGAAAGTGGGGTAATGTACTTCTTGAATGTGTTTGTGGTAAGGTACTTCTTGCATGCATTTGTGTTCAAAGGAGACTAGTATACAAATCTGCTTGCAGAAGAATTAATTTTGGAAATCTTAGCCAGTAAGAACATTAACCTTTTCAGACACTTTTAAATAGATTTATTCAGAAATTCTTTTCCTAATGATCTCACCCAGGGTTTGCTTTGACGTAACTGGGGCTTGTGTATCGAGCTGCTGAAGATTACTAGATTTGCCCTCATTCTATCTGAGGAAGAATATTTCCTCCTTCCATCCAAATGAGGTCCTCCCAGACCAGTCTATTAGGCAATGAAAGGAAGAATGGGGTCAGCTAAAGATGGCAGAACACCATGGAAAACAAATGTCTTTTGAGAATAATGCATTACAAGATCTTCTGATGAAGGAAAGAATGGACCAACCCCTTTTCCTCTCTTCTCTTCTCTTCTCTTCTCTTCTCTTCTCTTCTCTTCTCTTCTCTTCTCTTCTCTTCTCTTCCTAAGATTAAGATTTAATAATTATGTATTTGAAATGCAAAGGCAAAAATCATGTCTGTCATATTATTTCACTTATAATTTTCATCATATCTGAAAATTACGTTGTGTATATTTTTTGTCAAAACTTGAATCAACACTAAGGGTCAAGAACACTACAATTGACTACCCTAGCAATGAACTTATCTATTCTTCATTTTCCAGATACTATCGCCTAAGAAAAAAAGAAAACCTTATATAAAAGGAATACAGAATAAGAATATGGTAATGGGAGAAGCCAACATAAACCAAATCAAGGAACAACACAATATCTTAGAGTTATATTTAGTCACACTCAGCTGGGACATGGAAAAGGAGACTAATTACAGAGGTTAGATGGGTCAGAAGTTAGGAAATTAACCTTAGATTTAGAAGACTCACAATCTATTCCCTACTCTGCCACAGACTTCCTAGGTGAAACTGGTCAAATCCTTTTACTTCTGTCTTGATTTCAATTCTTCACATGCAAAACTGAGGATAATAATACTTCCCCCACGCATTCTGTTAATGATTTTCATTATTTGAATGTTACAGTGGTTTAGATTGTATAGATTCGGGTAAGGGCAAAGAGAAGGACAAAAGAAATGGTGTTTTTCTGAGAAGCTGAACTGCCTACAGAGAAAAAGACTCCAAAATAATTATAACCATTAAGGCAAACTCTGCCTTCAATGGGTTGCAATTCAGATAGCTGAAATTTATGCTGTAATGTCACTGTGGGTATTTATTTCCTTAAATCTCCTCTTTGTTTAAATCAGAGCCCTACCATTACTTTGGCCCATTTTTTTGTGCTGAAATAGAATGGTATTTATTAATAGGTTGCTCTTTTAGTTTAAGTCTATAATTTAAAGTAACTATGAAAGTCAAGATTCAGTAAAACCTGCATCCAGAAGTTCACAGAAGCTCTGGTAAGGGTGGCAACTTTTTTGAAAGTGTTCCTAAATTATATCAATTGCATGGTTTGTGGTATTATATACACTTAACAGTTTTCAAAGAACTAGCAGACAATTGAATCTGTTTCTGTACATTCATTTAATTTAAAAATATATATTTTCTCGGTCTTATATTTATTATTTTCAATATAGCTGATAAACTGCTGAGGCTGAAATATATCAGGCCATTATGAATCCAGTATAGTAAGGACAGTTCATAATTGCATCAAATTGCATGATTCTTCCTTTAAAAAGTCAGGCCATGAAAAGACATTTCACAGGGAAAGTTAAGGGTAGCAAAAAAAAAGACCAGCCAGTAACTTAATTTATATGCACACCCACAGACTCTTTCCTACAGCAAATAGACAGACAGCTCAGCTATCTACAGCTTTCTCTCACCTTTTCAGTACCTCTGTGTATCATTTATCCACATGAGCATTCCAAGGGGTAAATGGGAGTGAGAGCAATTAACTGGGCAGTGCAGCCTAATGGAGTTGTGGCCCTTGTTATGTTCCCCTTATTTGCGTCACCTGCTCCAACTCTGCTTCTTCAGAGGCATCCGCCCAACTGCACAGCACTCTTCCCTGCTTGTGCAGGTAATGCTCTTCATGTGGCCTCTTAAATGGAAAAATTTATCCTCCAGGAAGTGAGTCACACTTCAGTTAATGATGATGCTGAAGCTAGTAGGGGACAATGCAAAGGTTAACATTATTATTTTGCAGCTGATATATTAACGGTATCATCCAGTTTTCCTGGGAAAAGAGCAGTGGTTAGCTTGGGTGTGGTCACTATAAATTTCTGTAAAATAAAGAAGATCCAAAGAATAAATTTAATTCAGTCAAGAACTCACTAAAAAGCATTCAAAGATAGGGGAAAATATTTCCAAATTATTAAAATTTATTTCATCAGGTATAAATGTTGATCTCTATTTGATAAAACCACCCTTTCAATCCACCCCCCAGAGACTTCTCATGTAAATCAACTATGATTTACAGCTCGTGCATGACTTTATGCCCTTCTAGTAAAGTCTAAGAGTTACAGACTATTGAAATCAATTAAACTACTTATCACTATCCTTTAGAGTAGGCTATAAGGACAATGCAAAAGTTCTGAGATTAAGTTGTTTATTAAAAGCAAGAATCAACAGAATTGAGAGGTAATTTATTTCCAAATATTATGAAAATGCCTACATGCATAGTGATTACAATGGTATTTTAGGCTATGTCAAAATGGTATGAAAAATCTTAGAGATTAAATACATCTAATCAAAGATTTGTATCATTTTATAATAGAGATCTAGCAAATTTACATTAGTCTATAAAGAAATCTATAAGTAGGATTTATAAAATACATCAATTTTCTTTTTTAATTGATGAGTGTCACTATATAAGAATTTGCATCTTAAATGAAAATAAAACACAGAAATTCGACTATTGCAGAAACGAGACCTTTTTCAATACCTGTGAAAGCCTACAAATTAAGAGTTTAATGTAATATTTTGCATACTATTTCATACTTAATTTTATTTTCATTATTCTTATTATATATGACAGAACATTCATTAATTTAGGGTTTCTGTTGACATTTTTGTCTTTTTTTTTTTTGGACTTTAAGCAGCACTCTTGCATGCTGCTCTGAGGAAGGTTTGAGAGGGTATGAGTCTTGGGTTTTGTCATTGAATATTTGAAAACAAACAAGCTTCGAGTAGTAAATTTGCAGACAGATTTGCTCAAAATATCTTTCCTAAAGCATAAGAATAGATTGTTTTCCTTGGTTGTTACTCCCAACTCCCACTCCAGTAGCAGATCCAACATATCCTGAAGACAACACAGGACCCAAGTGGAAGTACAACCAATATACTAATGACAAAAGTTGTAGTTCAGAAAAATAAAGATGAAATAGCTCTCCTTTGCACCTACACACCTAAAAAATAATTTTAACCCAGTTTTGCCATCTGAAAATACTTTCCTTCCACAAATTCTTTTTCTTTTTATCTCACACAATTTTAATATAAAAACAAAGACAAATCTCTACATTGGATTCCATTGCTTCCAGGACTGACTTGGTGTGAGTCAGATCTCAAGACCCTGAGTGACAGCAAACATACCACTCAACACCACTCATATAGCAAGAACTGACCAGGGCCAAAATCATCTCTCTAGTCAATCTCATGTTGATTCTGCTGTATAAAGATTTTGTGTACTGAACCAAGAGAGCAAGGAATTTAAATACAATAGATGACATGAAATCTAGCCCAGTTTTGACTTAAGGTACATGGTGGAGTGACCGAAATGAAACACTGATGATCCCATCATATGCTGTGTGACTCCCAAAGGACCAAAATCAAAGCCACAAATAACTGTAATTTCTTAGGAAGATCCTTAAACATGTTGATTAACTTTACTCCTAGCCATTGGGGTTTTTTGTGCAGCTGCTGAAACAGTACCTTGTCCTGCAGTATTCAAACTGACAGCAGCCATCCATAGCAGTAATTGCATATAACATTCCCTACAACAGAATCACAGTTGTCCATGTTTGACCCTGGCATGGAAGCCACTCATAAACACACAAACCCTCGTTTAAGCAGCAGACAGATCAGGAGGAGGGGGAAGTTCCCAGCTTTACTCCTGCCAGAACCTGGCTGTGCTGCTTGGCTGTTGGATTTGGCTGTGACAGCTTCCACCAAAGGGGAGACAGGTCGTGCTGCCCTGTGACTGAGAGTGCTGCAGTGCAGGTCTGGGGAGCCCCCTCCAGAAGCAGCAAGATCTCCTCCTGTACCCTATGTTCAACAGTGGCTGCCAGGGCAAGGTTCCCTCTGCCTACCCCAACACAAACTTACCTGTAAAAGGGTTCTTGCAGCCATCTCAGAGCAAAAGCTGTATTCTCTCAACATATCCTTCCTTCTTTCCTTTGGTGAAACTCATCTTTCTGAGTTAAAAGGGAATATATCTTATGGTGTAAATTGGAATCCAGACTAACATCTCTCTAAAGACACTTATAATCAAATAGCATAAATCATATAGTTAACCTTTTGACACGGCAATTTTAATTAATACATTTTTAATCATACATGACAAGTTGTATCTCCTAATGAGTGATGACACTGGCTCAAGAAAGAAGTACGTATTGGGCCTCAGAAATTTTGCATTAGGCATGGCTGTGTGGATTTTAACAATCACCTTACTTCCCCATTCAGGAAAGCTCCTGAGCTGCAGCTTCAATACGAACATATGAGTTGCCTACAGACATTCTAAAAAAAATCTCTTTGAATCAAAGTCTTCACTTCCAGGTAGCTTTTTTCTCAATATGGACAATAGAGACTACTTAATCTAATTGCACTCTCACAAGAACAAAAGGATAATTCCTAAACTCTTTGGGGCTAAAAGATGTCACTCGCACTTTCATCTTGAGATAGTTTAATTACTAATCTCTACAGACGGGTTTTTCTTCTTATATGCAGTGAAGGAAGATGCAGGAAAAAGCTTTTATTTCCTTGTAATGTTAGTGATGTGTTTGATGGTCCAGTTCACTAGAAGATCAACAGCATGTGAAGATTTCCCCAGAGACCTTCATAGTTACTGGTGTAGATCTCACCACAATTCAACACATTTATTGCTCTGTCTCTTTTCACAGATGGCTGTGACACTAGTTTTCCTTCTTGGCTTTTTTTAGCAACTGTACTTTAAAGAAAACAAGCTGGACTAACAAATCTTGTTAAGATTCTAACATAAAGCACTAAAAGGGTAGAAAAAATCTCAGTTAAAAGTGAAATGTACCATATGCCCTCGAACAACTATGCATCATTTAGAACTGCCTTTGTGACTGTCTTATTGTCCCCAATTGCACCTGGATGTATGTAGAGATAAAACTTTCACTACAAGCTGTAAATAGCTTCCTTTTCATTATTCTTTTTGTCAGTACTGAAAAATACTTTTTTTTTATAGGTTTTTTCCTGAGAGATTTTATATACAAAAGCTGTGTAACGGTTTCATAGATATCCTTTGCTATGAACATTTTTCGTTCAAGAATGTAAACCAATTTTAATTAATGGGGATGAGTTTTTAACCTACTTCCCTTTTACAGGACTTACTAAAGATAAAAGTGATGTATGGAGAGTTGCTCTCTTTGAGTATGTTATAACCCTTATTTGCATAATAGAAGAGACTATGCATAAACCTAAGAGTAATCATAAATGTATATTAATGAAGACATTTATAGACACATGAAAATGTATGCCATGTCAGGAAAAAAAATCTAAGATATTATTGTTGACAGATTCAATACAGATGATGTAATGTATGTTAATATTATTATAAATTCTTATTGTTATTCATAGGCTTATATTAATATTGTCATTATGAATCATATTCTCTCAGTTCCCATGAGAAAATAAAAATACATGATGGAAATACACAGTGGCAAAGTGGCATTGTCATGTTTATATTAATGTCAAGTTCAAATTAAAATTAGTTCTAAAATTAGTGACAAAGACATTGTTTTTGCATTTAAAAACAATCAGCATTCATGTTAATGCTGCTAATAAATTGATATTGAAATAACCAGCTTCAATAACTATAGATTGAATGTGTTTGTTGTCAAAGTAAGTGGAAATATAAGCTTTTGAAGTTGTCATTACCGAGCAATGAATAAGGAAAATGATGTGCAGACTCTTTGCTTATGAATATGATGGTCCTGATTCTTTTTCCTGATGACATTTATTTTGCCCTAGAGTTGGTTTATGGATGGCACACTGTTCTGTGGGGTTTTTTTGCTTATGGCACAGCAGTCAGGTTTAGGACTTGTTGAAGGGCATATATGGCTCTGAGATCAAAACAGAGGGTAGTCACTGGGTATCATAGGGTTGACTGAGCAGTACTTCACCTTCCTTCACCTCAGTTTCAGCTTTGGACCACATGCAGTGTTGAATTATCTTTGGTCCAGCCTGCTGCAAGAAGAATCCTGATGTTTGTTTGCTCCATTCAATTTCCTAGGAAACATTTAAATGAGAACTTATGCTAAATATAGGGGGTTTATTAACATGATGATTGAAATTGTTTCACCTTTCTTCTTCAGCCCTGCGCCAGTGAGGAGTTGTTTGTTGTATACAAAGTACAGTCAGCATTTTTGTTCATTGTAGGCACAGTTTGTGGTAACTGGGAGTGGGGCTGGGGCTGAGCCACATCCCCAATGGGCTGTAACTGTGTAGGACAGGTGAAGAGTGTTGAGGGCAAGGAGGGATGGAATGCTGAGGTGTACTGAGCAATCACAAAAGGGGAGAAAGGGCACACAGGTGTTAAGGATGAAAGAGGAAGGGTATAAAAGGTTGTACTGAAGAGCAAGAAAATGCTGATGTTTGAAGACTTCTTTGGTGTCAGTCATACCTCCACCATCAGTTCTGTTTACATCAGGTAAAATAAAGTACCCAGGGTTTGCTAATAACAAGCAGACACCTGATCCTTTCACCACTTTTTCTCCTCTATTTTATTTTCCTTAGGCCAAAAAGAGATAGAAAAAATTGATATACAAATAGGACTTGGTATATTATCATTTCCCGGACAAAAGCTAAAACAGTTGTAATACACCAAAATATATAATGAGCACCACTTGTGAGAATCAGAGTTTGGATTGAATTATGTTGCTAATTTGAAGAGGATTTAAGAAAATCTAATAGTTGATCCTTTGAGAAATATGGTATCTATACAGGGAGAGGTTAATTTTGAAGTTGAGTTGTATATGGATTCTCATGGACACAACATACTTTCTATACCAAGCAGTACTTGCAAATGCACATCTGTATACACAAAGGACTTTGAATGCATATAAGAAACTATCTCTTTATACAGTAATTTAATTTTCTTGTTTCCTTTCCATAGATACTTCACAATGTAGATAGAGATTTTCATATTATTCTACCTATGGAACTTGTCCTTGTTTTCATAAATATTTGGGCTTAACTAAGGATACAAAAATCTATACAATGAGAAACTATGCACAAGATTTATACTTTAATTTTCTATCCATCTTTCTATTCCCTGACAGGTTACATTTCATTCAAACTATGCATTACTAGTGTCACAGGGGTATTGATAAAAACACAAAAAACCTGCATAGATGGAGCAACCATACCCAGTTGTTATCCCACTTGAGAAAAAATATCTCACTCTCTTTTACATTAATGTAAACTCTCTAGATTATTGTCTTCTCTGAGTTGAACTGAATTCTGCAGTCACACTGGTTAAAACCTAATTTAATCTACATGGGAAAATTTATTTCAAAAAGTAGGCTAATTAGTAGTCTGCACTAGTGTACAGATGCCCTAGGTAGAAGTGCACAGAAACATTTGTGAAAGATGAAGAATTCAAAAAGATATAACTTCAAACTAAACAGATTTAAAGTGAGAAAGAAATGTTACATCAAGTCCACCCAATAAGAACTGATAATTTTGTCTGCAAAGCCCTAATCTTGTTTCCTGTTCAGGAAAAGATGACCTCAGTAATGCATAGAACCCTGTTTCAGACAAATATTTTATTGGCATGATTATTTTAATAATGGAAATTATCCCACTAAAATCTATTTACAAAATCAGTGAGTAAGATACCTCAGAGAGCTTCATCCTACAGTCTCTTTTAGAAAAGCACTCCTTTTAGCCTAGAAGCACAGATCTTTGTATCAATGTCTTGGCAAAAAACCAAAAGAGAACTGTATTCTAAAAAGTATTTCTGAGTTTAATTTTCCACCTAATGTGCAGGAAAACAATCAAGGTCTTTTCTTTAGGTGTATTTTCAGACTGTCTTGATTTGTGTATGGATAGCTCTGACATTAATAAGTGATGGTGCCACATTTGGATCGTGCCTGTTCTGATACCTCAGAACTGGAGAAAAAGACATCATTCCCTCCCCCCTTTTTTTTTCTGCCCATCCACCTTTCATTTCTAGGGGATGAGAAACCATGTCTAACTCAGGGAAAGGAATGAAACACAGACATGCTACACAGCAATCTGCAGCTTAAGCCTGGCAAGAGATCAGCCTCTAAAGTGCTCCCTTTCAGAGAAGCAGCTTACCTACCTTCCATAAGTATGTGAAAGTCTGTTTCTTTTCTACGTTTTGTCAACACTTGTTTATCTCATCCTACCAAATCTCCTTGAATTGAGTTGTGTGTCTGCAAAATGAATCCGAAGCTCAAACAAGCCATTGACATTCTCTGCTCCCACCCAAGAGAAGTTTCATTTTTCTGCTGGCAATGATCCATGACATTTAAATTCTGTCTTCCACAACAGGCTTATAGAAAACTACAGAAAGAAATACAGGCCCAGGGCAGGAAACATAACTTTATCATTCTCTTTTAAAGCAACTAGCAAAGCTGGTCAGGATAATGTGAATTTTTGTTTACTAGCTCATTTCTTGACTTTTTACATGACTGACTTTGGAACATGCTGTAGTATGTCATTTTCAAGATCCAGGCATGCAGAACAACAATAATCTCCATGATCGTGAAAGAATAACAGCCTTGAGACTATACATGATTTTGTCAAGAACCAATTTTAGACCCATTTTAGCAAGGCCAGCAGCTGCTGTTTTAAACAGAAGTGAAAAGGGTGAAAAACTTCCCCAAACAACCCCGGCTCTCAGCTGGCTTCTGCCTGGCCATGTTCATGCCACCACTGGTCTGAAGGGACTCTAAAACAGACAGTCTGGCTGTCTGGTGTATTTCTTCTCACTTACTCCTAATGTTAACTCAAGGCAAAGCTTCTCTTTGATGTGTCGCCTTAAGGAAGCAGCATTACCAGAAACCTTGTCTCTGGGGTCTACAGAAATTCAAGCTGTAGGGAAAATAAGACCAGACTTCTGGAAAATTAATTTCCTTGAAGAGATGTCCCATTCAATGTCACCTGATAAAGTTCCTATGATTTCATGGCAGAACTCTGAGCACTCAAGTCTTCTTCCCACTGACCTTTAACTCAAGCTTTGCATTCCATATTTTTCCTTTTACATCTGACTAAAAAGAAATTATTTCTTGCAGTAATTTGTGAATCTGATGAGGAGCATATAGCTACAACTTTTCTTCTTTCCTGCAGCTCACAATTCCCCTACCTCTTATATTTAATTGAATATTATTTCTATAATAATAATACTAATGAGAATGAGAAAGATATGCTAAATGCATTCTTATAACTACAAATTCATGATTGCTTCCTGACATATGCTCTCCAGGGATTTCCTCAAACTTACTGTAAAAATGTTGGCATTCCCATGGGGAAAATATTACCATGAAAAAAATACACTGTTTTCATATGCAATCTCTATTTATTTAACCATAGTTAAGCTTCGATATTTTTCTCATCCTGTTTCATAATTACATTTGTCATGTATGAGTTCAACCATTTCCATATTTTCTATTGGGCTGAGTAAAATAGTAGGGACCTTTTCAATGTTCCTCCTCTTTCACTCTTTCAACCATTGCAACTCTGTATTTACTGGTACCTTTCTGTAGGTGGTGGAACTGGAGGCTATAGTGCAGGTGTGATCTGGCCAGAGAGGTTTAACCACAACGATGCTGTGCAAGTAATTGTTCCATTGCTTTACTACACGAGATCACATTGCTTTTTATTGCCACTGCAATGCATTACTAGCTCCTTCCTAGCTATTTGCTAGCTGTCAGCTCCAGATCTTTTCTAGCACAAGGCATTTCACATATCTCCTTGAATATCTGGGCTTTGGAAGCATTTTGGTTCTGTTATATAAACAAATCACATTTTTCTGCCTGAACATGTGTCAGAGTATCCACTTATAAGAAAAAAAAAAAAAACAAAAACAAAAAACCAAAACTTTTAGTCACTACAACTAGGGACATGAAAATAGTAATATTTTCTCTGGCCAGTACTCTTCTGGTGAGATTTACTTGCTTTTCTCACCATTCTGCAGAAGGAGAAAAGTGCTATGTTCCATATTTCCCAGACCTAACAATCCAAAGAAGACATGTGTGGCCTAATTAGTACTCATCAGCTCCTTATAAACACATGCATTAATTATCACTGAAAGATACTTGATACCATAGAAGACCTCATGCAAATTAGGCAACACTGGCTTTGCAGTTAACCTAGTCTTGACTTCTGTCCACCTTTCAAACTCTTTTTTCTTTTCCAAGTATCTAAAGAGTTTTCAAGAACAGAAGGAAAAGGAAGAATTGTACCAAGAAACTTGCTGACCCCAAGTGATTCTGAAGACAGACAAATCTCTTTTCTCTTGGTTCCTATGGAAACATCCACCTCTACTCTCCTTTATCACCATATACATTATTTCTCATGTCTCTAGGTATTTTCTTTCTGCTTCCCAAAATGCTTGAATTAAATATACTCTTCATATTTAATCCTTATGTGATTTGACACTTCCCTTATCATCAATGGAAGCACTCAGCAAGATTTCAAGATAATCTTTCACCCACCCATTGGCAAAATCCCCATGATTTCACTAGAGGAAAGGATGGACTGTCAGAATTTCTACACAAAACTGTTCCTATTTTAGATGTGCTTCTTCCAAAAAGACCATGGGTGTTCACCACTAAGGTGAACTGCTGAAGGCCACATCTACCACAGTAGGATGAACTGCTGAAGGCCATATGCACCTCTCTTCAGCATCAAAATCACATCTTGCCTGTGATATTAACAAAGGTAATAACTGTAAGCATGTAGAAATGTGAAATACAGATTGGAAAGAACATATATTGCTTCTTTTTCTAGAGCAAAGTGGTACTTGTGATAGGTTCAGTACTTTAATTGTACCTTTAGGAAAAACACAGTATCAGAAGAAAACATTACAGACTGTGAGTGATATTACATACAAATCATTAATAGATCATTTCAGTACTGATGTATTTCCTATCAAGTTTAAATGAAGGGAGCACAGGAAGACAGAAACTCTTTTCTGAATGCCTAAGCCTGAAACAGTGTTATCCTGTATCTACATGTGAGTTTTTACATTCCCTGATGAAAAGCAAATTTTATCTGACTTCAAGATAAATGGTTCTTCAAGCTTTTTGTTTATAACACTACTTCTACCTTCCCTAAAGAGAACTGTCTTTACCAAGGATATATCATCAATGAAAATTACACTGTGGTCTCATGAACAATTTTTTCAGCAACAGTACCTGAGTGCAAATAAAAATGTACGGCTGTGGATAAAAAGAGAGAAATGTTTTAAATTAGTTCTAATAACAAAACCAATTGCAACACCAAGTCATGAAATTATCACTAAACAGCAGTGATGGAACTGAATACTTAAGTGTGAAAAGAAAGCAAGCTAAAGACCAAGTGCTGGGCATATTTCTAAAAAAAGAGAAGGCCCAAGTAGCCTTCAACTTCCTTTATTTTTGCACTCTTTGCGTTCTTACTAGATGATGTGCAAAGATAGAAACATTTATCATTTTAAAACTTGAGAAAATTTCAGAGAGGGCTTGTGTTTGGGGGCACATAAGTCTCAAGGTTGTCTTTTTGCCAATGTGCTGTACTGTTATTACACTCAGGGTGCACTGCTGACAGTCACTGTTCTGCAAAAATGACAGAAAATAGGGAACCAGAGTAAGCAGTTTCACTTCTTGCACACAAAATGTCAACTTAGCTGTTATCTTATGGCCTAAGTGATTAGCAGAAATACACAATCATTTCTGAGGCTGTTTACTGTATCTGCCACAGAGGCAGCCAAATTCCCAAGCTATCTGAAATCCTCTGCTTCCAGTTCTCAGGGTTGCTTGCTTATATTAGAGATGATGCTTCAATCTCTCACAGTGATTCTGCTGCCAAATTTTTGTGTGTTGCTGTATTATTTTCTAACTCACTTCCCTTTAAGTCATGTTCTCTTTTACCAGAAGGTTGAAGTGATCGGGCACTTTTCAGTACAAAGCCACCAGTCAAACATTTGTTGCATGATTTAAACATGTGGTGAGGGAGAGACTACCTGTATAATTCCATTGTGTTGTTTACTCAACATACCGAGATAAAGTCCCTAAAGGCACTGTAAGTATTAAAAAAAAGAAAAGAAAAAAAAGAAAAAAAAGTTTTTTCCTTTCTCATTCTCTTACTCCCTCATTACTTACTGGGATTTCTTCCAAAATTCTGGAGGTCAGTGTGAGGGGTTTTTTATAACTTAATGTTTGGATTCTAATTCTACACTTGTTTTTCTTCAAGTAAAAGAAAAAAAAAATAAAATGCAAAACTTTTCTCTCAGTTATAGACTTTTCTGAAGAGAAAGTTGGATTCTTAGCTCCAGTGGGAATTACATTTTCTTTTCTCTCTTCAAAATGTGTCTGGTTTTCATAAGGCCTTTAATTATCTAACATATAATTGCCTGATTTGTCTTTTCTAATGTCTCATTTAAAGCAGAATGGTTAAATCTGCCCCTTCTGACAGACTGCAGCCAAAGTAATATTTTATTTTTTAATTCTGAGATAATTTATTATGATAAATAAATTACTTTGTTATGGTAGTGAATTACATTCATAATTGCTGTTTTATTGGCTTTAGGGCTCATTAAAAATATATGTTTCTGTTGTAGTAACTATTTTGCACCAATGCATCTTAGTACTGTGCTTTTTAAAAATATATACTATGTTTGTAATAAAAGTACTGAATTTATAAGCTATTAGTCACCTAGGTAGAGACAAGATCATCTACAATACATACTTGTGAGAGACTCCCCAGAGAATCTTAGCATGAAAAAAAGAGGGTTAACATTCTTTGGGTGGACACAGAACTCCAGTACAAGTCCTCTGACCCCTTATTCTTTATGTGAAATTACATCCAAGCACTGTCTTCCACTAAAAGACTATTTGGAAATTGTATTATGAAACATTAAAGAAAAGCTTTATCTGGGGACACCACATATGTATCAACACTCCAGGGTTTCTGAAACTGGCATCTGTGGAAATCACAGGTTAAAAATATCACCACACCCTTCTTTGGAGTGTACATATTTTTTTCATCAGTTCATAGTAGGGATATGATGGAACAGGCAATAAATGAGACGCTAAAAATGGTGTTCTATAGAAAGGGAATGTGTTTGCTGTTTATATTCACATAATGGTAAACTGAAAAAAGGGTGTCATCTTGCAGAATTCCTCTCTCATAAGTGTGCATCACACTTAAGAATTTTATGCTGAACTAGAAGCAGCTGTGAGAAAAAGGCGAAAAAAACTCCTCCAACTTTTGAGCTTTTTTTAAAAAGTCTTTAAGAAATAGTGCACTGTGTTTTGCTTCAGTGATAGTAGACGAAACACCTCCATGCAGGTTTACCACTGAACAGCCACAGTGGTATTTGTTCCAGACTTAAATGTGCTTCCCACTGACTTTGATTGACAAAGGAAGTCAAAGATGCCTAAAACTTTTGTTCCTCACGGGATCGACCAAAAAACTTTGATATATCTGCATTAGGCACAACAATGTCTGTTTTAAAGAATTTTTCCCCCAACGTATCATCCAAAATCCAGAGCTTTGAGCTGTGCTTCCTATATAATATGAGAGATTTAAGTGCCTTATAGGTATGATCCAAAAGCTCACACCCTTACCTTGGGAAGCAATTGGACAGTCAAAATAGAAATCCAAAGGTGTACATTCTGGGGTTTTCTCATCATATTGATGCCTGTCAGCCAGGACTGCCCATGACATAAGGGCAGTCACAGAGCATTGCTTCCCTCCTAACACTTTGTCCGAGCATGGGTTTGTGGGGTGGGATGTGAGAAGTCATTTTAGGCCAGTCAGTTTTCATGTGGATGGTTTTCATGTGGACATTGCCATGACATGCAATTATTTAATTGCCTTAGCCAAACATGGAACCAGATATGAGGTGGTTTCGGCACAAAAATGGTTGGGGATTACACCAGACCTGAAAGTCGACATATTTTGCTGTGTAAGATCTGGAAAACTCTAGGAAGTAATGTACTCACCTGCAGGGAGCAATGTGAGTACCTTAATAGTCACCTCCTGTCCAATGGTCTTAACCTGAGCAGTGGCCGAGGCTGTGCTTTTTTTTAACTTTGAGGAGAGTGCCACTGTACAGGTTTGGGAGCTGAGCTGAAGGGCAGCCTAGCTTCATTCTCAAAGTAAAAGCTAAGCAGCAGCAATAATGAGCAGGATACCCTTGTCCATCAATGGCAAGCTAACTGCAATCTTTTTAGTGACCATGTATAGTGGCCAGGTCATGTTTCCTGTCACCAGAAGGCAAGAAAAAGCACTCTACAAGTCCTGCTCTGAGCTGAACAATTCTCAAGTAACTCAGGCTGCAGATTGCTGCTTCCTTAGCAATTACATTCAGGAGTGGTCCCCAATTTCTATCTTAAAAGTCAGCTGTCAGTTCCAATTGCCAGTTCTTCTCTTCCACAACTTTTCAGTTAATGGACTGATTTCTGAACTGACCTGGGGTTTGCTTAACCATCATAGGAAAGTTCATTCAAAATAGAATGTTGGGCCGTCTCTAACTCAGCTGATAAAATCACTCCCCTTGCAATGACAGAAACATCAATATGTAGAGAAAGTAAGGAGATTTTTTAGTGTTATTGAAGCATTAGCCTTGAATGCTGGGTTTTGGTAATAAGAAAATGACTCTCTCCCTAGCAGTGTTAGGGCAAAAGGTATTCAACATGATTACATTGCCAGCAAGAAAATTGACATAACAAGGTTTTCTGGCTTTATAACCTGTATCCACTAAAGCAGGTAATCTAGCTGCTAGCCTGGTGAAAATTACCTGTTTAGTGATACTCAGTGGTAACTGATTTCTAATGCAAACGTTTATTGCAGTCATTAGTTTCAATATCTTTCCTATTTGCTTTCGCTAGTGGTGATGATTTTGTTTGTTGAGTTTTTTCATTATCCTTTATTCCAAAACTTGAGTCTTACCAGGCCAGAGAGTCTCAGGTTAAAACAATTTATGATCAGATCTCATCACATTGTAATACCTCTACCTTTCTCATGTTGCCAGATTTACAGACCTAGAAAGTGATGGTCTGAAAGAGATTAGTTGGATTATTAGGACTCCAGATTTGCAGATAAAAAGGCTGGGGTTTCATCCTCCCAACCCTCCAAAGAGATCAATTCTTCTAAATCATTTAGTAGGAAAGGGATTTGACTGAATTAGTGTTCTCTATGATTTTAATTTATAGAATCAGACCAGTGGAAGAAGACCTATGTTACCAATATGGATTTAAGCAGTTTAATGACCACATAAAATTCCTTTACACCATTTTCATAAATAATGTTTGGGCTAAAAAAAAAACCCTAATGAATATTAGAAAGAAACAGAAAAGGAAAAAAATGCAGTTTGCTAAAGTTATCACTGAATGTAAAACTGAGATTCCTAAACTATAATTTTCAAGTAGCATGTGCCACTGAGCCATTAGCATGCACAGAGTGCAGGTCTTCACCACGTCTCAAGGCAGATATTCTTACAGGAGAGTTTCACTACAGCCAGTCTTCTGATGGAAAATTTTGAGTGAATCAGCACCCATTCATTTTTCCTTCCTTGGAGTCTCTGACAAGTAGTAGTTTTGTGATATTTGTCTATTAGGAACCTGGTAGAAATGAGCAAGATCTTTCACACATATCACATAGTTTAAGGCAAAGATTTATTTCCTGGTATTTTTGATAGTTACATTGTGCCAAATTATAAGGTGAAGTTTTAATGACACAGAACTCTATTCAAGTGTTGTCAATGAAATACCTTGCTCTTCTTTGCAGTTAATTAGGGTTAGCTTTAAAATTTCATCAAGGTCAAATATTTCTGATCAAATTTGAAAAATAGATTGACAGGCAGTACTGGACTTTTTAGTAATAGCATTCTCTTGTTTTTATATGGTTTTGGATTTGGAGACCATTTTTCCACATGAAAAATTACATGGAAAATCAAAAAGTTACACAGATCTGTTTGAAGTTGCTGTTAATATGATTTCCAGCTATATTAAAGACACCTAAAGGATACTTTGTAAAAAATTCTTGGTACAAAGTAGCTAAAAGATTTTGGTGTAATGGTCAACATTGTGAGATGGTGAACAAACTGGTAAAGCAGATGGTGGCTGATGTGAAAGCAGCTCCAGCACATATAAATGTTAATGTCATTGAAAAACATGAATATGAAAGGGCGTGCAGTTTCTACTTTATAAATATATAAATTTCACTGACATTGTAAGAAAAAAAGTATTGGAACAAATTTGCCCTCCCCAGGAACCCTCCTCTGTGATATATACCTTGATCTACTACATGAAACCACAAGACCAGGTATTAAAATGGAAAATTTCCATTAGATGTGATTCTAAATGGCTTAGAAGTTCTTAAAAAGCTCTTCTGCAAACCTCATCTAATTTTAAATTAAAATCCATGCTTGTCAGTCTTTTCACCTGAGATGAAGAACATTGCACCACTTATTAGGCATTTCTGGCCTTCAAAATAAACCTTCCTAGAAAAAGATAGGTCTTGTAATCTGCTACACTGTATGAAAATTAAATATTTGCCTAATTTTGAAAAATAATTGGCATTCTTCTTTTTAGAAAGATTTTAGCAGTGCTGGAAATTGCTCCTGTAATCTAAAGTAGAGGCCAGAATCTCAACTAATGTAAAAGATTTTTAGTTCCATCAAATTCAAAGTTGCAAGCCCGTGTACCAACTCTCAATCCAGTAAAGCTGTATGTTAAGCTTCATTCTATTTGGGAACTGGAAGAATGAAGATATGATGTAGCCAGACTGCTCCTTCCTAGCATTGTCAAGATTATATTGATGTTGCCATACAAGTCTGACCAACCATCTTAACAAAGAGAGATTTGTTTAAACCAAGGATGTGTGTGCCTTGCAGGCCTGTCTCAGAGAAGATAGCAATTTCCTCTTGCCCTTTTTCAGTACTCTTTATACATAGTTTTATGAAAAGCTATAATATTCCCAGAGACATAGAAAAGATCCAGCCAGTCTTACTTACTCAGAACTGAAAGTTTTAAGGTTAGTCTTGAGGGACATTATTACACTGCAGGTCAATAATGCCTCATAACCTTTGCCATGCCTCCTGAGGGCAAACACACATATTGTGATACCCCATTCTGCTCTGCTCCAGATGAAAGCCTTTGGAAAGGCTGGCTTAAGGTTAGGAGTTGTATGAAGGAATGCCCCCAAGGATGCTCGGTTAGGGCACCAACCTCGCGTGGAGCAGCAGCAAGTTTGCCTCCCCTGAACCTTGCTCTGTGTATCACTTTATCTTTGAAGCAAAGGTACTAAAGGAATTCTTGGCTCTAACAGGAGATGACAAAATGTTTTAGATCCATGCTTCCCAGACCAGAGAAGCATCTGAGACTTCTCTGCTCATAAACACGACATTTCAAGGCTGAGGAAAGATGACACTGGGTGGGAGGCTTGGTTTGGGGTGGAGAGGCCAGTTTAGGTGGGAGTTTAGGTTGGGGGAGATTGAGTTCTATTCATTTTAAGATTGACTATGTTCTATTCCATTTTGAAGTTTCTCAGATAAGGATAAAAATTGCTCCAGGAATTTTTCAGTGGAGAATCATTTCCATTTTGTAATGCACTTATTTCAAAAACCTTATCTTAACCTCCTGAACTAGAATGACCATACTAGATTTTGCTTCAGTGACAGGCTAGTGTGATAAACTCAGTTTTTAAGTTACAGTCTATTGGATTATAGAAGTGAAAATAAAAATAGCCATTTGACTTACTGAATCATAGCTAAAGGAAACACTTGAAATCTAGACTACATATATTGTGTTTTGTGCTTACACTTTCCTTTTTATTTATTGTTCATTTTGGTAAATCAGGATGTCATATTTCCTTTCCAATTAAAATTATTCCTTTATATTGTAAACTAGAAATTATTTTTAAATTGAAAGGAGCAAAGAAAATTCTGCCTTGCCTCACAAGTCCATAGAAAATCAAAGTAAATTAATATCCTCTGTCTTCTGCTAATAGCAGAAGTCGCTGCACAATTAACCTTCCTATGTAGGCTGCATTGCTTAAATTCTAAAACACTTGGATCATGGGTCCATTTTCGCTGATAGGAACCACAAAAATTAGCAGAGAAAATCATATCTTTAGCTGACATAAATAAATTGCACTGAGCTGAAGTTTGTTGTTCTGTACTGATCTGAACAAATTTAAAATCTGGTCTTTTAATGCGTAGGAGGAAAAGTTCAATAGTTCAAGAAGTTTATATTGCAACAAACCTTTCTGATTTGGCTGTAAGAAATCTGTTTCAGAACCAGTCTGCTTCCAACTATCAAAGTTTGACCCCAAAAGTTAATAAGAGTGCATTGCACTCCCAAAGTAGAGGGTTTAAAAATAATTAATCATTTTGAAGGAACACTGTTGCCATATTCTTGCAGGGTTTTTTCCCATCTACATTTCCTACCAAAGGATTTTCTTTCAGATTTGGAAGAGATACAAAATCTAAACTACCTTTTTTTTTCTCTGCTTTTGCAATGTCCATTTCCTTCTTGGTTAAAGTAAGGTGCAGCTTTAATGCTTTCTCTAGAATCAAGAGAAATCCTTGCCAGCCTCACAGAAATAAACACAATAAGGATCATACTAGGAAACATGGACAGAAGATGCCAAGACATGTTGATGTGGTGTTGCGTTTTCTTGTCCAACTTTAAAGTGACAATTTGCTGTTAACAATAGATGTATTTTCTATCAGGATTAATTACTCATGTCAAATTGTTTTTAGGCTCACTCAAGCACATTCTGATTTTCAGGCTGCTGAGCATTGAATCAGGACTATTACATCTCAAGTGCCAAGCGTTTGTCACCTAATCATCCCTTCTCCATGCAGTCCTAGGACTCCATCTCATCCAGGAATTTTGAAAACTTGTTCCATACCCTGTATAAGCCCCATCTCCAAATCAGTCCTTCATTTCACAGCTGAAGCCACTGCAGGTAGAGTCTCACACACCAGAAACCATTAAACTCAAGTTTCTTTAGTGGCTCTGTGGGACACAAGTAGGCTCAGCTCTTCAGAAAAGAGGGCCATTTATTTAATCACCTAAATGTAGATTTAAGTCCCTATTGTTGAGAATCTAGGCTGCAGAATATGAGCCATTTTCACAGGGACACCCTGGCCCCTTTTTCATTGCTCTAGCAAACAAAGCAGCTGTAAATCCAGCTGGGTTTATGGCTCTGTTGTATTACTGGAACAGCAGAAAGCAGCCAAAGAACACTAGCAAACCTGTCCATATATATCAAATACCTCAACATTGTCATTTTTAACTGTCAGATTTTTCAGATAAATAAATTTGTAACTTTAATGTTGGCTGTATAATGGACAAGGACAGTTAAAGAAGAAATTCCTGCTTTCTTTGCCTTTCTACTACTGAAATCTTGGCTTTTCTAGCAAGAATTTGCTTTCCTGAGAGCTACCTGTCTAGAACTTCTGGTTGCAAAATGATGCCAGTATATAAGTGATTTCACCTTTAAGTGCGTGTTAGAATAGATTCCACAATAGACACTTTCATCGTCACCAGTCAAAGAGCACATAGTAACACTCTGTGCTTTGTCAGCACCAGAAAAGGTGCCTGTGTGAAGGTATCACAAAGCATTCTGTGATGGAGATGAAAAACCAGGTCTGTCACACAGCTGAAGGTTTAGTCAGCCATAGTTAATGTCCTTCCTATGATAAAGGGCGTTAATGCACGCTTATATGTGCTTTACATATGGAGTCACACTCTGAGAAATAATCTGTCATTTTGCACTAGCTTGAGCATCTCTCCATCAGTTGTTTGCAACCATTTAACTATTCCTATTTATTTGGCACACACATGGGGGCCTGATTTGATGAGTGTATTTACAAAATTGCAGGTGAAAACTTTTAATCTGATCAGACCTTTGCCTTATTGTACATCACAGCTGGCAGACAGCCCTGCCATTGAACATGTCAACTCCATAGTTAGAAACTAGTTAGGCAGTAAGCCAAATCACAGAGCTATACATTGAATTGCAATAGATATATTCTGACTACATAATTGGTATATTCTGTACTGGGAGCAGTCACTTCACAGTTACTTCATTTTCCACTTTGAGGCGACACTTCCCTAAAGAGTATTTCAGTGCAAATATATTCACAATAGAAAAAAATCATAATAAATAACAAGTAGTAATAAATAACATATGAAACATTAAAAAAGTTATAACAAGTTGTACAATTTTCTGGAAATGTATTCTCAGTGCAATATACTGTCAGAGGCATTAAAGAGCTAAAAATCTATTTATGCTAATTATTTCTGTCACTAGAAGGAAAGCCAGCTGGGAATAGTCACAAACATAGATATGGCTTGTGTTTTCTCCTCTAACAAAACCATGCAATGGCCTTCCCAAGGGGCCCAGTACATCACCACAACTGCTAGCAGCAGCCAGCACATACACTCTATGAAAACATCCATGTCTTTAGCTACAAATCACAACTTTTGTATTTGCTTCTATTGCAAGCAGGATTTCCTTGTTTCCACTTTTTTTTAAAACAAATCCAACAATTTGAATATTTTACTTCTATAAGAATCAAGCAATTTTTCACTTCAGCAGAAAGAAGTTGGTGCGCAGCCATGACAGCATCACTTTTTGATAATACCACTACAGCTTTCTGTCCTACTTTTGCACTTTTCCTTCAACTAAGATTTGCTGAAACTCCTTAAGCATACTCCTATTTTCATTCTTTTTTAAGCCAAACCATCTCCTTCTCTGCAGATGAAAGAAGGATTTGTGTGAAAATATTTACAACTCCCTCAGCTGCTGTGATAATTTGTGTTAGCTGCCTTTTCATCCATCACTGACCCAAAGAGCTGAAATCAACACAAAAAACTTCCTTTTATCATTCTCCTGGCCATGCCTCTGACATGTCTTCTCTACCAGAGGCAGATATAATTCCCTGGGCAGGAGATGGACATCTACCAAAGGAAGTCCAAAAAAAAAGGGGTATTTACACAATGCAGACAGTAGGAAATGTGTGAATTTCAATATCAACACACAGCAACCAAATTTCTGGGTAAGTAGTAAGTGCCAATATAAATGACTTAGTGCTGTGTGCCAGCCACACCAGACACCAGTGATAGGTACTCTGCCTTGGCCATAAATATCTGTTTAGTGTTCGGCACTGTGAGGTGGCAGGGCTTGGGTCCAAACTTTGATTGACTAAAAAAACTCTCATGAGGCAGAGCAAGAACAAGAGGGCATTTATTAATATAAAAGTAGCATTCAGGGGTTGTGCCAGGACCCCTTCATTTATTCAAAGATAAAACTAAAACCAGTTCCTTCCCCACAGATACATTAAGTTATGGTCCTGATTTACAGCATGTCTGCAGTAAGTGGCCATGTGCATGTTTTTGTTCCACTGTAAATGTGAAGTTCCAAAGGATGAAGAGGGGAAGATATATCCCAAAATTAGCTATATGTTCCAATATGGGTCATAGGATATTTTTCTTCACCTTGAATAATACTTTATTGTTCAAGTAATACTGCTGGAATGCAAATACATTGCTATAATTTGGAGACAGATGATAGATAGATAGATAATAGATAGATAGATAGATAGATAGATCACATGAGCAAGCCAGCTCAGTTGGAACACAGGGGAAAAAAATTGTGCCAGCTGTAATTCCATGAGCTGTATTCAAGATATCCATGCTATTTTGAAAACTCAGCTATTAATAGCTATATGTATATTTAATATTATGCCCCTGTTAGCATATGTTAAAAATTCCAAGTCTTCTTTTTGACAGTAAAATTGTCATAAATTTACTTGTTCGACTTTAGGGAAGGCTGGGGTCTGAAATAGCAGTGGTGTCACAGGTTAAATCTCCTCCAGTGTGTGCCTGCTAGCTAGGTCTTCTGATCATCAGCTGAAATTCTGGGGACAAGATGAATGGTGAATTGAATTTCTTTGCTGCCTTTCCCTAACATATGTGTGGCATCACTAGTTATATCCTGGGAAAGGTACTTAGTGCATTGAAAATGCACCAAAAAGATAATGCTGATGAAAAAACCACTCAGAATAACTGGCTGAATAAGCAAATCTAAGCTCTTTTGGGGAAATATTAGTTTGGGCTTTAAACATTTTCAAAATGTTTAATCTATGTAATTTCTTAATTTTTTCACATTATTTAGAAACACAACAAGTACAGTGTACAGTGGGAGTAATATTATGTTTAGATGCAATAAGAATAATATTGTATAATTCTGTAATATTTTTAAATATTCTATTTATCATTTTATTGCTTAAGCTTTGATAGCTCTGATTAATTGATTTTTTTGTTTGGCTTTTTTTTAATCAAGACATCGTCAGGTTCTTAAGGTTTTGGATTAAAATTTGCGATAGAAAATATAATTCCAAATTTAAAAGGAGACTTTTAAGAGCGAATTGAATATTCATTAATTTGATGGGCACAGTTTATAAAGTAGAAAAAATACTGAATATTCAGAATAAATGATTTTTTTTTCTTGCCTTTTCCTACTTAGAATGAGGATTTAGCAATAACATAATTATATATTTTAATATAGTCTGTTACAATCCCAACCTTGGTATAATACATACATAATGCTTACTATATTACAGGTCTGATTTTATGATAAACTGTCTGGGTTTTTCAGCTCTGATATGATATGTGCTGACCACTGTTGGGAGAGGTTGCCTAAAGGAAAATGCATTTCCTGGCAAAATCAGCAGGAATTAGCCTGATAAAAAATGGTACATGAAAAGATGATGTTGGAGGAGAAGTGGTCTTTTCGTGACAAATTCAGCCATTGAAACACCTTGATAAAATGCATTTTTCAGTGAAGAAATCCACAGCCTTGACCTTCAATATTATTCTATATCACCCCCTATATATGCATAATGGCTGTATTTTTCATCATTTTTTCAAGAGAAGTTAGTCTGTTCACAGCAATGCATGCACCTGAGTACTCCTAATTTGAAGGGATGTCTCTGCTTTTAAAACTCACAGTCACCTTTTCCTGCAACACGTGGGAGTTTTCCTAGCCTGAAACGCGTGAGTGGCGACATAAATAAATGTTAACATTAAATTCAGATATCACTGTTCCAAATGTCTGAAATGCAAAAAGCTATGTCTAGTTCTCTGCTTTATGTCTACACATGCCAAATGTCTCCTATGTACCAATATTTATAATAAGAACCTTTCCTAATCATTGATGATCAGAGCACAGGGCACTTCTCCAGGCTGAGAGACCTGGGCTTGTTCAGCCTGGAGAAGAAAAGGCTCTGAGGAGACCTTAAAACACCTTTCAATACCTAAAGGGTCTAGAAGACAGCTGGAGATGGACTTTTTACAAGGGCATGTAGTGACAGGACAAGGGGAAACAGCTTTAAACTGAAATGGGAGTAGGTTTAGATCAGATATTTGGAAACTTTCTAGTGGAAAGTTTCTCTGCCCCTGGCAGTGGGATTGGAATTAGATGGAGCTTTAAGGTCCCTTCCAACCTCAATCATTCCATGCTTCTATGATTGTAATTATCTGTGATTTGGGGAGTTCATACAGTTTATTGCCCCCATCCACTGATATGGTTTTACTGCAGCTGTGATGGGCAACTGGCAAGAAACAGAAAAAATATGTAGCTTTTATTTGACTAATTGATGTTGCAGGAAAGCTTTGAAGAATGTAAACTTTCTTCAGTTTTTTTTTAATCCAAATTAAGCATTGTACTGACAGTTTGAACATTTTGAATGGATGTCAGTTAATTAACTACTGTGGCAGAGTTGACAAAACCCTGTTTCCTTTAACAAAGAAACTTTAGAAGACCCTTAGTGCATCTTACTGCCTAACAGAAACATCTGCATAATTTCTAAGCCATCCATCAAACATGCATCTGAATGCTAGCCACAGTTAAGCGAGCTACATAAAAAATATTAGATTATGATTATACTCATTCCATGACAGGAAACTTGTTTATTAATATGGGGCTTTAAATGCCACTCCACAAGTTACAATACAGCACATATTTCTACACTGGATTTCAACATATATTATTCAGCACTTGTTACCTTATATAGCTTTACTTGTTTCTTCCGTGAATGTCTTATTCTCTGTAACTACAGATTTTTGGGTTTGGGGGAAGAAGAGAAAATAATGACAGATCATAAGATATCTTAATTCCACCTCATGAAACTTTTTAACAATACTTTCTCTGTTATAAGGACCTTACAAAAAGAAAATTCTCAGTTTCACTGGTAAAATCTTGAACAACATTCAGTTGAATATTGAGCCATGTATTCTTTTTTTTTTCCTTCATTTCTCTTCTGCTTATTTTTAGTTCTTGAATTTATGATAATCAGCTCTGTTTCTTTCTTTATATTTGCATTCTATTTTTGTAAGGGATGCTGTCTTGGAGCACTGGTGTTCAAAACTGAAGGGTGCCAGACCCAAATCCCACGCTGTGTGGTAGTCTGAAAGATTATCTTCCACATTACAGTGATTAAATTAGACCAGACAGTACCATAGACCCTGATGTGCATGCAGTTAATACTTTGAAAGGACAGAAACTGTTCCCAACAGCTTCAAAATTGTCCAGCACAGAGTAGCTGCTGTGTGGGCTTTTATCCTCCTACAGATAACGTCAAGCATATCTACTGCTGTGTGCATTCTGCAGCCTTGATAAGAGGAAGAAGAAAACTTTTCATGACCACAAGACATAGCTAAAACTAGAGCTTTCTCTCTGGCAGACTTTTGGGATTAAAATAGTAATTTTTTTAGTTTTATAGATATTGAGGCCATGAAAGTATTTGGATTCAGTTTTTTCTGGAGTTCCTACTATGCAGCTGCAACGCATTTAATAATTACATTAGTCTTAAATAACTAGAAGCACAACCACAGTATATAGTGACCTTAGAGATAGGACCAATAATTACAGTACAGTGACAGAGAAAACTTCAGACAGCAAAGTTGTTGTCTTTACTGTTAGTGATAATGCTGCACATTTAAGTTATGTAATAGTTTTATATGCCAAATTAATCTTTTCCTCAGCACAATCCTAGGAAAGCACCTTTGTTTCTATGCACTCTCTAAAGTACCTGCCTCTGTAAATCATCAGTCCATGTTATTATTAGTCTTCTGCATTTACTCTGTAACATTATGGAAGGTGGCTTAAGCAAAATGACCTGAAGCACTGCAATGCATTTCATGGACTTGAAAACACCACTGGAGGGAGAGGAAGGAAACAAATGCCCACCTATCCTTTTTCATTATTATTTTGTTTTGCTTTGCTTTATTGGTTTTGTTTGGGGGTTTTTTTAACATAGTTTTCTCCTAAGGAGATGAAGGCACTTTGATGAAAAACATAAACAGGTTATATACTCTCAGATTAAACACATCAAGTGAGTATAGCAGGAAGAGGAATATCTGTATTAGGAGGCTAAAATCCACAAAGAACCTGTCTTCTGACTGCTGCTTTGTCTTGATCCCATGTTTTCTTTGGCAGTGAGGGCAACTTAAGCGCCCATGTTCCCAACAGTCCTCCCAGCAATTAGACATATTTGTTTGAGGAGATTTGAAAGGTTTGGGAAAACTCTTTGCTGTTGTTTTGGGATGTATTTTTTTTAACCAGCAAGGCTTCAGGAACCTGCTAAAGAACCTGGCACCCTAGCCTGCAGTAGCACAGCTGAGGCAAATGTTGAACAGAGAGGTGGGAGAGGACAGAAAAGGTCAAGGGAAGAAGAGAGCTCAGCTGAGTAACATAAACATGTAGTTACACCAGAAGTCTATGGGCTCATTTTTGGCAGCCAGTGCTTGGCCCTGAGGATGCCATCAGGCTCTGAAAGCTCCTTTCACCCAGTGACTCCCCACCTGTCCTCAAAGTCAGTGCTAACATGGCACAGCCACCGTGGGACCAGGGACCAGGATACTGTGAGAGGGCTATACAGGATGAGCTGCTGGTCTCCCCTCCTCCCTTTTTGCTCCAGAGCTGCATTTACACTCAGGTCCTTGCCTGAGCTACTTGTTGGTGTGTCTGCACTGGCTGTGTGTCTTGCTGATCCTGACCTTGATTTATTTCCAGGTTGTCCCTGGACCTGTCCCATCCCTATGGACCCAGAGTGATCTGGACTGGGGCTGACCCTGGTACTGTCACTGGACCTGTTCTGCTCTTCTTGCTGGAGTTCCACAAAGCTGCATCCTGTGTGTGTGAGGGCACTGCCACACTGTCACCCACACACACAGCTCTCCACTGCTGCTGCTGCATCTGGCTCTGTTGTTCCCTGATATCCCCAGAATCCTGATATTTCAGTGAAAATCACAGCTTCCCAACTGCTTCTAAGTTACATCTGCTGAAGGCCTGCTCTTGTCTGTGCAGTCCTCTCCTTTACCCACAAGATATGGTACTTTTCTAACTGTTATAAAGTCCCTCATCCAAGCTGCCATTAAGGCAGCTCCTATAAATCGCTGCTTTTATTGTCTTGTTTTGTTTTATTTTGGCTTGGTTTGGTTTGGTTTAACCTTGCTTTTGGTGTGAGGGACAAGATAAAAAGAAGTTATTGATGCCAGCAAGTCACTTCTTAGATCCCCTTAGCTGCAGTGAGAACATTCATTTAAGGCTGAATGAAAGCTCCTATGCAGGTATGAAAGTTCTTTAGTCCCTAACCCAGCTTAGTTCTTAATCACAGAAATGAACTGAAGGAAGACTGACTGAATTTATCAACTGATGATTAAGGTACTTCTGTTCAAATTAGTATTTTATTAGTTATTCAAAATAGATCAGCTGCAACAAGAGCTCATAAACTAACTCTGTAATTCACCTAGGTAGAAGGTTAGGGCAGTAATACATAAGCAAAGACAGCTGGATTAATAAATGCTTCTGAAGAGAGAGAGCAAAGTTTTTTAAATTAAAAGTAAACATTATTTTCTCTTTTTTTTTCTGCTAAGACTCTAACTAAACTTGTTCTAAACTCATAAACTATTCCAGTCAAATTTGAAATTATATTGTGCAGCAAATAAAAAAAATCATTCATTTTCTCCTCTGTATTTTCAAGGTTTCAATGCTGCTGAAATAATCCTTCTTAGATACGCCCCCCATAAGTGAGACTTTCTCTCAGCAGTAGCTGCAGGTGGCAGCTGTGTTAAACCATTGGAAAGGACTCTGGTACATGATTCCTTTCCAGGTAAGCTGAAGAACTTATTTCCCCTGCCTGTTTCCCCTGCCTCCCCTGCAAAAGATTGTTACAGGGGCAGCAGAGCAAGTAGTAGGCCTACTCCTGAAAGCAGGTCTACTCATAACCAAGGGAAGCAATTTAACTTATCACATATTTCTGTTTTAAACTCCAATCACCAAGCAAGCATATCCCTTGATGAACTCAGGCAGTAACTTCAGCTGGAGCTGGTAACTGGGTTTATAATCTTTCCAGTCACTGTTCCCATGTCCAACACAAGTTCTGTAGGTAGGGTAGGATAACTTCACATCATCAAGTAAGCTGGCTAAGAGAAGTTAATGCTCTTCATGTGAGACAGACTCTGATCATTTGTCTACTCCTAGCTAGTTTTCAGTGGTGTTCAAGTTAGCTGTTCTTATTTTGCATGGGAGGAACTTGGGAACTTCCCAGCCCTTGTGGGCAACCACCAGACTTTCAGCTGAGGTTGTTGAACAGCATAAACCAGAGCAGGTGATGACCTTGTACTCTGCTGTTCCAGCACTGCTCCTTGAATGACTGGAGAATAAGCCAGTAAAGAGAGTTAAAGTAGCCCTTTAAAAATAATAATTAAAAAAAAAAGGAAAAAACGTTTAGAGTGATTTTTCTCTCTGAATGTTTCATCCTGAAGTGCATACAGGTGCAGGTGCCAGTGAAAGAAAAGGAATGGAAACATCTTTCAGGAGCTGCCAATAAAGGCGGAACCATGGACACGCTGACTTGGACTGACTGAAATTGTCACAGGATTGTCCCCTCTGGGGACAGTAATTTCCAGCTGCAGGCACTAGTCTCTTATAAAACAGTACTTCAGTCACTTGTGATTCTGTGACCATAACCTGAGGTTAATGGCTGACATTAACTCAGTCATGGTTAATGTCATAACAGAGCTGGCATTCAGTGTAAATGACAGCAATTTTAGGCAATGTGTGTTCGAGGCAAATAAACATTTCCAGACCAGGTCTCGATTAAGTTTCTCATTTAGTAGCCATGATAAAACACCCTCACATATTTATTAATGAGGCTGATGGATATGAGCATTAATGAAAATGGACAGGTAGGTAATGAGGGAGGTACAGTCAGAACACAGGATTAAAGTCAGGTACAATTAGAGTTCAGCTCCCTAGTCAAATACAGGCTCCTTTGGGGCCCTAAGTAAATCATTTATGCACAGCCTCTCAGTTTTTAAAGAGAGGATAATAATATTCATTATCTTCACACATACATCTTGAGAGTATGAGCAGTTTTGCTGTATTTTTTTTCCTTAATTCTCAGAAGTGCCCAGTAGATTACCAATATCATGATTACAATACTGGGCAGAGCTGGAGACAAACAAATGCTGCATAAGTTTCTTCACAGAGCTCTAATAACATATTGCAGATATCTTTAGCCCTTATCAGTTATGCTACTCCACTTTAAGCTTAAGACAAGCTGCCAGGAAAATACCTGCTACCTGTAGGAGTGATGCCACATCATGAGACAAGGTCTAATGCAGAGCTGCCCTTAAAGACCACATCTCTGGGAGTGACTTGAAAGACTCAGCAGACAATGGCAGCACAAATGTCAGATATCCTGTAAAGGAGAAAGCAGAATACCTGTCCTACCAACGGTTGTAAAACAGAACCAAATAATGCAGAGAAATTGCAGATAAGGAGAGGAAGGAGGGAGTTACTGAGAGAAAGAGAAACCACTACATCAAGCCATCTGGATTAAAACCAGATCCATCATTCTAAATTGGTGCTTGAGTGCTGAGCAAATGAGCTAAAGGAAGAAGAAAATCAGTGTGTTTGTATAGCTGCATCGCAGGGCATCAAGGAAGTGCTGGTTTACATTCTAGGCAGAGGAAAGTCTGTGCACAATCTATTATCTCTGGCTGATATTATGAAGCTGTTACTAAGAAGTGAAGTGTATTTTGGGATATCCCTATGCACATGTACTGCTGACCAAGGTCTGTATTACAACCTATCCAGAACTTAGGCAGCAGTTAGTAATTAAATCTTAATGGTTATCTGCTGAGATGAAAACACCAGGGACAGAAGAAACTGAAGTTTAAGAGGCTCACCATTCCATAGAAAGAGAGTTTGGAGCCAGGAAGGGTTACCACAGGCAAAATAAAGATATGGAACACAGAAAAAAGAAAAAAAGGAAAAAAAAAAAAGAAAAGCAGGGAGATAGTGAAGGAAGTAAAGAAAGTAAAGAAAGAAGATCCCTGTGGACAAGCCAAACAGGAGTTAACAGAGGAACTGCAGAAGCAGCTTAGGTTGTCACAGAATGAAAAGAAACTCACACTGGGAATATAAAGAGGAGTTGTTATTTTAGGCAGGTTTGAAGATTTTCTTGCTCTATTTAGCAGAGAATAAAGATAATTTGTTTACAGCACCACATGCACCTGAGAAATGGGTTGCAGCTCAGCATGTTCATGCTAGATAAAAAATTGTGAAAGGGTAATCTGAAGTAAGGACAAATCTCAAGGACTAAAGGTAATCCTAAAAGTATACAGATTTTGCTCAGATTTCAAGGCTTAAGGCACACATATTTTAGTGTCTGGTCAATGTCTAGCCAGGCAGCTTAGCCAGATCTAAGACACAGGGGATATTTATATAGATACATGCCTTAAACAACTGAGCTTACACCTTGCCTTGGCAAGCACCCACTGTAACAGAATTGTCCCCAGACCGTGCTTCTTTGTGTAACAAAGTCTGTCCAGAAAACAGGTGAATCTCTGTAGACAACAATCCATTTCTCTTCTTTCACAGCATTTTCTCCTCAGGTACTCTGGCTTTTGGTGATAAACCTGTTGGTCATCTTTTAAATGCAAAAAGTATCAAATGCATTTCAAACACTTTTTTTGCTTTGTTTTGTTACCTCTGCAGCATTATTCTGACTAGAGGGAAACTGCTGTTAACTCAGGTGCTTAGACTCAAGTGTCTGTGAGAAGAGGTCCTGGAAAGTTCACAGCTCCAGGAACATCAGTGGATTACAGAATAGCTGGAGTTGGAAGGGACCTCTGGAGTTCATCTAGTCCAATCACCAGGCAGGGTCACCTAGAGGAGGTTACACAGGAATGCATCCCAGTGGGTTTGGAATGTCTCCAGCAAGGGAGACTCCAAAAATGGAAGGGAAGGTGCTATTTAAAAGCACCTCACTCATCTACCATGCCAGTCTAAAACTGGAAAGGGATGTGGAGGAATTTTTTTTCCCCTCAAGGATGGATATACTTACCTTTGTGAAATGGACTAATTACTGCTTCAGATTTTTTACTTTACAGTCAAATCTGGTTGAAATTGCCAGCAGATTTGAAAGTTTGACAGAACACTAGTACACATTACAGTCATGCAACCTGTACTGCCTTAGAAATCTGGATACCAATATCTTGAACTTACCTTCTCAAGGACATACATAGAATCCTAACTCATATTCTTTTTTCAGTTAGACCTGTATCAAAATAATCTGTTATATGGTAAAGATTGCTGGTTTGTTCCTTGCTCTAGTTTCTCTTTCTCTTAGTCTTCTAAGCTCAAGGAAAGCTCAATCCACTTACAGCAGAAGTTGAAAAACACCAGGTGTTTCACTATCTTTGCTCAAACTTGCTTAAGGAAGAAATAGTTTGTGTCATATCCTAGACTAATCCTTCTCAGGAAAACTATCTGTTTGGTGATTTTCAGAGATGCTGAAAGGAAAAAAATACTTAATACTTTAAAAAAATACTTTGAGCAAATTGGTTTTTCACTTAAAATTCCATTACTTCCTTCAGAAAGCAGCTCTTAAAATCAAAAGGGAAATCAGCTTCTAAAATCAAATTGGAGACAGACCCTACTTCTGAACCTGTCAGCTTGCAATATCTCAGAACTGAAAATCCTTGCAGCCCCAGAGTAATCATATCATTCTAGCTTGATTCCCTCCGGAAGTAAGGCTTGAACAGTTCCACTGTGTACAAGTGTGTACACATTTGAATCCTGTGGCTCCCCTCAACTGTGAAGAAAGGTGGAAAGCACAAAGATAATTTTCTACAAGTTTCTCATAAACTGGCAGCAGAGAGAAACTCTCTGCATGCTCTGGCAGATCTGAGAGACCACTTCCAACACAAAAGCTCACTTTATCAGACTTCCAGAATCCACACTGCAGGACCACTGCAGCAAAGATCCCAATCAGAGCTCCTGAATAATTAGAAGATACAAAATCATTAGCAAGAACTCCATCACTCTCAGAATAACTTGTTAAAAGTCAAATATCTCCATAAATATACAAACAGTTTGAGCATCCTCTGCTTCCTTTCCCACTGCAGGTTGGAGTACTGCCAGAAAAAAAAAAAAAAAAAAGAAAGATGAAGACCAAAAAGACCAAAAAACCAATATAAGGACTTCAAGCAGGTTCCACATTAGTGCTTTTGTGATTTGAAACAATGTGGTGCTCCCAAATGTAAATAAAGATATTTTTAGCGCTATGTTTTATTTCCTTCCTCTCAAATGTGATATAATAGTAATGGTCAGAGTCTATAAAGCACGTGCAAACTTTAGAGCCATAGGGAAGAGCATGGGGCTACTGGAAACTGCTGGTCAAATTACTTTGTTTAGAAAAATACATCCCAGACAGATGCATGACTCATATCCACTGCCATCTGTTAGACGGAAATAAGCCATCTTTGCCTCATTAAGGTAGAAATGATCCTCTTTTGTAGTCAAAGATGACCTACTGACCTGGACCCCAACAGCTCAGATCAAGCAGGTTGGGACAGTTGATGGTATTAGGACCATTTCCTTGCCACTCTAAAAAATCCTAATTTAACCAAATTTCCACCCTCTCCTTCTGAAATAATTCCTCCAGGTCACAGCATTAGGATTCATAACCCTCCCTTCTGTCCTTGGTTGAAGGCAACTAAATGGCATAAACTGTAGCAGAGCATTCCTAATGATAATAAATCCTCGTCTCTCCTGGAGCCTGGTGAAAATTCCCTGGATATGGGAGTGATGTGAGATGGGACTCACAACATCTGTGAGGCCTAAAGACCAACTCTGTGGGTATTTCCAAGGTGTCAGCACCCAGACAGCAGGTAGAACTGTCAAACCCCATGAGGAACAAAGCCAGAGGATCACCTGCGTTGCAGCTCTCAGCCAAACTAAGGATTGCAGGTGCTCCCTGCAGCCATGGAGCCACAGCAGTGCTCCTGAAGGGGTCCTGCCAAACCTCTGCCACCTGTGAGAAACACTGACCACAGGGAGGCCATGGGCTGAGGGCACAGAGATGGCTTTTGCATCTAAGAATTCAAATTCAGATTCTAAAAAAGGCATATTGTGTTTGTAGTCTGTGTGGGTGAGGGCTAATTTTGTGTATGTGTGCACAAACTACAAAGGGTTGTATTTCTTGACCTTCCTCAGTCCCAGCACCGTGTTATCATTTTGTGAAAAAAAAAAAAATAACACAAGAAGAGTGCTCTTGAATGCAGATATCCAGCAAAAGTGCTAACAGCAACTGTAAGCTGGTAGAACTACCAAACAGTCAAATATATGGAGAAGGATGAAGTTAAGGTTTCTCTTCCAGAATTCCAGTTGTTTTACAGTCTACTTTCCATTTGTCGAACTCTAGTTCCAAGCACAGACTGCAGGCTGAAATACTAGAAAACACAATGGCTGAGCTGGGACTATCTCGAAATTATGGACTTTTCTATCATCACAGGTACAGCATCCAGTTTTCATAACATCAAATGGCTTCAGAAAAGGGAATATACATTCTCTTGTTGCAAAAATTGCCAAGATTACCTCCCCCTGTAGATCAATTTCATAGCTACGGCCACACTACAAAGAAGATTTGTCCTGTCTAATTTGCAGATAAAACAATTGAGACATTATAAATAAAAGGTCTAATCTTTACAACTTATGATAATTTAAATGCTGAAACATGAATCTACCTTCTTTTCTTTAAGACTGGTGAATTATGAAACCAAAACTTTTTTCTCATTCCCCACCCTCACCAACCACCATCTCAGGGAAAAAAAAAGGTTTAAACCTGCATTATACAAAATACCTGAGCTGTGCTGGAGTGTGTCTGACTTGATGCAAACAAGCAAGCACAGCATGATTCCTGCTTCCAAGCAGTGTACAGCCTAATTAGATGGAGACCCAAAAGTTCTTGTCAACTCCTGCACCAGGGGAACATTTTCTAGCTCTTCACAAAGCAACAGCATTCCTGTGATGCCTTAAGTTTAGTTTTCTTATTTTTCCAATTCTGTACTGCCTTAGTATGTAACTCTGAACTACATATAAAGTGTTAGTAAGTTCTCTTCACAGTTTAGTTAGACAAAAAAAAATAAAAATTCTTTTCTAGCCTGAGAACCAAGGACACCGTTGCAGCTTCAGGCACAAAAGTACAAACACCGAATTGAAGAGAGCAAACCAGGAGGATGTGACTTCATGACCTGAAGCTGTAATTGGACAATTAACCCCAATATGTAAATGGACCAAAACTTATCCAAGTGTGAAAACTCATGACCAGGAGTCCATCTTGGGTCCATCTTGGGTAGAGCTGTGGCCAGGCTCTTGTACTGCCCAAGGTGTATGCTTTGAAGGCCTTTTAATAAATACCTACTTTACTCCTTTAACACTGTTTAGTCCCTGTTCCAGGTAGCCTCTCAGGCATCACCTGCACACCACAAATGCAATTAATTAGGATCTCTGTAAGTATGGGAAGAATGGCCAAAAGGTTTTGAAAGCTCAGTATTGCATGCAAAGATATTGAATACAGCAGGAGCCGCAATGTGGCTGAAGGTTTTGGGATTTTCACCTTGCTTAGGCTGGAATTTGGAAAAAAAATGGGATGTGAATATTCCAGAAAAACTTAGATGTTTTTCAAACAGAAAGCCCTACAAAAATGTTTGAAGAATTGCCAGGGACAGTTTCACTTTTCTTTTACTATCCATCAGACCTTTCCCATTATTTTCTGTCAGAAGGTGAAGAGAAGGGATAGATGAATAAAGGAGCATTGTGGAAAACACATTTATTTGTTTTGTTTTACAAAGTTGTAATCATGTTGTTAGAATTAGCATAATTTTAATTAGGCAGAGACAGAAGTCAGAAGCTGGCTTCCAGCTGTGCCTGTGTGCTTGCAGGGACATGCTATACCTGCTAACCACAGGGGATTTGCACGTGTGTGTGTTTAGAAATGACCTGCAACATTTTTGAAGCCTTCTTTCTCAAGTCTGACATCCCTGCAATGATATCCAAAACAGAGGCTGAGTTAGCCTGAGCCTGGCAGGACATGTCAGTGAGATGAATTAAAGCTATCTTGGCTTAGATGAAAAATCCATGACTGAGACTGCGAGGAGACTTTTTTATGAACTCCTACTCTGATTGCTGATACCAATACTAATACTCTTTTTCACTATTATTTTCCATATTAGAAAAGCTCTTATTTTCTTCATCTCGTAGTTTTTTAGGTTCACTGTTCCAGTGCTGAGCTTTTTTCTTCCATGTAAGCATAAATTGTTGCTGGCTGACTGCAGTCACATCTTTAAAGCTCACTTCTGCAAATGCGCAAAGAGCTAACTGCTCTGAATACCTGATGTTCACGGGGGTTTAGGTCTAAACTGGTTTTCTAGCCCTTTAGGCACAAACATTTGAAAAATTTGTTCCCATGAATGTCCTTCTAGTTGAATAATTTTAATCATAGAGTTTGGAGTAGGTTTCTTTTTCTTTTCCTTCTCTTTTTTTTTACCTTTGTTTTTTCTTTTTCTTCTTTTTTTTTTTTTTTTTATCGTATAAACACTTGTGCGTGTGTGTGAAATGCTACTGCTGTAGAAACTGTGACATACAGTCTAGTGCAACTTATCAAATCCAGGCTGTCTGGCAGTCAATTTCCAGCACATCATGTTTGTCTCATGAGCTGTGACTACAGCCCATATAGTTTTGATTTCTAGATCTCGTGACTGACCACATACAGCTGCTGTTTACAGAACTGTCATATTTAGGCAGAGGGTGTTAAAGCAAACCTTCTTATGCTATAGAGATTAGCTTGCAAGAGTTTAATGAGGGAAATAAAACAGGAGCAGGCTAGAAAAAATGTCTAGGTACTGCAAAAGCTCTGTGTTAAAAAAAGCAATAAGCGCATATACACCCACACACTCATACATAGACAGGTGGGTACAATTATATACTTAGGTGTATATATAGAAGATCATATATTCTATGATCATTGAAAAAATAACTTTAATACTCATGAATTGTATTCAGTAAATAGCATGCATAGTCAAGTTACAATCTGTCATTAAAGAAAGTTGTTCCAATATATTTTGCTGTCAAAGACATATAAATCTCACTTGCAAGCAAATCCGTCTTTTATTTAGGAAAATATTTAAGAGCTGCTTCTTTTACTGAACTCTTTTTTCTGCCAACGCTTTTATAAGAGAAGGGTACAGTAAGTATCCTAAACTAAAAATTATAGATGATGACATTCTCTTTCATTATCCAGGATAATAAGCAATTTTCATTCCTTGGAAACAAGCAGACTCTACAGCAAGCCTTCAACGTATAAAAAGATGCATAATAGATGTTAGGATCATATAATGTTTCTCTTAATTTCCCTTTTTTTTATGGATGACAAAGTTGCACTGTGGATTAAAGATTATTTGGAACAGAAAATAAGATCTCTTGCAAGTAAGTTTTTAAAGTTGATTTTAGAAATACTATTATGCTTTCAAAAAATGATACTGTCTTGCAGTCAGAAGAGGTATTGAAATTTGCAGTTCTGGAGGTGTGCATTTGTTCCTTTTTAGCTGATTATAAAAGTATCTATGACTTGGAGCCCTCACCTGAAATTAAACAGTGCCTTTAGCAAGCAAATTTTACAGAACAAAGAAATATTTTTAAAAAATTGAAAAATATCCACGATAAAATTGATTATAAACATCAGCAAGAATTAAATAGAAAATAATTCACTGGAAAAGGATAGATAGAAGCAGCTAGTTGATTATTTTTCTAAGTTTCTTACCCCCTCTGCAAATTTGCCTTAAATAGTAGCTTAGTTAGAGCCAAACTGACAGTCTAAGAACATCAAGATGACAATTCAAACACTGTTACTGCTTTTAGAAGAAGACAGTAACTAATTTTAAGGGGGTACATGTTATACAGATTCTGTCTGGTTTGTCTCCCAGAGCTGGGTAATTTCTTCTTCTAGCCCATTTCTGATGCAAGCCCAAATTCAGGAAAGGATTTACAATTCATTTTAAATAGATGAACAGGGTCCTTTGAAGGACCCTTTGAAGGACATATTTAGTTTCTTAAAAGGAAGGAGAAGGCTAAAGGACTAGGAATGGATTTACCAGAGTAATAAAAATGTCACATCAGTGCTTCCCTCCACCCTCTCACCAAGCCCGGATAAACACTTTAGTGCCATCTGAAACTGTATGCATGACTCCAGCTGTGCCATTCCTCATCTCCATGCATAATGGTGGCCACTCAGTTTTTCTCTGATTTGAGACATTTGTTCTTTTGTCCTCTGTGGTAAAATTGCAGGATGTGCTTCCTCCCTCCAGCTTTGCAGCCACAAGTTGACACATAGAATAACTGAGGCATCGAGTAAATTTCAAGAAACTTTGTCAGCAACAGGAAGAGGAGACACCATTCAAGACCTTTTCTGCATTCCAGAGAACGTGTGCTTAAATGACATTTGCCCATTACCTAAATATCTCAGCAACAAGTGAAGAAACCCTGTCCCCTTGTTCCCAAACATGTACGTCCAAATTACATGAAGCCTGTCATATGAGTTTAAATATAATTTTCAGACATAAATAATAAAAAAAGATAAAAAGAGAAAAGAGAAGCCGCTCAAGAACCAAAGGATGAAGGGCATATTTCATTTGGAAACAGGTGTCAAATCTGATAGGGAATGACAAAGAATGGATTCAGGAACAGGAACAGCAGAGATGAAAACGCTGGTCAAAAATCCAGCAAATACTATAAAAGCTATCAGATGCACTGCTTCTAGTGGTGACAAAGATATAATGAGTTATTTATGATGAATTTCACATGCATCTTATTTTTGTTGCACACATAAAAATCCATCCCTCTACTCAATCATATCTCTTTTGAAACACAATTTGCTCAGCAACTGTTTCCTACTTTTTTTTCCCCAAATAGATGCAAGTCTAAAATTCATCAGAATATAGGAGGTATACAGACTTCAGTATATAATATGTTCTATTAAAACACAATGGTTTTTTGGCTTTGACAATTCACTGGGTGTTAAATTATTGTTTGAAGTATCTAAAGGGAATCTAAAAGTCTACTCTCAAGAAAAGTTGCTCCTTTGTTGTTGTCAAATGGTAAAGGACACTAATAATGGAGTATTAAAACAAAACAGTAATTGAGAACAATAAAAATACACATATCTGTTCTATCCAAACTGAAATGCTGCTTGTCACTTAGCAGAAAAATAAATCATAGTACTCATATTTTCTTTACTGATATGATGAAGAACCTTCTTTTCAAAGGCAGGTGACTGGGATAAACATTTACTCTGGTGAGGCTAGTGTAAAATGCCTAGGTTCTTTAGAGAACCATTCAACAATTAAAC
Organism: Agelaius tricolor; assembly: GCF_023055355.1. Lineage (NCBI taxonomy): Eukaryota > Metazoa > Chordata > Aves > Passeriformes > Icteridae > Agelaius > Agelaius tricolor. Next base: position 50,856,312 of record NW_027269262.1, on the reverse strand, counting down.
AGACTGTGTTTCTTTAGATTTGAAACATTAGAAGACAATTTAGAGTCTGCAGCACAGTAGCTGCAAAGTAGGACTATGCCACATGTAGGAGATAGACTGAAGCTCAAAACAGGAAATCTTGTGCTTGAAGATAAATGCACTGCTGTGCATTTATTGCACAGCAGTGGCTTGCACAGCATTCTGCTGCTCAACACCACATCCCTAGCTTGTGTAAAATATTTGGAGGATTTGATAGCCCAGAGCTCTGACTGATTTTATTCTTCACACCTGCAGGGCTGTGATCACAGAGAAGTAGTGGGATGGCTCCTAGGGCTGGAGTGTTGGGAGGGAAGGATGCTTTAGGAAGGACGGGCAGAGGAAATGATGAAGGAGTGTCACCCTCTACATCAGAGATCAGCTGGAGTGCATAGACCTCTGCCTTGGGATGGATGGGAAGACAACAGAGAATTTGTGGGTCAGGATCAAAGGGAGGGCAGGGGCAGGTGACTTTATCGTGGGCATGGTCTACAGGCTGCCAACCAGGAAGACTGAGTGCCTGAGGTGCTCTATAGACAGATAAGAGCAGCCTCACATTTACAGACCATGGTCCTAAGGGGGAACTTCTGTTGGAAGGTCAATACAGCAGGTCAGTAAATCCAGGAGGTTCTTGGAACACAATGATGGTAACTTCCTTCTCCAAGTGACAGAGGAACCAAAGGGGAGAGGTGCTGTGCTGGACCTTGCTCTCACCAACAAGGAGAGGGACTGGTGGGGAAGGTGAAGCTCAAGGACAGCCTTGGTTGCAGTGACCATGAATTGTTGGCATTTGAGACTCTTACAGCAGTGAGGAGAGCTCACAGCAAGCTATCCTGGACTTCAGGAAGGCAGACTTGGGCCTCTTCAGGGATTTGCTTGGTAAGATAGCAGGGAATAAATCCCTGGAGGAAAGAGAGGCCCAAGAAAGCTGGTTAATTCTCCAGAATCCTCGTCCAAATTCAGGAGCAATGTATCCAAACAAAGAGGAAGTCAGGCAAAATCACTAGAAGGCCTCTGTGGATGAACAAGGAGCTCCTGGACAAACTCAAACACAAAAAGAAACTTTAGACAGGATGGAAGCGAGAACAAGTAGCCTAAGAGGAGCACAATGAAATTGTCTGAGCTACCAGAGATCGTGATAGGAAAGCTAAAGCCATGATAGAATTAAATCTGACCAGGAATGTCATGAGCAACAATAAAAGCTTCTACAGATATGCCAGTGATAAAAGAAAGATTAGGGAAAATGCTGCTTGTCTCCAGAAGGAAATGGGAGACCTGGTTACTTGGAATATGCAGAAGTCTGAGGTACTCTATGATTTTTTTTTTTTTGCTCTCTTCACTGGCAAGTGCTCCACCTACACTGCCCAGGTTAAGAAGACAAAGGCAGGGACTGAGAGAATGAAGAACTGAGAAAATTAAGAACTTTCAGCTGTAGGAGAAGATCAGGCTCAAGAATATCTAAGGAACCTGACAGTGCACAGTGTGACCAGCAGGTCAAAGGACACAATTCTGTCCTTTTACCCTGATCTAGCAAGACCCCACCTGTAGTATTGTGTCCACCTCTGGGGTCCCCAACAAAAGAAGTTCCTGTTGGAACAAGGCCAGAGGAGGGCCATGAATATGATCAGAGGACTAGAACACCTCTCCTGTGAAAACAGGCTGAGAGTGCTGAGGTTATTCAGCCTGGAGAGAAGATTACCGTGAAACCTTACAGAGAAATTGTGAATGTTCCATTCCTGGAAGGGCTCAAGGCCAGGTTGGATGGAACTCTGAGCAACCTGGTCTAGTGGAAAGTGTTCTGCCTATAGCAGGGAGGCTGGAACTAGATGATCTGTAAGATCCTTTCCAACTCAAACAATTCTATGATTTTATGATTCTATGGGAAGTGATTGGTTTTACAGTTAAGTAATTCCAAATCTTTCAGCTGCTGCAGCAGTTAAGATCTGTTCTTTATTCACCAGGTAGGGCATAGTCTTCACATCTAGACTAACATCTAAAGGGAAAAGGTATGAAACTGCATGACTGAAAGCACTACTAATCATTTATGCATACTGTTTGGAAACAATTCTCAGGTCTGAAAAGTGCCTTTCGAATAAATACAGACCAAGGAAATGTAATCATCAAAAACGACTTAGACATCACACTCTTCAAAAGGAACAAATTATCATCATGACATGTAATAGCTCTTGAACAACATTCACATCCCTGTCAGGGGTTTTAAAAGATTGACAAAACGGGATGTGGATATTAAACTTATTTTTTTCCTAAAAAAAATACACATGCATGATAACAGTTTCCTGGCAAGCTGAACTTCACAGTTTCTGTCATTTTTTTACAGGCTGTCTTGATTTATAGGAAGTGTTATCTCCAGTATGCAATCTACAGTGCAAGGGGAACTGCTGTCTCTGGCCATGCACAACTGACCCAATTCTTTACATGTGGAGATTAAAAGCGAAGACTCTGGAAAAGATTATGTTGACCCCCTGCCATGGTTTGAGAGGAAGTGAGTTTTTTGGGATGCTGTGGTCAAACCAATGGGTGCTCAGATTTGAATATTGGCACCTGGTGTGGCCACTGGGGACATGGATACACCTCTGAGAACACAGGGGTTAAAAGCAGAGGACTCTCAGGAAACCATTCTCTTGGGTTCTGCTGGGGAAACAGGTCAGGCCTCCCCTGCCCAGCTGCCGGCTGGGTGGGGATGGGGAGCCATGTGGCCGGGTGAGGTAGGCCTGGGCCCTGAGGAGGGAAGGGTGGGGTGGGATGGAAGGGTGGAGAAGCACCAAGAGGCATCGGGCAGCCACCCCCACACCCCCCCACCAGGAGACAGAGAGAGAGAGCGCCTGTGCCACCTTGAAATTTGATATCATGTGCTGGCAGCACAGCCCGGCCGGCGGAGACGGAGGGAGTGCAGCACGGGCACGGTGAGAAATCCACGGAGTTCTGGGCAGGCTGAGCCTGAGATTTTAACCCTTTTCTTGTAACCTCTCTTCTAATGGAAACCTTACAACGACTGATCCTCCTGGATCTGAATGAGCAAGTGTGATGAAAGTTCGAGCAAGTGTGATGAAAGTTCGTGCAAGTGAAAGATGTTGGGAGAGTTGAGAAGAATCCTAGGTGGAAGGGGATGATGGAGTGGCCTTTGGCTGGACTTCTCTTGTATAGCCATGGACAGAACCATTTTTTCCTGTGACACAGAAACTGCATTTAGGGGGGAGGCAATGGCTCAGAGCCAAGAGAGTGCAGTGATGTTATGGGAGTGCATGAATAGAGACAATGGATGATGAGGGTGGTGGTTGGTGCCTTTGATCTTCAGTGCAGGACATCTCTGTTCTTGAGACCCCCTCGGTCCCAGGGGGTGAAATCTGGGGATCACAGGTGTCCCAAGAGTGAGAGACTGTGCTCTTTTTGGAACTGGACAAAGCACCCTTGAAAGGAAAACCCTAGAAGCAGCTCTGGTCCATGCACAGTGGTGAGAGCACTGGACATGGAAGGAAGATGTCACAAGGGCAAAGGATCTCTGGGTGGTGCCACGTGTGACAGGAAACACAAGAGGTCTCAACTGTGTTTCCAGGGGAAGCCTATTGCACAAGAGGGATTCCTCTCTCCTTGATGAACTGAGAATTGATTATCTAAAGGGTGGTGATGGACTGCGAGGTGGTGATCTGAGGGATGGATGTATTGGAAATTTGGTGGGGGGGGAGAGGAGGAAATGTTTTTGGAAGGTTTTCATTCTTTCTTTTTGCTTTTTACATATAGTTGTAGGTTAGTTAATAAAGTTTTCTCTTCTTTATTTCTAAGTGGGAGCCTGCTTTGCTTATTCCTGGTCACATCTCAAGCAGACACCAGGGAGAGTGTATTTTCATGGGGGCACTGGCATTGTGCCAGCGTCAAACCATGACACCCCCACATCCGGGTTCTGAAAGCTTCACAGCACTCCCAAGTTATGAGTCCCAGAAGCCAAAGCTTCCCTGGGACAAATCTTTCCCTTTGGTATCTGTTAAAACAAGAATGAGACCATTTCTGGAGGCTGTTTCTTTCATTCTATATTCTGCAGCTGAAGCCCTGGATTTGCCCGGGGAGCCCTCCAGCAAGCAACCTTGGAAGAGAAAGAACTCTGGGAAATTCTCTCCTCCCTCTGGGAGACCACCCACACAAGGTTGCCCCACTGATCCGAGGTTGAAAGGCTGTGGTTCCCTCTTCTGCCAGAGAAGTGTGTCCCAAAAGTCACACCAGCAGTCCCAGAGCTGCCTGGTTCCTCCTCTGCAGCTTCAGGCAGCGTGGGAGACAGGCCACTGACTGCCATGGCCTTGCTCCTCCCTCAGGCAACTTCGTGCTTCTCTTTTCTGTTTGTTCGTTGGCTTTTTTCCCAGTACCAGGGGCAGGTCTGAGTTGTCAGCAACTTATCACAAGACAAATATCGGGCTTCACTTCTCCTACTCCCACCCTGGCTGCTTCTGCTACTCTGCCCTGGTTCCCAGTGAGAAGGGGAAGGCATGGAGAAAAAGGAGTATCTTTTACATGTTCAGTGCTCTGACCTTTGCTATAAGCTGTTTTTTTGCTTGAATAATGTGAATAAGCTATCAGCACAGTGTTCCTCTCCTCAGTGGTGGCCAATGCCTCAGACCCATAGACATCCCCTTCCCACCTTAAACTGAAATCTGCATGCAGCATACTGAAGGGCACAATAATAACAATGGATGTATTCCTCAGGGTCAGTTTTCAAAGCACAGAGAATGAATGAAATCCCCATCTGTTGCTTTATATCCTGCTGCTTTAATCCCCTGAATCACTAGCAGTGAGACAGGAAGTGCTGGACATGTGAGAGAGACATCCCAACTCCTTTCTGCCACACTGCCATGGCTGCAGGAAGAAAAGCTACTCAAGCTGAAAAAGAGGGTGGTGGCTGCAGAGAAGTCTCTGTGAGGAGTTCTTATCTCTGGAAAGGACTCAGTGGTCTGAAATAGCCTGGGACTGTGGATCTCCACAGCGTGCTACAAGAAGCATTCCTCTGCTCATACCAGTGATGACCATGACATCTTCAGAAAAAGAATTTGTGCCAGGTCTGTAACAAGTGAGGGGAGAATGCGGTCGCCTGCTGTAAGTGTTGACAGCAAATTGCCAGGTTTTCTTACTTTGTCTTTATATGTTGTATTGAAAGAACCTTTGTGAGCATCCTAAAAAGGTGACATATATGTGCAGACAAGTGGTGACTGTTGTGCCTTGGGTTCCCCCTGCCACCCTCCTGTGATGTCATTTACTTTTCAGTTGTTATTTACTGGAATTGAGCAATAGGCTCATGTTTCCCTTGTGCAGGTATATCCACAGCATGGACACCACCTGTAGCCATAATACTTTCAGCTCAGCTTTAGCCTTTAGGCACTAGCAGCTTTTCTCTCTTTAGTAGGGCTGGGAACAGGTGTCCTTTGTTCACTTTGCTTTAGTGTGGAACCTGTGCTGCAGGGAGGGAGATGAAGGAAGGGGATGGAAGGTTGATTTAGAAGTGAAGCTGTTAAAAGGGAGACTGGTGTCTCCTCTCAGTCTCAGGTGGATTTCCTTTTGTTTAGTCTAACAGAAGAGAATCATATTTCCTGCTCTGCATGCACTAACAAAAATATAAGAAAACAAAACCTCTGAACAAAGGTATTTGAGAGTTGTGGGATTAGTGGGTAAAAAATTAAACAGGAACAAAACAGCCCCCCTCACAATCCCAGCTTCCTTGGATGGTACAAAACATCATAAACAAAGCTCTACAGCTAATATAGTGCTGATATGCAGGGATATACAGTACTGCCCATAAAATTAGCCATGTGTTACTGCACAAAGTAGTGTGTTCCATAAGAGCTGCCTATTTAGCAAGCTTGATCAACAACATTAAATATGAAAATAAGAAGAAAACATTTAACATTGTTGAAAAGTAATTAAAAATATATTTCACCATATGCTTCCCTGCCATTACTTCATTTCAGCAAAACAAATGCCTGGAGCATTTATTATCCCCCATCATTTTTTAAAGAGGCCTAATGTTTCCACTTGGCACAGGAGACACACAGATAAAATGAATCAGCCCTGAAATGAATTGTGTGAAATGCATTTGTCTGAATTCAAAAAGCTTCTCTGTAGTCAAAAAATGCAGAAGTATTTCCATTCTCTCAAAATGCATATCTGGAAAACAACTATTTTTTGCTGGTTTTGCACTGTAATCTTTGACACAAAGGCAAAAATTCTTTTAGCTTTATTAGGGCTCTGCTCCTGTTAGAGTCAGTTTTACAAAGTTCAGGTTACTGACTCAGCTCCTAAACAGCCTTGGTATTAAAAAAGTAAAACAAAATAAAAAAAAATTTAAAAATATAAATAAAGTACAACTATACATCAAAAAGCTTTCAAAGCACAACTAAACTCTTGAGACTGAGTTCATCCACTGTGAAATTATGCTGTTTCCTGCACTGTGATGTCAGGCATAAATTTGACCACAGGCTTTTAAAAGATAGATTATAAGCAATTTTATTTTAATTCATGGTGGACAGAAGAAAAAGGTATCTTCTTTCATAAGTGATGATTCAAAGAGGAGTAGTTTGCAGGGCTGCATTTTGAGATTTATTTTCGAAAGTATGTATCTCTGGCCAGTTAAAGGCAGGGAGGGGAGGGCAGATATTATTCTTCAGAAGAATAATGGATTAATAAAACAGCCACTTAAAAAAAAGTCCTTGTTTGTGTCAAGTGATAAGAACAACCATAATTAATGAAAATAATTTATAAACGCAGCTGGATAAAGATGTTCATGCTGTGTAGTTGATGTGGTAGTTTATTCATTACTGGCACTGAAACACACGCTGTGCCTCTTTGTCTTTACACCAACTCCTTTTGAGCGTGTGAAACTTGACCCCCCAGCCTGTATACCAAAGCTCTGCCATGCAGGACAATTCACTGGCACTGACCTGGCACGTAGCTGTGAGACAAGTGACCTGAGACAGAAATCAAACACAGCCAATTCTTCCTGGGTGACCGGAGGCAAGGAATGCATTGGAAGTGATGTGAGAAAGCCCTAGGATGCCCTGAAATGGTCTGTAACAGTCCCTCCCTTTCTGGGAGCAATGAGGGGAGACAGAAGCAACTGAGGAGGAAAGAGTATATTACATTAGTCCAAAATATGTGGCTTCTTCTGTCACTTCATAGAAGGAGGAACAGAGAAAAATGTGGTAGGAATCAGGGAAATGTGGACAAGGGCTTTGGGCCTTTTAGTAGACTCAGCAGGAGCAAACTTTGCCACGGCACCACAAAGGCCATAGCATGTTTTTCATAGCAAATAACATGTCTTTCCTTCTCCCTTCTTCTATTCCACCCAATAATGTATTTCAGTTCAAACACTGCATTCTGTTCTCATTTGAAAAAAAAAAAAAAATGAAAGTGCAGCACTGGCTTCAAATGACATCTACAAATGGAAAAGCTGGATTGAAATGTTTTAACTGAAAACCACAATGGGGCTTGGTAGCCTGGAAACCCTGGAAACTCCCAAGTGAATTATTATCCTTCACTGCTGACCACCATTACAGAACATGACCGGGAGAAATGTCTAAATATTATCAGATGCATAGTGAAACCATGATAGCTAACAGAAGAGTGTGCTTTGCAGCAGATGCAATTTTGTTATGGTTCCACATGACAGAAGCTGGCTCTTCAATGCAAGCTCTACAGATGGGTTCGTTCAGCTCTGGAAGTCCCTTTTTAAGCAACACTTTATCAGGCAAGAGTACAATACTGGTGCGGAGAGAAAAGGTGATGGAGCTGGGGAATGTAACAGATTTCCATCTTTGTCAAGTGACCAAAGGCCTTTGCTGATCAATGAATCCCATCAATACAGTAATGTATTTCGAGCACAAGGGTCATTTGTCCTTTACAGAAGAAAATAATCTGAGCTTGAATGAGCTTCTTTAGCACTTTCAGCCCATGATTTGATCTACTCTTAAAAGTTTTGCGAGCATTACTGAGCAGAAGAGGAGTATGAAAATAAATCACACTTAAAACCAGAATATGGAGACTTAGTTCCTCAAAAAACAGATTTTATTCTCTACTGAAAGAGGAACGGTTTTACTAATGGAAGTTGCATTTCCACTTCAGAAACATGCTGGTGTCAATGGGTATAGCTCTACTGGTAGACCATTTTAGATGTAAACAATCCCTATGAAACAAATTAAGAATTTAAGTACAGATTCTAAGAAGTTTACCTAATGTTTGCAAATTGCTGTGAGATCTCCAAGTGAAAGGAATTCTTAAATGCTGCCAGATTAACTACTAATAAAAGAACATTTGACTAATTCAGCTATTTGAAAAATCTTCCATTATTTTATTATGTCTAAAATAATCCATCATCTTCTAAAGCATGCTGGATTCGTAGTACAAAGCTGAAAAGCAGAGGAAGGAGAAATGTCAATAACACTCGGCATGGCCACTCCCCAGATTAGCTGCATATGCCTAGACAAGGCATATCCTACATACAGCCTGGATAGAAGTAATACATCCTGGGATATATGTCCCAAGGACCTCTCAGCCTCCAGGACCCTGACATTCAATGGTACAAAACAGCATCATAACAATGCTATATCTATTCCCCAATTTGTCTGCATACTGTAGATATTAGTGCAAGATATGTTTTAATTAACTAGTATTTTTACCTACTCAGAATGACTGAAACTCACTTTTCTCCACCAAGGAAGTATTTTGTGTTAAGTACAAATTAGCACTATTTTGAGGTCAGAAACTGTGCATAAGACTGTTGTTGTCCATAAAAAAAAAAAATTCTGCCTGAAAGAGAATGAACAAATAATTGTCATCTCCTGAAAAACACAAAAGCAGAGGAGGAAACACATATGTGATTTGGAAACAGGATTACTCATAGATTCAGAAGTAATAAATCCAATTACCTTGCTTGATTCATCAATAAATGGGAAAGTAGTATTTGTTTTATTATCAAATTAAGTTATTCTTTGGAAGTAATCCACTTAAAATAATTGTTTCCTAGCATCAAGGAAAAGTAATCAGTAAAAAGGAACATAAAATGTCTTTCTACTGCTTTCTGTAAAAGGCTTTTTCACATTTTTCTGAGCACAAGATAAGTCCATTATAAACAGTGGAAGAGAAATTCAAGGAATCCAGACAAGTAAATGCTGCTTTTATGACATCTTTTGCTCTAACTGCATGGCACAGTGATTTAAAAGCAAAAGTTCTCACACTCTAGATTTAGAATAAAATGGTCTTCTGGGAACTCTGCAATTCAGCTACTGTTGAATTTTCTGTCCTCAGTGAAGCAATGTTGGTGAAACCTTTGACTGCCAGGGCTGAAGTATTCCCAAATGCATCTTCTGCTCACAGGACGTTACTCTCTGTGTGCAGAGTACAAAAATATTGGCAATACTGGTTCACCAATATTGGCACAACAAATACAGGTTCACCAATCTCAGGAGTAATGGCTTCGGCACAGACAGAGGGAGATGCAAAAACCTACAGCAAGCTATCTGTTGTGGCTAAAATATACTCCTGAAATTTTTTTACTTATGTATGTGGACGTGGCATATGTAATATAAGGAGCAAAACAGAGAGAAAAATACTTAAAATCTCAACCTTTCTTTTTCTAAATCTCCTTTCTGCAAGGCAGCAATGTCTCCTACAGTCTTTAAACTCTCAAGCAGTAAGCCATCTAGAACACTGTCTCATGTTCAGAGTTTGGTATGCAAAAGAATAAAACATCCCTCTGCTTATTGAAAAGGAAATCATAAATCCCACCAATGCAGAAAAGGCTTTTATTTGTCATCAAAGAACTGATTCGTCTCATGCAGAGTGAGATTCAAAACTTGGATTACAGAGATTATCTGGGAGTGACCAGAAGTTTTTGTATTCACTGTATTCTAGCAAGACTAAGTTTTTTGTCCATCTGCTAGGGAAGCCTCTCTGTGTTTCTTTGGTGAATCAACTTGCATTGCCATGCTAGACACATCAGCACAGAGTTTAAGACAAAGCTGTGGCTCACTGATGATAAATTAATTTTTAAATGAAAAGTTTTCTCGCTTTGTACAAGTCACAGTCTGGAGCAGCCTTCTGACAGTGTAAGCTCCAAGCAAATGGACAGTTGCAAACAGTAAATAAAGGTATTGATTTATGGCAATGTCTGTGGAAAGCACCATGGTGTGAGAATCTGTTTCCATGACCCAGACACTCCTTTTTCCCCTGTATCCCATGCTCCTAAATTGCTGGGAGCTGCAGGGATTTACCAGACCACAGTTCTCCAATGAAAGCAGCCATTAACCCCTCAGATATGCATGCTGTTCCACTCTCTACTCTTGCATATATTCAAGCTAGGACCTAGCATAGTAATGGACAAGCCACTGAATCCTTTGGAGTTAATTATTTCAGCTCAGCAATCTGTTTCTGAGTGTCACTAATATTAATGTGGAAGTTGTATGTTCTTGTCTAGGACTGTATTTATAGCTGGCAGAGTCCCATCTGAAGGCATAGTTGGCTGTCTAGGGTTGGAACAAAATGTCAAACCATCCAACATCTAAAAATATTAATGTAATTGCATGCTGAAAAGTGATAACTGAGTAAGTAAATACAAATGGATGTCAGCTTCAAATTGTGAAATATGCTATTCTATTTTTTCTTGCAATTGGCATCAATCACTTTAATTTTTTAAGATTCAGTATCCAAACATTTTTACATACAACAGTAAAATATTTCAGCTTAACTTTGAATACCTTATGAAATAATGCATCTGAATACTTAACCACAACAAAAAAAACCAAACAAGCCAGCATCCTAACACATTGTAATATTTGTAAATATTTACATATTTTTAAAATAATAATTGTATCTAAAAATACTAAGTTCAAAATCTCATTAAAAACTCAGGTGCTAGCATGGGGATTGGATTTACCACTATAAACATTATAGGAACATTATAACTGCACATTCTGCTTCTGAGATAGTTTAATCCCACATTGCCTTTTAATGATACTCATTCTCAAATGAGATTCCTGTACTTTGAAATTTTGGGGAGCCTGAATTCAGCAGAGAACTGTTTAGATCAGAATAACCAATCATGTATCAGACCAAAAATCTAGGATAGTCAAAGGGAGGGAAAACCAACAGTGATTAAAATAAATGAACAAAGAACAAAACTCATAGATATAAATTAAATCAAATACCTTTAGGCTCCTGTGAAGTCTGAAGCATATCATTACAGTCTAATTTCAGGGAGAAAAATCAGAGGAGGAATTCTGCAGTGATTCTAAATAAAGTATACTGTGAGCACAAGGATTAACCACAGTGCACTACATAAAATATTAAGCTATTTTTGTCATCTGGATTCTATGATTCCATATATTTCAGTTCCACTATGGGAGCATTTGTGATATTTTTTCTCCTCTTCACTACACATACATGATTTTTCACTGAGAATTCATTTCAATAACAGATCAGAAGCACCTCTGGCATGTGTACACACACAAGACAGTATGAGCAAGAAGGAGTACTATCCCTTGCAAAATTCTAAATTCTGAAATCCTCCATTATTTCCTCACATGAAGTCCATGGCTATCACTCTTTAAGTTATGCTATGGACAGAACTCAGTGCTGAGGAGGGTAGCAAAAAGAGACTGAATATAGAGAGTGAGGACCTGGGTCCCTTAGCATTTGAGGGTCTGGGCTGGATGCAGCTCTGCTAAAGAAGCTGAGAGAGCTCTGTAGTCCTAGACCTTGTTATGTTCCTCACCTGCAGAGGACCTCCAAACTGGGCAATACCCAGACTGCTCTGCAACTTTCCCACTCCTGACTTCCTCAAAAAAGGAAAATATGGTTGTGACTGAGGTGGGAACTACTGAATGTTTCAGTTTGTGTGCAGAGGGGGAAATCAAAGGACGAGAACCCAAAAGTAGAGCCTCTGTGACAGGGCAGACATTGAACCAAATAATTAGAATTGCTTTGGGCAGAAAAATCTAGCCCTTTCCCACCTTATTTGTAAAATCTGAAATCCTCTAAAAAGGGATTATTAACTTAAAAAGGTTAATAATGTATTTACTAATATTTCCATTATTTGGACTTCTGCTAAGACACTCTTATTTCAAATACATAGCCAAATCCCAACAGGATGTGTAATCTTAAGGCTTCTCATCTCTAGCTTGTAATTTCACAGAACTGGGCAAACAGAGGAGCAATTAATAAAATATGGGATTTATGTTTGAAAGGAGAGAAATTATCAAGGCAGACTCAAAATGCACAAACATTTTTGTTAAACAGCAGTTTACAAAACCCTGGGTCATACACAGAGCAATGAGTTTTACTGCCAAAGGTAAAGTTCTGGGTGCATTCATCAGTTCAGACTTCATTATTTCCTAAGTACTTTGTGGGACAGAAAAAAAGTCTGCCACCATTCTGTCTGAAGAAGGCCCCCTACAAAGGTGGAACTCACACCCAGAAAACATCAGAAACCTTAGAACCTCAGTGCTTTCAGAAACCACTGTGGAACTTGTCTTTTGCACTCTGTCTTTCTTCAGAAACTCACACAGAGCAATCTCATTTTTCCCACCAGCATGGAGAAAGCAGATAGTCACAGAGATCCCTTTCTGTCTGTGATGAACAGCTGCAGGTCCACAGATGATGGGTTTCATTTGGTAGAGCTCACCATTGTGTTCTCTGTGTTAAAAGGTGCTGAGCTGGGGTTTGATGTGCTGTTGTTAAGTGGCACAGCTCCATTTGCACTTCTTGGACGTCTGTACCCGTTTCTCTGTCTGGGTTTGTCCTTTTGCTAGCTGAGCTCAGTGAACTTAGGTTCATACAGAGAGCACAGGCTTTGAAGTTATCTGAGGCAGGTGTCAATGTTATCATCAATAGCACTTCTGACACATGACTTCAGCTGGGATTTTAACTGCATTTTTGCCAATACACAATCCTTTAACTTCCTCTAACTTAGCATAATTGCATTAGAGGAATTTCAAGGAGTTCTTTGAACCAAGGTACAATTAACATCCTTTCAAAGAACATTCCCACCCAGCATTTACCCTAGGTAAACTTCCTTTCTGAATAAACTCTCTGTTTAAGTGTAAATCAGCTTTTTCACTTGTGGAAACAGTTTCCAGTCTCTTCTCAAATACACTTTCACACCAAAACCAGTCTGCAAGGCTTTGCATGTTACAAGGTACATTTTTAGCTAGAAAGCAGGTAAAGAAGTCAAAGATTATTAGAAAATAATCTTTGCCTCTAGATCACTCGCCCATGAATTCAAGAAAGAAAAGCCACAGACAATGGATTCCTAGGTAAAAAGATACCAGTGGTCTTCCACTTTTAATCTAATTTTCAAATTATCCTGAGAAATCCTTATTGCAAGCTTTAGTTCACTGGAAAACAAACGGCAGCTGTAGAAGACAGAGGAAAACCAACCTGAATGAAGCAAAGATAGGATTATCCTGTCTTCTGTCCACTGCTGAGCAAAGAGGAGACTTCAGCCTCCAGAGCTGTCATTTTAACACCTCTATATAGCACTAAAATATAAGTTAAGAAAAATCCAAGTGTCTTAATCACTACACGGTGTCATTTAGGGTATCATCTGACATTAGCTAATCATACACATCCTCTTCCCTTCCCTAAGTCAGGCACTGCTACTGAATGGGAGAAGATAAGAACCCCATTTTAAAAAGATTTTTAAATGACAATGTTCAATTTCATCATTATTTTTAGGAAAGAAAAACCTTTATAAGCCTTTTAAATAACAATCCACAGCCCTGTGGTAACAGGCTGGCAAATGTAGGTAAGGGTACTGTGCTATAAGAAGCTTTGAAGTGTCATAACAAATTATCTCCTTTCCTTTGCATCTAATCATGCTGTGCTCAAGCCATGTAATTTCTAGAGGCAGCCCATTCATGTGCTGTGAACATTTATGAGTTTATACATCATATAGTATTTATTAGAATTTGGATAGAAACCCAAGAGTTTTAATGGTGGAGTTGTATCACATTTTGCTGAACACACACACAGAACAGCTTGAACTACTGCCTCTATTTTTTTTTCTCTTGGATTATCAAGGATTAACTTAATGGTTTCTGTGGTAAAAAAAGTCCTCATAAAAGGAAAGAGAAGGAGAGGAGAGTTCTCATAATATTTAAACAAAAGAAATCATTGCTAAAAGCTAAGTAGATGTGATGAAAATATAATTTCCACAACTTAGATGTTCAGGTTGTTTTTTTCCTGAGCCAAATGTTCAGCCTTTACATGTCTTTGCATTGGAGATCTAATAAACTTCATCTCTTTTCAGAAATACGTGATGCTATGATTAGAATACAACCTCCTTCAACAAAGGTCTTTTAGTCAGAAAAACACTGTTCAGGGATAGCACATAACCACTATGGGTCCCTCAAAATACCACTTACCTGTCAAGCCAGGGTCACACATTTGTTCCTGGACTGCAAGGGAAGGTGGGTACCATTGGATAATCCATATCCAGAGTTCAGGGCCTGGAATAAGAAATCTTAATGATCATTAACTTCTGAGTGGCTTACACTACATATTGTGATATTTCTTGTTTGGGTCCAAAGCAATGGAAGTGCTTATAAAGTTCATCCTACATCTGGCAAATACACGGTAGAGGAGATCTAAATCTGTGTTCCGGAACTAATTCTGTCAAAATGGAGTCAAAGGAGGATTTAGTCAAGTAGAGTTAATATATTCACCAAGCCCTTATGATCACTATGGTCATGCTTTTAGAAAAGATCACAAATCTCAAAGACAGCTGCTCTCAAAAAAACCAGAAAAAAAACCAAATAAAGCGGAACAAGCTTAAGCTCCCAGAAACTTGCTTCTTGCTGTGCTAGTCCAGATTGTGTCTGGGGTGAGAAGATAAAAAGCACTGGATTCACACTGCTCCAAAATTGAAGAAGAGCAGGGGTGAATCAGGCCATTAAATTTGTAATCAGATCTGTTGATTGTCTGTAGTGCTTTTAGTTCTGCTCTGTTTTAAAATAACTGGAGTTCTATTTCAAAAGAGAACATATACCACAAACAGGCTACCAGTCCTGGAGAGCTGCTTGAAAAAGATAAATTCTCAGATTGTCAGATAATTTCTTAAAAATTTCTATTCAAATTATTCCATTACAAAATCCATGTCAAAACATTATTGGGAGAGGTTTCAACCAGTGATCATTTCTTTCCCATTTAGATCAATGTCTTCCAACCTGTTGCAATCGGGAGTGTTTTGGTTGGGTTTTTGTTTGGTTTGTTTGTTTTCCATTTGCACTGACAAATCACTCCTGCTGGTGCTTCCTTCCTTCCTTCCCAGGCAAACAAAAAAAAAAAACCCCTAACTTTTCTCAGAATTTATTTAGCCAAAAGGTTCAAATTTTCTAATGAAATAGAATGGATTTCATGCTAAAACAAATGTTCATTTACTTACCTTTGCTCATGCTTGTTTCCACAGTCATTTCTTTGTCAGAAAGACATTAAAATATAATTAATATTTTAAATGACTTATACATATACATAGATATGTTTACATATGCAGACACACGTGTGTTCAGATATGAGATTAAAAAGTTTTTCAATTGCAGACATAAGATACATTGGCAAAATTGCCCAAATAAGCATCAATAACAAAGAAGTTAGCAAGTCCTTCCTGGGAATAACCTTAAACAACACTGCTTTAATCATTTGGTGGTCAGCCTTGGAGTAGAGACAGAGAGCATTATGTATTTCCCCCACAGCTATGGAGTCATTTATCGTGTACATTATGAGTATATGGAAAGGACATTCTTTAAACAAAGGAGTCAGGAAATAAAGTCATCTTCAATCACTGTCATGAATATTCTGCTTAATTGCTGATGGCTTTTTTCACTGCATTGCAATACCCAGTCTGCTGTCTTGCAGCCAGGCATTGCAACATATCAAAAGCTACAGTGGGCTCTTACCCTTCTCCAGAGGTCCAGAAACAAGAGCAGAACCTGCCAGGTCAGACCAATAACTGCTGCAAGGCGATGACGGTGCTGCAGGAGGAAACAGATTTCTCCCTGAGAAGGCACAAGACAAATACCCTCCCGACTCACTCTCCCGTGATTAAAATGACACATTGCTCCATCTTTCTCTGACACATGACTCTTACAATCACAGCTCATAATCCTTGACCTGTCCTTAATGATGTAGTAAGGGCTGAATAGACTTTTTGACTGCCCTGTTCCCACAGAAAACTTCTGCTTTTCCTGTCAGAAGCCATATAGTTTTTTAAAGTGTCTACCTTAACAATTCCAAGAGACCTTGGCTGCATCAGCAAAGAGTTCTGCTCTTTTAAAAGAAATATCCTCTAGCCTTGACAAGAAGTAAATAGATCACCCAAAGCTACCTCTGCTTTTCTCCTGTTTTTGACATCCAAAGGGAGATCCAGAGTGTGTGGCTGGTTGGCTGTGGAAGAAATGGTAATTCTGTCCTAATGAGGATAACAGGTAATTCTGGAGGGAATCCAGTCTACGAGGAGAAGGAATCAAATTCAAACACCATGCTGTTGTTGGTTGCCACATGTTATGGTCTTCCCATTTTAGAAAATTCCACATTCCTTTGAAGCACTCACAGAAACATCTGTGGATTTGTGGGTTGATCCTTGTAAAATGTTAACTACTTTATGCCACAGAGCAGGACCTCTCACCAGAGCCTGTCATCTATTTGAACAAAATAGTGCAAAAGAAGCAGGGTAAGTTTTGAAAAGATGTCTATCCAAAACTTAGTGAACATAAATAACATATTTCTTCCTGGCCTTGGTCTGCTTTAACACAGCAGCAAAATAGCAGCCTTGCCATTGCTGCTGAGTGCAGCTAATGGTCTTTTTTGTCTAAATTACAGTTGGTCCCTCTAAAAGTGTGTTTCCTGCCAAGTGTGGTTTCACAAAATGCTGAGTCAGAGGAGCTGGGGGAGGGACCAACAGCAGCAGCGGCAGCTGGACACGGGCCCATGGCATTAGTGGCATTTCTAAAAGAAGATTAAGAAACAAGAATGTTCCTGGGCAAAAGGTGCAAAACTGGAAGGCAAATAAACTGTAAGGCAGGGTAAGTTACAGTGTATCATTTCCCAGAAGGGAATGCCATACTGTAGTTGCTTGATGACATATAGACTAATGCCTTAATATTTAGGAGTTGGTCCTTTAAAATATTCATGTGCTTCCTATTGGACTAAGGACTCAGATGCAGGTCACCATGCATCATCAGCACAGTGGTCTGCCCCAGGAAATTTGAGGCAATTTGCCCTAGTTCAGGGTTCTACAAGAGAGACTTAAGTAAGGCAGCTCACTTTATTTTTGCTTGAGGACACACACATTTGCAGCTATTGTACTCCAGTTGATAAGCTGTGGGCTGTTAACTCACACACTGTTAGTATCCAGTGAACACACTCTTGTGAGGCTGTTGGCCAACCTTCTGTCTTCCAGCTAGGGTAAGAAGCTGGAGCTCATCTACATGGACTTGCCCTCAGCACTTCCACCCAGAACCATCTCTGAAAGACACAAGACAAGAGGGGCACACAGGCAGCAATGGAAATGATGAGATGAGTTGAAATATCATTTTCTTTTTGCATTTCATGTCTGAAAATGGAAATAGCAAAAAGGTAAAGTGAGGTGGTGTTAAAAGCAGTTTAAGCAACTCCCAGCTTCTCTGGCCACTTGTCCTTGTTCCCTGTCACCCTCAGTTGTTGTGACTGCAAAGCATAAGTGGGAGCACAGAATGAACAACATAAGGGATTACATGCATTTGCAAATTAACCCCCGCCAAAACTCCTTGTTTTCTACCCAGAAAAGTAATTTAGCTCCATGTACAAACTCCAGGGTCAGTGTAACAAATAGGGCAAGAACAAGTGACTGCAGGGCTGTTTCAGTCAGCACAACAATGGAAAAATGTCCATGTAACCACAACCACCTTCTTAACTTTCAATGTCTTTTCCTGCTCCAAGCTCTAATTCTAGCAACCAGTGACCTGATCTTTTTTCCACTTAAATAAACTGTAAATTTGCCATTAACCTTGATATAAGTAAGATTGATTCTTGATATGTAAAGGATATGATTTTCCACATTTCTTCAAGGGTAGCATCAAGGAGTACATTGGCATTACTGAGTCCAGTGCCCCTCACTGGCTGCCCTGTAGCTGATACTTGGTCCCCAAGAAATCAGAGGCCAAACTCCACAAGCCCACCCATACCCTACAGAAGGGTTCCCAACACCACAGCATCAGAGAGCAAGGACTCAGCAGACTGCAGGTGATCCCACAGAGGAACACATTACTCTTCTGCAATGTGACCCTTTTTTTTAGGGCAGAAGGTGTGTCCCATGCACAGGGTGGGGTCCTGCAGCAACTACTGCCAAGTGAGGGCTGTTCTGCCCAAATCCCTCCACAAAAGAAGGGCCACAGAAGGAGGAAGGGAAACACCACATCAGCAATCACAGAGAGAGCCTTCATTTGCAGTGAAACCACATGTGTAGGCTACCAAGTTCAAAGCAAATAAATACAAACTTGCTTGCAGCTTCGCCACAGGCAGGAAGCCATGGCCAAGAGGACTGAGCCTGGCTTAGCCCTGCAACCTAACACAACTGCTGAGCAAATTCTTTGCCCAAAGCAATGAAGAGGCACAAGTGCCCCACATTGGTCCTTTTTTATCTCCATGAAGAAAGTAATCACAGCAAGACTTCCTTTTTACCCTGGTCCCTATTGCCTCCTGACCTGTTTCTCAACTTTGAAAGGAGTTAGAGGTTTTAGAGCAACCTACTCTTTCTGTTTCTTTTTTTTTCTCTCCTTGCTCATACTTTAAATGGATTGCTGATGCAGATAAGCAATACAAAGGGGGAAGGCACTCCTTATGTTCTTTTATACATCTTATGTTCTTCTCAAACACCGTTTGTGGAACAGAATCAGCAACACTAACCTGGAGAGATAGTTTGAGCAGGCACTAATAGATTGATAAAGTGAAGGTTCAGCTCTGATGTTGATGGGTCCCTTTTGGAGACAGTTATACAACAAAATAATAATAATAACAACAATTTCTATAACTGTTTTCTCTATCATACCTATTCTTTCAGAGTTGTTAGGTTTTGGTTGGGCTGCTTTTTTTTCAGGAGATATATTTGTTGCATTTAGCTGATTCTTGGCCCAGATTTTCACTTGTAAAGAATGTCACAATCTAACAGCCTAAATTTATTCATGCTTGGTTTATTTATTTTCTCTAAGGAGACATTTTGCATATCAATGGAAAATATGAGGGTGTTTCCCTCAAACAATTTATTAGAGTAACTGTTGAAGAACACTGTTCACAGTGCACTGAGGAAGCAAATGATACAGACCTTTTGGGCATTAAATGTCAGGCTGGACATTTGTGTGCTGCAGGAGCAACCTGTGGGCTTTCTGCCGATGGCTCAGCTCTATTTTACATGTACTTTTTATCACTACATTTTATTGTTGTTCACAGTAGCTCACTTATACATTCCTTTTCATTCCTTAATATTTTTCCAGATGAAAATCTGCCTGAAGCATTTTATGTACTGATAGACATTCTCCTTTCTTTTGCTTTAAGTTTTATTTCACTTTTTTGTAAGAAAACTAGGCAAAACTGATAAGCTGGGGTACATAAGGACAACAGAGATACAAACATCTAGAGAGAGAAATGGCACTATGGCTCAGGAAGGGAATTCAAGTTTGTACAAACACCAAGCGAAGCAGCCTCGGAGAGTCCCTCTAAGATGTAACTGCTTAGTGAGCCACTTTGTCTGCTGCTGGCTCCCTTACTTCTCTTTCCTCTGCATTTCTAAGTGTTCTTCCAGATGTCTCCATCATTTTTCATCATATCCTATCACGACAGAAAGGTAACAATGTGCAGGGTCTCCAAAGTGAACAGACAGATTTGTGCTGCTTCACAGCTGTCAATTTTGTTTGGATTGTGTTTTTCTCTTCTGTCCAATTTTCGGCCCTAGCTGCTGAAGCAGTTCAGAGGAGCCGACAACTGTGCACTACTCTGTTAACAGGGTGCAAGTGCTAAGAGGAAAACACCCATTTTTCTGCTTTCAAGACTGGAAGGCACATTGATAAACATGCAGCCAGTGCACTGCTACTCACAGAAACCAGTTACAAATGAACTTTAAATCTCTTTGCTGTCTCACTTCTTCTAGAAGTGTTAAAGATGTAGCAGTGTAAGGCCTGGATTATGCAGAGACACTTGGAAAAGTTATGGCCTCCTAATAGCCCATTTAACATGTTAAATAAGCATAAATAAATGTAGGATTGTGTGTTTCACAAGATTTAATTTTATGCTAGTTTCTGTACTCATCTATTTTCCCCTTTTCTTTCCTTGAAGAGCACCCATAAAGGGAAACCCTATAGGCTGAACTTCACATCCTCATAAGGATGCATAAGGACAGTTAACTGCTTAAGCCCCTACATTTTCAGCTTTAAGGGAAAGCAGGAGTAGAATACCAATGTAAATGGACATTATTCGAAGCAGCTGCCTCTGGGCATAGCAACCCTGCCTCCCTGCAATGAGCTCCCTCATTAGCTGGCAGGTAGGAAGGGGTGAGGTTGGGAGGAGTGGGCTGACAGGTGACTATTGACTGGTGGGGATGTCTCCCATGGCTCTTTTGGGAGGCTTCTGGGGGCTGCTGCTGCCTCAGAGGCACTTGAACCTTGAAGTGTTAGAGTTTTGTCTCATCTCGTCTGTGGACTGGTTGGTACTTCTGGTAATTTTCAGTTAGTAAGAGCAGATAATGGGAAGGAGCACAAAATATCCATTTTGAAATATAAATGTAGAGTTGTAGTCGGAAGGAAGGATTTGAGTAATCATATACTTGTACAATTTTGAGATGGCTGGACTTGGTGCAGGGTCAGAGATCATACTCCCTATGGCATCCCATGAAGGTTCAATATTGGCAAAAAATGATTTGGTTTGGTTTCTTTGCTTGTTTGGGTTTGTTTTTGGGTTTTTTTTAAGTAACTCAAGATTTTTCCTGGACTAACAAATATATGGGTTTGGCTTGTATCTCAGTAACACAGATTAATGATTAGTGGTACCAGCTAACTTCGGTAAGTAAGTCTAATATGTTTGAAATCTGATTTTCTTTCTGAGGTTGTTAAGAGGTTATTTAAATACCATGATGCCTTCTTAATAGTTTGTTAATACCATGCTGCTTTCTCAGTATTAGACCTTACAGTGTTTCTGCTGAAATCAGAGAATCATAGAATTGTTTAGTTTGTGTAATTATGGATGGATTTATGGATTTATGGATGGATTTATGGATTTATGGATTTATGGCCAACTCCTAGAATTCCATAATCTTGTTTGGATAGTGCACAGAGTTCCTTAATAGCAAACAACATTTTTTATAGCTGGCCCTGCTCTGGAGCATTCCAAAGTCTGATATTTATGGGCAGAAGAGAGTTTGATGGTGTTCCAGTAACAACCAGGACAACCTCTAGACATAAACCTTATTTCATAGACTGAGCCACCTGCGTGTTATATTTTTGTGCTAACTTTGAAACCAGTAGACAATATATTTTAGGTAATGTGTCATTAAATGTAGTACCTTTTCAGATTAATAGTGTTATTCATTCTTCATTTTTATGTTAGGGTTGCCCCATTGATCTTAAGTATGAAGTTAAGGTATACTAGGGCCAAACTGACTCTTGACATTGCAAGATACTTTAAAAAGCCTTGTAACAGCAGCTGAGGATTTCCACACAAGTTCTTTGGTGCACTGGTCTTGTATAGTAAGAATGAGGTAAATAGAGCAACTTCCTTCAGTGATTCAAATGGGTGGTAACTGCTCCATGGGACCACTGCAAATTGGCAGAGCAGACCAGACTTGCTCCTCCACCATTGCCCACAGGGTCTGATTTCCCTTTTGCCTCCTTAAAATGGAGCATTTTTTTCTGTGGAAACGAGCTGGCCATAAAGTGCAACAAGGAAATAAAAGGGTGACAGGATGTATTTTTTGATTGTTGGATAGCTGCATTCATTACTGTGTTTCAGTGTGGCTCCAAGAAGTGTTAGTCAGAAGACTGGTGCTCTAGACATGGCACTGCCAACTGCATTCATCAGGCCTCCAAAGAGGCAGAGAAAGCTTCAGTCCAGAAGTATTAAACAACCTTCAGACCCAGTGCCTCGCTAAAATTAATGAGCCAAAGTCATCAGCATGCTCTGGCTGTTCTGCACTGCCCCAGCTATAGAAAGAAGATATAAAACTAGTCTGATAGGTCAGACAAACACCATTTGAGATTGTTCCATATTTCTAAAGAAGCACAGAGGAGCTGGAAGACCGGACCCAGGCTATTTCTAATTCCCTCTCAAAGTCATGGTGGTACTGAATTGCTAACGTTGCCAAACATATTGCAAAATGTAGTGATATGGAAACCACGCAAAAATAAGATATTTAGGTTGTTCTCTACCTTAGCCTGCTAATATGGATTATACTTTATAAAATATGCAATTATGTTTCTGAGCATGGCAGTAAAATACACTGACAAGTTTTCAAAATCATGCATTACAGTGACATGAATATTCTTGGTTTTTGAAGGAATTTGTCCATAAAATTACCTTTTTCTCAATAAAGAGATGAAAATATGACTTGCTAGATCCACAAAAGCATTTAGGAGCCATTGCTCAATAAAAATCAATGAGTAAAAGAGTTTAAATAGCTTTGTGGATTCAGGTGGTATGTAAATTACAATAGTTTCTACTTCTTCTAGACTCTTTATTACAGGTGGAAAACAAGATTGATTGCAGAATCTGTAAAATATCAAGAGGACAAGAGGAAAACCTTCCCATGCTGAGATTTCTGGTATCCATAGCACTAGGGTTATATCTCCTAAGTAATGTAGTTGGGTTTTTGAAACAATTTCTCCTGATTTTCAAAAAGGGATGTGTGCTTTCAGAAGCAAAGCCTTCATTGTCTGATTCCTCAGTTCATTCAAGGAAGCATATGGAAAATACACACATCAATATGTCAGGCAATGGTTTGAAGCAAAAGTAGATGTTATAATTGAAGTAGATGGACAATAGAAATGTTTTCTGAAGTTTTCACACTTTAGGAAAATTGATCTCTCCCTGAAGTACTTCCAGCCCCTGTGGATTTCAAAATGTCTTTTAGACACATGACTCCATTGTCTTTATTCTCCACACACATACACAACTTACCAACAATTTTATTAAAATGTTATTCACATGAAAAGGAAAAAATCTCTTTTTGTCTGTTCACCTTTTATTTCATACATAGAAAGTAGAAAGCAATGCTTACTAGGTTAGGAAAGACCTCATTAAGTCAAGGCACTGAAATATCTACAGTTTAACCTGTTATGGAAAAGGAGGACAAAATGCATTCACAAATAATATAATCATCACATCAAAAAGAGGTTGTCAGATAAACTGTCACAAACAGCAGGCAGTGAGCTCTAAGTTTGAGGAAAAACTCCTGAGTAAAAGATCTGGTTTTTCCCTCCTAACAATACTATAAATAAAAATAATTCTGAAAGTCATGGAATTACACCAATGTGGGATAAGAAAACATCAGATTAATAAAATGCACACTGCATCAGGTCAAACAAGAGCTTCCAGATGGATTAGGAATAAAAGCACTTTTGAGCCGACCTCGCCCAGATTGCAGGCACATTCCTGCCACTGTATCTGCAACATGCCCTGCTCTTTTCAGAAGCCCTTGCAGTGCGCTGCTCCTGTTCCAGATATGAGGGCAGCATCCTGCATTTGGCTAAACCATCAGAGCAGAAGCCAGAGCAGCGTCCTGCTGAGCAGACCTGAATAAAATTATCCAGAGGACTTTGGTAAAAATTAGTGATCTTCAGTAAAATTACACAACAGACCTTGGTAAAAATTAATTGCATAGTCTAGCCCAGAGCACAAAGGAAAGCAGTACCAAATGAACAGCAGCAGAGTTTGGCCCACATTGGAAAGAGCTGATGTTAGTGCTGGTCAAAAAATAAGAAGGATGGTGGTGGGGGGGAAGGGAGGGAACCTGAAATTTATTTTGTTACTGATTCCAGCAGGAAATGAAAGCAGATCTTTCTTTTAAGGCTGTTTGTTGAGTCATACTCTTCTGAAATTTTCTTCTTTGTATTTCTGGGAATTATATGCAGTGCCAGAGTACCTCCTTGTTTAAACAATGTTTTGGATTGCCAAAGTGGTGAGGAATGTGTGCCACATCACACGGTTTCTGTAATTCTGCATAAAGAAGTATATGAGGCTGGTTTGACCACTGTAGAAGCCTCAATTATATTGAAGGTTCCTTGTGTTTTGTAGCACTATAATCAAAAGGTTCTGTATAATTCAACATCACTAGAATAATGGCTGATTTGAGAAAGTACTGGGATACAAGTAGGAAACTGAAGAAATTAAATTCAGCAAGACTCTGTAAGACTTTAGTGGGATTATGGAAAACACAAAACTATTCAGGCAGCAGGCTGGGTTGCCTAGAAATGAGTAATTGTTTAAAGTAGTTAAAAAAAGAAGTCATTTACACTCCTGGGGCCTTTATTGTTAACAGACTGGTTATCTCTTAATTTTCTACCTTTCTCTAGGTGCAGGTGATCTCCACATAGTATAACCAAGTCACATCACTCTGTAAAATAATATTGTTTTGTGCAGTAGATACCCACATTTCCATGGAAAGGGATTCATTTTTCAGAGAATTATAGCCTTTGGAGAGAGAAAAGACCTATTAGGTCATAAAATCTGTCCCTCTGCCAGCACAGGATTTGTTGCATCGTCTATGTATATTCATTAGTGTTTTGTTTAAGCTGTTTCTCAAGGAAGTAAGGGGACTTCTGTGCTGAACCAGGGAAACAGAAATGTGGCTGAGTTCCTCTCACCAGACAGTCACCCCTTATATGCTCTCTACCTTTACAAGTTTCATTATTAAATACAGATTTTTCACTTTCAGAAATGCCTCTGTACTAGCCAAATGTTTATTACAATTCCATCTTAATGTAAATTAAAAATTCATTCTCTTTAAGACAGCTTTGTGTCTCATATTTAGGCAGAATTGAGGTTATTGAAATTTAGGAAAAGAAAATTATTTCTTTCTGAACTTTTCCATGTCTCTGAATATGGTAATCAGGGTGTAGGGGTTGACAGGTGAAAACTTTGAAGAAAAAGCCATGTACAACATATCAACATGATGCAACATTTCACCTGTCTGTGTCTTATCTGAATTTCAGACAAATCTGCATTATAGAAATTTATCTTCTCTTTTGAAGAGGCTTCAACTTATGCTCTAGAGCAAATGAGAAATTGCATATTATTAAAGTCAAGCCCAAATAAGGGCTCAAGGTCAAGCATGTATTAAACTGCTGTTAAATGTCCTAAAGGAACATGATAGTTCAAGAAAAATAGAATGATATGTACAATTTCTTGTTCTCATTCATAAGTGCTTTTCAATATTAAAACCTACTAATTTCCTCTAAATCCAAATTTCTTCTTTGGAATTCAGCTCAACTGTGCAAATATAGAAGGATTTATTAAGAAGCACATAATCATAAACCTCATCAAACAAAATCACATAGAATTTCACATAATTGCATAGTAGACACAAGTCTTACTTTCTGATAGCAGAACTCAACATTATTTTGGCTTTTTTGTAATTTTAAAATGGGGTTTGTATGAATTTCCAAAGTTGTTTTGGGGGTTTTTATTTTTCCATTTTTCCTACAGTTTTGGATGATGATAAAATTAATATAGTCTCACTGATCTAGTGATAATCAAAATCCCCATGCCCACACCAGCCACTCAAATCGTCTTAGAGATTACAGGGGGATAAAATTGCTAAGATAATTTCCTTGGCTCCTTGTCCACAGAACTAATAGTTTTTAAGCCAATTTGCTGTGTGATTTGGCCACTTTGTGTTGATCAGTCCTGGTATTTTAGCACCTTTCTAAGAAAAAATCCTGTGCATTAGGATTGAAGAGCATTGGTTGGTTTTTTTTCTGGTGAAAGAAGACCAGAACCTACTGCCATCTTTTGCCACTATACTTTGTCATTTGGCTTTGTGAGAAAAAAGCAAACATCAGCAATCTCAACCTGACCTTGCTGAGTATAATACAAACATATTCAGCTATTGAAAAATCTTTTCAGTGGCCATCTAGAATGACAAGCAGGAAAGATGCCTCCTGTGTGTGTGCTCATGTATAGGAGCATAACATACCTCACGGGTCTGTATGAACTTTCAGCGTACTATTAGAAAGGTTGCAAGCTTTATAAAGCAGAGGTGCTTCTAGATAGTATCATATTGGCCAGTCACACTGGTGCTGTAATCAACAAAATTGCTCAGCCTGGAGCTCTTGAAGCATAAACAGGAAGGTGGGACTGACAAGGTGTTTTCAAAACCCTCTGCTAGGAAACACATATTCCTGGTTATTGAAAAATCAGATCTGTCAAACTTTTGGCTTCCTACATGTCTGTATTCCCCCAGGCTTCCAGGGGCAGGTTTCCAGCCAAGATGATGAAGATTGAAGGTGGTTGATTGTCTTCACAATAGCTGGTGGATAGACACTCTGCTGAGGCCTGCCTGTCACATTATTTTTATGGGTTCTGACAACAGCACAGTTGAGTTTATGAAACAGATGATTCATCCTATGTATAGCTTTTTCTGTGCCTGAGATATATATGCATATGCATTAAAAACATGGTGGGAACTGTTGTCACAGAATATGCCTGCCTGAAGAGAGACAGTAATTCTTCTTGAAGGGGAGAACCCACAGAACAGAAGTGACACGCTGGCACTCTGAAATGCCGAAATGCCATTCTAATGAGATAAGCAGCATTTAAAATTTGTGCTCCACTGTATTTTCAACTGCATTATTTTCTGTGCATCTAAAACTTTATTAGCAGTGTAAGGGTTTGTCTGGGAGTAACGTGTGTTTATTTGTACACTTTTTACAGACAGAAACGTGTTCGAAAGCCCCGGCAGTCTGTTCTTTGCTTGAATGATGGTCATGCGAGATTTACAATCAAATTGTAAGGACAGGAGGACAGGAAGAATACAAGTGACAAATACAAGAGTCTCTCTGCCAGCAGGGAAGAAGAGCTGTAATGAGCAAAACTCCCAACTTGATCTAATTTAGAGCCAAGCAGAGCTTCAAGAATGTGTGGGAATTAATCTTTTTATTTATCCAGAATGAAGGAAGAGAATTAAGGGTAAGCGGAATAGCACTGAAATGGACAGATTTGTATTCCCTCCTGAAAAACATTGCATCTAAATGCCTGACAGCTAAAGTTCATAAGTGCAACAGCAGATTTTTAAGAAACTGTAAGAAACTGTTCGTTCTTTCCAGATGGGGGATGGGAAGGAGGGTCTGGATTTGACCAATAATGTGATCATTGTTGAAAATCTACAGCAGTACAAGAAATGAATGGAGAATTTAGTCTTAAGAAAAAGGAAAACAGAAAAGTAAAGAAAGAAGAAAAGAGTAATGAGTTTTCCTGACTTAGGCCCCAGCTAAGCAAAATGTCTAATCAGAGAGCTAAGGATTTGCAGTGTTTGGCCTCTCAGCTTGAAAAGATGTGATCAGCATGCTAGCATGGTTGTGGTTTCTGCTCATCTGGGTTCCTACAGCTTCCAAACAGCCATATCAAAACTCCACTTGTCTGCTCAAGCGATTCACTTTCAGCCTAAATAAAATTAAATATATGAATGACTCATAGAAATAATTCCATGTTGGGAATCTCATAATGTCACTACTGTTCTTTGATATAAGCCAGGTCACATAGTTGGACTTAGCTTGCACATAAACTTATTCCTATAGTTGCTGGCTTTTTGCACTCACATGCATTTTTATGCCCCCTTCTCCACAAGCTTCTTTCATCTTTCCTTTTGGCAGCTTGCCAGTATAGTAGCCAGATCCCCTATTATATGCCAATTAATTCCCTCTTGATGAATTTGAGTTATTTGTATTTTATTGTACACAGTACGGAAATACATCGGGGCAAAATGTAGTATAAATAGGGCATGGGTTAGTCAAGTATAAAGGCTTTTTTTGTCCTCTACTAGATGTGTACTTCTTTCAAATTAAAATAACCAACATCCTGCTACAGTAACCTTTTCCATTATGTTTGAAAAGCTTTTTAATTTTTTTTTTTCCCCATCAAAATCCTAAGAGTGCAATTTGCCACGTTTTGGCTTAGAAATGTAGAGATGAGACCTAGAGTTACTGTACTGTGCAGTTCTTACAACTAGAAGTAATTGTTTAGTAGTAGTATAATAGTCTGCAATCAATTAAAAAGGCAATTGTCTCCAAGGAGGTTTCTGCATACCTGTGGCCTCTGCCCAGAGAAGAGCAGGTTTGTTCCTATTAGCAACACATCAGGAGAGTTGTGTGCTCACACCAAGGCAGGGGCACGTGTGTGAACCACAGCCAGAAAACATTTTAATTGGATGCCCACAATGGATTGTCAGATCTACCTCTGCTTAAAGCACATACTTAAATCCACCTGAATTTACTGACACTGCTCCTGTGAGGTAAACAGGGTGCTCAAGCACAGCTGAGCTGAAGACTTTGGCCTC
This sequence comes from Agelaius tricolor, assembly GCF_023055355.1. Classification (NCBI taxonomy): domain Eukaryota; kingdom Metazoa; phylum Chordata; class Aves; order Passeriformes; family Icteridae; genus Agelaius; species Agelaius tricolor. The sequence continues at coordinate 50,827,739 of NW_027269262.1, read as the reverse complement.
CTTAGAGGAGGTCATTGTCACTGAAGTGACAAATGGTCCACAATGTCTGAAAGACAGATTTTGCCCTATCTTTTCTTTTTCTTTCTTCCTTCTATTCCCCTTCATGCTGCTTCACTAAATATTTACCCTCTGCCCTCCATCTCATCAGATTCAGTGATTGGCTGACCCCAAGGAAAATTCCTTCAGTTTGCTTTACAAACAAAAAAATTCCATATACCCTTTTTCCCAGATTATGTTCTGCCATTTTATTTCTTTGGGGTGCTGTGCTGAGCTCCATCACCAAAACCAGTACAACGTGGGTAACCAGGAGCAAGAGCAGAGGAGAGCTTGGAGGAAAGGCAGGGTCTTCATCCTCATAGCAGCTGACTTTAGTTCATATCAGGTTGCATTAGGTACTCTTTAAAATAGTAATGTGACTTCTGAAATTGCAACATAATGCCACCTCTTTAAATGCATTTGTGTTCATAAGGGCATTGGATGAACTGATCTTGTTAAGTCCAGTTCCAGTTATAAAACCCTGTAAAGGCATTTCCTTGCATAATATTATTATGATGCCTAGATGCTTTGCTCAAAAGTCAAAAGGAATTAAAGATCTGTTACACAGCAAAACTGTGTACCCAATTAGAATACATAAATTGTTCAGACAGAAATGTCTGTATGTTTAAGAATAAGAAGGATTTAACTTTTAACCAACCTTAGAACACATCCTTGTATGTATCCTTTACTTGTTAATCTGATTTTATTTAGTTCTAAAAAGGGGCTTTGCATGCTAATTCAGATTAATCAGGTCTGACTGCATGTAATTAAAAATTAGTAAAACAAAGGCAGACCCTAAATCAGTTCTTAAAGAACATCTTCCTTCAACTACAAAAGATTAGACTTTATGCAAGAGTAGCTCTGAAAGGAAAAACAGTTATTATTGAAGAGTATGCTAACATTTTATCATCAAAAAATGAAGCACGTTTGCCTAACAAAATTAAATGATCCAGACAATAAAGCACATTTGCTGAGATCAAGAATGATAAAACCAACAGTAGAGTAAAATCCAATGCAAAAAATATTAAAGCCCATTACTGCAATGAGCTTTTGGCAAAGGACCTCTGTGCAATAGAGGTCATATAACATTTCAGTGTTTGCACTGGATATAACCCAGGGAATTAATTCCAAGCTTACAGTGGAAAAAATCTTGGTACTTTTGTGTGCTTCATAAAAAATGCAACCTGCGCCTTAAATTGGATTAAAATTAGGAAATTTCCTTAATTACCCAGTCTTTTTGAATCCAATGAATTTAATTAATTAATTGAATTTTTTAAATCCATTTTGAATTTGAGAAACCTTTTTCACCTAGTTTAGTTTACTGCAGTTGGATGCTAATATCATAGCAAAATACTAGAATTTCCAAAGCTTCTTTATAATTTCTTTAGATTTTTTTTTACGAAAGAGAATATTTGGAATTCTAACCAAAAGAAAAAAAAAATGCAAACCTCTGAATAAAATTACCAGAGGAAACATACAACTGTTTCTTTCACAGCTAAAGTCATGTCCTTGGTTATTTTATGTAAAAGGAGAAAAGGAAGGTTAAAATTCAACTGTCTCCACAAACAGTCCTTCTGCCCTTTGCAAGTCCCATTTGTGTTACTAAACATCTTTCAAAGGAGTCTTCAGCCTGCTCTTGTATGCAAACAAGAATTCCCCTGCTCCCCCCATCTCCACACAGGTATCAGGGCCAGAAACATCAGCCCTGGCAGCTGCTCTGACAGCTACAGTGAGGTTAAGATCATATTGCCAAGGGAAGTGCTCCTCTGGGACCTGAATATAAACCACTGTGGATATTATGGCCCATCTAGGATACTCTCCAGGAGCGGTGAACCTGCATGCTTGGCTTGCAGTGGTGTCTCCACAGCAAATGAAGAAGTTCTCTGGTGAAGGGTAGAGCACTTGGCAATCGCCTCCAGCAGCTGGCATTTATTTGCCACATCCTGGGAAGGATGCTGCCCAGCAACACAGGGGCAAACAGCCCCAGAGGTACAAGTAGGGAAGAGAGGCGGTTACTAAGTCCTCCTCTGAGATCAACCACAGAGTGTTGGTTGATCCAACACAGGCTTTTTCCTATAATAGTTGTCTATTGATGCTAAAAGTCCCGCGTTTTCACAAAAAGAATGGAATTCAATATATTGAAATCAGCTCTTCATGAGGCCATCCAGTCTGGAAAAGTATTATTTACTTTTTTGGAGTTGGTATTTTAAGATGAACACTTTCTTGTCCATGTTACTTTCCGATTATGAATGGCTGCTGCAAGCATTTGTCTAACAATGGATTTCAGAATGCGACACAGTTACAGTTGCACATATGTTAAAATATAGAGCCTAAATTTATCTCAGGACACATAAGACATCCTCTGGGAAAGCTGCACAATGCAACCATGCTTTCTATTTTTGGCAATAATTAAACTGTACTATGAAGAGTTATTAGACTAAATGACACTGTAAACCCCAAAAGCAAAATATCTTACATCACAATATGATGTTCTTAGTCCTGTCTCATACCTCATTCTTTTCAGCTCTACTGCAAATGAAAATTAGAGTCAATGGAAGCTAAAAAGGTATTTTATGCATGGAATAACATATCAACTCAGTGAGAAAATAAATACTGTTTACCTTTTTCTGTTTAAAAATGTAAATTCTTCCTGCTGCACAAATTTGTAAAGTAAAATTGCTCAGTACTTATACATCTCTCATGCTTATCTTCTAAATCAACAGTGATAAAACCAGATTTTTGAAAGTAATAGAGTATATAATAGGAAATTCCCTTTGTCACTTGCATTAACACAGTGCAATGAAGTCCAAAATATAAAATATAAACTATGATTCTGACAACAGTCACTTGGAAGATAAACTTATCGTGGATTATATATCTTCTTTTAAATAATGCATAACACACTTTTCTGAACCACTGCAGTTCCTTCTCAAGGTGTTGTAAAAGCTGAACAACCTGAAGCATATTTATACAGATTAAGTGGTTTCTAATACTCCAAAGAGCACTTAATCTGCATGAATGTGCTTCGTGTTGCTATGTGCTTCTAAAGCCTGAACAAGGAGCCTAAGTGATTCTGAAAGTCTGCTGCACATTTGTGTTTTGATAAGTCAAACAAAGGCAAAAATGGAAGAAATATGTTAATTGGCCCTGGCAAGCAAGACAAGCAATTGGCAATCAGAGGCTTTCCAGACTGAGCTTCTTATTCTCCAGCCATGTCCTTAAAATGTCTCAAATTATACTAATAATGCAAGTTATTATGCTAATATAGACTCAAAAATGGGATAATGCTGGAAATGATGTATCCTCGATAAAAATGTTCCATGATCACCATGACTAATGTTTATTAAAATGCTGCCCTAGAAACTGAAGCAAAGGCCAGCTGGTTTACCTTAAGGGTTCTGCTGTGGCATTTTTCAAATATTCTGTGTTTATCGCTTTTTCTAGCAGACCATCTAAATGAGAAAACCGTGGTAAAACACTTGGCAAAAAAACCTTCAGATTCTGACACCTTCCTCTGGCAGAGCCATGAAACGGTTATTCAATAGACAGCTAACATATCTATAAGGTATGCTGAAAGTGAAACACACATAAAGAGAATTTCAACATAAATCCACCTGATTCATGTATCAGTTCCACACTTTGCCCAGTGTTGACTAAAATAAGGGGAAGAAATTACAGCAGCAGAATCAGCATAAAACTGATTGCTATTCCTGACTAACACGGGGGGACAGAGTCTGTGGTGCATTTTGTTGCACACGTCTTTCCTCTACCACTGTTTGAATTAAGGACACAAGAAATGTCTTGTGGTGAGCAGAAGGAAGATATTCTCCTACTCTATTTGCTTGTGGGAGATGAAGAAACTTGGTGGTAGGTAGGTTCTGAAGGCACTGTGGCATATAGGAAAATTTTTAGTCATGTAATTCAGGTTGTTACGGAGGCTAACTTTGAAAGACTGTCAGTATGAGGTGCACTGTTTAAGTTTCATCCAAAATAAATGCAAAGGCATCAGCATTTTTTTTTTGTTGTTGTTTTACTCTATGCAAAGTAATAATGTGTGGGATCTTGTAGAACATGTAACAAATATTCAGTACAAACTACTTTTCCAGCAACTGGGTCCCAGAGCTGTATAAATATCTCCAGAAAGCAGTGCCCAAGGCTTTAAGAGTATGTGAAATGAAAAGGATACATCTGTCAGCTGGTGTGTAGCACAGGAGGCAAACTGCTGAGTGAATTGGCAAGGGAGAACAGAAGATGATAATGAAGACAGCACTAAAGTCACTGGAAGATATGGAAGGTAACATTTGCTGGTCTTCAGTTCAGCGTGGTTCAGGGCACTGGATCTTTTGGAATAGTTGATTGATTCCTAAGGCAAAAAGGTACTTTCTGCACAGAGTATTTGTCCCAGATATCTTCTACTGACACCTGTCCTGAGAGACAGAAACAGTTTTCCAAGCTAATAAACAATTCACAAAGTGCTTGCCACAGTAGAGCAAGGAGTCTTTGGGGTTCATAAAGGACTAAAGTAATAGCTGTAGGGTGAAAGAAAAAGTGAAGGAAAAATGATGTGTGGCTCAGAGTTGACATTTCTTTTTCTTGTTTATGTTTTCTGTAAGTTTATTTACTGTAATCCTAAAACAGCACAATAAGCTGACCCTAGGCTCAGGGGGAAAGGGAGGTGTGCCATAATATCTTTGGAAGGGAAAGCTACAAGTCAAGAAAAATGCAGGCAAATAAATGGATGCTTCAACCCAAACAGGCTACCATACTGAATAATTTACACAAATTCATTTGTGTGGGATGTGCCCTAATTCCAGCTGTTCAGAAACTGCCATATTGAACAAGTGCTTTGTATGCATAGGGACAGGATGTTTTCTATCCTGACACCTTAAAATGTTAGAGGTAATAAAATCAGTGCAATGTGCAAAGCATGACACATACCAAACTGCTTCTTCCTCACATTTGTCACTTTAATGAAGCCGTAAAACTTGGGCATGCAGTGAGGATGGAGGAATCAGTGGTGTTTGGGTTTTTTTTAAATACTTGGGTGGAATGTGGCTATTTTGTCATGAGGCTGGATCGGTTTATAGGTGGAGCAGAACAGACATATCTCCACCCTTTTAGGTTATTCAAGAGTTGGATGTTAGGATAGAATTCAGAGCTGTAAAAGAGTTTTCCCTGCAGTCATTAGTACCCTCTTACTATTGTTGCTTGAAAGTTTAAATATGCCTCTGACACGTCCCAGAAATTAAGCCAGCAGGACAGCCAATTCCTAGTAAAACCTTTGGCTTTTGAAAAAGCAAGCCTAAAAGGTCCAGTGCCATAGCACTGCATTTTATTTGCATGCTGTAGGGTGGTTTCTTCTGCATTTCACCACACACTGGTTCCAAAAGAAATTAGACCATATGGTGAGCAATTTGTCCATGTGTGCAGTTTACCAACTTTGCCCCTAACAGGTGTGGATATCGCAGCAGGAATGGACTAATGGGATTTTTGTCACTCAGCTGTTTGCCTGCTGTGGAAGGGCACCCTCCCTCGCTACCAGCCTCCATCACTCTGTCCTCCAGACAGCTGAATGGCTAAGTGCAGCATGTTGCCTGATGCTTGTCCATCTCTTCTGTGCCATTGCTAGGTTACTTTTTTGACCTGGTCTTTTCAGACAGTTGTTTGCAGCTTCCCCATTATCCCTGTCATTCCTGCCTTCAAAACGTACCAGACACAACTTCTGCAGGACCATGCTTCAGCTCCATTAACACCTCCCACCTCCACAGGCTCTGGGACTGCCACCCTGCTTTCCAGTGGTGCAAATAGCATGATTTTCCTTCCAGTGAGCTGTCAGGGCCAAGGGGTTCTACCAGATCCCAGCACATTCCTGAACTTTATTTTTGAGAGCTTAAGATTGGTAGTGGACACAGGGAGCAGAAGGTCCTTGTACAGTAGGGAAGGATCTCATTGTCACTTCTCTTTGTGTGCACCTCTCATAGCCCTGGGAACAGATCAGAGCACAAAAGGTGTTCAAAGCAACAAGAGTGCTGAGTTCACCAGTATTTTTATAGCATAGTTTTGTAGATAATGAATTTTTCCAAAAATTCCCCTTTCTTCTCTTACCTTGCCTTTCTGGTTGAAGCTCTGCCAAGCTAATGAATCCAACAAAAGCAGGAAAAGAAACATAATAATCCAACCAAGACAAAGTAGTTATAAATTATTACAGGCAGCTCCAAATTCAATCTGCTGTTGTCCTGGTGACTGACTGGAAAGCAACAATAATTTTTTTGTTTCTTCTCAGGCTGCAAGATGTCATCCACAATAGCCTGTCTTCCCTCTCCCCTTTCCTCAGCCTTCCTTTTCTAGCCCTTGATGTTTCTCCTTTCTCTCAACCTGTTTTCTAATGATACAGCTTTGGAGTTAAGCAATCCTTCAACTTTCAGTGCTATCTGCTACTGTACCTTTTTTTTTCATTGTTTCATTTTTTTTAAGGAAAGCTCAGAAGCACTGGACCCTTAGTCCTCTGAAGAGTTCCCTGCTCCCTGCAGTTCCTGCTTTTCCTTTTTCACACGTTGTCATGCAGCCCTGTGTGACATTAACTCAGTCCAGGAGCCACTAGGCCACTTTGTCACCCTGCTGCTTTGTGCTCCTTTGACTCCTTTCTGCCAGGCACACCAGTATTTCTACTGCCCATCTCTGACTCAGAGCAAACGAATATTGAAGCTGACCTCATCTCAGAAAATAAAGCAGTCTTTTACCTGGACACATGGTAGCAAAGGGGCTCAGGACTCCATTTCACCTTGGCTTCTCCATTTCACTGCTTCTTTGCTCTCTCTTTTTAATTTTCACTCATCCTGCGCAAAGAAGAATTTTTCTAATATGTCTTTTTTAGAATCCAAACTTATTATTTTTGTGACTTTCCATCTCTGCTATCTAAGAATTTTTTTTTAAGTTTTCATATTTCCTGTAGAACGCATAGAAGTGAGGCAGTTTGCATGTTCTTCAGTTGTAAGAGCAATGATGGACAATAATAAATTACATATTTACTTAAACTATGTCACTACTCTGAACTCCATCAAGAGGGAGTATAGAAATTTGCCTAGACAAAGCATATATCAAATATGAAAAATTGCAAATAGAGAACGTGTGCGCATTTGATGCCACAATATGTTAGAGTAAGGTATTTATAAAAGCAAATAGAGATATGCAATTCCTGTCAACCTACTTAGCTGTCTTTGTTTCCTTCAAAAATTTCCTCTTTCAAAAGTGAAAGTGCTATCCAAGAGTATTAAAACACACTACATTTAGGAATTATCTGCAGTGGTGATGTAACTCTCTTGTAAGGCAACATTTCTAAAATTTGACATGAAGAAGGCACAATGTTCTTTATAAAAGAGGGCTGGGCAGATGTTGGTTCAAATTGTCCATTGCAATAAGATCTCAGTGCCATGTGTTAAGAAAAAAAAAAAAAAAAAAAAAAAAGAAAGGCAAAAAAATCCCCAAACACCAAACAAACAACAAAGAAACAAAACAAGAGCAAGAATAAATTTCTTGGAAGTTCACAGTTGGCATTTTAAAATGTCTGATTCCAAAAATTAGTTGCACAGTTTTAGGTGATTACTCACATTAAACAGAGAGAAATTGTGAAGATGGCTAAAATTCAATAGAGTAAATACTTGTAATACAGCTATATATGGAATAAATTTTTCTTTAAAATTCTTCTGAAATATGTGTTTGCCTGAACACATATCAAATTTATATCTGAGATCAGAGAAAGACCCAAGAAAGTCATGCCAGTCATATTCTTGGCAGCCATCAATAGAGTAATGCTGTCAAATATGGTATAAATTTCTCATTAACACATTGTACATTCTGCTCCTCTTGCCTCACCCACGGCCATGCAAACAGGAGTGGGTGGAGGCTGGTGACAGCTTGGTCCCCAGGCAGGGCCAACAGGTGGCTCTTGCACACCCAACAGCATGGAATGTGTCAGAGACCCCACAACAGAAGGGAAACAAATGCAGGAGAAGACTCCTTCAGCTACTATAACACATCAAGGTGTCAGAGAACAGCAGGAATAATCCCACGGTCTTGGTGACCATAGCATGAAACACATCTGTGAGCAGAGGATCCAAAAAAGTCTGGCAAAATGACAAAGAAGGGAAAAAAGCCAAGGAGCTGCATCCAAGAAAGATGGCAAAAAACTAGGTGGAGAATCAAGAAGAGATTTGCTGTCATGATGTCAACAATTAATGGCACACTCTGCTAATATTACTCTGCTAATAGCTTTTTGCTCAGCAACAGTGAGGTTTAAAATGATTTTGAGAATTCCCATGTACCTTCCTTTCCTACTGCTATTTTTCCACACCACACCCTTACTTTTCCGGGCACTGTTGCTTCTTGAACCCTGAATAGAGTTGCTCCCACTTGAAAACTTAACTAGAATAAATGACAGTGAAAAGAAAAGCTGTTGTGGAAAAAAATAAATGAAGAGGTGATGATTGCTCAAGACAGCACTATTAGAATGTGAACTTTGCCATTCTGTCCTGTGTGCCTTCACAGCTACACTTCTTTCCCCAATACTGCTATGCTCTGCTCTGATCCCTTGAAAAGATGAAATGGAAGGGTATAATCAAATGAATCACCCCTGTACCCTCAAATGAGGGCAGGCTGGGCTCCTCAGGAAGCCCAGAGAGACAAACACCCACCATTCAGGCATCTGAGACCAGCTCTGCTTCTTGCTTCCCCTCAGTCAGAAACCTGATTCAAAAGGACAAGCTGGAAAAGTCGATGGAATAGCCTGATATTCCCCTCTGCACAGACACACCGCTTCAAAAGCAGAGAGGAAAGGCAGCCTCACTTTCCTGCTTCCCTCCCCAGGGGCACCTAACCAAGGGGTTGGTTGTTAATATACTCTTTGGGAAACTGGGGTCCTTAAAAATGCACATTAAAAATGAAATGGCCTGATTCACATTTTGGAAAGTGCCCTCTACAGCTGATACAGATTGTTGTGCATCAAGAGCACTTTTAAATAGAATGCAGTAGCTATTCCTGGTTTTGGAATTGCAGGTGGGAAAGATTCCTTAACTGGATGCCTACAAAAGCAGATGCTGGAAGTTTAAAAGCAAGCAAACTTATTCCAGAGAAATAACACATTGAAAAAGACCGCAGAAGCCACAAAGTTCACCCCTACTTCCCAGCACACATCATGGCTTAACCCCAGCTGGCAACTAAGTACCACACAGCCACTCACTTACTCCCACCCCATCCCCTGGTGGAGAAAAGGTAAACTTTGTGGGTTGTGATAGGAACAGTTTAAAAATTGAAACAAAATAAAATACAACAACAGTAATAATAATAATAATAATAATAATAATAATAATAATAATAATAATAATAATAATAATAATAAACAAAACCTAATGGCTATAATAATAGCCATTAAAAGGAGAGAGAGGAAGAAGACACAAAAAAAGCCATGCACAATACAATGCTCACTGCCTGCTGAGAGATGTCCAGCCCATCCCTGAAAAGGGATCAGTCCATTCCAGCCAACGTCCCAAATTTATATACTGGGCATGGCATTTCACAGTTTCACAGTGTGGCATATCCTTGGGCCAGTTCAGGGCAGCAGTCCTGGCCATGCTCCCTCACAGCTTCTTGTGCACCTGCTTTCTGGCAGACCAGGGGAAAACAAAACATCTAGGACATAGAGTAAGCTCTGCTTAGCCACAAGTAAAACATCAGCATGTAATCCACATTATTCTCATACAGAACCCAAAACACAGCATTGTACCAGCTCCTAGGAAGAAAATGAACTCTATCCCACCTGAAATGGAACTAGGACAGCCCCATCACAGCTAGCCAACCCACTAGCAGTTCTACATTGCACAAAGTCCAGCAAAGAAGCACCTTCATTCATTGTTGGCCCCCAAATCTCAGTTATATCTATATATGACTTCAGGTTTTTCCAAAAATCCAAGCTGGATGCAGCCTTTCTGAGAGGTACTCAGACAAACCCTGTGTCCCCTCTGTATCATGGGAGCTGTCCTGGGCCCTGGCCTGGTGCACAGGACAGTTATAGGACAGGCTGTCTGTGGGTCACGCTTCCAGATAGTCCTCCAGGGCAGGTGTAGATGGTAACATAGAAGGGAAATGCCATTTAACACACAAATTTTGTCCATGAATTTAACAGGAATAGATCTGCTCTTTGTAATAAGTATTCCTGCTCTGCACTGATTAGTTCAGATATGTGCACACATACGTGTCTATGCAAATATACATTTATACACATTTTATACTATAACAATTTCTTATGTATGATGTCTTTTCTAAACAGATGGTTGCACAGAAAGATGCAACAAGTTTGTTGGATAAGTACTAGACCTGTCAGTTGACACACAACAATATTTTTTATTATACATTCATCTTATCTTGCTGTAGGTTTGAATCACAAACAAAAGCTAACATCAGCCTGTTCCAGAGTATCCTAAACGGGAATGATTTAAAGCTACTTAGGAGAAGGATCACTAACTTTTTGTTGTGCCCCCACCTTATTTGCAAGTTAATGCACACAGCAGACCTTAGGCAGCCTTAATTTAGTTTGGTCTCTTAGCTCTCAAGTCTCTCATCTGTACACTGCCATTCAGCGCAGCAGGGGTGCCAGGTTCTCAGACCAGAGCAACTCCAGTCCCTCTAATTATTGAGTGAACTTTGTCTTCGGCTTTCACTGAGGTAATGGAGCCCACAGGGAGCAATGATCAGGTCTGAAGTATAATGAAGGTCATTCTCATCAAGATATTTATTTCTTTAAATTAATAAGAATGCAGCAAAACACCTATCCTGAGCTGTAAAGACACTTATGTTGTATAAGAGAACTACAGATTAAATTGTACTGCATGAAGAAACACGAAGAACTTCTGAAATGGAAAATAAAGAAATCTGCATCATCTGCACTGCATGTTACCCATAAAACTCTCCAAAGTCTCATTTTACCACTAATGTATCCCTGCTGAGGTGACTGACATTCAGCCTGTGGAGTGGGATAGCTGCTTAGAGTTTCCCAGGTTTCCCAGGTACAAGCATAGATAAGCAGACAGAGAAGTTCGAAAGACAAACATGGGATAAAAAGAAAATCTTTGTGAATCACATTCACTCTAGCTTAGTCAGCTGGGGAAGATAAATCAGCTGTACAAAACCTGGCTACATTTGTTGTCTAGACAAAGTTAAGCTGGATGAAAAGGTAGATCCTTTCTTCTTTTAGAGAAGGGATGTGTTTGTGGAAGATACTGCTGAGATAACCCTGAGGGATGAAATCTCCCCTTTGCTCACAGTGCAGAGAGCACACATAGAGTAAGTGGAATTTTTGAGACTCCCATGCTATGGGGGGACCTCTACAGTCATAAACTCAAAGCTGTGAACTGTTAATCACAAAATCTAACAGGAATATGAGCATAGGGAGTAAGACTTTTTTTTTTTTTAAGACTTGGGGAGCAGTGATAGAGAATGTTATGTTTCAAATAGTTAGGGTCAAAAAGCAGGGGCATGGTTAGTGGTGTTAAGGACTGATTCAACTTTAACTTTCAAAAATCTTCAAAAAGCATCAGAACACAATGCCAGTTAGGGCTGCAAATCCAAGCACTGCTTTGGGGGCTATTGCAACTGATACCAAGGTGACTTTGTGTTAAGTCAATATGCTTTAGCAGACTCCTCTAATGAAAACAAACAAACAAGCCAACAAACCAGCCGCTAAAAATCACCGCAAGTAAAATGTCATTCCAAGAAAGTCAAAAGGGTCTTTGTGAATGAAGTTTTCTTTCACAATATTAAAGACATAACATGCCTCTAAGGTCTGAATGGGGCACATGGCAATGAAGTTGATCCTGTTTTCTTTTGTTGTGGATTTTCAGAGCTCTACTTAATTATTCTTTCCTCTTTCACAGAATAAATGAGGACAAAAAACACCTCTTTGTTTTCTAAGCAACTGTAAGATAGACAGAGAAAACATGGCATGTTAATTTCTTTCAACTCTTAAAGGCTCCTAAATAAAGTACATATTCCACAGTGAAGGATTCACAGTAGCACTGGAAGACCTCTTTGAAGGACCCAGCTTTCTCCTAGAGAGGGTATCTCATGGTATGTTTCTATTCCTGCACCTTTGATTCAATTAGATATTATTCAGAGCATGCTGAATCTCCAAATTTTACTGTAATAACCAAATATCAAGCTACCAAGTCTTACATTAACTTTTAAATTCTGCCTTTGTCTTTTTTTTTCCCTTTTTTTTTTTTTCTGTTAGAAGAGGATTGAAAGCTGATTTTGGGGTTGGGTTTGGTTTTGGTGGTCTTTTCAACTGCCTGTCTGCTTGATTCCTAACCATAATCCTGCTAACATGACTTTTGGACAAGCTGACTTTCATGGCTGGATGATTTCATAATTGCATCCCATTCTGATCCTTCAGACAATGCATCCTGACTGTTTCGTGCAAGCTGGGAATGTTTTCCTCTTGTGCATCTCCTAGCCCCCTCCTCACAAACAGAATCTTCTGCTCAACAGAAGTACAGCCAAGATTTTCTTCAAAATAAAACACAGTTTCAAATTCATTTTTCTGCCTGGGGTTTTGAGATAATTCTTTTCCTCTGTTACTCAGAAAGTTCTGAAGATTCCTTGTTTTACAGATATAAATATAGGTGGATTTCTCTCTTTTTTTTTTTTTTTTGGTAAAGCTCTTCTATTTTGTTTCCTTCTAGTGTCTCTGTTAACTATTTAGGATATTCCTTTGTAGTCTTTTTGAAATGTGACAAGCATTGTTCTCTCTTCACAGTTCAGAACTGAAAGTAAAATTTCAGTACTCTATTTTGCCACACATCTGTCACTTATAGAATGTAAGGTAGCTGAGATGAAAATAAATGCAGCTCTATTGGAAAACTATGAACACCCTCCAGTCCTACTAATTCCAAGGGAACTGTAGCCTATTAACAGCTCTGAAGACTAGTTTTGTTCAGGCAGTCCTTTGCTCCCCTGCAAAGCCCATATTCAATGCCACCACAGTGGCACACACTGAGTGACATGTGCTTCACTTAAAACTGTCCTTTTGAATTTACTTAGCAAAATCCTGTTCATATATTTTTTGCCTAAATTTCAATTACTACTTCCTGAAATCCCTACTGTGTTTAAAGACAGGAGGACATTCCTCAGATTTGTGAAATGGACAACGGAACTATTATTTCTCCAGGTCCAAAATACTGTTTTGTAATCGTGACAAAGCTAAAAAACATCTTCAAATCAGTTTTGAAAACAAGCTATTCAACTGAATTTTGATATACTGAATATTTTTTAATATAATTTCATGTAGCTCTTGTTTCTATTGCATCTTAAGGTTCATAACTAACTCTTCAGATGGTTTAAATTCACATTTCTGTTAGTTCTAAAGAGACTTCGCTACATTGCACTAATTGAAAATCTGGTAATTTAAATATATAGCATTAAAAAGGAAGTACATATCTTTTATGTTCTTCTTTTCTGTGCTATCAACACTTCCTATTAAATAACCACGCAGTCTTCTTCCTACTACAAAAGATGCACACATCAAAACCAACCAACTAAATGAAGAGCTCTATTTGCCACAGTATCTTTATGCATTTGGACAGAAAGGAACTTATTAATACAATATAATTCTACACTGGAAAAAATCAGACTTGAAGCTATCTAGTTTTTCAGGAGCAATAATGGGAGTGTTAGAGTCAAGATAGCATAAGCAACTGTCATCCTTTGACCAAGCTTTGAACTTATGCCTGCTCTATGTTCTTCCACCTTGGCTATACCAGTGGAACAAGATTAAAGAATATATTTTCAAATAAAAATGAGTGTTTGCAAAATGTACCATTGGATTCAAATCCTTAGCAAAACTTCTGACCTTCAGTCCTGCTGAACTCAAAACACAAAGGCAGCTTTGAAATGCTGCAAATTGGGCCCAGCTGACATTTAAACATCAATTTTGAATGTGTCCACACCAAAATATCGATGCATCAGAACTGGGGCTATTGATTCTTTTCAACATGTTTCAGCCATCTGCTTTCCTTCACTTAGTTTCACTTCTGTCAGTTCTTATAATGAATAGACTTTGGTTGGGGATTCACATGCAAAGAAACCTCTTGTTTGAAATAAAAACGGACCAAATAATAGTGTTTCCCTGAAATTGTTACCCAGAGCTTGTATGACCACACTTCTAGCTCTCCTCACCCAGCCCTGCTAACAGGAATGTTCTATAAAACAGCTGTTGCCTCTGAAACTCCTGCATGGAAAGTCCTTGCCCTGAAAAACAGCTAGAGTCCAACGCATGAATTGCTGGGACCCTGGGATTCCTGATTTTGTGTTTTGGGGCTGTTTGGAGTAACACTAGTGCATGGTTTAGCCTGGGCTTTTGTCTTCAGAACTCTCCAAGCCATCACTTTGGACAGACCACTCTTCACTCCTCTGCCAAGTCAAGTAGGATACCTTAAAGCACCTTGACTCTGTGGTCATAAGGGAAAGGAAAACTCTCCTGGACAGAAACATCTACAAGTTTCATCAAAATGTCATTTTTGCCTTCACTCAGCTGTTTGATCCCTCCCTTCTCTCTCTTCAGATCTTGGCCTCTCTGTCCCATGACAAAGGAGTTCAATGCTGAGGACAGAGGCTGCCAAAACCACTCAGGATTCACCTTGAATGATCTCTGAATGAGGCAAGAGCTCAGGATCAAGTCAAATCCAAATTCACATGGCTGGTGATATTTTTTTCTCATTCATGCCTAGTGCATAATTCTTTAAAGAGTTTTTAAGCATTCTGGGTGGGATCTCTGGAAGGGAGAGCTGAAAAGCAGGAGAGCAGTAAGATAGGTACCTTATGTTGTAGGTTTAAGAAGACAACAAAAGCAGGGACGTACTGGAGTAGTACTGCAGGTACTATTATTATTCTGCCAGTACCAGCAGGTGGGGTGCTGCAAGGGAATGTTTATTTGGCCAGGCATTTCTGAAATCCATTTTGATTATTAGTGCTAAATTAAGCCTTTAATTGCTGTTTGTTCTTGGGGCTTTTGGCTTTCTTGTTGTTTTTGTTGGGTTTGGCCTTTTTATAATTTAATCTGGCTTTTTTATCTCTGAATGCTGGCAACCTGTCTGGCCATATGGCATTGGAGAACAGTTCTGTTTGGCTCCCATTGTGTCCTGCCACTTTGCAATCAGATATACCCAGGTGTTCTGAAAAGGTGGAGGCAGATCATTGTCCCCATTTTATGAATGAGGAAACTGAGAAAGAGGTCACGGGGTGTGCTAGGTCCTTCTTGGGACAGAGCTCCTGGAACAGAGCAGCCGACCCCTTGGCACGCTCCTTGCTGGAGCAGCACTGTTGCCTGGGATGGCAGCATGAATGGCACAGGTGTGGGGGAGCCAAAGGTAGGCACAAACTGTTCAGTTTAGATTATCATCAGCTTTTAAGTGCACCCTCCACTTTGCATTTGAAAAACTAACTGATTGTGCTATTATGTTTCTCCTCACTTCCAGATGCATCCAGCTGCATTTCTGCTCACACCAGAGAGTAAGGAACACAATCTCCACAAATCCTATGGGTTGGTACTTGTCACAGAAAGGAAAAATACACTGACTGATTTTTTTTGTTTGTTTGTTTTTTGCTTAACTGCTTTAATTGAAATAGGTAAAGAAAAGAAAAGGAAAAAAAAAGAAAAGGTGGACAGAAACTTTCAGGTAAATTAAATTAGGTAGAAAAATAACAAAAAAGAAAAATGAAACCTACTTTTAAATCTTTGAGACCTGGGATGTAAAGAGATGTTTGAAGCCAATGGATAGCCTGATGAGTAGGTTTAACTACCTGATCTCCATCTCTGTTTGTAACCTATTGTCCTAAACCACTTCATCTGAAAAATGATTCAAAGAATAAACACATTCCTAGCTTTTGCTGTTATGGCCCAGTATATTTAGTCAAAGAAATTGGGTCAGAGTACTTTTTATTTTCTTTCCATTCTACTAACTCTACAGGATACTGGCCGCATTCCAAGCATGCTGTGTCCCATTCCAGATTTCATAGACACTGAAAAAAATAATACCAATGAAAAAATGGACTGTGGATGGCTCAGCTGACACAGCCACAGGCAGGAAATGGCTGGTTGTTGCAGCATATTATCCACAAAGCAAGGCAGACTGTAGGTTTTGTTATTTTACATTTCATCCTGCCAACCATGTCTATTGGTTGTCGCAATCAGAGCTGCTGCTGCTGCTACTGCTTCTGCTGCAGGGTAGAAAGCAAAAAATAAAATAACAAAGATGGAACAGCAAAAGCTTCTGCTGGTGCTATGAATACACACAGTGGAGCAGTGTTGGTATAACCTGTTATTGGCTTGATTAAGTAATTGGTCTCCGATACTTATTTTATTGTACCTTTTTAGGTAACAGTAGTTAAAACTGGTCAATTGGAGAGAAGAAAGTTTTATGACATAAAATAGCTTGTGAAAGGGACATTATGAAAGTCTTTTTGGTGCACAGTGGAGAGGCAAAGGAGCTATAGCTATATGCATGTGTGTGTGTATATATATGTGTATATTATTATATGTATGTATTATGTATTATATGTATGCATGGACATTATGCATGTATATTCATATATATATATATGTGGGACTAAAAGATCCTGAAATCTAAAAGCATTTTCCAAATATTATCTTCTCTCCTTAGTCATCTTAATATGATTATATAACTAAGCAATTTCACTATAGAGGAGGAAGCATTGTACACCTACTCTTGGCATAATGATAATATACAGGAGGGTGTTGGAAAAAAAATTAATAACTAATTATCTTCACAATATCACTCCTGAATAAAAACAAAGGTGTCTTTTCATTTTGAATCCCTTAGAACAATTTATCTGAAAGGAACAGCTATTTAAAATCTTCCTTTTTTTCCCAATTGTTGGGATTTTTGGCAATTGTATTTTTGGTATGTATTTTTGTCAGCCTGGACAAAGAAGGCAGAGAAGTTGACAGTCTAAAGAGTGTGTGTGAATGTATGTTTGTATATTGGCTCATGTAGATGGGGTGGAGGGGTAGACAAAAACAATGGGAATACTTTAAACAGATTGAATATTTAATTAGGAAAGATTCAAAGAAGTTCAGATGCTGCAGAGAGCCTCATAAGATTCAGTTGTTCAGATTGCCACAGCATCCTCCAATGCTCCCATTTAAACCATGGAGGGAGCACCCAATAGAGCTGGGACAGCAGTGACTCTCAGTTTATGCACAACATTACACACCAAGACACAGGCTGTAACCTTCTGTAGAATCACAGTGTCTCCAGCTATTGCTTGAATTAGTTGAATGACTGATCTGCCCTCGGTAAGCGCAGAGCAACTTCATGTTCAGTGAAGCAGCAAACAACCCAGGGATTTTCCTGGCACTCCTATCAAAAGGTAAGTAACGCCATTATTCGGGTAAAACTGAGGCACTGGGAAATCCCAGAGTAAATCACAGACACAACTGGGAATAAAAGCTGGACTTGCCAGTTCCCAGGCTTGTGCAATAACCAGTAGAAAACTCATCTCCTTTTAGTCAGTGGGGAAAACCAGCTGAATTCCCATGGGGGAGCTGGGAATTACTCAGTATAATCCTACAATTAAAAGCCAATACTTTTACTAAGATAAATCCTATTGTAATACATGCAATCTGCAAAAATGAAGCCACAATGAAATAAGGAAGCCAAACCAACCTGGTCCATTGTTAATGAACTAAGGTTGTTAATGGTTTATTCACACTTACCAGGCTGGTGTCAGACAGCAGCCCTGTTCTGGGAAAGCTTGTTAGGGACAATCTCACAATCATTAACAGGGATACACCTCCAGCCTCCCACAAGAGAAGCACTACCTTATCAGAGGTAAAATGGATTTAAAATAATTGTAAGCTATAGCCCGTGAATGCTGCCAGGAAATATATAAAATCATTTTGGGATTCATTTTTCTGATTCTTGTTTATTCTTTTCTTCTGGAGTAAAAAAAAATATTCTGTATAACCAAACATGTATCCAGAATGCGCTGCCTGAAGTCAGGATGCTTTTGGCAGAATATGGAGTAAAACCCTAATCCCCAGTTCCCGGCACTCTTTCATCAGTGAAGAATTGCAATCAGGGCCTTGTAGCAGCAATCAAACAGAAGTGATTGCCATGAGAACAGAGCTCATGGAAAAGTAGGAGAAAATTGGATGGGACTTAGGACAAGTAAGAGATAAAGAGGTGTTATTGAATAAAACCAGTAGCAAGAATTCCTGACCTATTTATGACAATTTGATTAAGAAGGTGAGAGGTAACTATCAAAGTGGGGAGATGATAGCTAACAACTGATTATGGGAGGGTAAGCATTGACACGGCATGACTCTGCAGTGGAGTACACTAGGTGGGACTTTTCTCTGTTTTAAAAAGCAGAAGCTTTTTTTTCCAGGCTTGGGTTTTTTTGGTTTGGGTTTTTTGTTTTGTTTTGTTTGGGTTTTTTTGTTGTTTGTTTTTTTTGGGTTTTTTTTTGTTCATTTGCTTGGGTTATTTTTTTTACTCTTTTTCCTTCCAGACCTGTCAAAAAAGTGATTCTGCTACCTTATAAAACCAGTGACATTTGGAAGCAAACCAGGCACTGAAGGGGACAGGTTTGGTGCTTTCAGCTCAGCACCCTCAGCATAAAGGCCACAGGCCACAGCATCACCCACGTAGAGAAGGTGATACACAAGATCTGGGGGACTCAGTCACCTGGCTCTGAGCTTGCATGCAGCTGAACTGGCATTCACCCCTTATCAGTGCTCCCTCCACAAGCCCAGTGTCCAGGTCAATTAGAGGGCAGTGTCGGAAGTAACACTCACCAAGCCAAGGGCTGTGCCATGACTAACCTTGAAATCAATCAGGGTCTGAGGTTTTCCTGAGCTACCAGTCACTTTAGCCTGATGTAGACAGTAATTCTTAGGAAAGAAAGAAGAAACTGGTTGGCCAGCCCAAGCCATATAGTTTACAAGTAATCTCAACTGGGTTTTGCACCAGCATTGTAAAAGAGCTTTCCCCACTCACTTGTATAGAAACCAAGCATTGTGCAACTGTATCCAGGAGAAACAAAGCTGCTTAAGTCAAGAAGCCATGAGTAAAAATTCAGGTTGCAATTTATCCAAATGCTAATATTAAATACTGAAATCAGTTGCCTGTAAAGAAATCAGGGCAGTCCTTCACAAGTGTGACCTGAATTTAATTTCTTAGCTTCAATATGCCATAAAACACTTCCCTTCCAAATAGAGTACATACTTTAAAAATCACACTTAATTTTGCATTTTCACAAAATCAAAAAAGGAATTACTAATGTTCAACATATTCAAAAGAAGTAACTCTTCACAGTCTGTCAATTATCACTATAACAAGAAACTTCCAAAAATAGTTATTTGGAGGTGACTGTATTTCTGTGGTGAGAAAAGTGATTTCCATTGCAGCTTTTGCTTTTTGCAAGAAAGTAAAATATTCCCTGGAAACACAGATTTCTCCTCCTTTTTGGGTTTGATGGGTTTTTGCACAAACACATTTATCATGAGATGTTCCTGGTCAAGAAAATTTCAGCAACACAGTCACAATGTGTTTTCAGTCGCTGGTAGATCATGCAAATTACAGGACAGCTTTTTGGTGCATTTTTGAGTTACAGAATAGGTTGCAGGGAATCAGACACATGATTTAACATATGTTAGATCCTGCAGACAGATTTGGGCTTAGCAGTAAGCATGTGGCTAGTCTAATTTAGAGGAATTATAAAATTAGGCAGGACTATTTCTAGGATTGGGTAAGTCATTCATTTTTAGACTCCCAGCATTTGAAGAATCTGATCGCTACTTTATTTCTGAAGGATAATTCCCTTCATTTTGTAGCATTAACTAGCTTACACCAATCGGTTCCTCAGCATGAAAGATGAGTGTCTGCTCAGGACAGCAGTCTGGGCTCCTTAATTCCTCTGAGTAATGTCACAGCAGTAGATGCATGGCCAGTAGTGAGACAGAGGTATTTGTAAAGCATGGATCCATGTTTTACACTGTATCTCCTGATACACCTGGCCAGACACCTCACCTGGTTGGCACTGTCTGACAGAAAACAATCTCTTCTGCTGCTGTGGCAAATAGGAGTAGTTTCTGCATTAAGCCATTGACCCCTAATAAACATCTAAACAATCAAGTGGGTCTTGCTTATCCCTTGTAGCATCTTTACTGCCTGGGTGTTTTGCCGGTAAACCTTCTGCTGGCTTCAAAGGGATTGGTATTTTTTTCTACATATTTAAAGTCGTGCATTGCATACACACTGTGTTTATCTAAGAAGCACAGGGAAGAGTAGCACTGCATAAATCTGCCACTATTTCATGGATAACCTTGGATTAACCTTGGATGATATTCCAATTTATACAATTTTACAGGCTGAAATTGCCAAACAAAGACATGATTTTAATAAAAATGTTATTAAATCCTTTTTATGCTTTTTGTCTGTAGAGTATACATTGAAAATAGAATCAGACCACTTTAGCTTAACCTTTTACAAGCCTATACCACAACAGAATAAAAAGGCTTCATCACATGTGGAATTTGGCTTTTATTTATAAAATGGAGTTTAACAGTGAAAAAATCCCACACAATGTAGCGTTTTTGCCAGCAAGATATTTTATTACCTTCTCTTGAAGCTCACAATAGAGAAATGACAAGGTGAAAGGGCAACTGATAACCATCTTTACTACAGAATTCTTCAATCATGCTTTATCTTTGGTGGTTTCTTGTAAAAGAGAAGTATCAAAAACTACCATGCAGATTATAAACCTTACTGTGGACTACAGTAAACAGACTGCTACCTTAAATGCAAGTGTTAACAAGTGTCATTTACTATATTTCACAGAAAAAGTCTGTGCTTTTCTGATTTTTCTTTTCCAGTAGTTGGGTTTTCCTTAGGGGCATCAGGAATAAGTTGTTGCTGCTGTAGGAGAAGAAATTATTTTGTTGCTGAGCTCAAGCTCCATTTCACACTGCTACAAGCATTGCCCACTCTTTCTGAATCATAAAGCACGACAACCCCAGTTTCCTAGCATGACGTTTCTCCATGAATAAGGTTTAATTGCCAACGAGAGGTCCATAACTTTTACTCATCAAACATTTTTTCATCAATTACTGCTTCGTGGAATAAACATTGTCTAAGCTTTTAGTCTAACTTCCATTTCAAAATTGCTTCAGGAAAGTAAAAATGTCAGAAGTTAATCTATAATAAACCCACAGCTTTGTATGTGACAAGGCATGACAGCTCATTGCTGTAAAGAAACTCTGAACTAGCACGTTCAAAAACACATGCCTGCTAAAAGAACATTAGATTTTCACCACATGCTTATACTGGTTCTATACCATTGCATAATTTTTCTTTTGCTGCTTCTTCTGTTTATATTCTCTAAATATCCCTCCTTCTTTTCTAGATCTTTATTTTCCCAGACTGGCTTCTTGAACAAGCTCTTCCTAACCATAAATTTGCTCTAGCATGAAGAAAGAAGAGGCATGGGCAGGGAAAAAAATGGTCAAGTGCACTCCCCTAACCGAAATATCTGTCCAACCCAGACTGTGTGATTACCTGATAAAGAAAATATTTGTAAACAAACATCTCAGGTTTTTCAAAATGTCAGAAATAGACATGGGGTCTAGCATCAGGCAAGAGTGGTTCAGCATCAGGTAAGAGTGCATTAAAGTTGTTACATTTAGCACAAGTAGTGCTGATATGTCTGTTGATATTTTTAGTCAAAAACTTATTTTTTCCTAGTGAAGTCTAATAATTTTGGCATGAACCGATTAATCTAAATACAGCTTCTGTAATTCAATAATGTTCATTATAAGAAATTAGGTTTCCCTTTGGCTTTGCTAGACTGATGAGATACAAACTTAGAATAAATGGAGCCTGTGCATTACTTTTAGCATGGTTTTCTCCTCTCTCACACTGGCAAACCCCACAACAAAATTCAATTGTCAGGGGATTTTTTCATCCACCTGAATGGGATGGGACTGGCAAACCAAAAGTTTGTATAAAAATGCCATAGAAAGAAATGAGGATAATGAATCCCTAATGTCCTAAAAGCAACAGGTTTTTCAATATCCATCTGGGGAAGTTTGAATCTGGGGTTTTAGTGCTCAACAAAGAGATGAATCACCTAAGGATATGTGACAATCAGTTTATCAGCTGGACTAAAAAGATGAATATTCAACAAGGGCAGGCACACATGGTTAAATAACTCTGCTACTGCATGAACATAGGGCCCTGTTATATACCATGATCTGAGGTTATATAAACACAGACACGCTCAAGCATTTGTTAGGGTTTTTCATTTTTTATAGCATTACTGGAACCTTCCCGAGACCGCGGAAACAGCATTTGTTGGAGCCTCATTAAAATAAATGACAGTGTTGCTACTTCCTCAGATAACTTTGCTCCTGTCTCAGCAAAGGTAGACTGGTTCTATTACTGGGAAACACTCTCTGTTGCCAATTCTGTGGTAGAGGAACAGCATTCTAAATTTAAAAATCCTTTGCTATTGATCCATGTTTATCACATAATACTACACTGGCTTGCATTAAACACCAGAGATACATTTTCGTCCCTATGAAGGGAATTAAATGCCCAATTCTTATTATTGTTAATAGTTGTGTGCCTAATGCCCAGCGTGCCTGCCTGCAAACATACCCCTTTAATTGCCTAATGTGCAGTCTTGAGAGAAGCAGATTATTCAGCTTTATGTTTCTGCATTTGCAAATGTACTGAGGAACTGGTGGCTGTGGCACAAAGAACAGATTTGTCAATTTGTTTATTTTCAAAACAGGACAGCACAGGGTCTTTGTTCTAGCAACTCTTGGCTACAGAGCTGTGAAATTCTGAAAAAAAAAAAGAAGAAGCATTTTAACATATGGATTTCTACAGTGTGGGACGGCTTTGCTTTGCACTCAGGACTCTTTCCAATTAAACTGAACGTTAGCTCAGCCCATTTAAAATGCATATAAATTGTGCTTACGGGTTTCCAGTTATGCTTACCCTCCTTCTGAAAGATACCATGAAGGGCATGAGCAGAAATGCAGAAATATTTTAACCTTGAAGTTACAGCTGAGGTTTTATTATTGGGTTTTCTCCCTCTGGATGGAAAAATATAGATACTTAAAGACCGTATTTAACACTGTGTTTTTGAAACATTTGAGGGAGTTGTATGGTGAGAAGCGTATATCCTGAACAATTATTGTTATTCAGCATTACACTAGGGTTAAAACAATTTTGGCTACGTTGAGTAGTCCCCAGAGAACTTCATTAGCTTCAGTGGTACTAAACCTAATGCCACATTACTTCCCACAATGACAACACGAGAATTCAGTTGTATTAGGTGAAACATACTATTAAGAATCGTATACTTGCAAATACACTCCAAGGTTGGGAATAAATCTGAAAATTTAATGCATATGATTTCATAGTGACTGTATCTATTTTGGAATCCAAGGTTTATTGGAGTCCATAACACAATAAGTCACTGTATCCTTGGTAAAATCTTGTGGCTGAAGTTTTCTCTTTTAAAATAATAAAGACATTTCATAGGTTTCTCACAGAAACTGTCTTGAGATTCATTTAGTGCAGATCAATCTGTCCACATTATCTCTATTCACACATTCCAACCACCTCCACTGTCAGAAGGGAAAAGTGCAGCCCAGAAAAACATCTAAACAAATAAATAAATCTCTTTTCCTGTTCTTTGAGAAAAGCAGAATGATTCCTTCCCAGAGAAGCCTCAGAGAATTAGGTGGCTAATGGAAGAAGGATACATCAGCCAGAAGTCTCAAGGGTAACAGGGATGATGAGTTGCTTCCGCAGAGGCAGGCAGAGCTACATCCTGAAACTTTTGGTGTGTCTGAAATCAGCAACATTCCTGTTCTTTCATCCGGGGGGAGTGTTTTGCACAGGGATGCCCCCTGGGTGCCTCAAGCCACTTCTCATCAGGCTCTGCCAAGGACAGCAGCTCTTGGCTATATTCTCTCCAGGCTGTTGCCCCTGGGTGTTGATCTCCATGCAAAAAGGTTCCTCCTGGAGCTCAGAGCATCACAGTGTCTCTATGCTGTGATAAGGTAGGGAGGAAACCATTCTTAGCTGCTTCATGTCATCAGGGCTGGGGAAGGGCAGAGGTTTACAACTCCTCGTTTTCCCATTTGCTTGAATATTTTTCTCATCTCTCAGATGGGGCAGTAGCACACTGAGAAATAAACCTCTTTGCTCTGCCATATCCCTGTAAGTGATATATCCTCATTAGCAACTGCCTGAGCCAGTCAGTCAAGGTTTTCCCAAATGCTTCTTAGCATCAGCTAAGTCCCATAATATTAATGCCACTGATGTCTGCTACATCTGTATGGGATTTTAGTGAAGAGAGAATGCTATTAGAAGAGATAGTGTGGCTTTCCCTTCATTTGTTCTTACCCTATATTTGTTAAAGCAGAAGCAGTTTTTCAAGTCACACCAATCAAACACAAATATCTAGGACCTAATTTTCACTGTCAGATGCAGAAATCCAGTCCACACAAAGCCAGATGGGTGCCTGGGACTGGTGTAATGGTACCAGGAAAATTAGTTCCAAACCAGCTCTCAAAACCAACTCTGTTGTTACTAAGTGAGTTGTCACTTCCTCTTCACTAACCATGGCAGAAAAATCATTATTTTTTCTGGCACTCATGAGAGGCATTGTTACCTTCCTTGTTATGAAGTCCCAGGTTGTTCAGATCCCATAAGACCCATGCAATTCTTGGGAATGCTCCAGCTTCATTGGTTCACCTGGAGGGGATTTATGGGTGGGAAAGGGGAAGCGTAAGATGAGGCAACATATCTCCATGTGAAAATAAATTTATTCTGTTGCACAGACAGGAGTGAAGCGACTCAAAGCTCCCTGAGCAAAAGCTGAAGACTCCTCTAAGCTCCCCATACTACTCTACCTCGACAGGATACAAAGTGATAATTTATCCAAACATTGAAGACAGAGTTCCTCGGCTAGCATAAACAGGAGTTTACCCATTGGCTCTGGCCCTCCTGAGAACAAACTCCCATTGACTGATAAGTGATCCTGAGGATAAGGCACTATTGTTGGGCTGTTTCTAAGAGCTGGCCCTCATAAACTAATCCTTTCATGGGTGCCATAGGCACCACATTCTAAAGCACTAAATTCACTTGAGAAATCCCACAATTAGAAGGCAAACTGACTCACCAATTTTGCCTGTAAAGGTCCTATTTTGCCAACCTATATTTAAGAGGGCACGATCTAGGCATGATAAGATTACCAGTGCACAAATAGATGAAGAGGAGGAGGAGGAGGGGCTACCCCAATGTATTTTCAAATCAAATTTACAAAGGAATTCTGTGTGCTCAAGGGCAATTATAGTCACGCAACTGTAGGTGACGGAAACCCATGACTAATAAAAATTAAATTGGCCCAAAATTAATCATATGCAGCGGGACTGATTTGATTCAACCAGATTAGCTGCTAAAATGCCTCGAGAGGGTTGGATTATCAGAAGATATACCCTTCTATCTCAAGGCTCAGGGAGTAATATCTTACAAAGGCAAATTAACAATAGAATGCATTAGTTAGTCCTCTCTTGATCTCTGCAATGAAGAAGAAAACAAGGAAAAGGTAACTGTATGTGTTTGATTGTTCCTGCATTTTCAGTTCTTCCATCAAACTTACTTCAGCAGATGCTGCAATGCATGGTTGATAGCAGACTGAGCAGAAAGCAAGAGATCACTCAGTGGTAAGTACAGCACCCCAAGTTTTGCATCATTTGACAGTAAAAATTGGTCAGTCGGGACAGATTTCTAATATTCAATATAAGAATAAGATTCAGATCAAGGAGATGGGCTAAAACCAGCTGGTCTTTTCAGATTCCCTCCAACCTTCTCTTCCATTATCTGAGTAAGTGGTGGCCAAACAGTCTCATTCATACTAATTTAATTTACAAAAGACCAGGAGACGAAATGGCAAAGCAAAACAACCTTGGATATCCTTACTACCTTATTCCCATCTCTAAATCTAGGATTAAACATCCAAAGGGTCCTGTTCTGGTTTATCTCTCCATAAAGCATTAGTGGTTCAAAAATATAGTAAGTATAACCAAAATGTAAAGGGAAAAAAAATATTCTTCTCAGTTATCTCAGAAAAAAGTAGATATGTTAACTCTTGTATATATAGGCTAAGGATGAGCCTGCACATATCCAATACCACTTTTAGAAGCTTCCTTCTTCCTCCCAGGCAATGGCATGCAGCTGTATTTCTATCAGAGTAAATGACACTGTACCCTTGGCTAGCTTTAAACATGGAGAAAGCATAACCCTGATATCCCATGGTTTGCTCTTGATTTCTTGTGTTTATTTGTAGGGACCACCATGGCCTCCCTGTATCATGTAAATAAATAATTGGACAGAATAATTCCCTCCTGCAAAATACAGTTCTGATCATTTTTATAGTGGTCTGTATCCATCAGTCATATTCATGTAGTTAATCAGATAAAGTGGGGAAAAACCCCAACCAAATCCCCACGTTTTCTAAAATGCTGCCAAGATGGAAATATTGCACTAAATAAGCAAAATATGCATTTAGTTTTCTCATCAAGTGGATCTAGCACTGTGTAGGAATTTTCCCTTTACCTGATATAGACTAGAACACCATCCCAAATTCCTGCTCACGAAGATCTTTTAGTCCACGCACTTGTACGCCAGGAATGACGCCAGTTCCATAACTCTTTCACTTTCCCTTCTAGAGCATATAAAAATAATTCCTGCAGTTTTCAAGTGCTAGTTAGGACTTGTAAGTCTAATGATTTCTTTTGTAATGCAGCTGGCTAGGTTGCACAGTGTCTGGTCACTGTACTCGAAGCTGTTTTTAAATTTGAACCTAACATGAATTGACTGAATTCCAGGGCCTCATTTATCTGAACTCTGATTTATAGTAAATAGAAAATTTCAGGTTTCATTTCCATAATTCCCTAAAGATGCATATTCTACATAAATTTACTTGCCTGTTCTTGTTCTTTTTCATAAACCTAGGAAAAGACAATCTTTCCAAGAATATCTATTGGAAATCTTGGGAAAGAAAATAGAATTGATATGTGTAGATGATTCTTTAATGTTTGGGAGGCATTTAGTTCAAGCAGTAAACACTTATATTTTTATGAATAGTATTATTAAGGAGATTTCATGATATTAAAAAAGCTTCATTATTGTAGCTTTCCTTGAATTCACTATTGAGTCAAATATAGCTGCAAAACCTTCAGTGTCTTTGGTACTTATGCTTGAATCATCTTTTACATTTTTCATAAGTCTCAATCCGAAGAAAGTGAAAAAAAGATTAAGTCCCCATAAAAATTATGTCAATTAAAGTAATCTTTTTTTAATCATCTTTCTATGAAGATCAAAATATATCCAATGTGAGCATGAGCCCTCTCTTCTCCCCTTACAGGAATTTTTAGACAAATTTTTAAGCCTTTAGTCACCAATTGAAATATATGTGCACTGTTTATGGTACACAACACTAATTACAGAGGATTATAGGGAATTTGGAAGAGGGCTCTGGGCATGACCTAATCCAAACCCACACTCAGAACGAGGCTACTTTTGGGTGGGGTTGCTCAGGACCTTGTCCAGTCAAGCTTTGGGTGTCCATGGGGAGTGAGATTTCACAGCCTCTCTGGGATCCTGTCCCAGTGCCACACCACTCTCTCAGTGAAGGATTCTCCCTTTAAGCCTTGCTGCACAGTGCCATAGATGCCTTAGCCTGCTGGCTTGCAAAAGGCCTTCTGCCTGCAATGATGTAGATCTCCTTTTCTCATTTTTCATGCCTAGCTTCAATCCTCTTCACACCAGCTGCTAGGGCAGTGCTTTCCAGAGCCTCTGCCATGGTGCCTTTCTTTTGTTGCTCACAAGCTGCTTCATGCTCTTTCTCTCAAGCACCTGCAAACAGTGAGAGTGTTGTTGTGGCAGGGAGGAGGTTTCTGCTGGTGTGACAGTCACCTCTTTTTCCTCCCCTTCTCCCCTTTTCCCTCCAGCATTTGGATTGCATTAGAGAACCAACAATGTGCATCCACAAAGCTCAGCTACCAAGCAGGGCATTGCTCCTGCCAATCATCAAAGCACTCCCCAGGCAGTGCTAATGTTCCTCAGCAGGAGCCACCAGCCAGGAGTTCAAGCAAGGGCTGGAGGAAACTACGGAGTTACTGTGGAAAAATTGCTATAAGGGAATCCTGCTGCACAGGAGGCAGGAAGGTGTTCCTCTGGGGACCCTCATCACTTCTCTTCCCAGCTCGCCCATGAGCAGTTTACCCACCACCTTCTTTCTGTCTGTTTCTCCTTCTCTCACCATCTTCTTTTTCCCTAGAAATTACACTGTACACCATCAGCTATGGATGGACCTTGCTGATACACCTCCATGCATGTGAACCTGTCTCAATGCACTTTGTGTTGAGAATATTTTAGTCAGAATTTCCCTTTCTGCAACTCATTTCTGTCATCTCTCATCCCCTTTTTGTGCATGAAGAGGAACCGGGCTCCGTGCTGCCTCTAATGCTTCCTCAGGTAATGAAAGACTGAAATTAGATACAGAAACAAAAATGTAGATTTTTCCTTGTATGTCACGTCCTCCAATCTCCTCAGTGTCTTAGCAGCCCTCCTCTGGACTCTTTCTATTTTGTCAACAACTCTTTTGAGGTGCCCTTAAACTGGACCCAGGACTCCAAGTGTGGTTTGTCAGTACTGATCAGAAGGGAACATCACTTTGTTTAGCCTGCTGAATATATTCTTGCTAATGTAGCCCAGCATATGTTTAGCTTTCTTCCCTTTTAAAGACACAGTGTTGGCATATTTAACACCACCAGGACTACCAGGTCCATTTCTGGAGAGCTGCTGGTACACCAGTAAACTCCAGCTGGTGTCCATTCATGGGTTTATTCCATCCCAGGTGCAGGATTTTACCTTTGCTTTTGTTGAACCTCACAATGTTCCTTACTACCCACTCATCCAGCTTGTTGAAGTTACTCCCTGGCAAGCCCTGTCCTGCAGCATGCCTGCCAGCTGCATCCCCCAGACTTGTACCATCCATAACTTGCAGAGGACTCATGCATGCCAGCCCATCACCCAGGCTTTTAATGAAGATGATGAACAGGATCAACACCAAGGTCAGATTCCCAGGAACATCAGACTGTTGCCAATTCAACTTCCTGCCATTAACTACTACTGCACATCCAGACCTTATCTCCTCAGTGAAGTTATGTGGATGTTTTTCCAGGGTATGTCAAAAGGTTCACTAAATTTGAGGCAAACATCCACTGCTCTCCACTTATCCACAGAGCCTGCCATTTCACCACAGAAAGAACTGAGGTTATTCAAGCACAAATTGCTTTCAGTAAACCCTTCCTGGCTTCAGAGCTCTCTCAGGATTTCCCAGATGCTTTAGCATGGTGTCCTTAACTTAACCACACATTGAAAAAAACAGCTGAGATTCCTCATTTTCTATAGTTAATATTCTAGTCTGAGCAATTTTAATGGTATTGTGAAAGCATATAAAGATCATAAAACTTAATGACTTAACATTTCTTAAATTTTCTACCATGACTTTTTAAGATGTATAGCACAGCACTTTCAGAGGGACATCCTCTTTTACAACAGTGGGCTTGTAGTTTGCAAAGCACAGATGCTTTTCTTTTAGTGGCTAAGACTATGAAATAAGTGAAATCTTAAGGGCCATATCTTTACTTATTTACATCAACTCATGCATTTTAGCTGCAGTGTAACTGTACTAGTTTATGCAGTTTATGCCAAAGGAGGATCTGGGCTCCAGTTTCTATTTCCAGCTCTGTTTTGCTCATGTGAATGCAGCAGTTAATTCAGAACATATGGAAGAGGTGGGGGAGGGAGCTCCTGCTCTCACAGCTCATGCAGCTAGATTGATTTTTGCTAAAACTTAAAAAAAACCCCACAGCACATACCACGTGTGGCAAGTCACCATCCTGCATTTCTGATATGAATTATACTGTATAACAAAGTGTGAGTGTAAAATTTAGTAGCACAGCAGTTATGCCATGCAACACTTCACCTGCCTGGGAGTACAGTTATTTCCATTTTCATAGTAATGGGCCATTGTATCCCAAAATGTGCTGAGAGAAAACACACTAATAGGATTTTATGTGAACACTTGGAGAACAAATTTATACAATGGAACTGGACCAGAATTATTTGATTAAATGCAAACCATTAATGTTGTAAACAATACGAAAAGATAGTAAACCTAAACTGAATGTGAAATAATGAGAGAAAAATGGGCTTTATATTGCTTAAAATGCACAGGTCAGATCATGCAGCTTCCACAATATCTGCTTAGGCAATTTTACAGTAAAAATGAGAGTTTTCTGATACAACAGAAACAGCTCCATTTGAGTGACTGGGAGAGATGTATTGCAATACTGAGCATGGGCTCTAGGTTGACAAAAGTATTTATAACTCTTATTTACTTCCTTCATTTCCCACTGAAATCAACTGGAAGTATGAATAATGTACAATTTTTAGATCCAAACTATGTGACTTAAATCCCTTTAAAAATGGTCTGGAGTTTGAAGTTTTCTTTTTCCCAGAAATGAAAAGAAAGAGTATTTCACAAGAGGAAAGGAAAGCACAGCTTATATTTCACAACCCTTGCTTGGATGCAGCCCATTCCCCTGCTTCCACAGATAAGAGAGAGTGTTTAAACAAGCAAGATGGCAAAAGCTGGAAGAGACTGGAGAGCCTACAACACAGGCAAAAATACTGCAAATTAGGAACAAACACAATGAGGACAGCAGTTAAGTGCTTATAAATACCCATTTCCTATGGCAAAGCTGTAATCCAGATTCAAAACTGCTCGTTTGTGTCTTTTACTGAATTTTCATTGCATCTCCAGAGGCAGGAAGGCAGGGAGGAGAGATGCCAAAGCGACACTGTGCCCTGAAGTTTCACTACAGCTCTGTGCAGGGTTGTTTCAAGTGGAGTGCTTGAACTGTAAAGGTGCAAAACACAGTTCCCCTCAGGTACTGCTCGCATTTGTGAGAACTGAAGAAATGTGACCACCTTAGGAAAGATTGCTTTTTTCTTTCTTTTTTCTTTTCTTTTTTTTTATAAGCACTCTCATTCGAGATTCTAGATTTAGATGCCTGACTTTGGACACTAAACGAGCTTTAAGATGTCAGCTTTCATGCCCAGCTAGAATGGGGTTTTTTTTGCAATAATATATTTAGCTGGGTCAAACGTATCCCTGAAGTAATTTGGTCTATTGTGCTTACAGTCGGCTTAACTTCTATTTTTTGTTTATTTCTTCTTTAGTTTACCTTTGTTTTTCTACCCTGTGGCAAATAAACAATCCTTTTATTGAAGATAGCTGGAATTGAATGTGAAGACTCATATGTATTACTCACTGAGGGTGCCTTAGAGCAAAGGGAACTACCTTACTTTTTCTATTCCCTCAGCAACCTCTCTTGTTATAGTACAGAGCATTGTTACTATCATGGCATGACTCAGAGAAACAGCCAAAGAGACATTTTAGCAGACAGGATAAACAGCTTCTGAGGAACTGGGGCCCTATTTCTGTCTTTTATGCATCCTTTTCAACCCCTTACTGAGCTTTCACCAGATGCTCTTTTCAAATCTCATGAGTTATGGGGCTTCCCTACATAAGAGGGAATGCACTTCTATCTTTTTTCTCCAGGAGACCCGGGAACACATAAGATTCAAAGACAACATTCAGCCAGACACAAATTAGTTTGGGGTCATTTTGAGATTTGGCTTGATGACTGAAGGAATTCTGACTGCATTCCCTGCTAAGCCAGGTTGTTCATCTCTCATTTTAAACTCTAGGTGCTTTCAGCAGTGTGGTATGTGCAATGCTTCCTGTCAAGCTGATCTGAAAAGACTTTCATATGTGAAAAACATTTAGATACAAAATCACCAGGAAATTTGGAAGATGGAAAAATTCCAGCTTTACAATATCCTCCCAGAAGGATTTGCTGCTAAATTGAGATCTATTTGTTTATTGCTTTTTAACTCTCTGTGGGAGACACAGCACTGGGACAATGAGACATACAGATAATGAGCTGGGCAGAAGAAATGCTGTAAGAAATATCCCCAGCTTCAGGGGTTATAATCTCTCACCTTTTTATTTTTTAACTTATTTTTCCTGTAACTTAAAGAGCACTGAATTTCCAGCCCTTAGGAGATGACTACTACCACTACTACTACTACTGCTGCTGATGCAGCTACTGCTACCAATTACTATTATTGTTGTTGCTATTGTTATTATTGTTTTTGTTGTTATGTTTTATCCCATAAGAGGAAGAACTTATGAAAGAAGATTTTCTATGAGTCTCTTCTTTTGCCCTCATGTCCATCTCATTTCAGGTGCCCCCAAGAAATCTCTGTCTTTTGTGATAGTACTTGAAAAGGATGATACATGCCACAGTCACTTTGGAACTAAGGTCAATCAAATAAGTTTAGTACATACATAAGTAAATAAACAAAGAAACATGTATAATAGATAGAAAAAGGCTTGAAAGAAAAGAAGACCCTGGAGTAATTTACCTCATTGAGGGAAATCCTATCATTCACCAGCAGGACCTATCATACCAGCAGGAAGAATAATCTGCATAGCAAAAATATGAGTGAGTAATAAAGGTAGGTTTTGAAAATCTAGATCTACTTTGATCAAGGGCTGTTGTATTTAAAACACTGTCAGCTACTAAGACTTAAATCATTGCTGGAGAAACTAAAGTATGTCAGAGCAATTGCATAGGAAAAAGGCTAATTTAGGAAGTCAAGACCATGTGAAATGGAGAAGCTTCACTTGTAAAGGGAAAACCTCCATTCTTGTCATCCTCAGAGTATAACCTCAGTCCCATCAGGACCAACTCCCTTAATGCCTTTAATTTAGCAGAAAACATCAGTGTTTACCTGAGACAATGAGAAAGACACCTGTATAAATTCTATGGAGCTGATATAAATTCCCATCTGCCTAGAATTTACAGCCCTAGTATTAGCATGGATATGCAGTATTTTTATGAATCAGAATTTTGCCATGGTTTAATCATGGAAGACAGGGTTAGTCCATGGTTAAAAGTCACTGAGATCCAACAGCAATTAGAAAAGCCAGTGTGGAAGGTTAACAGTGCCCTACTTGGATCTCTAAAATATTTCAAAACTTAAACATAGGGTTCTCTGTCCTCCTCAAAAACACACATCAAACAGATTTCATAAACTTGTTACAGGGCTGGGAAAATCCCTATTCCCTATTCAAATTCCTTTTGGAAGTACTTTAATTTCTGTTTAGCTTCCAGTATCAGAATCTTGTGAAAGCACCCTGCAATATGCATATCTGTAATTCTCTTTTGATTCTAATATTTGTATTAAACCTCAAGTTCTTTACAAATTCAACACTAGTAATCCTAAAATACACCCGAAGTTACAGAGGACAGCAGCTAGCTTAGAAATACAGTGGTATTTTCAGTGGCATTATGACTGCCTAGGGAAGTGAAATCTTTGTTCTTTTTGGACTCAGCAAT
Organism: Agelaius tricolor; assembly: GCF_023055355.1. NCBI lineage: Eukaryota > Metazoa > Chordata > Aves > Passeriformes > Icteridae > Agelaius > Agelaius tricolor. The sequence goes on along the minus strand of NW_027269262.1, from coordinate 50,794,072 downwards.
TTTTTATCTAACTTATCTAATTTCTTATCTAACTTCTCTCTCTCTAACTGAGACTCCAGTGGGTGGTGTATGGTCATCTAATGGCATTCTTTGTACATCTAAAGTTACATGGGAGTATTTGAATGATCACTCAAGTTACTTTTTAAAATGCTGATGTCATGCTTCTCTTCCATGTGACAGCATGTGTAATACTGAAACAGTAATCAGGACCTAACAAGATATTACAAAACCAACCCCTTTCTCTTTTATCATTTTATGAGAAATTGCTTCAACATGCAGTTGTGAAAGATTTTTCCCAGACCTTTATAGATCTCTTCCTTAGGCTGCAGCTTTTTGCTCTGTGTTAAAACATTTTCCCAGCATGTCTGAATGAGAAACTCTTCTCTTTTCAGCTATCACAGAAAAAAAAAATAGCAAGTTTCATTGATGTTAAACTTGGAAAGGGCTAGCAGAAAAGCAGTGCTATGAGTGATTTTTTTTCTCTTTTGTCGGATGATAAAACAGAAATACCCCCAAATGACAGAGTCCAAGACCAGACTTCTGATTGTGGCAGTTTCCTCTGAAGAGTCCAGTATAAAAATAATGTCATTTTCTTCATGGACCTGTTGTCCCACAATCATGGCAGTCCTTGCAATTGTGAAGATGTCTGTGTTCAGTCAACCCTCCAGATGAAGTTGGCAAAGGAAAGTGTAACTGTTCCTAAGTAACAATTTACACACTGCAGAGTGTGCATTTGTCAGCCAACATATACATACCATGTGTAGCCGAAGAGCTTTCAGGCTAGGAACGTTTTTGAGTGCTTATGGATAAAACTACACAGCTGTACGTGCCAGGGTAAGCCCAGATGTGGGTCAGCTTCACCATACACAGCAGGGCTCAAGCAAGCATCACCTCTGTGATGCAGGAAATCATCACATGTTCACGGGTTCACACACAAGTAACTGTGTCAATACAATTGCATTCCCATCAGCATTTTTGAATCACATATGCACTGGTTTTGATGCTTCATCTGACTTTGGGAGACACTGCTTTCTCTGGGATATTCAGATACTTGGTCTTTCAGGCATTATGTGAATACTAATATTAGTATCACATCTTTGACTCATTCCTCAACTTACTTTCTCTCTAACCAAGCTAAAAATTTGTAACTTTATAAGTATATGCCTACACTAATTTGTTCCCTTCAACTCACTCACCCCTGCATGGGGTGCCATTAGCAGCTGAAGCAGCAAACATCACTTTAATGGGGAATAGTTTTTATCAGAGGAGGGCAGACTTCTTACTTACTTCATGCACAGCAGTGCTGCCTGTCCTAATGCTCCCACTTTTATTACTAACAAGAAAGCTTAGGATTGACATTGAAGGTAATGACTGACAGAACGTGCCAAGTTAATACCAATAACTTAGAAGCAGGATATAAGCAGGCTGGCAGGCTCTAGCCTAAAAGGCACACAACTCCTGCTACGAATGGTAATACTCTCTCCCACACAAGGGAGCCACGCCCATCATTCTTACATTATGTCTTTCTTGGTTTCTAATTGTACTGGCATTATATGACATTATTCCTTTGCTCCAAAAGCTATATTTTAGATTCTTTGTCTGTCCAGAAGGAACCAGTTGAGAGGTAAATATTCTGGTATTCTCTTTCACTGCTACCATGACTTCAGGAGAGATGTCATGTCAAAGTCACATACAAGCTGTGCTCCAGCCCCAGTTGCCTTCATCTTTCCATCCCCTTTCTACAGTCTGTAGTTGTAGCAGAAAACTCTTGGGTGGCAGAATATCTCTTCCTATGTGCTTGTGCAACAAAGAGAAATGGGCTCCTATCCCAGCTGAAATCTCTGGATGCTGTTTTAGACCACAAAATGCTTTTGGATCTTGGCCCAAAACAGATAGCAGCGTACACAGGCCTATAATAGCACAGCTCTGCCTTGTTCTTTTTCACATGTAGCTGTTTCCTTGACACTAGACCTGATAATTATTGAATGAATGGCCTCTTCCACTCTCAGCCCCCAGCAACCATTATCCTAATTACAGTCAAGCTGGAATCAGGAGAAAAAATCCCACAAAATCAACATCATCAAGTTATACCTTCAGCACACAAAGCTGCAACCACTTAATTCAAGTCTGGGGTGCTGTGTAAATCACCTCAGCGTATTCCACCTGTGCTTTGGGTAAAGTACACTCAACTTTTGTAAAAGCTTGAAATGTATAAAACATGTTCATTAGCATGAGGTTATTAGAATGGCAAAATCACAGTTTACTGGTGAGAGGGGTATTTTAAATCATGGCCAGGCAGAGTTTTTTCTTTCAGCAGACAGTAACTCAGAATCCATTAACTTCTGAGGACTTATATCTTAAAAGAAAGTTATACATGAAAAATGAAGAGTACTATAGTCTGACAGATTTGGATTCATATGGATATTTTAATTTTCCAGCAAGCATAAGAAAATGGTTAGCAGGTTGCATACTTAGGCTTCCATATTCCATATTTGTGGGAGCAGTACAGACCTAGATACAGCACTATTACATGGTTTATTCTGACAACACAATATGTAATGAATGAAAGAACTTGTTACCAAGGAGATAATTGGACTTGAACAGTGAGAATGTCTCAATGTGCCAATTTTCAACATCAGTTTTTCCTTTGCTGGGGCTGTGAATTGTTGCTGGCCACATTTTTATAATAGCAAACTGTCTTTATCTTATTTTTGTATGGCAGATTCCATAGTCTAATATACTGCTCTAACGGGGATTTTATGCAAAGCTTGATGTGCTGTGTATTAGTAATCTTTAAATTTAAAAAAAAATTTAAAAAGAAAAAAAACCACAAAATAAATTGAGCATCAGTAAGGAAGGAGAGTTTGCAGATACATAAAAAAACCCTAAGTAATATTAGTCCAGATATCCTCACAAGAAAAATAGAGAGTGTATAGACAATATTTTGCAGGAGGCAGGAATGGTATATGTTGATGCCATACACTGAAAGGAATCCTGCCTACCTGTCTGGCCAAACTTCATTACCATGTTATTCTCTAGTCCTATAACTTTAAATTCTATTACCATCTACATACAAATATATTTTTCTAGGCCTCTCTGATACTGACTTTTAGCATATTATCTGTAAATGAAATCTCTTTGACTTTTTTCTTTTTTTTTTTTCAAAACCAGCTTCAAAACAACAAACTTCTGAGACATGCATATCACACAGAGTATAACAAATTGATTAAATTGCCTTCTTCTCAGTCTATATCAAAGCACAAATACTACGCATATATGACAATTATTTTTAATCTTTACTGATGTTTGATATTTGGCTGTTCACCATGCAGAGGGGTGTCCCCATTTGCCTTATTGTTCCCTGTCCTACTTGTTGAAGGTGAAGCAATCAATACCACTGTTTTTTTCATTATCAACAGTAACCTATATCCTACATCTCTGTTCCTAAGTTTGTGTATCAATAATTCCTCCCACACATGCAGCATTTGGGAATAACTGAAGGGACCAACCCAAAGGTTTGTCTTTAGTTACTGCCTTAAAAATTTTCTTGCACCTTGCTAAAGTTTCTAGTAGTGTATTTTTAAACAAACATTTTAATTAAGTCTATGCATGATCATCTTCCAATACTAGCAGTGCCACCATTTCCTTCCTCAAACGCTCCAACTGCCCCCTTGAAGACTGACAATCCTTCAGATCCAGGGGACACAATGTTCCTGCAAGTCTTCCTTAACCAGCTGCAGTCTGAATATGCCATGCTGGTAAATCCTGGTGAAATCAGCAAGATATCCCATCTCCTCCTGGCTGCAGAGGGTAAGCAGTGCTTCCAGGAGCAGCTGCCAGATGGTCTGTGACGAAGCAGCCCCTAGAATAACTTGGAACTCAGGAGCAGCCACATCAGAAGGAGGAGCAGAGGAGGGAAGTCTCAGCCAGTGCACCCCCTTTCACAGTTTGCCCTTTGCTGCTTCTCCCCATGCTGGAGTCATTCATTCACATTGCTTTCCAGCCTCTAGGAAGTTGTTCTAATTTTCTGAAGTCCAATGGTTTTTTATTCTCTTTTTCTGAGGATTCACTGGCAGAACTAGATGCAGAACTAAAGAGGCCTGTCTCCTCTGTTCAGAGAAAAAAAACATCCATACCTTCTTCAAAGTGCCATCATGCCAGAAAAATACATGGAATGCCCAATCTTCTTGAATACTTGTTTCTCATCCAGTTTTTCTCCCCTCCCATAGTTTCAACCAGTTTCTTTTCCCTCCCATAGTTTCACAGATTTTCTCTCTCCTTCCAGTTTCATCTAATAAACCAGTGATACCACAGGATCCTTTTCTAACTACAAGTACATTGTTAATTATAGGAAACAAGGAGATTTACTTTGCAAGCCATCTGTAAATAGCTGTGACTTTCAACACAGGGGCTGCTCCGTCCTCTCAACAAAGAAAAAGCAAGGATAAGTAGGGAGCATCATTAGGTTCTCTTATGACAAAGCCCCCATGTGGTAAAAGAACAGCATGTAGGGAGAGCACATAAAGTCTCTACAGGTCTACAGGAGTCAGAACACCTCTGTGTGCTCTCTGCCCCATGTTTGAGAGTTTGTCCTGTTTGACAAGCAGTGGGTATAAAGCTGCTTAACCATTTGGCTTAGTTTGGCTTGATATCCTCTATTGTGTCAATTAGTGGTGGGATGTGCTTGGTGTCGTCTGAATGCAACAGAGGAACCAGAGCTAAGCAGAGACCTCCAACTTTTTTTCTGAGCCTCCTCAGCTCTGTGAAACTGCTCTGTTAACACTCAAAAGTGATGCCCACATCTCTTTAGACCTTGACAGCTTCTCTTTATTTTACTTTTAAACTCGTTAAGGGAGATGGGACTAAGTTCCTTGTCAAGATAAAACCTGTTAACTGGGGTCATTCTATCACTGTTCTATTGTCTTGGCTACCCACTAACCTTCAAGAGGCTTCACAAATGTGTCCTGCTTCATAGCTATTGAAATTTAACCAGTGAGTCTTTGAGTGATACAGATGGGCAAGACAAAAAAAATCATATTACTTTTTATTTTTCTCTCTCCAGATTCACAATAGTGAAACTGAGACAAGAATTTAACTCAGTGTAGTCACTTTATTTTTATATTTGTCTAATGCAGGAACTTCTCCTTTTCATCAGGCCAAGAGAAATAGATTGTTGATGTATTTATGAGAGCGCTGCACACAAAGTGTATTCTGATATCATCTTTCAGATTCACCAAAGAAGATTTGTCATCACTTCTGATGGAATTAAATTGTGGTTGCATCCAAGGCATCGGTTGAGGAATAAAAATGTGGAAATTCATGCAGAAAATACTAGTATCAACATTAGCATGCTGAAGAATGTAATGATGCAGAGACTTTGTACAGACAGAAATACAATATAATCTCTCCAGACAACTCTTATTGTCCTCGTGCAAGTTAAAGGGAGATAAGAGGATTTTATGGTACGGAAGTAACAGTAAAATAAGGGTAGCATAATAAATCCAAATCCAAAATGAAATTTGGGAAAACTTGGGTACTAGTAAATTTAAATGTTTTACTTCATAAAATAAATTTATTCTGATTTTGGCAATTTTTTTTTTGTTGTCACTAAGGAAAAACAAACCTCAAAATGGAAATGTGCTCAATTCCTCTCTGATTTCCAATTCCTGGTCAAACTGCACTATTAAAATTTTGGCCAATCAACAAGTATCTCTTTTCCCCTCCCTCTCTGGCCTTCTTTTCCCCCAAACCAGTAATTATGCTGTCAGTTGCCTCCCATTTCTCTCCTAGGTATTTTCTCAAGGCTTGTCCACAGTACAGAAATTTATGATACAAAGAGCTGTGCTGGGCTTCTAAGGATGCTTGTAAAACACTTCACATCCATACGCCAAAGTGCTCCAAGTGGTTTGTATTTCTGCCAAAAAACACTTGGACTTTTCTTGTGTTCAGCAAGGGCTAAACTTGGCTTGAGGCCAGTAGGGACAGCACTAAAGGAGATAGGATGCAGCACTCGTGCTGCAGCCCTACAGAGGCACTCTGTACATTCCCAGAATCCATCCCCTGTCAGAACTACACTGGGAGCTGGGAGATGGCTGCCCAAAGGGCTCTGCAGCTGAAGAGCCTTGGGGATGTAAGCAGAAATGCTCTTATTCAGAGCAGCAGTTGGCAGGATACCTCTGGATATTACAAATAGTTAGCATTTAAATCAAGGAACCGAGATAAGCTTAATAAGAACCTTTCTAATTATCAGGGTATTAGTAAGGAAGTGAGAAAATGACACAAGTAATAGAAGGGATTGCTGCTGCTCACCCCTGCCCTGCCTGTCGTCCTTAGCCGTGCATGCAGTGCTCTCCCTACTCTCCTTTCAGTCAGGATCTAGAGAAGCAACATGAAGAAAGGAGGGAGGAGGGAGGAAACTCACATTCAAAATAGCAGCAAAGAGCTCTTCTGCAAAGTGTGTCTGGAGGTACAAAAGATACAGCTGGCAGCTTGCACTGCTTTACTGAAATAATGAGAGTAGAGTTGTACAAACAGCTACCTAAAATGGGCATTATTGGTTTTTTTTATTAGGGACTGGGTGGGAAAGCAAGGACAAGCAGCACTTCCTTGTGCTTTGTTCTTGTCACTTGACAGCTTTTTTTGTCCTTGAGATATTCTCTCAGGGGGCAAGGCATACACATGAGTCCAAGTCACTCCAGGATTGGGAGAGGAGGGTGAAGCTCTGTGTATCAAGGGGCATGTGTCTGCAGCAAATTTAATTGTTTAAAATAATCTAGAATAATTTTGTCAAGAAAGTAAGATTTAATTGTAGAGAAGATTTAAAACCAAAATTAGAAGGGATTTTAAGTGTCATTACTTGATTCCCTACATAACACATTAGGCACAGGACAGGGAGTCCTGATTTAACCTAATGATGAGCAGACTGACCAGATTTTCAAAGTGAAATAATGTGATTCCTGTGGGGGAAGGAACTGTGTTCAGTCACAGAGATTTGGAGTAAAAAGCAGTGAAAAACTGTTTTTTACTCCAAGAAAAGACAGCCAGCTTCCCTTCTCCCATGCTGTACTGCTCTACCTGTCCTCTACTCCATTTGTGAGAAGCACAGATTCCTCACTGGACAAGCCCCATGACAGCAAGCAACAAACAGTAATGTTGATAGGGAGGCAGCAATGCTGGGTTTGTTGTGCTGATGAGATTAACTGGAGAGCAGGCAGAGCTGAGCAAGGATCCAGTCTGCCCATCCAAGAACTCCCTGTCCAAGAGCTGATGGCTGCATTAAGGGGGACAAGACACACTGGTAGATACCTTTACATTCACACATATCCACAATGTACTCACACAGAGTCAGACCCACCTCCTCACAGTGTTGTGCAGGTCACTGCACTATAAAAGCCTTATTTCACTCTCTAATGGATTAATCATATTCAGTGATAACTATCATAAAGTCTCCATCTTGTGTGTGCTGACATCTCATGTCAATCTCAACCACCTTGAGACTTTTTTAAAAAGCAAAACTGTTGGGTTTTGGCCAGCCCTCTGACTCAGCATCCTTGCCTGAGGGCACAGGACATCTTCACCTTAACAGCAGCTGGGACATAGTGAGGGGCTCTTCAGCTCTCAGTTCTTTCATTTGAACCAAGGCCTGCTGACCTTGCAGGTTGTGTGTTACCTTAATGAATCATCCTTCAAAGGAAACTTTCCTATTTCTTTTCCCTGTGCTCCCTTTCTCGGACGAGCCTCCCTTCCCAGGTTCTCAATTACCATAGACATCCTCATTTTCTCCAAAATCACTGCCCCTTGTTCTGCCCAGGAGACACCTGTCAAAGTCCTGGACTGGTGGTGGTAAATACCTCCCTCCATATGCTTTACAGACCTTATACTATCTATACTACTTGAGTTGTTGCATAGGATATTTGTACATGTTGGATGATAAGCTTTTCCCAACCAGTAATGAAATTTTTATGTGTTGTTGTTTTCCTCCTCTAGAATCCCTCTTCTGCATATAAGCAATAAAAATACTAAAGCCTCCAAACTAACTGGGGCAAGTTAGTATCTAGAAAAGAATAAGGCCAGGCTTGAAATAAGGCTTTCAGTTTCTACAACAGATGTAAAACACATGGGGGACTGATGGGACAAGCTGGAAATATGCCGTGATGGTGAGCTCACAAGTAGGTAGCACCTCTGAGACACATTTGGTATACAATAACACACTAATGCCATCCTAGAAAAATACTACTGGGGTATTTAAAACTACATTTTGCTGGTTTGTTTTGCCTTCTGTTTGTAAAATCCAGATCTTGCTGCTCTGTTCCCCACAAACACAGTACTTGCTCTTTTTTGCCTGCTCAGGCAAACACTAAAAACAACATCAACAACCACCACCACCACCAATAATAATAATAATGGTCACAGGAATAACAATAATCATCATTACATTTACCAATTCAAGACTTAATTACTGTAACCATACCTTTTCTGATCTCACTAAAGTCCATGTTACTTCTATTTGCTTACAAGGATGTCACAGCTTTAATCATACTTGCTTATACCAGTGGTGTAAAACACTGGTGTTCACACCAGCACTGTAAACATTCCTGTTTGAGTACATTTACTTCCCATTTCTTTGCTATACTGATTCCTAAGTCTGCTTCCCACTCTTTTATCTGACTTCAGTATTTAGGCACCACTTACTTTGAGTACTTTATATAAACTTTGGAAATCCAAAACTCACATTATTTTCACTGTGCTTGCTGTAATGCTTCAAACACAGACCAGGTCCAGGCAGGGCTCTCTCAGAGACCACCTCTTTCATTTAAGTTCTGCTGGAGGTTCTTTTAGGCAAAAACATGGACTTGGCTTGCTCAACCAGGGGAAGGGAAGGTTCTGAAGAGACCACAGAGCTGACTTCCAGTACCTAAAGGGGACCTGCAGGAGAGCTGGAGTGGCATATAGTGGGCATGCAGTGATAGGACAAGGGGAAATGGCTTCAAACTGAAAGAAGGTAGGTTTAGATTAGATGGTAGGAAGAATTTTTTTACTGGGAGGTTGGTGAGACACTGGAACTTGTTGTCCAGAGAAGTTGTGGACGTCCTACACCTGGAAGCGTTCAAAGCCGGGTTGGATGGGCCTTTGAGCAGCCTGGTCTAGTGAAAAGTGTCCTGCCCAGGGCAGGGAGGGTGGAACCAAGTGATCTTTATGGTTTATTCCAACACAAACCACTCTATGGTTCTACAGAAAATGTTCTGCTTCAACAAGAGGAAATGAAAAGCAAACAGAAAAGACCAAAGTTTTAGTCTGCACCAGTTGCTTCCTGACAGATAAGACTCACCCAAATAAGCTGCTGATTTCTCCCACACTTTCAAAAGCAAAATGTCTTAATGAAAATGCCAATGAAGACCAAGCCTGTATTATTTCTCATCCAATTCATCACTGTCACAGAATGGTGCCTAATGGATACAGAAGGGGTAAGCAGGAAGAACTCTGTATTTTAAGCTGCATTTTGAATATCACTTGTCATTATAAAAGTTGAAACACTTGCAGTAAACATTTCTTCATATCTGGAGATCCAGATGAAAGAGAAGGAAACATAATCAGGACACAGGACATTTCAATGTTCACAGAATCAAGGAATCCAGCTTTGTGAATCTGACCCAGGGATGTGAAAGCATGAGGTTAGAAGAGAAATTAGACCAATCTTTCTATGATGCACTGTAAAATGTCCAACATTAACAGTTTCACTGCACTTCTTGAAATGAAAAAGTTTAGATTCAGAATTCAGACAAAAAGTCTTTTCTCATTGTGAATAACAAGGATATCAGTGTAAAGATGCCATATGTTCTTACACCAGAAATGCCTCAGAGACAATCATAATTTTCAAAAATTCTTCCTAATAGACCATTAGAGCAACAACAGCTTACCTCAGCTAACTACAAACTTGTCTGCTCCTTTTTACAAGGGAAACAATATGTTTCTCAGAAAACATTAAGCTGTTAGTATACTTTCCCTGAAGACACTCTGAGGGTCATCATGAAGGATGTTATATTGATACAACTGTCTTTGTAAATGTTTTTGAATCTCTAAGTGTCCCAGGCAAATTCAATATTTGATTAAGAGAGATACTCAGTTATTTGCAATGTTTACTACTGCTTGAGTAAAACAAAAGCCACAACAATTTTGCTGCACGTACTGGAGGACTGCAGAAATGCCTTCCAAGGACACAAGAAAGATCAGTGTTCCTGAGAGAAGCTACAGGCATAGTTTTCATTTTACCATCTATTTTTCAAAAATTTCTCCCTCTTTTACTGCTGAAATTAGAAAAAAATAAAAAGGCTGTTTCTTGTAAACTGAAACTTTTCTGATTTAAAAGGATATCTTTCACTTTGGTTTGGATGTTCTCAGTAGCACATTTTGCATTGCTATTTTTTATTTATGTTTTAAAATAAAATGTTTAAGGCAAAACCAAATAAACATTTACCACATATTAAAATATTTTAACATTCATCAAACAAAATAATAAGTCAAATTCAGCAGAACTTTCTGCAAGGGTTTACCCATTCTCAAAAAAGCATTTTCCAGCAAAATTTGACAAGCATTCTCAACTCAACATATCTCCATTGCTGCTTTCTGAGCTAGCATCACTGAGAACACCAATTCACACATTATCAAATATTATGAAACCAGAGATGCCCAAAATATCAAGAGAGATTTGGTCAGTCTCCCTTACTCTTCAGCTGGCAGCAGAGGGAATCCAGCCACAATGCATTTGGGATAACAATAGATTTTCAGCAAACTGGGCTGCTGTGCCAAAGCCCTGGAGATCTTCCTGACCGCTGCTGTCACTCCTGCTGCTGAGTGGGTGCCAGGGGGAGGTCAGGGGTGAAGAACACAGCTTGTCCCCTCATCCATCGCAGCAATGAGCCTCCCTCCCCGTGGCCACCCTTTGTCCCATCTCTGCCCATCCCAGGGACAGGAGAGGACATTGGCCTGGCCCCATTTTCCCCCTCTGGTAGCATAACCCTGTTTTTGCTATGCAGCTGAGAAGCTGCGAGCTGGCGCTGAGCCAGGTGTGCTGTATTGCTGGGCTTTGGAGGTTTTCACAAGGATGAAAGGAAGCATTTAGGGAGGTTCCAGAAATGATGCTGATGGCTGCCATGCTAATGCTTGTAATGAATTCTAAATTGGTAATGGGACCACTTATGGATAACTAAAGGCTTATTCACTCCTCTGGATATCTGTTTTTTTTTTTTTTCCTTTACTACTCTTTGCTGGATTTAGTGCCACTATTCACTTGGCACTTTCTCTTCTCCATTTATTTCCAGTTCTTTTACTTTTCTACTGTCATTTCTCATGCTGTGCTATTCCTCTAAAATTATAATCTGTCAGGCTTTGCACTTATTCTAGTAGCCTTACTGCAGCAAATCTATGCCCTACTAATCTGTAGGTACTATGGCTAGTTCTCTTTTCCCATATGGGACTTATCACTCAAGTTGCATGATTTTGAAAAAATGCAGTATAGATAATAACATTTCTAGGACAACAAAATTTCATTTTATTACTACTGAAAAAAAAAAGCAAACTTCATTCATACCACCTAGGGATGGTTGATATAATGACAAGTGGTAAAATAATAGGTGGTACAATGACAAAGGATTGCATTAATGGGCAGCAATCATAACTGACACAGACCTGTAGTTTCTGGCTGATGCAGTTTTAAATGATGTTAGTGTTGATTGTGGTGTGTCTTTTTGCCTTAGGACATATGTGTTAAGTATAAAGGTTTGCAGTTAAAATTCTGTGAGGCGCAAGACTCCTCTGGAACATCTATCATGTCAGCAGAACTGCTAAAGTGTAACTCTGGTCAAAAAAAATGACACTATAAAAATTACATCTATCATGTACCCTATTTATTTTCCCTTGGTGATTTCCAGATTAAATCTGCTCAGTTTAAAAATAAAGGAGACTTTTTTTAACTTCCTTTTTATCCAGCCGTCTACATTGCCTGTTCAGCTTCTGCCTAGAAAAAAATGAAACCATGTTCCTTCTATTCCATACATCATTTTCCATCCACTCAGAACAAAAATTCTCCCGCTAAAATACACGTTATGTTTACACAGATATGAAATGAATCAGAACAAACTGTGTATCACTCACCTTTCAGATTAAAGTAAAACCTGGGGGTTTTTTCCCAACCAGTAAGACACAAACATGTATAGATGACACAGAGCGATCAAACTTGTCATTTTCACAACAGCAAACTGTAGACTGTTTCACACTAAATATATACCTAACTCATGCTACACATTTATGCCTCTCTATATATACAGACACACGGGTATGTTTTATGTATGTATGCATGCAATATGCACCTGTGTATTTCTACACATGCATATTTGGATATGCTTTCAAGCATTGTCCTAATCATAGCCTGTCAATACTATTTTATATCCCTAAAATACTTGTGCTGATACCTCCCTAAAATGTCCTTCTACAGGAAAATTTGGGAAAAGGACAGTACCAGCCTTTACCAGCACCAAATGACTGCAGCCCTGCACTACTTTGTGTGTGTTGAAAAGCATTAGGATTATTTGTATCATTTCCTACCCCTTTCCTATGTCTCCTATTTACTCACTTATACTTCATTAGCTCTCTGTTTTGATATGCTGAATTTTGTCAAACTATGTATCTTTTCTATTTATAAGAGATAATACAGTTACCTAGTCCTTGTTATCTCTCCATAGAATATGAATAATCATGTTATAAAAGGTGTTATACCACCGAATGGATTTGGCTAGTTAGCAGGTATTTTTTCCCAAGGCAAAGGAATCTTATTTGAAAAACAAAATAAAATAAACAAAAAGCTACTATAAAGAATGCTGCATTTAAAATACCAGGATTATGGAGAAAGCAAGAAATGCAGGGTAAAAGATGGTATTTCAAGAAAAAAATTACTTTGTCTTCAGCATTAATGGCTAGAATGGCAATCAGATTATCTCATTTCATGAATGAAGTATAGCCAAATGTAGGTGAAGCAAAGCAAGGCAAAGGTCTTGCAGGTAAACAGAATTTACTTTGTGGAGTGTGCTTCACCATGCTTGAGTTCATTTTGGCCAAAAGTATGTGTGAGCAGTTGGTCAACCTGACCCAGTTTTGGAGGAGTACTTTGCTTGTACCAGATTTCTCCACAACTTTATCTGTGAAATGTCTTTGCTATCAATACTATTTAATGATGTAGATCTGGTGGTGGTTCGTCCATCCATCACAACCTAGAGGAAAATGACACCATCATCCATTGTCTTGTCCCATCACAACATTATTGCAGGAAGTTATCTGTCCAGGAAATTATCAATCCAAAGGAAATAATAATAATAATAATAATAATAATAATAATAATAATAATAATAATAATAATAATAATAATAATAATAATAATAAATCTTAAGCACATGTTTTCAATAATGTAATCTACCACCTGTACATTTGATCTGTTTTTCATTCCTTGTGCTGGGTTACAGTCTTTATTTTCCAGATGAGAGTTGGGATGGAGCCAAGACAACTGAAAAATCACCTAAAGCTCTCAAATGATGACTAATGGGTGGTAGTATTATTCTTCAGACACAAGGGCAGTTTTATGACAGAGGTAAAGCCTGTCTGTGCAGGAGACACAACTCTTTAGGGGTGTCTGCAGGACTATCAATTAAGCTACCACATGAAATAATGGCCTTTACAAATCTTGCCACTTTCTTCTACAACTGCATGTGATCAATGTTAATCATTTCATTTAATGTAGTGCTGGAAGGTGAAAGGAAGAACAGGAGCTGAGACAGAATTTAAGCCTCAATTTGTCTATATCAGTGGTTGGCTTACAATATGGTCTTAATGTATTTGTGTCAGTTAATAAATTGCTATAAAAATTTACAATAAAATTGAGTTAACGTTGATGGCATATATTTGAAATCTATACTAAGACATATCCTTACACTGTTAAAAATTAAAACTGTATAGGAAATAGTTTAATCATAATGAAAAAGGTCAAGATTTTATAATCTCTTCCCACACCAAATCAAGAAAAAAATTAAGATCTCAAGAATAGTCAGTACAATCCAGCTCAATTTAAACAATTAATCCAACTGTGTAATAAATTTCAACAATGAACTTATTTAAAAGGTTTAAGGGAAACATTCAATTGAAAAATTATTGACTCATGAAATTATTGATTCTGTTGTTTTATAGACAGAGCTTTGTTTTGTAATTTTTTAAACTTCAATTTCTTGCCAAAACAGAATCTTCCACAGGAAGTGGTTCTGCTTGAAAATCATGCTCAACAAAGACCTCTATGTTTTTCTGCCCAAAACTATCATACACAATATAGTCAAAATAGAGCTTAGAAGTTCGACATGTACAAAAATAAAAAATGCTAAACATTAGTTCTAAAACCCAAACAACAGCTATGGACAACAGAGGAACCAAATCAACTAATTACTGGTCTACATTGTCCAGTGAAATCATGAAATAACCCCAGGTCATGACTGAAGCATTCATCTGGCTCTTCACCTTCAGTGGAAAATTTATTAAAAGAAATTACTCTTCAGAATACATGAAAGTGCCTTTTTCTTCCTTTTTCTGGTGAAATAGGAGCCCATGTGGCTAGACTTCCTCACCACTCCATACCTTTTCTGCATATCCCCAACACATGCTGTCTTCTGCCATAAATACTCTCTCATAGCTCTTCTCAGCACTCCCTGTTTAAATGCACACCTGCACTGCCACTCTTCCTTATCCTGTGCTTCTTACCTCTGCTATTGTTTGAACTATCGATAAAAACACAGAGCTGAAACTTGCTTTCATTAAAAGCAGGTGCTTTTTTCTAGGGAAAAAAAGAATTAATCCCTTTCAAAATGGCTGCTGCTTCCCACTGTCTCCAGCAAACTGATGCTAAGACATGTACAAAGACAGAGGCTTCCTACCCTGAAAGAGGAAAGGGTTTTTGGAATGATGTTTGTAAAAAGGAATTAGATGTTGAAATGTGTATCTGCTCAGATAAGTGTAGTCATAGATTTATCCTGGCTGTACTCCAAGCTAGGGAGTTATGCGTGTGCTTTGGCTTGGCAGCCAAAGAGGCAAATTAGAAGAGTGTTAATACACTGTGCTTTTCAGCTTTCTGCTCCAGGTACAGCTCTAGACCAGGCTGACTCATATTTGGGAAACTCAGAAAGAAAGATGAGAGAATAGTAGGAATATCTGGTACAGTTGACCCTCAGCTATGAACAAAAAGATGTCAAGAAACAAGTTCCAGAATTAAAAAAAGCCCCTGATCTGGTAGGAAATTTATGGCAAACCTCACTAAAATGCACTTATTCATAAGCAGCAGCATATTAACATTCATAAGTAGTATCACGTTAATATTCATAAACAGCATCATGTCATCTTAAAGTAATTAAAGGAATTTAAGTGGTGAAATTCTTAGAGTTTTAACATGTTAGCTGTTAGACAACTTAATGATAGCAAGAACTGTGGCCCAGCTTTGATTGTCAAGTTGTGAGATGGTGAAGATCTCACTGCACGTGCAAGTGGAACATTGGTGGGACACGACTTCAGAGGCGACAAAGAGCAGCCTCAGAGTGACCTGTCCTCTTAGTAACCTCCAAGGTGGCCCCACAGGGACCCATCTAACATCTAACTTACCTGGGTGGCCCCTAGCTTGATCATCCTCTCCTCTTCCAGTCCTTGCTATGAGACATGGAGATCTGGGAGCCCTTAGATCACTGTCCCTCACTTATTCCTTGCACATCCTCTTTTCTTCTGCTACATTAGTTTCCATGGACATAGAGAATAACCAGCAACTCTTCACATATTTGAAGTTTGCAATCATGTCCTTCCCCTGTCTCTTTTCCTTATGGAAAATATCTCATGATGCAGTCTTGCCTGGAACTTGAGGTGTTGCAAAATCTGGATTATATTCATTCTTCTGCTTTTACACCTAGAACTGAATTCAGTCCACTATCTAATACCCTATTTTCATTAAAAATACTGCAGTTTTCCTGCATACCAAGTATGTACAGCAAGATTTCAGTTCTTCCCCCCCACCTTTTTTTTCTTCCTTTGCATAATACATGTAGATTTCATGGTCTTTAAAAAGAAAAGGACTAATTATGTGCAATGGAACTCCAAATACAACTTTCCCTGATTTAAAGCTCAGACTTGCATTCTCTAGGAGTGATGTCCTCCTGTGTTGTTGCTAGTTGGGATGCTTAACCTACCTCCTACTTCTAAGATGAAGAGGCAGCCAAAGGTACACCCACTACCTAGATGGAATAGTATGATGAGCAGCTGTAAGCATTGCTCAGTTTAATCCTCTTGACCTAAGGCTGTCACTATATCACTGCAGTTACACCTAGCTAAATAAAGCACATTGCAGAAGCTTAGTTTATTTTTCCCAGACTAGAACTGGGTGCAAGTTGGTTTACCAAGAATTGAAAGTAAAGACTAAGAGGTAGTTAGGAGGAAATGTGGGTATAAGCCTAACCTTTTATCTTTTTCCTGCTTTTCTGTGTTCTGTGAATGAATGCATGAATGCATGAATGAATGAATGAATGAATGCCTACAGTTGAGTAGTTTTTACCAAGTGTGCTGATCATAAGCTCTTTGACAGGAAAGATTTTGCTTTTACTGTGTATAAGTAGATTCATAATGCCAACACTGTTGAGAATACAGAGTTATGGGACTCCAAGGCTTCATCTTCTGTGATGGGTGAGGGAAAACAAACCTGTCACTTAATGGATATCCTAGCAGGATCTAAAGCACAGTTTGTCACATAACCATACCAACACACTCGGATTTTCTGTGCCAGACACTTAAAAGAAGCCTGGGCTAGTTTGTATGTAGTCCATAAATATCAGATTTCGCAGGAAATTCATAAACACCTTTCTGAGAGCTACTTGCCAATGTGGTTTTGAATAATACAAACAACTCAGGTTAAGCACATCAGATGCAAAAACCTTCATGGTAGAGGGATAATGGTGTGATTTGAGAGCAGTCTCAGTGCTGATTCAGAACTGTATGCAGTATGCAGCATCACTGGTAGGCCACAGAAGCAGATTAGCTGCTAGAGGCACCATGCTCCCCTCTCTGGCTAACACACAAAACTGAGACTGTCTAATGCAAGAAATTGAGCCCTTCCATCCTCTCAGCAACCCTTCCTAGAGATTGTACATCTTATGTTTCCCACTGACAACAGATTACCTACTCAAGTCCCCTTCCTTCATGTAATATTAGAACTTTTCAGGGCATGAAGACATATAAATGCATCATTAGAAAGAAAAATAAGATAGAAAGAAAAAGTTATTATGCACACCTACCTGATCGCCAAACACTAACAGTTTTTACACTTTTCTTTTCCCAGAAAAACATAAAATTCAGTTTTTACAGTTGCTTCTGTGGGTGGAAGGATGCAAAAACATGAGTAAAACTGGCTTTCTAACAAATGTTCTTGAGATTGTGTGTACTTTAATCTCTTTTAGGAGTTAGAAATTCTCCTTAATTTTACTTTGTTGTTGAGCAATTCATGTTTTCTTCAGTACAAGATGAAATGATGGTAAAGTCTAAAAGCAAAAGCAATGTACAGAAAAAAACAGTCTTTAGAGCTGAGTTTTCCTGCCTCAGCCATCTTGAGGGATGCTGTTTTATTTGCCTTTTTAATGTATTAAATCTTAAAGGGTTATTATTACTAGTAGCATTATAAACATGACAACTTGTCTGTACTGCAGTTTTATTAGTAGAAAATGTGAAGATGGTTTTGGCAATGGTTGAGCAGCATGTGACTGGACAGCCAGTACAGAGATATGAGATATTGGCAGCAGCCAGAACAGCAAAATGGCCACTGAAGCATCAATGATAAAAAATGTCTAAGCAAATAGATTTTCCAGGAATCAATGATCATTAAGTTCAGGCATTAAAAAAACAACAATTCAAGAAAAATGTCTGGATTTGATATTTTTCAAAGGAAATCTTATTGCTGCTCTGTTTAGAAATTAATTTCTGCATTGAAAAACAGGACTTGTGAAACTTGATGAGAGAGGATTTCTTCTGATCACACTATGGACCATGTGAGAATATACTGGAAGTAGAAAGGAGAATAATTTTACTGTTCATCCTGCCTCAAGTTTAGAAGGAAAGAGTATCTATTTTTGATCTAGTTGTTTGATGTTTACAACTAATATTTTTATAATGTTGTACTGCATGACAGAAAACTAGAAGAGATGTGAGACTGTGTGCTTGTACAGAGGCGATATTGGCTCATTTTTTAAGACAAATCCTGTGACTTAATTACCTTTACAACTTTAAAAAGTAACACAAAATGACAGGAGTTTCTAGACTCTACATCTCTCTCCTTCAGACCATGTTTTCCATACTATGGCTCCAGCTTAAACATTTACATTTGCTGCATGCATGCCAACAAAATCCCTGACAAGTCTGGTGATGAGATGGGAAGAATGATTCAAAGGGAGACTTCAGTGTTTTGAAGGTGCTAGTATTTACTGTGAGCTTCTCAATTAGAAAAAGACATATTTCAGTCAAATTGTGAAAATAAATTTAATTGTTTTGTCATTATAAAATTTGTTTCTCCTCTATGATGGAAACCTGTCCATTATTCCAGTCCTGTGAACAAAGGGAAGCAGGAATTTTGAAATCTTTTACACTTGCATTAAATAGCAGGTATGTGGAGTGAAGATGGAAGAGATACTGAAGATCTAACAGGCTCACATGTAACTTAAAGAGCTGAGATTAAAGTGGCCTATTTAACATAAATTTTACAACAAAGTAATACAAAATTGTAGGAGAGGTTTTCAAGATTCTTTATGAGCGTTCTTCTGTATTTATTCACTTAGCCACCAAAAGCTTTTTATACAGATTTATATGTAAGTTATTTTTTTAAATAAAAATTTTTATGGCAGTTCCAAGTTGTCTGGTTTTATTTAAACCTCATCAGAGTGTTCCAAAAATAACTGTAATGTAAGTACTTATCAGAACTCCAACAACATAAGTCAACATTTATTTCAAGTACTATGTAATAGTGGACTGCTGGAAAGGCCTGTATTAAGTCTTATCATTACTCTAACTTTTCTAAAATTTGGGATTTATGAAATTTGAGAATACACAGGACATCATCTACTCAATTTACAAAGCCTCCTTTTCTTGGCTGTCTTAACAGGTTCATTCAACCATAACATCTCCTGTAGTATCAGTCTTAACAGGTCAAATCTTATCAGGCCAGAGATACTCTTGAAAATAGAATCAATACAGTCCCTGCTCACCATCCTTCTTGAAGATGAAGAATAACTTCCTACCTTCACTCCCTCTGTGCAGTATAAAGATTCTTCTTTGTTTACACAGTGCTCAGAACAAAAAGGCTCTAAACTCAGCAAGAGCCTGGTAAGCAGTGTCAGTAATAAAGGCATGTCAAAAGGCATTTTGGAAAGTTCATTATTAAGCTGCACTTATGTTCCAACTTCCGTGGAAATTTTGTATAGTCTTTTATAACTTTTGGATATAAAGAAGAGCGGAAGGAGGGGAAATCAGCCCACAATTTTATTTGTTGTTTTATCTAACGCTGAGTTATTTTGGTTTAAGTATCTTGAGATTTCACTGCATTACAAATACAGTATAGGAAATACAGAAAGACGGAGAAAAAACTGCAGAGAAGAAAACGATGAGAGAGAGTGAACACAGAATATTTACTGAACATGAGCTTTTTTTCCTATTAAATTGTGACCAATTTTCAGACTTGAATCAGACCAAAGAACTAATTTTGCTGTAAACACATAGATACACAGACAGCATAAAGTGAGGCGATGACTTCTTTCCTTGAAGTATGCTCAGACTAAATAAAGTTCAGTTTGGTAACACTAGAACAGTACAAGAAAGCTTATACTTTTCCCCTGAAGAATTAAGCAGTTCAAAAAAACACTCCAGGAGGCCTGAAGAGACCCCCAAGTCTACATACTAAAATAAAAATCTCCATTAACGTTTTCATTTCTGTTTCTTAATCTAAGAGGCAAAGTTGGAGGAAAGGCTGGAGGCTAGAACATTATGTCTCATTCAGGTTTACAGCATCTACAACAAGAAGATACCATCTTTGGAAATGCACAAAAAATATAGGTTTTTCCCTGGTTTCTTTTTTCAACCAGTTAATGAAAAGTTGTCCCAGTTTGAGACAAATTTTGGGAGGAAACTGTTTTTTTTTTTCTCACGGAATGAGATCGCAGATTTGCATCACTGCAAATTATTGTTTGAATGTGAATAAGTCCTCTTGAAAAAAACCCAACATTTTAGCTAAGCAGCTTGTTCAGTTTTGGTCCACACCTTGCTTGTAACACTACTTAACCTTGGTTTTAATGCAAAGCTAGAATATATTGCCTACTTTTATCAAAAGCCAAAAATAACACGGTACTCTGTATTTTTCTGTGCAAATATTGTTAAAGCTGGGGGATGAAGGGAAATAAAACTGACCTGAGCAGAATGAAAAATTGTGCTGCAATTAAAAAGACTCTCCTGTGGTAGAGAAAGAAAATATGAAAAGGAAAAAATACAGCCGCATGTAAGAAATAAACAGCAATTAGTGAAAGAGACTATTGCTGCTTAAAATTGGTATTTAAAACTTGGAAGAAGATCAAGCAACTTTCTTGTAGCATTCCTACATTAACATGTACAATGAAACCTCATATCAGCAAATTGCAGCATAAAGACGTTAACGTGTTATGCTACCATAAAATAGCATGAAAAAGTCTTAGAGGGGAAAAGAAAGGAATCTGGGGGAGAAAGGTTTCTACAGTTACACAAAATTATTTATTTTGTCTCATGTGTATTTGGCAATGAAGATTTAAAACTTAACAATGACAAGGACTGTTAGTATTGCAGCTAATGTTCTAAGCAGAGGTATTTATATTACTTAGGTTTCTTCTTCTTAACGTTAGAACTCTGTTATTACATAGAGAGAGACAAACAAATCCTGTAGAATAACAATATGTTTCCTTAAAAAGTGTATTTCTGGTAAAACAAGAATGCTCCTCTAAGTGTACTTTATTGACTTTTAAAATGTTCAAAGTGCTATCTGTTTTGGAGGTAGAAGTTATATTAATATTAATCTAAAATCTTCCTAATATTTCTTTTGCTTAAAACAACAAAAGTTGGAAGAGTTCGGTTACTGTAATGCATAATAATACACCTGTCTTCAAAACATCTTTCAAAAATGTTATTCTTTGAGCTGGCAAAGCCACCACTCTCTCTGGAAATTGTTTCAAACCCCATCCTACGTGAAGGCCTGCTGTAGCTGACATTTATGTGATTTCCTTCACGGACATTGTAGGGAGGTCACAGACCAAAATCCAAGTGTTTGTTTTTCATTCCTAATAGCAGAAAGATTTTAAACATGAAGCAATCACTCTCTTCTTCAAGAAAGGTAATTTATCTCTTCCCTTAGCACAGTCAGATCCTGGAGACTTGCCACTTCAATTCTCTGAGATTTTATAACCCACACTACAATATTCAAATAAAATTTTATTGTATTGTGAAAAGGGGAGGGAAGAAGAAAAACTGTGTTAGCACTGATTGAAGTTGAAACTTCAATCTGTGAAGGTCAGGGAATTCAAAATAGCTTCTTATATTATCTTTATTCAGCTTCAGTGTGTGAACATGTAAAAGTTTTTTTTTAAGACATCTGTGTGTGCGTGGAACAAAATACTATTTAAAGTAGTCTGAAAATAAACTAATTTCAAGGTGATCAGGATTTCACTTTCAAAAAAAAAAAGTGTAAAATGTGATTGACTTTTCTTTATAGATCATTATAGTAAAGCTGTGGGTTCCCTGCCCATGTTGTTTGATAGGGAAAGTTGGTGGTGCCCAAAATAACTGACTCAGGAAAACTTAAACTTGTTACCAAAGATATTAACAGTATGATTTCCAGTAAAGCCTGTAGAAGCCAAGATTGTGAAATCCAGACAACTTATTTAAAATGCACCCTTTTCAAGTGTCAGCCATCAATTTAAAAGGCAGCTAAACTGTCTATTAAGTCATCAAAGCAAATCAAATGCCTACTGTCTTAGCATTTCCAGTGTTTTCCCTAAAATTAAACTTTTGTACGTTCTTTAAAGACAACAGTAATCATGTCATTGCTTTTGGACATAATGTCCAAAGCTGAGCATGTTTTAAAAATTAATCCTATTATTCTGTCAGACATCTCTCTCCTTTCATCAGTTGAAAAAACAGCCTCCTGTAGAGAGTCAAATCTTTTTTTTTTATCATTTCAGTGCTAGCTACAATTAACTTTGTTATTTTAAAGAACTTACCCTTTTACTGAAGAGACCTGAAGAAAAAAAGTCTTCAGTTAAAAGGACACCTACTGTCAGCATTGTTAGTCTTTTATGAAAATTGCCTCATGTCGTGCCTTTTCAATTTAATTTTTTTTTGTGAATACAGTATGTAATTCATACACACACATGTGAGTGACTGGATCATTGAATAATAAATATTAGACTTTTTTCTGCTGTAAACAAATTGATTGCCTATAGCAACATGTCGCTTCTAGACTGATTAAGAAAAAAATAACTACAGGAATCTTTAACACAGAAACTTCAACACCAGCCAGCTGTCCAAGTCTAATCACCTTGGCTGCATTTGTTTAATAATGTAGGAGAGAGTTCCTCATGCTCCATTTGCTCAGAATGTAAGAGATACTTTCAATGGAGTTGAATGAAAATTAGGCTGAATTTAAGGAATTAGGATAAATCCCGGCCATAGAGGATTAAGGCAAGTGAAGGAGCATCTAAAGGGCAACTAAAGTGCAGTACAGTAGAGGGCATGCTGTTAATTCCCTGGGGCTGGAGAAATGGCAAATTCTCAAGGTTGTGACCAGTTTAAGAAAGAAATTTAATAGAAGTCCATGGACCCACTCCTAGCAGTAAATGTTAACTTGAGCTTCACCAAGGAGAAGCAGAGTTCAAATGTGACCATTTGAGCATATGCTCAAAATATTCACCTCTCTCCCTTTTGTTTTTTTTTTTTTGTTTTTTTTTTTTTTTTTTTTTTTTTTTATGGTGACCTGTGGATTTTATTAGCCAGCTCATCCTAAAAGTAGGCTTCTTCTGTGAGTCAAAGAAACTGATATCTCAGTGCCTAATTTCCAGGGCATTTAAAATTTCTGGTTTTTTTTTTTTTTCTCTATACAGTGCCTGATTTAACACATAAGGAAAAATTAAAGCTTTTATAATAAAGTACTACCAATTGAAAAAATTTGGTCATAAAGGTAACAATGTAATGGAGGCGCAGATTCTCTTATCCAAGCCTGAGACCTTCCCAGCGTCATGGATATTAATTTTTATGGTGATTACAGAAGTAGTTTTGTTATTTCCATGTTTGAACTGTTGGCAAGACACTTAAAAAGACATTGCTTAATGCCTTTAGTATAATACAAATAATTTTTTTTTTTTTGCTTTTTGGGAATTTATTTTAAGATTTATTTGCTCTATAAGGACTAATATCTTCATCTCTTTTCCATGCGCTTCTCCACCAATAAAGGGTAACAGAACTAATTTTTACATGGTTAGAGATCCATAAAACTATTATGGTTGTATGGATAGATGACTGTATTGGCTGGCCAGAGTTCTATTTCTGATTCTTCTATCCAACACAAACAGAGAGTAAATGGGTTTGGTTTCTTTTTTTTTTTAAATGAGCTCTTTTTTGGGGGGAGGGGAGGGGGGGAAGAAATGTTTGGTTTTGGTCTTTTTTTGCTTTATTTTGGATTTAGATGAATCATTACCTGGGTGGAGTGCCTCATGGTAATAGTATTATTATTTCATTTCTGTTTGGTTTGAAACAAACAAAATCCTTCATTTCCTTCATTGATATCATATTCAATATTTTGCATTAGGTGTTTTCTTCAAGCCCAGCATAATATCAAGAAAATGAATGCTGTCCTTCAGTTGACACTGGCAATATTTAAATTTTTTGCTAGGATTGTGCAAAGCGTTCTTAAACTGTATTGGCACCATACTCCATCATGACTTCATATAGCTAGGATAATGTGCATTATTTTGCACTAAACACTGGCATAATTCTAGTCAATGGGATTTTGCCTTGTAACAGCACTTAATTGGTGTAAAACCACACTGACTCCAAGTGCTTAAATGATCTCACTAAGTGGCATTGAGGTTAATTTTAATCTTGATTCTGTACTTCTGTGGTTTATGGGGCTGTGCCCAGTTTTTAGAAAAGAATGAGCCAGGGGAGAGCCACAGCAGTCAATAAAATAAACTTTCTCAGTACTACAATAATACTTCCTGGTCCAGGTTTTAGCAAACTATAGTGGGTAAAAATCATCTGAAGAAATGCTTCACATACACCTTTCTGAGGCTGCACCTGTAATTGACCACACACAAGATGGTCAATTAAAAACCATAAATCAGTTTCAGCACAGCAATTTAGCAACATCAAACCCAAGTGGGTCTGTGTCACTTTAGGCACCAGCTTAGAGTAGTCTCACTGTAATGAGACTATTTAATGTTAACTTTTTTTTCAAATGTGCCACTCTGTAGTCTGAGGAAATGCACCATGGTACAATGTTCCACCACATGCCTCTATCCTACATCTTTGGGTTCTCAGTGCAGGATAGTCCCTGAAGAAAAGAATTTCAAAAAATTTCAGACTCAGACCTACACTCTCCTTGTTTTTTGATATCCATTACTTTTGCCATTTCTGTTTTTTAATTGCTTTCAGGACACTTGAAAAAATCTTGAATAATGCTATGAATATAAATCTTATTTATACAAATAGGCTGTGCCTTTGCAACAAGAATTATATAGCACATGGATACCACTGTGCAGTATTGTGCACCTTCAGATGTCATGGCTCATGGAAGAGGAGAACAAGCTCCCTATGAATTGCATTGTACAGCTGCATTTCCAATACCATGACTTGTAGAGGGATGTACATGACTAACCTTTACAAGGTTTCAAGCCTTCATCTTTCAAAATCTCCATATACAGGACAAAATATTTTTTCATGTTGCCACAGGGCCTCATCAGTTATTAAGGAAGGTCCCCTAATATTAATGTGAAAACATCAACATAGCCAGGAATTGGGGTTCATCTTTAACAGTGTTCAAAGGAAAATCTGTTCTCTGGATAATCTAGATATTAATGTCGCTAAGAATTCACACCTCACTAGGGAATATCTGATTTATTTTCAGTTCCCCAGCATATGGTGCTTTCTCTGTGTTCCACAGACAGCAAAAAATAATAGTTTGGCTTAATTTTGCTCAGTTTAAAATTGGAAAATGCTTTTGGCCCACTTATGGTTAAATGTTGTATTTTTCCCAAGGATAGGTGGAAAGAACTGTTTTATTCAGAAGGAAGGAAAGGAGGATTAAGTGATTGCTGTGGGAAGGTCCTATTGCCAATGCTTGAAAAGGTTCTCCCCACAGTGACAGCAGCAAAGCTTGGGGCCATCTTGCCCAGCCTTTGCTGAAGAATTCCATTGAGATAATTTTCCATTAATTTTCTTTATTTTGACCCTTCCTGACTCTTTTTATCCAGTTTCATCCCTTGGTCCTAGCGTAAGAATCTATTTGCTTCTCAGTTGTCTCTTTATGGCTTTCTTAGAGCCAATATAATAATCCCCCAAACAGATCTTTTCTTATTTCTTTTCCTGTAGAGATGTGTGCTTCTCAATGGAGAAAAGGTATCCCCTTTATGAAAGCAGCAGCATGAAAGAAACATCCCAGGAACTTGGAGACCCCTCTCCATAATATCAGTGCCAACAACATAAAACAATCCTTTTCTCCCTTCCCACTACCCCCTCAGTTTTTGGGGAGCCATTCCCAGCTATTCTTCTACCTTAGCCTTTCATTTGACATCCCTTGAGAGGCTGAACTATGTTGGAAATCATTTTCTTCTTCCTAAAGCTTCTGTGACAGTGTAACAGCAGCTGGTTGTTCAACCAGGAATGTGTTAGACTGGGGGCTAGGCAAAAAAAAACAAAAAAAAAAAAAAAAAAAAAAACCAAAAAAACCCCTTAAAAAACAGCCCTCAATTTGAGGGTTACTATTACCCTTAAAGCTGTTTACTTTTTAGGATGTTACCCAGAGACAAGCCTTTCCTGACAGATAGAAGGATCTTACTCAGACAATGGATAAACTGGAAAGATGAACAAGGGTGCTCTTTATCATGATCTTTTCCTCATCTTACTCTCAATCACAGATACACTCTAGATGCTGGAAGAGTAAAGGTAAATGCCAAATATCTGAACAAACATAGGAGATTTTTTCTTCATTGGAGTCTTTGCCCTTAGTTTTCAGTTCTTTTTTATTATACCTACAAATTATTAGCAAATACACTGTAAAATTAATAGCATTTTGCAATAGCTGTATAAGGCCAAGCAATTTTCAATGTCCTACATGTCTGAATTTTCTCTGTAATGTGATTTTGGTTGTTTATGTAATGGAGCAGATCACCTTGAGTGCCACCATGCCGCACACACAGGACAACCAGGAGATCAGGCCCAGCCAGCCTGAGTTCATGAAAGCCAGGTGCTGCTTGACTGGCCTGATCTGCTGTTCATGACAGTGTGACCCACTTAGTGGATGAGTGGAACGCTGCAGATGTTGTCTACCTTGACTTTAGGAAAGCCTCTGACACTGATTACCACAGTATTCTCCTGGAGAAACTGCCTGCTCATGGCTTGGGTGCAGTGTTCACTGGGTAAAAACCCAAGAATTGTCCAGACAGCCAGGCCCAGGGAGTGGTGGTGAATGGAGCTACATCCAGCTGGCAGCTGGACTCAGAGTTGGGGCCAGTCCTGTTTAATATCTTTATCGGGACTGAGTGAATTCTCAGTCAGACTTAAACAATTCTATGATTCTATTAAAATACTGTCTCTGGCAGCAAAAGTATTGCCAGACTTTTTTTCCCTAGCACTCCTCGAGAAGAGCCAGTACTGTGAGTAGAGGTGTCGAGTCATTATATGGATGTGTATGGAAAGTGGGGAAAAGCCACTGAAAGAATTAACCATTTCCAAAAGTTCTATGTTGCTCCAGTCCAGGCTAAAGTTCATGGTGTTTACACAGTGCCCTTACTCTAGGAAAGTAACAGCGCTGAGAAGGAACAGATGTAAAGCAAAGTAATATGCATAAACAAATCTCCAAACCAACCCAAGGCCTGTAATTTTCTGCATACAATGCAAAGTTACAGCCAAGGATAAGATCAATTGTGGTTTTGATGGATAACTAAACAGTACATAATTCTTTGGTTTGACTCAACTAAGATCCAGACTCCTCACAACTGTGGTACATTCATCATCATAAGTCCTCTTCTGTTTTTCTCATCCTTCAGTTCTTTTGTTGCAATTTCTTAGCCATTGACACAAGGACTCATATTTGGAGGGATTTCATCACTAGTTCTGAATGCCTTGTATATGTTTACAATTTACTGACTCATCTCCAGGTGGGATTAGACATTCTTCACTTCAGAAGCTTAAGATATGTTCAAGCAGAATCAAAAGGGACATGGCTGCTTTAATGGATATGGAAACTCAACATTATTTATCAGCACTCCTGGCTTCCCAAGGATATTTATTTGCAAAGGCAATCTGGTGATGACTCCAAATCAGTGTCAGGAGAGAATACGGAGAGATATAAAGTGATGAGCGTGGGATGGAAGTGGAAGACTGCCAGGAATGGAACTGCAAAGAATGTATTTACAAAAGCTTCAGTGCAAAGGAAAATGAGGGTTCTTCCTGGCCCAAGAGCAAATGCTGAAGGGTGTGTTTCTCAGCAAAGGATATTATTCTGGGAAACTGGTTCTGATGGGGAGTCATCTAGTAACCAGAGCAAGGGTGTGATGCAAGGGTTAATATGATCACTGTATCTGCTAGCATGGGAGCACTGAGTAGGAGTCTGGTACATGTATTACTTCTGTTTTTCAAATTTCTACAGCTGGTGGCAAAATACAGCATGCAGTTCTAGTACCAGCATTTCAAGCAGCATGTTAGAAAATTAGAGGGTCAGGGGAGAACTGGAACATTTATTAAATTATTGAGAACTATTTATTTAATGAAATACTCAAAGACTTTGATTTAGTTAGCTTAATGAGGAAAAGCTTCATCTTATCAAAGGTAACTGGTCTGTTCCAATACAGTGAAAAGACACATGAAAAAGTTAACTCTTTCGGTGCTGAAAAAGTAACAAGAGTGAATGACTAGAAATTACACAAGTCAGATAAACGTAGCTTACTTCCCTGGAAGGGTTTTAGGCCAGGTTGGATGGAGCTCTGAGCAATCTGGTCTAGTGAAAGGCATCCCTGACCACTACAATGGTGTTGAAATTAGATGACCTTTAATGTCCCTTCCAACCTAAACCATTCTATGATTCTATGACATTAGCCTGTGACATTTTTAAAGAGAAGGGTAACCATCCACTTAGTACAGGCAACATCAGCAATTTTTAAATGAAAATGGGAATTTTTTTGTAGAAAATAATAAATGTCTAATTAGGCAGTAACTTCTGCTTTGTTTCCAAACTAACAATTTTAAGGCAAATCACTAGCATGCGTAAAGAATGCCTGAAAACAAATCCTGTGACAACAAATACTGAAAATAAATACATTTTCAGTATTTATTTTTCTCCAAAAACTATTCTTGGCTATGCAACAGCCGTGGTACAACGTAGGTACCACAGCAGTAGCACAAAGCTCAGTGCCAGATGCAAAATCCTTCTGCAAATCAAAGTGAACACTTGGGTGTTTAGTCTGTGCTGAGCTCCCTGCTGTTGCCTGCAGCTCAGGAACTGTGAGCAGACGAGGCTGCAGCAGCAGCTCATAGTGCACCCTCTCCACAGTGGTTCAAAGAAAGGCCTAGGTGGAAAAAGTGTCTCTCCCTGACTTGTGAAATAAGACTTCTCACAGAAGAACTGCATTTCACTAGGAAAATATAACTAGCAAGACTTGCCACTCCAAATCAAGTTCCTATGTCTGCCTCAAAAACATCCCCTTGCTCTGCACAAGTTCTTGGCCTTGTTAGGAAAACTACTATGTAATAATTTTGAGCCTGTGCTTTGATGAAGTCAAAATAAATTATTAAAACGGCCCCTTCTGACTTCAGAAAATATAAAAAAACAATGAATATTATCCATTAGCAGCAGATAAAAAGAGAATTTATTTTAAAGCTGAAGAACTAAAGTCACAGAGTTTTTGATTAGCTAGTTAGTTGTTTTCCGAATCTGCACGTGTATTGACCTGTGATCTTTAACACAAAAAATAAATTAGAGCTACAGTTAAAAAAAAAAAAAATCAGTTCTTAACTTCAACTCCTAAATACTTTCTTTAAGACTCTGGGGAAAAAAAAACAGACCAACTGTCAAAGTTGACAAGCCCTTAGGAACTCCCACTGATCCTGAGGTGAGAAGCAGCAGAGGGGTGTTTATAAGCAGGAAGAACACAGATTTAGGGTTTTGACAAAGGAGCCCTGTCCCATCTTGCCATGACAGTTGTTAACACCCTAATTCAAAGAACCCTCTCACTCTGCAGCCTCAGAGTCACCTCAGAGTCACGGTGCCATTTCCTAACCCACTGCCTGGCAGCTACCGGGGGCAGCGCTCAGCTCTGCAGCTCGTGTCACTGTTGAAGCATCTGAACCAACACACTGGTCAAGAGGGGGACAAGCACATGCTCCCCTCAGCTCTGAGGATGGAGACCTCTTGGGAAGAGATAAAGTGGGCAGCTGTCAACAGTAGCAAATCATGGTGCCACAGGAAAAAGCCCTTTTTTTTGTCTTTTGGTTTGGTTTTGTTTTGTTTGAAGTTGCAGACACAGTTGTGCCTGCAGAGATCAGAATTTTCACAGGATATACCTGGCACTGTGAGGACAAAAACCCAAGTCTCCAAGCTGCCAGGGCTCTAATGTAACCAAGGGAGAATATTCTTCCCCTATGAATAAATCTTTAGAGACTTCCTAAAGTTCAGATTAATGATCTGGTCATGTAAATTCAGACAGCATTTGGGGATGATTTAGGCTTGCATTGCTACAAAACATATAGAAGATCTGCAAAGTTTCATTTTAAAGATGAAAGCCATTTTTGAGTCTTACTAATGTAAAAATGATTCAAAAAGTAGGAGGAATTTTTTAAAAATCATCAGATTTTTCTGCAAGAATGTAAAATATTTCTCCATGGCTACTTCACTGCATGTCTAATTTTAACTTGGACTGAATTTTTGCAGACAAATTGCAAATGCTCTTAATAAGAAAACTACCATTATTAATAAACTTGTTGATAAAAACAATTTTTCAGATGCTTGAATCCACAATTCCCTAACCTTCTAACTGTTCTAAACTTCTGAATCCTTCTGCAATTTTTGAGAACATTGTCTGAAAGGGGAACATTGAGAACATTGTCTGAAAGGGGAAATTCATAAGCATAGACAGCAGCCTCTTTTCCGTGCTTAATCCAACAGGAAGTATTGGAAATCTCAGAGCATCTCTTCCATACCCAAAATAAGGGACACTGACTTGTTCTATGAAGATGGCTTGTTTGCAGAGTTTTTGCAAAACAGCAGTTGTTGGGGGAATAGGAGGTATATTGGATGCAGATGGGTCTGTCAGGGGATATGGCTGTGAAACTCTTCTGAACTGTAACAACATAATTTTCAGATCTGTAAAAATGCCAGATTTTGGCCAACTTTAACAGCAATTGAAAAAGGCACAACCTCGATGTAAGGATCATGCTCCTCCTGAAGTTAAGCTCTCTGCTTCACACCCTGGAGTAAAATACCAGAAATGGCAGCAAGAATTTTTCAACAAAAATAAAATTGCATATTTTCCCTGATCTCATTCTTCTAAAAGGACAAAGCATTTTTTCAAAGTTTTCAAAAAGCACTTGGCTTGAAACAGAGAATTAGAACTTATTAACTAAAGGAAATAATACAGTAAATGAAAATAAGGTTTAGTGGAAAATATTAGACATATCTAAATATAGGTGTTAGAATTCTATTTAATAATGAAAGTGACAATCCACATGACAGCTCTTACAATTTTATTGAAGTAAATTATTAAAATTTCATTAAATTAGATTATTATTTGTCTATGCTGATTTACTACAAACAACTAGGGTTACACTTTCTTAATTTTTATTACCAAGAAGTCAGGAATAGTAAGATTTATCTTTTGGAAATTTCTTTGTTTCTTTTTGTAGGTGTTACATACATACTTCTTCATAGAAGTCAACAGCTTCATTCACACCAGTGAATTCTGATTATGGCTAAAGAGGGAGTCTGGGACTCTGCAGACTGCATAAATCAGAAAAAAGTCGAGACTTCTGATCCCAAGACAGTAAAATTATTACTTTATATTGTTGGAAAGCCAACCAAGAAAAAGTAAATACTTCAAATCATAAATAATTTTTTAAGTATTTACTGAAGCTATCTTTTTAAGAAGCAAGTTCACCTCTTTCCTACTGGCCTGATCAATATGAAGCAGCTCTGTGAAACTCTAAAACTTTCTTTTGTAGAGATTAGAAATCATCATATGCCCTTGTTAGAAGTCATCATACTTTCAGTCGATCATCAGTTACAGGTCGATCATCCTTTCTCACACCATATGATTAAAGCCTTGTTCTGGAAAATATTTTTTTCTTTTTTCTAAGATATCCCACTGAATAGAGATGCTATGCTGATCTAAAGGCCTCTATCTTGATTTTCAATAGGAACTCTCCATGCCAAACAGCTTGAAGGCAGTGGGCAGTGATGCTGAATGAGATTCCTGAAAGAATGAGGCACAAGCAATCAGCTTGAATATGTTGATCCCAGATCTTCACACCAAGGGTATAAACATGAAGCCAATTACACAATATGCAAATATATTGTATCACATCTGGATTACATATGCTCAGCTTCTTCTCTGTAGAGAAATCCTTTAGAAAAAATTCATTAGCAATTAACAGAAATATAACTATGGTGATACATGCAATTTAGCTACCAGAAAAGGGAAAAGAAAATCCTTTTCTAGAAATCATATATATATATGTGTATCTGTATGTGCATACACACACACACTTATGTATATCTCAATAAAAAGCAATTAATGTTGCTAATGCTGCTGAAGCTTGCTAAAGCAGAAAGAGATCTGCTGTATGCTACATTTTTCTATCCTAACCCAGCTGATTTTCAAATGTGAGCACAACAGCACACTAATGCTGCAGCTGTAGTCACCTTTCCTTGTCTTTCATTGCCTTGATTTAAGAAAAAACTGGAAAAATATGTAGAGCTATGCATCTTAAGTAATGATAGGTCCAAAAAAGCCCACCAGGAAAAACTGTACAAGTTCTGTAAGGAATTACAAGATACAGTCAAATAAGTATTATTTACTTACTGCTAAGACCACCTTTCCCCCTTCTTTCTGAGAATATGTCCCTAAATAAAATGACAATTAGAACTTTTTTGGGGTTTTAGTTCAAATGGGTGATCAACATGAAAAAGCATATTCAAAAACCTGAACATTCAGACCAAATAATTCAGTGTCATACTTATTTTACTGAAGTTAGAGAAAGACAGCAGCACTAACAATAGCATTTAAATTATTCTAATTTTAAAAATATTTAGGCTATTTAAGTTTCTGTGCCACTCAGTTTTTCTTACCCACTTGATGCCATCTATGTAAAACTTCATTCTTCTTGGCCATACATGATTTTTTACTTCCTAAAGCAATAAATCATTTTCATGTGGTGCCTACAACTAACAGTCTTACTATTCAGAAAAATCTCCCTCCCCTTAGGAATTTCATATGTGTGAAGTTGCTACAGAGAACATACAAATATGCTTTTTCCCCATTGCCTGTCACAGACTACTCAAAATAAATCTGGAGTCTTAGGATGACAACAGAATGCAAGTTTAAAACCACTGTTTTAAAAACTTGGATTTTTGTTAGTACTTCCTTCTTTTCTGTTAGGAGAATTTATCTGGATTAGCTGATGGTGTATGCAGCCTTTGTGTCAGAGTAAAAAACATTCACTGCACTTTCCACCATTGTGATAAAACTCATTAATAAGCATTGGATGTCCTCAGACCCATTAATTGTGTGATTTATTTCTGGGGGTTTTTTTTTAGACAAAAGTATTTCTTCATATGCCATGAAGAATACAAGAAAAGTGGACAAAAACTAACATGCCCTTAGTACTTTTGCTCAATGCATTTACACTTCCATCTTGTAAATACTTAGACATAGAAACAGGAGTTTGCATGTGTGCAGTGTAACTCACTAAAATCACATGCATAAATGTCAGATAAGGGCTTAAACTGTCAGTAAAGTACTTAATGTGCATAATTTGAATTGAGGAGAGGAGTAGTAGTGGCAATACCTGGCAGATTAAATATAAGAACAGATCCACAAGGGAAAGGGTCTCCTTTTCCAAAATATTTGAAGCCATGAGCAATCTAGTAGGTTCCAAATTGAAAGCATTCATTTTTTTTACAGAATTTTTATGAACCTTAGAAATGAAAATTAATTTGGACAAGTTGAAAGAGAAATTCAACTCCATGACTAACATGGGAATTACCCTAATCCTCTCTTCAACTCAATCATGGAATTTGAACAAGTATTTCTGGAAGCCCTTGAGATCTCCTAGCTTGGACATTAACTTGTGTCCACTATTTTCATACCAGTTAAAACATATAAATGCAATCTGAGGCTGAATTAGGAGATCAACCCTTTGAGTTCTAAATCACTTGTTTGAATCTTAGCCAGAAATTGCCAGCTGGCTGGCTTTTGCATGATATACATGAAAAAGTTGACAATCTCATTTTAGCAGCAGTACAAACTCTGAATTTCCAGCTATGCCTATTTACTGCTAGATTATTTCTGTGTGGGAAAAAAAATAATAAAAAGGTGTTCTCTTGGGTTTATGCTACAGATTAAGGATTCCCTGAGGAGTCATTCGTGTTTGGAGGCAATGAGCAAGTTTCTCCTCTGCTCTCCCAAACAAATGCCTCTCACCATAGAGAGATGTGGTGCAGAGATCATACCTCAAAAGGTACTACCCACCCCTGCTGTCTTACCTCTTAATCAGAATATCCAGAAGTAGGGAACTATGAGCCAGAGGAAACTTCGGGTTTTAAGTAAGTGAGGGAAGCCCACTGCTTTATTCAAACTTGTTCAAGGCTAGAAGATTCAGTAAAATGACGTTGGTGTGAGCAATTTTTCTGCCAGTCTTACTAATCCTGCCAAGTAAATTTAAAGGCAGCAGTAGAACCATAAGAAGCATCAGCCAGAGCTCAGATCTGGTAACTTTCCAGATATGCTGCAGAGCCTTTAGTTTTTCAGGCCTTTAGGGATGGATGGGTTGAAGGATGTGAGGGGCCAGGCTCATTTAGGTGACAGGTAATTATTCTCATCGGACAGCTGGTTTATGGAGTAGTTTATAATGTGTGCTTTGCATTCTGTAAAACACTTGTGAAAGTGAGTAAATGCTCAAATACAGCCATTAGCAAATGCTAATATTTTGCCTACTTATCAGAAAATACAAACAGGAATCCGTTACTCAGGGAAAGTTACTGTTTCATAAGCAAATCCAAGCATTTCTCCTTAGAATTGCTGAAAAGACCGAACACATGCTCCGTCAGGTGCAAAACCAGGAAACTCGTCCTTGTTACAGGATATAAATATCAGCTGTGCCCTTCTTGCTTACTTTCCCTCAGGCTTTGGCTAAATTTTAATCCAGAAACTCATGACCAGCCGTAGTTTCCTCCTCTCATTTTTCTTCACAACTCTTGGGATCGGTGCAATTGCACGGGCTACAACTTTAAAGAGGGCGCGGGGAAGGAGGGAGGTGGCGGGGGGGGGGGTGGCTGTTTTGCTAGCTGAGGCCGCCTCTGCTCGCCTGAGTCTCGTTTGGTGTCGCAGCCTTGCAGGTGGCGTCTGGCTCGGCCGGTGCCCGGGCTCTGCTCTGCCCCGCGGAGGCGGCGGGCGGCGCGGCTGCGGCTGCGGCTGCCCGGGCGGGCGGGAGCGCATCCCCGCCGCGGCTCCGGGGCCTTCTCCGCCTCTGCCCTGCCTTGGGTGCGCAGCTGCATCGCAGCTCACGAGTGACCGCTACTTTCAATTCCCAGGCTAATGAAATCGGCATCGTAAAAGCACGTACTTACCCCGCCTTTCCCCGGCAAAAATACAAAGGCAAATCCACTGTTTCCTTTCAAAACATTGAGCATGACGGTTTGCGTTATTTTCTAAAGGAGGGGGGGATGTTGGGAAGAGTATTTTTCTTGCAAGTTCGGGTGTAAAGATGCTTTAAAATAAATAATGCACCATTTTGAATGAACGCTTCATGAGATTGCCTAGGGGCCAATACCCGCGAATCCTACCCTTACTATGTCCCAGGATGAAAGCTCTGATGCATAGACACAAAACAACTTTGCCGACTGCGGGCGAGCGAAAATCTGTGCCAGCTCGGCAAATGACCCAGCACTTGGTACTTGCTTCTCTAACTGTTCGCTCAGCAGCACTCCCCAGCTCCGTTCCGCACGCTGACATTTTTGGACCCGCGGACTGCGGACCCAGCCAAGCTTTGGAAAACATTTGCTAATAAAATTCAGCAGGTAGTTTAGAAAAAGAAATACGGAATGAGGGGGACGGAAGGTGGCTAAAGGAAAGAAAAAAGGGGGGAAAAAAGAAAAAAGGGGGAAAAAAAGAAATAAAAAAGAGGAAAGCTAAGCAGTAACAGCTGAGCGGAACTTGCCGAGCCGCCAGCACCGGGCAGGGCCGTCCCACGGTTCCTGGGCTGGGCGCCCCCGCAGCTTCTCGCTGCACCGACTGTGCCCTACCGGGCACGGCGGGGACGGGTCCTTCCTTCCCCAGAAAGTTCTCGCCCCCCAAACCATTGCAGTACACCAAGTGTGTGGGTTGGAATTTATTTCGTTCCACCGCTCTGTAGCTGTTGGCGTTGCGGGGTCAACGGGCGCTGCCGCCTGCCCCGCTGCCCCCAGCGCCCGCTCTCTGGGGACCGAGGAGGGGCAGCACTATTCGCAGGCACAGCGGCGAATTTCCCCGGCGCTCAGCGTGCCGTGCCGTTCCCATTGGCCGTGCGGCCGGCAGGGAGCGACGGGAGGCGGAGAGGGAGCTGCCAGCAGCAGACAGGCAGGCAGGCACCGGGCGAGCGCGTAGACAGGCGCACGGCAGGCAGAGGCTGCTGGGGTATTGTTATCATTGTGCTTCGGCGGAGAGCTTTGCCTGCAGGGGGAGGGGTGGAGGGAGGAGAAGAAAGAGGGAGAGAGAAAGTGCGGGGCGAGCATGCAGCAGGGCTGGGGCCGGCGAAGCGGCGGTGCTGGTGTGCCTGGGCTGAGGCGCTGAGAGGAGCCGCCTGCCCAAGCTCGCTGGGGGGCACCGGCGGGAGGAGCGAGGCGGGCACGATCCAGGCGTGGGGAAGGCTGCCAGCCGAAGGGAGCCGCCGCCGCACCGGCCTCGCAGCAGCAGCAGCGACTACTTCTTTCTTATCTCCCAGCCTTTGTTTGCCCATCCTCCTCCTCCTCCCTGCCCACCCTCTGCACCGCGGAGGGGGCTCGGCCGAGAGACAAGCAGGCTGACCCAGAGCTGAGTTTCACCCATCCTCCGCCCCCCGCGCTCTCTCTCTCCGCTGCATCGCTGCCCATGAGCTAGAGCGGCAGCCGGCTCCGGCAGGCGGGGGCAGACGCCGACCGCAGCTCCCGGCAGCTGCCGCTGCCCGACCCTCCCCGCCGCTCCCCTCGCCCCGCTCCGCGGGCTCCAGCCGCGCTCCGGAACTGCTGGGGGCCGCCCTGCCGCCGCCCCTCCTCGCCTCCATGTGCCGGGTAGCGGGAGCGCCGCCGCGGATCCTGCCGCCGCTGGCGCTGATGCTGCTGGCGGCCCTGCAGCAGGTAAGCACCGCCGGCGGGGAGCGGGCCGGGCTGCGGCTCTTTGTTCCCCCGCGGGCGGCGATGCCCGGGGAAGGCGGGAGAGCCGGGGGGAGAAAAGGGGGGGGGGGGGTGGTAGAGCAGGCAGGCTGTGCTCCGTGGTGGGGGTCTCGGGGAAGGGGTAGGGGAAAGCGGCCCCGCCGCCGGGGTGCCCCGGGGTGGCTCGTGGCCGCTCGTGCAGAGGCACCTGCTCGGGGCAGCCCCGCCACCGGGCTCCTCGCCGCGGGGACGGAGAGAGAGAGAGGGGGGAGCCCCTTCCCGGGGCCGGCTGAGAGGGAGAGGGTGGTCCTGAGAGGCGGGAGGTGATGGGGGCACTGATCCCCCCTCATTCCAGGGAGAGCAGGTGCCGCGGGACGTGGGGGGGAGCTGGCTGGTTCCCGTGCGCCTGGCAGGAGCACGGGAGCGCGGCCCCGCCGCGGGCGCGGGGGACAAACTACCGGAGTGGGGGACGAAGCGAACATTCCCCCCTTCGTCCCGCGTGATGAAGGGCGGGCTGTGGTGCCAGAGAAGTGCGGGGCAGAGAACAACCCCCGCATCTCGACTACCCCCAGCTCCCTCGCCCGCTAATCCTTTCTCCGGGAAGAATTTAATCAGCCTCCGCCTGGGCGCTGGGCTTCCCCACCCCCTGCCGCTAACGGGAATTTCCACTGGGACGGGCTCGGGCCCTGAAGTGTTTAATTTATTATTATGAAAGTCCCGCTGCTGCCTCCCCCCGGCGGCCTTGCCGGGGCGCTCCGGGCGGCTGACGGACGGGGTCCCGGGCAGGTGGTCGCGGGGCAGCGCCAAGCACCGCTAGCCGCGGTGCGCTCCCAGGGGGTGCAGAAAGTGGAGGTCTGTGGCGAGATAGGAGTCAACGGGAGGGTGTGGGGAGGACGGGAAGACGACAAAATGGATCCCGTTGGGACAGCAGGGGCAGTGCCCGCAGGGTGATGGTTGGGCTCCCCTCCGGCGGCAAGGAGTGTGCGGAGCGGCAGCGGAGCCGGGGCACCCAGTGGGTTCCCCGTTTGTTTTGTGCTCGCTGAGCTCGTATCCGGCGCGGCGCCGGGGGTGGAGAGGGCGGTAAGTCCGAGGGACAGATGGCGCAGATCATCGCCTCTTAATGGTATTTACGATTGGGGCATTTCTGTCGGGCCGGGGGAGCGGGTTGAGGCGAGGCCGGGGTGCCGGGGCGGGCAGGGCGCCCTCCCGCAGCGGCTGGCGCAGGGCAGGGGGAGGCGGCAGGCGCAGCCACTGTCCATGGTGCGGCCCCGCTGCCTCCGCCGCGCCGGGGCGGGAGGACCCCGCCCGGCCTCCCGGCTCCTCTCCGCTTCTCCGTCTCTGACGCTCCTGTTCCCTGACGGGGTCCCCGGGCAGTTGAGTGCTTCACGCAGTTTCTGAGGCACTCTCAGGGGCTGATGACTTGCGCCAGGCGAGCGAGGTGCTGAAACGCCGCTCCCCGGCAGCCGGGCATTTTCCCTTGAGTCGTAGGAGGACGCGCGGCAGGGTGGCTGGCGCGACACGGGAGCGTCCGGCTGAGCATGAGCGGCTGCATGTGATAGCAGACACCCTGTTCAGAAACTTGTGTGTGCCACTTACCGGCTGTTGTTGTGTTGGGTTGGTTTTTTCGTGTGTTTTTTTTTAAGTCCTTATGTGCTGTTTACTGTATGTGCTTTCAGTTCTGTTTAGTCTTCCTATCTCAATAAATCTTTAAAGCACAAAATCTGCAGTAAGCTTTTATTTCATCTTCTTTTTTTTTTTTTTTTTCTCCTTACCCAAGGCAGGTTTGAAATTGAAGCACAGGCTATGAATTAAGGACAGGAACTAGCCGTGTTGCTTTTATATATCACTCAGTGTCACTGGCATGTTATGGTTGGGGAATCCAATTTCCCCCTTGTTTGGGTATCCATTAAATCAGGTTAGGGTTGATTTTTAATAGCGTGTAACAAAATTGGAACTTGAGTATGAAATCAGATTTACAGACCTGTATCTGTATAACACTTTCATTTTAAGAGTTCTTTTTTTCTTTCTCCCTTCTTCCATCATGCATACTGCAAGAACCTTCATCAGCTAGGTGCATTGCTAACTTTTTTCCCCTGTTGTTACACCTACTACTTTTGGTTTGTAGGAGGTTATTTGTATCGGGTTCTTCTGAAATGTTGAACCTTTTCACTCAGTTTTTCCTCTCTGCAACACAGCATCTATCTATTTTCTAGAGTATTAATCACTTTGTTATTTGTTATTGGTATAGAAAAGCTGTCACTGTGGAATTACTTGAAAAATTGTAACTGGAACCAGATTTTAAGGGCAGATCTGTGGATGTTTTTATGTACAGGAAATACAGCTTAAGAGTTTTGGTAGTGTGTAACCTGCACAAGAAAGAGAGGAATGAAAACTGCACTCTGTTTTGCTGGTTAGCATATCAGTATGAGTCTGGGAGTATTACATGAAAAAAATCCTGACAGAAGATGGGATGAAAGGAGTGAATCTTGTTTTTCTGACTAAATCAACAATTCCAATCCAACGAAGGAATGGGAAAGCCAGTATGAGTTTACAGGAATGAGACTACTATTAAAAATAAACTGGAATACAAATTAGAAATAAAATGCTCAAAAAGGCAATATATTTCTTTAAATATAAGTTGATTGAATCACTTTGTGGATGTTTTCTGTTTCTAAAGCAAAAGCAAGTAAACAATAAAGCAGTTTTTGGAGGCTTTTGAGCTTAGGTGACTGGTTGGAATTCGAATTATGATGACAAAGGACGTAAGTTATTACCCTCTGCAGGCAATTTTGGTCTTATTCCAGGTCTTAGCGAATGTATCCAGGTGATAAAGCTACTACCCTAAATTGACACTCCTGTTAAGCTGCCTCAGCTGAGAATCCAGCAATGGCGTTTCTTGCCAGCTCTACCCCTCTAGTAATTACCCCCAGCAGCAGTAGTCTCTGGCAGAATTGGGGTAAGGAATATTAATGTAGTTTTGTGTAGAAGCAAGCAAGATCCCCTATTGTGGGTAAATCTTCTGTGTCTCACAATATACCCGTGTCTTAGACTTACTTTTTTTTATCTGTATAAGCATGAGTTTTACAGTGTCTCTGATAAATTACTCCATTAACAGACACCAACACCATTCAAAGTACACTGAATATAGTGAATTGAGGGCATTTGGTAACACATTCATAAGCCCCTGACCAGA
Source organism: Agelaius tricolor (assembly GCF_023055355.1). Taxonomy (NCBI): domain Eukaryota; kingdom Metazoa; phylum Chordata; class Aves; order Passeriformes; family Icteridae; genus Agelaius; species Agelaius tricolor. Next base: position 50,753,951 of record NW_027269262.1, on the reverse strand, counting down.
GTAGTTACGTGGAGTACCTCAGGCTTTTTCTGTGTAGATCTCCGTGGTCTGATTTTGTTTTGTGTTCAAAGATTCCATTGGAAAAGTTAAATGTGGCAGGGTATTGCAGGAGAGAGCTCTCCAATCCTTGTCTGTCTCGTCTAAGTGATAGTAATAACACTGACACATCCTCAAAATTCAGATGATTGCAGAGCAAAACTCCTTTTTACATCTATTATAGGACAGATAAGGTTGTGTAATTCAGTGAGTTTTTTGAATTTAAGTCATTGATTGACAGAACAGGAGATAATCAGAATTTTTTTAATAAACAAAATTATCTGGGCAGATATTCTAGCAAGCTCAGAAATACATAGTCTGCTTATGTACCAGAGGGCACATATTCTTATGTTGTTGATCTATGTATTTTTAATAAATGTGTGTTTTCTAGAGAGCCTTCTACTGCTCTCTCTCTTCCTGGGTAGTACTGCTACCTAGGCATGCAGCTCAGTGTGCTGGAAAGATGCATGTATAGTTTTGATACCAGCTTTTAAAATATTTCCCAAAATTATCATATTTTTGAGCTACATCTAGTCAAGAGTGTGTAATTCAAAAACTTCCTGTTATTTTCCTTTCTGCTTCTAGAAGTTGAAGGACCTCCCAGAAACATCATTGGAAGAACCCTGTCATGTTCTATCTTACTGGGTTTCATTGATGCTTTTATTTCAGTAATGTATTTTATTACTTCTTTTAATAACTGAGCACTAACACATGAGACAGTTGAGTTGTGACAGAACTACATGTTTATATTTAAAAATAGCTTGAGGAAGCTGTGAGTAAAGTTATTTTTACTCAATACAGACAGTATTGTGTAAAGGACTTGTCATGTGGTAAGGAAGAGGAATTTTTGAATGGCTTTTCCTGCTTAACAAAATCATTTACCAGTTAAACTCTCTGTTTCTCATTGGTTTTGTAAGTGCTTTCTGAGGTTAACAAAAAAGTTCAGAAACCTTACAATAGTTTCAGTAGTTACCAGCATTCACATTAGAATGAGAGCATAACTTCAAACAATGTACACACACAAAGCACATGTCTATTCACAAAGGCTGTGCAATCTCTAATGTTCCCTGGAATTTTTTATTTTAAATTCTTGTTATAAAGGGTAGGAGGAACTCATAGTGGCCTTATGGAGTAGCCTGTGTGCTTCCATTAACCCAGTAGCACCAGTTGTGTGTAAGGTTCAGTGAGACAGATTACAGAATAAGCTGATGATCTGATAAGGATCATCGAGTCCCGCTCCTGACCGTGCACAGCGCCATCCCCAAGAGTCTCACCATGTGCCTGAGAGCATTGTCCAAACCTTGGGTGGAGAGTAATGAAGGCAAAAAGAATTCTTGACTTCCTTTGCAGGAGCAGTGGTAAAGGACTTCTCACCTGCCACAGACTGAGACTCACTCATTGGCCAATGGTGGCATACAGTGAGGTGAATCCTGAGAGGAAAGAAACATGAACATTATTGCAGATGAGTTTAAGGAAGATCTGTATTTTCCTCAAGTGCATTTGTAGTTTGTGAGTGAGCTGAGAGGGACCTTCTTCACCTGGGTGTTGAAGCATGTTGCTGTTCACCTTGAGAGGTATATAATCCAAGTGTGCATGATTCATCATTTGATTTGATCCTGCGCTTCTTGCTGAAAGATCATGGGAACTCTGTCTGAATAAAGAAGGGAAATTAGGCTTTCTATTTTTATATGACTTATGAAAACAGATACAGTATCAGCAGCTTCCAAGATGGGAGGTGATTCGCTGCCAAATCTTTTCAGCATTTCACTTAAAGTATTTGGTTTTAGTCAGTATTCGTATATTTAATTAAATACCATGTTTCCAAAAAGTGTGTTTATCCTCTCCTCTAGGCACTCCTTGACATATTTAAAAATATATTATTACCAAGACTCCTCTAGGGACTCTCCCATTCCTTATAATTAGCATATAATTATCACCCAGCAACTGAAGACATAGTTAAATTTTGTGATCCCCTCAAAGAGGCCTTTCAAGGCCTCCCCCAAAGGTCAGAAAAATGCAGCATCCTCCTGCATGGAATAGCAGCAGTTTTATGGGCTGAGATGTTCAGTGTGAGCAATACAATGGCTATTACCAAATCAGAGAGATGTCATTTCTTGTAGCGAAATTAGAATATGTGGTCCTGTGGTCAACTACAGGATCAATTTTTTTTAAGTTATTATTAAAACAATTATTAAAACTCAGACATACAGATGTTTTAAGATATCCTTCTCTGAGCTGTGGCTTACCTGAGGAACCATGTGTTTTGGAAGATGCAGCCACTCCCATGTTCTCCTAGTTGAGGGAGGGCAAAAATCCAAACTTGGATCATGGGTTTGAGCTATGTGGGGTATACTAAATAATTGTCTTAATTTTTAGTAGAGCAAATGAATATTGTCTCTCATTAGGGGTTAACAGGATAGGCTGTGAACATGGTTTGTAAAACTGGGGGATGAACAGATGCAGAGCAGGGCTTGGTGGTACTGGTGGATGAGAGGCTGGACATGACCAGAGAGAGAGACTTTTTACATGGGCATGTAGAGATAGGATAAGTAGGAATGGCTGCAAACTGAAAAACAGTAGGTTGAGATCAGATACTCTTCACAGGGAGGGTGGTAAGGCAGTGGAACCAGTTGCCCAGAGAAGCTGTAGATGCCCCATCCCTGGAAGTGTTCAAGGCCAGGTTGGATGGGGCTTTGAGCAAGTCCCACTGGTTTAGTGGAAGGTGTCCCTGCCCATGGGCAGGAAAGGTGGAAATAGATGACTTACACAGCCCCTTCCAACTCAAGGCGTTGTATGGTTCTATGACCCTTTGGTGGTTTAAGGCAAGTTACTTTAAACCAGATAGTAGCATAAAAGTTGTAGATCCTTTTAATTAGGAAGGTGCTTTAGAGCTCTAAGTGTTGGTTTAAGAAATTGGATTTTCTGATCTAAAATCTTGTGGTTCACAAAGTAGAGCGCTGATTAGAAGTGAAGATGGTGTAACGAAAGCCCTTTCTGCTGTAACTGAATGACCTCTGGGAGGATGTGGCCTGGCACCCACTTTGGAAGCTTTTGGCTTCCAGAACAATTTGAATGAAAGACACTTTTCTTTCTCTCTAGTTGCACTCTATGGTTGAAAACAAATTGTACTTGACTACTTTTGCTGAAGTACTGAGTACTGTGAGAGTATAAACTGTTGGCAGCTTTGTTTGCAGCAAGTTGGGGATTTAAGAGAGTTGCTGGACATCTTGAATTCTTGTATCTTTTCGGATATGTTTCTATCATCCAGGACATCTTTCTTATGCCTTATGACAGTAAATAGAAACAGTTACTAAATAATACCACCTCATACAGCATATCCCTTTGTGTCAGATAATGTCTGTACACAAAACTAAAAACGGACAGAACAATCTCTAGTTTTTAGAGTTCTCTAAAACCTAAGTTGCAAGTGAGTATTGGGTATCATCCTGGCTTTTAAAGTAATGAAGAAACACCCAGTCTTTAAACACAGTCACAAATGTTTCTGTGATCTGTGCTTAAGTTGAATATTACTGTGGTAGTTGTAAATGAATATTGGTTATTAAGGAGGAAGAGCTCAAATACCCCGTTCTTGCTTCATCATACATATAATTATGTCAGACATTGTTTTGAACTTCACACAATAATGTCCTGTGAATTGGCTAGACTTGGCAATTGGTAACTGTACTGTGTTCAGTTATACTGTGCAGTATGATATTTTCTTTGATACATACCCCCCTTGGTTTCTCATTTTACTACCTAGGCTTCTTTTCTTATGGGACTAAGTTTACAATATAAAAGAAAGCAGTCTTCCAAAAACAACTTGCCTTGCATTCTTGCATTTTGTTAAAATTGTTATTAAGAAATCTTGTGTTGTAGTAGTAGTACATGTAGTAGTACATGTACATTCTTGCATTTTGTTAAAATTGTTATTAAGAAATCTTGTGTTGTAGTAGTAGTACGTGTAGATGCAAAGTAGAAGAGACTTGGGTATTTCAGATTGATAGCTACTACTGAACTCCAGTGGTGTATGGCATTTGCAGAGGAGGTGGTGAGATTACATTTTGAAATACATGTTTCTTTAAATGGATATTTCCAGATATTTGGAATTTTAAATGTGTCTACTTTTTAAAAACAATGGAAATTGGTTATGAGTCCAGATCTGTCAGTACTAGTGAAGAAATTCTGCCTGGCTCAATACTTGTTTCAGTTAGAAACTTTTCAAAACTCTGAGGCCTGTTTTGTTGGAAGACTTTTACTGGTGGTATTAAGAAAAAGATGTAAATGCAAATCCCTTAGAATTATACACTTGAGATTGTAAACAGGTTGTTAATAGTATTTTTGGTTTCAGGTTTTTTTTGGTGGGTTGTTTTTTTTTTTTTTTTCTTTTTTTAATCTAGCTAGAATACAGCTTTGGAATTAAACCACAGTTTTCATATCTAGAGATGAAAGTAACAGAGGAGCAGGATGTCAAAACTGCAGGCTTAACTGCCTAACTATATCAAAATGGTGGATTCTTTTAATTGATTGAATAACAGTTTTGACAGAAGACTTCTAATTTACATCATGTTGCTTCATAATTGCCGTTTTCATGTTGCATTTATATTTGAGATCTACAGTACTGAGTTTATATGCATGAGTTGATACCATGTGTGACTATCTCTCTAGCATCTGGAGATGGTAATGCTTATCACTCATTTAGCTGTTAAAAATGGCTAAACAAGTCATAAAGGATGAGGAAAGCAGAATAGTTTTTTAGAAGTAATTTTATTTTGCTGTCGCAAAGTCTGGTAGTATTTGAGAGAAGAATTTTCCAAGTGCTGAGCTTGTTTAAAACTCTGTGACTCCACTGAGAAGGTTTTATGTGGGTACAAGCTAAGGTAATTGCTTTCTGTCTTAAAAAGATAGTGTTTTTTAAAGGAGTGTCCTTTTGCAGATGAATGTACAAATAATACTATCTTAAATTTGAAAGTGTCTTGGGAATTGTACTAATCACACAAAATCCTGTAAATTATAATAATGTGTCCCATAATCTTCACTAGCTTTCACCTTTTGCCCCAGATAAGGGGATAAAAATATTTCAGCATCCTTCTTTTCTTAGGTTTAAGTCTTGCAGTACTCTTAGGCTGAACTTAATGTGACCCAGCGTGTCTGAAGTTGCAACTTCTACTTAATTCAGAATGCTTAACACAGGGCGATTAAGAATTGCTGAAAATTCGAATTCTTCTTCCCTTGTGTTTTTGTTCTGAAACAATCTTTATAAAGGGCTGTTTTTGGAGAGCAGAGTACAGTCTTTTGTTTCTGGATAAAATTGATGGCTGCAAATGAAAGAATAAAGAAGGCTCTCTATTCATGTTCCCCAGCCTTTGTTTCAGTGGGCATTGTTTCAGTTTATAAGAGCTGTTTAGTACATATAGATTACGGGAAGGGCTGAAAGATTCCCAAACACATCAGTGCAGTCTTGTTAAAAATCCTGCTATCTCCTCTGCTGCCCAGCCAGTAGTTTTTGGTTTCAAAGATACCATGGAAGACTTTTGTTTCCTTTTCCACCACATTACTTAGAAGTCACCTTTTCTGCAGTAGTTTAAATGAGTCTTACTATTTTTCTTTCAAATTATGGAAACCTTATCAAACCTGCAATTTGAGTTCTAAAGCTGAGGAAACTGGCTAGTTAAAATTTTGGTTATTTCTGATTTGCCATCTTCTTACCTTAAAAACTCAATGTATAAATAAACTGTTGGCACATGACTACAGATCTTGGTTCTAGTTTTGTAGGGAACATGGATCCGTGGCAGCTAAACTGTTGCTTTATTTGCTTTCTCTTTAGGGTCTCCTTATAAACATAATAAACTACTTAAGCAGTTGTACACAGGTGAGATACCCACGTAGATCTTAAATCACAGCAGTTTAAGTTAATCTGAAACTTGATAATTACAAGTTCTCTTACTGAGGGCATACCTGGATAGTGCATTAACTTGCGAGTTAGTAAATTTTAAATTCTTTTTGGTTTTGCAAGTATGAGTGTTGAGCTGCACAGTTAGGATGCTCTTGGTGTAAATGCAATGCAATGAGTTACAGATGCCTCCTTGTATTAGTGATAAAACTCTTCTAACAGGGCTTGACATGCTGAGTTTGGCCATGTTTGTCAGTGGAGAGATTACGCTTCCACCAAGTCCCTTTCCCCTGAGTAAACCCCTGTCATTTAAGGTGCTCCTGTCCCACCTCTGCTTTAATGCTCTCTTTCCCTGAGGTTGCTAGGGTGAATGGGTGTAACACCATCATCTCCTCTTTCTCCCTCCCTTTTTTATTTTTTCCTGTAGGCCTTTCTTTGCAAGATGCGGGGATGCTTACGTGGCCTTGAGTCAGTCTGCTTGATGGAAGCCCATCTGGAAAGCAAACAGGACAATCTAATTTAACTCTTGATCAGATTTAAGTATGATATAATCACACAATTGCTTGTGCTGTCCAAGACCATATACTACATCTGGGCATGCATGTGGATAGGCCTTTGTTTGGCATTTAGAGGTGTTTCAGATTGTGTGGGAGCTGTCATGATTTCTTGGCTATATCTCAGCTCAGGCTGCAGTGGGAGCTGACCTCTCTGCTGTGTAGTATGAAAGGGGTTTGCCAATGTACCATCATGTAGCCACATGGAAGGTGGGCCATTGTCTTGTGCAGTACTAAAATGAGACAAAACCAATCCACTGAAAAGAAATCTTAGTTCTTTGCCGCAGAAAATTTTTGGTTTTGGTTTTGGTTTTTTTTTCCAAATAGGCAACAAGCTGTCCTGGAAAATAGCTTTGCTACCAGAACTGTTTTATGAACATGGAAGACTACAGTACAAACACATTTCCAAATGCTGTATTATATTTCTTAATGGAAAGGCATTTATGAAGCTCTTTTAAGAATGTGATTTGAGGGTAAACTTTTTTAATAAGTGAGAGAACAAACACTTTCAGTGGCTCAGCTCTTCCATTGTGCAAATTTAATGAGCTGCTGTCCTTTTAAGTTAATGTCCCTTTGAAATAGGAGTTGCATTGGAGACATTTGGCTTCATATGATAGCTGTTTGAACGCTAACACAAATGTAAGTTCTGTTAAGTTATTGCAAATGTAACATTTTGTCTGAGTTTACTTGTTCTGATGCAGCCTCACATAGAAATATTCTATATAAAGCATTTTACACCAGTGGTTGAAGTGATCCCTTTCAAACAATCTGGCTGTGAAAAAGTCGAGATGTGTTTTGTGCAACATTTATTTCCAGAGGAAGGAATGTTTTTGTTCCCTTTATGATTCCCCTTCAGTCTAGATGTCTGGTTTAGTGGAAATGTTCAGTTGTCAGAAGAATCAAGATGGTGTATTATTTAGATCTTACCAGACAAGTGGGATTTGTTTCTTCCATTCCAGTTATCAGAAAGATTAACCCTTTGCCCTCGCAGTCCTAATTGCAGTCGTTCAGAAACAAAGATTCTGCTTGTACAAGACAGCAGCAAAGTGTAGTATGTGCCAACTGGAATGTTTCTCTGGTGAATGTGGGTTGCAAGTATTACATACATTTTGTCTTGTGTTTCAGGCACCGATAAAAGCAACCTGTGAAGATTTGTCATGCAAGACTGGATTTCCTGAAGATGTTCACAGTGCAGTAGTCTCAAGGAGTGTACATGGAGGACAGCCTCTTCTCAATGGTACTGTTAAAAAACATATTTTGAACTTTTTTGTTTCTTCTAGTTGTAGCCATAAGTTGTAGCCACTCTGGAGCATTTTCATCCTTAAATAGGACACAAACTCTTTCAGGAGAGAGCATTGGCTGCTCTGTGATTATTTCTTGATCACTATTGTAGGACTTGGAAAATCAGTTGGCATTAGTGGCAGCACATGCACCTCTGACTGTAATTTGAGAACACTGAGTGTTGCAATACTTCCCATTATTATCCTCTAATTCTTGGCACAGCATTCACGCTGACGTTTCTTACTACCACTGACAGTGTGTGTGCCATTAGTCTGTACTTACAGCTCATGTATGTATGAGGAGGTAAAGAAAATTTCCTTTTTACCTCTCATAGAAGAACTGCAGTTACATCCAGTGCTAGTGCTCATGTTAGTGCAGAGATAGTTCCCTTACTGCTTTTTCGTGGCAGTCTGAGGAGAGACACCAATAGGAAGCAAGCCGTGGGATGGGCAGCAACACGAGAGAGTGGCTGTCTGTGAGCCCCTGGTCAGTGACCGCAGCGCTGCAGGCTCTGTGAGGAGGCGTGCCAGGAGAGGCAGGACCGTGCCAGGGCTGTCTCAGGGACAGTGCACACTGCTCTCTCACCCTGGCACCTACCTGCATCCAAATGGCATGGTGCCCAGGCTGGGGATGCCTGCTCGGTGAGCACAAGCCCTTTCCTCCGCCAGGGATGCCCTGCAGTCAGTACACCTGCCCACGTTTGTCCAGGTTGGGAATTCAGTTCACTGTTCTTTTTGTGTCTCTATTTTGCAGGGATAGACTGGGACAAAGAGGCAGATGCTCTGAATGCTTCCTAGATTTCCCAGCCAGTTAAATTTCAGTATACAAGCTTGCAGAAGTACAACGTTTTTAAAAAAATTGCATTAATTTGTCTGTTTTCTGAACCGCTAACATAATTTTTTTAATCTAATTTGGAAATTGTGGAACTAAGAGCATCATTTTTAGACAGTTTCAAATACAGCTTAAATAAGGACTAATTTCATTTAATTTGTTGTTTCTTTCACATATAAATTTAGCTACACAGTTCAAGACATTGAAATGAAAAAAATTCTAACGAATCTGCAAAACAAATGAACTAAAAGCTGTAGTCTTGATTTTACATGCTGTATGTAGCAGTCTCTCGTTAATTATATTTTACAGACCTGTTTTGTAATTTCTTAGAAGTATAATGGAAACTTGAATGCAGGATGAATTGATTAGCTTTAGTGTATTTAAACTTGAGTTATTAAAGCTTTCTCTATTCAGTTTCAAGATGGTATATTCTACCAGCACAGACTTTTCTTTTATTAAAAGATGGCTTAGAAATTTATGTATTGAAGCAAATGTTCTGCCAATTGAGAAAATAATAAAGAGGAAAGAGAATATTCCTCACTTTTCCACCAAATGGGAGTTAATAGATGGCTCTCCTATATACTCCTGTAATAGACATCAGCATGAGAATTCCTTGGTATGTGATGAGCACACGCAGGGTGCATAAACAGGGATGCAGAGCATAGCAGCCAAATGCTTTCCAAAGGTGCCGCCTTGGAATACCAAATGTTTGTTACAGGTTGACTGTCACGCCATCAGTTCCTCTTGAATGGAGATCACACAACTTTTGAGATCTGCCCTGTTCTGTGGAAGTTCTCTTTACTCTCTATGGAATCAAGGCTGTTTCTGCAGTTTTTCCCTTTCCCCACCAGTTAGGAACCACAGTAGACTGGGCACTAATTGTCTGTTGTCATTGCTCATGCGAACCTGATGATAATGTCTGATCAGCTTTAACTGAGTCTGAACTAGTTACATAGGATGACAAACTGACTTCCTGTCTCATTATTCATCCCAGTCCCACAGTCCCTTCCCTTGCTTCTCAGAAGTGAGTGAAGCATGACTGTTGGTTTGTCCTTGAATGGTATTAAAATGCATAACATTTTAGGGAAGTAAGAATTGGAAACACTGTATGAGGCAAACGGTATGTATCACATCATATCAGCTGGTTGAAAAATGACCTGGGGGAGTCTTTTTCCTGCTACCATTTCCTCAACTGAATTACTGCAGTGGTTAATTCTTTTGAAAATTTTGACATGCTTAAAAGCATATAATTTGCTGGTTACACATAAACATACAGTCCATCATTGCATAGCTTTGACTTAAATTTAATTACACTGTCATTTTGAAATACTGTTGTTGTCAAAAGCCTATTTTCTGGTTATTAAACTAGATTCAGATGATGCTGGAAGTTAAGTATAGTTGCATGACATTTGCTTCGTAGGGGTAATCATGTGCCTGATTCTGATCTCGGCTGCCTGGCCTATCTAAATGCATGGAATTATTTAAGTTGGAAAAAGACCTCTAAAACCATAGAGCCAATCCCCAATAATTCAGCACTGCCAAGTTTACCACTAAACCACGTCCCTAAGCGCTACATCTGCGTGTCCTTTAAATACCTCCTGAGATGGTGACTCCAACAATTTCCTGGGCAGCCTGTTTCAATGCTTGCCGACCTGTTTGCTGAAGAAATTGTTCCTAATATCCAATCTAAACCTTCCCTATGGATGGTGATGCCGTTTTTCTTTGTCCTATCACTTGTTTCTGGAAGAAAGGACCAACCCCCACCTCATTACAACCTGCTTTCAGGTAGTTGTAGAGAGCAGTAAGGTCCTACAATTGGCCTTGGCTCACTGATCCTCTGCATTACCTTCCTGCCCTCCAGCAGATCAGGATTCCTGCCCAACTGAGGTGCACTTAACCCCCTCATCCCCATCATCGATAAAGATAGTGAACAGTACTGGCCCCAGCAGTGAGCCCTGGGGAACCACTGGTGGCCAGCTGCCAGCTGGATGTAACTCCATTCACCACCTCTACCTGGGCCTGGCTGTCTGGACAATTTTTGGGTTTTTACCCAGTGAACACTGCACCTATCGAGCTGTGAGCAGCCAGTATCTCCAGGAGAATATCGTGGTAATGGGTGTCAGAGGCTTTTCCAAAGTGTAAGTGGACAACATCTGCAGCGTTCCATTCATCCACTAAGTGGGTCACACTGTCATGAACAGGAGATCAGGCCAGTCAAGCAGCACGTGGCTTTCATGAACTCAGGCTGGCTGGGCCTGATCTCCTGGTTGTCCTGTGTGTGCTGCATGGTGGCACTCAAGGTGATCTGCTCCATATCCTTCCCCAGCCCCCAAGTCAGTCTTGTAGCTCTGCAGATCCTCCTTCCAGCTTCTTGTAGCTGTGCATCAAATTTACTCACCTCTGGTCAACTGTGACCTCCCTGGTCATCCAGGACTGCTGATAAACGATGGAAAGTGAATTGCTGAGCACTTCTGCCAGTTCCTTCAGTACTTTTGTGTGAATCCCATCTGTCTCCATAGGCTTGTATGTGTCTAAGTGATGCAGCAAGTCACTGAGAATTTCTCCTTGTGTTATGGGGGCTTTAGGGGCTTTACTCTGCTCCCTGTTCCAGTCTTCTAGCTCAGGGGCAAGGTACCCGGAGAACAACTGGTTTTTTATGACTGGACCATGGCAAAGAAGGCACCAAGTACCTCAACCTTTTCCTCATCCTTTGTCCCTATATTTCTACTCATATTTGTTAAAGTATGGAGGTTCTTCTTAGCCCTCCTTTTTCCTAGAAAGATTGCTTTTAAAAATTGTCTTTTAATAGTAATTTGTCACTAGATTATGTTCTGTTTGGGTTTTGGGGCTTCTGATTTTCTCCCTGTATAACCTTGCAATATCCTTGTAGATACTTACACTAGTTCCTGTATGTTTTAGAGATGAAGGCTTTCATTTTCTTTGGTTTTGTGCATTGATACCACCAGCACAGAGGCTTTATGGACATCTCAGATATCTACAGAGTAATTTGACCCTAACTTGATGCTTTCTTGACAACTTCCACATTTTTATCATCTGTCTTGTTTATTTGCTTTTGTCTAGTACATTGGAGGACAGGCTTCTCTTAAATTCTTTGGCTTCTGTCTTACCAAAACTTAAATAAAATTAGAAGTATCATATGACTTGTTGGTCCCCCGCATTCAGTTTGTTACAGTAGCACAGGATATCTGGATTTTAAAACTCTATTATATGAAATTTTCTTGCACTGCACTGTACTGTGTGTTTTTTGAAGAGTTTTTTTTTCCACCCTCTGTTCAGGTGGTACTTGTTTTTGATGGAAGATCGAACTTGTTCCCATTGCATTTAAGAATAATTTATAATGCCTTTGTTCATTCCTATGGCTAGGACATTATGACAGCATCTACTGATTTTTTTCCTTTTTGGCATGAGGGCATGAGAGGCAACTATACATTCAGTTCTTGTCCAGGTGTTCAGTTGTCCCAGTACATGAAAAATTGGTGGAGCAATATATATTCAGAATAACTTAAATTAGAAAAGGGAAAAAATGCTCCACATTTATTAATTGGGGGGGGGGGGGGGGGGGGGGGAGGGAAGTTGGTGGGGAAGGGAAAGAGAGCTGCCCTTGATGCCCTTGGTTTCAGGATGAGGAAATGGAGGAGATGATTCTAGTTGAGAGGTCACAGGAGTTGGAAACTTCTCCTTTTGTAGGCTGTGACTAAGCTGTGCAGAAGGTGACCTGCACCATATAGGCTGTCCCCTATTGCCTCCTTCTGGTTTACTGTCACCAGTGTCCCATGGTCTTGTGTTCCCCTGGAGCAGACTTCCCTGGTCATGCCCTTGGAGACTCTTTGACGCTGATACTTTACAATTCATCTTGTACAATGTCTGGCAAGTCTGGCTTAAATATGCTCCGGTCACTAGATACAAATAAGATAAGTCCTATAGGCCTAATATTAAATTTATTTACTATGTTTGACATGTTGTTTCACTTGATACCAGTAGGTTCATTGAAATTACAGTGGTTTTTACCGAGGAGCTAGGTGACCTCAGAACTACTGCCTTAATTTCTGTGAAGGGAGAAAAGAATAATAATTTCAGAAGCAGAATTAAGAGAAACTTCATTCATTGCTAAAAATTGTCTTAGTAATAAGCCCATGGAATTACTTGACCCCCTAGCTCTTTTAAAATGTAATATACTTTGAAATTTTTTAGGACTTAAATCCTCCAACGTTTAAAAAAGAAGATAAGTAATATGCAAATAAGTCTCCAGTCATCAGCTAATAGAAGTAGATACCTAACCCAAATTGAGGGCACAGTACTTAGGACTGGTTTCTGTAAATAAAATGTGATTACTGTTTGGAGAGCCATAAATAAGATGTAGTGTTGGGAGAAGAAGAGTTTAAGTCAAGAGGGAGTTCCGTTTAATATATGAAATGCCCTTGCTTGCACTGGTTTTATCACATTTTTGTAGTTCATCCAGGGAAAAGTACTTGTGGCAGTTTGATATGTCCAGCATGTTTATCTAATCTTTGTTCTATATCCTGCAAATTTTAAGATACAAATAAAGCACTTTCAGCTAAAATCATTCACCTCAAAAGGTTACTTGAATGGTTTGCAGAATCATTTCTTAGAGATTCTTATGCTGATAATTATTGTAGCAGTTTCTTATCTCTCAGAGATGTTATTTTAACATTGTCTGTCCTGTTACTAAATGCATGGTTTTAGTTGTCTGCTAAGAAAATTCATTCCTAAACCAATAATTCAAATGCTGTGTAGCTATAAAATATTTCTGAGGTCTTTGTGCTGTACAATGATAAAGAAAAAAAAATGTTTTGGTGTTGATCACAGAGATAAGCAGTGATTATTGATGATCAACACTGCAGTTTCATTTAAGCCACAGTAAGCATCAGCTCTGCCAAAAAAGGAACTCTTATGCCCTACCTCCTCTTTTAGCCTGGGACCAAGTGCTCATGAAACCATCAAATGAACGGGGTTAGCCAATTTATCTGGGGTAAACTTTCACTCCCACTCCTTTAGACTTTTTCTGTGTGACCTTGTAGGCTTAAACAGAGCCATAGTGTCCCTGCTGCTTTCTTTCTTCTAGCAATGAAATGCTTAGAAAATAGCGTTTGTTTTGATGCTTTCAAACTGAGTGGCAAAACTTGGTTTTTGCATTCCCACAGACTTACTTTGTAGTTTACCGTTGAAAATACCAATTGGTCTCAACCCAGAAATGTGTTTTTGTTGGGAGTGTGGCCCTCAGGCATGGCCTGGTGTTTAAGAGTAACTTGACATTTCTTCATGATGTAGTGGAGGGTTACATGGACACTCTCTGTCACAGGTGAAGCTACTTGGCTTTGTTGCTAGTGTTGTTTTATTCTGCATATACAGATGTCTACCATCAGCTAAGAATAAAATTCCTTTTTAAAAAGTCATAATGCTTAAAACTGAAGACAGCAGCACATCTTTTAAGGTGGATTAACTGTAGAGCCAAGGAAAGTGTTTTTAGAAGAATTACATTTTCCAAGAGGGAAATTAGTCTTTACCCAGGAAAAAGATTTTGGCCTTTTTTTTTCTTCTATTAAAAAAAATGAAAATAGTAACCGCTTTGTTTGAAGTCTCCTTGCCTTAAGCAAGAAGACAAGTTGACAAGTTCCTTCCAGGCAGACAGCCAAACAATCTCGGATAGATGGGGTCTCTCTATGAGCTGCCAGCAAACTGGGGAAAAATTGTTTTAATTCTTCCCAAATGTATTGTTTTCTGAAATTCTTTTCCTGTACTCTTCACCCTGCCCCCTCTTGCAAAAAAAGAAAGAAAGAAGAAAAACACTACAACCTACCATCCCCTTCTAGTTACTCTTTTAAGCCTTAGTGGGAGTGAATTTTTTTCCAGAAGCTTCTGTTGTTAATATATTTTTCCCCCCTGAGTTATGCTTAAGATTTAGTAGGTTTGGTTTTGCCCTCTTCTTTGAGAAGCAAAGTTCTATTGCTGTTATTTGGTGATGCTGTGCCTTGTTGTTTTATTGTATGTTACAGTTGCATTCCAGTTGTTGGTTTCTTGCCTTTTTAATCCTTTTCATCTTCTTTTCTCAAACAGTTTTCCTGTTTGTACTCTTTCCATACCCCACAGCATCCTAAATTCTCCAATGTCAGTTTGGAGCTTGCTATCCCGGATTGGAAGAGCTGCTTCTGTTTGCTTTCACTATGCTAGCACAGTACCTGTTTGGTGATACCAATTGTCTGTTCATGTACCAAGCTCTTAATCTATTCTTAGATACTTCTCCCCTGAAAATTATAGCTTTCTTTTGCTGAAGCAAGAGACTGCTTTTCTTGAGATGTCGTTTCCTTATTCCCTTTTACCAACTACTTAAAACATGGATTACATTATAGAGTATATATAGCATATATTCACCTTACTGAACAGTGGTAATACACCATTTGAATGGTGACTCCTTTTTGCTTTTTTTGTCTGACTTATATGGGATACCTGATTTTAATTTTGAGTATTAAACTACTGACCATAAGTTCGTATCATCTCAATTCAAGCTTGTATGTTGAATGATACATACATATAAATGGAGAATAGCATAAATAATGAAATGCAGTGATGTTATGAATGTATACAAAGGACTAACATTTCAGAAACATAGTTCTCTTATTCATTGGTGGACTGTAAAGCTATTTTGGAATTGTGTGTAGTATGTGAATCAATTTGTACATCCAGTATCAAAGAACTTATAACTTAAGTTCTAGGTAAGAAGGAATTCTAAAAAAAAATCTAATCAAAATGTACTAAACAAAATTTTTACTTTTCATGGAATATTTTTAATACAGGTTGAGAATACAGTTTATAGTAAAATCTTAAATAAACTACTCTGTCCAGTTTTTCCAAAGAAGAAACATGATTCTCCCTTATTCCCCGGAAAAGGAGCACTGCTTCTGTTTCTCATGTAGATTCTTATAACTCCATCTTGATAAAGAGAAAAATTCACCTACAGAGAAATTATAGAAATCTTGAATGGTTGCAGTGTTCTGGGATCTGTAAATTACTATCTTAGTTAATTAGTCCGGTTCAGATAGTAATTTCTGTCTGTAGTCCATTTACTTGGAATGCACTGAATTAATTAGTACTTATTCCCTTTTCCTGTATTCAGCTGGTTACTTGCAAGGGTCTCAAATGTATTGTCCTTTCTGTGTGCAGAAATCTGAGTTACAAGCAGCAGAATTGGTAGCTGCCTCAGTAAGCTTTGAGCATGGCTCAATGAAGGATGGCAAAGGGGATGTTTCTTTCTGCCCTCTGAAGCTGGCTCTAGCATTATAGTCTTTCTAACACCATTTAGTGTAGCCTTAGTTCAATTTTAAGCTATACCATCTGGCTTTGATTCCCAAGGGGCCATTATTTTTCCTGGAATCATTGTAGTTAGAGTATTCTTCAATGCTGACCAGTGCTCTAGGGAAAGCTGGAAGGAATGGTGGCTGCAAAGCTGTGCAGAAAACCTCCCCAGCAGGCAAAGGTGCCCCTGGGTATGGGTGATTTATTTAGTTACAGAAGAAGGTTGCTGTTGCATTCAAGAGCTGCATGGAAAAAAAATATTTCTGTGTGTTACATAAGTATATGGAATATATGGAACAGAAACTCAGGTGAAGCCTTCTGTGTTAGCATATAGAATGTGAGAAAATGGTCTTTATAATTAGGAATTCAAATTGTTACTTAGGACTACAGTACGTCTTCTGTTGACTTGTCATTTTTCTAACCTGGAAGATAAATTTACAAGAGCATCCTACTGAACTGATACTGCAGGAAATATCCTTTACTGCAAAACATATTACCATACTAAATACAGATAAACTCCTCTAGTATTTAAACACTTAAAGACCACATTACATCAAATATTACTGCCTTGAAGACTTGGATGTCAGTCAACAAATCCCAAGTACGGTTTGAACTGCTCTGATTCTGGTTGAATGCAGTGAGGCAGATTTATTGTTTTTGGTTGAACTTGGGACACTCAATGTAAGAGCATTTTTTTTTATTCTGGAAATAATAACTTTTGGAAGAGTTCACTTCCAAGCTTTCACAACACATCCTAGGCATCAGAGCCAGCCTTGCTAAACTCAGGAGAAAGGAGGAGCAGAAGGAAGGTGCAAAAAAACAAGATCAGATTTTGGATGGAAAGGAAATTTGCTGGACTTGCTGTTATCTTCTAATTAGACTGTAGAAGGAGCAACTGGCCTTTGGTACCCTGTAAATCTTTCCAATTCAACCGAGCACAGATGGTTTTCTGCTCGTTTCCATATGCCCTCGCTGGTTGATGTGTCCTCCAGAGGGTGGGGAAAATAATGTTGGGGGATAAATGGAGTGAAACACTGCATCTTGGAGTGCAAAATGGAGCTGAAGCTGGGGAAAGGATGGAAGCAGAAGAGTCCAGGTGATGAAGGATAATGAATGGAGGGTGGAGTTATGAACCATTCAAAGGGGAAGAGAAAGCAGAGGTTGTCCACAACCCTAGAAAGAGCAGAGAAACTTCACATTAGTTGGAAGAGGAGGCAGAAGCAACCCGAGGTAAAAAGAAAAATATCTTTGAATACTTTCAGATTTCCTCATGGCATCCAGTTTGAGCTAGCCTTGGACATCCAATACCCACCCTAAAGGAAATGCTGAGGACCCAGTAGAGCTCACCAGTATGAAATAAGTGAGCACGTAGTGCTGAGAAGCTTTTCTAGGAGAAATCACCAGGCCTTCTTTACATCAGAATGACAGCACTGTGTCCCACATCTTCCTTGTTTTTTGCAATTTAATTTAAAAAACATAGTTTTGTGAGTGTTCAGCCAAGATCAGAACCTGCACAAGGAAGAGCCTTTTGAAGATAAACTGATCTTATAGCCAAGACATGAGGCTAGCTAGAGTACCTACAGCTGCACATCATGACTTGTCCACTATTTTGGAGGAAACATTGAGTTTGAGCACTAAGAGTTCATCAGTGTCTGTGAAGTTGTATTGAAATCCACTGCTGCTTTTTGTTACAGGTGATTTGGTACCACCAATATTTTTTTCATTTTTTCTCACCTTGTGTGTATATATGTGCAGTTTAAGTGAATATGAAAACACCAGCCTGAATTAAAGTTAGAAGAGGATATATCCAAAATGTAAATCTTTCCTGTTGCTGCCAACGCATTACAGTGATGTGGCTGCAGGATGAGTGAGTTTGATCAGCAAGATAATGCATCACAAAACTGTTCCTCCTTTTTGTGGGCTCCTTCTCTTCTGGGTCAGGTTAGTTGTTGATTTGCTGGGATCTGCTGTGGAAAAGGAGATAACTTAATGAGAAAAGAGGTGTGTCAATGGTGATGAGATAAAAGGAGGTCATAACTGAATTAAACTCTGCTGTGTTAGATTCTCTGGTAGGTTTTTTCCCACCCTCTTTTCTCTCTGCAGTGCTTTCTTCCTGCTGTTTTCATACATTCCAGGATTGGGCAGCTGAGGATCAGTGCCCTGCCATCCCTTGCCCTTGATGGCTGCTGCATCCCCGCGCTTCCCAGGCACAGCAGTGAGTTGTGCCTCGGTTCTTAGCTGGGTTGCAGATGACAGTGAGCAATCCCATTAACCTGCCAGCCTGGCTGCAGATAATCCCGGAGAACCAGGGCACCCAGTGCTGCCCACCCACGGCTGCCATCCCTCACCCTGCTGGCTGCAGCTCCTGCCTGCCTGTAGGCACTGATGCTCTGGGCAGGGGAGCAGCACAGCACGGCTCAGGTGCATCTCCTCCTCCTCCTCCTCTGAGCTGACTGCAGAGCTCAGAAACTGGCCCATTTAGATTTATTTTTTTCCTTCTTTTTTGCCGTCTGCTGTGTTTTGGCAGACCTGTGAGCAGTGGCAAATATTATGATCGTGTCTGCTTGCCTGCAGCTCTTTTTTGTGCACTGTGCCGCCTTTTAAGAAGTAGATTTTGTTTGGTTTTGAAAGTTAATGGCATATGCCTCTCAGGTTGTAGAGAGAAGGAATTACTTAAGGCCCTCTGAGTTCCAGTTTAACATTCTCTTAAATAGGGAAGTCAGAATCCCTAAAAGCACAATTTATAACATAAAAGCTATCAAAATAGCAGGGCAATCTGTTAAAGTGTTTAAAAATTTGATTCGCTGCAGTTTAAAATGTGAAATAAATGTACACTAATTGTTTTGAATGGAGATGAAGATGGTGTTTGAAGCCAGTCTTTAAAGGAATTAGTGAGATAGCACTGCAGTTAATGGTGAAGCACTATTTTCCTGTAATGGGCTAAGCAATGTTCTCTAATTAGCTTGCAAATTGATATTCAAATACAAGTAAACTGGCAATCAAATACAAGCAAAACATCTATGTAAGTAGACTTTGACGTCTGCATTTAGCATACCTGTATCACAATTATGTGTGGGTAAAGGGTAAGCTCTTAGTTGTTTTCAGCATGGAGCTTTTATTAATGGTGGCTCACTGGTTACAGTAGGTCATTTTTTTAACTTAAGCACATGAAAAGAGGAAAAAGAAGTTCCTTTTTTTTCCCCACAAGTGAATGGCTTTTAAACATTAGTAACATAATACTAAGTGTGCATGAGCTTTTTTCCTGTCTTCATTTCTCCTGGCTCTTGTCAGCTAGTTGTGCACATAGGATTTGATACATAGCTGAGTCAGTGGCAGTTACCCTGTTGAGTTTTCCTGGATTTGGGATCATATTTATGTTCATTATTAAAATTATTGCTATATGGTATAGCCATTTCATTTTCAAGCCTTGTGTCAGAAACTGGATGCATAAACTATTAGTGGTGTTTATGTTGTAAGGTTTTCAGTGGTATGTAGTACAGGTTCTTAAACTTGAATACCTGGCACAAGTAGGTTTCTCAAAGGAGAATCATAGAATGGTTTGGGTTGGAAGGAATTTAAAGACCATCTAGTCCCACTCCCCCTGCCATGGAGAGGGACACCTTTCACTGGACTGGATAGCTCAGAGCAGCATCCAGCCTGGCCTTGAACACTCCCAGGAATGGGACGCCCACAGCTTCTCTGAGCAACCCGTTCCAGTGCCTCGCTGCCCTCACAGGAAATTATTTCTTCCTAGCCATACAAAAAAATTGGTGCATAGAATTCTTGCTGGAAAAGGTAAACAAAAATCACACATTTAAAATTCTGTTTTCAGGGTCTTTTTAATGTCTGTATTTTCTACGCTGTATAACATGTCTCACTCATTGATACCTCACACACTGATACCTTGCTAACTACAATCTGCAAGAATATTATTTACTGACAGAAGTGTGAACTGTATCAGTGGGAAAAGTATGTGGCTTTGTCAACCACCAACACTCCATCCATCAGCTGTTATGGTGTTTGTTTGGCATCATCTTTTATGCTAAAAGTTCTTCAGAATGTATTTCCCTAAATCAAATTCTTGTCACTGTGCATTCATTAAATCCAATTAATGTTTGCATAGATTTAGCTTTCAGTGCTGATTATTGTCTGAATTCTTCAAGGGGGAAAAACTCAAACAAAACCAAAACAAAAAAAACCCCTTTGTGTGAAGTGTTTTCTGTAAAGCAGTAAGTATGCATTTTATACCGTAGAAATAATACATCAGTGAAAGTCTTGACTTTCCAATTCAGTATGTGCTTTTCTGTTCAAATAACCCCAATTTTTGCTTTGCTGTGCTTTAGTGCATGTATGTGCTTTTATAAAAAATTGATCAACTTGGTTCTCTGGGGACAGTTAATGGGGGAGTGTAGGTCCCTCAGAGGTCACAGGTTCAGATCAGTCTGTCATCTGCATCCAGTAGCCAGTAACTTATAACTGCTTGGTAGCTTATGCAAAAGGAGCTTTGGTTTGATTTCTTCTGAAGGAGTCTCTGTTGAAAAGGTACTTATTATACAAGAGCAGAAATACTGCTGAAATTAGTGGAAACTGGGTCAGTGCATGTAGGCAGGGAGTGCTCATTGGTATGAAGGTAGCTGGAGAAGGTCAGTATCACAGTGCTTTCCTGACTGGAAGAGAGAAGCACTGAAACAGATGGGAATTTGAACCTCTGGAAGTGCATTTATGCAGAGCTGTGATATGTTAGGGCAGTAGTTTTAACAGCTTGGGGCAAGTAGCACATTTAGTGTTTTAGGTACTGCAGGTGTTGTTGCCTACGTGTAATTGATTCAGTATGTTTACCAGAACTGGAATGAAGTCTGAAACTTCAAATACAAATTAACAGCAAAAGAAATCCCTCTCATCCTTATCCTGTGTGTCACTACCTGCACTTCTGACCATGCCAAGTCTCATTTAATTAGAATCTTCTTGTTGTGCCTGTGTGCCAATTAATTATTTAAGAATGATATGTGTCATGATTTATAAAAATGGATCTTTTTTCCTCAGAGAAAGTGATTATATCAGTTATTACAGCTGCAAATGATCTCGAAGTTATTTCCTCCTTCCAGTTTTTGAAACAAAGTCTGTAATTTACAGATGCATGCCAAAAAGCCAACATTGTGTGCCTAAAATGGAAGATTTTTGTTAGCCTTCAGTGAGTTTGCTGTTTAAAGGAAGCAAAGCCTACAAAAGCACAGGTGCACCTGGCTTTAGGAAGCAATTTTGCAAGAGACATCCCAGCAGAACATGGCTGTTCCAGTCTGCTGGGCAGGTTATGGTGCACTGATGAAGCCTGGCTTAAGGTGGCCACAGTCTCAGTGTCTTTTGGGTTTTATATTGCAGCTGATTTAAACCAAAATAAAAGTTATTGAATCCTAACAGTGTTGAGTTGTGTGTTCCTCACAAAACCCAACAATAGTATACAAAGATTCTTAATTTTTTAAGCCCTGTCTGTCATGCAGGACATAGATAAAAAACTGAAGAAGCTCTCTCCAAACATTTGTTCCTGTAAATGACTATGAACTTTGAAAAGATACCTGAAGTATTTGTAGGGTAACCAAATAAGGTCTTGGAAATGGCTGCTTTTAAAGACTGCTTGCTGTCTGCTCAAAGATGATAGTGTGACTTCTGTTGCAAACAATTTAAAAATTGTAACTGTGAACCTCGTAGAGGAGCAAAGGGCTATATATGTATGTTCTAGTAGCAATAACTTCTTACAAAGCATTTACACTTTTGTAGAAGGGGTAGAAATAGATAAATTGTTTGGTAAGCTGTTACATCAGTGTTTTAATAATGTCTGTCAACCATGTATATTTATGATGCAGAGAATTTTCTAAATAATGGGCAGTGTCAAAATGTCACTGCAGGTCAAAACACGGGTTTTTTTGTTTGTAGGTCTTTGGTTTTATTTGGTGTTAGAGTTCTAAAGTCTCTGTATTATTATTTTAGTAAGAATCTTGCTGTCTTACATTTTAAAATTTCTGCAAGCCATGCACAGATTTGCATGCACAGGATAATTAAGTTCTGAGTGTACCATCCCATGAACTGAGAGAGAAGAACATCACCTTAATGCCCTTAATGTAAACTCTGTCAATAACATTGCTCATTTTGTATTGCATACTTTATGTTAAATTTGCTAATTTTGCAAAAACAATTTTTTAAAATGTTTTATTATATAATGATTGTTTTATTAACAAAATGATAATATTAGACAAGTCTTTAGAAAGACCTGGAGACGCCAGTGGGACAGTGGGGTCTGTAATACTCAATATGGGACAGACAGATGGTTTTAGGTTGTTTCAGAATGTGCCCAGTTAATTCTGATAATGTGATTGGGGGATTAATTCTCATTTATGCACAGTCTATTTGCTGCCTTCCTCAATGCATGTGGATGAACATGGTATATCTCATCTTTTTTAACTGATGCTCCTACTAAACATTCAAAATATGTTTTCTTCACTATAGTGAATATTAAAATTAAATTTTATCTTCTAAAAAATTTTTGCTACAGGCTGCAGAATTTTTAGTGGTTCTATGACTTGAACCATCAGGTGTTCAGAGCCCTCTGAGGTGGATGTTGCAGGTTCCAGGCACTATCCGTGGCTCTTAAAAAAAAGTTAAATCTCTGTGATTGAAAGACTTAAAGAGTGCTGTCATGGGGGATATTGAAAATGGCTGGGAAGATTAGAAGGCCAATTTGGAAGACTGATAGCTCCAAGTTCCCTCATTTCAAGAGTAACAGTTCCCCTTATTTAGAGGGTATAAGAATTGCAGAGCAGCATCAGCAGCTCCCAAATAGAGAAGCATATCTTGCTAGTGAGAGACAAACATAAAACAGATGCACATTAAAATAGGGTTTGCTGATAACAGTCCTGCTTGTGGATAGCAGTCCTACTGTGGTAACAGTCCCTACTCTGGGAGAGTGTCTCACTCTGCATTGGGAAATTCCGTGCAGAAGCATTTGCATTGCTGTGGATGAGGTGGCTAAATTAAAGTTTGGTCTCTGGTTTTGGTTCTGTACAAGGTAGTAGGACCAAAGAGGGGTGGGCTGGAGGTGGGCTGAAAGAGGTGTTTTGATGAGGGACTGAATGGTACAACTTTCCTGATATGAGTCACACTCAGTGTGCATCTTCCCTGGTGACAGAGGAGCTCAGGCAGATGTTACTTCTCAAGTCTAAGGTCTAAATCCTGTATTGGAACAAAGTAATCTAAATTACCATGGGAGAGGGCAGTCCCACATCTCTTCCTAGCCCTCCCCAGCGGTCCAGGTGCATGTTTTGTCCTAGTTAGAGTGGTCTTGCAGCCTCAGTATGAATCGGTCTGATCACATGCCAGGCTTACACTGAAGTGACAGAGAAGTGATATTCATGTGGATCAGCAGGATGAATGAACTTGTGCCATAGCTGCACTGCAGTGGCTTCTGGGAGGAGAGGGATATGGGACCATGGGCTGCAAGACCACATCTTCTAGCAGGATCTTGTGCCTAAATCATTTTAATTGTTGTGCCACAAGTGCATCCTAGCTGCGTTTGTAAATATTGCTCATTTTTTACTGAGATCTTCATCTCTCACTGGCCAGCCATACTGCTTTGCTGTCCTTTTAGATCTGCAGAACCAGGGTGGTTGATTTGAGCATCTAGTATGCAAATCAGATGACCTTTTTTTAATGAATCTATAAATCATGGATATTTTCACCATTAGCTCAAGCCCTTCTGTGAAATATGAGGATGATGTGCAGCATTTTAATCTTCAGTCTGTCCAGTCTCTCTCCTTGCCCTTCCCACACCTCCATACTAACAATCCAGCATTAAACCCCTAAGTAAGTGGCAGTGTCTTCAGACAAGAAGAGTCACAGGCTTACTGCAAAGACAAAATGAAACAAACAAAGCCAGCTACCATAGTTGTGAGTAATTTTTGCATGTTGAAACGATCCCTGTTGAACTCTTTTGTCACCTGGGGTGGTGTAAAACATGACAGTCTACCAGGGCTGCTTCAAGGGCTTCATTGGCATTCTCGGTTCCTCAGACTCTTCCATGTGTGGAGATTTGAGGGCTGTCTCTGCTGGAGTCTCCTGCTGTACCAGAGGATGCTGCTGCCTCGGTGTAGGCATGCTGGCTCTCTGCTGGAGGCTGCCATGCTGCTGCAGGGCTGGTGACGCGGGCTGCCTGTCTGCGCTCTGCCTCCGCGGGCCAGAGCCTCCCGTGAGTTATCATCGATAAAGATGTGCTGGCACCAGGGCAGCAGCAGCAGAACTAGAGCAGCACAAGGATGTGCGTGGTGTTCTTCTGTCAGGCCTAGCTCATCACTGTCCTTGGCAAAGTCAAGATCTGGGGTTGGAAGGATTTTGTGCTGGGAAGGCAAAAGAGCCCCAGGGCTCTTGGTCACACAGACCTTTGAAGCTGTCTTCAGGAAATGGTCTACAGTGCTTTCTACAGTGAACTCTGGTAGCCAGGCTTGCTGCCCCTCTGCTAAGGCTGAAGTCTTGTTCCACGTGGATGTACTGTGGCCCATGGGGTTAAAAATGGACACATTCTCCATGACTTGTAATAATCAGTTTGATTAAGTTTGGGATGAAAACAACAGGAATGTCTTATTTTAAGCTGAAGGCTGTGACTTGTTTTGGACAACACTTCTAAAGCTTCCCATTAAGGGAGGTAAAAAGCAAACCCGGCAGCCTTGTAAACTATCTACTACGAAGTTCTTTAAATAGCACAATCTATCTCTCCTCTTAAATTAGTGGTCAGCTTAAAAGTAATTCATCAAAACCAGTGGATTTACATAAGTATGTGGTATAAGACAGATGAAAACTAGGTCTGGAGTTTCTGAGAATACTTGAAATTCAAGGCAAATCTGGCTAGTCTAAAATCAACCACAAGCTTTGTAAGCTTCTAGTATTTAGAGGTTTGGGCTTTTTGTTGGTTTTTTATTTTGGAATATCTCAGCTGGAAAAGGGAAATTCTGTAGATCTGCTATGGATCTTGCATTCTAGAAAAGATGTGCAAGTTATTTTATGTATCTTAAGTGACTGTTACAGGGAATGACAAGGATGCTGGCTTTCTGTTCAGGGATGAATAGGTGTAAAGGTGTATCTCGAGATTGTTGTGTGTGATGAGGAAAATGTATTGGAGGGCATCAGTATGTTTTTTCAGATAAAGATTTTTTGATACCTGATTTTTTTATAATCTGACCCAATGGTCAGGAATCTTTTGGTATTACTTACAACTTACATGTTTTCCCATAAAGTTGGATGTTTGTTAATACCTTTTCTTTTTAATTAGAATATTGATGTGCAGTTGCATAATCTGAGCATCCAAAGTTATATTAGTATTTCCTACTGGTTTACATGGATTATTTTTTTATTTGCCCTTGACTTGTAATGAGCCTATGAGCTACAAGCTATCTGTGTGCCCATGGGCAGATCCTGATTCTAAAAGTAAAAACTGACAGCTATGGCCAGAGGGGGCTTTTCAATGCAATACAGTGTGGCTTTGCCAATAATTTTAGTTTTTCTAAGCAGACTTTAAGGGGGGATCAAAAATTTAATTAAGACATTTCTTTTTTTTTTTTTTTTGGTACATCTGAACTATTTTGTGCTCTTATGAGAACATTGTGAAAATAAATCTCCAATATTTAGACAGATTTAGTACAGAACAACTTCCTCATCTGAATTCAATGACTGCCTGCCTTGCATGGGTGAATACTTGTCATAGTGCAAAACTTTAGAGTAGACTATAATACCAAAAAAATAGAGCAATTTTAAGGAGTATTAGGAACTTGGAAATGTTCAGCTTTTCTGAAATGCTGTGCAAAGTACTGAATATGAATATTACATTTTAAAAGAAGCAATTTTAGTACACTTGCAGCAGTGCACATATTAAGCAGAGATCAATAAATAGCTTGTGATAGTTAATGTGCATATCAGTTTTACTGAGAGTATTCCATGTGAGGAGGAGGAGGAGATCGCAAGAAGATAGAAAATTATTTGATTAATTTCATTATGGGCTTTTATTTTATTCCAAGTTACAAATTTAGGAAATCCGTGACATGATAAAACATGAAAATCTGTAGTTCCTGCATACTTGCCATTAAGATTGGTAATTAGATGTTATTTCTGTAACTTTTTTGTACTTCTGTCAAACTGCAGTAGACGTGAAAACAAGGGACATCTGTTTTTCTTAAATGGCAAATGCAGTACCTCAATAGTAATTAAATTATATAGACTCAGTTCTCATTAGGTAAATTGTTTTTTTCTCCTTTACATTATTGAAGCAGCAGAAAACAGTGAAATTTAATCATTTACTGTCAATACAAAAGCTGTGTTCAAAGCTTGAAGTGAATTTTGCTTTCTAGAAACTGGTGGTTAATACCAGAGATGAATTGTGCCATGAGGTGCTGGACAGTGTCTTGTGAGCTGATTCAAATATAGGAACTGCCTGGAACTACAGGGAACATCACACTTTTTTTGGCAATCTTTTCACTTTGTAGTCACTGAAGCTGTCGGGAGCAAGAGCCCACATCCTGTTGTGTGTCACCAGAAATGCCAAAGGTTTATAGGTGATTTGGAGGTAGAGGACTTGCTTGTAGGAGAGTTTGGATGGAAGACTGCACTGTCCAAAAGTGCTCAGCCACCCTGCTCCCTTGGAGCATTTGCTGAGTGCTTTCTCCATCTCCATCTGTCCTTATGCTTAAAATCTCTCTAAATTTCTAAAGCTGTAGTTTTGGGTGTTTGGAAGCACTTTTAAAGCGGTATGACATTGACTTAAGCAGGAAGCACAACCTTGGAGGAACAGGTTTTTAGAGCAGGATGCCAAGAGTGGTTGAAAAAATGCAGGGCAGTGTTCATAGTTCAGAGCAATTAAGTATGAAAACTTCCCAGTAAAAATGTTGAGATTGGAATGGGCTTTTCAATAATGCAATAACTCTGCCATCTACTAAAGCCTTTGATTTGAAAAAAAAAACAAAACACAACCAAGCAAAAATACTCCCTGGTTTTATGTAATGTGTTCCGCAGCCTTTGTCTTTTGTTTCATGCTGTTTGAAAGCCTGGTAAGCAATATCAGTTATTGACACCTAGTCCAGTTTTTCATCTCCCCTTGTTGTCCTTTGCTTCTAAAAGGATGTCATCATTGCATACAGAGGAAGAGTAGCACATGGATTAAAAATTATCTACCTAAAGTGAGTGTAAGGCTAGTTGGAGTACACTAGGTTGCCTTTACTGAAATATTTTCTCCTTAAATCTCTTAAGTCATCACTGTTTGTCATACTGCTTGGCTTTGCATCATTGGTCAAGGTAGCTCCTGTCCTGCGAGTCTGAAGGGCTGATCTAGAAACCTTTTGTGTATTGTGAATGTGGGAAAAGTTTGGGGTCAGACAGCCCTGAATGGAACCACATGTACTAGGGAGGCCTTGCTTCCCACCCATGGACATGGTGGCATTTCTGTGCCACAGGGAAGGGAGGACAGTGGGCTTGCTGAGGCACAGTGTACCACCAGTTCTACCAAGCAAGGATAATCTCTGTCCAAGGAGATCAGAGCTGTGCTCCACCCTTGCACTGGGAATGAAGGCACAATAGCAATCTTCAAAGTCTTGGGAGACTTGGGATGCATTTTTTAAAAGTGCGTTTAAAAAAAGAATAAAAAGTAAGTATCAAAGGTGATCTCTATATTTAAGGGTCTAGTTATAGGATAAGCTTCCAGAGACCATCTGAAGTAGAACAGCCTTTAAAGAAAAGTAAGTCTTTTCAAAGAGCAGCTCTCTGTTTCACACAGAAGAGACAGTGTAAAGAACCCTCACAATAAAGTTTTCTTACATATTTGGGTGAAATAGTCTTTTATAAAGATAAGTAAGAAAGATGGGGAAATCCTCCTCTCCTCAGCAGAGGCTGGAGTTGAAATACTCATTGAAGACAGATTTTGGTAACTGCTAATCTTTTGCTGGCAGTATTTTCATCGTGGGGAAAGCTGAGGATGGTGGTTTAACCTTTTACTTTCTTTTTCCTCTTCTTTTCTTCCCCTCTATTTTTTTAGCCTTTATTAATCTAGTGTTAGGTTTTGGAGAATGAAGATTTTTCTTGCTACCAGGAACTGTCTGTTCTTTGATACAGTTGTTACATTTTTGTCTTTATTTTCTGCAACTTAAAAAAAAAAAAATCTAATGGGTGAGTTCAGAGAGAGACCAGAATGTGCACATGCATCAGACTTCTCTTTGAATGCCACAGATACTGAGGCTATTTCGGGCAAATGACTTAGGAGGTGTGGCAGTGGGCTGATGGCCCTTATCTCTGGCTCACCTCCGTGTCAGATCTGATGGGACCTGGACATGCAGAGGGTGTGCTGCATTCCCAGATGCTGCCCTGCCACAGCTGCAGGGAGGTCAGATGCTAGAGGCACCTCTGCTCATCTCCAGGCAGCTCCCAGGATGGTAATAGCAGAAAGTGTCTGTGGTTTATTTTGGTCCAGTGACTTTGTCTCTGGCCACAAAGCAGAGATAGGAAAATCAAAGAACTGCATGCCTCCAGGAGCCTGTAGTGGGTGTGATTTAAGTTATCTGCAGGGCACATAGTGTTCCATAAACTTTCATCATATGGATTCTGGCTGTACTTTCTGCTAGATCTAAAATTAGTTGGTAGTCATTATTGCTTCATGCATTAAGTGAAGTTAAGAGGTAAAAGTGAAATTTTCAGCAAAAATTAAGACATTAAGGGAAACAAGCAATGCAGATTTAAATGCTGAATACTTCTTAGAGCAGTGAGTAGCTGAGCATGTTTCTGTGGGCATCCTTTACAGCTAAAAGAGTCGAAGAATTGGGGTCAAATCCTGCCATGCTGGATGAACTTACTTATTTCTCCACTGCCAGAGTCTGTAAGACAGAACAATCAAACATATAAAGGTGACACAAAAAAATACTCTTAAAAGAAATTTAAAAACCTTAATTAAAAATCATAACAATGTGAGTAAAAGTCTAATGTTTCCTATTTGTTTGTCCATCTTTGTAAAATAATGTAAAATGATCCTTTGGCCAGTAAATTAACACAGCTTTTTAATATGCCTAAAGAAAATACTTAAGGGGAGGAGAATACTACACTTGAGGGTACAGCACCCTTAAGTTGTTACTTTTTATGTACTAAAATTAGAAATTGTGAGAATTCTGGCAGTGGGATTGAACTTTGACAACAGAAATTTTTTGTGAGTGTTGAGGGTTTTTTGTCTTCTATGGATCCAGGTTGCTGCTCAGATATATTTCCTGAGAAGGTGGGGGTGGATGGCCTTAGAATGTTGTTTCCTATACCAGCTGAACAGTGCTAATTCTGTAGAGCCTTCTTTGATGTTCCATCCCTTAAAAGAAGGCAGTGCTCTCCATTTCTCATTGCTAGACCTGTGACCTACTGGCAAGTGTTGGTTCAGAGGTCTCATATAGAATTAATACATGAGGCAGTTAATGTTCCACTGCATTAAAGCAAAGTTGGTCTTCTATCAACTTTTACACTCCCCAAGAGCAAAGAGGCTTGAGTTGGCACACTCATTTTGCCATCTGAAGTCTAAACAGGGATGTGGTCAAGAAGGAAAGTTGAGAGGAACGTGTCAGGGGTTTAAAGTTCTTTCATATTTTTCCAGGCAGAATTTAGTTAGGAAGGATCTTTGTGGTGATGCTTTTTTTGTTTGCAAAGCTCTCTGACAATGACAAGCCCTGGGTAGTTCAGGCTGTCATTTTTGCTGTCCGTGGTCTAACCATTGCACAGTATGCATATTTTGTGATGTCTGTAATCTTCTGACAGGCCAGAGCTGTTGAAATGCCATGTAAAGTTCATTCCATCCTTTTTACTAGTTAGCTGAATTTTCTTCAGAAAGATGGTTTTGCTTCGTGGCATACCTTGGAAGACATTGTCTGCTGTTTTCTGTAAGAACTAATGACAGTGTTACAAAAATAGCCCCAAACTTTTGTGTCATCTCGCTCCACTCTTCATTTGCTTTCAGAGTAGTTGCACGTAGGCTTGAACTACTTTCAGAGTAGTTGCACATAGAATTGACCTTTTTGACTTAAGTTTGCTCCATGCAACAAGAGGCTCTGCAGTTACTTGAAGGGCTCTCAAATCTTCCCTATACTTCCACTATATCCATACCTCACTGAAAGCAGGACCCAGCCCTACCCCTCTGCACATTTTCATCCTGCTTTCCTTAATGCAGACCCCAGCATTGCTTTTGCCTCAGTTCCTGCTGTTGTCCTCTTCAGTATCCCCGACCTGCTGAACCAGATAGGCCTCATCTTTCAAGTGTGTAACTCAAATGCACCTTTGCTTCAGCTTTGAGGTTTGAGCAGGTTGCCATTTTGTCACGCAGCAGCTGACAACCTCCTTGTGCATATGCTCAAGTGGTGGCACATCCAGAAGGTGGCAAACTGAATGCTACCATTCATTGCTAGTTTATGCCAAAAAATTTGTAGGTATAAGGTATGTATTTGAGTGCTATTTCTTTTGGCTAGATCGCTCAGCAGATAGACCTTTCTGTTCTTGCAGAGTCTTCCCATGTCTTGAGCCCTGTGAGCTGTGCAATACTGGGAGTTGGGATATCAAACCCGTGTGAGTTTTGTGTGCTGAGAACTGATCATCTCATAAGACAGCAGAGCAGGGATTGGTTTAAGTTCTTCCTCAAGACTTATATGTAAATGCTCTGTTGAATACTAAAATTAAAATTATTCTTAACAAGACATGGTGTGCATTCATGAGAGTGTAATGAAAGACCAGAAGTTCAGGAATTACATAGCAGAGAGGCACAAATGGTTCTGCAGGGATCATGAGAAGTTATGCCACAGTTTTCTCCTGCTCTCTTGGGATGTGGTGCAAGACCAAAGTTAACTCATTTTCTCATAAGCCCTGTAATTTATCAAGTTACTTAGATGTTTGTGGTTTTCCTTTGTAGGATGCCATTCCATGAGATGGCAGTGCTCAAAGGGCTGTGCTCATTCTTAAAGTGAGATTACAGGGTGGGGAGAAGTGGCACCAGTTTAAAAACAGAGAGGGAAAGTCTGACCCCACTTTTAACTTTGCAACAATGATAAGGCTAACTAGACTGAAGTCAGCCTACATTTTAAGCTGGTGACATGGTGTGGGAGGACACTCTTGACTGGTTGATTATACACCAAAGATATCCAACATGACCAAGATAATACAAGTTTTGAAAAGTTTTTAGATAAATACTGTACATTCTTACAGAGCAAACAAAGCACGAAAGTCCAATCACCTTCGTGCTCAGTCAAACCTGATTTTTTAGAAAATCTGGGTTTGGACTTGCTGTTGATATCTCTCCTAATGGGATAAAAGAGTTGGGGAGTGACTGTGTGGTGAAGGCCTGAGCACCAGCCCACCTCTGCCCTGGCACTGGCAGAGCCCCAGGCATGAGGAGTTGAATTTTGGCTGCTGCTGTTGCAGCAGCTGGACCTGTTTAGCTGAATACTCTGCCTCTGACTTTCTTAAAAAAAAAAAAAAAAAAAAAAGAAAATCCACTCACTTAGACTGCAATTAGGAAAAAAGTTCATGAGCTCATATGTTAGGAATGAATAAATGTCCAGAAGAAGTTTATACTTACAGATGTTTTGAGTGTCAGTAGCTTGCAGGGCTGCTTGCCAGGAAGGGACCTCTTGGTCAAACTCCAAGACTAAAGTGTTAGAAAATGAGTTGGTTTATCTCTTCACCATTTGTCATGCTCACTGGACATATATAGGTTTATTTTTTCAATTAATTGTCTAGAAAGACCCCTCTCCTGTCATATTTTTTTCTTCCCAAATAGTCTGACCCCTTCCCATCAGCTGTCAGTTACTGTTTTGTTTGCAGACTGAAATGGTGCTAGAGAATTGTGAAATAGCTTCAGTTAAAAAAAAAATCTGGATAATTGCATTTCATTAACAGCAGAATAATATGTATTCTTTAAACAAGAAGTTTTTTCAAGATAAATCTTGTCAGTAACTACAAAAATAATATTGAAGGAAAAAATCACTATAGCTACAGAATTTGTTAAATTTGTCTTGGTCTTCTTTCTGCTTTGCAAGCTAACCAACCAAAATGCATGGAAAATTTTTTACTTAAGCCTTCCACCAAAGTATTGCCTCAGAATGAGGCATCTGTAAACAGAAATGCTGACCTTTGTGCAAGTGGGCTAAAGACATAGGTTATATGCCGTTTTGGAAACATGCATTGATCAATGTACGTATATAATTATCTATGGCATGTTTTCATTGCATAAGAGCTAGAAATTAACAAACAAGCACAATTTCTAATACAATAAGATAATTTTCTTGAAATTTCTAATTGATGACAAAAAATAAATATTCTTGGTGAGTTTGTTTTATGAACTATTTTTCACAGCTATATTAACTTTAGAAAAGATAGAATGTTGAATTTCTTTAATGATTTGTGTTTACAAAACCATTGTTTTCACAAGCTGTTGGCTTTCGTTTTTTTTTTTTTGTTTTTTTTTTTTTTTTTTTTTTTTGTTTTTTTTTTTTTTTTAATTAAACTTTATTAGGATTCCATGGTGGTCATTTTGACACCAAATCATGCTTTCCTCTATATCAGCTTTTTGGACATAGGTTAAAACTTCTTGGTATCCATGAAGTTTTGAGAGGTTGATTGTTGTAAGGCAGTGGCTTAGTATCCATGAAAGAGGTGGCCAAGATGCCATGCTGTGTGGCATTGCAATAATTTTCTTTTTTTTTTTATCAAAAAGCAACCTTGAAATGCCTAATGTTAGCTCAGGAAAGAAAGGGTCTGTTTGACTGAAGACCCTTCCTCCGCGCTTTCTTCACTTTTCTGTTGCGAATCAGATAATCTCATTTCTGATGCTGCTCAGAGTTCCATAACATAAATCTGAGTAGACTAAATGTTCAGCTGCATCTAATGACTTCTGTGTACTTTTGAACTGACTGCATAAATTATATAGTTGAAGATTCATGCACAAAATATACAAATACTGAGTAGCAGTAAATGGGGTTTGTGGATGAAATTCACTCCATGCAGATGGCCCATTTAAGATGCTTCTACTTGACAACCTCTGCCAGAGGTATGTTTATGGGAGGAGGGAGGGTAGTAAAGGATGAAATGTAATTTTGGCCCTGTCTAAAAGGACAGTAAGTAAGCATCTTAGTTGACAGCCTGTCTAGGATTTGTGGATCAGATAACCTGGGTGCATATCTTTCTCCTAGTTTTGCATTTGTATTGGAGGCTGCAAATAAACATTACTTAATAGAAGGAAAAGTAAAATAATGTGAGTTTTGTTTAAGAACTTGGTTCTTAAAGGGGGCAGTAGTCGTACTGAGGGGTGATCACAAAGTACTGAGTGCCATCCCTCAAATAGGGTGAAATCTAAATGTTATCTGGTGTGTGGAGCCAAAGGATGCTATATTGAATGAAGATTTAAAGTTAGACTACAAGAAAGCAAGTGTAAATTCTGTGAACTGTACCTTAAGAGAAAAATCAGAGGGGATGGTCAGAGCAGGCTGATGGCAGGGCTGCGGGGGAGCTCTTTGGGACAGCACCCTATGGTAAAACTGGCAGACAAAAATGATTACATTATTTGTTTAAATAAAATTGACCTTAGAAATAATTTCTTTTTATTGAGGAAAAAGCTTCATATAAATCTGACATTATTTGTGCCCTTACTTCTATTTACAGCTATTAAGAGATAACTATCACATTTAGAGGAAACTAATGATGTTTTCTCCTTCTAGACATAATTACCGTAAGCAGCAAACATCAAAGGTCAGTGTTACCAGAGCATTCTTTAGGATATTCAAACAAGCCATTTTCGGTTAGGAGGCTATACTGAGTTGAAAGCTGTGGTATGTGTGGGATTGAGACAGAGAAATTACAAAAAGTCAACAGAGGATGCTCCATTCTGGTGTCACCCTAAAGTCAATGTCTGTGTGCATGTATTCTGTAAAGCATGTCTGTAAAAATGGCTTTGTACTTCCTGGTGTATTGTTCAGCAGTGAGATGTGCATCAAATATGCTTACTGTGCAAGTTTAATTATGTTCCCTCTAACTGCTAGTCTTGCATTTTCAGTCTGGAACCTAAGTTTAAAGTGCATTTTGCTTTATCATCTTCAATATTAAATGTTCTGTGGATTCATCTAAGCCTTTATTTTTGCAGCTCTAGTCCTGGCAGGTTTGCCCAGTGGAGCTGTTGAGGCTGTACTGGAAAAGATGTGCTGTATACTTATAAATAAAAGAAACTGTTTTCTC
Source organism: Agelaius tricolor (assembly GCF_023055355.1). Classification (NCBI taxonomy): domain Eukaryota; kingdom Metazoa; phylum Chordata; class Aves; order Passeriformes; family Icteridae; genus Agelaius; species Agelaius tricolor. Next base: position 50,719,760 of record NW_027269262.1, on the reverse strand, counting down.
TTGGTACTTATATCAGCCGTCCCATCATCATCCAAAAATAATTTTGCTTAGCATTCCCACAGGTGTATTGGCTTCTTGCATTTGGCTCACAATCAATGCATAATTTGTTCAAGGAAGGTTTTTTTAAGCTAGGATGCTATAATGCCATTCTTCACCTTTCCTTTTGTATACACAAAGGTGTCTCCTCATTCTTATGAAGTGTGTATCCAATGATGCATTTGTATATTTGTTGTTTGCAGCTGCTTTGTTGTTTTATTTGGGTTTTTTCCTGGGTGATTAGGTAACTTCTCTTATTTTTAATAGATTTATTTTTGTATCTCCCTTTCTAGTTTAGTGAAGCTGAGAATCCCTTTCAAAGACTAGATGTAAATTTGCTCTCCCAGAGTGTTGATGTTGCTAACCTTGAACCTTAGCAGATACCTCATCCTTGATCCTGTGGAGCTTTCATGAGTGAAACATAGCCAAAAACCTGATCTTTTTCTTTTCCCCCTGATAGTTTTTTGAAACCGATGCTAGTTAGAAAGCTGATCTGAGGAAATTCCTACATAGAAGTACAGGAACTTCTGGGATTTAAGTCTTTCTGTCATCTGCTCTATCTTACTCTTGTTTGGCACATGCCTGAATATGCAGGTTCAGCAACCTTGCTGTTTTGTCTCTGCCCTGTTCAGAGCAATCTCTGGAAAGTGATTCATAAAATGGTTTTATGGATACTTTTCAGATGCTGATGTAACTCTTATTCACCACTTAGAGAAAGCAAAAAATGATTATAGTCTTATCCCTTTCACATATTTGTCTGTGGTAAGGTGTTCGTTCATCCCCAGAGTATGTTAGAGTATTGCCTCCAGATTCTTCTGGGGAAGTAGGTGGGGTGTTTGCTGTTGTTTCATGGATTTATTGTGTGTTTTTTATTCAGGCATTTTGGCTTTTTCATGTTTTAGAAGGATTTTCCAAAGGATTTCTTTCTTTGCTATTCATGTTTATTGATTCTATTAAAAAAAAAAAAAAAAGAAATAATCTCTTGTGTGGCCAGTGTCCTGGTTCAGTACAAAATTTAGGAGGAAGCGCCTAACATCATCCCTGGACTGCCAGTGATAAGGCTTTCTAAATCTGTGTTTTATAATTCCTGCCATACCATCAAAGCCCGTGTGGAAAAGCACCAAGATTGCAGAGAAGAAAACAAATCTGCAGGTGAACACCTCAGACTGCCTTCTGTGACATAGATTGCAAAGAGCTAAGAGTTGTTCCGGCATGAAAGGCTGTTTTTTTTCTGGAAGTGGTGCAAGGTTTTGGAAGCTACCAGAGTCAGGGGAAGTGTTACTCTTTCAAACATAACTGCATGTTAAGTGATTCTTATTAAAGCCTCTTGCTGATATTGTGCTTCCATTGTTCCTATCTTCACAGGCTGGTGCACTCTTGGCACCCTCACGGGTCATGCAGCCTTACAGAATTCCTCATCCTCCTCTGCATTATGTGTCCTTCAAATACTTTGCAAAGGATATCATGCCTCCCTCAGTTGTTGCTTCACTAAGATACGTGAACCATTATGCTCAGCTCTTTAATCATCCAATATTAGTTGCTCTTGCCAGGCTGCTTCTTCTGTTTGTTGCTTAACTTCCTTTTGGTTTGTCTTTATCCTTCTCTTTTTTAGACTTGGACAGACAACAGATTTGGAATACTGTTAGGGAGGATAATAGAATATGGCTAATAAACACTAATTATCCTACCTCCAGTCTTTCTGGATGATGCGGCCGTATGTTCATTTTTTTTACTTTATGTCATCAGAAGAGGAAAGTCATCTTGAGTATTGCATTGACTTAAAAAGTAGCACCTGCATCCTTTGGTTGCAGTAAATGTAAGGTTTTGTTTGTTTTGGGTTTTTTTTTTTTGATGGAGAGATGTAAAGAATTGATGTCAAGAAACGTAGCAACTTAGCCATTAGTCCAGTTATCAGAGAGGTGGTAGATTCGTAGTCCTTTTGTAGCTCTATTTTCTTGACCTGGTAATAACCAGCAGTCACTTTGTATGTCTGAATGGTGTTTTTAAAACAAAGATCAAGGAGCAGTCAACAAACAGAATGAAAGAAAGAAGTTATTACAAATATGTAAATAATGACAACTCATATTCCAGTAAAATTTTTACACCAAGTTATAGAAGAAATATGTATGATTTACTGCCAGACATTTTATGTCAGATGATTAAAATTATTTAGGAAAGCTGGGTATCTGAAACAGAATTGGAAAGCAGATCAGTCTGGGGAATTGTCCCATCTGGCAGATGTCTGCAAGAAATCACTGCAAGCAAGGATAATTTATTTTTCTTCTTTCCCCCAAATTATATATGCTATTCCAAATTTAACAGCAGCCCTCTAAGAAATACGTGGTTTGAGTTTCATTGTTCCCACTGTGAGTGCCTGTAAGAACCATTGAGGAAAGACAGATTTCCAGACTGAAGCAAATAAAAGGATTATTGCCCTCCAGAATTGTTATTTGATAGGTTAAATCTTGCAGTCCCAGGTTTGTTTTTTTTCTGGTTGAGCAGAATTATTGAGCAACCATGACTTCCTTGTCTCTACAGCCAGATGCCTTTTATCAGTTCTATATCTCAGTTGCAATGAGGATAGTTATTCAATTACTGTGATTTTTGCCTCTTGTTTTTATGTTTCGAAAGGTCTCCTGTAGATGTGTTAAGAAGCTCTCTTACCAGGAAACCAAAGTTTGTTGGAGAGGTACATGTCCACTGGAAAATGTTTTAGGCCTCCTCATAAAGGGGAACAAAAAATCCAACAGCTGCTTGTTTTTGTGTTTCCCTGGCTCTTTTCAGATATCTTCACACCCAGTTTTTCCCTCCTCTGAAAACTGACTTTTGGACTGTGAAGTAGAAAAAAACAAGTTGAAAAAGTTGTCATTATGTGTATTCTTTTTGAATTTTTAGCTTCCTTTCTGGAATTAATGCGCCTTTGAAATCCTGTGTTTCCTTTTTTGTGACTTGCAGTTAGAATATGGAAATATATAATCACTGACTGGTAGTTTGCTCTCTTACCAGCTTCAGTGAGTGAAGTAATACTTTACAACCCTGTTGGAAGTACAATTCTAAATGTTTTGTTCATCTTTAAAGATTTATTGCTATGAGTTTTTTTAATGTAAATCACCAAATACCACAGTTTATCCAAAACATTTTTCCCTATGCTTGAAACAGACTTGATAAGATGTTAGATGCTGGATATTTATTTATTACTGAAAAAATTCTTTTAACAAAGTGTATTCAGAATAGCAAAGGTTTTTTTGCAAGCATACCCATTTTCTTTGCATAGGAAATAATTTTTTATGTGCAGTTTATTTTCCATGTTCTGGCTTTCTACAGCATGATTATTTCCTCTTTTAAGTCATTAATATCTTACTGTATCTATTATCACATGGAGAGTAGAACAGTCCCTTATAGTAAAATGATAACTGGTTAGATTTAAAATGATTTCGTCTATAAATCTTGGCATCTTTATAGTTTTTCATACCTGGAAGAATCAATGCTTAGAGAAGTAATTTATATTATATGAGGCAAAAAAACCTCCTGGTAAGTGTGGACCATGTGAATGAGAATAGTTTCTCTGGAAGTTTGTTTAAGTTCAATATTTCCAAGACAAGAGTTTTTCTTTATTATTTTTTAACAACCATGGGCACATCCTAATAGCTCTGCACAGAGGGGAGAGAACTAAAGAACTACAAAAATAAAAACCTTCAGCAGAAGTTTGGAGTGGTTTCTGTGTTACAAAGAGTAAATTTCATTAAACATAACTGGTCCACCCAATAGTGAGACAGTCTCTTACCTAATGTAATAAAGACTCTGTTATGCTTTAGAAAACCCTAATCAAATAATATTTAAAGTAGAGAAGAACCTTCCTGGGATGCTACTTTTTTTTTTTTTTTTTCCTATAAAACAGCAGTGCAATTTTAGTTTATTGTGTTCTGTTCTTGTTCCCATGCTGGTGGAAGTCATGCTTAATTTCGGCCAAAATGAAATACTGCCTTTATTTGTCTGCATGTTTTTGCTTCTGAAATGAGCACCAGAGAGAGCCATGTATTATGCAGTATATTTCTCTGCCTCAGTCATAAACACAATGTTTCTTGCCCTCACAGTCTCTTCAGGACATACCAGCGCTATCCTTGGTCACATGAGGAATTTTAGCTGGTTTTGGAGCTATGGGACACTTTAATTGTGGCCCAGGATTTACACTGTGCTCTGCAGTACTGTGAAAATGTTGCTCAGTTGAGTCCTATACTCATCAAATGTGTACTGTGATGTGAATTCTGCTCTGGAGGCAACAATGCATTCCCTTTCTGAAAAGAGGTTTTGCATGTCTCTGTTAGTATAATTATCCAGAAATTTCACAAAGGAACAAAAAAGCCTTTGTTTCACCATGTCCCAAAGTGTTGAAATAATGTATTTTTAAATCTGTTTAGTGTTATGTTTCAGATTTTTTCCAGTTTTTAAGTTGGGATCACTTAGAAAGCAGAGAAGATTGGATGTTGCAGTGGTCAACAATATCTCCCTAATAAAAGCCTAAATGAGCCCACTAAAAGCAGTATTTGGGTTTGATACTGGCAAAAAAAGTTCGTATTTATTTAATTCTTCTTTTAATATTATATCATGATGGTAAACTTCTTTGCACAAAATTCTTTACAATTTAACTATGATTGAAAGGAGAGGTAATGTTTAAAAGATGGATAACAACACTGATTTTAAATTGAAACTCCCGTCCTCATGTAATGCTGTGGTAGCACACATTTTGCTCTGCTGTAAAATGCTGCATCCATTATTTTGTGAGTTTGGCTTTGGTGCAGCTGCATTGGGGTCCAAATGCAAAAGAAAGGAATCTGACTGAGCAATTAAAAAGACCCTTTTGTAGAAATGAGGCCTAAAACTAGTTCTCTCCAGCCTGAATTTTTGTTGCTGTTATTGTTCCTATTGGTCATTTGTTAAGTATAGGAACAAAAGGGTTTTTATATCCAAGTTAAGAATAGAGTTTCTAACAAGGTGGAACCAATAACTGAGAATTAAGAACTTGGTGTTTGGAAGAGCCAGCAGAAGGGCTTCCCATTTGAAGACATCTGTAAACAAAACAAAACAAAACACAATTTTTTTTAACAGTGTTCCATCCATCTTTATCCCTGTTTCAAAATAAAATTTTCCACAGATTTGCAAGCTCTGCTTTGCTAGTCTGTTGAATAGTATACTACATTGCTACATAAATAAAGAGACTTGAGATTTAAATTGCAGAAATGAATCCTATGTGGCATGTTTGTCTGCCATTAAAATTTTATTCATCACCACTCTTAAATTTTAGGAGTAGATCCTTCTTATACACAGTTAAACTTTTAGCTACATGAGTATGCAGGCTTTCATATTCAGTTCTCATAGTGAAGGAAAGGTAAGATTCTCATAGGTCTAGTACAGCATGCATTGAAGCAATCTGAGTTTAGCACAATAATACCATCCATTGACACACTGTCAGTCTGTCAGGGTTTTTTCATAATTCAGTTTACTTATATAAATAATGCGTAAAAAACATTGAATTATAGAGCAGAAAATAATGTGGATGAAATAAAGTTCTTTGCAAATATTGAAGTAGTAAAATATGTGTAGCTTTGTTGGTCAAACTTATTTTTTCTTTCAGGTATAGAGTCATGCAATCTGTGATGCACCTTACACTGTGCTTTTTTGTAGAAATACTGTGTATGCTATTTCAAAAATATGTCTTCTGGACAAGTGGGCACTGGGAATTTCTGAGAAAACATGGTACACTTTAGCCTGAACCTTGTGCCGTTAGCAAGCAGAGTGGTCTCACTAGCAAATTTCCATTTCTGTGTGCTCATATTCGGGGAGAAAAATTCTTGAAACAATTTTTCATGTTTGATGTATGCTTTTATTAGCAGTTTCCCTCCCCCTTGTCTTTTTATCTGCCCTGTGTACTTCTCCAGTAAAAATGCATTTTACATGCAAATGATAAAGGTTGATGATAATCAACCTTTGCAAATCCATTTGACTCAGTTTGAAAGGAGCAGAACTGGAATGATTGAGAGAAGAGAAATGGGATCCTTGACAAACTCATGATATGTGGTTCTATATATGTTGTCTTTTTTTCTAAATTTATGTATAAAGAAAAATAACATGTGGGGTAAAGGAAAACTTCATCACTTAATTTTGGTGGTTAAAGAGACTGCAGTAGTTTTATTAAGATACTCATGTTTGATTAATCATATCTTAAATTGATTGGAAACTTATATTGCATCTGAATGCAATTGTACTTACTAACTTATCTCATTACCAGTATTTATTCAATGAAGATTAGTTTTAATATACTGATATATGCTTAAATTGTTTTCTTTATATGTTAAATTTCTTTGAAAAGTACATTTAGTAAGCCATTAACATGGAAGAGTAGAATAGAACATTAACAAAATGAATGTTTGACAAGCATGATTCTTTAAACGTACATTGTTTCTTCATTTCATATGGCTATAAAATTAAAAGTGCTCTTAATGTTCAGTTTTAACAAATGGTGCTTTTATCCAGTTGAAAAATAGTCACCTTTTCTTTCTCTTAAGCAAATTAAATATTTTTACCAAGTAACTAGATTATTAACTTAATGTGCTTCAGTTATTTTGACTGACATGAGAAGAAAAAACCTGTGTAGGTTTTGCTTAGTATATTCAATCTGGTAAAACCAAAAAACCCTAAAAGTTTATGCAGTAAATCATAATTGCATTAATTTCATAGTATAAAGACTATGAGCTTTAGATATTGTCTTACTAGCACAAGTTTGTGCAAAAAGAGTGATGTAGAGGGACTGGGGAGGTAAGTCAGAACAGCTGAAAATAAATGCCATGCCAGTTTAAGCTGTTGTTCATGACATAGTGAGGCTGAGTTTGAAGTTAGAAGCAACAATATGTATGGAAGTGTAAGTTGCTGTGGGTAAGGTGACAATACTGACACAAAGGTTAATCTGTGAATGTTTTCATACAAAGTGGATTTCAATATTAGTAACTTTAGTCTAAGATTTTATTTTGTTTCACTAGTTTGCACTTTGGGTGAATTACAGATAAAAATGCGTAGGTAGATTTATAACTCTTCATGTATCACTTGACATCAGGCATAGTAGTTGAACATTAAAGATTCTTATCCTAAAGTTAGTTCGGAAAAAAGAGTTTCTAAATCTAATGTTACAACAAGCATATAGAATTGCTTTAATACAGAGATAATTCTCAGTGTTTATTGCATCTAGTTGCCCACAAAAGAGTCTGTATTTATAATTTTCCGTAAAATTAATCAGGAAGGCCCAAGACTATGAAGTAGAATAGAAACTTCTTCTTTCATGGATCCATTTGTAATTGAGTGGATGTGCAGGTGGAAGCATCCATTTGATCACACTTCCAAAGTCAAGGTATCTCACATGGAATTGGAAGAACAAAGTTGTGCAGGACTGTAGGTTGTTGATCTACCTGGTCCTTTTTAGGTTGTTTTCTTGTCTTTCAGCAATAGTAACAAATCAGTATTTGCACACTCTGTGCACGGTCATCACTGTCTATATAACTTCTAAAACATGATGGTGAAAACATGATAGAAGAACTTGCCTTGTCTTTTGAGATGGTTGCCTTGTCTTTTTGATATATTGGATCTTTCTACATTTTGGGTTTTTGTGTTATGGTTCAATTCACTGGATTGGCAGCAGTTGCTGCTTTCATGGAGTGAGAAGCTCAGTTTCTTTTCTTATGTTTTCGTGCATCCTTTTGTTCCTACGTAGTTGGTTTCTTTGATAGCCTTGGTTTACCTCATGACATCTTGGTGGTTCATCTTGGATCAGCAGCAGAACTGCTTTATCATGCTGGTCTTTGGGCAGATGTGCCGCTCTTTGTGCGCCTGCCTTCCAACTTTCATACTGCCTTTTGTCCCTGTGGCGTGGAAATTGATCCCTCCTAAAGGGCGCTGTCAAATTCAGTCAGGGAGAAAAGGATACTCTCCCAAAGCTGGAGGAGAAAATCAGCGAGTCCCTAAGGATAAGCCTGTTTCAGCATGGCTGCATAGCTGAAATATTGAAGCTGGTGGCTCTGTGTGTGCCATCTTAAGAATTTGTCAGTGTGAATAACCCGCGACCCTCCGACTGTATGCAAAGCAAGGCCTGAATAACAGCTTTGTGCTGCAGGAACTTAACACATGGAGCGGGACTAAAAGCAGGGTTTCATTGGTTATTTCGGACATTTAACATTCAAGTCTCGTAGAAGAAAGAAGCTCGTTATGACTCAGTTCCGTTAATTAGACGTAAATTACTGTCTTCAGTGCCTTAACACAAGGGAAGGAAGGTAAGGGGGAGTTCTGCAGGACCAGAGGATACAGAAATTGCAATTAGATGGGGGCTTGGGCTGGGAAAGGGTGGTTGAGCACAAGCTCCCATTGAGCTCAGGGGTTCACACTGAACAGTGTGTGCAAGGACTGAAGTCAGAATAATCACTTTCTAGCCTCCACCCAGATTTGTTGTGTTTCATTCCAGGATGACTGATGTGGCTGACTCTGAATGATGTGATGAACAGATGTAGTTCATCTAGTGAAGGTTTTATCTTCTGTGGAAAGCTTTAAGCAATCTCCGTTTTAAAAAAGGCGATTAGCCTTTAATTCTTAAAAGTTCAAAGGGACATCCAAAGTATTCCCTGACTTCTCATGGTCCTGGGCATAGCCATGGTCTTCTCATAGTATTTATCATCTCTTTATCATGAACAGGCTAAAAATATTATGCCTATTACATATTGTCTAGTGTACCCTGTCCCGGAAATTTTGGGCTTGAAGCAGAATTGCAGAAGCGTTAAGGAGATAAATGAATTTACATGTGTCTCTGTTCAAGAAGAGGTAATAGTTTGTTTTGAAGCTAATAATTCTTATATTAGATTTGGTGAGTTTTATTTCATTGCTTGCAAAATGAACCATTTGAAAAATGTATTACTTAAAAGATGCTTTAATCCACTAAAAGGGATTTCTAAAAAGCATTTTGCAGTTGGTTGATTCAAATTCAGAGATGAAAGGATTGTTTTCCATAGTGTTAACATGGAAATGTTTATTGTCCATCCTTATAGTAAATAGCAATAGCCACATTTTTTCCTCTTCACTAGGATTTTGCCCAGTGGTAGCATTAAACAAGCACCTGACTCAACAGTAGTTGTAGTTTTGTTCCCCTCTCCGGAGTTAAATTCAGAAGTAACATATTAACATAACATCCACAATAGCGTAGTTGATTTTTTTGAGAAATTGATAGAAATAGAAGTACTTAAAGCGTAATTTCATTTCTCTTTGAATGTTAGTATCTATCGAGGAAAAGTTAGCTGTAGGGACTTAATGACAGGGCAGGCTCACGGCTGTAAGATTAACACAGTGAATAATTTTTTGTTCCTGCATTGTTATCTGTCCAACTGTTCCATGAATACCTTTTAGAGCTGAGCAGTAAATCTGCCTGTAACTTCTACGCTGTTTCTCTAAGAACAGTTTTCTTGTGATAATAATGTTGGTAAGTAACTAGGCTGGTTATATGTAGAGAAGCTGGGATTTGTGGTCTTGCCTCCTGATGATTAGGCTTTCTTTGTTCCTCAAAAAGCCATTGAAGTATTAATAAAGGCTAAAAACAGCAGGTTGCTCAGCACCAGTCAGAAGCCAACACAGCGAGGAGCAAGGGGCAGGCAGGGGGAGGACACAGATGGACTTGTACATAGATACCAAAATGTAATTGCAGGCATTTCTTGTATAGAAAATAGTATAGAGTTTAAAACCTATAATGAAATGGTCAGTTTGGGCAACTGACACCTAGTGTATTACAGAATACATTGAAAGAGATTACAAGTTGGAATATCACAGTTTGAAATGCAGGAAGCACAAATGTTACATTTCTGTAAAGGCTGTTGGTAAAGAAAATCTATGACCTGCTCCACTCCCAATAATTCTTTTTGAGTTTATTTTTAATTGGTACTCATTTTCTAGCCCTTGAACTACCTTTGTAGTAACAAGCAAAAAAAGACAAACAGTTTCACAAACATTAATATTCCAGAGGCAAATCTGACCCTCAGGCCCATACTTATCTGTAGACATATTTGCTTCTGTGAGTGCTCAGAGTGACTCTTACAGCTGTGCTATTGTAGACTTCTAAAACCTAAACTTGTGAGGTGCCCTAGAAAAGCAAACAAAGTGTTTTCTTTGAACAAAGTGAATTGTTTTGTTCTTATCTAAAACTGTTTGGCTTGTAAATCCCATTTTAGCCTTTTCAGTTACTTCAGCAAGTTGATAGGGAGAAACATTGTGTTCTTCAATATGCAGTCTTACTCATTAACTGTGGTCACTGTAAATCATTGTCAGAGTGACAATCTGTTAGTGACAGGATGGAAGATACCATGTTTGCCCATGCAGCTGGAAGGGCATAACTGTTACCACTGAAGGTCATTTCAGAATGCAGAAGGAATAGAGGGTATTTATTTTAGACGATTTTTGCATGACCAGTGTTATATGTGTCATATATTCAGATTGTAAGAACGCTGTCTACAGATAAGAACCACTTTATTTTTCTCACTGCAATACTGCCAGCTGAAAATAGCCTTATAGATGTTTTTGATGTGATTCTTGTATGAGGCAGGATAGAATTCTGTGCTGATTCTTTCTGCTCTGTCAGTTTACCATGTAGACCATTTAGTGAAATGCTTAATAAATCAACTCTTATGAACTATATAAATAATTAGAGAACCAAATCCTCTAGCAGAGGACTAGTAGTCTTGCTGCAACAACCTATATGTCCTTCATGCCCTACCTTCTGCATCATCTGATTTTAATATAGTGAAGTACATAAACTTAGTTGAAGTCTTGCATAAGCTTAGTTAAAGTCTGTAGTTATGAGATTTCTCTCTGCCAGCCTGGTACTCCTGTGTCCTTGTACTTGTTTTTCTCCTTCCTGTTAGTAAGTAAAATAATGACTTCTGAAGAGGTTGAATCAAAGGAATTAAAAACATTAGAATAAATGAATTTTATAAAGAAATCTTGTATGTAAAAGACTTTTTTCCTAGTCTCAAAGCACAAATAGCAGGGACACTTCTCTCGTACATATTTGGATGGACTGCCCTCAAGTAATAGATCTTCTGCAGTTAGATATTCTTCTAGAGTGCGTGTGATTTCTTCACCAGCTTCTCTGAAGGGCTCAGCTTCCAGATAACTTTGCTCCCTTGGGTCTGTGTGCTTACCTTACCTCAAATCTCAGAATTTTTTAAAGAGAATAAATCCTCATTCTCTGAAGAAAGCAATGTCTTTATTTAAGACTGGCTTTTATAAGACTTGGAGTGCAAGATCATGTATTTTTGTCAGCTAGTACTGAGCAGCTGGTACTTTTTGGCCTCAAGTGGTGCCAGAGGAGGTTTTGATTGGATTTTAAGAAAAAGTTCTTCACTGAAATTGTTGTCAAGCATTGGAACAGGCTGCCCAGGATAGTGGTTGAGTCACTATCCCTGGAGGTGTTAAAAAGACATGTAGATACGGCACCTAGGGACATGGTTTAGTGGTGTGTTTGACAGTGTCTTGGTAATGGTTGGACTCAATGATCCTAAAGGTCTTTTCTAAACTAAACAATTCTTTGATTTTAAACCTGGATGGATCCTGATTGGGGAGTGCCTTGTTACAGTTGCTTAAATTCACATAATTTTTTTTGGCCACTTGGACATTTTGAGGGAAACTGTGTGTTTTCAGTGGAAAAAAAAATCCAACCAGCCCTTAATGGCATCTCTTCCCCATTGACTTCCTTTTGTAATCACAAGTCCCCTTTTTTCTGTAAACATATGAATTATAAACTTCACACCATCTTCTAACTGATGTCTGTTCACTGTGCTTTAGTCTCAATAGCTTCCCTGCCACTGCAGCACTGTGAGGTTGTACCAAGAGAGCAGCAGAGCCTCCATGAAGTGCAGCCAGTGCTCCTTGGGGAGTTGTGTGCAGTGCTTAGTGACACAATGTCCAGTCCTTAAATTTCAGACTTATATTTGAAAGGTGTATCTTTCACAGGTTGTGAAAAGCAGAGGAGAAGGTAAAGTAATCATCAGTCTGTTTCTATTTGAGCATCTTCAAATTTGGATGTGGGTTTGTTGGGTGATTTGTTGGGACAACAGCAGGAGCTGGTGGCACAGTTTGCTGACAAGTGCTGAGAGCCAGTCAGGGAGCACAGTCAAATAGCAAAGCAGCATCCTGTGTATGCAGTGAAACTAAATGCATCAGAGGCTAATGACAAGAGGAGGCTTACATTTTTTTATCTGATTCGTTATTCTAAGAATTGCATTGTAATCTTTTCTTTCCAGTGTTAGTTCCTGTCTGCTTCCATCTGGCATATCTTTTCATATTAGGTCTTGCACCCTTGTTTTTCAGTCTGCCACTGTTATTTCTATTGCTGCTTCATACTTGGCTCATCACAGTTTTCTTCAATGGCCTATTAAAGCTTCCCTCTGGATTCTTCCTGCTCTGTTGGGCACTGCTGAACAATTTATGGGAAGCTTCTTGTTTGTGCCTGCCAACTACAACACAAACTAGAGAAGGCATTGCTCCTCGTGAAGTGGCCGTGCTAATTGTGACCCATACTGGCTGTGTCATCAGGGCTATTCAGATCCAGGGTAGAGCCATTGCCAGGCCAGCTGGTATCCATTTGAGGTCAGGTCTGGTGTCTGAGTCCCCAAGGGGCAAGTACACAAATATCTATCTATAGCTCAGTGAAAGGATTATATCAGATCAGAGACTTTTGAAAGACTGGTCACCCTCAGATGCTAATTCTCATCTAGACTGTTTACCTGTAGGCAATCTCAGCCTCAGAACTGTAAACAAATATTTCAGTAATTTTTCCCTCTGGTTATATATATTTATAAACCACTTCTGATATGTTCTGACTCTCTCTCTCTCTCTCTCTCCCCTTTTCAGAAACACGCCCTAAAAACAGGCTCTTGTTTTAGTCCAGTTAATCTTATTTAGAACAAATCTGTTTCAGTATAACATATTAATTTTTTATCAAAAAATCCCAAACACCAAACAACCACAAGTGCAACCAAAACAAGCATTCTTCCTCTTTGTAGATGGCTGGCTGTTCTTTGACTTTGTGGAAATACTTGTATAGGTGGATTAGACATTAAAAAAAAAAAAAAGACAGTGTTGGTGAGGTATGGAGTTTTCTTGTGTCTTCAACCAATACCATTTATCATCAGCAGTGAGTATGTTTGCTGGGTAGATGACGCCAAAACACTTTTATCATTTGAATATACCCTGCAAAAAATTCATTTAAGGCACAGGTCTCTCTTTGTTCAGTGCAAGGTCTCCAGAAGTATCAGGAGAAGTGATGTAGGCTGGGAAAGGAGCCCACTCCAAAAGTACATCTAGAACCACTTGATCTTTGATCTTTGTTCGCTGGTGGTTTGCACGTAGCCCAGGGCAAATCTTGTGACTTTGTATGTGCGCCTTTCTTTGGCTCCAAAATAAGAATACTTGCCCAGCTGAGAATAACATTGGAAAGATTCTAAAACAAAAAAGGCTTTGTCTGCCCCAAGTCTTGTGTCCTTTTTAAAAACTACACGAGTTGGCCAAATGAAAGATACTTCTTCATCTAAAACTTATCATTCATTGTTAATCCTCTAGTCTGTGTTGTCTGGGCTCTGGCTTCTCCAGTGAAGAGGGAGTTATTTTTAGATGGCAGGTTTCCCAGTTTGTCTTAACCCTTTAGCAAAGCAATTTGTCTTTCAGTTGAGTACAGAAAGCGTCCAGATTATGAGACACGTTGAATTTGCTACAGTTGGTTGCAAGGAATTCCATCATCTTCAGCTAGTTGTTCTTCTCTTTAAAATGTTTACATTTATTTGATAAATTGAGTAGAAAATGGGGTAAAAACATGCCAGATAATTTCTGGAAGTCTGCTTCTTAGGATCCCCTGAAGACAGAAACCATTATACGAATACCACATCATCAGCATCCCCATGTCAAGGACTTAAATTCACAGTTAACTCAGGGCAGAGATAAATAGCACTTGGTGTCCTAAGGCATTGTTATGAATCCATATATATTTAATAGTATGTGTGTATAGGGCATGCATGTATGTATAAACAACACAAATGTCCTATGATACAAGAAAACCTGTTAGTTTACATTCTGAATACATTCTCCATTTTTCTGTATCCCCTAACAATAATCAATCTTGTTAAGGGTAAGCTGAAATTCTGAAAATACACTAGCTGATGGTCCTTTTACAATATATGTGAGGTTCTCTTATGTATGTAGTCCTTGTCTTTGGATAAAGTCCAAAGAAAACATTTTTAATGCAACAAGTTAATACAAAAATTTTCAATTCTCTGTCTCTTATTTTTCTGTTCTCAAAATGGAAATTGAACTTGTAATACCAATTACAGATACAGTCTTTGAAAAATCAAAGTTGTTATGCAGTGTTATTAGCAAATTTTGACTATCTAAGAATTTCTAAGGGAGGAATGTGACCACTTTTGAATAAGTGTAGCAATAACCTACATATTTTGAAGTCTTGGATGTTGAAATAATTCCCAGCCATCAGAAACTTGAATGATTTTCCTGTGAGAACTGAAGTGGTTCTGAGTCTCTTGAATAACTTCACAGGCAACTAAATCTCTCCTGTGAAGTGTATTTAGTTGTGATTTCAGCTGAAAAGGAACTTTTCAGACTTTGTGTTATGAATGTTGCATTTAGAGAGCGGGAGAAACATTTAATTGTTAATGTATAGTTTATTTGAATCACTGAGTTTAAGCAGTGATTTACCACTAACTTCATGAGTTATACACACCTATAATTTGGAATCAAATTGGAAGACTGTTGATTATAGAACTAGAATTCCTGTTGCTTCTGCTTAGCAATCTGTTACGCACACAGTCAGCATCCATTATCAATATTTATTATACACCAGGATTCCTGTTTTGTATTTCTCCCCCCCATACATATTTGCTGTATGCTGGAACTTTGCCCCTCTGTTCCTTCCTGTACAGTAAGATGTCTGTGAGTATCAGTGGGAGTAGAACAGAGCTGGCAGTATATAATTCCAGTGAATTTATCTCTGCTTTGGTGACACAATCCCACAGCAGGAAAACAGGCTTGTTTTGCATTTCTTTCTGCATCTGCACAATAGAGAAGGGATTTAGCTGAAGAAAATAGGGAAGGGATATAAAGCACAGATTTTAAAAAGGGGAAAATGAGCTAGAGGAAGTAATGTTCAAGTATAGTATTAAGAGCCTACTTTGATGGGTTTGAAGTGATTTTGCTCCTTTGGAAGCAGATGACTAAATAAAACAATCAGTCACAGATACCTTCTTAAGTGTCTCCTACCAAATTTTTTATCCTGCCAGTCTCCACCAGAGGAATAGCATGAATGTAAATACCAGCTAGAGCTATGAAAGTGATGTTAGCAGCAGGAGTGTAAAACCTCAGTTTTTCAGCTGCTGTGAAAATATACTGAGATGTGTATGTTAACAGTCCAGGACTGCATCTCCACAAGGATTTATACATATGTCCAGTTCAAAGCATATGAGTATTTGTAATAATACAAATTATTTTAGTGGTTCAGGCTTTTTTTCCAGTCAGGCAAATCCTACAGTTGACCTCATGGTGTTTTGTATTAGCAAAGGCTGCAAAATACGTTTTTTGATTGTGTAGTATAATATTTTGTGTGTTTACATTACAAATGTCATTCTTCCGTGATCATGCTTTGTTCCTGTAATTCTGACTTTATCTGTTACAATGAAGGTTTGGCTTTGGAAAATTGGAAACAGACTTGTGGTTATAATTGTATCCATAAACCATACAGCCTTTAGTGCTCAAGTCTAAATAAAGAACAGAATTCTCATAAAAGAGTAATGGAAGAAAGTAGCTTCTGCTGTGAAAAAAATTAGAAAACCTGTTCTACTTTGTAATAAAAGTTTCAGTATGTTAGTTTGCAAGTATTTATTGTGGTCATTGATCTTGTGAAAACTTGATCTATTGGCTGATTATTGCAAATACAGAAAACATACAGAGATTTATTGTCCAAATGTGAATAGGCTCACAGAGTTTCAGAGTTCACACTCTTTTATGACAGAAAGAAGGAAGAAAATATTCTAGGTTCTGGTTTTTACAGCTGTGTTCCTTCTTGTTTCTTTTAGGTTTTGTTGTGTCAGAACATATTAGGCAGGTCAGTGATAACTCTGAAATTCGGTGGTCTTTGTACATAAACTACATAAAGCTATGCCCTTAAAAAAGTCCTGGTAAACTGAACTGCAGTGATTTTGAGCTGGGGCAGAGAGGAATGTGCTTTGAAGATCTAACCTCTAATTTACTGTTTCCCAGATTTTAATAGACATCCAGTATGGCATGTCAACAATGGTACAGTTCAGCTATCAGTAAAAGCATATTATCTATTCAATTTCACTTGCCTGTAAATAAATATGGTGGATTTTAGTTACAGTTTGTCTGAAAAGTAGAATTAGAACTTGTAATTTTTGATTTCTTTTTTGGTCTGGGAGTCAAGAGGAGATTTTATTTGTGTGGTTTTGAGGTTTTTGAATTGGATCTAGGGAAAAAATTCTTCTAGCTAGAAATTTCCTTACCACAAACATACACTGTGGTCATTGCCTAACTGTTTTACTAAATGCCCATGGATTCATCATGTAAAAACATCTTGTGCCCCAGTTCTGAGCAGCATTTGAGAGCTTCCTCTAACAGAATGAGGTAGGCTGCTGATAGGCATCCAACCTGAAAAGTGATTTTGGTGCAAAAGCATACACCAGTGCCTTTTTTGTTCATCCTCCAGTTGTTTTTCCTGTCTGTTAGAATGTATCTCTAGTGTAATGTCACAAAGATGGATATGGTTGTTCATTAATCTCATGCAATATTTCACTTATTTTAAAAACAGAAGTAGATGGAGAATGGATATTGTGTATTGCGTTCTGCTTTGCTCATCATCATCAAAATCACATGGTTGGTATTTTCTGAGCCTAGTCTTTATTGTTGGCATTAATGTCTGAGATGCTGATAGCACGGCTTGACTGTTTAGTTCCTATAAAATTCACAGAAGTCATGATTCCATAAGTGCAAAATTCACCTGTATCCATATTGGAGGCAGGAAGGGTTTTAATTTTACTAACTGAGTAAAATTAATTTTTCCTCACAAATCATGCAAATTGTACTGTCACAGATGCTTCAGGTACATGAAGTAGCTACACCAAGGAATAGGCTCTCCAGATGAGAGGTGTTCTGTCTTGATGTTTGTCCTGGTCTGGATATGCCTTAGCTATGTAATGCCTGAAATTAGATTCAATAATCCATATTGTGGTATTTATAAATAGTTTGATTTTTAGTGCTCCCAAAAAGCCACAGCTGCTGTCAGCAATTCAGTTAATTCAATGCACTGTTTTGCATTTAGTGACAAAACAAATGAGCCAGAATTAACAGAGTTGGTTGTTTTAGCACTACTTCATTTCGTAGGCACCTCTGATGTGGAAATACACCAGTAGCACTTGCTCCCATCAGGTTGAGTGTCTTTTGCATCATTTGACCCAGGTTTTCTGCTGTTGTCAGTCAGACGTGAGAGGGTAGCAATTATCTACTACAGATACACAGTTTTACATAAAGACATTGAAAGAACCTCTAGGATGGTGGTGGTGCTGATTATGTCAATATTCCTTTGTCAGGTGCCTATTTCCTATCTATTTTATAGCTCTTCTGAAGAGACTGGAAAGGCAAGGAGTTATCACCTATCTGGGTAGCCTCACTGCTTCCCTCCTCTTCAATCCTCCATACAGACAAAAGAGAGGAGCAACATGAAAGAAAAGGAGGTTATGATGTGGAAAACTACCGATTTTTTCCTGCTTCACCCATCCTGCTGTCAGAACTAAATGTTGATATATCATGCACAATTTTCAGTGTACTCACAGAATTTGAAAGTGGGCATATAAAACTCAGCAGGCTATGAAATCAGGAAATTTATAAACTTTCATGCAAGCAGGCGGCCTGTGGCAGGGTGAGACCTTCCATCTCTTCTTGTGAGAAACAGTTACAGCCCCTGCACTCTATTTGCAGGTAAGAAGTCTGTATCATTCTTGTCTTGCAGGAGGGTAAGATGTGGAGAGAGGGAGGCAGACCCCTTGCAGCAAATATTGCACTATCAGCTAAATAGTCACACTATCCAGCTAGACCTCAATGATACAGTGCTTAATTCAAGGCTTGATAGATGTGACTGTACCTAAAGCCAGTATTTACTATTATTGTCACAGCATCCTCTGATGTAGTCTAAATTGCATTATCAGTGAAAAGTATTACTAATTGAGAAGATTCTTGTACATGATGTACATACTAAAGTGCAATATACTGACCAAGTGCTATCTTCTTACAAAGCTAGAATCTGACAGTCTAGTATGGGAATTACATTTCACCTTTACAAGATTTACTTGGTAATTGGAATAAGAAGCATTCACTGCTCATGGTCTCTTTAAAAAACAAACTTCTGTCAAAATTCTTTCCCATGCTTACCTCAGTTACACTGAGATAGAACTTGGAGTTTTCACAGCCTAAATGTCACTAGCCATTTCTCTCCTAGTTACCTCAAGGTACTTTGCTGGATTTCTGCTTCAAAGTTTGGAAGGAGCCTAGAAGAAAAGCACTTGAATAATTGGAGAGAGCCCCCAGAGCAGCTCCAAGGCCCTTGCACAAGCCAGGAGAGACTGCTTGCTTTAGTTCTCTTAAAAACCCTTAGGTGGAAGGGTTTGATGCTTGTGCAGGGCTAAACCTTCAAAGTGAGCAAATGTGAGTCTCATTTGCTAGAGCTTCCATGTGGAAGGCTCCTGTTTCCTGGGATAAAGGGTACTCTGAGGCTGCATGAAACTCCTAAGCAAGTGCAGATTTCGACCTCAATAAGCTGGTCCTGCTGCCAGCATTCCCCGCATACCCATCCCAGGGAGGCCCTCCTCCGTAAACTCCACATGAAAGAGAGCAGACTAAAAGCCTTAGAAAGTGCATCCAGCTTTTTGTTTCCTTTGTCATCAATACAGTGTGTTCTGGTGTCTCCAAGACAACCATGTCTAAAAGGCTGACTGCATCTTTCACTGCTGCTCTATAGCGAGCTTGCAGAGATCGGCTGTGAGGGCCAACCTCTAGCCAGTTTTTAGCCATGTGTTTTCCGGGTAGTGCCTAAGTTACTTTATGTGCTTGTTTTGGTTTCAGTTTTATTGCAAGAATTAAGCTCTGGTTTATCAGATACTGATTTTAAAGATACTGTTTTGGGGTTGTCCCAGCTCATCTTTCTTTGAATAGTTGTAAGGAGCAGCTAGGATGTTTCCAGTAACGCGTGCAACAATGCTGGCTTTCTTTGCATTTCGGGTCCATTCTGCATCTGATAATAGATGCCTTCCTGCCACTGAATAGAGATGTACTGAGTCTTGCATTCTGCCTGCTCTTTTGTTGCCCATGTGTGCCGCCTTCTTGAATGATTACTGGTTTCAAATTTAAGTTGAGAGAGTCAAAATACCTGGTTTTCTGATTTCTGTGTAGTTGTCTTGTCAGTTTGCAGATTTGCAAACCCGCACACTTGGGGGGGGAGGAGGTGATTGCTCACTCATGCTATGTGTTCTCTGAGCAACATCATCACAATCCTTTCCCAGCGTTCAGCTGCCCCAGATCTGTGGCCTCTGTGTCCCTTTCTGTGTAATGTACTTCTCTGCCACTTGCTTAGTGAAAACTGGTTAATGAAATACAGTTCCATGAGGTCAGGGGCTTTGGGAATTACCATTGTTCTGTTTCCTTACAGTTGTCTGGCAGAGAGGCAGAATCCAAGGCATGTTTCTTCCAGCTGAAGTGAAGAGTAGTTAAAGATAATGTAATTATTTGTGGTTTACAGCTGCCACAGTCAAGAACACCTCCCCTTCCCTGCCATGGGCTTTGTCAAGGTAGTTAGCATGGTTAAGCATATGCTTAACTCTTAGAGTAACCAGCTGTTGCTATCACTTCCCAGGATGTCTGGGATCCACAATGCTTAGACAAAAGAAAAAGAAATAAAATTATCTCATAGCAAATTCCAGCCTGAGTAGTGACAATTTTGTTTTCTTGGCAGCCTCAATATACTATAAAGAATATATAGGTAATGTACTGTAAAAATATGGAGATAAACATCTAGATAGATAGCATTTATATATGTTGGGAAATCTTTAAATGGATGCATCATCTTTAATAGTGTTTGTTGTAGCATATTATTTTATTTGTATGTCTGAATCCAGTATCTTAGAGATAAAATTGATTTCTGCAAGCACTGTATTGGTGTACTTAGAAAAGGATAACCAGTGACTTGCCTGTAGACAGTAAGAAAGGACTGTGTGAATAAGACAGCATTGGTTGAGGTATAGTCTGCAACAGAATGAATGAGAGCAAGCTGTGGTGCCTGTGACCGGGGCCATGTCTAACTTGGCAGAAGCATTCTCCCTTGCTTGCATGCAGTTGGTGAGAGCAGTCATGTGTTCCCTTAGTACTGTGTGTAGAAGCATTTCCTCTGGGTTTTTTACCGGGTCTCAGCAGAGCAGTCAAATTGAGAGGCGAGAGGATATGGTATAAAGGAGGAGGAGACTGGGATGCTCTTCATGCTCTGCAGCCTTGATTCCCACACACACACACAAAACCTCTTCCTCCCCTTTTTCTGTTAGTCATCAGAAATTTTAGGAAAAGCGACAGGAGCAAATCCTCCATTGGGTGGTAAAATTCCAGACATCATAAAATGTGTTGGAGCTACTTTTCATTTCCCTAGGATGCAGTCTTGCAGTTCTCCTGCAGACCAAACCCCGCCAAATCAATACCAATGTGGTACTGAGAGTTTTCTGGGATCTACTTGTTTCTCTTTAGCACTTTGCAAGCACAGTGACTACTCTGGAAAAGCTGGCCTTTGGTTGTTGATATTTTATTTATTTATTATCAATTTGAGATGCATGTTCAGAAAGGTTTTTTGTTCAACTTTCAAATGAAATCACAAGTGAAGACTCATGCATTTTTCTGTAGCAGTCTGTTCAATTTTCCCTTTCCTGCCTTATTCAAAGTAAGAATAAATAATACCAAGATTACTTAATGTTTTCAACCTTTGAGGTGGTCTTTTTGGTTTTTGTTTGTTTTTTTTGTTTGTTTGTGTGGGATTTTTTTTCTTGTTTTTGGAGGTTTTTTTCAAAACAGCATGAAATTACATTTCCAGTAGACACCATTCAAGAGTTCTAACTGAGCAGTAGAGTAAATAATACCTAAAAATTGGAGAGGGTGGGGGAACATGTGACTTTTAAAATATTTTCGTAGAGACTTAAATTTTATAAAAACTTGCAAGAACTTAAGGTTGATATGATTGGTCTTACTATATTAACAGGCTGTGGCTGGTTGGTTCAGGCTTTTTAGGTCTTGCTTAAATTCACTGAATTCACGTTCATTAATAATGTGGCTGCCATCCTTTAGTTGTTCAGTTGCACCATAAATAATTTGTTTCATGCGTGTGTAATGTTTTCAGTAAATTGAGTGATGTGGGTGGGCATTGAGTTATGTAATAATGAAGAACTTGAAACTATAGTTAGTTTTAATCTACTGTGCTATCAAAATAATCTGTACGTGAACTTACTTTCCTCTGAGTTACTGTTCTAAGTTGCATTTAATAATCACAATTCATAATCTGTTAAATTTTTGATAATTTCAGTGTTTCATGTTTAATGTTTTCATTTGGATTGTTTCTCTGTAAATGGATCGGTATTAGCTGAAGCCAACTTCTTCTATGATGTAAAAATTTACAATTGACTTCAATTTTAGGAGTTTTGACAAAAAATGCTCCTTTTCCTAGATAAATTTTTTTGGGGGGGGAAGATAACTGATTATTTCAGGTTAGTATGAAATTATTTCCTGTTGTTACCAGCTGTGTTACGATTTCTTATTTTACATGTACTAGTGGTACAGCATAAGCTACACAATGGCCCACAAATAAACTTCACAAATCATGCTTCTATTTTTATCATCAGTAATGCCTGTAGTGGGCTCTGTCATTTAACTTCTGCCTTGCTGTAAATAAAACTATTTTTCAGCCATATGTCACTTCCTTAAACTTGCCATGAAAATCTTTAGCCTGAGAGAGATTTTTCTCATGAGGAATCTCTGTGGCATTGTGGTTTGCTGTGAAGGTGAGGGCAGATTCTTGCTCCATTTGTAAACCTTTGCAAAAACAGCTTGCTAAGTGGTTCTGGAGGAATTTGTTTGCCTGCTTTCTGTTTGCTTTTGAACTGGCTTGCTTAGCACTCTTGCTGGAAGTGTTATGTGGAATAATTGGGGAGAGAGGAAAGAGAGAAAAAAAAAAATAAAGTGCCACATGTAGCATAGAATTTGGTGGACTTGATAAAGAAACAGACCTAAGACTGCGAATTTCCCTGGACACCCATCAAGTACAAACATTTTTGTAGCTTTTACTGCCCAAGGCAAGCTGCAAAGAATTGCCACCCCTCCTAGTCAAAAGCCACTTGCACAGTAAACGAAATAGTCACTAAACAATTTGCTGCCCGTAGTATTTTGGTGACCTGCGTGACCCCTTGTCCCACCTGCATGGCACAGCTCTGCCTGCAGCAGCGTCCCTGCGGAATTCAGGGCTACAGCGTTTGGGTGGCGTTTGGCATCACCTTCCTGAGCTCCATGTTTGTGGGTCAGAGCGTAAATTCCTCATCTGAGCAGACTGAGATGCCTCTCTTGCCTGGGAAGACAGAGGTTTGTATCAATTACAGGAGGAGCAGAAACTGCTTGTGTATAGGCTCTGGTGGTGCTTTCCCTATGCAGTGTGAAACCGCCCAGCTCAGCTGTGGCACCAGAAGCAGGGGATCCTCCTCACCTCTTACTCCACTTCCATCTGCAGGGAAACTCCTCCTGTTTGGCCAGGGAGTGATGTTCCTTGGGGTTATCCAGCAAAGCAGCATTAAGGGGGCAGGGATAAGCTCATTCCCTGCCTCCTTTTTTTGATGGTTTTATTTACCTTAGATCGTGTTTCATAGTAGCTGCATTTGAAGCCCTTAAAAAATTTGGGCTGTTTTTTTTGTTGGGGTGGGGTTTTTTTGTTGGTTTTTTGTTTTTTTTTTTTTTTTGGTTTTTTTGGGGTTTTTTTTTGTTTGTTTGTTTGT
This sequence comes from Agelaius tricolor, assembly GCF_023055355.1. NCBI lineage: Eukaryota > Metazoa > Chordata > Aves > Passeriformes > Icteridae > Agelaius > Agelaius tricolor. The sequence continues at coordinate 50,696,568 of NW_027269262.1, read as the reverse complement.
TTTGGGTTTTTAATTATCTATTGTAAGAAAAGGAAATAGTCAAACCATTACTATATGTGCATGATGTTTATGAGCAGATGAGAAATGCAGATGTGGTCCAGTAAATGTAGTAAAGTACTATATCAGGAAACCTAAATGCACCTTTTAAAAACTTGGTCAATTTAATTTTGGGAAACAGTGATAATTAAAAACACAGCATTAAGTAGTATCAAAACTGTGTTTAGTTCTGATGAGCCAGTTCTCTAATTCAAAGTTATGTATATGTTTGTTGACCAGGCCTTCTAAACGTTTCTCAGACTCAGATGAAAAAAGGAAAGGACAAAGTCACCTTTTTTTACTTTAATAAGAGAACTCTCAAATCTCAGCCTTCTGCAGCTGATGACCACAGTGAAGAAAAGTATCAAATATTAGCAAATATTTCAAACATAAAATGTGCTATGTGACTGAGAAGACATTCTTAGGAAAAGATGCACCCTGTCCATTTTTATCTAGAGAAATTAGATTTCTTTTTTGATCTTAAGCATCTAGTTTTTCCATCAGATAAATGAAAATCACAAGCTCACCTGTGCTTTTGACCTGATGAGACTACAAAGAAAGAATGGTTCTCTTTGACGAGAGAACCATTAACACACATTGACACAGATCATATTAATTTATTTTTTTCTAAATAAAACAACAAAGATTTCAGTACATAGTTCAGGTGGTGACAGATTTTCAGGACAGTATTTTGAGAGTAATGTTGTGTTCCCTCATGCATTTCTTAATTACTTCAGTATGACTTTCAAATTTTTCTTTACAGACTTTGTTGCTGATTTCTGATTCTTTTGTGGAAGGCTTCTGAACTTAGGTCTTGCCTGCTTTTTAGAATTAATTTAAGAATAGTTTCTGACTTCATTGTAAACACAGCATGAATTGTGTTTGCTCTTCATCCATCATTAGATAACATCATCTCTAGTTGTAAAGGAGAGAATGCATTTAATAGAATAGTGGAAAGAAGTGATGTGTCCAATGATGTCGTCCCCTAAAATACTTTGAGTTAAGCTTTTTCAGGTAAGGAAGATGTTTTTGTTTAAGACATTGCTGTTTGTCTTGGCTCTGCCACCCTGCATCAAGATTTTGGGAAGACCATTGTGTCTTCTACCTTTAGAGACTTTTCCTATTCTCAGTTTCCATCTTCCCCATTTGGGAGAACGATAGAACAAGCACCTACTTGGCAATAGTACTGCCCCGAAAAACATGGACACATTTTATGGCAAACACCTTTAAAAGACATGTAGTTGAAAAATGTGAAGGCAGAGAATAGGGTTGTGTCATGTGTAAGAAGGTAGGCTGAGAAAAGAATGGTGGAGTCAAGCTGTATTAAGGATATTAATTAATACCAGAACAAGTTGACATTGCAGTACTTGGCGAAAGTGCAGAAATCTGCTGGATCTGGAGGTAAACTACTGTAAAACCAGAGTTGTGTAGCGTAGAGAGACATGAGTCACTTGAATGTGATTTGAAGACAGAACTGAATAAAATTACTGATTTTTATCACAGGGGCTTGTTGAGAGTAGCACAGATAAATCACAGCTCAATGACTAAAATTTCACGTCTCAGGTTCTGTTACCTTGGCCCTCAAAGAAAAATTTGAATTGTGTATTGGAGACATCCAGCAATAAAAGAGTTAAGGAAAAAACATGTAGATTGGTTATACCATTTGTTTTTAAAATCTGTAAGTTATGGCTATAATGTACAAAATGCCAACAGATGTACATTAAAAATGACATCTCTGCATTTATAAAACAAAAAAAATCCACACTGTAATGAACTTTATAAATTTTTGACTTGTAATAAGGAACAGCAGCCATGTTGTGTGCTTGTGAGCCAAAAATCTGATTAATTTTCCCCAAATGCCTTTCTCCATACCCAGGGTACCGTATGTATTTCATTTGTGGCATCATGTGTATGTTCCTTGATTTTTTTTTTTGATTTATGACACTACTAAGCATGAATCTGTTAAGAACTTCACATGAATGTTATTACTTTATGACATCATAGTATGTTGCTTTTTGTAACATCCTTAAGTTATGTACACAGTACCACAAGGATTATTGAAAAATGGACTGGACCTCAAAATGAAGATCAATTTTCAGTGGCTCTTTGCTTTCCCTTGGCAGCATATCAAAGCAAAGTAATAACATTTCAGTGCCAGTATTTTAAAATGTAGCTCAGATGTTTATTGTAAGGTCAGATCTGTTCCGTTTCACTTGCTGCTTCCTCCTGCTGTGGGAGAGGCTGCTTTTAGTTTGCAGAAATCCATTTCTCATGGGAAGGTGAGCTTTAGATACCATGATCTTGAGCTCTGAGAGGCAAATCAAAATAACACATCACTCATTTACTGCAGGCATTGCCTAACTTAATAAGAGTTGTTCTGGACGCCGAGTGCTCAGCTGAGATGGGCAGATCAAATTGATTATATTGCTTGCTAACCTGTCTGATTACCTCATCAGAGTGTTGCACCAGCCATGTAGAATCTCTCCACTGGCAGGAAGGTCTTCAGTGCAAAGACTGTGAGCAGCCTGTCCAAACAAAGCTGAAAATGTGATTCCATGTGTTCTGGATAGTGCCTTTTGGGCAACTACTGAGCCTGTGTTTGCAGGCTCTCAGGCTGTGTTCCTTGGGAGCCTCCTCCCGAGGGTAACTGAATTCCTGACCTTTACTATAAAATGGGGTAGGATGATGTGAATATGGATCTACAGTCCAGTTAAAATTTGCACCTTTTAATAGAAAATACAAAGTAGTGGAGAATACCTGCACTAAAATTACTTGCAATGAATAGAATACATTTAGCTTTAGGGGCTATTTTTTTTTTTTATTTTCAGGGTGTGCATGTGCAAGGGGACGGTTTGATTTGTAGCTTTTTGTGATTGATTAGTTTGTGGTTTTCAGGGTGGGTTTTTGTTTTAGTGGATTTTTTTTTCTTTTTTTGTTGGTTTTTTTTTTTAACTTCCTAGAGCACAGCCCCAAATCTTAGTGAAATAGATCCTAAATATCACTGCAGAGACTCCAGTCCTTGCCCATGGATGCAGACTGGCCACAACTGCATGCAGCTATCTGTCAGTTCCCTCAGACAGAGGTGAGAGGAGAGAGCAGTTTTTTATCTGCTACTCATGAACTTCAGACTCCCAACATCCGATGACAGGTTGCTATTTCATGCTCTGCAGTTTTGTTTCAACAGAAACTCAGTATGCTGTTTCACTGAATGACTTTGTGTTCTCCCTGTTGGTGACACTATTGCATTTATGGACCAAAAGTATATTCACATGCACACAAAGACACATCTGGAGGATCGCATTAGAGAGGAACTGTGCATCATGCACCAAGTAAGAAAAGAATTTTGCCATGAGTAACTTTAACAGACTTTCAGACAGATCATGAATCTGCTTATATTAGCCATCAAAGCACAGCATTTCAGTGATTTTTGCACAAGATGTTCATGGTAATGCTTATCCTAAGGAGAAATATCTCTGGTTCAGCAGTCATTACTGTAGAACACACTGGATAGTATTTTCTGAAGTATACAGCAAGCATAGCATGGCTTTCTTTATTCCCTTTGCAAATTGGCTTTGTTTTTTGGGAAGAGGAATTGAAAAGAGATGCTTGTTCTCATGAGTGAATGCCACAGGTGTCTTTTTGAGGAATTCAAACATTTGAGGAAAATTGAGAAGAATACAGATGGCAGTTGAAATAGCCATTGAAATGTTAAAATGTTTATTACAATGGGGCTTTTCCATTCAGATTCCTTTTGGAAATGAATATTTAGTATTCTGGTAAGCAAAGCAAGAAGTGCCTTCTATTGGAATAACACAGTACTTGGGTTTCTAAAGGAAGATTTAGTTCTATTTTTGTGATGGATTGAGTCTGCAAGTTGCTGAGTGTTTCCATTGTTCAGGTATTTGTATTACATTTGATTCATGTAAATGTTAGACGTTATCCAATTTTCACCTTGTACCTAGGACTCCCAGACAGGGAGCAGCCCTGTTATACCAGTTGCTGTAGAAATAATCCCCAGACACAAGGGATGCAGTCTGGGCATTTGGAGGGTGTTGCTGTGTAATCTTTGCTAAGAAACTTAGAATGTTGTGACTAATAATTGAAAAATTAAGACTACATAAAGTGCAACAGCTCAGTGCTTCTCAGCAAAATAGTCTTGACTCAGACAGTAATAGGTTAATTGCCACATCCAGAAATGAATCCTAATGATTCCCTCTAGGAGCCATTATCACATGTGGGGTTTTCATTGAGATATTTATAACTGTAGTCTTTTGGTCTCAAAGCTCATGTAACTGTTCAATCCAGCAAAGGGGTTCAGAAAGGTAATACCCTGCTCTCATCCTTAGGCTTTGCTAAAAGTAGAATTTTTAGTTCTAGTTCAATCAGTCAAGCCCCTGCTATTTTCAGGCATTATTCCAATCTAACACAATTTGAATGTTAAGTGTCTTGTGTTTTGTGCTCACAAGGCCCACAGGAAAGTCTAGACACACCAAAAAAAAAAAAAAAAAAAAAAGAAAAAAGCTGCATTTATCATAGGAAGAGGATCTTCAAATATATCAGAAGATCCGTTCTTTTTCTTCTCTGCTCTTCTGTGACTAGACTGAATCATGATTGTAAAACAAGAGTCTGTTCAGCCAGGTCTGTCTCTTCTCTTTCCACCTGGAATAAATTGCATAAATTTGCACAGCATTGCTTTGGCATAGAATCCTGAAGTATGTCTTAATTTTGCAGTACTGAAAGTTCCCTCTTTAATGAAGTCTGTCTGTATTTCTTTCATTTGTCTGCAAATTGTATCCAAGGATTTATTTTCTTTTTCCCCTTCCTATATTAATCCTGGTACCATGTTGTGCTGCTGTCATGCTTGTCTGCATTTTGCTAAGAAAATGGTTTTTTTAATCTTTTTTTTTTTCTCCTGGTGTGATGCCTCTTTTATTTCTGTCAATTCTATTACTGTCAGTCTGAATTTGAGGGGATTATCTGAGCCTCGTAATTTTGTAATCACTAGACAAGATATTCAAAAAACAGTAAAAGATCTTGAAGGAAAGTAGCATCATGTAAATTTTGACTTACACTGTGCCACATGTACACAAGTAACCTCATGTTGGTCATTCTAATGAGTTTGCACTGTATGGTGCAGTCAAACATGAAGCAACAGTGTTACTTCTGCTTGCAGCCAGTGTTTGTCTAATTTACCTACAGTCAGGAGGGCCTTACATGAAATAGAAAAATCATTTGAAAAGACTCAAGTCTGAGGTCCTCACTCTGCAGCATAGACACAAAAAGTCCAAGTTGCTCCTCCTCTTTTGTTTTTCCTTTTGATACTTGGCAACTTTGCAAGGATGGGTGGTTTTCATCTCATTGAGAATAGTGTTTAGGTGGTCAACCAAGAAGATAAAAATAATTAATTGTTTGAGAGCATTCACCAAGTGCCAGTTGCTAGAAGGTATTCCAGCACTGGACTTTTTTCTGATCATTGGACTCATTTTAGCTCTTGAGGAAAAAATTCATAATGTATGTACATATTTTTTTTCATGGACTGATGACAACATTAAGATACCCCTATGATGTTGCCGTGTTTTAGGTGAGCTTCCATAGTCAGCAGTGTCAAGTAATTTCCTACATATTTCTAATTAGATCTAATTCTAATGCTGGTGGTTCTTCACTTATTTTTAAGGCATCTGCACACATTATTGGATTGAGGGGGATTGTGAGGCATATTCAGAGAGATGCTATAACAAGATTCTATGAACAACCTAAATAATAATCTTAAAATATGTGAAATCAGGCATCTTCCTGATAGTTCCCTTGCTATTTTCCCCTCTTTAATGGTAATCAGTTAATTAGCATGTCACCTTAGCTATTTTAAATGTTGAAAGCAGCACACAGAGGGAGTGAATACTCATTTAGGGGTTACTTTCACCCACAGGTACTCCCTCATAATATGATAGATGTTGTCATCTTATTGCACAAGTTCCATACCTTCTTGGTGATGTCTCATAGGCAGCTCCTTACAGCACTGACTCCTTCTTCTTCACAGCACAGCCAAAAAAAACTCCAACTCTCTCCTCACCCAGCTAACCCACTCTTTTATAGCACTCATCCTCATTGGACACAGCTGTGGCCTGTCAAGGGCAGCCTAATCTTTGGTGATTAGTACAGCTGCAACTCCTCAGGTGTGGGATTACCTTCTGCACTATCTTTATTTTCTTACATTCTATCCCTCCACAGATGGATGTGCAACTTTTTGAGTTCTCTGCTTTGTTATGGGTAGCACTACTGTGGCCTGGCTGTGAAATACTCTGTACTAGCCTGCACCAGTCACCAAGAGCTTTTTCTGAATTTTAAGGTCAGATATCTCTGTTTAAGAATAATAATGATGAAAGCCTGAAGTCTGACTAGATACTGTTAAGCCAACTAGTTTTCTGCCTGAGGCCTACTGGACATTATCCAGTGATACTATAATCCTTGGGATTTATGGTTTTTATTGTTATCTAACCACATCAGTGTAAATACTGCTGGGCTGTCTCTGCTGTTTCTTCCACCCCCTTTGGCAACTGGCAGGTTTCTTCCCCTTGTTTAATACAAAAGCACAGTGTTCAAGCAGGGTAGTTTTTCACCATTATCCATTTGCTAAGGAAATGAGCATCCCTGGGTTACTGGGAAGTTCTGCTTTGAGATCAGGCATGCACAGCAAAATGCAGACAAGCTCTTTGCTGTGGGGATGCTACTGCAGTTGTGTCCATGTCCATTGGCTGGAAGGTTCTCCAGGTTCCCCCCAGAGGATAACAGCTTTCATCTTTTAGCAAAGAAGCAGTGCACAGAGCTGTCACAGCAACAAGAGTATGACTAAGGACCTTTTAAAAGTCATAAAGAATAATTGCAGCTTTGGAAAATTAGACTGTAGTATGCCCAGAGGAGTGACATGTGGGAGAGTGACAAAAGCCACCAGTGTTGGGCAGACCAGACAGAGGAAGGAAGGAGGGGAGGGGAAGGGAAGGAAGGAAGGAGAGGAAGATCTGTATTGGTGTTTGTGGAGGGTCGTTGCATTCAAATGTGTGCTGGTTTGTGAAGCTGCAAGGAGGGTTTAGGAAGGGTTGTCCCCTTTCCCCTTGAAGCATCCATAGCCACATGGGAGGGACTGCTAAATATGATCTCTAGAAACAGGTGGTATCCTGGAGTATGCAGCAGAATACAAAATATTAAGCGTTTCCACATCTGCTTCAAGACTTTTTTTTTTTAATGGATTGTTGAAAGGAGTGCTGCCATTTTGTCAGTGCTGGGAATTTTTGTTTGATGCAACGCAATTCAAATACAACACTCGCTTCTGCCTGAGCAGTCCTGTAATTTAATGAGAAAAATCCCTAATTTTATTTTGTTGTATTTCTTTTCACGGTACAAAGTGACACATTGCCTAAAAGTGATATATGCTTCTCTCCTATGTTTTGTTGTTGTTCCTAAACCCCTTTTAGTGCTGGGGCTTAAGCTGCTGTTTAAAGCTGCTGACTGATTGAATTTATAAAATAGATCATCAGCTCATTTGTAAGTATGCACCCATTTGATATTTCAGCAAGTTCTGGCTTTTTACAGAAACTGTAGGTGCCTGGATATTCAGTTTGTTAGTTAATTTGTTTATTTTTGTAAAGACAGCCTCCCATGATCTTTCTTCCTAGGTGTGCTCCAAGCCTAAGCTGCAGCCTGAAATTAGCAATGCTTTGACACCTCAGCAGCTCTGTCAGGAGCACAGGTGAAAGAGGGGACAGGAAAAATGGGAGCATCAGGGAATAAAGTAAGGTTCTTTAAACTAGAAAACAGAACACCTGTAAAGGCAGGGAGAAGGAACAATAAAGAAGAAAGAGAAGAGAGCTAGGAGAAAAAAAAAACTTGAAACCTGAAGCCTGAAAAGACTTCAGGCCAAGAACAGTTAGCATAGAGAACATATAAAAGCATCTATTCTCTATTCTCACTTTCCTTATTGCTAGTGAGGGAAAAGGAAAAAAAATAAAAGAGCTAACTTTTTTGGCATTTTCTAAAGATAGAATAAAAGGAAAAGCAGCTTATCCAGTTTTTTACTAGATATTTAAGTCATTACTGTAGCACAAAAACTGCCCTTTAATTGCTGCACTGTAATTGTAGGTATTTGTTTCTTACGCTGCTTAAGGTCACATAAAAACGAATAGAGGTAAAAATAGGTTTGTGTTAAGTGCCTCAATTTTGAAAGCATTTTCTGCTAGCTATCTGCAGAGACAGTACTTTCCCTTTAGTCTCCTGGTTTGACTGTTCAGTAGATACATTTTTTTAATTACCAAATTGGATTTTAGCAGGTGTAGTCAGTTGATGCATTATGGGTATAAGAGATTAGTGTTTAATCCTTCTTTTTATTACTGTGTAGAATGGTGTGCTTGGGAAAGTATTAAAGGTGCATTGCATACTCCAGAGTACAGAAATGACATTTATTACTGAGTTTTCTTTCAGCTAGCATCATTTAGAAAAAAGCTGGTGCAGAACTCTGCAGGGGCCTATAGGCTCATCTATAGTGAAACTGCCTTAATACAGAGTGGAGGAAAATGGAAAGAAACCTCTTTGTGTTTTAAAACAAAAGCAGTTGTCGAAATACAAGAACTTTCCCTCTTGAAGATGATTATTCTCTTTTTCTACATTTTACTTTTTCGAAAATAAAGACAAAAGGGATGTGAAAAGCACAGATCTTTGTGCCACTGAGTGGTAGAGGCAAAGACTGAAAAGGGTCAGTGAATCAGATATAATTTGGACTCTGTTTGAGATACCAGTCCTGTGTTTTGCTGATGGCTGGTATTCCTGTACTGAAAAGCTGCAGAGGATTTCTATCGAATAGAAAGAACATTATCCCCATTTTCATTCTGGCATGCCTGTTACGACTTTGTTCTGTAAACAAAGAGGATTATGGGAACTGGAAACTAGATGGCATTTTATTAAAGAACTGTGTAAGTCTTTCCCTGTGAATGCAAGAATTAGGCAGACTGGTGGTAGCTACCTGTGAAAGAAAATACTTTAAAAAATAGACCTTAATGTTTGAATTATTAGGGCTCATAAAGAGGCATTAGGGTTCATAAGGCCTCATGAATGTAGGAAGGAGCTTTAGTATTTCCCAGTTGTACCTTGCAACAAAATACTTTAAAAGAAAAACTTTCACAGTAATTGTACAAATTAGGAATGAAAAAGAATATGTTGCAGAAATAGGGAGAGGGAGATTTATGTCCAGTGTTCTTCTGTCATGTGGACTGCCAGATTGCTTTGGAAGTATGTTATTTTGGGAAATGTACATATTTATCCATTTAGAACTAGAAGTTCTAAATGGATAGGGCAGGAGAAGAGAGAATTGCACTGAGTCATAGTTGTGGTAACCAGTACAAATTACTTTTACCAGCATAACATGCAACTTTTATAAAAACTTAGGGTTTTTGTACAGTAGACTACTTAACATCCTGTTTCCCCAGAGTAAAGTCATACATCGGTACTAGGTTTTACCTAATGCCTGCTGCAGATCACTCAAACTGCTTTCAATTAATGAAAAAAGTGTACAGTATGAATTAAACCTAATTCTTGCAAATCACCTTTCCTTTTAATTATTGCTTTCCTAACTGAATAGACAATAAGCAGACAGTTCAGCGTGGAAAAGTGGGAAGTTGAGCTGCTGTTAGTCAGATCATGAAACACCTAAGGTTGGTAAATAGCTTGAATACATCCTCAGTTTCACCTCAGTTGAAACCTTCTGATTTGACACCTCTTCACCACTTCAGAGCCTCATAACCAGGCTTGCCCATGGAACCAGGCTGTAAAGATGTTGAAGACAAGTGTAAATAGGATTTAGAAGCAAATGGGCCGTATTTGGCCCTCAGTAAGTGGCAAAACTCCAGTTGGGCTTGCGTGACCTGCCGAAGCAGCCCTCTACTCCAAGTGGGCTGGGGTGGCAGAACACAGGGCTCAGCACAAGGCACAGGTTCTCAAAAGCAATTATTGAATTAGCAGGCTTTGGTAAGTAGCTGTCTTTTGACAGCCAGCTTTCTTTTCAAGTGTCACAGCTTGGTTAGTCCAGCAAGGCTCAAAATGAGTAGCGCTTTGAGATTGTTGGATGGTCTGGAGTATGGGATAAACTACAGGTCATAAATATGAAAGCAGAGAAGAAAAAGGGATTAGGAAAAAAGACTAGAAGAAACTTTTAGAAACAATGCTGGTGTATGGAAATATCTCTAAAGGATATAATGTCAAATGGAATTACAGTACAGGTAGGGAAATGCCATTGCCTAAAGTAACCTGATTATATTTCATATTTATTTTGACTCAGTAATTTCTGTAGCTAATATTCTCAGTTTGCAGATGCAAACAACATTTTTCTGGCTGATGTAGACAACCCATCAGACAACTGATCAGAAAATCAGATATTAAATAATACTTAGTAAGATTTCAAGATGGTTTCAGAAAGTTCTAAAATCAGACTAAATTGAAGGTTGGTGATGGAAAAGGCAAGTTAGAATGTATTTTAGTTCTTTGTGATTACAACAGTTTGCCAGGATGTCAAAAACCCAGTTCTTTTGAAGGTCATCTATAATTATAGTAAAGGATGTCTCATGGGCATTACACATGCCACTCCAACAAGCCATGAACTGAAATATGAGCATGTGCACTATGCCAGTAGGACTAACAGATCATCTTACAGATACAGAAGTAACCAGTATGAATAAATTACTAATTTATAAAGTAAGAGCGGGGAGGGGGGCATTATATGGGGTTTCTCGTGTAGTTTTCTCCTGCTTCTCTCTCTGAGAAGTAAAGACTTGTTTAATACTGAGTGTTCTTGGAGAGTGTTCAGATATTAAATATGCAGATGGCTAGACAGTTCAAGCAGAATGTTTCCATATAGTTTCTCCATCTGTCAAAGGTAAAAGTGGTATCTAGTAGGTAGTTGTACCTAAGATACTTCCTTATTCTGTTTATTTTGTCTGTTGCAAAAAGAATCCCAAGTGGATGAAATAGCTGTAGGTTTTCTGTTTTATGATGCATGCTCTTAACTGTATTGCTGAAGTACGCATTGTTAGCACTTGGCATTTGTTGCAGTTTTCCATTATTTCTACTAAGTGAGCCTTTGCCTTGAGGTTGCTGCTTAGGCATTGAGAAGAGCATTTCAACAAATTTACAGAAGGAAACACACTCTAGTGTGCTTATATGCATGTGGATGTTATCTGGATGTGAATTGAATTCTTTTCTAAGTGCAGAAAATCCAGATGGCAAACTCAGTCTCACGATCAAAACGGGTAATGAAAGTTATGTATTAATGTTCTATGTTGCACATGAATATATATGTTCATGAAATATTTTACAGTGGGCTATATTTTTAACAGCAATTTTTTTGCTCAGTCCTTGTTTGGATCAAGTAATTCTGATATTATTTTCCTAGGACAAAAAGAGCAGAAGCACGTTGGCAAAAGAGTGCAAACCAACATGAGTAGCTGTATTTTACAGATACTATGAATCATTCATCTCATTAGACCTGAGCAGGAGTGGTGGTGATCTCTAGTGCACTTTAAATGAATTTGCATGTCTAGTTCTTAACGTTTTGTACACTACACATGTATGCACACGTTGTAATTACTTCCATGCAAGAGTGTTAAACTGAAAGCTTCCTTTAATATCATGGAGCTGTAGACTTTCATTTTACAATGTTGTAGTCTCAGAGGTCCTCTTCTATTCTTTACTTAATAGAATATACTTGCCTTGTTTTTAAGACAAGAAAAGACTCAAATTAGGAAATTAATGGTCTTTTGTCTTAGGGTATAATATTTAATGATAGTCATAAGCTAATACTAAATACAATTTTTCTTCTGTTTAAAGACCCTACATTTATAAACCCTTGTGCACAGCCCTATTTCGAGCCTGTGAACTGAGTGCATTTACTCCCATGTTGCATATTACCACTTTTATATGACCAAAAGTATTCTCTAAAATTGAAACAGTTATCTTTGATTGAATACTTCCTAGGGCTTTCAAATAATATACTTCTAAAAAGCAAATACTTTCAGAAGATGCACAGGATACTCAAAAATCCATGAGTTATTTTTACAGATTATGTTACTCTTACCTGATCATTTATGCAGAGTGTTATGAAAAAGCAGTAAAATCAGATACTTGATTACTCTTTCTCTTGCATATTAAGTTACTAAGATTCTGCAGATGATATCTAGTTAATCTTTTTTTTAAGTGGAAAAAAAAAATCTGTGATTGATCTGTCAACATAAAGTGACTTGTGGAAAGTATGCCTCCCTTTCCTGTGGTTTTTAGAAAAGAACAGGGTTGCATAAGCAGTCATTATTCACAGTAAAACAAACAAAAAAAATATTTCCTGTAGCATTTTTGCAAAAAAAAGTCTTTGCCTGAAAACCTACTGTCAGAAATCACTCTTTGTTCATACTAGTTGAACGCTGAAAAATGAAGCAAAGTGATCTAAATCGAATTTACAAGACTGATAGCCATGTGTTTGGGGGGAGAGTAGCTACTGCACAACCTGTACTCTGTCAAGGGAATTTAATTATAGATGGTTATACTTGACTATAATTCGTTAATGTGTGCTCCTTGCAAAGGGAGAATAATTCTCACATTGACAATTTTATATGTTTTTACCAGGATACTGTCAGAGGAAGGGATTTTCATTGAATTTCATAATACAGTTGCCTTGGGGAAGAATATCAATGAAGTGGCTAGCAGGGTGGTTTTTCTGTTTTATTTTTGTGCTGCTGGAGTCTGTATGTAAGGAGATAGGGGAAAAGAAATCTTCTTCTTTATGAATTTGAATATCTAAAATAGGAACATATTCTGTTACTGTGCAGTAGTTAGGAAATATTTTTATAAAATATTGTTGTGATATCTTGCTCTTTCAGACCATAATGACAAATATTCATTTTAGCTTTCACCTTTTTGAGAAACAGTAATGATCAAAGTTTAGATTAATCTTCATTCTCTTTCCCACTCTTGTACTTTTCAGAAGTAAATCTGAGAAAAACCAGAGATAGAGCTGGCTCTAGAACTGTTTGTCCTTTTGGTCAAGACACATTTTTGAAAAGCAGATTTTGAAAGCAGTTGTAGCTGAGATGAGATGAGATGAGATGAGAGGTTAGCAGAGTCACAGAGCTATGGGTTATGTTGCTGGCTGCTGGTTTTTTGTTTTTTTTTTTTTTTCTTATGTGAACTGTTTCTGAGAGGTTTGTTTGGGAACAGTGGTGGCATTTTAAGGATGCCCAGCTTCCTCCATGCTTGAGGTCTGAGTTGTCTGTGCCTCTGTAACCAAGTACAAATAGCACTGTTTAATAGTCCATTAATTAGTCATTAAATTCTTTTATTGTTAAACATAGTGACTTTGGAGTAAGCTGTTCTTGGACATCTTTTTATTTCTGTGCTGGGCAAGAATTACAGAATTAGGACTGTGATAATTTCTACATACTGGAGTAGTTGCTTTAAGTAGTAGCTTTGTATTCTTGGCTTAGAGTCATGCATGTTCTCATTTGGCTGTAGCATTTCAACCAAGTGTTGCAGTGAGCTGACTCAAGCTGCAAGGCCCATGTTGAAAAAAGCAGGGGGTCAATGGGATGGTTAACATCTGGGAACTGGAACTTCTGCCTGCCAATTTTCTCCTCCCATGTTACCTGCAAAACAGAGGATCTGACATCTCCAAACATCTTCAAACTCTGTGATCTGTCTGGAAAGAGCACTATCCCTGCCCAGTTCAGCAAGATCACGATTAAGAAGGTTGATGCTGTATCATTTATTTAGAGTGGTGCTGTGCTTTGTCTCCTTTTTTTATCTGATGCACTCTTTTAAAATACAGTCTTTTCTGTCAGGAGAGGGAAAATGGGGGATTCTGGATAACTGAAAGGGTGCAATAAGGAAAGAAATTTAATCAGTCATGTGAACATCAGCCTGGTCCTTAAAGTTCAAATACAAAAAAGTATGATTCTTCTTTGTACCTTCCTGAAAACAGTGCATTACAGAAGAAAGCACATGATGCATGACATTTAGTAGTGATTTTTCTTGAGAGGGACCTTTAGGTTTTGAAGCTAAATAGTTTTTGCATGGTTTAGCACAATATAAAAAGTGCAATAACTGAAATGAGGCATAAAGCCTCATTTCATCTTCATCTTCACTATGTGGATTTCAGCACAACCTTCATAATGGTATTTTGCACTTCTATTGCCCATACAATCAAAATACTTCATAATGCTTTGGAAACGTTAAAGAGTGATCATTGGTTATAAAAGCACACTTCCATTTTTTTACTTACTATTATTTGCAGTAACCCAGAAGATAACTGATGGTGAAAAGAATTGGGTAGATATGGCAGTAACCTGTTACCAGTTCTGTTTTGTGGACAGCACATCATTATCTCTACATTCAGTTTTCCTGACTTCTTGTTCCAGTGTGTGTCTTTCAGACACAACAAAAGGAAGGAGGGAGGAGGGAATTAAACAAGAATAGGTAATTCCTAAGTAGATAAAGGGACATGTGTGGTACAGAACATAGCTTAAAAAAAACCCAAAAACAACCCAAAACCCCAAACAAACAAACAGAAAAACCCAAACCAAAAGAAAAACTCAAGGTCTTTAACTTAGGTTTTCTTTGTGAGGCATTTACTGCCTCCTCCATCTTGTCAATGAGGGACAAGGAAACTCAGTCCCAGAGCTCATAAGAAATCTTCCTGAGATGGCACAGCTGAATCACAGGCTGATGTGGGCACAGAATTTAATATTCTTAACATACTTCAGGGTTTCTGCCTTACCCCCACTAGCAGCGAGAACGTGCTGGAAACACAGTTGTGTTTGCAGTTATGATTGCAGTGTAATAAAATTTTTTGAGCATTTTTAATGACTCAGCTTGACTAGATCTTTGCGAAGCTTGAGATGCAAACCCAACTAGCAACTGACTGAAGTGTACCTTAGGACATGGAAGGAGTTGGTTTTCTTGCTGGTTTGTGGGCAGGAGACTGTTCCTGTCTAGGGTTAAAATCTCAGCCTAGCAGTCCACAGAAGAATATCATTGTTATGTGGCAGGGACTGACTGGTAAAGTACAAGTCCTAACTTGTAACTGCATGTGATAGTAGCAGCTAAGCATCTCTGCTTTTGATATTGTTCTTAGTGCATTGATGTCACAGTAAATTCAAGTGGGCTGCTTTTTCAATTTTGTTTTGTTTGCCATTTTATGTCTGTTTTACAGTGAGGTTTCGAAGCTGTGATGGAAACAAAAAAATACACTTTGGTAGCAGTGAGCCAGAAGATTTCAGAGTAGGTGAGGATGGTGTGGTCTATGCAGAGCGAAGCTTTCAGCTTTCAGCGGAGCCCACGGAGTTTGTCGTGTCTGCTCAAGACAAGGAAACCCAGCAAGAATGGCAAATGAGGGTGAAGCTAACCCCTGAACCAGCCTTCACAGGGGCTTCAGAAAAGGTAAAACAAGAGCTTAATGCAGCCTGTATAAATGTATCTCCACAAAGAGGCATAAAAATAGAGGTTTAATTTTGCCTGTCATACACCTCTCCATGAACCAGCTTATTAATGGACACCTAGTGCATGCAAAGCTGAAGCTTTAGAAGGAACTTTGATCATCTTTTATTCTGTAGTTTTGCTAAGGCATGAAAAGACATGCCTATTTAACTATATAGGATTCTTTGTGTTTGAGCTTTTTGTTTGTATAGCTTGAGATTTATACCTGAATTTAAGTCTCCCAGCCATTTCTTTATTTTAAATTGCTTGAAAGTATTATAGTATTTATTCAAGTGGTTAAATATAACCGCAAAATAAACAAATCTGTGATAGAATGCATCAGTCACATTTATTAGATGGGAACTGTAGATTTACAGCAGTAAGTAGGAAAGCACTTCTGGCAGGGAATATTGGCTTTGTCGTGTCCCGTCATAATCAAATTGGAGATTTTAAATTATTCATGATTCCAGCACTATTTGGTAAGGAAGATAGTCTCCCTCTGCTGGAAGCTGCCATAGGATAAACCATGTACTGTAACAAAAATCAGACCTAGCAATGTGCAATTAGCAATGTGTTTACTTTAGAAAAGCATATTAGTTTGTTTACCTTTTTCTGTCATATTACCTGTTGCCTACTGTTTCTTGCCTTCTCCTTAGTGAAGGAGAAGTGTTCAGTTTACAGATAAAGAACAAAATTTATTCATAGATTAACATACCTATAATAGGTAGACATTTAAGATTTAAGCATCATGTTAAAAGTAGGTAATGTGGTTATGCAATACATTTTTCCTGAGAACACGCTGGAGACCACTGTGTGTAATCCTCATTTGTTTGCTTACTTGGTGATTGTGTTAAATTTGCTAAGGCATGATTTTAACAATGGAAATACTGTCATTTTGTTTGTAGAAGCACTGTAAAAGAGCAGATGCTTAGATGTGGCAGTGCATGCCCTGTTTATTCCAAAGCCACTATTCAGGTGTCCTTACCATTAACAGAATGTAGAGAAGTAGAATCTGGCCTTCATTTGGGTGTCTGATCGTACTCTGCAATGTAGTTGCCTAGATTAAAAAAAGTTCTTTTGAAAGATTTGGAGGATGTTTTTGTCACCCTGTTTCCAACCTTAAGCAAGCTAGCTAGCTGTGTGTGCTGTCATCCAAAGGATGAAATAACTGCAGATATAGAAGGGAATGTTGACACCCAGCAGAGATTAATGCCCAGTGTGTAAAGTGGGTCATCTACTGCATCCATCATGGCTGACATAGGTTTAAAATAATTACAGCATTAATTCTATGGGATCTAATAGGGTCATAAATATTTGAGACATTCCTTACCAGTATGTATTAAACTTCTCTTGGAACTCAAATTACATTATAGCACACCCAGATCTAAATTTAGAGTACAGTAGCACATTACCTGAACTGAAGCTCTAGCTAATGAGAAATACATAAAGGCATACTATTAAATTCTGCAAAATATTAACTACTTCTCAGAAAGTGCCAGATAGTTTACACAGTTAGTGCCATGTTATAAATGGTTTATAATTCCCTTTCTCTTCCTAGTTAAATAAGGGGAAAAAAAAAGGTTTCTTAAACTTTGGCAGTGAAATTGTAAATGATATTGGTTATTTTCAAACTGCACTGTGAATGCAAATAAAACAGTTCGATGAACACAGAGAAAGGACAGTCTTTCAGTCAGTTATGTAATTGTACCTGAGTTACTTTATAATGTCTGCTAGTAATTCTCCTTCTAACATGTGCTTAATTTTATCTTGTACCTGGGAAAGGACCAAAGGAAAATTGAAGAAATCATATTTCCATGGCAACAATACAAGCACAGCAGCCCTCTGAAGAGGCAGAAGAGAGACTGGGTTATTCCTCCAATCAACCTACCAGAAAATTCCAAAGGACCTTTTCCTCAGGAATTAGTTAGGGTAAGGAAGTTAATAGAAGTGTGGTTTCAGTATCCCTCAGAGAGCTCTTGAAGAGGTTTTGTGTAAATGATGTCTTGTTCATCATCCAGACATTTATCAGAGTCTTTTGGGTCTTTTGGTTTCTTGTTGCTACCTGTGCATTGCATGCTGGGATGCATCTAATTTCCTGGCGTTTAACTTGTTCCTATGCATCTCTACTGGTGGAAGATGACCTTGTTTTGGGTGGTAAGTGTGTTGAGGGGCATCTCTGCTGGTTCAGGAGTTTTCCAGTCTCCTGCACTGGAGTTCCCTGCCTGGGAAATGGTGTGGGAGTGAGCAGGAAGCAGAGTGCACCAGGAGACCAAAGGAAATTGTATCTGATGGGGTGGGGACAGCAGCTCTTCCACAGGATTCTGCTGCCCAGAAGTGGCCACTGCAAGGAGCCACTGCAGGAGCCAGCCTCCTCTGGGCTGGCTTCCACACATGGTACTGGCTGGTCACGATCAATTTGTTGGAACTTGGCAGAACATTAGCCCAAGTTGATAGGACACAGTTTCACTCTGTTCTGTTTTATGTGTGCGCTGGTGATTCAGCTGCTCCTCAGAGATGCACTTCCCTTCCGTTGTTTCCTTGGAATATGAAACAAGTTCAATGTTTAAGCAAAAATGGCAAGTTTCTAAAGAGCTGGCCTGTCATGGAAGAGAGCCTGTAGCTTTGGGCTGAGAAGGTATCTGAGAAAGGGGAAAACACAAACCAGGCTTTTTATTTCATGTGTAATTTTAGGATACTAGATGCTTTCTCTAAGATGTAAACAATTCTGCTTAAAATATTTGCTTGTTTTTGTTTAACACAGATAATTTTTATTTTGAGAAATAAACAGGGATAATTTTACATTTCTGAATATCCTCTGACCAGTTTCTAACAAAGAGTGCTGTTAAGAACTTCCGACTTTACACCAACTCTGTACCATTTCCAAAATACTTATTTTTGCAAGTACATCTTAAGGAGCAAGGAGAAGATAAATAGAGCTGCTGCTTGTCTCAGCAGCAGTCCCATCCTGCACTTGTTTGTAGCTAATGTAAACTTTATCTTTTTTTGACACACAGATTAGGTCCGATCGTGATAAAAGCCTTTCTCTGCGGTACAGCGTGACTGGCCCAGGAGCTGACCAGCCTCCAACAGGCATCTTCATCATCAACCCCATCTCAGGACAGCTGTCTGTCACAAAGCCTTTAGACCGGGAGCAGATTGCTTCTTTTCATGTAAGAGTTTAATTTACCACAAATCAGATTATCAAATTGAAGATGAACATCTGCTTCAAACATGACTTGAGCAGCCAGCATTTAGTTTTGTATGAGATATGATTTGAGGAGTTTGTAGCAGATTTGTATTTATTGTACTTAATAAGGCTAACTCTTACTATATTTAAGCAGCTTAAGTACATTAACATACGTAAACAGTGATTAAATGTATTTAGGTAAAGTAATTTTAAAATATGGAAATATGGGTACTGTGGCTTATATTTCAAGTACAGGCCATGGATCACAGTCTCCACTGAATTGTATACTTTCCAGAAGTTTATTTTTAATTCAGCAACTTAAATTAGGATGTGACTGCTATTAGAATTGCAGCAGCAGCTGTGATTTGAGAAATGGATGGGAAGAATAACATACCAATTTTTATTTTAGGGCCAAATCTAAGCATTTTAATAGAATTGTAAATTAGGCCTGTCAGCTTATGAAAATGATATTCTTTGCTCTAAAGAAATTGAAAAAGTAGACCACAGATTCCAGTACCAGTGGAAAAGGAAAGTTGCAAGGAGATGGGGAGAGCAGGCTGTGACCTAAAGTTTCCTGTGCTTTTGGGAAACCATGCTGAAATCACCCAGCTCCTGGGTGAGTGAAAACTGGAGAGAGTTTTCCAGCATGTTGTGGATTAAAACACTCCTTACCTTGTGCTCTGGGGAGCTCTTTGAGTGCTGCTCCCAAACAGAGGACACAGCAGGAAGCATCTGGGGGGGAGGTGTGGGTGAAAGACTCTCAAAAAACAGCTCTAGCATCCATAAGATTTTAACTGAGAATTTGACATTGGCAATTCAGGATTTACTGACTTAGGAATTTACATTTATATGAGTCATTACCAGAGTGGTGAGTTAATAATGCCATCTTGTTGCTTTCTAGTAGCTTTGTAGCCATAAGATACGTGTGTGTGTATATACATGATGGGCATCAGCAGGACTGCTATAGGAGAAAGTTGCTCTTTTCCCTAGCAATGGCCATGCTGTGGTCTAAATACACAGATTTACACTTAAATCTCCATCTTTTTAGAGAATGTTTTCTAATAGCCATTATTAAAACCAGAATTCTATATGACAGTAGGCACTAGTAGTAATCAAAATTACATGATCTAAAATAATTTTCATCAAATCAAGGAAGGAAGTCTGCAGCTTAGAATAGTTTGGAAGTCTGAACATCAGTTCCATTAGCAACTTGGAAATTTAAAACGTCGATATGAAGGAGCAGTGGCAGATAAGAAAACACACTGAGCTAAAAATGTCTGGCCTGAAATTTCCTGTCACTATTATTGTATCTATTTGCACCTGTATGTTGTGCAAATTCTAATACTTTTAATGATTTTTGCAGCTGAGAGCACATGCAGTGGATGTAAATGGAAACCAGGTGGAAAATCCTATTGACATTGTTATTAATGTCATTGACATGAATGACAATAGACCTGAATTCTTACACCAGGTTTGGAATGGGACAGTCCCTGAAGGATCAAAGCCAGGTAATATATGGGCTTTTGGGAGGCAGAGGTATTATTTTGAAGTATCATATTTACAGTATCATTTTGAAGGTGTGATGAAGGGAGTGCCTTCAGACCTTGTAATACTTTGAAAAGTGTCTTTAGTGTGATGTGCAAAATCTCAGATCCTCTATCTTCTTATTTCACCCTATTTTTAATGCACTTTTTAGCATGCTGGGATTCATTTCCAAAAGGCAAAATTGCTATGTGCACGAACTAAAACCAGGGGAGGCTTTAAGTGTATGACTTCTGGTTTATGGTTTTCAAAATCCTAATTATAACATCACAGTTCTTACATTTATTTTTATGATGGACATTGATGTTCATTTAGTTGACAGGTCAGGGTATAAGAGACTTCTGAAATGTCACTAGATATAGTTCTAGTTCTGATTCCCAGAGGCTTTGCAAATACTGGGATTTGAAATCAGTGTCATTTGAATTCTTGAGAAAACCTAAGTGTTGTTCAGATCTCATTAAAATTCTAATCAGCACAGACTAAAGTTTGCACTATGGCTGAAACCACTTCCTTAATTTGTCAGAAGTGCAAAATGAAAGGTTAGCACCAGAAATGTGTTTTCTAACTTTGCAGTGTTTATTTGGCATTTGAGATCTATCTCAAAGACTTTTGAAAGAGTATTATTTATATTGATTTTCAGTCACTATCAGTATGTCCACCAATTCTGAACACTAAGTATATTTCCTTTGGCCCAATTAATAACATAAGTATCTAAACATGAGATGTTCTTTTGTTACAGAAATGTTATTTGTGGCAGAACTGTAGAGTTTCATTGTTTATGTAGCTTCTTCAGTTATAAGCAAATCTAGTCTTTTATAAACATAGAGTATTTTTATCTCCTCTTATGTATTTTAATTACTCTGTTGGTGAGTCTTGATTTAAGCCAGTTTGTTTTAAGTAAAGAAGGAATGTGCAGATTTTACCAAAAGAAATATGTGCTTTGACCACTGCTTGTAAAGTGATCTTGTATAATCTGAGTGTAAACTGTTGATATAACATCAATTATTTATCCTGCTGCTAGGGACCTACGTGATGACTGTTACTGCCATCGATGCTGATGATCCCAACGCCCAGAATGGGATGCTGAGATACAGAATCTTGTCCCAGGCCCCGAGCAGCCCCTCTCCAAACATGTTTACAATCAACAACGAAACTGGTGACATTATCACTGTTGCAGCTGGGCTTGACAGAGAGGTAGGGCAGGTCTTAATCCTGTGGGCTGGGTTGAACTTAATATTGTAAAGATTATGGCTCAGGGTGTGGGTGGGTGAGAGGGTGAGTGAGGAGCTGGACATGAGCTGACAATGTGCACCTGCAGGCAGTCATATCCAGGGCTGCATCAGAAGCAGCATGGCCAGCAGATAATTCTCCTCTTCTGTTCTGCTCCTCTGAGACCCCACCTGGAGTGCTGCATTCAGATCTGGGGTTCTCAGCACAGGAAATAAGTGAATCTGCCTGGAGCAAGTCCAGAGGAGGGATGTGAAGATCATCAGTAGGTTGGAGAACCTCTCTTATGAAGATAGGCTGAGAGAGCTGGGGCTCTTTAGCCTGGAGAAGAGAAGGCTCTGGGGAAACCTTATTGCTGCTTTCTAGTACCTAAATGGGGCATAGAGGGGAGCCTGGAGAGGGGTTTTTAATAAAGGCATATAGAGACAGGATGAGGGGAGATGACTATAAACTGAAAGCAGGTGCATTTAGGTCAGATAAAAGGAAGAAGTTCTTTACTGTGAGGGTGGTAAGATGCAGGAACAAGTTGTCCAGAGAAGTTGTGTATTCCCCATCCCTGGAAGTGTTTAAGGCCAGGTTGGATGGCATTCTGAGCAACCTGGTGTAGTTGGAGGTGTCCCTGCCTGGGGCTGGGTGTCTGCAACTAGATGATCTTTAAGGTCACTTCTAGTCCATACAATTTCATGATGCTGTGATATATTTCTCCCCATCCCCAGTCTTAACTTACTCCCTTTCTTCACCCTGTTGACACCAGTTGTTTTCCTAGTCTCAGAGTACAAAATTCAGAGGAGAGGAAATTATGTTAGAGATGAAAATTGGACCTTTGTTCCATACACGTAGTTACTCTTGGCTCTGTGGGGTCATGGAAAGGATCTTATCCAATAAGCCTGTTTGCTCTTAAGAAACAGATACATCTAACAGATACACACTAAAGCAGAGCAATGCAATAATAATAATAGCAAAAAGAAATAATCTGTCAGTAATTCACTGCTACGTGCTGAGCAAGGTGCATCCTGTCTAGACAGTTCCTCACTGTGCCCACTACTGGAGAAGGAGCGTGCCAGATCCTCTACTCTGATTCACCCATCTGTGAGGTTGGGAATAAAAATATTTCCCTCCCAACTCCAAATCTGTCACACTAACTGTGCTTTTAAACCACTTGAAAACTTCAGAAGAGATAAGCATTATTTTATAAACAAGCTATAAAATCCTAACAAACCTCTTTTGAATACATCTTGTTTCAACTTCTGTATTACTAACCTCATTTTAGCTCATTAAATCCCAAGTACTGGGTTTGCCGTTCATCTTTTAGCTGCTTGTTTATAGTTATTTAAAATAGAGAATAAAAATGCTTTCTGAAGCTCTGTTTGCTATTAATATTCTGATGCATTTCAGTTTGAAAGGGGCAATCAGAAGATTAGAAAAGCTAAACAGACTGTTAGATATTGCAATTAATTTTTGAGGTTTTATTAACATTCATTCTATTTAAGTTGGTTTTGAAGAGAAGGGATTTGAGCAAAGGAAAACCCTGAACTTTACAGTATGGCCCTATTAAATTAAAAGAATGATGGGCAGCTTTGCCCTTGTTTTTAAAATCCCCTGGTCATCTTTGACAGATGAACTTTCAGAAGGACATAGCGATAATTCTTGAGGTTTTATCACTTGGTGACTAGCTATACTGGAGGGATTTAACTCGGAAGAAACCAGCTGCCTGTGGAGCTTAGACCCTCACATTAACAGTTGGAAAAGCCTTGTCATTCACCATTAGTTTTCCTGATGGATCACTCTGCTGACACCCAGATGGGTATATATAAACATTTCTTGAACATGTTGGATATTAATGATTAACGTTAAATCATTCAAATATTAAATTAGACTAATATGAAATAAAATGGTTTCCTTCCCAAGCTTTGCTTCCTCCATTTCCTGAGTCATTTTGTGGAAGTCAATTAAATTAAAATGACTGGGAGTCTAGAGAGCCAAAGCTGAATCGTCTTCTGACAGTGAGCTGGGGAGTGCCTTGTTGTCCGTGTACCCCAGCTGGTCTGCCCACTTCTGCCTTTCCACTCTTTTCTCTAAGTCTTGTCTCTCTTGATAAAGCTCTAATTAAAGTCATAAAATGCTAGGCAGAATTTTAAATTCTTAAATAATGTGACACATTTTTTATGGGAGCATAAGTGTTGTAGGCATTAAAAAAAAAAGTGGTTCCTCTGATAGCAGTCCTCATCTGCTGGTATTTTAGATTAACATGCACAATGCATTATCTGTGCTAACATGCACAGGAGGAGATTTGCTTAGGTAAGGAAACTCAGCTTAAGGCAGAAGAAATCTTTCATTTGTTATCTCAAAAGATGCTGTTTCATGAGATCCAGCTGCTCTTATTTCTTCCGTTATTGCTGTGGAATTCACTTCGGCATTAAAACATCTGCCTTACTGCTGGAGGTGCTGAAGAAGTCAGGCAGGGTACTTAAAATTACACACTGACATTCCTGCCTCACGTGAGGTTAATTCAGTGAAGTGCTCTTTTATTTGGCCTCTGTTGAAGTGGAAAGATGTGAACTGATGAGGTCTGCGTTCTTTCTTGAAGCTGCCAGTTTGCTTTTAGATGTGTTGCTGCTAAGTCTCTGTGCAGGCTGCTGACACATGCTCCACAGCTCATTCCTGGCTGCTTCTCAAACCACAGTAAAAAGAGACCACCTCCCCCAATTTCCCCATGCCTGGAAAGTTGTGTGCTTCTTGATTTCTGAAATTTCACTCTCAGCAGCTGATCTGCTTTATGTGAGTGCTGGGAAGAGGGGGAAAAAAACAAGGAACCAAACAAAAACACTGATTTGCTGTCTTTTGGGGCACTTTCTGGGGAAGTTTTTAGTGTGGTGGTTCTGTTGGAATTAAGTAAGATGATTTTAAGGAAGCTGAGTCTCTTTGTAATAATAATGGAGTTTTCTTTAATGAAATTTGCTTCTTGGGATCAATGTATTAAGACCCAGATGAATCAGAAGCACCTGCTGTTTCAATAATATAGAATCATATGGCAGTGAGATTTGCTTCAATACTGTTTTAGATTTTATTTCTTCACAGTAAGTAAAGTATGATTTTTTCCTGGATGACAGTGGTAAAAGCATTTCTTTGATTCCCTCATGACTGCTGCTCTTATTGGTGTCATGAAGGAAACCTTTAAGATGTTTAAAGCCTATTTAAGGTCAGTTTGCAAGTACATTTTCCAAGCCAAAACTCATATACATCTACATATATATATTTATGCATTATCAAACATGAATACTGCATTTCTGTAGACTTAATACTAGTCTTGCTTTTTTAAAGAATTGTGGGATGCGTATGTAGCAATTCACATTTGGGGTGTCTTGTAAGGGTTTCTGTGTGAAAGAGGTCATGAGCATAAATCGTTATCTTCAGTGGGCGATAAAGATCCATAGAGCTTATTTTTAAAACTTTCTATTCCGTGACTCATTGTTGCTGCTTGGAAATGTTGCAAACCATTAAACCTCTCATGTCTATCGTACTGTCTGGCCAAAGTTTGAAAGAAAGCTAAATACTACCCATGGAATTATCCTTGCTTATTTTTTGTATCAATACCTGTAATTCCTTTTTGTAAATTGTGTGATTCTAGGGGTGTCCTGCTTAGGGTCAAGAGTTAGACTCTCTGATCCTGATGGGTCTGTTCCAACTCAGCATGTTTCATGATTCTGTAAATTGTTTTCATGAGAAGTACTCTGTCATGTACCCCCCTCTTTAGACAGTGGAAGAAAATAGTGTACCAAGTGGAAAAAAAAAACCCAAAACATAAAAATAGGCTCTTTCTGAAATATTTTTATTTTGCCAAAATGTTTTTGCCAGTGTTAGTAAACCGTTTGTGAAAGTGCTGTTTCAAAGTAATAGCAGCTCCTTTTATTTGTGTCCTTTCTTTTGGGAAGAACTGGATGATAACACTTCTCTGCAAGGAAGGACAATGAACTGAAAAAATGAAGGAGCATGCACAATATTTGAGAGCAATTAGTTAAAATATTTGAGAGCAATGAGTTAAAATAAACTTTTCAGCAATTCTACACAGAAAACATCTTTATGATGGCTTTTTTTTTTTTAATAGAACCTTGTCAATGTTGTTTTAAGCAGCTCACCAGGCTGAGGTCAGGTCTCCACCAGGCATTTTGGGTGCTTAGGGACGCTGGCCCCAGTCCAGTTGTGAGGGGGGAGCGAGTGCCCAGCTCAAGGGCCGTTAGCAGCAGTGGGGGGAGAGGGGGCCCATACTCAGCCAGGGTGTTTAACATTTATGGAAATAGCCCGTTTGGTGCTTCCCTCCCCCTCTCTCCAATGCCCTTACTCGTCTCTGTTGGCCCCGACATCTTTGGTTTCCATAGAGATCACAAGAAGTTGCGGCAGCAGTTTTATACTCAGGCTTGGCTGAAACAAAACCTTGGCACTTGTGGCCGTTTGGCCGACAAACCTACCTTGGCTCAGTGCTCTCAAATGCTTTTGAGGACTTTCCCTGTTTTAGTATAAAATGCACTCTGGCTCTCTTTTCACTGTTTGAAAAGCATTGTTAAACCTGTGATCATGCATTAACTGTCTAAAGTGGTTTGATTTATTAGAGTAGGAAGTAGTCAGCCTGTCCTAACCTTGATGGTCTTTGAAGAAAGTCAAACAGTAGTTCAGTATAAGCAACCTGCTGCTGTATTCCTGTGGCACAAACTTTGCTTGCTCCTGTCATTTTGGGTGATGCTAACTAGAATAAACAGTGTGATAGGCTCCGTTGCTTAGCAGAGTGCAATTTTTGGGAACACCTGCTGTCCTATGGTAATGTTAGTTTTGTCTAAAACTTATGTTGTCATTTTGTGTTTTAGAAAGTACAACAATATACATTAATAATTCAAGCTACGGACATGGAAGGAAACCCAACATATGGTCTTTCAAACACAGCAACTGCTGTCATCGCTGTGACAGATGTCAATGACAATCCTCCAGAGTTCACTGCCATGACTGTAAGTACAGGATAGGAGTTACTGAAGGATGTGTGTATTTATAACCCTTCTCTGTTTCTCTCATTATATTCGCAGACAGTAAATATTTATTACTTATTAAATACCATACTGGCAGGCAGAATCAAAATATGTGCAGAATATATATTCCTTACATGCTGTGTTCTGCTTTTGACCAAAAGGCAAAAGCTGACAAGGGAATCAAGCCATTGGTTCTCTGGGTGGCCTCAGGTAAACTTCATTAGATAAATTATCAGAGCTCCGGTGAAGAGAGGTGGGCTGTCCCGCTTTGATGAATGTTCAGCCTGGTGTGGCCCATGCATGCTTCCCCAGCTGAGGTGAAGTGTTTCCATGGTTTCTGCAGTTCTATGGGGAAGTGCCGGAGAACAGGGTGGATGTGATCGTGGCGAACCTGACGGTGACAGATAAGGACCAGCCGCACACGCCGGCCTGGAACGCCATGTACCGCATGACCGGGGGGGACCCCACCGGCCGCTTCACCATCCTCACCGACCCCAACAGCAACGACGGGCTGGTCACTGTCGTAAAGGTAAGGCAGGCCTGCCTTTCAGAGAGTTCAGCAGAGATGGGAGAGGTGGGAGAACACCAAATTGTGGGAAATGTGAATTCCTGAGGCCAGCATGAATCTGGAATAAAACGGATGCTCCCTTTCTTATGGAATTGAGTCTGTCTCTTCTAATGTTACCTTGCTTATGCTATCAATAGTATTCCGCCTGCTCAGTTTTAAAAATCTGGCTAGGTTATTAGAAATTAAAAATCTTGAATCTTTATTTGCTAAAAGTTAGAAATTACTCTGTGGAAAAGTGTCTGCTTAGTATTTTTTGCTAGTCTAAACAACTTCCTACCTCCTCAATTAGTAGTCAGGCGTGTCGTCTGCACACTTTCTGTCAAGATGATCCATTAAGGAAGAGATACAGGCAGTCAAAGCACAATCAGAGAGGAAAAAATAATAGGTGGGAGGGTACTTCTACAAGAGACATTTAAAGACTGGCTATTTTTAAAACCTCATTTAAATACCTTTTATGGAATAACCTGTCTGTCTTCATTCTCTAGCCAACACAGCTCTGTGTTGAGGGATGACTTATTTCAAGTGATAATAACAATGTGATTCTATAATTAAACCTGCCAGGCAATAGCCACCTTTCCTCATGACCCACTGATAAATGTCTCATCTCTGAGTTGGCCTGCTCTGCTTTTGGCTGATCGGTTTCAAAGTCAAATGTGCAATGCCAGTAATCCCATTTGGAAATTAAAAAATTCACTTTTCCTTTTCTCTCTTTTTTTTTTTTGTTTTGTTTTATTTCATTTTGTTTCATTTTATTTAATTTTGTTTTGTTTGATTTTAATCCTCCCAGTATCTAGGTGACAAAAAGATACAACCTACATGCAGCATTAATAGTAATTCACAGTGGGTTTCTTTAAGAACTGTCTCTGGTTTATAACTGCTCTTCCCCAGAGGTACCAATTGTTGCATTGCAGTCTTCCAAGAAGAATTATGTGAGTGTCTGTGCTTTTTAGCACTCCTTTAAGTGCCCAGACACGGGAAGAGTTGGAAACCTGCCTACAGTTTTTATTGGCAGTGCAATGAGTTGATCTGTCAACCTGTAATGAAGATTAGATTGTCTCTTGTCACTTACTTCATACTGTCACATGCCAACTGCCCCAGTGAGGTACAGGGTTTTCTTCCAATCTGGGATCTGTGTGAGTAGTACAGTGCATAGTACAAAGGGAAATCCTGTCTCCAGGAATGCTTCAACCCTGTGCAGCATGACAGAGGAACTCTAGATTCACACTGTTTTTAGTTCTTCTTAATTTGTAATTCTGTCTCTTGAGGAACTCTCCAAATGGAAGGTTATCTTCACTGGGAAGGTGGAAGCTATAGGTATATCAGAAAACAGGTTGACTGGGATTACCAAGAGTCTTTCTAGTGGGATGTTGAGGACATGAGAATCTCTGATCTATGGGAATAGCTATAGTCATGAACTTCTTTGAAGGAAACTTCCATCCTTCTGACAGAAAGAGGCAGCTTTCTGTCCCCAGGATAGATCATCAGGAGGCACATCTGAGTGCCTGGCACAAAGCTGGGAGCTCCTTCATCATTTTGTGATTAAACTATTCGTTTCCTCATTTGTCTCTAATGGCAGTACCAGAGTAGGTTAAATCCCAGAATGATTTCTAAAGGTTTCTAGCTCTTCTGACTTCAAAACTGCTGCTGCTGCTGTGTGCAGAACTGAAACCGCCACATGCTGCTAAGCAAAACCCCAACACATGGGCTTGTGTTGAGGTGATTGTGCTCTCTTCAGACTCTGTGCTCATTTTTCAGAAAAGTACAAGTAATCTTCAAAAATGTGCTTTAATTTTAAAATGTTACTGTGTGTCCATTGCTACTGTGAATGAACATTAACACTTGCTCTTTGCTCTTCCCAGCCTATTGACTTCGAGACCAACAGGATGTTTGTACTTACCGTAGCTGCAGAAAATCAAGTGCCTTTGGCTAAGGGGATTCAGCATCCTCCTCAGTCAACAGCAACCGTGTCCATTACAGTCATTGATGTGAATGAGCCCCCATATTTTGTTCCAAACCCCAAGCTCGTGCGTCAGGAAGAAGGGCTGATGGCTGGGAGCATGTTGACAACTTTTACTGCTCAGGACCCGGATCGTTACATGCAGCAAACCTCCCTAAGGTCTATATAAGCACTTTGCAATATCTGTGTTGTGGAATGGGTGGGGAGCAAAGAGGTGACTTGTGAAATGACTGCATTTACTGTAGCACACAGCTGTGCAAACACATCCTGTGGGTTTTGTGCAGCTTTCTCCAAAGGGATTTTTGGCTGTAGAGAAGGTGAACTGACCAGGTGTGTAAGCTGGGTTGTTTTCTCATCCTAAGTCCCATTGCATCAAGATAGAATGCAGTTATGCATCTATGGTAAAGTATATGTTCTATCCCAGCAAATTCAGTCAGGGCAGGCACGTGCTTCTGTGAATTAAGATCATTTGCAATTAAAATTCACCAGTAATTTTCACAGGGCAACGAAGTCAGATTGTTGATGAAATCTGAAGGGTTTTCTTTTTATTTTTTCTCCAGTAATGCAAAATGGAGGTGTTGTCTGTCTGTGTACGGACAGCTATGATCATAATTTGATCATAATTTTTCTTATGTCTAAAACTTTTCTACACAAGTATGCCTCATGTAAGAAATGGGTGTTATTTGCAAAGCTAAGGCTGTGACTGCCCATGGGTCAGGACTCACCTTATACAGCTTCTTTTTTTTTTTAGCTAATGTAGAAGAAACTCCAGGACTTCTGTACTGTCTTTCCTTCCAAAATAAAGATGATTGCAATTTTATATTCTCTTGATATTTGGTTAGCTCTTTGTAATACTTTGCTCATTTCTGGACATAACCATCATAGAAATGACATCATGAGGACTTCAACACTAAGACAGCTTGCACCTGATTAATGTCAAAGAGAAAATTTATCAGATAGAAGAATGGTTTTGAAAGTCAGTTCTCTTTCAAATTAAGATGAAAAACATGCAGTAAAACCAGGGCCTCTGAAAATGAAGTGATACTGAAGTGCTAGAACAATGTGAGTTAGTGCAACTAACACTATCCGTTTTTACTTCTCTCCTGCTCTCAGCGCTCTGACAATATGAAAATTAGTATGAATAGCTCTGTAGGTGTAGAAGAACCAAGGAGGATCCTGACTGAATATTTTAATTGAGTCTGAGTATTAATGTTACATAGTTTATGGTAATTGTATGATTTCCTCCAGTTACATGATAACTTACAGGGCAAGGCACTTAAAGAATCGAAATGCAGGACTGGTTTATGTATTTCCAAGAAATTTACTGACAGGGCTTGATAAATGGAAATTTATTATGGAAAATAAAATACTATCTTCAAATTCAAAAAACATGTTCAGAATACAAATTAAAATACTAATACTGTCTTTGTTGTCAATATTTATGTTGCTAGATAAATAACATAAACTTATGATTAAATACACAGGTACTCAAAACTTTCAGATCCTGCAAATTGGCTGAAAATTGACCCTGTCAATGGACAAATAACTACTACAGCTGTTTTGGACAGAGAGTCAATATATGTGCAAAACAATATGTATAATGCAACATTTCTTGCTTCTGATAATGGTATGTATCAATATTGTGTATTTTTTTCAAAAAGCTTTTCATCTTTGTGATTGAATGGCATTCAGTTTTAGGGGCAGAAAACAGGATATGCTTAGAATACATCCCGTTGGAAGTCTCTATTACTATCAGACCATGTATAATTTTCCAGCTACTTGGGAAATGGCTGAAGAATAATTCTCTGAGTTTAAAGAAAAACACTGTCTTGGTTACAGTAGTTGTGTTGACAGCAAATTGAAAAAGCCCTGCATGGGAGTGTGGTAGGTTGAGTGAATGCACAGCATGAGTGGGCTTTATGGGGAGTAATGTGTCATTGGAGGGGCTTTGTATTTTCCCACATTCAGGCTGCAGCAGTGCAGAAGGAAAAATATCTTTTTGTTGTCAGTTTGTTAATGACAATTAACACTGCTCAGAAATGAGTCCTTTGATTTCAGCTGGAGGGCTGTACTGTTCATAGCTGATAGCAGAAAGATGGACAGGCACAGTTAGGGACATTCTCACATTATAAGGGAAAACTGAAACACTGGGGCTATTTGCCTTGGAAAGAAGACATGGTAAAAATTTCTGAACTGGAAGCTATATCAACTGTTTCTATACTTTGGCTCTGTTCTGGAGAAAGGACATAAATGGAACTGGAAGATTATGGGAGGTGGAATGAGAACCATTGCTAGTTATACTGAAAAGTTCAGTGCCAAATGATCACACCAGTGTGTGATTCCAGCAAGATTTATGGAAGCATAACACATTCGATATAGATGGCAGGAATGTCCAGAAATAGCATGATGAAACTCAGTATTAGAAAGAATTTAAATAGCACAGTTATGGTAAAGGGTGATCTTAAGCCTTCAAAGTTAGGAAATAATTTTTCCAGAGGACAAACCATCCCTATTTTGCACCTTCTTTGAAGCCTTTGATGTGGACCATCTCTGGAGGTTAACTGTCTGTCTGGTCAGTGAAGTGAGTGAGTCCGTGATCTATGGATCTGCAGTTATTTGCTGAATTTTGCTGAGTAGGGCCATTTTTCTGAGTGCAGACTACATAAGAATTATTGTGTCAGCAGGGCCAGTGACAGTGTTAGATTGGTTTTGTAAAAGAATCCCAAAACTAAGGTAAACATGTAAGTGTGTTGGTACAGCTTCATTTAAATAACTTTGCAACTGGAAACAGGCTTAATGCTATTTCGTTTTCTTTTAGGAATACCCCCAATGAGTGGAACTGGCACACTTCAGATATACCTGCTGGACATCAATGATAATGCCCCCCAAGTGCATCCAAAAGAAGCCACAACTTGTGAAACACTGCAGCCTAATGCTATTAACATCACTGCTGTAGACCCTGACATAGATCCAAATGCAGGCCCATTTGCCTTTGAACTGCCTGACACACCTGCTAGTATTAAGAGGAATTGGACCATTGTTCGAATTAGTGGTAATTAACATTATGGAAATCTTCATAGTTTTAAAGAAACTTTTGAAAATATCTTCTCTGTGGTATTATTTCACAACATACATGAGTTTGGTTGATATGAACAAGAAATCACCTTAGTGTAAGTTCCCCAGAGGACAAGAAATCTTAAGAAAGAAAAGATGATCACAGCAGTCAGGAAGTCTGTCACCCTGAGTGTCACAGAGCAGTTTGAGCAAGAAGTTAAGACTGAGCTGAAACATGAGCTATTTTTGCCAATGCTGTTTTAATCCCATGTGAGCAATATATTACTTTTTAACCAGCACCTTATTTTCACACGCAGGCGATCACGCCCAGCTCTCCTTAAGAATCCGGTTCCTGGAGGCCGGTATCTATGATGTGCCCATAGTAATTACAGATTCTGGAAATCCACATGCATCCAGCACTTCCTTGCTGAAGGTGAAAGTTTGCCAGTGTGACTTAAATGGAGACTGCACGGATGTTGACCGGATTGTTGGTGCAGGGCTGGGAACTGGTGCCATCATTGCAATTCTGCTTTGTATCATCATCTTGCTCAGTGAGTAGATAGCTCTCTTAATTTTAACTCCTTTACTCTTGTTTTGCAAGTACAATATTACTTATTTTAGTATCAGGTACCTTGACAAAGACAGGGGAGTTATTGAAGGCTCAGGTCCAGGAATTGTTTCTGCATGTTTCAGTGTTTGGACAAGTTAAAAAACTTCCTGATAGTACAGGATTTGGAGTTGGACAGAGTACAGCTAGCACCTGTTTGGCACTCAAAGCCCTGCATTGGGTTTGTGAAAGATATTTTCCATTTATACTCACACACACTTGTAGTGTTACATCAGTGAGTGGCCAGGTTGAAGATGTGATTAGTCCCCAGGCTTCTAATCTGTCTTGTGTTGCCAGTACTGTGCAATTTGGTGCCACCCTTAGCAGGTAAAAATGCTTTTAAGGAGTGCTCTGATGTTACTATCACCGTGTTTCAGATAAGTAGGAATTTCTTTTGGAAAATAATGGATCACAGTCCTTCGTGTAAGGCCTGACAAGAAAGGCAGGTGTTGCAATGATGTGTATGTTTAAGTACTGCATAAAGCTGTTACCAGTATTTTATTTTGTGTGAAGTGCATTGAGTAAGGGAAATGACTAAAAATCATGAGTAAGTGTCTGTCCAGTGGAGTAAATTAGATAATTAGATTAGCTAGCTCTCCTACACATTATAGTTAACTGATTGCCTGTTGTGGTGGAACACAAGGGAGAGATTAGCCTGGTCATAGTACACTATGCACCCATCTAGAACATAGAAAATTAAGGAAAGGAGTAATTAAAAAAAAAAGAGCCTGGATAAGCACATGATTTTACACAAGCACACAGTGCATTTACTTTCTTGATAGAAGAAATCTTTTAAATGCTAGGTATGAAACTAAC
This sequence comes from Agelaius tricolor, assembly GCF_023055355.1. Classification (NCBI taxonomy): domain Eukaryota; kingdom Metazoa; phylum Chordata; class Aves; order Passeriformes; family Icteridae; genus Agelaius; species Agelaius tricolor. The sequence continues at coordinate 50,663,061 of NW_027269262.1, read as the reverse complement.
AGAGCCTTATTGAAGGAAAGATTTCTGTCTGAATATACTGGTTTATGAAGCACAGTCTTTCTTAATTCTTTTCATGGCAAGTTTATTTTGCAATGTGGAATGGATTTTTTACTTACAACCTTGAATATGTGATTGATTTCTAAACTGAATTGTCTGTAGTGGTCTCAGTTGAAACATCTCTTACTTAAGCTGCCTTCTGTCAAATTATTAATTTCAAAAACCTCCAGAACAGTCAAATCCAACTTCATTGCTTTTTTTTTTTCCTTCTTCTTTTAAATCTTCACACAATTTCTACAGTTTTTATGGCTGTGGTCCAGAACTAAGGTGTGGTTTTGTCTCTTCCATTTTTGCGTTACAGTTTTAGTTTTAATGTTCGTGGTATGGATGAAACGCCGTGATAAAGAGCGTCAGGCAAAGCAGCTCTTGATTGATCCTGAAGATGACGTGAGGGACAACATTCTGAAATACGATGAAGAAGGGGGTGGAGAAGAAGATCAGGTGAGGAAAGGTTAATGGGTTTTATGTATAGATTTACACTTCTCACTGCACTTTGTTTTGTTTACGTTGAAGCACTCTGGTAGGTAGCTAATTTTTACATTAAGTACTGAAGGCAATAACTTTAAATAAAAAATTGCTAAATCTTTTTTTTTTTTTTTTGCCATTACCAATATACCAATTGCTTGCCATTTGGATAAGATGTAAAAGCAGTATCTTGTCCTCTTGCAGTAAAAGCATTCTGACCAGATTCCAGCTAAGGCTGTTATATTTAGATGAAAGTTAACATTTACTGTCATTGCTGTCTGTAAACTTTCCTCGCTCCCTGTCTAGGAACTTGTACAGCAACACGAGTGCAGGGTGCCTAATATCATCTAAACCAAATACAACCCTTTCTTGATGGTGGGTGAATGCCTTTCTAGATAAATAGTAATGTTGGCTATTGACAGATTTGCCACTGGGATTTCAGGCTTGGAAAGCATTTAGGTTTCAAGTAGCTGTCAGGGCACATCTGTGTTTATTCAAATACTTTTCCAGGCAGGTGCCATGTGCATTTACTCTCATGTCACCTCTGGTTGAACCACTGCTGATATGTCAGAGGACTAGGAGTGATGTGTATATGCTAAGAATAGTGTCTTTTCGCCCCTCTCTCTCCAAGTTAGTGGATTTTCAAGCAGTGTGATTTCCTTCCTTTAGAGGACGTTTATTAAGTGCGTTATGAACATGACAAACAGCAGATTTATGCACATTATCAATGGTAGAAGTGAGTGTAGTAATTACAAAGAGAACAGTGCGTATAATAGAGTCTAAGAAATTTTCCAGTTAAAAGCCTTGAAAAATTAAGTGCAATTCTTCCACACATCCCCAGTCTCAGTCATCTGGCACTTGAGTTATCTGAAAAGTGTCTCCCTTCACTGCTACAGACTTCTATAGTTTCCTTCTGCTCATTTGTTTGTTTATCTGAAATTTGTGTTCCCCTTAGTAATTTCCATGCTTCCTGCATTTCCCCAAGTACTGTTCCTACTTCCTGGCTTTTCTGCATAATGTTCTTCTTAGGCAGTTTTCAAAGGAAACTTCAGTTTATGCAGTTTTGGAAAAATGCTTATGTTAAATAAAGTGAAAACAGCCCTTTGAGTCTATGCATGTATTCCAGTTATTTGTACATAGTTTCAGTACAAGAACTGCATCCTGTTCGTGCATCTGTTGTTGTACAGAAAAGTTACAATCTTAAAAGAAAATTAGGAAAACTCAGTCCTGTGAGAAGTAATTTTTCAGTTCACATATTCCCAGCTCCTGTTCATCCTGAATTCTCTGGGGGATCTGTTCAGCAATTGTCATGGATCTTTGATTTTTAATTACTGTCCACACAACCCTCAGGACAGAAGTGAGTAAGGTTCTCTGAGTATAGTCCATTGGGAAGCCATAGGTGATGGTAGGGGTAGCATTGGGTGGGATTGTGCTGCAGATCAGAAACATTAACCACAGTAACAGTGTACAATGACAGCAAAACAGGAATCTCCTGAAGTCTCTCCTCTGCCCATCTTGTGCTGTGCTCCTCTCCAGCTGGCAGTGCTGTCTTTGTGAGAGGTATAGTCAGGGTGGTGTGGCAGGAGGGAGTGAGACATCCTGTGAGTGCCGCGGAGATTGGGGCGATGTAAAGCATCCGTAATCGCAGTGAATGAACGTGCTGCACGCAGAGAAAGGAGAACTGCCAACGGGTGCACTGGCAGGAAAACAGTAAGGAATGTGAAATTAGGACCATTTCCTCTCACAGTGGACACAGAAAGCATCTAAACCTAGAGAATTTTAAGGGCTTTACAAAAGATTGAATGGTTTTTAGTCACAAACCCCCTTCTTACTTTCTAAAGATGAATTTAAAGCCACTACTGCGATTTAGTTATCTTCACTGCAGCCGCTTTGTTCAGGTACGTGGGTCCCCTTTTTGATCCATTGACAATAGGCCAGTCTCTGGGGGTCTAAAACACACTTGCACACTCTAAATGTCGAAAACATGTCCAGAAAAGAACAGCTTGGACAAAGTGTAACAAGCTTTTTTACCATTTCTAGTGTAGCCAGTTTTATACCACTAGTAGGCAAAATGGTGGTAGGTAGCTTCAAAGCTAGGAATTTGTTCCTATGCAGAATGGATGAAGAAAGAGCACAAACTTTTCATCTTATTTTCTTGTCTACAATGTATGATGTAAATATGTTCTGTCTTGCTTTTCAGGGAGATTATTTTACTTTATTTTGGTTAGACATTTTTTTTAAATCTAAATTCTTTCTGTACTTAACTAGATGGTAATAATTCTTAGATTTGTTTCGTCTTGGTTCCCTCCTGGCCCTCCTCATCCTCTGTGCCCAGAGGAAAGAGGGGGAATGATATTTCATTGGGGTTTATTTGGTTTCGAACACAATTATATGAGATTTCAGAACTTAGAATGCAGAGCTTTTCAAATGTCCCAACAAGTTCTCTGCAAGCAGTAATCTCATTTTTGCAAACCATGGCTTAGCAAAATACTGCATAAGCAAACTTGCATGCAGCATTGTGGGCAAAAGATATTGGCTAGAAAGATCTTTGTGTTTTTGTCAATGTTAATGAAAGTATTCAAGTCTCAAAGTGAGTGTCCTAAAAAAGTATGGGACTAACATCAAAAATGTATTTTCAGAATGAGACCTCACAGAGAAAAACTGCCACTGTTCTATTAAAATCAAGAAAAATTGCTTTGTGTCAGTGTTGGATCCATAAGTCATCAGCAAATTACAGGAAAATGCTCTGCATCAATATTAACTTTTTTTATGGTGCACCATACCTAAAATCCTGAGGACTGATTAAACAAGCAGCTTCAGTAGAAGGCAGTAAACAAGGTGACTCAAACATAGAGCCATCCTGCCCAGGGTGCATCTCGTGATGAAATAAAAGGGAATTTTAAAGCCTCGTGTGCATCTCAGTGAAAACAGTATTTTAAAAGCTTCAGACATTTTCATAAAAGGTAAAGTTACTTTTATTTATAGCCAGCAAATTACTTTTTAAAATCACATGCTTCTGTAGAAGGACAGCTTAAAGATTTACCCTGTGTGGCCTGATATTTCCCAGATGTTTAGGTTATTTGAAGATGAGACTGTTAGGGCTTGAAGGTAAGTGATAGAACTTAGGTCTCTCTTTATCCTGAAACAAATTAAATGTTGGAGGTTTTTATCTTAAAACACTTTATTTATTTGAGAGGTTTAATTTATTTATATTGAAACTATGCAAGTTGGGTTTCTTAGCTGTCATGACAGACCCAGAAATTCCTAAAACATGTTCAGCAGGTTCCTTTCAAACTCTCTGTACATCCTATCAGATTGATGTCTCCTGTAAGAAATTAGATGAGTTCAAATTCCAGCTAGTTCCTCTGAGTCACAGCAACTGCCAGAAACAAGTTGGAATTCCTCTTTCATTTTGTTGGTGTGTTTGGGGTTTTTTTCTCCTGTGCCAGCAATTCCAAGGAATTATGAAGTGAAATCTGTAATAAAAGAGCAGTTTAGTCCTTTGTGAAGGTCTTCTGGTAATCCCATCTGAGGCCATCTTGGCCTGCTTTGTTCAGTCTGACAGACTGAATGCTTGTCAAGAAAATTGAAGATCTTGAATGATTCATAGTTGTCTTCTACCCTGGCATGATGTACACAGGGTCGTGTGATCTCCACAGCAGCTGAGAAAAATGCTATTAATTCTGTAAGCCAGAAAATCTTTTGATCTGTGGGTTGTAACTGAAGTCAGCCTGCTCACCTCCAAAGAGCATTGTCAACACTGGAAGTGTTTTGGACTTTTTTCACCTAGAAAAAACAGGCTGAAAAACAGGCTCCAAAATGTTTACAGCACTCCTGTTGTTCCAGGCAGCAACTGTCTGGGTTTTCTGAACTATGAATGTACCAGCAGAAGTTGGGGATAAGGGAGGAATGAGAAAAAGCAGAATTATTCCAGATAGAAAGCTTTGGATTCTTCTCAGGATTCTGTTTACTGTTTTCTACTTTCAACAGTTGAGCTACCTGACTTAGAGGAGATGGGCCATGAGAGGGTTTGAGTCAGCATCATTCTGCAGAAGTCAGTGCGACTTGTTTGGGAAGGGGAAAGGTATCAGGGTTGGGTTGTTTTTTTTTATGGTGTTGGTTTATTTGGCTTGGTTTTGTTTTTTTTTTTTTTGTTAAACCCTGGTATTTTGTTTTGTTTTTCCTAAAATTGTATCTGAATCTTAAACTGCTGCGGATGGGGGACAGTATAGTTTGTTACATTCTGAAACAGAAACTGTAGTGAGTACCTCTCTTGACTGTTACTGAACCTTATGATCCGTGGCTTGTAGTTGTTCAGCAAATGGGCAGGTGTGAGGTGCAAATAGTGAATATTCTTTCCTGATATAATGTGCTCTGAACTTGTAACACCAGTCTCAGTTCCAGAGAACCCAAACCTGCTGCTGGCTGAGTGTTGGAGCACTTAGCACGTGTCTGCAACGTAGTTTGCACACACAGCACATCACAACCCATAACCATCACTAACTCATTTTTGTCACATATCTCGGGCCATTTGTGTGACGTACATCAAGGTGGTGGGTGCTTGACTGGGATATGTGCAGCATATGTCAGCCTGATAACTGTGATACTTTTTTTTTTATCTAATTGCTGTTGTAATATGTCTCATTGCACAAGATGATTCTCTCCTTTGAGTTCATTTCTATAATGTTTCCTGAATTTTAGCAATACTTGCTCATGCAGGTAGTCCTGCTGAAGCAAGTTGTCTGAGCAAGTGGGTGGTATGCTTTTAAAGTATTGCAGATGAGCTGTTTTGAACATGTAGGATAATCTAGCCCTCAGATCTTTTCAGCACTAGAATTTCAATGCAGTGATTTTACTATTATTCAGAGTAGTTTACTTGCTGAGGAGTCTTCATTGTCCTTCCTACATCAGTTTTTTTAACATTAATCAATAGCTTGCTTTTTGTCATATTTTTTACATATTTACATAAAGAGAGAAAATCGTAGCATTTAACGCTGTTAATCGCATTAAAAGTAAAAGATGAACGGTTTATTGTATGTGTGCAGGATCTAAATTCTGAACAGAAATTGCTCTTTTATGAAAGGGTAGCTGTGTTCCAGCATTTATGTGTCATAGATAAAAGCAAAATTAGGTAATCCTTCTGAATTTTTGTGTGTGGGTTTTGGGGTTCCTTTTCATATTGTCATAACTTTCTGTATGCCCGCATTTTGAGATGACATCAGTCTTCTGTGCTGGGTCTTTTTACCACTTGTAAACATGATAATGGTCCTTACCTACTCCATGAACTTTATAAATCCATGTGATTAGATTTTCTTTTTCACCACCCTGTGTTAATGAGATTCATTTACTCTCAGTTTTTAACCTTCATTTTGCATTGCAGTAAGAATAGAACATGTTTTATGTTCTGAAATTTCAAACATAATGAATGAAATAAAGGTTGCTATGATATTCCCCATGAATATACAATACTATAATTAAAAGATAGTTATTTCATGGATTGTGTTTGCTTACTAAGACATTAGTTTCACTTTTTTGAATAAGTGACTCATACAGTGCTCCTGTGGAGGAATTACTGTCATTCCTTGGTGAATCTTTATCTCATGATATGAAAAGTAATGTTTTCGTAATTCCATTACAAAATTGTTTAGTGTTATTTTATCATATCTAGAACCTCTGCCTGTTATTGCATTGTATCTGCAGCTAGAGCTTCACTTTCACCTTTTTAATTATGAAAAAGATAAGCCAGCTTCTTTGTTATCTTAAAAATTATTAACTTGTAGTACTCCAGATGCATCTGTAATAAAAACAAATGGGAAAAGCAGTATGGCAGAAAGTAATCTAAAACAAGTGACAAAGAGCAACTGTTGGTGTAGGCATTTTAACTATCCTTCCCCCTGCAGCCTACATCTAGTCAGTTCTCTATCTTTGCTTTTGTTTGAAATCTCATAGTTTCAGGAAATGTAAGATTTAGGGGACGTTGTAGTATTTTGCAGAACTGAAGCAATATTTTATGTGAAAATTTCTCATAGCCTTTTAGGGTGATTTTTCTGGGTTTGGGGGTAGAATATATAGCAGGATTGGTTTTCACTTCTTTTTTTTTTTTTCCTTTTCTTTTTTTTTTTTTTAAGATTTCAGTGGGAACATGCAGGAGTAAAATATTTCTTTCCTTCCTTCCCCATCTCATTTCTCTATTGGAGTAGACAGTAATTGCCTTTGGGACAAAAAGGCAAAGCAGAACACGTGTTTTATCCAATGGTACTTCAGAGTCATTATTAGTTCTGTTCTCTTCAGGAAATAAAAAAACTGAGTTTCTACTAAAACTCCATCCTCTAAAAGGGGCAGGTAAAATTCAAATTTCTGCTACTCTTGCTTTATATGCACCTAAACCACTGCAGCTGATTGTGTTCAGTGAAAGACACTTGAAGGTCTTACCATCAAATTAAGTCAAAGTGATCTGGTGACATTTAAGTTGATTATTTCTTCTATGGGGATAGAGCTGAACTTGCATATTTCTTTGCAAAGAGTGCATCCCTTGAAAATGAGAAACAGGTATAGTGGTTTTGTTACATTATTCATGTGTCCAGTCCTGTGTTGGTGGCTAACCAAAGCTTTCATTCTGTAGAAGGTGAAAACCCAAGTCATCCTAGAAGTGTATCACACACAGTCTCATGAGCAGCCAGGAAATAAACCAAGAGCTCCGAGACACCAGAGAAGCCAGAGTCATAAATCATTAATGCATGTCAGTCACATTCCAGGCACTAGGCTGTGGTAGTGGAAAGCTCTCAATTCAGATGTAATGTATTAAAATATTTTCTGAGTTTTCCTTTCTCAAAAAAAGTCCTTCCTGTCTCTGCATAGCATTTTGTAGTTTTAGTTCATTGTTGTTTCATTCTGTTGTCTGCAGTTCTGCATCATAATGTTCCAGGATGCATTCATATAAGGCAGTTACCAGTTACTGTAAACATTTTTTACTTGTTAGGGTTTTTCCAAGAACTTAAGTGAATTTTCTAATTTAGAACAACTAATGAGGATGAAAAAAATAAAGGCTGTTTAAAACATCTCCTGCTGTAAACCAATCATTGCTCTGTGAGGGATTATTACTCAGGTGCTGTTCAGTGAATAGCTGCCTTGCCCAAGAGGAAGTTATTTAAGAAGATTTTTGAAGGCTTCATTATCCTGTTTTTCAGTGATTATTGGGGAGTGTAAAATAGCCTTTTCTTCTATTCTGGATATTTCTTCTATTCAAGTTGAGATACTTAAACTGTGCTTTGGACGACTGTGTAGATATTCTTAAAGAAGTGCTTTGGGGGGTTTTAGAGCCCTCTGCATACATTTCTGGTAATTTTTAGGGCTTGGTTACCTGATTTTGACATTTAGCAATCTTCACTGGGATTGCATGTTTCAGGAATATAAGGTTTGAACTAACAATGGTTGAAGTATTTTCTTAAAGCTGTTAGAACTAAGTGAAGAGATAATAATGTCAACATTGCAATCATCTTGGAGGGGAGAGGGGGTTAGTGGGGTTTGGGGAAAGAGGTGGGCGGTGAGATGGATTGATTTCACAGGATGAAACTTCTGATAAAATGTCCTTCTAGCACTTTAAAGTTGTCATCTCTTTAACCACCAGTTATTGAAAAGGCAACCAAAGTTTCTCCAGTGATAACAGATCCCTTCATAACCAAGCAGAAAAACAAAAAATCATTCAGCTTGCTTCACTTACATCCCTGGTAGAATGTGAGGTTTCTGTTTCCCTGTTGACTGTAGATTTGGACTATCAGACTAGTCCAGGTTTCTGGTTTCCAAAGGCCTGAGTTTCTCTAGATGCAAAAATGAGAGCAAACTTACATATCTTAGCAGTATTGCAATTGAGAAAAACGAAGTAGATTCTCTCTTTCATCAACAATTTTAAGTTTGTCCAGAAGTTTGACAAGGAGAAAACTTGAATGAAACATCTGTTTGAGTGTGCTCAAGTCCAAACTGAAGGGATTTTTTTTCTAGAATTGCTGGAGTTAAGGCTAACCAGCCCTAACTAAATAAATACTCTGACAAAAATTGGCAGCCATATGAACTAGATACCCACAACTCTCACTGAAGTACATTTCCAGTGGAGGGCTGAGACATTTCCTTCAGTGAACTGCCAGTAATAATCCATAAGGAGATTTTAACTATCAGGAAGTTATATGGGAAAAGACTGGAGCAAAACCAAAGCACTGTAGAATTGTGGTCCTGAAATTAAGAGTTAAAATGATGACCCAGAATACTGATCAAAGCTGTCTGTCCCAACCTATCCCACCATGTTTTGTTCACTCTTGGATGTGCCAGTTTTCCATTCAGCTGTCACTTCTACAGTTAACTATCTTAACAAACTCTCTTTGAGGCTAACCTTTAAGTCCGTTCAAGATCTTTAGGTAGTGTGTGAAAAGCTTTCCTGTCTGTGAAAGCAGCACTGAGTGAAGAGATGGGATCTCAGCACCTCTAAACAGCTTATGACCTGGCGTTTTAAAACATTTTTCCATCTTCTACTTTGCAATAATTGAGTAGAGTTACTTTAGACAGAATGTTGAAACAGCTGGAGTGGTTGCGTGGTGCCTGGCACTCAGTGGGTTTGTGGAGGTGGTGGATGGGTTGGCCATTCCCCACTGGTGTGCAGTTAGTACTGGTTTAAATGATAGGAGGGATTTGAGAGTCCAAGGTAATACATACAGTGGATCTGTATGTATTAGTGTCATCCAGACACTATTAGACCGGCAAGATAAATTTTCTCTGATAGAAGGCTAAATGACAGTGTCATAAATTACCCTAGAAAAGAAAACCAAAGTGGGATAAGGACATGTTCTGCACTGCTGTCACCTCACAGATGGCTATCTTTGCTGACTTACTAGCTATTAGAGTCTGCATATGTCTCAAACTACTAAATACATACAAAAGGATGCCTTAGATGTGGACATAATAGACTGACAAGCTTGATTTGTATTTCTGCATTAGCACTAACCAGTAAAAGAATTGTATACAAATGTGTGTGGGTGGGGAAAAAAATTATAGAGTTGAAGTGAATAGAGATGCTCTTCTGGTTTTAATACATTGTTATTTAACCATACCAGTTTGAATTCTTCCACAATGAAATGCTTAGATTTAAAAAAATAGATACATATTTCATTTCTCCCTGTTGATGTTTTCCACCTTTATCTTTTGGGTGGGTATGAAAAGCACTTGTGTTACATATTTATAAATTCTAAAAAGTACATTCTTCTTTGTTTGATAGGATTTTCTGATAGCATGTCTCTAAACTATTTTGATTTATTTTACGTAATAAAAAGAGAAAGGATAAAAAGTTCTGTTCTGTTTACTTTTCTCTGATTCATACTGCTTCCTGGAGATCACTTATTATTCTGTTTGGTACATGAAGTACCAAAGGGTAGGAGTTAAAGCTCTGCCCCAAGGAACTTGTAATCTAATTAAAGCATATGAAACTGCATTCTCAGATCTCAGTGGAGCTGTTCCACCTTTTTTGACTATATATTTGTGTGCAGCCATCTGAGAACCCAAGTAACAAATCAGAAGGTGTAGTGGGTTTGATAATCAGTTACAGTTCTCCCCACAAACTACCATCACTGCTGTCAAAAAGAATTCTTCTCCTGTTGAAAAGTCTGGGTTTGGGGTCACAGGAGGTCATAGTCTCAGAAAGGATCTACATCCCGTGAGATAACAGCAGCAGTGAAAGCTTGCACTCCTTCCCTTAGGAGTCAGTAAGGAACTAATGAAAAATAGTCTGAGCAGACAACTTCCAGCAAGTTGAGATTATAAATAAGATTCTTACCAGAACAGCACTGTTGAAAAATTGATATTTTTGATGGGTAGAGTAGCCTATTTAGGATGTCTATAACTGCTTGGATTATTTGTGGGGAAGGGTATCTGGCATACAGCAGAGCTGGCATGAGCCCCCATCTGCTGGTAGTGCTTGAATGGCCTTCGTTTAAGCCTTGAAGTCCAGTTCTTTGTTTTGCATTCTCACCAATGCCCTGTGTAAAGGCATCAGAGAGCATGACTTTCTTCTAGACATGGCAACAGTGAGGAGAATGATAATGATGAAATGCATCTCACTGTGCAGAGAGAATTCAGGAATATCTATGTTGAATGCATAAACATTGATCTAATTAAATTTTTCACATACGTACATACTGCTTATTGGAATTCGTACTGCTATGCTAACTTCATCAGTCTGCCAGAGTTTGAAACTGCAGCATCAAGTACTTAATGAACAGATTCATGAGTAATCTCTAGGAAGTGCTTAGAATTAAGGCCAAATCTAAGGAGCTTTGTACTTCTTATGACATTTTTCACCCTTTGGCTTTCATATTATGGAAGCCACATAAAATCAGCAAGGAGTCTTAAATTCATTCTTTGAAGGTATTAGAAAATACTGCAGAACACTGTGCTTGCTTTTTTCTCTCAGAATGTATGGCATTTATTTTCTTAGAAAAATAAGAGTTGGATTTGGCATCTTTGCTCTGTGCTGTAAATCATCATTACTAGGTAAAGTGTTTAGTCCCTTAATAGTACTACTCAAATCCCTGCTTCTCAAGGGAAAACTTATGAGAAGCTCTACAAATCTGATGGAATAGAATCAAACCAGGAGATTCAGGGAGTATAAATCAAATAACATCCTGTTGGTATGCAAATAGCAGTGTTATTGACTTATCCTCAGTAAGTATTACAATCCTGAAAACAGGACTTCTGGTGAAATGATACTTTGCATTTTCCTTTTTTCCCTTCTCATGTTTTCCCCCTGATAGATATTGTTTAAAATTCTGCTAACGTACTGCGTCTGTTTCATATTTTGCAGGATTATGACTTGAGCCAGCTCCAGCAGCCTGACACTCTGGAACCAGATGCCATCAAACCTGTTGGAATCAGACGTCTTGATGAAAGGCCAATCCATGCAGAACCTCAGTATCCAGTCAGATCAGCTGCTCCTCATCCTGGGGACATTGGGGACTTCATTAATGAGGTAAAGAAGCAAAAAAAGGTTTCCTCCTAAGATCTGATAAGCTTTTATATTTTGTTTATTCTACTCCGCATGAGTAGCTGTTATGTTAGAACATAATAACTTTTTAAAACTTCCTCAGACAATTAAAATTGTCTCACTAGACAGAAATAAATACAGTCTTCTAAAGTACAGACAAATTTAATTAACTCATTCAAACAGAAAGGGAAAGATGTATCAATTAACTTCTGTGCATCCATATTAATTACATTCATAGTACGTTATCAGCAGCAACCACAATATCTCCAAGCAGGATTATGCAATGGGTTGCAAGTAATAAACAGAATAACAAAATTGTATGTAGCCTGAACTCATTTATTAATTCACAGTAATTTAATAATGGAAGAAGTTCATTTTCATTCTCCTCATACATTACCCTTTGAATCCAGATAATAGTGGAAATTCAGTACCTTCAATAAGACCAAAAGAATTCCGTCAAATACGATTAGTGAGCAGGGCAGCTAAATTAAATGTTATGTAAGTGCTTTTAATACTTGTCTTGTCATAGAGCTTTCAAAGATTTTGCATTATCTTTGATTCTTCAATCTAATAAATGTAATTGAGATTCAGACTATACAAGAGTACTGATAGCTCTGAAAGAAATTATCCTCATTATTTCTATCACTGGTCAGTCTTAAATCATTGGTGTTATGGTACTTATGATAGAACATGTTTCTTGTGTTTGCTGGTTATAGGGAAAAAAAAAAAGCTAACCCAGATTTACTTCTATTTTTACTTTATTCTGTACTGAATTGTAGTAGTTAATTATTTCTCATATCTTCCTTGTCAGCTGGAGCTGGACACATATTGCAGAGTATTGCAGAACAGTTTCTGCAAACGTGTTTATTCTTGTTTGCCTTGAAGAAAAGTCATGCTAATATACTAAAGTCTTTTGTGTTAGAAAGCTGCAGAAAATTGAATTTGCCCCTTTTAAGGTATACGGTGATACAGTTGTCAAAAAACTTAGAGGAGAGTTGACTAGCAGGAAATGTACAAATATTCTTGTAAGACGTATTTTAAGAGACTCCAGTTTTTGCTTGCCTTACACTTCTAAATATTACAGTTATAATTGGCTTCTGGAAAATAGTGGAAACACGGGACAATAAAAGGCCCACATAGCTGGCCAAGGCAGTGTACACACAAGAACTTCCTTGTGCTTCCAAACACTCGGAGATTCCCATCCTGTTCTCACACAGCTGTGGTCAGGCAGTGCCCACCTGGCAGGCAGTAGTGAAGAACCCTGTTTTTTGTTGTTCTCAAAGCAGCCAGGAGGCTCTGTTATGGAGCAAAGGCAGGGAATGGGTCTGATCCTGCTGGAAGGCCGGAAAGGGGCCAGAGGTTGTCCATCCTCCTAAGATTTTGTAATGACTTAGCAAGCTGTTCTTGCAATATTATTTTTCAGTAGGTTATCAGTCTTGAAGCTGATAGTATCAGTGTGTACACATGGGGCAGAAGAAACAGTACGTGCTCTCTTGATTTAACCCTGTACGTTTATAATGCATTACAGACGAGCATGGAGTAATTTTTTTCCTGCTACTGTCTACTGTACTATATCAGTACCTCCCTTTATGCTTTGCCTTGCCATCCACCAAAAAAGAAAGCTTCTCCCAGCTATTCATACACAGTAAAATAATGTCATTGATTAAGAAAATATGTGCAAATATATATGAAGTTAAAGAAAATACGGCAGTTTTCTTGTCTGCAACTTAGCTCAGAATTAATTATATCTGCTGATTGAAAGGAACTGTGTGAGGTAGTTTCTGTGTTTTAAGGATTATATATTTAGCTTGTCTTCTTCATAAGGCTTTTTTAAATGAGAATTTTACAGGAATGTATTGTTTTACTGTGGGGCATTCCATCTAACCCTCTGTCTAGCAGATAGTAGCCACCCAGAGATTGTCTATGCTCTGTTTTCCCAGAAGACTGAGCAAAATAGGCATTTTATTTCTCTAAAATAGTGTCAGCTTAATTTGTGTTTTCTGTAAAAAATTTCCCATGACAGATGTGATTCTAAATTGTCTGCTGGGTGTGGGAGAAAATGGGTATGTCTTTCATAGGAGTATTCCTATGCAGATTGTTACAGTTAAATTTCAAAATTATCAGTGTCTAGAGTATAAATTTTCAGGCTGCACAGGTTTTCAGACTCTCCAGAAAATTGCACCTGCAGTCCTGGTGTGATTAAACCCAAGAAACTTGGTAAGTTTCTCTCAGTTTTACTTGAGGTAAATTGAAAAAATATCTTGAGTAAAGCCTGTACCAGACATTTCTTAAGGCAGTTCCTAAAGAAGATAAGCTGAGCTGTGGAAACAACATAGCAAGATAAGAAAGAGCAAAGTTCATATCTCTCTGCATCCAACTTCAATATTATTAGACGTAATTCTTCCCTTGGGCGTCTCTAACCCAAACCACCCACCAAACTAGCCCAGTCCCTAGCTGAGCAGGGAGAGGCTGCTTTTGAACTGTCAGCACTTCAGTAGCAAAGTCTGCATTAGGCCCTTGGTTTGAAAAGATGCAACACTTTCAGAGATGAGTCCAGTCTTTTGGAGGACTTGGCCCTATTCCAGGAGATGTGGGTCAGTATGGTCTTTTGAGATTGCGGTCCACATGTGGAAATTAATTTAATCTGTTGAATGCTCACCAGCACCTCAGATACACTGTTTAGATTAGCTTCTGAATTCCTTTAGCTTTTGACAAAAAATTTATTTCAGATACTGGAGGGTTTAGCTCCCATTTCCAAGCAAGCCATGGGAGTTTTCTTCTTATTTTCCTTACAGAGTCATAGAAACAAAAAGCAAAAAAAAAATATCCAGTGGGTCATTTAGGTTTTTTCCTTTTAGCAGTACTCTGTTTCTTCTGGTATATTATTTTCTACCTGTCATTCCTTGTATTAAACCTACTTAACTCAATGAGACATACATAAGTATGAGTATTTTGTAGTGTTCTGGTGACTTCTCAGTTGAAAAACAAGTTAGAATTACAATAAAAAGTCTTGCATTTTTATAACACAAAGTTGAGATAGCACGCACAAAGCTATGAACTGTTTAAAACAGGAAGGTTCCAGAGGTGTCTGATAGTCAAAATAGGTTTTGCAGGCATAAGCTAAATGACCTCAGGGACTTTCTTGTTTTGTCTGTTTCAATGGATAGATGAATCTGTAATTTAAGAGGGGAAGGGAAAAACCTCCTTTTCTTCCAGTCCAGTGTACAAACAAGTCAGTGAAATAAGTCATGTATTATTAAGAATCCTCTGTAGACTTTGTTTTCCATTTCGAGCCTTTCAAAGCCTAACCTGCAGAGTGTGGAGCATAATTAACACTTAGAATAGTCAAGATTCACAGGACAGTATAAATTAGACCTGTTTGAAGTAGTTTTGTTAATCCTGTTTTCAAGACCCACCTATATTGTCCCTAGAAATCTCAAGAAAGTTATATTGTGGTGGAGAATTTCTGGCTAAGAATAAATTTATAATCAATAGAGGACATTGCCTGAGGTAAACTAAATTTAAATTGCAAACTAAAGGTCTCATCCCATGGAGACATGGAGGACCCTCAATTCATTCTTAGTAAATGGTTATTGATACAGTGCACCTCCCTGCAAAATGGACTCCCTCGATGGTTCCAGATATAAACCAATTTGTTTTTTGTATTTCCCTGAAGGTCGCTGTCCTTCCTTTCCTTCTCATCAAAAGTCTGCTGAATCTGATTAGGTAGCAGGATTAATGAAAATAGAAGCATTAGATTTTGTAATGTTCCATGTTAGTTCAAGATTTGAGAGGGTTGCTTTCCTTTAACTTGAGTGAAATGGAGAATGCCTGCCTGTATTAAGGCACGTTTACTGTTCCTCAACCAAGGCACTCTTAATTTCTCCAGTTCTGCCCCTTATCACCTTCCTAGTGAAAGCTCTACTATGTATATAAAAGAGGAAAAGGAAATAAGTGAGCCTGTCCAAGGTCTCAAGCTGGCCTCTCTGTTGCTGTGGCTCTTCTGTGACTGCTTGTTGTGCACTGGTGGTGTAGCACACGTAAAGAAATGTGACAATTCACTGTCCCCCCAGGTGGTTCCCCTGCTCCTGAGGATGTGCCCCAGAAATTCTGTTGTTGAATGAGCTTCTCACTCTAATGAAAACTTTGCATTTTCAGATCAGGAAACTGTAAACCAAGTAACTGTAACAGCTCTGTTGCTCTGAGGTTCTTGAACACATCTGGTAAAAACTGAGATCTCTTTTCAGAAGTGACTGACAACGAATGCCTTGGCAACAAAATCAGTAGAAGCCACTCCTGGCAGCCATTTGTTGTCTTTTTGGTTGTGCAGATGCAGCAGGTCATGTATCCATACCACCTCCACCCACTGAAAGGGGCAGTATAGTAAAAGAAAAAATGTGGCAGTGCTGAAACCAAAGGGAGCTTCTAAGCTGATGGCACTGCCCGTGCCAGGGCTGTCTGGCATGCTGTAGAGCCCAACAGCAAAGAGCAGCATCACACTGGCTATGCTCAAAAAATTGGCTTAGCAGAGGGAAAGAGAAAACATTGTAGTACTTCTTTCTCATTTTAGTATGTAACTTGTGACACAAATATAGCAGAAATCTTGTCATTTGAAGAGTTAGACACTAAGTTCAGTCATTACACTGTACACCAGAAGATAGGTGAAAATGTCAGTGTAACTTGTGCGGTGCAGTTGAATCAATACTTCCAAAACATGACCCGTAGCTACGTTCTCTGAATGAAATGGATTACACTGCCAGCACAACCTTTGAGAAAGTGAATTTGTTAGTGAGATCCTATCTTGTAAGTCAGTAACTCAAAACCAGTTTCCTTTTCTGAAATGCTATCATGATAGCTGCAGCAAATTGAAAAAAAAATTACAAGTTCCCCTTTGGAAAAACAGATGGGAAAGAGGCTGCCTTCTGCCTTGTCATGGATGACTGATAGGTATCAGAATTTTTGCAGTGCTGTAGGAAAATGTTTTGTTCGCTGATTTTTTAAAATAAATTGGTATCCCATGGTTGGCTGGCTATTAGTAGGCAGAACTGCAGGGAAATAACATTTTGTCTCCAAACTAACTTTCTAAATGACTTTCACACATGGATAGCTGGCATTCGTACCTCAGCACTCCTTAACCTCAGCTGGCATTTATTCTCCTTCCCTGTCACCTGCGTTCCAAACACATGGGTGTCTGTCACCCCAAGCAGGCTTTAGGAAAGATCTGAATACCATGAGGCCAGTTACTGCCTAAGAAGTAAAGTTGTCTTTGTGCTTCACTGCAGAAAATAAGAAAAAGCCCTAGAACTTGCCCCTTGGAAGCTGGATAAGGGATGTCTTCCAACACTTACTGTTGCCTTTTCAAAATCACTCATCTTTTTTGCTTATTATGGCCATCAGGTTTGAAAATGCCAGAGAGAGATAACAAGCATCACCAATTATTCTTATCTCATAATTCAAAATTGCACTTTTAATTCAGGCTATTAATAACCTGCTTGATGTTGTTGTACCAGATGAAATGATCATTTCAAGGCCAAAATTTGTTCTTGATTGGAGGTCATTGGGTTGATAAATATGCTGGGCTTTTCCACCACTGATTTGGAAATTATTTTAGGTACATTTTGCACAATTCTGAATTATTTAAATAGGTAATAAAGAACCAGGATTCACTTCTACCTTATCAATGCGAAATGCTTTAATTAGTGGGTTTAATATGTATGTACTCCATAATACATATTTGTAGAAGAAAAATCAGCTTCTGGTTCCATTTTGTCATATTTGGACAAAACACAATTGAGAGTTGAAACATACTTTTCTAAAACCAGAATATATTAGATAATTTGAAGGAAGCTCACTCAGTCCTTCAAATAAGTAGGAGTATAATGCCATTCTTTAAATAAATAAACATTAAAAATCAAAAGTAAAACCAGCACAAATATCACTGGTAAAAATTAATAGTGAGCAATTTAAAATCCTAGCACAGCCTTATGGAATTCTGAAAGATACATTATCCCCTGTCAGTGGCTGCCAGAGTAGATCCTATTCAAAATGGAAGATCTTGAAAAAAAGTGTTGTTAATCCCATGGAAGAAACTATGAGGTTAAAAAAATAAAAATCATAAGAGAACTTTTTGGCTTCAGGCTTTTATATTCAGCTTGTAAATCTTCCCCAGATAAGCACAGAGAAATTGTCTCATATTCTAAAGTTAGTTACCCATATAAGCACTTAGGTTTGGACTTATGTAACAAAACAGAGAATGTAGAGGCTTTTCTCTGGAAGAAGTGTGGTTCTTTCCTTGCTTTTCCTCTTCAATTCCCCAGCATTTCCTCCAATTCATTTTGTGTAGCTTTTAATTTTGTCGATTCAGCTCCATAGACTGGAAATGTAAAAATGCTGATGGCCCACTGTTCGTGTGTTGGTAACTTCAGTACTTTGAAATGAGGAAACAAAAACAGTCATCATCTTGTATTCAGCTTTGATGTCACTGTGTGTATTTTCTGAAGAGCAGGTGGATTTCATGGGTGGATGTGGCAAAACATAAAAGGCTTAAGACAACGTACCATATATTTTTCTCACAGCAGCCTACAAAGGTACATGAGTTTACAGGACTAACTAAATATGGATTTTGGCACATGCAGATGGATTGCAGGCCAGAAAAGTCAGTGGATATGCTATTGACCATGTGAGATGGCTGTTGAATTGAATCTCTGCAAACATGCTTATTTCTCCTTCCTCATCTGTCTAACCATTCCCACGTGGCACATGGTACAGGTTGTGAGTTGTATATCTTTTAAACTGTTTGTTTACTAGCTTCAGTCCCAGTGCCATGACTCTCTCTTAAGGTTTTGTTAGGGCTCTGATTGCAGCTACATTCAAAATGTCCAGTGCTGCAATGCTGGAAACCCGGTCATTCTAAAAGGAGTTACACAAATGTAAATCCTGTTTTGCAGTGAATGGCAGGAGAGGAAGAACTTTGTTTTCTCAAGTGGTGCTTGATAGATAACTGCGCTGCAAATATTCCGGATATGCTTTTGTCTCGCTCTCGGATACAGAACTTTATCTTCTTTTTTCCCCTCTCCTTTTTGCAGGGACTTAAAGCAGCTGACAACGACCCTACAGCCCCACCATATGACTCCCTCTTAGTCTTTGACTACGAAGGAAGCGGCTCCACTGCTGGATCCTTGAGCTCTCTTAACTCCTCAAGTAGTGGTGGTGAGCAAGACTATGACTACCTAAATGACTGGGGCCCACGTTTCAAGAAACTTGCTGACATGTACGGTGGAGGTGATGACTGAACTTCAAAGTGAACTTTGGTTTCGGACAAGTACAAACATTTCAACTGATATTCCCCAAAAGCATACAGAAGCTAGGCTTTAACTTTGTAGTCTACTAGCACAAGTGCTTGCTGAAGGCTTTGGCTTAGGCTGCAAACCAATTTGGGCTCCGTGGAATATCAGTGATCCAATGCTGTTTGGAAAAAAATATTGAGCTCAGTTACACTTGAATTTTACAGTACAGAAGCACTGGGATTTTATGTGCCTTTTTGTACCTTTTTCAGATCGGAATTAGTTTTATGTTTAAGGCTTTAATGGTACTGATTTGTGAAATGATGCATTAAAGAGACAAAATATGTTGGGGTGGGGAGGAGTAAGGTGAAACACAATATACTTCACAATGCTTTTGTTACATCGCATTGCTTTTATTAAAATAAGGAGATTAAAAATAAACAAAAAAATCCTCATGGAACAATTTTATTATCTGGGAGAGAGGACCATGAGGTGGAACAATGTACATTACTTCTAGTTTTAGATGTTAGGGGACTTTTTTCACTAAAATTCTAAAAATTATGCAGCTGGTTGCAAATAAAGGGAGTTTTCATATCACCAGTTTGTAGCAGAATTGATTTTTTTTTCTTATGCTAGAATGTTAGACACATTTTGGTCTTAATCCATGTACACGTTTTGGTTTTTGTTGGGTTTTTTTTTTTTAATTTCTAGTATTTTTTTCCCACTTCACTGTAAAAAATGGTATGTGTACATAATGTTTTATTGGCATAGTCTGTGGAGAAGTGCAGAAACTTCAGAACATGTGTATGTATTATTTGGACTATGGATTCAGGTTTTTGCATGTTTATATCTTTCGTTTATGGATAAAGTATTTACAAAACAGGTTGCAAACAAGTGACATTGATTCAATTGTTGAACTGTAGTTAGAGTACTCAATATTTTTTTTATTTTTATTTTTATTATTTTTTTGGTTTGGGGAGGGAGAAAAGTTCTTAGCACAAAAAAGTTTTACATAATTTGTACCAAAAAAAAGGGGGGAGGGGAGTTGGCCTGATACTGGTGGCACGAGAAAATATACAGTATGTTTTCGGGGTGGGAGGGGGGGGAAGGAGCTTTCAAACTGGAGAGACTTCTGAGAACAGCTTTGCCTCTGTATTGTGTACCAGAATATGAATGATACACCTCTGACCCCAACGTTCTGAATAAAATGCTAATTTTGGATCTGGTGCTTGGTTTGGCTTTTTTTCTTCCACCTGAGCAGCCCTGACCGCAGTAAATAAAAAGTACGCAAAATGTGTTTGAGTTCTGTGAGAAGTTGTGTGTGCTTCTTTGGCATTTCCTACTGCCAGACTGAAAACAAGCTGCATGTAGAAGAAAGCCCAGCACAAATTTGGAAGGCAAGTTCCCAGGTAAAAGCAAAGTGATCTATGCTGGGATTTCTGGGAATTCACAATTTTCAGTTCCCCAGTGATGGGGTGGGGATGGCTCTTTGGTTTAATGTGCATTATCTAAATAAGAACTTGCATAATTTTTGGCTCATTTCTAGACTGACAGTTTAATGGATGTGTGATTATGCTGCAGGTTGCATAAATAAATTGCAGATTGTGGCAATCCTCTGCTGCCTGGACTTTCTTGTGCTGAAGTGAAGACAAGCCCCTGCTAACCTGAGTGCACATCAAATCGTGTCCTTCAAGGAGGTGCTCACATTCATGGAGCTCTATCAAAAAGCCCCATTAGGAGATTTGTCATTAGTAAACATGTTTCTGACCTGTTACCATGATTTACTTGCAAACCAAGCAACCATAGTAGGTACAGTTCTGTCTTTGTTCTCTTGCAGCAATCTGCTCAGGTTTAATGCCTACATTTACAGACATTAAGGACCTAATTGTGAACGGTGTGAGCCTCAAACAAAATGAAATGCTCTCAGTGGAAAGGGAGGGGAACCAGGCTCTGGCAGCAAAATAATCTGGCGGGAAAGCTCATCACTGGTGCCACTTCAGTGCTTCCTCAGCACTCACACCATAATTTACATAATTTGACTTTGGGACATAAATCCCAAAATCTGATTTGGGGAGGGTTAACACTGCGTGGGGAATGTCTCCTTTTTTTGCTCCTGATGAAAGGTAGCAATCCTCTCAGGTTGGGATATACTATTTCAGCTTCTGCACACCTCGCTATTATTTATATCATGCATTTGCAACTATAACTTAATGCTGTAATATAGCCTTGATTTTTGAGTAATGTGTCAAAGTTACCAACAAGTGCTGTTAAGCTATTTCCAAATTCAATTTGTAATATACAGAACAAAGCATGTAGATCAGGACATGGAAATAAAGTCTGACCATGCATAGTTAAGTAAGGACAACTTTCATAAAGGGCAGATTTTAAACTGTCAATGCATGTTAAATAAGCAGAAGACAGCTTTTAGCACACAAAATTATGCAAAAATGTATTTCAAGCGTAATCTAGTATTGTTACTTTGAACCGACAAACTGAAAATGCTAAATGAACTTTATTCATTGACACTGAATGTTAAAAGACACACTGGGAGAGAGATCTGTGAAAGATTTCCCGTTTAGGCTATAGCACAATTTTTTGTTAAAAGTGGACAGAGGTCATCTTTTATAAGCACTTGGCTGTTCTGCACAGCACTAGGAGCTTTATCTTGATCAGACGGACAGCCAGCTCTACAGCTCCTTTGAAATTGTAGCAACAGTTCTCAGACCTAGTGATAGTTCAGCATTAGGTCTGCTGAACAGAACAAAGAGATTTTATGCATCTCAACTGCTTATAGAAGAAGAAAAAAGATCTTTGAACTGATCATCTTTCATCAAGTTTCAGATTCATCTTTATTCTAGAAATGTGCAGCCAGGTTTTGTACCTGTGATACCTGCTTCAATGCCCATCAGAGAGCTGCACTGAGAGGAAGATGGCTGAACATTGGTTGGGCCCTACAATATTTTTGAAAAACAGAAATTTTGGCAGCCTAATTTGTAAATAGCATTTGGTAGTAGCATATATTACCTCTGCTTTGTAGACACTGTATCCAAGGGAAGTTACTGGCAAGAAATGAGGCTTGAGCAACTTCTACCTTTCAGCCTTTCTGCAATTTGTATTTTTTTCAATGATAGTCTTTCATAGCCTATATCCTTCTCAGCTTCAGGGCTGATAAAGGTGGGGAAGAGTGGTTTCAGGAAATAAACATTTGAAATGGATACTGATGGCCTTATGGCAGATGGGTCTACCCTACTGCATTTTCTCTGGGATTGCCAAATACTGATGAATATAGGCTAATACTCATCCCATAATAGTCTAAAATGTACTCACCATGCTCCCTCCAGGTAGTTGAACTCTGAAGTGGTTCTTTTGGTAGTAAAGTAAACAAAGTGACTAAAAGCCACATGAAGGCTGCTGCTTAGGAATTCTCTTTCTTGGTATGCAGTACTTTTTTGGACTAGACTAATGTTACCCAGAACATTAACATCTACTTTGCCATGGTCCCATTCACCTTAACACCCGAGGGAGAATATCTTCTGACAGCTAATGGGACACACAATTCCCAAAAGGGTCTCTAAAACCTTTCTGTAGTTACTAGAGATGTCTCATGTAAGCCACTGCCAATTCTTCCTTTACACAACTGCTCCACTTTCCTAAGGAACCTTTCTGCTAGCAGTGGTAGCATAATTTTGACATATTTACCTTTCTGGTTCAGGAGTGTGAAAGCAAAGTTCCAGCTTTTACCTTAGTCAATATTTATTAGTCAAATAGAAATCAGAAAAGTCAGATGAATGCTTAAATACCTAATCCACAGTGGTATATTTTATACACAGTTTTCAGCCAGGGATGATCCACATTTGTATGGTGTCCTTATTTTTTATTTGTTTTGCATTTGCTTAAATAAACTTTAATGTTTAGTCTCTCTCTAGACAAAGATCTTTCCTAGGAATTTCTTTAGAGCATAGGATAAGTTCTCTTTACTTAATATATGTCATAGGAATAATGAAAATATTTCCCTTGAGCAACAAAGCCCAGCTGGGAAACAGAAGTGAGGAAGAAAGATTAAGGAAAAAAGGCTAAGTGTTCCTCACAGGGACCCAAGGTGCTTTCTATCACACAGACAGGGAAAGAGCATCCCATTTGTTAGGGACCCTTTGATGAATCAATGCAAGACACTCTTCAGCCAACCTGTGCCTCTGTACTGGCCAAACATCTTTTTGGGTGTAACAGAGAACTTGGAGATGTCCCTTCTCTGGAATTCTCTGTGTCAGTGCTGCTTCCTGTCCTGCTGGGTTACATTCCAGCACTGTGCTTTCCCAGTTTTCCTCCTCAGTTTACCTAGGAAGTGCCAAAACTCACCAGGTTTTATGTAACTTTCAGTTTACGAGCCACAAAGAATCAAGGTCTTAAGTCTTGTTTTGCTTTGGTTGTTTTGCTGTAGGCTAGAGGATGTGTTCTCCACACAACAATAGCTGGGAAGGCTTTGTCTTCCTTTTCAAAGTTCAGTATCCTGAACTGTATTTTACCCCTGTAACCTCTGTGTGCTTCTAGGCCATCTAAAAATGCAGCAATTGCCAGTGATACAGTAGACACTTATAATCAGATTTCACATTTATGATGTGCTCTCTTGACATTTCTGCCACGGATGGACATATCCTGTGGTGACAACATGACACTGCAACCCCACCCAGAGAGCTTTTTGGAAAGATCAGTCGGGGTGAGGTGGTGGACATGGGCTAACTGAGCTGCTCTCCTGTTGCCCTGGCTGCAGAGAATGCATTTCTGTGTGTGTAACTGTTGCCTCTCAGAAGATTTAAGCATAATTGCAGGTCTCTTGCCACTCTTTGAGCACAAAAAAGCTCCCATGTAGGACGCCTGGAATGCACCCACACATCATCATCTCCTGCATGCCTTGCCACCTTTATAATCATTTACTGCCTCAACAAGATGGTCATTATTTTCTATTTGCTTCCATCTTTATTCTTCTCCCCCAGCTATGTTTCAGAAAATACCTAAGAGCATTTGTTTTTCATTAACAAAGGGAATGAACTCTGGTTTATTATTTTTGTTGCTTGTTGCATTTCCCATCTAATATGTAGTTTTTAAACCCTTTTGCCTTCCATAAGCAAATTCTGCTTTCTTAGTTCTCTTGGCAAGGCTGAGAAAATGCTTCCACTTTTGTTTCCATTTCTACTTAACCCATTTTCAGTTTTTGTAAGAATCTCTTTTGCTCTTGTTTTCAGACCTTAAATCAATATTCTGTGAAAAACAGTGACCAACCTCTTCTTCTTTAAATTGGCTATTTTCCCCTCCTAATAGGGAACATGCTTGTAGAGTTCCTATTTTCCTGTGTTGCACCCAGGAAAAAAGTTAGATTTTTCATTGTTCACAATGGATTTTATTTATGACTATTTCTTAAAATATATTCATTTTGAAAGGCTTTTTTTCAAGCACTAATGCATTTTTAAACCTCATGGTGGTACACATTTATGCAATTTCATGAAACCACCTTCAGGTGGTTCACTCCCTCCCAAAGAGCCTAAATACTGATTCCGAAAGAAACATATTTTGCTCTGGGTACGAATAAGGAATAGTACCATTGTGCAAATTACTTTTATACTCCTGCTTCTGAAGATAAAATGTGTTGATATGGTATGGGTATATACAGACAGATCCATGGGCCCACCCGTTCTGGGTTCCAAATTACAGAAGTTTGATTATTACATTACATTTGTTATCTGCAGTACTGCAGAGTGAGCTTATAAACACCCAGCTGTCTCTGTGCGCCATAAATCAAAAGTAATGGCCAGATAATCAAAATTATGTTCCAATTCTAGAACATTCATTACTCGTGGCATTGTGTGAAGCAGTTATAAAAACAAGCAGTATGCTAGGATGATTAGAGGGAATTACACTAAAAATGTAGAATCATTGCTGGTATGGTTTGACTTGAAGTTAACAAAGAGCAGTTTGCTCAGTAAGGGTATTTCAAGATAAACCGAGAAATAAACAAAAATTTGTCTTTTAGCCTGACCTAGTATGGAAGCAATATTCAGAGCCCTATCTTTCTGAGAACTGATTTTTCCTCATTTGGGCAAAATGAAACTAAACAATAAAAATAACCAAAAATAGTCAACCCAACCCTTAAAAACTCTTCATGGAATGAGAGAGGCAACTTCAAAGACCTGCTCTGCTGGCATGTTTCATAACAAAGAATTCCAGGCTATTGCCAAGTTTTTTGATCTTCCCATTTTTCTGTGTGGCAAAAGTTCACACTGACTAGGGACCAAATTATCTGACTGCCGAATGTCTAAATCCAAACTCTAACTTAGAGTTAGTTACTTTGGTGTTTCCCATTGTTCCTTCTTGGTATGACTAATTAAATACCTAAGAAAATAATGTAACACCTGAACTACTGTTCGGGATGTAAAAAAGCCCCAGCCCACGCTCAGGAGCTATGCCTTGGTGTTTTATATGCTGAGTGAATGCCATTATTTTGAAACTAATGAGTTTTTCCATTAAAGTCTTGTGGAAATCTCTAGATTTTATTGTGAAGAAAACAGTTCATAAATCCTTTGTATTTATTTACAAAACAAATAGTTTTCTGGATGTTCCCACTCACCCTTCAGCTATTTGAAGGCAAGACTTAAATGGCAATAAGATTTTCATATGGGTTGATGACCCCAAGGAAACCTTTTGAGCCCTAGCCTTCAGGCTTGACCTTCAGAGGCTGGAAAGCAATCCTTTTTGCTGAATAGCAGTCCATCAGGTCAAGTTATCATGAAAAATGTTTTTCCTTTGAAATTGAGTAGTGTCAACATATATAGTGGAGCAGTGTGCTACAGAAGGTAAGTGAGAGTGGCAGAACACAGCCCTTCCAAAATGGGTTCAGACCCAAAGCTCCTGACTCAACCAAGATGCTCCCACTTGGGATGCCCCCCCAGCAGTCAGCTCAGGGAAGCATTTACATCTGTATTATTCCTGCAGCCATATTTGATAGCATTTGAAGATAAACAACCTTGAATCACCAGTAATGTATGCATGAATACATTTCTTCCAGAAAATAGAGACTGACATAACAATTCCAAGTTGTTATCAATTATTGGTTGACTTCCTTTTGAAAAATGTCATTTAATGACTTCATATTTTGTAAAAACTCACTGTATTCACTAAGGTGCTGTGTTTGCTGAACTCTGGACTGTGTTGTGATGACAGGTGGCCCTGTTTAAATGAGCTTTTACAGAAATCTATTTCAGAACTGAGTATTTGGAAGAGAATTTTGATGGCAATTTTATTGGCTGATGATCTCAAAGACCATGAGACACTCAGACTTTTAGTAGCTGCCACAGGAATATCAGATCAGCTGCCATTCTAGAGGAGAGGGAGAAGATGATGCTGTGAAATTAGATTTTAACACTGCTCCACTCATAAGTACAGTAGGAAAAAACATAAAGTAAAATGCTGGGTCATGAGCTAGATGCTGTGTAAGTATTTCTTTTAGGTCTGTGAGCCACCTGCACAGTGATGGTGATTTTGCAAGGATAGCATTCATATTAAGTCTCAAATATAATACCAGGCTTCTCTGAAGATCATCACAAGGTTAATTGTCCTTTCAATTCACATGAACATGTTTTACTTCTGCATATTTATGCATTTTATTGCCTTTTATTCCACTACTTGAAAATCCTTAGTGAGTCTTAAGTGTAAATTTTTGTTAATTGAATATAACAATATTCAATTTGTTTACTGAATATTGAGGGATCCCTGAAAAAAAGAAAATGTGAATGACCACTCAACAGAGATTATAATGAAAGTAGGTAGAAAGGGCAGATTATCATAGCACCCCATCAATAACACTATATAAATTTGCCCATTGCAGACAACTGAAGAGGTTTTTCATAGTAGCAGCATCTTATTGTGACTTTTTTTTAAATTCTAAAAAGAGTCAAAATGGGTATCATTTTAGAACTAGAGAAGTAGGGATGGAATGAGCACTTATTCTGTGATCTTAAAGATTTGGGACTTGTGACCCCCCTCAGTGAAAATAAAATTGCTAATGTCAACCCATCTTTGGCAGACAGCACCTCACATTGATTTTATACATAATTCAGCACAATTGACAGCCTTTTCAGGACAAGCAGGAGACTGATATGTTATGGAGGCTAAATTGCTTCTCCATTCTGTAAAAGGGGATCTCTAGAGGCCATGATTTGTGTTTAATGGTGTAAAGAGTTGGAACTGTGAAGAAGTTGGACTGTGTTACGGCTGATGTGAAGATTCGCACAGTAATGCAGCGGCATGGTAAAAACGTGCCTCCACTGAAATTCTTATTCTTGTAAGATATAAAAAGAAACCCTTTTCTCCCCTCTGTCTTGCCCCAAACTGTAGCAAAAGAAGTGAGAGTGCATTACCCATGTTTAGTTTTGCACATGCAGTACCAGATGTATTATCTGTGCAATCAGCTGGTGACCCAGCCATGGTGGGACTGCCCAGCAGAACAGCCATGGGAAAGAGTGCAGCATCCTTGCTGATGCTCTTCTGCTTTTGTCACCTGTTGAATCACTCAGAGAAGCGAGCAGCTGTGGGGTAAATCTAGGCATAAAACTGAAATTTCTTCATTTTCTCTGTCTGTGTCTGAGTTTCCACCAGGGATCCTGGATGTTCTTTCTGAGATCTTTGCAGGGTAAGAGCAAGTGCACAACAACTTCTTCATGAAGTGCTGCTAATCCCCATCCTCCTTCACACCACATCATTATTAGCCCCAACCACCCCCCTCAAAGGGCTCCTTGTACAGTGGCAGGGGCCAGCATATGTGAAATAATAAGACAAGGCTGCATTTTTTTACTTCATTGCCTCTTAGAAAAATTTTTTGACTCCATGGAGCGCCTCCATTTGCCAAACAGCTGGTGCACAGCTCTCTCCTTGTAGCCACCCAGACTGTCCAGTCTCTGGCATCCATGCACCTTGTACAGAGCCAAAACCAGAGCAGAAGAAACGTCTATTCCTGAGCTGGATTTCCCCAGAATCCCCACTGTTAATTTGATGTACTAGCAAAACTCTCTCACAGTTTAGGAACAATAGTAGCAGAGACACATTGTCCTATCTTATTTTCTTTTTTCTTCTGTTGTGTTTATGTGAGTCACTGATGCACACATTCTGTGTTCGTTGCAAGAAATTATTCTGCAGTGTAATCAGATAATTAGATGTTTTGTCGCTGTCTTGTGCTGTTTAATATAAAGTACTTTGAATGACAATATGGCAGCTCCTTTCCAGCAAACTTTACAGGCTGCTTGTTGCAAACTGCAAGTTAAACTTTAATTGGGTGTCCTGAGATTTGCTACTAGGAAGGTAATAACCTCAGCACAATAACACAAAGCTGCATCTTTTCACTGCTGTCAGTGTTGTAAATAAAGGCTAATTTTCCAACAGACTCGCTCTTTCTTCAGCAATCAGGTTTACCAAAAGAGGTAGAACCTTATTCCATAATTTCTGCAGAATGTAATATGCACAGACATGAGCAACCCAAGTGGCCTTGTATGTGAATGAGTATATGGGGGTGGGGACTGACAAAGGAGAACTACATTTTGAAATAACAACATGAATTTTATTGAAAAAGCATTGAGATGTTTGCCCTTTTATTTAGCCTTTATGATAGCAAATAGAAATAATTTGGCTTGCCAGCCAGACTTAGAAATGTGGAGGTAGAAAAAAAGGCAGCCCAAAACCTCAGCGTAATTTTGAGTCAAATGAGGTTTGGATCAAACTCAATGCAATTTATTTTTATATACTGTGCTCCATGCAGAGTGTTACAAAGCAGTTTACAGGGAGAGTTAATCATCAGAAGCTAAAGGGAAAAGTAAGGTTTTAAAAGCCAAAAATAATTTGGTAGCAGGGAGGAATCATGGAGGCTTTTATTGGCATTCTGAGAGAAATGAGAAAAGTTCCAGGTAGAGCACTTTTTTTCCTGGTTTTTGGAAGGCAAAGTCCTGTATTCAGTTGTGTCAGAAAATGGCACATTCTTTTTAATGACACTACTTTTGCGTGGCTCATCTTGTCAGAGAAGCATGTCAGTGTCACCCAACCTGAGACCTGTTCCAGTTCTGCTCTGAAGAGCTGCCACACAGACTACTTGCCATAAATAGGAAAGAGTATTACTGAGATAGAGCTTCATACACTTGCAAGAGTTACTCTTTTTTTTTTTTTCTAAATAAAACCTGGTATCCTCAAAATATCACCAACTTTATCCATTTTGAGGTTGACTTTTAAAAATATAAAAACAGAATGCTGCTATTGCATTATGGTCTTATAATACACATACACTGACATGTATTTAATATTTACTAATTAATTAATAAATTAATACTACTTAATATTTTGTATATTGGGAAAGATTCTCTGATCTCCTGCTTCAGTTTTGCATAACTGATAAAGCTATTCAGGCTAAGCTAATTTACATTAGCTAAGAATTGTATTTATTTCACTTGCTTTGTGTTTACAGAAATCAGATATCTGTATCATCCAATTAGTGTCTCTCAATGTGAGGTTTTAGTGATGCAGGATGTAGAAGGAGCAACATGGTAACCAGGTCTAGCCCCAAAATGATGTGTACCCTTGGAGTCACCACTCCCTAGCTGACTTTCCCTCCAGACTCTTCTGGGCTTTCCAATACACAAAGTGTTTTCCAGACCTTCAAAACTCCTCGGGCAAAGCAGAATTTTCACCTGCTTGGTCTTCTTCTTTATCTGAGATCCTTCCTTGAAAGATCAAAACAATTTGTACTGCTCTCTATGTTATGTTCACTGGTTGGTCTTTGTCTTACACTGACAGCTCAGCCTGGAACATACCTCAGACAACAAGAGGAAAACAGGTGTGAATGCTTTCAGCTTGGTTTGGTTAGCTTAAAAATTTATCCAAGCCAAACATTTGTTGCTTATCAAATTCTCCAAATTCTTCCAACATTTGTATTTATGAAGTGGCCTGTCAAAGGATTTGATGTGTCAGCTCGAGGGGGAGACAGGGTCCTACCAGAGCCTGGAAGCTGTTCAGCCACTCCTCAGGAAGGGAAAGGAGGTGTGAAATAGTGGGGGTCAATTACAGCCCCACCGTAAACAAAGAAAAGGCAAGGGAAGAGGTGTAAGGCTGCAGGGCACACAGTGATGGGCACAGAGCAAGGCAGGGTGCTGCCTCTCAGACAGCCCTCGCCAGGAGAGGAGGCAGCCCTCCCTGCTGCACCCTGCTCAGCTGCTTTCTTCCCGAGCGTGAGTAGGAATGTGCTTTATTCTCACTGACCAGAAGCATGGGGTAAGGTATTGCAATAGAAAACTCTTAGTCTAGATCACAGAACCAGTAAGAAGATGCAAAATGCTTTTTCTTTCGTGTCCTTTTGTCATTCATTCATTCATTCATTAAGGGGGTCATTTCAGGAAGCAATGATTATAGCAGATGCTATGCCTCAAACCTCCTTCAGGAAGACTTTTAAAGAATATCGTGATTCCATTCATCATTTTTCTAAGTGATGATCTCCAACGACACAGTTTTTACACAAGTGTAACTTCACAGACCTTGACATTCATGTTTATCACCGTGAGGCAAATGTTGCACCCACAACCATCCATGAAGAAGAATGAAGATGGCATTAGATTGTGTGTGATATTGTGTTACAACACTTGTGGGTTATTATAACAGCAGCCTCTGGATGTTAAATCTCTTCCTAGTTCAAAATTTTTTTTTCTGCCAAAAGCAATTTTTGCCTCACCACCCAAAACCTGAAGGTGCTAAGATTCTGCTTCATTCACACATTTTCACTTAAAAATAGGGGTGCCTATTACAAAAGTTTGCAGCAGTTGGGAAACAAAAAAGTTTGGCTGTAAAATTCAAATAAGGGAATGCTTGCAATGAATTTTCTAGCTCAGAATCTTCAGAAAACTACTGCTGCCTCATATTTACTCTGTGATCACAGAGATCATGTGAGGTCAAAAATGTACAAAATGCCTCTATTTACTTTTATATATAATGTTCTTCTGATATTTCAGCCCTCACTCCCTGCCCCCCGTGTTTCCTTTGCTTTTCAAACTCATGAGCTTCCAGATTTATCTGGATCTAGTACAAACAGATCTTTAGGAAACTGGTAGGGCTGTGAATCACCTATTCAGGAGGACAATCCTTCTTGGTTCAACAAGAAACAAGCCACTTGTAGTAGCTTTTGTTCTTAACCTTCTACTTTTCTCTTAAGATTAGGCTCACAGTATTTTGATATCAGTGACAAAAAAATCAGATTTCCAAGATTTTCAAAAGTGTCCTTGATGACCACCACATTCCAAGCCAAATACTCTTTTGAAGTCTTAATAAAAAAGCATTTGGTTTATGCTGCATGAGTTTGGTAGCAGAGAGAGTAACAGGAGTGGTCTCTCTGAGAAGAAACCAGGAGTTGTCCCCATGCGTGTCTCCCCAGAGACATTTCCAGCTGGCGCCAAAAAGGATCTGCTGCTGTTCAAACCTGAGCCCCTCGGCAGCACTGGTGGCATCTCTGTGCTAACATATTTATGGAGAGTGAAAAAACACGGTGCAGCAGCTGCGTGAGAAAGGGGAGTGTGAAACATCTGCAAAACCAGCCCTGCAGACACCAGTGTGAGGGAGGAAGGAGAGGGAAGAGGTGCTCCAGATGCTGGAGCAGAGGTTTTCCTGCAGCCTCTGGAGAAGGATGCAATGGAGCAGGGTTGTCCTCCTGCAGCCCATGGAGGAAGACAGCTCCATGATAGAGCAGGTGAATATGCCCTGAAGGAATCTGCAGTCAATGGAAAGGAGCCCTTGCCAGGAGCAGTTTGTCTGGAAGGACCTGCTGCCCATGGGGCACCCATGAAGAACTGTGCAACATGGGAGAGATCCCGTGATGGAGCAAGGGAAGAGAGCAGAGGAAGGAGCAGCAGAGATGAAATGTTATGGACTTACCACAAGCCCCATCTGCCATTCCTCCCTCCCTACTTCCTCCAATAAAGGAGTCAGGAGTGAGGGAGTGAAATTGAACCTAGCAAGAAGGAGGGATGGGGGAAAGTGTTTTAGTTTAGTCTGTTTTTCTCACTATCCTACTCTAATTGGCAATAAATTAAATTCATTTTCCCCAGGTCGAATCTGTTTTGCCCCTTACTGTAATTGGTGAGTGATCTCCCTGTCTGCACCGTGACCCTGTCTTATTTTCTCACCCATGTGTAGAGGAGGGATAGCAAAAGTGCAGCTGGGTAGGTACCTGGTGGCCAGCCAAGGTCAGCCCACCACAAAAACATATCACCAATAATATCTGAGTGGCAGTATCATCATTATATTTTTCAAACATATATAGAAAGAAACACACACACACTTATCCCTTAGTTCTCTCAGCTCTGCTGCATTAATAGAATAGTGAAATATCCCAGGAATTTTGCAGCTTTACGGGTTTGAGAGAGGACAGGCCAAGAAAAAACAACCCTGAAGGGAAGCTGATGAAACATAACCAGGAGATTGAATAGGTTTAAAAAAACAGCAAGTGGTTTAGAACTGTAATGAGGAAAACAACCCTTTGGTTCAAAAGAAACTGCTTGTCCATTTGCAGGATAATCAATATCTTATCCTAAAACATCTGTGAGCAAATATAAAAAAGAAAGAATCCTGTATTCTGGAAAAGATTTGCTGACCAAGCCCAAATTCCATCAGAAATAGAAGCATAAATAACTTCATATCGATAATGATTCTTAGGGAAAAAGAGCTGAATAAACAGCACTGAATAAAATGTAAAATTGCATTTTATCTTTCTGTTTTCTTGTAAAACTCTGTGCTAGCAGACCTGGACTGTGTCTGCCTCTAGCATTTGATCAGAATTCTATCTCAGTCAGCCTTTTTTATTTCCCTGCCTTATTTTAAGCATAATTATCAGATTGATAAATATGTGCATGAAGCATAGCATTAGCAGAGCCTGTGTTCTGAATTACTGTGGCATTGTTGCTTCTAGGGAGCAGAGACAGTTTAGGACCACAAAATGAGCATGTTTCACTGAACAGATTATCTTTTTCAGCTAATAATAGTTCGTATCAAATACCATTTTGTGAAAGATAGAGACCAACTTGCACGCTCTCTGTAAAAAAGAAAAAAAGTGGAAAATGCTCCCTACAGAACTCACATATTACAAAATCAATTTTGCCTTAAAGGACAATTTTAACAGTAATTTCAATCCTAAAGTAGGTCTGTATGTTGCTGGGCTCCTTATATATTTATATCATAGCGAGAGTACAAGGACCCAACAGTGCTCCCATTTTCCCATTTCAGGCCCTGTGTAAAATTCAGCCTAAACTCACAGTAATGAAAATAGAGGCTGGATTGTTCACATCCTGAGAATTTTTGTCTTGAAAGTTCCAGTTAGATCTTACAATACATGCACTAGCTTGAACTAAACATCTAACTCTTCCAGGACATCAAGGTGCTTGGTCTTTGTAGTTCCATTATAAATTGTTGTTCAATCTGATTTCTTCTCCACAAACCAAAGTTCACTTTCCACACTAGTACTCCTAAAAAGTATCTTCTTCTCCTTGGTAGCAGAGACTTCCCTCACAGCAAGCTTAGCTTTGTAACTTTTAGGAATAGTTCAGCCTTTTTCTTGTAGAGGGCAACAACTTTACTGCCAAGAGAAAAGGATAAGCTGTCTGAAACAACAAGCTACATCCAACAAGCTCAAATCCTGCACACACTCTGGTATTGGACACCCTAATGGGATAGGAGGGGGATTTTTAGCAAAGCATCAACTAAACTTCATGTTTCTCATGGAGTGCTGGTTCCCTCTGGTTTTTATCATGTCAGATGAGCAGTGATGACAGCTGCTCAATAGTTGTCCTCCAGCCCTTGGTGCCTGCAGCTCTGAGCTGACTCAGGGGGCCAAGTGCTGGCCGACAGCTGAAGGCTGCCCAAAAACATGAGAAAAGTAAGTTTCTGAAGGAGACCTGTGTGGCAAATCCCTTTTTAGTCTCAAAAATGTGTTTTAAACTGCTTAGTCTAATGAGAGCAACGTTTCCAACCTAAGCTTTTCACAGGGCCAGTATGCTTACATATTCATAGGATTATGGAATCCTGGAATCATAAAATCATAGAATGGCTGGAGTTGGAAGGGACCTTAAGGATCATTTGTTTTTAATCCCTCTGCATTGGCAGAGACACCTCCCATTAGACCAAGTTGCTCAGACTCCCATCCAACCTGGCTTTGAACAGTTCCAGGGATGGGGCATCTACAACTTCTCTGGGCAACCTGCACCAGTGTCTCACCAACCTCACAGTAAATAATTTCTTTGAAATGTGCGATCTAAACCTACTCTCTTTCAATTTAAAGCCATTCCCCTTTGTCCTACAACTATCTGCCCATGTAAGATGTCCCTCTCCAGCTCTCCTGTTTCCCCTTTAGGTACTGGAAGGCTAAAAAAATTGTATCTGGAGGCTTTAAATGGTCCAGCTGCAAGGCCATGGACAGGTGTGAGCCGCAAGACTGGGGGAAAAAAGTTTTTTGGATGTACTGCAATCACATACAGAACTGTCTTTTAGAAAGTTTCAGCTCCTCCCTTCACTGGGTAAGGAAAACCAGGTACTTTAGCAAAGAGATACTGAGCATTCTCAGCCACTGGGAAACTGTTCATAAGCTTGTGTCCCTGACTTAAAGCATTATCATGTGTTACAGGAAAAAGGAGAATATCCAACAATGCTGTTCCTGTTCCAAAAGGGCTTTGCATTCTGTGTTGGTTGCATTCAGAAGCTGCACAGACTTTGGTTGCTTGTGCAGCCCTACAGACCATATTACTGCACATGTTTTCCAATTATCCAACTTCTGTGAGAACAGAAGGTCAGAAGACCATTCTAGATAAATATTTTTGTCACCTTGCACTTGATTACTAAGCTTTCCAAAGGGTAAACAGCCATGATTTCACCATCAGTCTTGGAATGACAAGGTTCTGAAGTGCATGGAGTGCATGACATGTTGCTGCAATATCAGGGGCAGAAGATGAGCATTGACATATGGGGCAGAGGGTAATATTTTGATTGATTGTTTGCATAGGAACTTACTGGTGAGGCCTGAGAGCTTTGAAAAGATTCAAAGATTAAGATATAGAATTTAAACTCAAGAAATTATATTTCTGTTGCAGGTCTGGCAGAAAATGTGGTTGGAAGAAAGTATTGAACAGTACAAAAATACAAAGTTCTCTAAGAAAGTAATTACAAATGCAATAATAAACTAATTAAACACCATTCGAAATATAATGAAACTAGCACTGTCTCCCACAGACAACCCACTGTCTTAAATAAGCATTTTAATAATCCTCCTGGGGATTTTGGTACAATTTTGTCTGACCTTTAAATAAAGACCACCAACATAGCAATTAAATATGATTGGCCAGCCTGTGTGAATTGTCTTCAACCTAGAGTCAGTTCTCTTTATTTTGTTGCCTGCCTCCTTCATACTTACTTTTAAATACAGCTGTCTTTTCAGGGAAGTTTTTTTTCTTTATCAAAATCTGCTGCATTTTTCTGCTCTTCCTGTGGCTATTGGTCTCTTGTTCTCCCTAAAGCTTTTATAGTCAGCTCCCGATATTTAAATTTTTTTTCCTTTGTTAGAATCAGCTTGTAAAACCAAAATGTTTTTCAGCACTCTTAGAAATTCATTTAATATTAAGAAAATAGAGGATTGAATTCACTCCCTGTATAACCACAATCACCTTCAATGTACCTTGTGGGAGGAAATTTTTTGATACTGCAAGTGTTGTCCCCTAGCACTGCTGCTATATCTGGATCATGAGTTGAGTCTCCGTGTTAAGATTGATGGAGATAGGGGTTCCATTCCTGAGAACATCCTTGAACAAATACAGTTGTTGCAAGATTAGTTGAGCCAAACTGAAAATGCATGCACAGCTGTGCATGGACAGTCATCCTCTTCCTAGATTTCCTCTTCTTTAAAAGAAAAAAAGTGGTCCTTCCCTCCAATACCAAATACTGTTCCAAACTTGACAAACTGCAGCTGACAACCATAGCCACTACAAACAAAAATGATCTGTCAAAAGGTAAGAGATTTTGGAGTAGTAGTTCTTCAGCCCTAATTCATACTTCTAAAGAACAGGGATATATACAGCTGCTTTGCTGTCAAAGACATGAAGATTTGGAAGGTACCTTTTTATCCTCCCACATTTAGCATATGTCTTAGCCATGCATAAGACTTTTCCAGAGTGGAGGAAGCCTAAGAGGAGGAGGAGGGGCAGGGAGGAGGCAAAATTTTCTTCCTTTCCAAGATGCAATCTGAAGTGATTCTAGAAATACTCACTTTAGCTGTATATATTTTTGAAGATAAGACTTGTTCATATCAATCAAAGCAGAGTGGCAGCAGCCCGAGTGAATTGCTTCAAGTAGTTCTGCTTTTCACAATCTGATGCAGCCCTTTGATATGTTTGTTCAGTTGCAGAGGGGCTCTAATATCACAGGCACAGCTGGTTTCCCACTCTGCTATCACACTTAACAGTGGGGGGCTCTCCTCTACTGCAGCTGCCTCTAACATCAGTACCACAGCTATTCCAAAGGCCCCCGGTTTTCCGTGGGCCCCTTGCCTCTCCCATATGACCTCCATCTCACTAAGGTGATAAATAAACTGCTCATGAGGTTTCTTTTTAAAAAAATTTAATTACTCAATTCCAGCCACTGGTGATTCCAAATGAACGAGATCTTGGGAGCCAGGATGGAGATATTGCAAACCTATTAATGGCAGAGGTAAGCAAAGAAAGGTGGTGGAATCAGGAGAGACCTGGAAAAAAGTGAAAGCACTGAATAACATCCAGGTAGAAAGTGATGCAGAGTTAGTCATCTGAAGAAGCAGAGGGTGAGAGTGCCATGTGAAATTCCAATTTTCTGCTTTCTGAGCTCATTTTAACCTGTTATACACAGTGCTGCAACTGTTAGACCTACTAAGCCATTTCCACTGACAGCAATGCCAACCATTCCATTGCTTCCATGAGAATACAGCTAGGCTGATATAAAATAACTTTACCCTAGAAAACAACATTTTGAAGCACTTAATTTACATTTTTGAAAGTTTGTTTTGTGAATGAGCAGTGTTTGTTGACATCTCTTTGGGTTTCAACTAAAACTGAAGCACACCTAGTTTTCTGTTAAGATTAGTTAAATTCTAAAACATTTTTAAATTAGAGAATTAAAGAATTTTAGAATCATTTTTCTTCCTTGAGTAATATAGAAAACATAGAACTTAATATTTTAATAGCTGCCTTTTTTATTTTAAATTCGTGGCTAGTGGAGGCTTGGTGGCAACATTTTTGGCAAGTTCTGAATTGTCTTGTATCTCCTTCCATAGCATAAGGCAAATTAAGAGATGGCTATACATCGTTTTTATCTATACCTATTGAGAGTGGACAGTCAGTAGTTGTCAAAGAGAATGGTTTGGTTGTATTTCTGTGTCAAATGTTAACTGTTCTGGAAGCAATGCCTCTGTATCCACCATAAGCAGTGCTGGTCATTCTTCAAGATCTGAATATTGAACAGGTCAGTCCAGGGACTGGTGCAGAACCACACTATCCTGGACTGACTTTCTTGGCTTGAAGACAGTAGGTTTCAGCCTTGCAATGCAGGATCCACCCTCTCATGAGTACTGCTGAAACTCCACAAGGAAGGAATCAGGACCTCTGTCCCTTGTGATGGAGAGTGGCAAACTTGGGTGGCCAGGTAAGTGCAGCCTACGGGAATAATGGCACAGAGAGTCTTTCAGCTGATAGGGAGATCTGAAGCACCTGCAGATATTCTAAGCAAATTAGCCCCTAACCACATAAAGGCAGAAATCAAGGATTAACCTTGGAAAAAGCCTGGGACTTGCACAAGGCAGTACTTTCAGACGTAGGAAGGAAAATAAGGCCTCTTTTCTGAAAAGCATTGCAAATTCTCTACAGTATGACATCATCATCAAGTAGGTACATCTATGAGTGTGTTCAACAGCAAATTTAGCAAGAGAAGCTTGTGCATGCCATGCAGCCACACTCCAACAGGCTGCTTATACCTTCCCACCTGAAAGCTGCTCTTTGGAAAGTTGTTTTATCACTTCTTCCCAGCAGCTGTGTAAATCCTACAGTCTGATATTCTGGCACGGGAGAAAGGACTTGAAGAAGAGGAGGTGTAGACTACACTAGTCATTCAGTGGATAAATGTGTCAGCAGTGAAGTGCATTGAAAATTATGTCTCTGGGAAGAGTGCTAAGAAAAATAGATATACTCTGGTGGTCTGTAGCTCCTCCAGAAGCTTTTTCAGTCCCCTGATCAAGCTACAAAACAAACAATTTGCATCTTTGGGAAAGAGAACCTGGGAGTATGGTATGGTCATGAGAAGGTGTTACAGATGCCAGTGCAGTAGTTCCCAGCTTCCACATGGTTTTAGCAGGCAGACAGACACAGCTAGTTTATAATTGGCCTTCCTTGGAACTCAGAGGCAGGCCCCAGATTGTGACTGCCATTCGAAAATGCTGCAACACATAATAAAAAGAGTATGGAAAAACTGCAGCAATCCACATTACTTGTGACATCCATACAGTGGCCATTTACAGAGCCAGAGAAATTAAAGTAAATATAAGAAGCCTGATTAGTTGTTCAGAATGAATGCACACATATTCTCAAATGTTAGAAACAGACAAAAACATTATATGTGGCAAAAAACAAATAGATTGCACTAAAAAGTTCTCATCAGCCTCTCTAGGAGCAATTTAGGCTAAATTCAAGATGCAGATGGCATAATCTCCACTATGATCTTCTGGAAAGATTTGACAGAGGTGGGTGCTTTGTTGACTGTTCTTGCACAAGGTCACAGAGCTGACCATGTGCTGTTATCGTCACTGTGAAAAGGAAAAGAAAAAAAAAAAAGACATCAGAAGAAAAGGCAGGCTTTACATGACTCCCCCAATCAATGGGTCAATCATGACTCAACCCAATTAAAATTGTGCTAGTTGAAAAATCATCAGGCATTCACTATCCCGGCTGTAGATGCTTGGAAAAAACCCAGTGGGATCCTAGTGCTTTAATCATACTATTGATCTCCCTTTACCTACATCATTATGGTATTCTGGATTTTTTTTTTTGTCTGTGTGGTTTTTTTTCTTTTTTTACACAACCTGCTAAGATTTTGCATTCAGTTTCTGCATAAAACAGAGGACCAAATCTGTGATCTTTTGTACAGCTACACACAGCCCACACAGTATTAAAATGACCATCATTTTGCTAGTCATGTCCTGTGTGGGTGGCAATATGTAGAATTATCTTTTAAAGTCTAGTCTCCCTAAGTTAACCCAGGATGGAACAGTAGACCAAAATAAATAGCCATGTTCTATTTAACATTTCTCAGAAAAAAACCCTATGATAAATTACAGAAATTACATCATGACCATGGAGATAGCAAATGAATAACTGAAATGCATTGTTTTAGTGCATCTGGTTTATGTTTCTAACTAAGAACTAGTTCACTATTTCATATTTCTGACACACAGAAGTCTCTGTTAAACATCCAGACCACCTATTTCTTCAATTAAGATGTGAGAGCTAGCAGTACATATTTTGTGGCATTTTAAATAAGCCCTTTAGCAGGCCACAAAAGATCAAAAACCAAAAAGTAATATAGTTTTACTAGGAGGTTGTTCTGGTATTTATACATCATGTTGAGTACATCAGAAAACAAAGCCAGTTTAAGAACAGTTCTGTTACTCCTAATGCACCAAACAGGGCCTGAAATTATTCACTTTAAATTCAGTGAAAAAGCCCCATTACGTTTAATGTGTTGCATCAAATGTTGCTGACTAAAATGTCAATATTTACAGTTGCCACCAGGAAACATCAAACTGTCACAGCACTTGCCTTTTGACAGCAGAAAACTAGCTCTCCTTGGTTAACACCACATGGAAAGTACTGGGAATAGCAGTCACAGTAGGGATAACAAAACGCTTGATGAAATCCAGGCACTGAAATCCACAGTGCTTTTCTCTTCAGAGGCACTCCTAATGCAATAGGTCTACAGAGGCACAGTAAGTAACTCCCACATCAACCTCTATTACATAAAATAATTAAGTCTACATCAATGATTTGGAATAAGAGACTATTGCCACAGGATCAATGTTGTGCACTTTGAAGAACAAACCTGAGCTGCACCATGCCATTTATTTTCCATAAATGCTTTGGCTTTGCCTTGCTGTTCCTGCATCTGCAGGAGCCCATTATCCTGGATAATATTCTGTTCCATTGACAATTATATCTTATTTCTGTCCTTTAAGTAGCTGCTGCTTTGAGGATCTCTCATTATGTGATGCAATTTTCATCACTGAACTTCCTTTAACTTTTACTGCCAAGAGTATATTTTTATATTAACCCCTG
Source organism: Agelaius tricolor (assembly GCF_023055355.1). NCBI lineage: Eukaryota > Metazoa > Chordata > Aves > Passeriformes > Icteridae > Agelaius > Agelaius tricolor. Next base: position 50,622,832 of record NW_027269262.1, on the reverse strand, counting down.
CAAGTGTCCAGAAACACCAGCTTGGAGTCAGCAATCTGGTAGAAATTTGATGGCTGCAGCAGGATGATCACTGCACAGAGCTTGGGAACCAACTGATTTGTATTTAAGTGGTCTGCAGGGACAATAGAAATCCCAGCACTCAGAAGAAAATGAGTATATTTAGGCTTTTCCCACATGCTGTGTTCTCAATAATACAAGCTTTCACTAAAAGAAAAAAAAAAAAAAAAAAGAAACCAACTTCTAGCCCTTCCAATTGCAAAAATAGTCTTCACTAAGTAAATCCCATCGCTGCTGTTTTGTTGAGTCTGCAGCTAGCCAGACTGAAACAATAGCACCCAAAGAGCCCACAACTCCCTGGTTGCATCTTAATGGGCTGTTTGTTAACTTCAAAGCTGACCATTTAAATGCTAACATTATTAGGCAAGTAATACAAAACATAAGCACCCAGCTTGAATCATTAGCATTTAATTGCCTAACATTTTCTCTTGTTTAATCTACAGCACTGTGCAAAATGGTCTTAATTTTGGTTTTGAACAGTGGAGCACTCAGGGTTATGTTGCCCTGTGTGGAGGGACTCATGAAGAAAAAGCAAAATATTTGAGCTTCCAAAAATCTGTATCTTTTAATGCCACAAATAATGCAGCTTTACTCTAAAGTTTTCTCAGGTCTTTTTTTTTTTTTTTTTTTTCTTTTCTTTTCTTTAGGTTCTTTTCCTTGACTGGGATGCTTGTTACCTACTCTGGGCAAGGACTGTTATTAAGAAGCGAAGATTCAGCTGCTAATGAAAGAGTTCAGAGTTGTTGCCTTTATTCTTTGCTTGAGCAAATGGAAAAAAAAGCTGCTTCTACTGCTTTTTCAAGGTGGTGTAAAGGTCACTGACAATAGCTCCCCTATAGATGCCAATGTGTGACATTTTGCCTGAATAAAACAGAAACATGATAAGCTATGAAAACATTCAAATTCTTTTCTAGATAAAGCTGTTTCTGAAATGTGACTTGTTCCTTAAAATAAGGTACAGAATTTAACTTTTATCTTCAAATCTTATCTGAAGCTTAAAGCATGTCCCCTGAATGTAAAAAACCACCAAAAAAAGTGAAGTAACACAAATCATGTAAAATATATACAATGAAACCTGGACAAAGACTAATAGACTAATGTCTAAATGGATGATTAGAGTAAAGTGATGATTTGAAGTTTCAGGTTTTAGCAGCTGAGATCAAGCCTGGAGTGTGAGGAAATTCCCCCAAAACCCCCCTCTCCAAAAAATAATCCCCAAACTCCTTTTTTATCACTGAGAGACACCTTATTGTTAATTTCAGAAATAATGAGAAAGATGATAAAACCAAGCAATTGTGGTGTATTTTTGACATTTTGTCCTCTGAGATTGCCATTCTTCTGTTCACTTTTTTTCCATGCTTCTCTGGTGTCTGGTCTTCATTGTTAAAAAAACAGGTTTTTTTCTCTTGTTCTGGGAAGTGTTTTCTATCCCCCCAAAAAAGCATAATGAAAACAACATTCCAGTTTCTCTCCAAGTTAAATTCACCTTGACCAACACCATTTCCCCCATGAAGTTAGGACTTCAGTAAATTTACCTGGCAGGAAGTACTACACAGCTGATCCTCACTGGGTGCTCTGTCACTTCCCTGCAGTTCAAAATACAACATTTTTTTTTGGCTTGAAAAGAAGCCCTGAGATGGACATATCAAACCCATGTATGCAGGACATCAAATCTGTCAAGTGGCAGGTTTAAATACTTTTCTTACATGATATTTTCACTCAGAGATTAATTTATGGAACATTATTTTATCTTAAACCTGTAAAGCTCCCTGGATTCACCATTACACTATGTTAGCCTGTAAGCATTACACTAATCCATCTGAAGAATTTTGTCTCTGGACAAACAAAGCATTACTAGGCAGATTTACCAAAAGAGTTACAAGATGCTGATTCCAGCCATCCTTCAAAAGAAGCCAAAGAGGATTGTTGAAAAAAAAATTTGAAATTAGTGACTGCAGGATTGGAGTTTGTATGAGAACTCAGGCAGATGTAAGCAAAAAGGATGGAAAGGCAAAAGAAAGGATAGAAAGGCAAAGGGTCCTAGCGACTGGACAGCAAACTGATTAAAGTGTTTCTTCATCCCTGGCTGCCTGTAGACCTTCTCCTTTCTCTCATCCATAACAGGCAATCAAACAAATCCCTCTGTCAGTCTGTAGCAAGTTACACTGCATGGCAATCCCTTTTCCCATTCTCAAGCATGGCTTTCTAAAACCTCTTGTTCTCCTGGAGAAAATATGTGCTGAACTTTTGCAAACTAATCTCAGGCTCTGGTGGTTTCACCCCAGTTTGGCCATTTTCATTACACTGACATCTTCAATCCTCTCTTTTCTAAACATAGTCATTGGAATTTTATGAATCATCTTCTTGTAGAGTAGCATAATATTGAGATGCAGTAATGGAGGGTGCCAGCAGATGGTGACATATGTAAATTTCTATAAAGATTATGTGTTACAAAAGAGTCTTCAGAGGAGGTGCAGATACTTCATGTATTTCTGCTTCCATTTCTTGTAATGCTCAGGGAAAAAGAAAATCTTTTTATTATTTCTATCTTGGCCTGCTACAGCTGGTGGCAGCTGTTTGGGGACCTATTTCTACCACTCAGATAATTTTGTTTGGCATTGATGCCTGGGTAGCTGCTGCAAACCATCTTGGAAACTCCTACAGAGTGTGTCTACTTTATGCTCTTTTGCTGAGGGTTGTTTGTTGTTTGTTTTTGTTTTGTTTTTTTTTTTTCTTTTTCCTTTGGAGAAGTTATTACCAAGTGTGCTGTTTACTGTTTATTCTTGATATCACAGGGGAGCCAGAATGCAAAATAGATGGCTGTAATAGCCACAGGGTAGCATACTGGGGGCCAACAGAGGAGAAATGCTAATCACATTGCCATTTCCTGGCCCATATGGTCAGGGCTTCAGTACACGATGGTTTGAAATGCTATTATGAGTACAGGCTAATATCGATTCTTCAGAGAAGACTTTGGCAAATCCATTACCAACTCTCTTAAACTGCACCTCACTAACAATTTAGGGTAGCCATTCATCCAGAGAGAAGAAATACAGCTGTGGGCTTGATGAACTCAGAGAAAAGTTGACTTTATAGGAGGGGAAAAACTTTGAAAAGTCACATTAGTGTTTTTTCTTGGCAAGAATGAACTCTTCTGAGGCAGATCTCTTCTGAGGGAATGACTTGCTCAAACTGCAATCCTGTCCTTGTATCTCAAACAGATCTAGCTCACTCATTCAGTGTGAAAACCCTTTTGGCCACAGAAGGCATTTCTGCCTCAGCTGTTATTGTCTCCCATTCACCAGAGGCTTTCACCCCAAAATAGAAAGGGCCATGTGTTGCCACACCAGTCCTCTCCAGCAATCTTTCCAAACTTCCCTCTCTGGTGGATGAGATGAACGTGTGGGACTGTGAAGTGGGTACCACTGAGGGACAGGAATGTTCTCTGAGGCTTTGGGGTGGACAACAGGAGGGCAGAGCGGGCAGGTGGAGGCACCAGTTTGCCATCCTGTGCCAAAAGTAGTCCCAGCTCCTCTGCTAGGGCTTTGCAAGGCTATGGTGGTGCTGCCCACAGGGCTGTTCTTCTCTGTTAGCACTAACTGGTGCCATTCATGAACAGTGGAGAAAATAAAGCAAGTAACCTGTGGTAGCTGAGAAATTGATACATTCTGCTGAACTGAAGAAAGGCTTGTGTTCCTAATGTTCAAGCATTATCCCACATATTCAGAGGAGGGAGAGGAAGAACTTGAGGACAATCAGTAAACAATGGAAATGGACTATGGCAGAAGTGACCAGGATGGAGAAAATTTTATTTTCAGCCATAGTCAGAGTCAGCAGTGCACACAACCTGTGCACAGTCCTAATGTGAATCAGGCTGTTTTGAATTCACTTTTCCCTAGTCAGCTACCCTTCCTTGCCCTAAAAGGTGGTGCTTTCTGGTACTAAGCTCTACTGACACCACAGTGACCAGATATGAGCAAGAGGTATCCTCAAAAATTCTTTACTCTACAGGTTCCTAAGCCATGCAGTCTCCTTCAGGCTACACTTCTTTTGGTCAGATGATGGGAATGGAAAGTCTTCTCCATTTCTAGGTAGCCCTAGGAGACTCAGGTCTCTTTCCATTCAAGAGCATAGAAGAGCCAGCCACTGCTGCCACTTTAGCATGGTGGTAACAGCAACCCTTTAGAAGAGATTTGCTTTGAAAGCCTGGCCTTAGATGCTTGTAAGGTCTGAGGGAAGTAAAATTTTAGTAAATCCATCCCTATTACTGGGGAGTGAGAAATTTTCAATCTTTGGGATTAAATTTTCCTTAATAATACAAAGTGCATGCTTTCAGCTCTGGGATTATTCTGTCTGGAAAGATGCTTTCTTGCTCCCTGTGCAGTCACTTTTTACAGTATTTTGTATCCCTAGTTTGACTGTCCCTAAATGGCATTTGCTCACAAAGCCATTGCTACATAGCATGTGTTCTCCTGCCTAGCAAACTGCATGTCTATTATCACTGATATTTTTGTACCACTCATCATGACCTGAGCAGTTGTAGATTATCCTGAGATTTTGCCTCAATGCATAAATTTTCCTGCATCAAAGACTTGTTGTTTTCCATTTATGGCCCTTGTAGTGCATTTTGGGGTTGGCTTTTTTTGCTGCCTAGACTTGGGAATCAGACACATACACACACAATGTTGTTTTTCTGTAACAGTCAGGTTACAGAAAAATATATGAAGAAAAATACGTGAAGAAAGACATATCCTAATATGAGGTTACAGAGCACTGCACTGAAGTCATCATGTTGCTCCATTTGGAATAATTCTGAGAGGAAAGTGTGTAATTAGGAGCACTGTGTATATTTGGGGAATGAGGACATCATCAGTGAGAGCATTGATGATGGAAAACCTGGTATAATTTGTGGTGTGAGTAGGTGTGTACTCTCCTCCTCAGATTTACACTTCTTGCTAGGAACAGATTTGGTAGCAGGGCTGGCTTTGGGGAAGAATTAAGCTGACAACTGCCTGTAATGGGCAGCAAAGCAAACCCCTCAGAAAGGGCTGATCATTCTCCTGTTGTGTGAGAGCAGGGTCATTGGCTGAGCTAGGGGGTGTGAAAATAAATCTGTCCCTGGTGAGAAGGAATAGGCAATGAAAAGAAGACTGACTTTGCTAGCTGGGCCTGGCAGGGAAGAAGGCAGCAGAGGAGAGGTGGCAGTGGTAACTGCCTTTGCTTCCCAGCATCTGTGCCAGCACCTGCCTGTTCCACACAGCCTCACTGTCTGTTCTGCACTCCTCCAATATTTCAGTTTGCCTCTGCTGCTGATAAACTGTGAGCCAACTCTGTCTTGGAGGCACAGTGGAGTCCTTTCTTTGATGGAAAACTGTGGTTCTCCTCCATCCTGACTCATAACACTATGTCTGTGTTGTAAAGGATCAAGCCCTCCAGGCCAGGTGTTTTCTACCATTTTCATTTTCCCAACTTTACTTTCACCATATTGCAGTGCCATCATACAGCACACAAGAGCAACAGCTTTTTCTGTCCTGTGTCACTGTCACCACTACTTAATTCTTAAGTTTGGAGTTCTGCTGAGGTTCCAAAGCCCCTACTCACTGAAAACAACATCTTGATAGGATATGGGTAGAGTGGGATAATTTTGAGATGAATTGTAGATCTAAATTAACTATGTCTTTTAGGATACATTTTCACAATATGGCCAAGATGATGTACAAGCTCACCAGTGACTAAAGGGAGAAACTGTGGCAACTTTTCTTCTGACTCCCCTCTTCTTCTTTTCTCCACCCCCCCCTTTTCCCCTCCCCATCTCTCACCACAGCAATCAGCTTTCCCTCCTGATTCCATTACAATGGCTCATCTGCTCTCAAATGAAACTGCTTTGTCTTGTCCTTTTTTGCCATCTGATTGGGCTGCTGTGTCTTGCTGTGTGACTTACATGAGTATGAAAGTCATCTCAAAGTGAGCAGTAGGAGAGCATGGCTAGGAGCAGGAAGGATGGAGATATTCAGGAATGAAGCTGAACCTGCTACTTACACAGTGGTACACTATTTGTCTCAGACCATATCATAAGATCAGACTCTAAGTGTGCCATGCCAGAAATCTCGTCAATTATTTGGACATTTCATAGTACAACAGTCACTGAATCAGTTGGGCTGGAATGGACCTTGGGATGTCTTTCAGTCTGCTCTCAGCAAGGTCAAAGGGACCATTAAAGGTCTCTTTGGTTAAATGTGTGCCAATGGACTTCAAGAAACCCCATTTTGGTTGCAAGATTTGCCTGCTGACAATCTGTAGAGCATAAAAGTACCAAGACTGACATGAAAGGAAGTGAGTGGATTCAGGCTCCCTGCAATTTCATGAAAGACATCCTCTGTGTAAGTAGTATTCATGGCCTCATATTCTCCTTCTGAATCTGCAGGTTTTCAGAAGGGTTCTCTTGGTACACACTTTCTTCTATAAGGGGTCCCTTGAATGCTGTTTTCCACAGTAAATCCTGGCAGCTTTTGCTGAGAGAGAATGCAAAGATGTTCATACCTCATAAATACATAAGGCAAAGGATGTCAGGGAAGGGAAATATTCTCTCCATTCTATAAAGGAAAGCTTTGCTGAATCTTTTTTCTCCTCCAGAGTCCCAGTGAACATGTGCAGCAGCGTAGCAACGGGGACACCAACCTCCTGAGGCTCAGCCCAGTACCTTCCCTGTAAAACTATTTTTCTTCAAAGCTGCCATCTAGGAGGATTTTGTTAGCTGCTCACAGCTCTGAGATTTGTTGGGGACTTTTGCCTAAGCTCATTCTCTTTCTTGAATACAAGTGTGCATTTGTTTCCTTGATCTGCTATCACACAATTTCCTTTTAAACAGAGCTTACTGTGCAATCTTATGTCAGCCTTTGCATTTGTTCTTGTGCCATGAACAGATTTTTCTTTGCCTTGTGTGACTCCACACACTTTATGGAGATTAGAGCTGCTCTGGTTTGTGCTATCACTGCCTTACTCACTGCCTTACTGGCCATTTTTCAAATAATTTGTAAATCCATAATAAATTATTCTTTCTGCAGGATGTTCCATCATCAGTATGAAAGATATTTGAAAGGCTGTTGTAAAGTAATCAGATGCCTTGCCTTCCTTTGCCAGCTGTTGGGAACACATGATGACCAAGTGGAGAGTTTTCATCTGGGTGCAACAATCTTCTAATGTTTTGATTGGAACATTCATTTTATTCATTCTGTAAGTTCAAAGGTGAATGAATTTTGTTAATCCTATTCTTCTTCACAGTGTGAATTGAGATTTTCAATTTTTCTCCACTGGAGACCTTTTTTCTCTTGTGCTGATATGCACTGAAATATTCTGCCTGGCTTGTTCAGTATTTCCCTAGGAATCCCTCTAGTCTTAGCTGCTTGGGTGGATAATTTCACCCATTCATTGTTACTGCCCTCACTTACCATTTGATATCTGACATCCTTTGCCCATCCTCATTTATGTCCTCTTTGCAGCTGGTATAGGAAGAGACCCGTTTGACTTCTCATGTTTGCCAAAGTTCATGAGCCTCAGAGCTCTGTGTTAGGAGTAAAAGTGAATGAGAGAGTTGGGTATCTCTTAGGTAATACCTTTCTACTCCTATGGCCCTTAATGTTGAAAGAATTAAACACTGGGAGGCAAGGCATTTGCTCACAGTTCAAAATAAGTTTCAGTCAATATTTAGTTTCAAGCTTTTGATTTTTTTATTTTTTTTCAGGCCAGTGTTTCTAGGAAAAGAAGAAAGGAATGTGGGTTTTTCCTTGTAGTGTTTCACGGCTGCCCCCACTCAAAACCAGTTATACCCAACCATTCACTGAAAAATTTCCCAGTGACTTCATCGTGTTGTTTCTGTAGGGTAGCAGAGATCCATGTAATGGTTGGAAAGAAAGATGCTTCTTATGTGAGAAAGATATGGCTTTTTTACCACAAAGGAAGAGCCGCAACTGAATTAATTGGAGTCCATGATATTTTCCTACCCTTTAGTTATACTCTTGGTGTACCTAGAGCGGCCCTTTTGGGAAACATCTACAGTGCCCATCCTAAAACACTAAATTGTTGACTATATTCCAGCAGTTTGTTCAAAAAGGCAGACAGACTCTCCAGTATTTCACTGTGATGGAGCAGCCCAACTTTCTGCAGCTTTAATTAACAGTAATATGAGATACAGAAGCAATAACACAAGTGTATCACCAGTAGAGACAGTGACATGCTCTGGCTTTTCAACCTGACTGCTTTTTCTGCTCATCTTTCCTGATGCTAATTCCCCAAATTAACTTTGCAATGAACATTTACCACTCTGGTAATATGGCTGCATCTGCACTCCCAATTATCAGAAGGTGTGGCCAAAACATTTCCTGAATCATCGCCTGGTCACTGCGCTAAGGATGTGTGAAAGGATTTTGGAAGGTCAGACACTTTCTGTGTAAACAACACTGAATGTCCTAAAATACGCTGTCTCCACTGTGAATTCAAAAACTTTTATTCAGCACTTATGTTAGCAAAATTTACTTGCTTAGAGGCAAGTGAAAGACAAAGGCAAAGTGGGTTAGAACATGGCCAGACCTAATTCAATTTTGTATTTAAGTGATTGTCCTCAGGAAATTTTTACTTAGTACTACTAATTTTAAAATTAATTTATTAGAAAAGAGATGGGGGAAAAAAGTAATTTATATATAACTCAAGAACTACTGTGGGACTGGGATAAAGTGCAGTGCAAATATGCCTGAGCACCTTGTTTAGTGCTCGTAAATAGACTGAATCCTAACTCATGCTTCTGTTTAAATGGGCTATTCCACAGGTCATATTTCTCATTTTCTGCAGCCAACTTGTCACCTGGTTATGTTGCAAAGATTTACACTACATTCACAAATGCCAGTTTAAAGTGTCAAGGCTCCTTTAAAAGAAAAATAAAGTTAACCTGGGCAAAATGAATAATACATATTTTATAGCCAAAAAGTGGATTTCTTTTAAGTTTCAGAAGAACTGTGAGTTCCTGCAGCCTGTGATTGCAACAATATTTTTTCCTAAGGAACAGAAAGCATTTATACCTTGATATCCAATTCCTTAAGGTATGCCTATACTTATAAATTTTAGTCTATTTCTTCTCCATTCATTGTGTACTCTGGGAGAAGCTGGGAACTATGTAAATTTTTACTTTACAGCTGCTGAAACATAAGCAAACAGCATCATCCCTAATGCCTCCTGTGAAGCAACAGTCCTTGATTTTTCTCCAAAATTAAATAAAAATAAAACACTTATAAATTGGTACCCCAAATTCTGATAGAGTTTCTTTCCACAAGACACCAGTGTCTCATCACTGTGGTTCCTAATGGCCATATTGGTTTACAAACATTGTCACACATGGCAATACTTGTAGGCTGAAGATCCTCTAATGTAATGTAAATCTTATTTTCAGATTTTAATTAACAAATAAAGATTATAGAAATGGTAAAGATGACTGCAAATTGCAGTTCAGTTGTTTTCAGTTGATGGAAGATAGGTAGAAGCTCTTATCAAAACAGGTCGTACAATGCCACTGATGGGCTGAAATTGAAATTTTCAGTTATTTGGAAGATAGGAAATCCTGTTGTTCTGGGATAACATGACCATGATTCACTGCCTCAAAAGCAATCACAGATCAGCAACTCCTTTCTGCCCCCAGCCACTCTATCCCATGTCAGAGTGAAGGTCACAACAATGTTCAGCAGGCTGGTGAATGCCTGGGGATTTTGTGGCTTGTGTTTGTCAGGAGTATGTGAACACAAGTTTGTCATCTAGTCTGCAAGTGCTCAGGGCTTACAGCTGCAGCTATTATAGGGTAAAAGTGGTTAGGGAAAGCTGTGTCATGGAGTATAAGAGTGCACCCCCTCTCTTTGTCCAAATATAGTTGCATTTGTAGACTTAAGATCCCCTGAGCAGGAGTGAATTTAGAGGGCATCTGGACAAAGTAGACTCAGGTGAGAAAACTTTATTTCATTCATTGAAAAAACCAAAAAATTACAGTTGAAAGCAGAAAAGAATTTGAGACTTTACAAACACACAGGTAAATCATCCATTCACAGCCTCTGCTGGCCTTGTGAGGCAGTGGGCAGCACTGGAGGTGGCGAAGCAAAGAGTAATGCTCTTCTGCTGCCCTTTGTCACCCACTCATTTTCCTGCCAGGTTGCTTCTGAGTGTCCCTGTTCCAGGGTAGACCTAATTAACTTCTGTCCCTCACAGAGAGGAGGACTTCAAAGGGGAGAGGGTAAATAAAGAAGCTGGGAAGAAGCTCTTTTGGAAGGAGAATATGTCTTCCAGACTGTGAGAGCTGTTTCAGCATCAACAAAGCAAAATCAAAGGCCAGAAAACCATGCCATGGAAGGACTCTTAGGGAGGGTGAGGAGAAGACTGGTGTGAAAGAACTGAGAAAGGGAAGGTACAGAGCAGCAGAGTGGAGGTGCAGAAGGCCCACAAGGAGAAGATTTAGCTGCTGATGTGCTTCTTGAGGAGAGGGATGGCCCTGGTGCTGCTGAGGGAAGACCACCAGCTGTTTGGAAGTGATAAGTTTAGCTGTTTGTGTGTGTTTGTGTTAGGCCTTGGGTGTAAATACCAACATGTCACTGGTCTCACTGCAGGTTGTGCCACCTCATCCTGTAGGGATGGATCAGCTAATCTGGGGTGTTTGAAACAGCAATCTATTCCCACCTGTTCTGGAGGCCATGGAACACTTACCTCAGTGGATACTACACCCTCTTATACCTTGAGACACACTGATACTTACTTAACCTCCTCTGAAATTTCTAGTTTTATTAGTCAGTTTTTCAATTTTTTAAAATTTCCTCCTGTTCCCCAAGAAGTGCAGTATAAATTACTGCTTCAGTAAGAAAATCAGTGAGTATCCCAGGTCTGGAGCCATCTGTACATGACAGAGCTCAGGGAACTCATGCTGAGGAAATCTCTTTGAACTTAATGTCCCCAAAATTCAACTAAACTGCAAAAATTCCTTTACTTCTTTCAAGAAGTAATTGGAAACTTTCCCTGAACTTTGTAAAAATTATACTGGTCTCCCATTCCTGGTTATTTTCTGAAAAAAAAAAAAAGAAAGAAAGAAAGAAAGAAAAAGCTTTTTTCTATGTATTCTGGCTTTTTTTTTTTTTTTTTTTTTTTTTTTTTTTTTGCAAAACATACATCCATGCACATCCTTTGGTATAAATATTTATAATTTTTCATTTGACAGCTTTGAAGTAAATGCTAATATGTACACTTTCCCCCCTCATGAATGTCAACATGCTCTAGGAACCATATTTTTATGTTTATTGCTACCATGTGAAGTAAAAGTCATGCAAACTATATAAAAGTAGAAGGCTCTAATAAAAAACAAAAGCAGAAGGGAATAAATAGGAATGACCAACTACCAACTCTGAATGTCTGAATGAAGGGAAGTTCCAGAGAAGCTGACTACAGAAGCAGCAGAAAGGGAAGCAGAAGGGGAATCCTATTTTATCCCCCAAATGCTCTGTGAAGATGTTAGAGGAAGGAGGCAGAGAGGCCTCCCATCAGACAATAAACACAACATCCGTGTTTTCTGCAATGCCATCTGTTTCTGCATCTTACAGTGCATTGCTACATACAGCTGCTGCCACCAAATGCCCAGCTAATTTTAGGGTACTTATCTGTGCCTGAGCTTGGGTAAGTAGTCTCTCAGCCTCCATTTGTAGGAGATGACACATGAGCTCTCCCACCTGCTGTAGATTTCCTCACAATTTCCCTTGGGACATCATAAAGGGAGCTATGCAGTTGTGGGATAAGAAAGAAGGGTTGTACAATTAATTAGAAATTGTGAAGTTGTCAGCAGCATAAGCTGTAGTAAGCAGTTTGTTTTCAGTCCAGGAGGAGTTGGCCTGCAAAATAATTTAAAAAACCCCATCCCTTTGACTGGAAGAGTGCAGCAAATTCATCAATGTTTGTGTAAAGAAGCAAAGGAGGATAAAGCAAAGCTTGTGAACAATGCTAAATAGCATAGTTGCAGGAAAAAAATAATGACCTGTCTTAGGAACACAGACTGTGCCAATCTCTGGACAATGGAGAGGGTTCCTCTTGCTCCTGGGTAGAGGAACTTGCTACTGAAACAAGAAGTTGCATCCTGGGAGCGTGGAGATCTGTATGTGTAGGACTTCTGCTTGTTTTCTTGCTTATTCATGGGCATTTGTAGGCATGGAAGGGGAAGAGGTATTGCCTACTCATACATTCAATGGGACTGTCACCTTAGCTGGATGGCTGTGTGGAGAATGCCCTAAACTGTACTGGGGAACAGCGGAAGGAAGGATAAACTAAATGGGAATCCAGCCATGATTTGGTGTGTGGATGAGTGCCATTGTTCTCCATGTTTGAACCTTTGCGTTGAGAAGGGCTTGAGAAAGATAAAATGTTAGTAGTCAAGGAATATGAATGGAAGCAAATTGACAGCAAAATACTGAACTGCAGGATGATTTAAGAGTTCCACATGGCAAAAAAAATATAAAGAAGCCTTCATCATAGTCTCCTTGATGAAAACCACCTGTTGATGGAAGCCAAGATTCAAATAAAATAAACAAGTCTATCTTAAGAAAGTAAAGGAATGCCACTAAGAATGTCTCATAATGTAAACTGAGTGTGTACATTCACCTTGAATACTGCTTACAATTCTGGGCACAGCGCTTCAAAAAGGGCAAAGCAAATGGATCCAGAGAAGGACAAGAAAAAAGTATCAGAGGAATAGCAAGATGTCTCCTGTGTGCATGGTGATTATAAAGGTGAATGCTTTAGAAAGGAGCAAATAACTTATGACATAGCATAAATATATCCGGTACTGGCTAGAACAAAGAAGGTTAGACAGAGGCACCTGTTTGCTTTCATACTAGAAAAAAAATTACAGACACACCATAAATGATAAGAAAACCAATTTAAAACTTTTAAAAGGATAGTTCTGGAAGCATGAATAGCATGCAGATGTGTATACAATGCAGTAAAACACGACTGAGGAAAAGGGATCAGTAGGATTCCAAAGAGCCCTTAAGACCAGATCTGCAATGGTATTCAGTTGACTAACTCCTACTGAAACAAATGTAGTGACTTTAATTAGCTATGAGCTCAGTATTGGGAAGTTCTGAGCATGCTGGCTGTAATCCAGTGAGACCCATGCTTTGCTCTCAGCAGGTAAATATTGTCCCTGATGAGTGCAGCAGAAATTATACCCCTGAGGTTAAGCACACACTTATATTATTTGCTGGACCTGCATGAGCATGTTGAGTAAAGAGCTTTCCATAAATAAAATGCCCACAATTATTTATCCTAGGGGAAAAAATTGTTTCATCGAGGAACAAACACCCAGTGATCTGTACACATTTAACTGTAACAATAGAACTCATATAATAATGTACAAGAGCTGACTGAAATATGAGGAAGAATTGAGCACCAAATGGAAATACATGCTGGTTGTTTATTTCACTGGCAAGAAAGATGTTACATAAAAGAAAAAAATTCCTTAACTTAAAGCTTCATTTCACTGTCTGACACTCTCTTTTGGAAGAAATGAATAGTCTCTTGTCAGTATGCCTTAGTGAAAAAACAAGAGAGAATATTTTTTAAAAATATAAACCTCTACACCTAGATTATTTAAAGAGTCAAATACATGAATCAAACATAGTAATAGTTTGGAAGGTTTGAAGTTCTGATTCACTGTTGCTGAGAGCTGCTGGGATTAGTTACATGGTATGTGCTCCTTGGTGACAAAATGAGCTGCCCTTCCTCCACCGCCCTTCAGCCCTTTGTGCCTGCTCCCACACTCATTGAGATGTGCCAGCACAACTGCTTGTGGGATCATTTCATGGACCAGATTAGGGAGATCTGTACTGAAAAGCAAGCAAACAAACAAAAAACAAGAACAAAAGCCTTTTTCTCCTGGTGTTTTTCTTTTTGCCCTGGATTGTATCAGGGGTCTGAGACACAGAGTGTTCGACAAACAATTGCATCGCCTCCGTCAAGGAGACAGCAAACTGCAGCTGAGGGGCAGCAGTTGGGTCAGGGCAATGCTGAGGAACTTCCCAAGGCAGTTTTGTCAGCAAAAATAATATTTAATTGCCCCAAAAGTCTCTCTCTAGAATCAATTACATCAGAATTTAATTTCAAAATTGAGATTCATCCCATGTCTCTGTAATTGTACTTTTATACATATATATATGCATAGAAATCTACATTAAAATATTATATATGTGTGCAAGTGTATCTCTAAATTTTGAAAATATTCACTAAGCTGTGAGATTTGTCTTCCTTGAGGTAAAAATAAAATCAAGAAAAAAAAAAAAAACACACAGGCAAACTATGTGTTTAGAGACAGAGCTAAAAATGCCTGGGAAAACACAGTGCAATGTTTGTAAAGACCTATACAATAGAGTCCTAGCTGCCTGCCACACAAACATTCCTCTCTTGTGAATGGATGCTTAACTATGGAGCAACAGACCATAAGCTTGGGCAGAGCAGCAGATGGCAGGTCACTCTATTAATATGGAGAATTCAAGCGATTCCAAACATTTTGCTGTGCTTTAACCCCCATGATGTGAAACTGTATGACAATGGAGTGAAGTTCCAATGGCTCCATTTGAGGAGCAAGGAATGTGGAGATAGACCTAATTGGATATTACCCATTTACTGCCAGCTCCTATTTACTGTAACCAAACCACCCATTCTTCCCTGCCTGCTGAAGTGTATTTTGTGTCTGTCAGCAAGGTACTTTGTAGAGCTTATGCATGCTGAGATGCAGAATCAGTCTGTGTGCAGACATTTTCCCTGTCCCCGGGACAAATGGCAGAACAACATGCCCAAGAAAATGAAACAACTGATGGATCTAGAAAGACGACTTTGGTCTCCAGGCTTCAAGAGCCTGGCCTATGCCTGTCACTGGAAGGCCTCATGACTAAAGTTTTCTTAAGACACAAGGAGAATTGCATCTTCCTTTAAACTGCTAGATGACCTGCACTTTAATGTGGTTACCCTTAACCACATTAAGTGGTTTTCCACATTCTAAATCTTCTTAATATTTTGTTACCCGGGGAGCTTTATTAGCATTCACCTGTCTGAAAATGACTGGGGAACAGAAATGCAAATTACTCCCAGATAATGCAAATACATGGCATTTTGCAAATGAACCTTGAAAAGCTTATGCACATGTTGGACCATATTCCTTGCAGCTTCTGTCCTCAATTAAGCTGGTGATGACCATAATATATTATATTGTATGTCAGAGGTTAATTGTTCTCACCTTTTTTTGTCTCTATCTCATCACCTTCTCCATTCTTCTCTCCTGACCAGTGACAACAGCAGTTGGAAGCAGCTGTCTTAGTTTGCTATCTTGTGTCAGATGTGTTAAATGCAGGGCTGCTGAACATGCAGTTCACATCACTCCAGGGGAATATGTTGAATATCCAGGGCCTGAATTTGGGTGCTTTTTCTTACTTCTCCATGGAAGTGAAAGCAGACTTGGAGGAGTATTCTGTGAACTTTATGATGTAGGCGTTGCCCCCGAGGTTTTCTGCCTTCAGATTATCTTTTGTCCTGCCCTCACTTCTCTGAATTAAAATCCTCTTTGTTCAATGCTTCAAATATGATAGGCATTCCATAGTGAAAGGAATGAGCAACTCTTCCCTGAAAAACTTCAGAAAAACAAATAGGTACCAAGCCTCCAATGAAGGGCCAATCTTCAGATGTAATTCTACACTGGAGCATTTTTATCTGCCAATATCATTTAATTCCAGGCACAGCTTTACCTGACCACTGTTAGATGCACTCATTTTATTCTGTACTGTACAGCAGAAATGGGACCTTGGAAATAATGCATGTAAATACCACTTTGTAGTATTTAAGGTCAACTTCTGAAGCAATACAATTCTCAACAAACTCTTGAAACCTTTCCAAACTAATACTTATTAAATGGACCCAAATCTTCCAGGTTGATATAATGAATACATCAAGAATGTTACCATAAGTAGACCCTTAAAATATTTTGATATACATATATTCGTCCTAGAAAATTTTATAAAGGAAAACAATTATTTGAATGTCAGCCATTACTGTCATTTAAAAATTAAATAATGTGTGCAGAAGCAAGAACTTTGCAGATAGTCAATAAAGGGCAGAAATTTTCAATTAATTTTTTTTTCACAAAGCATCTCTGGCTCCTCAGTAGCATTTCTCAAGGCAGACTCACAAATCCCTTCAAATAATAAGTATATATTACAATTTGTAGCTCCCTTGGTTACTCAAAAGTAGCTCCCTTGGTTACAATAATGAATATATTGCATTATGTGCTATTCCAGTCAGCCATCTGACCCTATTTTTGTGGACATGAATAGCTTCTTTCTTGTGTCTGTTCCATAGGATCTGTCAACTCTCTTCCTGCTGATGCGTGTCACATCTCTATCACTACTTTCCTCTCAAGTGATCTAGTCAATTAGCAAAATTAGATTAAGCTATGAGCAAATATATTAAAATTATTTTTAGCTTTCTTTTCAAGGTGATGCTTCTTACCAGAGTTTATAAGACGACTCCAAAATCTGTACTTTTTCCTCCCCTAGTTGTATTGTAAATCTAATAAAAGTTTTTGCAACCCTAGATCTTAACAAAATGCTGGAGGAAAGAGTAAGTCTTAACTCTTACATTGTGAAGATCATCAGTGTGAAGATGTAGGAAATGGAGCAAAACAATTTTTTTTTAGATTACAGTGATGTGGAATATTGGATGGTGCATCTGCATCAAGAAAATACCGTGTTTGGCTTTTTCATAAGAGTAGGAAGGTGACTTCTTCTGCCTGCTGATTTGTCATCTCTGCTGGTACTGACAGGTGCATTGATCCTCATACTCACCTCTCCATTGGCACAAGAAATTCAGTTAAAGGCCACTACAAATGCCTGTTAACCCAAAAGAGGTTTTAGTAACTAAATATTGCCTATGCTGAAATGTAGAACAGGAAAGAAAATATTTTCAACTGTATTTTCTGCTCCCATTGCTGTTTTGTAGATAAGGTTTCTGTGACTTAAAATTTAGAACTCCAAGTGATGGATAAGATCATTGGGGTGTTGAAAGACATTTCTTGACCTTTTGACTTCATTAGGCTTTGCATTTTTATTTGGTGATCATTTAAGAAATAACCCCCCCATATTTTAGATACATGCATGTATGAACTGGTTTGGCAACTGCCACTGTTTCTTATTCTGTCATCTGAAAAATCAGAATAATCTGGGGGAAATATAGGGTTTTTTTACACCGCAGAAATATCTTCCAGTGCTTCTCAAATCCCTCTACTAGTATGTGCAATATGGGATGATATTTCTTTATTAAAAAGGTCACAGAACATTGCTTTTAAGTGAAAGACCTTCCTTGAAAATATATTAGGAATATTTCACTACAACGAGTTTCTAAGGAATCTCTTTAAGGAGTGATGAAAACAGTCTTTACTCTTGCCCAAGTCATGAAGGAAATTGCTTTGGGAAAGAGAATGGTAAAGAGGGAAGGGGAGGAAGAGGGAAAAACCCCACTATGCAAACAACCTAATATCATTATCTCTTTTTTCTCATTGTACTTTTGCACATACACTTGTGAAAGTCCACATACTTGTTGGACTTTCCTGGCTTTGCCTGAACTGAATATCACATCAAGCACCCCAGCCCAGCAGTAGTTTCGCAGCCCTGTCTGATATTCCCTTTGTGCGTCAGGAGGAGGTAGATTTTGTTTCATGCATCATTCATAAACTCACTGCTGAGATTCCACAAGTTGCTACATCTCCCACTCCTATTTCAGAGGCTTAAAACAGAAAGAGATGACTGCACTTCTGTGGAAAATGGCCACATGTGCCACTTCATAAGATGTTGCTGATGTCAAAGATGACACTTATTTTGAATACGTGGTAAAAAAAAGTAGCTCTTTACTGTTGCACCCATGTCAAAACTTTTCTTGAGTCTTGTGTGCTGTATTCACATGCTGACAGAGGAGACACCTGTATTCCCAGCACAAAGAACAGGATAAATAGAAACCTGTCTTTATGTGGAAAGATGCTCCTTGAGAATGTTGGCAAATCACTTAATCATCCAGCCAATCATAACCTTTTCTCTTACCCAACTATGTCACAGTAAGACCACCTTCCCTTGAATTCAGCCTATTCTCTGCACCTATTGGACTTCTTTCCTCTCTTTTCTTCTTTTTATGTCTCCACAATGTGTGGTAGATCCTTTCCTCCTTTTTTTTTCCATCATCTGGAATAGCCATCAACCATTATGTGACTGATTCAGTTGGGCTTATTTTATATTTGGTGACCTTGGACATCTATTGTCACTGGGCTATGCCTCCTTTCTCAGCTAGAAAAAAAAACTAAGGAAAAAAAAAACAAAAAAACCCCACCACAATACCACCACCACCAATGATAATAAAGGCAATAGAACTTTCATTCCTGAGCTTCTTTACAATCCCAGTATGAAAGCCTCTAAAAAGCCAAGAGACTGCAGCAATCATCCTTACCTCTACCTAGACTGGGTACAAGATCCATTTTAACAAAGAATATCTGTATTTGTGCTGATAAATGTAGCCCACGGAGACATGTTCTCAGATGTTTTTGGTAATGGCATATATAATCCATCACAGTGAATTTTGAAGCGGGGCCTCAGGAAGGGTGATGAATCCCTGGACTGAATTAATTTATAGCAAGGCAAATGTGTACTCCTGCCTGTAGCCCAGAAACTGTTCCCTACAGATGGCTAGTCACATCTTTCACTGTGTTTTCCCCTGATTAGGCAGAAGCATAGGATGTCCCCAGTGGGGACCCCATTCAATCAAGTGAAACATAACAGGAATTTGATGGTGGCCAGAAGAAAAAGTCCATGTTCACATTTCTGACTTCACATTCCTCAAAGCTCCCTAAGGATGAGAGGAGATCAGCTTTGATCTTGCAATGGACCATGCTACTCTCCCTATGACCATCCCTTCATCTTAGAAACATGATTGTTCTTGTTTATCAACCACAATTTGTGCATAAATGTTAACAGGACCAGAACAAAACCCTGAAACATTTCATGCTTTTCATACCACTCTTCAAATTTTTTTTTTAATAATGTCTTCCTCTGCTGACCTTATAGAACTTGAAATAAATGCACTTTTCAGTACACTAAATTACAGAATTACAAGAAGGATTGGGAGAAAGATCTGGGGAGCTACGCTCTGATCTCAGTGTTGGAAAAGGTTGTGGAGCAGATCATCTTGAGTGCCATCATGAAGCACACACAGAACAATCAGTGGATCAGGCCCATTTGGTGCGAGTTTATGAGAGGCAGGTCTTGCTTGACCACTGTACCTCCTTCTATGAGGCCACTGAGTGGATGAAGGAAAAGCTGGGGATGATGTCTACCTGACTTTAGTGAGGCCTTTGGCAACACTTCTGATGGCATTGTCTTGGAGAAACTGGCTGCTCATAGATTCTGTGAGCAGTCTTTGCTGGGTATAAAGCTGTTTGGATGGCCAGGCCCAGAGAGGTGGTGAATGGAGTTACATCCAGCTGGCAGCTGGTCATCAGTGGTGTTCCCCAGGGCTCAGCTGGGGCCACTCCTGTTTAATATCTTTATCAATGACCTGGCCAGGAGGATCAAGTGTTCCTGCAATCCTCCAGTTTGCAGATGACGCTGAGCTGGACAGGAGACTCCTCCTGCTGAGGATCTACAAAGGGATCTGGACAGGACAGATCCACAACCTGAGGCTCAACAAGGTCCTGCCCTGGGGTCACAACAACCCCATGCAGCACTGGATGCTGGGGGCAGTGTCTGGAAATCTGCTTGGTGAAAAAGGAGTTCAGGGAGAGGATCAGGGGAGATCTTATCACTCTTTAGATCCACCTGAAAGGAATTTGTACTGTGGTAGGGGTTACTCTGCTCCTGGGGAACAAGCAATAGCATGAGAAAAATGGCTTCAAGTTGCACCAGGGGAGGTTTAGATTAAATATTAGGAAAAATTCCTTCACCAAAAATGTTGGAACATCGTCAAACATTGGAACAGGCTGCCCAGGGAAGTGGTTGAGTCACCATCCCTGGTGATATTTAAAAGGTGTGTAATTTGTCACTTGGGGGCATGGTTTCATGGTGGGCTAGGCAGCAGTAGGTCAAAAGTTGGAATTCATGATCTTAAAAGTCTTTTCCAAACTAAATAGTTCTATGATTCTATGATAACACACCGGTTCACCTCAAAATTCAGCAGAAGAGTACTGGTGTCTAGTGTAGTATTAGTAAATAATACTTATACTTCTGAAATTATACTTCTGAAACCAAAACTATGAATGTGTGGAAGACAAGCTCAGAAAGATGCCCTGCTCCTTTCTTGCTCTTCACTGAGATGGAGGTTGCAGTTTCTTCCTGTTAGGGAGCTAATAAGGATAAAAAAAGTAGTAATAAAACCAGTATTAGTTTTGTGCTACCCTGACCTTTCTGCATGTTTTGCTTAGCGACCACTCAAGGAATTTAAAACAAACATGTTCGTTGATGTCACGTTACCAAGAAACCTGGCCAGACATTCAAGAGCACAATTGCATAGGCTTTACTTTTTTTTTTTTCCTAGCTCACTTTTATCTCAGGTTTGTTTGGGGAGGGAATAGCAATGGTCCAGCTGAACATTCAGGCAGGTTTTCAAGTCAGGTTGAGGAATTCCATGACTGAATAGTATTTATACAGTGCTGAAATTTTTTTTTGAAAAGTTTTTTAAAGTATTTTTCTAATTAACCTTCTGCTACATTTTTGGATAGATGAGATATTACCTGGATACTGGTTGTCTATACTATTGGGCAACTTCTGAACTTAATTCTGGTTTCTTTATATGCAAAATCCCTCTTAAACTATGGATGAATTCATGGTTTTTTTTTTGACAAAACTTACAAAAATAAAATAGGATGGAGGTATGTATGGAGGGTTGTGTTATTGTGACAGATACCATGTTTCCCAACATGCAGCAGAACTTGCTGTGTATTAGTTTGTGTACAATATGCTTTTCATTGCTGTCACAATGAACCAAGCATGATAACACTGCTGGTATTCAGTGCTGAAGAATTCATATCTATCATTTGGAGACATCTCCATTCATTTTATATTAAAGGTGTGAGAATTTTTTGTGTGGTGATAGGATGATACATTCTGCTACCACATAGGTCCTTCATTCCCAGTGCCTGGGCAATGTCTTTAAAGGTTTATGTGAAGTCTGTGTTTTGCTCTAGGTGGTTGCCTCATTCCTGAGTGTTTCTCCACATGCTGCAAAATGAAGACATTTGGCCCTTGGCCCTAGGAACTAACAGCAGCCTTTCACTCAGCTCACATTTAATGTCTGTGCAAGTCTTTTTCTGTGGGTCTTTGGACCACATTGTGTGCTGGCATTACCCCGTGTGGAGAAATTTGCATAACACAAAGTATCAGAAAGTGTCATTTTGATTCAGTCTGCTCCTGTTGAAGTGTAAACAGCCACTCAAGATGTAAGGCAAGGGTATTCTCTTTTCCTTCCTTGCCTGATTCAGAACCTCAATGGCTCTTCAGGCAGACAGGTCAACGTTTTCCATGAGGAAAATGGAAGGGCAAGAAGCACTACAAATCCCTCCTTAAAGCTTGTGTGGTATGTGAGGCAACTGGAGTTTTTCACAAAGCAGTAATTAAAACGAAGCACACGCTTGGTGCAAGTAAAATTACTGTATTAGAACTTTAGCCCTATTTTCTCTATAGCATTTGTTACTATAATTTGCCACATCCCGGACAGTTAACTGTTGGTGAGGTTTTGGTGCAAAATTCATTTTCCTTGTGAAAGGACTGTGTTTATTTAACTAATTTTAGGTCTGCTCCTATTAGTTGTCATGGGGGTATAGTAAACCCTTTTAAATTTTGTAAAGGACAAAGAGAGAAAGGAATTTTCAGTTTCTGTCATCATAGCTCAATTGACTTGCTTTCTCTGGTAGCTATGCTGCATCAGCTCCTTGCCAAAGAGCCTGTCTTCCCTTCATTACAATTTTCTAAATCTGCTCCTTGTCTCCTGAACTGTCTGGCATTTTATCTGGAGGACATTTCAGTTCAAGGAAAGGGACAAGACTATGGAGATTTCTCCCCCTGAAGAAATTTAACCTTTGTGCTGGATTGACATGTCTGTGCACTTAAAACCATTTTATACCTAAATCATGTACAAGTCAAATCCCTCAAGCCCCCGTGTTTCAATCTTGAGGGAATGAGGTAAATTTACATCTAATTTTGAGGGGCTGGTGAGAGGAACTGTGCCAAGAAAGATGCCAATTATGAACAGGACAAGCTGGTTTTCACCTGCTTGTTGAGGTATATGCATAAGCAAATCCTTAGCTACTGTAAATTAGTGGAATTCCACTCACATCTAAAGACTCTCCATGTTCATTATCTGGATCTTTATTTTCAGGTACTGTGTGTGCTACACAATTTCCTCTGCGAGGTAATTTGCATTCAGGCATGCTCCAGCTGCATGATTCTATAATATTTATACACCTGTCATTATAAAATGCTGAGTGAACAATAACAGGGACTAAACAGGAGCATATGAAGAGCAGAAAAGACACACAGGGATGAGGTGCCTGTCTCACACAACTATTCAATGTGTTAACTGCTTCATTATTATTTTCCATTATTTCTTAGCTAGACATAGAACATACAGTCTGCTGTAGTGGAAAAAAGATAGTTTGTCCAACAATTGGAGGAAATTTAAAAACTAAAGCTATGGCACAGCTGCTTTTTTTCTTCTCCTCGCTGCAAGTGCTGAGAGAAAAATGCACTTTGAGGCTAAGCTTTTCAGTGTAGAGAAAGTAAAAAAAAAAAAAAAAAAGCCAAGAAGAATACAGGAAAACTTCAGCGTGTGCAATAAGGTTAACCCTGAAGGAAAAAGATATTCACTGCAATGCACAAAACATCTCCTTGCTACCTAGTCTCTGTGTTTTACCCTAAAAATCAGAAAAAACTGATGAGAGAAGAACTGGGAATCAAAAGTGCAGCAGTCAGAAGGACCAAGTGAAAGCAATCCTCAAGATGAGAGCAGGAAAGAAACAAAGGAAGAGAGAAGCAGCGCCAGGAAAGCTTCTGTTCCTTTATGCAGTCGTTTGCAGTCTCCCCCTCTGCCAGGGTCTGAGGCATGCTGAATTCTGGCTGTCAAAGCAGCCCAACAAAACCTTTTAGAGACATCAGATGATCTGTCCTGCTGGCCATTGGCCTTCAGTGGGATTTTGTGATGCTGTCATTTGAAAGCCACTGGCGATGACACATAATGAGTTAACAAGAGTCATCATTGGTAGCTCCAAGTGGTTGTAACATCTGGGTTATGAAGTTTACAAGGGAAAAGTAAAGTTGAATTTTGGACATAAAATATTCGGCAGATCACAATCATACTTTGCTAAAAAGTGTTAACCTTGAAAAATAAATCAGCCCTTTGGAGTGTTGGCTACTCAAGCACAGAAAATGCTGGGTATCCGAAGAGCTCTCTTGCTCCTTACTATCTAAATTGCAGCACTTCTGCCCTCCAAGAGTGGGAGCAGAAATAGTCTCTACCATTCAGTCAACGAGTCACAAAGCTCAAAAAGCCAAGAGCATGTTGCTTAAGAGCAGCCTCCATTTTGGGACAGGATGTTTAATGCATATTTCTGGACAAATATTGCAAAACAAAACCAGATTACTAAATTAAAATACACGAAAATATGCAAGAAAATAAACATGTATGATGAAAGAAATTTAAAATGGTTGAGCATCATTGAATTCCAAGTTTGAATTATTACCACTGAGAATAAACCTATGAAAATTCAAGGAAGAAAAATATTTTAAAGAGAACACGGATACTTTAAATACACATTTAAGGTCCAATTCCATCTGACCCCCGGGAGCTTTCCTTCAAGCAAAGTGGGTGCAGGAGAATCAGCCAAGTAGACATTGAACATTAATAGGCATAACATGTTCTTGAGGGACCAATAAGGATTTGAGAATGGGGAGATGAACAAAATGTACCCAAGTAAATGGATTATACAGCATAGTAGGTGTGCATCTGAACTCAGGGATGTTAGGTTCAGGCTTGCTTCAAGCTAGCACTAGAACTATAAGCAATATTTCTGCATCTGGACCAATAATTTTCCTCTCTAAAGGAAAGAAAGTGGAAACAAAATTCTCTTCAGTGAAAGACATAGCTAAGTCCCAGTTGGGATACACTTTATTCTTCCTTCATTTTTAACCATTTAAATGTGTCTCAAGGTTTTGAGATCAAGAGAGGATAAAACTTTTATCTGTATGGGGTTTGAATGACCAGTTGTTGGTGGTGGGAAGTATACAAGGGGGGCTTCTCTGAGAAGCTGCTGGGAATTTCCCCATGCCCAAGAGGGCTGATGTAAGCTGTCTCCGAGATAAACCCACTGCTGGCTGAGGCTGAGCTCATCAGTGACCCTGGTAGTGACTCTTGATTTGGTTTTACCTCTCATTATTCTCCCCTGCTTTGACTGGTAGTAAATTCACTTAATTTCTCCATGTTGAACCTCTCATACCAGTGACAGTAATTGGTGAGTGATCTCCCCCTGTCCTTATCTTGAGCCACGAGCCTCTCATTATATTTTCTCTTCCTCTCCCAGCTGGGGAGGGGAGTGATAGAGTGGTCTTGGTGGGCATCTGACATCCAGCCAGGGTCAACCAATCACATTATCTAAAATGGGCTCTTTCACAATTAGATGATTCTACTCCAGTCATTTTATTTTTAAAGACATGAAAATTGACCAGAAAAATAGAAACCTCAATCCAAATTACTCCAAGCATGTTTTATGTTGTAAAGGGGGAAATAATGTTTGAAACCCTAAACTCACAACTGCCCTAATTTCTAATGAACCAACCAAAAACCTGAGACCTTCCAGATGTTCCAAGAGTCTGGGATTCAGATTCCACATATCAAACCACTTTTAAAAATAAATATGAAATGTGGTACAGATTTAGACAATTTAATCCCCTGAGTTCCACTCATATCCTGTATAGACAAGTTGTTTTTGCTATTCCCATCAGTAATGACTTTTGTAATTGGATAGGCTGTGAAATTCAGCTCTTCTTCATATCTCCATCTATTACCAGTTTCTCTGTTCTCTTTTTGATGCCCAAATTATCTCATATTCATCTGGACTTTGTCAATGCAAAGCTGTTCTTATTACTAGCCTTTGTTGTTTTCCGACTTGATTTTGAGTCAAAGTCCTTTCTTGTAAATATGTATCATTAACATACTTGATTAACTTATTAAACATTGCAGCACAAGCTCATTATGTGTTTGTCTGATGTGATTTAACTTTCATTTGGAGTGAGTTCATTGCAAAAGAAAGGCTGTGTGATGCAGAGGGAACACAGGGTACTGCATAATGCTCTCTCCTGTCAAGCAGTGGTTCAAATCCAGTCTCTTCAAAAGCAGCTTTAATTATCACTGTCTAACAGTTTTGAAGAAGGATTTTTTGGTAGCTGCCTCATAAAACTAGGAGTTGTTCGTACACAGACTTTGTTGCAAAAAGTGAAGAATGACAGAAAATGTGCTTTCTTCTAATATTGAATAAAGGACTTTATTCTGATAAAGTGTTATTCCCCTTTGCTTCCCTTGTTTCTTCTCTTTTCACAGCACTATAGAATTTCTGCTGTGAACTTTTTCCCACCTTCCCTGTACTGGTATTCTGCCTATTAACTAAAGCAACTGTAAGTCTCTTTATGCTACAGTAGGACCCTGGGCAAGTCACTGTGTGAGCATGCATCCTTTTTCCAGCTGCGGCAGCAGTGCCACCTGCAGAGGTTATCAGCACAACCCTGACTCCTAGCTACCCATCCTTGCCAGAGGCAAGACAGCCTGAGCTGCTCTCAGGAAAGTTCCTGAATCCAGATGGGGTAGCAGAGATTTACTCATCACCCTTTCAAACAAGGCCCACTTGTATGAGCTGGAATGGGTTGAGGAGCTTTTTCATGAGCAGCTAAAGGAGCCTGAAGGAGCAGTAGAGAGCACTGTGAGAGCAGTGATTTGCAATGGCACTGGGAGGGCTGCAGCAGCTCCCTCTGTCACCTTAGGCGTAGGTAAAAGGTGCCACGTGTCCACACACTCTTGGTCAGTGTGCTCTGTCTGTAACATGGGCTCGATGCCATTCTCTGAATTTCAGGCAAGGTAGAATTCATCAGCTGTGCCAGCCCCTCCAAGAACAAGGATAGAAAGCAAAAACAAAAGCCAAAGCATGATTAAGAATTGCTATGTCAGATTCTAACAGAGTGATGGCAGGCATAGCTGCTGCATTTTAGCCATGAAACAAAGTAAATGGTTTCCATGCTAACTATTCAGGGCAGATAAGAATTCCATCTCCCAGTGTCCCTGGAGGAAAGGCTTCATGTGTCTGTCCAGCTCCACATGAAAAGTGCATGCCAGACTATAGGTCACAGCAACCCCCTCCACCCCCAGCCCTAGACTAGGGAGGAGATAGGTCATTTTTGCCTTCTAGGCTCTTCTATTGTCTTGTCCATGCAAGCTCAGTTGAGCTTGCTACTATATCAGGGACAAGAGGAATGCCCCCCTGTCTGCCTGTTTACTGCACAAGACCAGATTGCTGGTCTCCTGTAACAAGAAAGATCCCCGAGGGTATAAGAGATTTCTCTACCTCCCTACCATGCTTCTCTACATGGGTGGACAGGCCAGGTCAAAATGTGATTCTTCATGATTGCCACATCTTTCTGCTCTGCCTCATCAGCAGAGAAGCCCCGGGGCTCCTGAATGCACTTGGCCATCACACCGCCCTGCAGACAGGCAGCATCAATGCACAATTCCTGGTGCATCACTTGTCTTCTGCCTGCATTTGTAAAACAGTTTTGTTGCAACCCAGGGATGCCCTTCCAGCAGAGTAGAGCAAGCCTTCTCTATCAGGTTTCTGAATTTGCAATTAAGTCAAAAGTGTAATTTCTCTGCAGTGTGTGTGTACTGAGAAAATCACTAATATTCCTGGGAATAAATCCACTCACTCACTATGGTATTCTCAGGAAGACAGTAGGAAAGCTATATCTGTGTTTAGAGGGCTGGGACACACTGTCTATATTAATTAAGAACTGAAATTGATACTCTGCAGTAGACATACCTGTTTCAAGATTTACTCAGCTCTGGTTCACATGATCCATAAAGAACCTAAGAATTACTAAGGAACTATTCAGACGTTGTTTTGTCAAAAAATGAGGTGACATGGCACAAGGTGACACCATCCCTTTGCTGTCTAAGAGATAAAATAGCTCTTATGCTCCAGGAAGAAAAATTGTCTCCTTTGGAAGAAATAGTGAGAGAATGTAGATGGTCTGTATTGTGTGGGAAATCAGTCTTGATGATTACCACTGTCTCTACTGGCTTCAAGCTTGTCAGTCTCTGCAGCTGATAGTCTGGGGTCCTGCACAAGAGCTAAACTAGTCTTTAGGAAGTGTAGAGCCGTTATTTATGATATAAACCACAGGACAACCTGACTGTGTGATGGCAGCTTTTCAATTTGCAATATGTCCTTTATAAAGAATCACACTTCCTTTTAGAACACACAGGGAAAAATATATTCTTGTGTTCATCGAACTGTTGGAGCTACATGACAACAAGCAAGAAGTCTGGAAACCATGGAAAGGAGGGCATCATAATCCATAACACTGCATAATTAATCATTTTTGCAAAAACACAATCTTAAAAGCCTTGAAGTGTTTATAAGCTTCCAGTGGCCTATTAATAAAACACAGTCAAAATGGAAATTAACTCTTTAAAATATGATGGTGGCTGAAATGAAATTTTCCACAGAATAATATTAGTTAGAGGGCATGCATGTCTTTGTTTCCTGCTCTTTTAGAAAGAATCACTGAATAAATCTAACTTTTGCTTTAAACTCAAGGTATTTACAACAGTGTATGGGATGGTAATTAGTTCTACAGAACAAGAAAAGGTTAGCAAAGGAGCCATATAATCTAAAAATAAAACAGTTCCAATGGTTTAGCAGAATGACTAAACAACACAGTTTCTGATGGCAGGAGCTATCAAGAAATTCAAGCATTTCTCAGTGCTTCATGATGTTTTTCCATAGCCTATCACAGTTTCTTTTTAAAATGAAGCCTAATTGGTTTACAGTACACACTCATCATTTCATGTGCCAAAAATACTGTCTATTAGAGGAACATTAAGGTGATAAAATAATCCCACAGAAGCAAGAAAGACTAGTTGCAGATTAGACTTCTATGGTGTAATATAAAGGGCACCACAGGAAGACATTAATGTGGAACCTAATTCTGGAAACGTAATGATAATTATTATTTTCCAACAGGTAATAAGAATAATCAGCATTTATGCTGGTGTCTTGCCTCCTGTATGATCTGGATGCGTTCAGTATGGCTGAGAGGAAGGTACCTTTTGGGTAAATGAAGGAAGTAATGGGGGGGGCCAGATCTGTGACCTGCTGTAGAGTAGAGCTGTTAGGAAGGTCTCACAGAGCTGCCCTCCAATTGCCATGAAAAGGCCAGGGATGCTTACGTGGACAGGTGCTGAACTCGGGGAATTGAGCTAAAACAGTACTGAGTGCCTTAGAGAAGCTCAGGCTAATGTTTACATAAAGTGAGAGGAGCTGGGAGTATGGAGTTTTTAGAGTCTTAATTCCATTTGTGCTTGGGCAATGTTTTTCATTTCACTTTTTTTAGGTAATTTTCCAGCTTTTATTATGCTAAGTAAATACTGAAAAAAGATTATATTATTGATTTGGTAGTCACATAATAACAGTAAAACTAATGTAAATTTAGATACAATTTTGTAAAAAGGACATAAAACCTCTTATTAAACTTCAAAGAAAGAAGCTGAATTTGAACCAGATCAAAGATTCATGAAGTCAATCTGGTCTTACACTATTATGCATTGGTCATAGCCTGAGTCAAAAACTGAGTTCTCAAACAAACATAGCAGATTACAGAGTGATGCTGGTGATCACTACACCATCACACCTGAATTTTTGAGCCACAGATCCCTGTACACATTAAGTTGCCTTCAGTCAGCAGTGCTGTTACAGCAGATTACTCTGCACTCTCCTCCGCTTTGCTCTCCCACTGGACCAGCATCAGATCTTATGGTGGATGAGGCCATAAGTGTTGATGCAGCCAGAAGTGAATAAGATTGGGAAACCGAGCAGCTTAAAACTAGCTGGGAGGATTTTTTGTCCATTTTTTTCCCTCTCACCTCTGGGCTGGTTTTACCAAGGATCCATTCTCCACTCCATACCACTGTGTGTCTCCATCAGCACTGATGCTCTCTCCTCAGAGAGGGAAGGGCTGTTGAGCCACAGGCTGACTGAGCTGGGGAAAGAAGTTGTGTTTTGTTGAATGGAAGTGTTGGAAGTGTGTCCGACATTGTGTGTGTCACCCATGGCATTTGCTCTTCCCCTCGGAGCAAAGCTGGCTGCAGGTGGAACATTCATGGCAGTCACCTAGTTAACCAGGAACTTGACCCAGATACAAGCCCATTTTTCTGTCCCTAGGGTGCCTGGTTTCAATATCAGACAGGTAAAAATGGAAATTGGGTTGCTCATCTCAATGTAACCATTCCAACAGGTTGTGAGCCACAGTTTGGCCCAGAAAGTATTTTCTCCTCAGGTTCTATCTACACAATAACATATAGATAGGCCACAGACTAGCTTCTCCTGTGCTCTGCATTAATCAGATGTGAGCCAGAAAATGCTGGTTGCATGGTTGTGCTGAATCCAGAGTTATATTGAGGAGAGCTTTGCAGTAAGTGCTAACACAGCCAAGTGGTGCACACTCCATCACAGGGAGCACAGGCAGAGCTGGGTCATAAATAATGACATCTGTCTGGCCTGCACATGCTCAGAGGAGTAAGGCAGGTTATGAATCAGGTTTGATAGACACTGGCACCAGCAAACCCCTCCAGTACCTGCTGACTAAATGCTGGGCTCTAAGCTGTCAAATGCCATGGGAATGGGATTGAGTTACTGCATTTGCAAGCATTAATCTTGAGTTCAGATGAGTTGTGCAAGATCATAACTGAGGGCTTGGAAACTTCTAGCTTAGTCTTTGCCTTTCTCAGCTATAAAATGGCTGAACGATTTTTTGGAATTAAAAACAAAACAAAAAGCACTGCTGTGCTAAAATCTGTGTTCCAGATTATAGTACAGAGCATATTTTTATGGCAGAGTTTAAACTAGAAATGTGGGTGGAATCTTAATTAACAAATTGCTATAGGACTCACATTATCAGTTGCCAATAACTATCATACTGTTTATGGTTAAATATCACCTTACAAGCCTGCATTTAGAAATATCCCTGACATTTAATGTTTCTTTTTTTCATAAGTGCAACAAAACCCATAACACATAAGCTGCATGGAACCTTATTAACATGTTTACCATGATATTCTGATTCAGTTTCTCTCATTCTTCAGTTAAGGTCTGTGGAGAAAAAGGAGATGGAAATACCCATTGCTATAAAAAAGGAATCAGAGAGCACACAGCAACCCAAGTTCTTTAAAAAATATTATTCCTTGATTGTCTGCACGTAAAATGTGAATCACGTGTGTGGATATGAAATTACCCAAAGATGGGGTTCTGATATTAAGAAAAAAACCATAAAAATTGGGAGAATTCAAAGCATGACCCTGCTGAGTTTTATTCTACTGCATTGCCACATGTTTAAGAAGATGTAGTTGGGTGAACAGATCACAGTCTGTAATGGGAATATATTGGTTAATGAAAGCTCGTAGCACATGGGGCCAACCTCATCACAGGCCTAATTGGACACAACAGCACCGATCTCAGTGGTGTTGTACCCACATATGCTGGCAGCAAATCTGGCCCCATGCCTGTAAGCAATGAGCAGAAATGTTAGAGCAAATATGAAAAAGAACAACTCCACTAATGATTTTGAACTGAGATCACTGGTGACACAGTTCAATTACAGCATTAGTTCCTGGTGTCAGAGAGGGGTTAAAATGGAATGTAATGACTCTTTAGCAGATAGATTTGGAGCAATTAGAAGTCTGAAAATGTCTCTCTGTGTAACTAAAAATATAATTGCTTTTGAATAGCTAGGCTATAGAATCTTTTTTCTTCTTTTCCTTTCTCTTTTTTTCTGCTCTGAAAACTGTGATTTTTACTCCTATTACTCATCCGCATGGACTTAATTGACTGAGGTTCTAAACCCCAACTCTCTAGTGAGTACTGATGAGGTTTTAAATTACTCTGAATTGAAGCACTTTAAAATACAGGCAAGGAAGTGTGCTAAGGCAATACAACATATGGAGTGAAATGTGGGTTTAGATTATCTCGGTTTCACATCTCTGCATGGAACTCCACTAAGGCCACCTTAGAAAAGGCAGCATTGCCCACTGTTAATCACTGGGTACTGTTCCCGTGCTTCTGTCTGCAGCAGTTTCCAAACAGTCACTATGAGTGTGTGTTTATTATTCCTGGTTGCAGCATTATGATGACTGAGGCTGAAATATTTTCACTGGAGGACGATCCTGATGTCCCTTCTACATTTTAAAATGAAGACATGTAGGCAGGGAAGAAATGGGTGGGAGTGAGAGAGGACCAGTTTCATGTCTGACACTGCCCCACGCAGCATCTTCCCTTTTTCCTGGCTGCCTTCTGCATCAAGGTCCAGACCAACACAGCATACCCCACAACAACCCTTTGGACAACTTTTTGTTTTCATGACTTTATTTCTGGACCTTCTGGGAGCGAGTGTCTGGGATCTTTTGATCACAAAAGGTGAAGGTTTTGATGAGCATAGCACCTGCAGCAGGAGTTTCTGAATGTTGAATAGATTCATGTGCACTGCACTGAAACAAGCAGGAGTGCCAATAGGATACAAAGCAGTCATACCGTGTGGATGGGCTGTACTGAACATGTATTTCAGGCAGCTTTTCATCCCAGCACTACTCTTTTGCAGTGCTACCCTGCCTTTAAGGGAGAAAAAGCTCTTCTAAATTCCATACTAAGATACTCTGAGCAGCAGTGTTTCCACATGACAAGGAGTTATAGAGCCAGATCTTACACTTCCCTCCTTCCACACCTCAGATGTGTCAGACTTCAGGAAAAATGCAAAGCCTGAGAGAAATGTCTTTCAGTTGTCAGTATGTGATCATAACCTATGGATGCAAAATAGATCCAGAAGTACTCACGAGGATGGGAGTCAGGCAAAGAAACAAGGAGCTCTGCTAATGACAGCTGTGCACCTCAAATAAGCGAAGGAGGGTTGCTCCTGCAGGAGCTGGTGAGATGCTGCTGCTCTTCCACACCCTCCAAAGAATCTGCAAGCAAAGCCACTGGGGAAGAAACTCATTAGAGGGCAGTAAAAGAGGAGCTCAAAAACTCTAGTGCTGCAAAGGCATCCTCTTTTCTTCCAGGTTTGTTACTCATTTTCATTATGGTGAGCAAACCTTGCTGATGGACACAATGACAGAGAATTGCCAATAGCTCTCCAATAAAGAGCTACCTCATAGGTGTCAGGTGTGTGAGACAAAATCCATATCAGATTGGCTGGGCCATCTCTGCCTGATATCTGATAGTGCTGCCAAGCAGCAAGAGATGATAATTTCAGTATCCCCATGGTTTTGTTTGGGACATAAGGAGTTGTAGAGACCAAGAAACCATTTGAGCCTAATCTTAAACACTGAGACTAGCAGCTTTTCAGAACATTGACCCAAAATTAAGCACAGGCTCAACGTCAACATGAAGAGTTAAGCAAATATGCATACATTTCTATCTTTATTATGGCACTACCAGATGTTCTGCCTCGTCTTCTACAGTGCTAATGTGGGTAATGAGGCTGCCTGGAAACATCAGATCACTTGACCTTGAGTGGAATTTTCCTCATTCCTTTGAACAGCAAGGTTGCATTTGTTAGCTAAGGAGGCAATGAATGTTTATGCCCAATTTAAGCAATTGCAGACAGAACTTATTATGTGTGGAGTAGAGGTTTTTAACTGCAAATTTGAACTGAAAAAAAGAAAGTATAACTGCTGTTTTATTAAGACATAAATCTATGGATGTTTAATTGGAAGGAGACAGGTAAAGGAGAGCAGTACTCTACCTTGGTCCAGAATTTCTCCCACTCAACATTCCCAGCAGAGCAGTAAGTGCCAACATATTCCACCATGGAAACAAAAGGAAGAAAGTTTTTATTACAAGCACAGTCTTCAGTGGATGTTCAGTGATCTACAAGTAAGATATTATTACAGAAGCTTGCCACTCCTGAGACTTGATTAATTGTTCTGAGGGTGTCAGATATGTCTTATCAGAATCCAGCCTGTTTGTTTAAGAAGTGATCAGTGTTGGAAGCTTGTTAATGATTCCCAATAACTCAATTTTTTTCTCCTGGCCACATTTTTAATTTCCACCTATGCGACACTTATATCAATTTTTAAGTGATATTATAGCACTTCAGAGTTCCAGGAGACAGCACAGTCGATTGCAAGAAAAGTCTAATAACTAGAAGTTCCTGGATTCAAACTGTGATTAGCCATTAACCTATTGTGTGACCTCAGACATGTCCCTTAATTCTCTTTTCCCTCAGCTTAGCTATCTAATATTTTTTCACAGAATTACAGCACCTTGCCAAAAGATTAAGAGCCTCCTGTGAATCAGCTATCATGAGAAAATGGAATTAGAAAACAATGACAGAAGGAGCACAAAAGGAAACCAAAGGAGGTAATGGGTGCTAAAATAGTTACCAAAAAGGAAGTAAAAAGTTCATCTCCATTTGTGTGAGTGCCTTATACTATACAAAACTTTTTCTAAGCAATCTCAACAGCATTTGCTTCTGAGGGATTTCTTTTACTTCTTGCAGATTTGTTGTCTAATAAATTTGGCATCCAGGCTTCTTTTAGCCTAAAGAAATCTTATTACTAGATGAGAACAAGTAAATTCCCATGTCTGTAAAAATCAGGTAGCTCCCCAACAGCTTCATTGGGAACTTCAACTGTTCTCATCAGAGATTCCCTTCCCCCATCCCCATGTAAAGTTAATGTGCATAGGAATTAAAAATGTGGGTGACATTGTTTTGCAAATGATGTGAACTCAGTTCTGAAATCCTTTTGCACCATTCCAAAGACAAAAAGAGATTTTTGACACAAGGAATTTCAAACATAACTGCATGCAACACCTATTTGCATGGATTTAAGTATGGCCTGAGATACAGGTGCTCACAGATTCAGTTTTTCTGCACATTTTCGTAGAGCACAGAGTGATCTAAGTACATCACAAGTGGCCAGAAAAAAATGAATTTCAAGCATGGATGCGCTCTAATACCACACTCCACAAGAGTCCTGGTTGCTTCAGTTTCACCACATCCATAGCTAAACCCATAATCTTGGTAGAGTAGGGATTACACCATATCAACCATAATGCTAGGAATATTATTTCCTTGGACATCTATCTTGCAGAGTCCCTTTTGCATTGTGTGGCCTCAATGCTGTCTCTTTCTACTTCATTCCCTGCGCTTTATTGTCATGGCAGACTAGGAGCCACAGACCTGCCTTTGTACACACTTTAATGCCTGTTGCCAGATGCAAATTCACCTCCAATGGAAAAATGAAACACAAGCTCAGAGTTAAAATATCTGGATTGGCTGCATCTTCTCCCTTTGTTACTATTCTGCTCTCATTTCCTATGGCTGAGATCCCTGAAGGGGGGTGGTTGCTGGTCACACACATATTCCTGTGTGCTACAAGCCATATGATGAGCTGGCATGTCATCCTTCCACCTTTCCACTTGCTAGTCCATGGCTCTGACACTCCTCCACCATCACCACTTGAGTCTTGCTAGTGCCTTTCAGCAGTCCTTGCTGATGCTCTGCTGAATCACTGTGCTGCATTTTCTCCTGTTCCTCCTTGGCAGAAAAGAATTCTGACATGTATATTTTTGTTTCCTTAATGTGAATTTTCTTTTTCCAGAACCTGAAGGGAGAGAGCTTGTTTGTTACCGACTAAGGCCACAGACAGAGCAAAATTTGTTGGTGCTGGCATTTAACAATGCCATTAGTACATTTTAACAAACAAGCTCTTGGGCATAGAAGTTCTTTTCCAGAGCATCTCCTTTATAAGGCTTTTCACTGTCAGGCCTCAAAGATCTTGACAAATGAAAGCATTGCCATTTTGCAGATGGGCAAAAGAGGTGTGGAACAGGATCCTAGCACAAGAAGGGCACATTCTCACAGCTTTTAGGAAGCACTGAAATGTAAATAATGAAGAGAAAGGCAAAAGGCTGCATACCTAACCCCTTCACCTTGTCATTATGCACTAGGCTCTCCCCTGCCTGACACTGCCAACACAGCAATATCTTCCATGAACCAGTTGGTAATTCAAGATATAGTGTTTTAATTATTAATAAAAGACACTTGAAGACATCATGACCTGTTAGAGACACCTCTTAGAGTGCAACTCTGCAGATGGAGCAGAATATAGTCTTAAACAGTATGATTAATATTTATGCAGCTTGATAAGCTAGTTTAGATCCTGACCCTCACTGGGTTTCTGTGGAGATGTGTCTCTGCTTGCTTCCCTACCCTCTCTCCTCTTCCTCCTCCTGCCCTCCGTCCTAGTAATAATTGTGTGGCTGCTGCTATAGCTCTCAGACTTCAAGGTCAACTTTTGAAGTTAAAAGGGCCCTGAATACTGTTGAGCCTTAAATTGGAGCTCCTGACCACTTCTGCTTCCTCCTTTTCTGCATCTCTTTGCAAGGAAGAAGTGGGGGATCTGCTGGCATCTATTTAAGTGCAAAACAGGAGGTATGAAAGGACAAATCTTGGGTGTTCACTCTTGGATTAGGACAGCAGTTTTAAGTTTTCATAGGGTTTTAGGTGATGCAGAGGGAGAACAGTAAGAAACTCAGTCTAGGGAAACTCCTGAAAAAGATTAAGTGATCCTGTGAAATGGTTCTGCAAGATATAATAGACCACAGAGCATCATTTCTACATGCTCTAAAATTTAAAGACACAGGAACCTGACATGTCTATCACAATTTTGTAAAAGGATGGTTCCCCTACTTTTCCCAGTTGTGTTGAGTTGCCTTATTTTACCTCTCAGTGACACTATGAGCCTAGGGCTCATCAATACATCACAGTGGGACAATTCACTCATGGCACACTCCAAATGAAATATCCACAAATTGGATTACCGCCCCAAAGCACTCCATAATTCATGATTTCACTGCATAATAAGAAGTGTGCTTGCATAGGAAAAGCAACACGGAATTTAGCATAAAGCCCTGTTTTTCCAATTTTATGTGATGAGAGCAGACACAAAAACAGTGGTTTGCTTATTAAGCAACACTAACCTCAAACCTCTCCATCCACAAGTGAATGCAAGGCTCTGAGCATTAGAGGGCAGCACAGTAACACTTTCCTTCCTTCAAAGAAAAGGATTTTAGGATGCCATCATTTCCAAGTGGTCCAGTTCAGACAGTTTTGTCAAACCTCTGGGAGTTTCATGTATCCCCCATTAAGAGATCTCTTTTCTTGAAGAGCTGCAGAACAGAGGAGGTACCAGTCCAAGGAAAAGGTGCAAAAACTGTATTTTTCCCATTTTGGCTGTTGATAAAGCTCCCGACCTTACAATCTCTCTATTGGCAAAGACTTATTTGTCCACTTGCACCTTGCTTTCTTAGCTCACACTTTATGTAGCTTCTAATGCTGTTTTCTAGGCAAGGGCAGAATCAGTGCAGTGCAATGACCAACAGACTAGCTGGGCCTTAAATGAAGCATTTTGTATCTTCCAGACACCCAAAGGAAGTCTGTCTTTGGAAAGGGCAAGTTTAAACATGAAAAGAACTAATGATCCGTAATAATGACAAATCACCCTTTTTGTTATCTAATTTACTAGTGCCAGGCACCTTCACAATTTCTATACTATGAGCAGAAGACTGGATCTGGGTAAATAATCCATAATTACACGAATGTCAAATTAGGATTGATTCAAGAAGACCATTTTTATACAGCAGGTTAATAGATTTATTCTTTTTCTGCTTTTTTTACATGATATGTCACTTCAGTTGTGACAAAACAAGTCCTTACAAGACAAGTCCATACAGTATTGGATATACACACAAGTGTTACAAAACTCCTCCATTGTCCAGACAAGTCAGAAGACTGATCCAATTATAACAGGATGAGACAGCCCCAGCTCTCAACTAGGTGTCATGACGAGCCCAGCTGGCGATCTAGACCAGGAAGTGACCCTCAGACTGTCATTCTGCAGACCAGTGGGCTAGAAACAAGATCAAGGAGGAGCTCGTTGGCTTAATTTCCAAGCAGCCAGAGTTCCCATCCCCGCCTCCTGCCCACCCCATCCTCCTCATGGCACAGCAGCTGGCTCACAGAGGACCAGCACTGATCAGAGGAAAATGCTGAGCATCTCACAGCTTGCTGTACTAAGGCTGTGAGTGTCTTGAGGTGATATAGCTGGGGGAGGTTTAGGAGGCATGAGTGACACTAAAAAAGGCATGCCCAGAACCAAAAGGAGGCAAGAAAATTCTTTCACAACTAATGAGAGTGGTGTGGTGTCCTAACTCCATCTTTCAGACAGGTGAGAAGATTTTTCTCCACAGTAAAAAAAGAAAGCCTGTGAACAGATGCCTGAGGCCTGCAACACACATTGAAAAGGCAAGGAGGAAAAAAAGAAGTAGAGAAAAAAGTCTGCTTGCATACTTTGAACAAACCAGCTGAGTGAAGGCTTGTATCATTGAATTAGCTTTTAAATCAACCAGACCTTCGATAGTCAAGGCCAAGGCATTCATTCTTGTACGCAGTTTGACATCCTTTACCCACTCAAACACTACCCGCTATCACTGAACTGCGCTGCAGGGTGCTTGACAAAACATTGAAAAAACAAAAACATACATAAATGAAACTTGGCATGGTATGTCTTTCTGCCTATGTAGATCAACAGCTTTGCCTGTATTGTGAATTTCTTCAAAACAACTTTCCTTTTCAGAAGAGAGTAGTAATTTAGTATTGTCCAGGGAAAGCTCTCTTATTTCATGCATTTAATTGTACCACAGATGACTGGAATCTGAGTGAGGAAACAGACACTTATGTGAATAAACTGATTATGAACAGTCTTCTAAAACTTGATTTGAAGAAAAAAATGATACAATGGCTGATCCTTGATTGCCTCCTGGATCCAGCTCTGGCTCCTGTTTGCCTCACACTTGACCTCTCTGTATATATGGAGGCCAGGCTCTCTGGAAGGAAAGAGCATGTCAGGCTGTTTGTCACTTTATGTGGACAGGGGATTTAATCAAATACATGTATGGATCATGCATATGTTTGTATTTATAATCATCATAAATCATATTATATACCCTAGATACTGATTTTATATATATATATATATATATATATATATATATATATATATATAATATATACATTAGATACTGATTAGAAACATTACTAGATCTAGTGGAAGGTGTTCCTGTCCATGGCAGGCAAGTTGGATCTACATGATCATTAAGGGGTTTTTCAACCCAAATCACTTTGTGATTTATGATGATTATACATATACAGCACCATCCACTGTATGGGGCTTTGTCCAACAGGATTTACCCCTTCATGATAAAGCTTTTGGAAATGCTAACAGAAAACTAAGTAAAGCCCAAGCATGAATGTCAATTACTGTGAGATAAATAAAAAAAGAAATTAAAAAGTGGCAGCTGGGGCAAAAGAAAGAAATTTTTTGTCGTGATGGGCTGTAACAAGTTCCTTCACTCTTGGTCAAAAATATAGCAGGAATGTATCTTATCTGACATTTCCACTGCACCTTCCCTGTTTCACTCATCTCCCAATTTGTTTTGGTTCTCCATGGAGTCCTTCAGTTTCCTATAAGATTTTCAAGAGCAAGTGATGAAGCAGTGTAGGCAATGAAGGAGCTATAGTCCACAGGGGATTTAAATGAAGCTAGCCTGCACTTTCTACCCTGTGATGAGAGCAATTAACTGGTGTGACAGCATAATATTTGAAGCCATGAAATGTCTTATTCCCAGTCTTAACCTGTAAGGATTATAATCAAAAGCCTTGAAGGTCATCTAAACATTTATTAAGTCCAAACCAGGGCTGTTGGTCAATATTTCTAAGATTGCCCTGTGTCACAGGCCACTTTTTGGATAAGTTCAGCTCAACCCATCAAGTATACAAAAATCAAATCAGGAGCCTCGACTACGATGGATGGACTATGGCAGGACTATGGATCCTCTCCCAGCTTTTCCCATGGAACTGGTTTGCTAAACATTGCCCATTTCCAGCACATAAGATTGGGAATTCCAGCAGTTTCATTTTCGTTTAGGTCCGCAAAAAACCCTTGAAAGTACAAAACAGCACAGCAATGCAGAGAAGCAAGCACCAGTAAATGGGCTGTCAGCTATTAAAAATCTACTGCTTCTTTTTAGAAGGTGAAGACCCAGCTGCCTGCACCACCCAACCAGGTGGGCTTGGCTGACCATATGCAAGGTAATCATTCATGTGGATCCTTTCTAAGGCACTGAAAGAGGTGAAGGAATCTTTTATACGGGACCAAAAAACTAAATGACAGCAATCCAAGCCCACAAAAGGATTTCTAAAGGATTTCTGTTCCTAAGACTAGAAAAAAATCATGCCTAAAGCCTGTCTTATTCTGCATCTGATAAACTGTAGTCAATTTTGTTTTCTTGTGCAAAATT
This sequence comes from Agelaius tricolor, assembly GCF_023055355.1. Lineage (NCBI taxonomy): Eukaryota > Metazoa > Chordata > Aves > Passeriformes > Icteridae > Agelaius > Agelaius tricolor. The sequence continues at coordinate 50,583,018 of NW_027269262.1, read as the reverse complement.
CTCCACTGCTGCATCCAAATTTAACATCATAGCCTTAGGAGACAGTTCTCTGATTGTCCAGACAAATAATTTTTATTGCAGCTGTTTGCTGGTGTGTTTCTGTGGTTGGAAGGCACTCTGGGCTTGTGGTTGGAAGGCTCCCTGACCTGGAATATGAGAACACAAATGCATCTTCAGTGATGAAACTCCCAGACATTCTGCTGTACTAACCACTCCACTTTAGGAGCTGTCTCCTGCCTAAACCTCATCACAAACCTCATCAAAAATGTGGAAGTTTTGTGGCCAGCTTCCCTGATGTACCTGCTTTTCACGTTTATCTGAAGCATTGTGTTAAACACAAGGACTCTGGCAAACCTTTCTAAAAAGCATTGAAGACTTGAATCCTGCCTCCATTTAACAGAGGAGGCATATCTGTGATAGCATCCACCCAGGAGATCAGATGCCTGTCAGAAGTACAGTTTTGAAGAGTTAGCAATTTTAAATGCTTGCCTCCTACAAGACTACCTCAACAAACAGACTGTTTTGGAGGTAGTATTCTCCCTCTCTTGTTGAAGAATGAAAGAAGATTTCTTGGAAAATGTGACTTTTTGCACAGAGAAAAGGCACAAGACTGAGAAAGGAGCTTGCTGCATCCTGATTGTAAGAATACAGTAGATATGCTTTAGGCAATGATTTAATAATACAGATAGTACTGACACTGCTTTTCTTCTCCGCATGGACATAAATAATTGTAACACATTCATTTTCTTGGTAATTCCTTAATTTCTAAGTTTAACCTGACTTGGAGAGGGTTCATGCTATTGGAAGAGACAGCAGAAGACACTCTTACTCTCTTTTGGTGTCTCATTCTTGTCTTCATGACCTGCCTGATGATGAGTTTGTACAGTAGTACTCAAGCTTTTCCTTTGAAAGTTCCTTTGGAGTTGCTTGGAAGAATGTATGGATCCATGATCTGATGTGGCTTCTTCCTCTGTAGACCTTAATAGCCTTGTATGTCAATCTTGCCATCTGCATGGAGCACCCTAAAAGCCTGGGACCAACATTTGGATGAGTTTTCCTCTTATGTGAGATGTAGCTGAGGTGGGTGCTATTGTTTGTATAGGTTTTCAAACAGGTAATATTTGTCCTTGTTTATGTTGTAATGTACTTTTTCCCCACCTTGAGTAATCATCCAGTTGTGGAGGTGTTAAAAACAGGTGTAGTTGCCCCACTGAAGCTACTGAGTACAAGAGCATGCCTCCTCTGGTTTTTGGGTTTGTTTTCTTTTTTTTGGTAAAATCACACACAGTGCTTGTCTAAGATACGTGGGTTGTGTATTTTGGTGATGAGATTCCTGTATACTGGAGACCCACAAACCTTTTCTACTCCACTGAAAGTACATGTTCCACATAAAGCATTTATGTACTACAGGCTGAGGGAAAGACCTGACACTTTTTCTTCTCTTAAGCTGAGCACACATGTCATTCATAATTATGGAAGTAGAAAACAACTGGTAAAGACATACCACAATGAACTCTGCTGCAGAACCACAATATATGGTTTTGGGGAAAAGATATGCAGCACTTGTGCTGCTTCACTTTTAAGGTGAATCTTCCCTCTGGAGTATTGGATTTATTTTTTCCTTGAGAACATGTCTGAAAATATCTCCAGCATGGTGTAATCTATCTCGTTAGGAAGGCAAAGAGAGCTCATCGGAAGTATATTTTATGATCTCCAAGTATAAAAACTCCCTCAGACAGGGACAAAATGACAGCTGGCAGACAAGCAGCAGACTCTGTCAAAGATGAAGAAAGCTACTCAACTGTTCTTTAAATTAAGTAGTAGGACTTTTAACAAGCAGGGCCTGCAATCCCCATGACAGTACGTTTAGTGCACGTAGCTCTGCCATCACCTTTGTTTGAATGGTACACTGCTTCAATCAGTCCTGTTTTGAGTGAACACACAGTGCTCTTCTAATCACTCCCTTGCAGAATACCATGTGTAATTCCTGGATTTCACGGTTCCACGTGATCCAGTTGGGTGTTGCTCTGTAGGAAGGCGACTGCTGTGCGTGTGAAGTGTTGGAGTGATTGGGGTGGCAGGGCAGAGCTGTGCCAGCTGCAGGAGATGGGCAAAGGTGTGAATGCAGCATCAGCTCAGGGACCCACTGCTCAGGAAGGGTGAAACCAATCGGTTGGAGCATGATATTTAAGGGATAGAGAGAAAAGACTTGGAGTGACTGAGGAGAAAAAAACACATTGAGACAGAAAGTGAGTCCCTGTGGGGGGAAAAAAAAACCTTAGAAACATATCCTCTCATGGCAAAACTACAGTGACATTAGACATGATGGAATGAAGCAACAATGAAGGAATTTCTTTTAATGAATCTTAATTCATAAATATACTTAAATATTTCTGTTTTGTTCTGTTCTCCACTAATTACTTTTAAGGCAAATTCCTGACCTTTCAACTACTCAGTCAAGACCTAAATACAATTATGATGAAATTCTCTTATTCCCTGGACAATTGTATAAAAGGGGAATAAAAGGAGGGAAAAAAGGAGGCTAAAAAAGAAAAGCATGCACTTTTTGCAGTATAGGAAATCAAAGTATTACAGTTGTTTAATATCTGTCTTTATTTTCTCTCTATCAGTCCTTTCTGCCACTCCTTTACTTACTGTAAGGAAAATGGCCAGCTGCCTAATTAGGGCACAGCAGACTGAAATGCAGTTGCTTTGTGCCAGAGATCTACCTGAAGTCCCAGCTCCTGCAGAGCATTCAAAGAGAAGTTGTTCCCTTGGAAGCTGCCAGCCTTCTCCCTACAGGTTTCACATGAGGAGGTGAGGATGCTCCAGGCTCCTCTGCTTTGTCTTGCTTCACTGTTTCTATTAGTGTTATGATCCTTACACTCTCCTCATCATTTTTTCCCCCTCCCTTGTGGCTGTTTGCTTTCTAGGCCTGTGGCAGTTTCTCAGTGAGGAGACGGGCTGTTTATTTCACAAGGACCATCTCTAGCGTATGAATCTGGCCTGGGGAGTTTTGATACTGGCTAGACATGAACCAGCATGGGAATCTCGATTGCACAAGGCCAGGCTGTGCTTTATCTTACTCTTCAGCTTTCTGATCTCTTTCCTTTTACTAGTTCTCATAGAAGTTTTTCTCTTTCTCTTTCTCTTTCTCTTTCTCTTTCTCTTTCTCTTTCTCTTTGTAAAGGAAGACCTTACCTAGGAATCCCATTAGGAAGATGGGGAGGGAGAACAACAGCATGAAAGGATCAAGTGTTCCAGCAAACAGATATCTTGCAGGGAACATTGCACATAAAACCTGCAGGAATATGGCTTAGGAGCCTCTTGGCCAGTGAGTCAAGCTGCAGGAAGGCAGAGCAGGTTAGGTCAGAGGTTCTTATGCATTCCTTGTGTCAAGGACCATGGCATCTACATTCATCTTTCTCAACATTTCAGTGAAAACCATCTCTATTGCCTCAAGAAGCTAAATTGCATTTGCTGTGCTGCAAGCAAGGTGGTAGTTTTGAGGAAAGATTGCTATCATCTTTTACATGGAGACTCATTAATTTCTGTGATGTGCTAAATCTGCTCACTTGCTTGATGGTTAGTGCAAGCATTTTCTAATTGCTACCCATAATGCACTTCTAACCCCAGAGAAGCTAATTTAGCAGCCTTTATTTTCATCCCCTTCCATTTTTTTTAAGTGGTATTATGTTGATATCATGTACATTTATAAAAGAAAATTATTTCTGCTCTATAAGGGTACTCTCTGAACATCCACAGCAGAGGCAAATGCTTCAAATGCTTATGAATGGCAGTAAAGTCAATATTACTAATTTAGTACAAATTATTCTTCCTCTTCGATATTGAAAATATATTGGCTTCTTTCAGATGCTATTCTTTCTTTGTGCTGTCCAACAAAGATACAGGCCTAGGCTAAATATATATCTTAGGGACATTTCAAAAGTGACTGTTTTTTCCCTTCTCAGTGTTTTAATTTTTGTGGTAACTGTCCAGAGATATCTGACAGAACAATTTTTTTTTTTTTAGAGAGATGGATCATTTTTCCTTGCTAATGAAAAAGCAAAAATAAGATAGAAAACAATGTCCACATCTGGGACAGCTGGCTCTGCACATGTCTGTTAGCATGGGTACAAGAAGCCTGAGTCTTCCAGATTGCATTTGCTTTGAAGAGTCAAATCTCTGACTCTGATTTGAGTCAAAAATGAATGGAGCCTCCAGCCTAAACTAAGCTTGCATTAGTGAGCTGTTCTCTATACTGATGAAGAGCTTCCTGCTGTATTTTCCCTTCTTGCAACATTCTGCCGTGGGGTTGGATGAACAGCCAGAGTTGATGTAAGGGAAGAGTTTGCAAGAAGGCTGGGAAAAACAGGGATTGAATTTTCAGTATCTGTTCGATTAATTTACTGGTAACATGCAGCTTCATTTTGTACCCACCTCACTGAACTGCTAAACTTCAGCCAGACCACTCCATAGATATGCTATGTTCAAGATCTGAAGGGCCTCCCATTTTCATGTGTCCTGTTGCACACAAGCTCATTGCTGTTAGGCTTGTGGGCAGAAAGTTACTCTTTGAAAAAGTGCAGTGTATTGCCTCAGTTATGGTCCAAAAAAAAAGGAACAATGAACCAGAACCCAGAAGAAAAGTCAAGCACCAGATATAAGAAAATAGTAAAGCTTGAAAATTGACTGCCAAGGGTACTGACCTGCACTGCAGTCTTTCGTGAAGGATTAGTCAGAAAACACTGGACGTGAATTTATGGTATCATTTGGGCACTAAAGAACAATTAGCTTTGGAAGAGAAAAAAATAACACAGATGCTGGGTCTCCTCACCTGGTTTCTAGGGCTGCAGGAAATTGTCTGCACCTCTGGCTGTGCCCTGCCCTGCCATTAATCCAAATAAGAGGGATGTTCAGTGGAAAAGAACAGGGCGTGACATAGGAAGTTGCTAGATGTAACAGATAAACATGTGAGGAGATGGCAGAAGTTAGAGGTAGCACCAGGAGGGATGGATGGATGGATGGATGGATGGATGGATGGATGGATGGATGGATGGGTTTTGCAGGTGGCTAAGGATGATATACATGAGGAACGGTCAGCTTTCACAGATAACTGAGCTGAGGAGTGCTGGGACCTTCCTGCCCATAGTCCTGCAAGTGCTTAGGTAACCACATCAGTAATACTTTATTTGGGTGTGGATGCAACAAAACTGGCAGCCATGGGAAAATAAAAAGGCTGCTGTTTATTTGGGAAGAGGCTGCAGTAGCCAAGGGGAGTTGTGAGCATGGCAGAAAGGAGGGAAAAGGGATAATAAGGTGCACAGACCCTGTGAGCTGTCTGGGGGACACTTGATGGCCAGCCCTGCTCCAGTAAGATAAACCTGTTCTTCTGACTGTATCACAGGGGCCAAAGTTGTGGCTGTGAATTCCATGCTGGAGGATGGTGTGCTCTTCTGATCCCACCAGGGGATGGCTGGGTGACCCAGAGTGGCATCCCAATGTCCTCCCGTTCCAGTCTCAAGAGCACTGGCAGCTGTCACTTCAGACAGCTAACACTGTCAGGAACACTCCCTGGGGACTTTACCTGGGACAGTAACGGATGAACCTGCTGGCCCCAAATTGCAAACTGACATTTTGTCCCAAGAATATCTATAAATAAAAAGATAGTCATCTTCTTTCAAGTGAAAACATTGAGATTGTTCTGTAAAACTAATAACAGTGTATCAGAAAAGAAAAAATAACCCATAAAAAGTTTGTTGGGAAAAGTGCATTTATTATTTTAGTGGGGTGCAGGGGGTTACTTAGGGACAGGAGTGCAGCGGGTTAATTTCTCAGTCTTCTTACACTGATCAAGAGGGAATGCTTGGAGGACTAATCATAAATAATCATAATCATATCCTGCCTAGATGGATATGGATTTAAACATAGATGCAGTTGCTTGAAAATTATTCCATAAAGATACTGAAGGCAAAGAGGGGATATGTGAAATTAACAGCAGAATGGGCTAATTAAGATCTTCAGATAGGTGCTTAAAACTGGGCTATTATGTAGAATGTTGCTTACTTGAATGTGCCTTTTAAAAATACTGTTTTCTTCAGTATTTTGTTGTTGTTTTCTTTAACTAAACAGCCCCCCCACCCTGTTTTGACCTCTCAGGGACACAGAGGTGTACGGGGCAGTTCTGAGCTGGTGAACTGTAGCTGGAGAATGCTCAGCCCACAATGCAGTTTCTTGGTCCTGCTGCCTCTGTTGTATTTTACTGAGAAGCCTCTGGGAACACATTGGCACTGAATAACATTGAGAAGAAAAAAAATACTTTGAAAGCCACTTGTTGTCTTTAGGGTCACTGGGAGAGTCTCAGTCCATGCATTTGGAACATTGCCTCCTGAGTGAGCCTGAGTTAAAAGCTTGATTGGTTAAATACTCCTTACAATTTTTCCTGAAAATATGCTGTCTCTCTTGTAGTTTCCCATTTCACCCAAGAGTCTCTTGGCTAGCTCATGAATTTTTTTAATAGAAGCCACAGGAAAGCTGGAAGAAAGTGGACAAGAAAGAGCTGCAAAAAAAGCATTGGCTGTAGCAAAGGAAAGGGAATGCTGTGTCTCCACATCAGCATTTCTGCATGGAAGGGTAAAAGGTAGAGAGCTAATCAGAATTCATCAGTGACCCCTTTTCCAGAAATAATTTAAATTGTTCTAATTTTTTTTTTCAGAAAAGAGCAATTTTCTTAAGCCCTAAAAGGGTTATGCACTCATGCCAAAATTATTGAATCTTCCCAGACTTTCTAGGAGATCAGCAGCAGTTTCATTTCCTAGGTAATTGCAGGTACCATGTTGGCACAATTATTTCAAAACTACTTGTCTGGGACAGTACTCTGGAAAGCAAATGTTCACATCTTTCCATATGTGAGGGTTCAAGTCTGAGCTCCAAAGGGCAGCCAGCAGTGTTAGAGGGAATGTATCTCCCAGCTGCTTTACTACCACTGCTTTTAACATGGAAACATTTTGCAGTGATCCCAAAACACAAGTTAAACATGAGCACATAAAATCACATGCTGCTTTCAGAGCAGATGCTTTTTTTCTTTTTTCTTTTTTCTTTTTTCTTTTTTTTTTTTCCTGTCAGCTGTGCCCCTCACAAGAATTGATGGTTCAGGTTGAATGCATGTTGTTATGCTATTTTTATGTGTGGTTATTGGGATTGGTTCTTGTTTGCATGTCAGTAGCTGCCTGCCAGCTGGTGGCTACATTCTGCTGGACAATTAGCAATTTTCCCCATCTGGTGAATAGATTTACTCCATGTGCACCTTGCATTTGATAACATCTGAGGTTCAAACAGAGATGTTTTGGTGAAAGTTTGCTCTTCCCTATCTACAGTAGGGCTTTCTGCTCTATGCTGCTCATATTTTCAGAGAACTGTGGCTTTTAAGAGTGATGGAAGTGTGGTTTAAGTGGTTTGTGTGCTCCAGTTAGACCCTGGTGTTTTCAATTCTCCTAGAAATAAAGCAGAAGTACAGAAATTATGTTCCTAATTTGATGAATAATAAATATGAAGGATTTTTTCCTTTTCACACAAACTTTCTTCATAATGGGCTTTATTTTTGGTGATCTGCTTTGTTTCCACCTCCTGCACAGCTCCAAATTAACAGATAATGTGTAAAACCTATCACTGCAGGATTGAATTGTTTCAGAGTCCACTTCACTAACATCTCATCCTACCAGATTCTAACTGATCATAAGAGTCATGCTGTGCACCCATTTAAATTGAAAAGCTTACAGGGTCGGTTGGGCCATTTCAAAGTTTGCAGAGACTTAGCTTTAATCCTCTTAAAATATTAGGCCACGTGACCTTGCATACCATATTGTCAGTGGGATAAAGATCCCTTTGATTTTTATTTACACTTCTTCACATGGGAGGAGGCAGGTTAATTCATTTCATCTCAGTGCCACCTCTGGTTCCCTCCCTAGGTCACTCATGTGGATGCAGGAATGCTTTGGCAAGCAGAGTTTGCATTTTTCTGCTGCTCAGTGCTCCAGTTTGCTCTTCGGAGGCACGCTTACGAGATGTCAGCTTTGCAGGCAGATAAATTGTTTTCTTTCTGCATAAAAGATGTCCTTCCATCTATCTTTACGAAATGGAGTTTTTCACAATAAATGTTTCATGCAGACAATTTCTACAATTCATGTACTTGCTTTTACTTTATAACTTTTCAATTAAACAATGGTTTCTGAAAGCTGGCAGTTGTTCCAACCTGCTGTTGTTATGAATTTTGCCTTCAAGTTTTGGGATTTTTTTAATGTGTACTGTGTAGCAAAAAGAAGGCATAAGGACTAAAGAAAAAAAAAAAAAACCACTGTAAAAAAACCACTGTAACCATGGAGTATAATGGATTTGAAAAAAACCCTGAGTACACGGAAATCCCACAGCCCCTTTCTTCATCACTTTGCATAGCTATTTACACACATGCAAAAGCAGTAAAAAATATTGATTTACTAGTGTCCTTGGCTAGAAAACTAGGTTCCATGGAAGGAAAAGTATAGGTCTTTCTGTCTAGAAGAGGGAAGGGCAAGGAAGAGTTTTCGGACGTAAATTGAGAGAGCTCTGGTGCTATCCAAGCATTTAGTTATTTCAACAATGACAAAAAAATTGCAAGAGGAGGAGTACTTTCTGCAAAAACATCCCTTCAGCCTAAAGCTCATTTTTTCCATCTAGTACTGCACTTATAATTTGGCTAAGATTGTTTCCCTGTGGTCTTCCAGAGTCCAGGGAAGGGTGGTAAAGCAGTGATGATTTCAGGCCTAGTGTTAAAATTAAACAGTTCCTTCATAAAGTTAATGAGTTCAAATTCAAAATATTAACCTGTCTTGCCATCTGCTAGTAGCCAAGCTATTCTAACACCATAACAATATTACAGACTTTGTGCATTTTCTCTTCCTACATATCCCTCCTTATGGAAGAAGTAACTCCTGTTACTTCAGTGACTCAGTACTTGCCAATGCTTCATGTAGCAACAGCATTGTTTGTAAATTATTTGAGCACATACAAGCCCATTAAACAAAGAAAATTTACCAGGTGATCTATTTTACCAGACAACACTGGTCCAAACTTTTTCTCTCTAGCTACATTTCCAAATGACAATGACCAATTCAACAAAAAGCTGTATATTCACAGCCTTTCCCAGAGGTGACAATCCATAAGGATTTCTATGGGATTTAACACCCTGTCAAATGTGCAAAACTCTATTCTAAAGAAGGACATCTTCCAATTTAAATGTCACCTTAATCTAAAAAATTTCCAGCTTTCATTACTGCAAGTAATATCTACATGCTTAGACCAGCAAAGGTAAAACAACCCTGTTTTTTAATTCTGTTGTTTATTTTACACATTCAAACACTTCTTCTTCTTTCAGGTGAGTTTACCATACATAAATCTTTAGAAGAAATGCTTTCATTCTGGGGGTCAGGGGCAAGAGAATGAAGCTAGGCAGATAGTTATAGCAATTTGGAGTCTCAGCTCAATTTCTGACTGAAAAGAAAGAGGTCACATTTAAACCACTGGGAAAAGTCTAAAGGCTTTGGTTCACTTTTCCTTTCATATAGCTGCAGCTAAACTGATTACCTTCTCCCCACCACATCCACCCCCAAAAGCAGGAGTGAGGGTTGTAACAAGGGCAGCTAAATCCAAGATAGATGATGAGTCAGAGGCTTCAGCTGTGATTTGTGCAGCCTGGCATATTAATGTAAACTGATAGCAGCTTATAATGAGCATCTGCTATTGCCTCCTGTTAAAGATGAGGTATTGGACTTGCTGGACCTTTGATGTGACCCAAGTACAGCTGCTCTGGTGTTTGTAAGGGCTCAAACCATTAGTGGAGCTGCTCAGGAGAAGAGAAAAAAACCCCAAAAATGCAAGGGTTGACTGTCTCAAGTTCCTCATACGTCTCTGTAAATTGACAGAGTTTGGGAGTCCAGTTCCAGAAAAGTTAGGGATTAGTTTCTGGGGGAGGAAGAGAGGGCATATTCACAGAAAGAATTGAAGCTGCAGATGAACTGCAGTCCTGGAATGGGGCTACATTTTTTAACCTAAATTGAGGTTTGGTTTCTATTTGGACTCTGAAGGCTTAAAAAGTACCAGATGCAGAGAGATGAGCTCCCAACAATACTGTGAGAATGAGCAAAAGGAAGGCCAGCCTGCCCTACGTATGTGTGAGAATGACCACTCACACAGCTCCTTCCCACATAATCAGTTTTAATTTGTTATCTTGCATGTCTTATAGTCCAAGAAAGGTGATATCTGTGAGAAAGGCGGAAAAAAAGTGTCTAAAGAAAGCAGAGGTTGAAAATTTGCAAAGAGATTTGGGATTGGATGTGAAAATTGAGTCTCCTTTTAATTAATTTAGAATAGCTGAATGGTGAGGCAATGATATTTCTCTAAATGTGTAGTTATAAGCTGAAAAGATACAGAGCACACAGCAGGGCATTAGATCTGTAGATCACTACTCTGGAATGGTATAAAACCTGAGCTGAAAATTAAATGTCATCCCATGTTTAGTATTTGATACAGTGAAATATGGCTTTTGAGACCTGGGTAAAGAACTGAGGACTAAGTGAATACTTTGAGATCCTTCTGCTGCAATGTGAATGAGGAAGGCAAAAGAAAGGCTCATGCTGGAGTGGGTGGGGGTGCCAGAGCCTGTTCCTTGCGATGAATTGACTGGATTAGACAGTTTCCACATAAACAGATGTGGGGAAGGTTATTACTCTCTGAAAGCACTAGTGTCAGGCAGCTGCAATGTGAGAGAACTGCCAGGTTATAAGCAGAAATTTTTCTCAGGATTCAAGCTGTTTCTTTCCTAGTTTTCTATCCTTTCCCCCTTCTGAGAGATATGATGAAATTATTAGTTGCTATGATAGGTGATAAGTGGAGAGAGATGGAAATGACACATCTAGAAATTCAGAATGGGCTTTATTTTTCTTTCCTTCCAAAACTGCTTCTTGCTCTTCAACCCTTCCTCCCTTTTCCTCTGTACAGAGGTTGCTTTCTCTCCCCCTTCTCCTCTCCTCTTAAGCCCTTATCTGCCACACTTGGTCCTCCTCTCCCTTTGCCTGGAGGCAAGCAGGGCCCTGTTGTCCCACCTGCACTGAGCTGCATTCCCAGCTGCCGGCTGCATGGAAAACCATGCGGCCAGAAATGCACCCCAGGTCCTGCCATGCGCTGCTGCAGCTGTCCTGGGAGCAGCTGGGACCTGGAGGGAACAGTCTGGTTTATGGGTGACAAAAGGACTGTGAGCGAAAGGGGAGGTAATTCCCTCATTGGGGATTCTGGTTATTTTGGGAAGCTCAATAGCTGCATGTTTTGTTATTTTGTGATTTATTATGTGATGTGATGCAGGGGGAAGTGTCACTTCAGCAGTACATGAAGTGTTTTTTTTCATTTGGAAAAGAAAACAAATTCAAAATTGATAAATATAAAAATATGCCCCAGCATTTGTGCTAGAAATACAGGAAGTTAAAAGGAAAAACAACACTAAATGACAAATTCATCAGGTCCTGGAAAAAATGACCTATGCAGCTGCATTTCCATGCAGAAGGAGTTGGCAGATGCCCCTTTGATGTTCACAACCAAGCAAAGAGCCCTGGGAACAAGGAAGTGGAAATGAGTGGAAATCTTCAGATTGGATTGTAAGGACTGAGAGGACAAAGCTCCTTAGAGATGGGGGAGAAACAGTAGAAAGAAAAGAGCTGTCAGATCCTACACATTGTTGGGGTAGGAGCCCATCAAATTGTGCCGTAAATGCTGCCAAAGATTATTAGTGAATCCTTGCTCTAGCATATACATCACCCAACAGGCTCTCAGGAAAAGGAGCAGATCTTAGAAAAGTACTTTTTGCCTTTTGATTGAGAGTGGAAAGGGCTATGGGTATAACAAGCACAAGCTGTTTTAATCCAGTGCTGCTTAAGAGATGATTACTTTAAGTATAGCAATGCCTCCTGGCTGTACAGGAGTCCCTGAAATCTCCTGAATTGGCTTGAAAATGAAAGGTGACTGTTGTTCAGTGCAAGGCATTCTCCCTAAAGTCTGTCTCTGACTGTTGCAAGGAAGCAATGTGATAGCTGAAGCAAAATGTTCCAATAAACTCAGCTGCCCTGGGGGTGAATCCCTGTGGCCAGCAAAAACAGGGCCCAGACTGCTGTGCCGGAAGGTGAAAGCAGGTGAGATTATAAATGCAACAATAATTACAGTGTTGTTGAAAACAATTTCACTGAATATGAAAAATTCAGAGGATACAAAGCAGTCAGTAAGGCTGTGAGAGACTGCTCTGAGATGTGAGAGTGAAACAAAAAAGACTGTTGCCAGAAGAACATTGGGTCTAGAAAAACTAATGCGACAAAGCAGCTGGTCAGCAGTTTCAGGGAGAAGATGCAGGCAGACAAAACAAAAAAGAATAAAAGATAATCAAAGATCTGAAAGGGAAGAAGGGTTTTCCGTGTCCTTGGGGTGAATGAAGTAATCATTGTGAAACAGGCATACTAATGAAAGGCCTGGGAAATGTGTGAAAAAAATTTCACTATGAGCAGCTAAACAGATGCTTTTTATTTATGGCCTGCTAGAAAAAACAGCCAGCATGGAGAAGACTCAGGTTCAGGCTTGGTTGGACAGGATAGCATTAAAAGGGGTGAGCCCTGGAGGGCAAAGAAGGAGTGTGAATGGCTGTCAGGACACATGGGAAGGGCATCCTTGCCTGGGAGGGGATCCACAGTTCTGTGTCTCAGAGGCAAGGAAACATCTATGACTCCTCCTCCTGAGGAAGTGTATGGCTTTTGCCGCTGATTTAGCTACAAAATGGACAAGTCATTACTGAGACCTGTTTGCTGTGAGCTGAGGTGCTGGTGATAGTGGTTCTGGCTCCAGAGCACCAATAACCTGTGCTGCTGAGGCCAGGGAGCTGCTGGAGGGAATTTATGTCTTGCTGTGATGTGGCTGCACGGCTCTTCTGCACAAGCTCCTTCTCCATTGTAGGAATAATGGACCTATTGTTCTTAATGGCTATGTTGTAGGCTTCAAGTCACTGAGAAGTGTCTGGTCCAATCTAAAGATCCTGTATTTTGTGTGCAGACACTCCTCCATTTGGAAAAAATGCAGGACTAAATATAGCAGCAGACAGGCTTGGACTGTGCTCCTTAATTCCCCGACTGGAGATCTTGGAGATTTTACAACCCCACGCCAAAATGCTGAGCTACATAAGATCAAGAGTGGTTGAATTTGACAGTGCTGAAGTAAAAATCTGAAAATCAGGAGCCTGTTTGTGTGATTCCTGAGAAACAGCTGATGGCTTTTCCAATTCATCTCAGTGGCTAATGTATAAGCCAGGGGTGCATGGCAGTGGTGGCTGCATGTGCTGTGTGGCAGCCCCACATCAGAGGGGTAAAGTGGAGGTGCCTGACTCTCTTCTCACACTCCCCTTTCTGGGGGCAGACACCCACACCTGCCTGCACACCCCAAGAGAGGTGAGTGCACAAGCTGGGGGTCGTGAATGGATGAGTGGAGGAAATGGGATGCAAGGGTATATTTTGGTGAGTTGCTCTGCTTTGTAAGTGCAGCCTCACTTCATCAGCTTCCCATCTTTAAAATGGAGGGAATATAAACTCCTCTCTAATTTAAAGATAAATTAACTTTTGCTTCTGAAGCATTCAAGTGGCATATTGAGAAGCACCACAGGAGAACCCATGAAGAGACAAATTATTTTATGCAGAGGGAAGGGATTTGGTTACTGTACAGTTAAGCAGAGGCTGGAACTAGATGGTAGGTGAAGGAATGAAACAATACACTGCACAGCTGTGCATTGGCACCATCTATTGCACTGAGTGAGGCACAGGGTTTCATCAGAAAAAATAGTATGTGGCCTTATAATGAAAGGCTTTGTTGTAAGAGGAAGGGGACTAGAAAATCTTAAACCTGCCATTTCCTAACCTTTAAACAGTTGACTTTGCACCCACAATGTTCTTTCACTGTTGTTGGTTTTGCATGTAGCACAATACAAAGCAGTAAAGCTTTTATTATTAAACAGAAGCGACAACAGGATCTGTGGCACTGGGCTGCACAGGAATGTAGTGGAGTCAGCAGTTTAGTGCATGATTGTTTAATCCAGGACTTGGGCAGTCTGCAGGCAGTAGTCCAGCACTGCACAAATCTATGTTCATCAGCTTGCAGATTAGACAGGAGCAGCTCAGGACTGCATCCCTATATTTGCCCTCCTCTCCCAAATAATTGTTTTTCTCTCATTGTACCAGCTGTACCACTGTAAATCAGGTTCATACATGAAGGTAAACATTTTGCTTGTACCACAACACACTGTTCAAGAGGCAAGCAGAGTATACACTGACTTCAGCTTCCACCATGTGCTTTGTGCTCTCTTGCAGCACCCTTTTTGTGTTAGACAAGGGTGAAATGTTAACATGAGGATAGTAAAGAAACAAGTTGACTTTTGGTGCTTAGAAGCAATAATAGATGCTCGCCTCACTATGAACTTTGTGTAACTCAAGTTTAACCTTTACATGCTTGTGTAGAATAAGAGATAGATTAGGTTTGCAGGAGAACTGAAGGTTTAAAAAAAGAGAAAGACTTTAAATCCCAAAGGCATGGAGAAGAAGCCAGAGGTCTGATTGCATTGTGTCAGATGGCAGTTGTTCTCCTCTTTGAAGCAGCCCTGATACACACAGGATATTGTAATGCTGTGGTGTTACAGCCTCTTCTATTCTGTGAACCCACAGAAAATGTTTTAGAGAAGCAGGAGATCCTTGGCAAATTTTAGCCTGCAGCAATATCCCCAGTTTCTCAGTCTATTATTTTATGTTTTCTCTCAGGCAGTGTAAGACTAGTGCCACAGCCAGATGAAGCTGTGCCATGCTCAGCCTACTGGTCCTGCCTCTGCATTACCTTCTTTCTTGCATCCCATCAAAAGATAAAATTACATGGAAGTTGAAATGAAAAGCCCAAGTGGGAAGACAGATCTGCTGCCCTAGTAATTTCCTGGGGGCAAGACAAGTTTATGATGACTTAAGCCCCAGAGCTTCATTTGCTTTGTGGACTGTCATTAAATGATATAAACCACCAGGTCTCTACAGATCATGGGGTGAAAATTGCCCCAACGGATGGGTCAGAAACACTAATGAAGAGAATTTATAAATAATTTATACATTAATGAAGTATCCCCAGGTTGATAGGTAAATGCAAGTAAGAGGAACTGCAGGATTAGGGGTGCATAGGCAAAACAGTGCAATTGCCCATCTGTATCTCCCAATACATCTCTCCTCCAGGACTGGGGGCAAAAACCAGCACAAAACCCTACAGTCTTCTCAATGTTATCAGAAGCCTGGTTTTAGAGTCCAAGTCAGACCCTTCCTCAAGGTGCACATTTGTTTGCATTTGGAGACATGAGGAGACCCTAATATGTTGAGGTGTGAGGACTCTGTTGTATGTTGAAATCTCTCTGCCCACCAAAAACAGTGTAAGAGTAGACCCTGAAAAGAGCAAGAATGTAATGTTATGCAGCATAAAACATTCCAAAACAGACCTGCTCTTATTCTGCCCTCTCTTCTGACCCCAGCTGTATATTCCCTCCCTTCCTTTTTTTTGTTGATGCTTGTAAGGTCATGGCATGAGATCTGAAAACTGAATACTTCTGAAGCTTTTTTCCTTAGTTTTATACAGTTAGTTTCATCTCCCCAAACAAGCTCTTCATGCAGCAGTGTGGGTATCTATCCTGGTGCAAGGGAGAGGGCAAGATCACTGCTGGGGGCAGAGTTGCTGGATGTGAGGCTGGGCTGGGGCACAGCTGACTTAGATCAACCTCATTTACTAAGGAATTGCATCTTCGTTAACTATTCTGAGTGTTTAATGTTGTTTCAGGCCTGGCAGAAGTGAGCTATATATAGCCCTTGATTACAGACTATGCCTAAATAATTGTCTAGTCCAATGACATGCCTAGAAAACTCTATCACTCCCATGGATCCAGAATGAAAAACCCCGTAGATCTTGCTTCCAACTTCCAAAGCAGTCCTTGCAGTGTTTGTTGTTTCTTGCAAATATTAATGCTTATAAAAATTTTGAGCCTTTTCTACTCCTCATGTGGGATCCTAAGAGGCTGCAGTATAAGTGTATGGTGTGCTTGTACTACAGGGATTGTGCAAATTAATTCCAGGGGGTGAGAGAGTACAAGAAAAAGGAGGCAATGAAGAACTAGTGGAGGAAAGAACACAAAAAATTAATCCAAGCCATCTTTATAGATCAACCTGTATATTTACAGCTACTGTTGAGAGATGAGTTATTGAATGATATCTGTTTTCACCCTGGCCATAGATTTCAAAAATGCATGCAAGTACAAATATCTTCACCCAAGCGGCAAACATTTGGACAGTTTTCAAATCTAAATGTTGTTTATGAATTGATTTTTGCTTCCTTAAGTTCAGCTCAGCTATCCTTGCAGCATACCAAGTGCCATAACCAGCCTGATGGATCACACTGAGGTTATGTTTTACATCTGGAATCCTGCAGCACTCATCCTGGAGAGATGCTTTCAGACATCAACACTTGGAGTGGGAAGACAAAAAGCAGTCACAGGAACATGTACCCGTCTTTCCTGTAAATATAAAGTAAAGGCTGTGTCCTTTAAGGGCAGTGCTTTGTTACTGTGCAGATAACTCTAGGACTGCTTCTGTGTTTTCAGTGTTTGTTAGTTTCATAAGCTCTGAGGGTAACGGGGACTCGACATTTTCTTCTAGACCAAATCCGATGGTCAACTCTCAGTTTTAACTTCTGCAAACTGAATGTGAAAACTGCAGGGATTTGTCTGCATACAGGCTTCCACAATTCTGTTGGCTGTAAAATTGTTTATTATAAGGACTTTAGTCTCTGAAGAACCTGTGCTGGCTGCTGTCAGGAACAGAACATGCATTAGATTGGTGGAGTAATCTGATAATGCAAATTCTTCATATTTCATCAAGGGAGCATTTACTCTGCAGTCCCAAATGCTTCCTGGCAAAACAGACTGGCAGCACTGATCTCTGGCAAGATGGCAATGCTCTTATTTCTTCCAGAAGGCAAGAACTAAACTACCTCCCCTCCCCTCTGGGAAAGACTATAAATAGAGGTCTGCTGGGATCCTGATCTCACATTCACAGAGGCAGCTGCCATCTGGGATTGCAGTTGACCCCCTGTCCCTTCTTCATCTTCTCTCTTTCCTCTTCGATGGTATTTGTGTGATTTTGAGGTGAGCTGATCCAGGGAATTAAAACAACTGAAAAGCAATGGTAGAAAAAGAAGAGACTGGTGCTTGCACATATTGCACATTGTTTCCTCCATATTTCTGGCTACCCCCAGAGAAGCTGACTACCTTCCACAAGACATTCTGAAGTGCTGGGCAACAAAATAAACAGCATATGAGGTGACCTAGGGATTTAAGCTTAATCCACGTCTGTGGAGTAAACTGCTGAAGAAAGGCACATATTCTAACTGGAAAATATCAATCATATACTATTTACTAACTGCAGGCACAGTTACTATTTCTGTACCGGCAAACCACAAAGAGAATGAAACCTTGTGGGTTAAATTAATGGAAACCAAGACAGACAGCAAAACAACTAGCTCAGAACTACCAAGCTGTACTCAACTCAAGAGTCACCCTGAACTCATGAGCCTTTGCCATATCCCTGCTTTCCTGAGAAAGTACTGTGTTCCTGTGCAGGAGGGAGTGTGTCCTCAGGGAGGGACACAACCTAAATGAGAGCAGGAGTGCCAGTTTGGGAAATAAGCAGTGCAACAGATGCAGCCAGCTATGAACATATATTTGTTGCATAATTTTTCCCCTAAATGTTTAACCTGTTAAGAGCTAGTGCCTAATGAAACTGCAGGAGGATATTTTTTAACTGACCGCTACTGCATGTGTTGGAAGAAACCTTTACTAAAGATGCCCCTGGTGCCATGTATTTTGCTGGAGGGACCAAGTGACATCTGCTTTATCAAGATGCAGGAAATGCCATTTCCTGTCTGGTCAGGGGCATCAAGCCAAATACTGGTCTCAGTTGTCAGCCAGTCAATTATTTGATTATAGATGTACAGTCAGCTTGTGTTTGTAGATCATCTTCCAGCTAGACTGAAAAGATTACATATGTGCTCTTATTTTCAGCTTAAAACCATTACTTATTAACACAGAAGGCTGGCCTCATGAAAGCGAATTGTTCTCCTTCCCTGCTGTTAAAAAAATTTGATGTGCACTGATGAGTTTGCTCAGATCCTCATTCTGTGGTTTTTGCAGAGACAAGAATCAGTTTCTTCTCAGTAAGATGAAAGAAGTAATATTTTTTCCCCTATATCCCAAAATAAATTAAGGTTTTCTGGCAGTGGTGCTCATTTCACCCCTTGGTTTTGAGAAACACTATTCATCCTGAGAAAACAACTCTCTGTCTGTTGGCTTGAGGATCCAGCTGCTTGTCATGTTAAACCATGTGGAGGCTGCATCTGAGTCCATCCGTATTGCCAGGATCAGTGCCCCAGGGACTCAGCACAAAAAACACTTTGATCCCTCCCAGTGACAGGGTTTTTGCTAACAAGCCTCCAGACATTTCAGTTGGTATGTCATAACCCTTGCTAAACTAGAACAGAAGGATGAAACAAAAGTATCTCCAAAGACCTTTAATAACAATCAGTCGAAGGGGAATGAGTAAAACATCCCAGGTGAGGCACTTCTGTAAAAAGCATTAGCATTTGCCATATGATTGCAACGAGGACGGAGAGGCTTTTTTCCCCACCTTTTTCCTTTTTTCTTGTCCTTTTCTTCAGAGATGAAAGAAAGGATGGGAGCTATGGACTGTGAATTGCAGAGAACAAAGCACTTAACATCCTTTAAATAGCTTGATAGGGTCAAAGTAAGGCAAAAAGTCTAAAACTGGTAGAAGAGAGAATGAACCTGAAAAGTCCTAATATGTTTTATACTGAGTGGCCCCCCTGCAAATTGTACCTCTTGGTGATGGCCTGATTAGTCCAAATTTTTCACACACTTAACAGCAACTACGGTACAGACCTCCTGTACACCCTGAGAGGATTTATGCTTTTAATTCCCACCATTATAGAGCTGCAAATATACCCCATTGCTTTTACCTTTTAAAATCCAGACTGCATGTGCAGTGGGCATGTGATTTGTGCAGCCAGAGTTTTCAATGAGTGCTTCAAAATAGCAATCACCTGATGCCTCTGCACTAGGGCAGTAAGTAAGAAGTTACCTAATGCCTTGTGTTGATGAAGCACTCTGGTCAGTGGTAGAGTCTGGTCTACTTGCAAGTAGAGTTGAATTTTTTGCTAGACAGCTGAGACCTAGAGTTTTTACAATTTAAGTGCATTACTTGAGCAGAAATCAGATTGTCAACAAGGCAGTATGTGATTAGTGTCAGCAGGGCAACTTTCAATAGATCATGTAAATGAAGCAAGGAGGGCAGCAAGGCCAAAATCCTTGTCTTAATTAACAGAAAGCATACTTTGTAGATGATTTTGTTGCTTAAAGAAAAGGAACAGTGAAGGAGAGAGTGCATGAAAATGCAAGGTTTTATCTAACATGTCCAGCCATGTTCCTCCCCTTCTGCAAAATAATTTTGCAGAAAACAGGCAATTTGATCTGAAACCCCAACTCTGCATCCAAAGGCATAGGAAGTTTTGTCACTTAGAGAATGAAACGTTGTGCAGACAAGTAACAATCCAGCATGACCTAGTGGAGCAGAAACATTTAAGTAGCTCATCAGCTAGGCTATGATTCTTTAAACATATGGTATTAGAAGCATCCATTTCTGAAAAAAGAGCTACCTACAAGTCTAGGAAATCAAGGTACAGGTATCTTTTCAACAGTGCGATAGGGTTGATCCATTCATCTTGTCAAGCACCATTCAATAGTTACTATGACTACTTATTATTAATAATGTTGTTCTACTTTGTGAGCATTAAAATATATTTAAATCAAGCTATAGATAAGTTGTCTCTAAAAGGCTGATGTTTCTGGAAATGTACCTTTCATCTTCATCCAAGATTTTTATTTGAAAAATTATTTTGTTCTTTTTAAACTGCAAACAAGAAATCAACCCACCTACCTCTTTCCTCCTCATCCTCACCAAAAGATTTTCTCCTCCTTAACAGCACCAAAATATTTCTATCTCTCTTTTTGTTGAAATATGCAACTGCAGAAGAGAGAAAACTTCTTGAAGCACTTACTCATCCTTGCCATGAAGGGCAAAAGGAGTCCATATTTCTCCTGACACTCACAGTTTTTGGCTCCTCTGTGGTCTCATTAACATTCCTTTTTTCATCCAGAGCATCTCTGTGTTTTCAAGCTGGGTAATGTTTGCATTACAGTTAAAACAACCCAGAAAAGTTGGATTGCTTGTATCATGTATTTCTTAGTGAATGGCACCCTAAGAAACATTTTCCTGCCAGAACTCCCAGCTGTCCTCTTGACAGAAACTCTTGCGGCAATGAGTGCAAATAGCTCAGTAAGTGGTTCTAGGGTAAACGTGAAAACTCTCCCCCATGCCAAAGGGAGATTTCTCAGGAGCATTTCACAATGTCACTCTCCACAAACATCAAGCCATGCCTGATGGCAACCAGGCTGACATTGCCTCAGTATTCCTCTTCTCCTGAGAGTACTTTGACAGACTGTTTAGTTGTGGGGTTTTTTTTCTCTTTTATTTAATGGCAGCTTTGCAGGGTTCATTTATGTTAGCTAAATAGCAATGTGCCCACTAGTGTGTTAGCTAGTCTTTCCTGCACTGGCAAAGCAGGGATGCAACTGGCTCTACTACTGTGCTTATGGCACACCCTGATCAGAGTTTGCTTCCTTGTGGTTTTATTTTGCACTATTACTCGGGAATATGGGTAGGTATCAATCATGTCAAGATTCCTGAAGATATTGTATCATCTTTGCCTGTCTTTTTGAGCTGTAAAGCAAAACAGCATCATTATATACTGCCCTCCTACATAAGTCAGGTGATTCAACTTCAGGAAACATCTGAAATATATTGATCACATTGCTGAGCTGTCCAATATTGTTTTACAACTAAAGAAGAAAAAAATTGCACCTGAGAAGTCAGATTCATGTCTCAAATGACCTTCAAAAAGATCCTGGTGACATGAAGTCATAAAGAAGAGATGGATAGTTAATTTTTCCTTGCAGGTGCACCTCATCCTTTGGCATGAGTTGAACAATACCCACTCACTCAAAGACTCCTGAGCTCGTTTTCAAAGGTTATGGATGGATTTTTTAGTTCCCTCCTGCTTGTTCTATCCTAGCGTCACAACCATCAAACATCTCTGGCACAAGTAGAAAGCAAGAGCCAAGGGGATTCTCTCCCCTGTGTCTCTAATTCATGTAGATAAATGGATGCCCTTTACCTTTTGATTTGTACCTTGAAGAGACACCTTGAAGTTTGCTCAGTATTAGCTGAGGAACATTTGCCTATTGTCCTGTTCTTCAAGTTGTATGATATGAATTAGGTTTCCTTCTTTCAGTGAATGAAGCAGAACTTGGTAGCTTACTGCCTGTCTGTGAAGTCTTTCAGCAGTAAGTCACTGCTTCCATCCTTAGATTCTGAATAGTGCTGCTGTTTCTGATCATGGTTTTGAAGGAATCAAACTTTTTTTTTTTAATTGACTGTTCTAGAGACTGAGCATCCTTTGGTAACAGTTGTGTTTATAGACAGTAGCTGAGTCAGCTGAAATACCAGACAATAATAACTGCAGAGAATTTGTATTTAACTAAGAAGTCCAATTTTATGTGAGCCAGAAAAGACTTTTTCTTCTTTCCCCTGAAGTACTGTGCATGTTCTCATTCTAAGTCTATCCCTGAGAGAATCTAAATTTACTCTTTCCTGGCTTTTGAGAAATACACAGCAAGACATGAGCTGTTGGTGGATAGGAAAGCTCTGAAATGAGGGAAGAGACGGAAGCTTACAAAAGAAAGTTCCGTGTCTGTATTTACTTGTTTTCAATAGCAGTCTGCAGTGTCCTGGGGTTGCTCTGGCAGAGCTGAGCACAGGAAGGGCCCTGTGCTGGGGGTAGGCTGGCTGTGAGTCAGATGTGTGATGAATTGCATGAGAGCCACACAATTCATCACACATTTGTTACTCTGACTGCGCCATCATCACACGACTGGCACTGCTGTGTGCCTTCCCAATGGGAACGTGGCTATGTCTCCCAGGGCAAAGCTCAGCACCCCTTGTGTGTGTGGGGGGCTGTGCATGGGAGGAACCAGGCCCTTGCACATGTCCTTTGCTTCCACATGGCCTTTGTGAGGAACTGTAACACCGGCGTGTGCCAGCTTCTGCTTTGAGACTCCTTTCTTCCGCCGCAGCGGTGCAAGGGCAGACCTTCATTTACACAGAAACCTCCGTGTGCAGCAGGACCTAACTTTTATAATGGAAGTGCCTGCAGACAAGAAAAAAGGAGTTCTGCTTTTATGCTTTTGTGTAACCTAGGCTTTACTCCTCAAAGGCCTTCTCCTGCTGATAAGAACAAAACCCAACACGCAAATGGCTATTTCTACCACCGTCCCAGAGGTGACATCTCCTCTGTCTGCTCCTGGCTTGGGATGCATGGGCTGCTGAGAGCACGTCATCATCACAAGAAGTGCAAGAGCTTCCTCAACCTGTCGAGCTGGCTACCTGCTTGGGAGGACATGCTGATGGGGAGGCTCTTCAGAAGAGAGATTTTAAGTGTCAAACTTTTTCTTCTTTTTGGTAACAGCTCAATCTAACTGAAAAACTGTAATTATTACAGATTTTGCAAACATCACTACATTTTTCTGAACTTATCACAAGCTGCACTTTTTTTCTTTTACATTTTTTTTCTTTTTTTCATTTTGATTTTTTTCCCTTTACTTCCTTTTCCTTTTTCTTTCTTTCTTTTTTTTTTTTTTTTTCTTTCTCCTTTTGGCTATTTTTTCTTTCCTTTTTTTTATTCTTTTTTCTTTTATCCTTTTTCTTTGTTTTTCTTCCTTCTTTTTTCTTTTCTTCAAGGGAAAGCTGGTTTTGTTCTTCTTACTCTTAAGTTACATTAAGACAGTGGCCCAAAATTCAACACCCTTCTTTTTCTTTCTTTCTGGCAGTTGGCTCCAAATCTTTTGTTTTACAGATTCTAGAGCCTTATTTGTTTATTCTGCTTTAACTCTGCTGGTATAAGATCTCCCTTTCCCTAGAATGTGGATGTAGATATATGAGATAATGGTCCTACCAAGTTTTGAATGTATCTCTAGTGGCATATCTAACTACAGATGAATCCTGTATTAAGTAGTTTGTGGTGGTAGCAGCAAAAAGGCCTAAGGGACAGGGCAAGGATATCAAGGTTGTAACTGTCCTGTTGGGATTTTCCTAGCAGAACCACCTCAAATACAGGATATGAAAGTTACGGTGATATAGAGTGCTTCACCTCGAGCAACTCCAGCAAAACACAGAACTCAAGGCTGTAGCAGCTCTGTAGCACTGTAGAATGAAAGGTTTGATGTGCTGCAGTGATTCCACCTTCCATGAGGACACTGTTGGTTGTTCCCAAGAGCACAGTAATGCTTACCTGAAATATCAGTGATGATAACCTCAGCCACAGCATGAAGTTAATGAGAGCACGTGGAGTCGGAGAAATACTGATGTCAATTTATAATTGAAGTTGGATCCAAATACAGAAGTTATTCCTAAATGCTGGAAATACCAATCACATTGCTATTATAAATAAAAGAAATATAAATAAATTAAAGAGGTGTCTGTTGTCAATGGCACAGGTGCAGACAGGGAAAGATTTATAACTGATTTACTTTCTTGCCCATAAGGGAACTGCTCTGTTGGTATGACAGATATAACTGCATTCAGATTGGAGAAATTGTGCTGGTTTTAGTACATTATAACTAAATAGACTGTTATACTAGTGTAGATGAAGACTAGAGGTTAAGATATGCTGAGGGACAGAACACCACTTGTATTCTCTCTGTAGTTAACAGAAAACATACACAGAAATGAAATCCTCTGCATTAATAATTTCCATTAATTTACTATGTCAAGTGCAGAATAGAAAGTCATTATATATCCACTGTACATCACTCTAATGTAAAAAGTGCATAAACCATTAGGATAATGATTTCTACCATTACTTGTCAGTAATATGTGAAAAGATTTTGTTATCATCCATTTACATTAATTTCAACATGCATGCATTTCGTCAGGAATGCAGACTTTCTGAAGTGATTGCTTCACATTGATTAATGTAGCCAGAAGTTTACTGATTTGCCAAATGTCACGGAACAGTTTATTAATGGTGCCTGTTATGTGTATAAAGCTTTGCATCAGAAGAGGTTTCATCTATAAATTAGTACAGCTTAGAAACATTCAGTTAAACAAGAAAATATTTCTAGTGTGGTTGCTGTGTTGGGGACTCACTCCTAATGCATACCAGTAGTGATCCTTTGCCTTGGGATGAGTGAAAAGTGTGACTCTGAGTGGCTGAATTTATGCAGTGTCTAAGGCAAAGAACCATTTGGATAAAAGTGATCCATCTGTATGCAATACAATTTTGAAATGCTGTTCATCTTCTTCTGAGAAGGAACAAGCCCTGCCACGCTTGCATGCATTCGGGGCTGGATGTCAAAATCCCCAGGTAAACTTCAGTCCGGGTGTAAGGAGATGATGTTCCCATAGCTCACCATCTTCTCCTTTTAAAATAGCACCTCGCTGACAAAACTGGTTTTTGCTGGGAATTTTTGATTCCGTAACATTAAAATTTTTCAAGGGAACAAGAAGGAGTTTCCAGAATGAAGAAGGATAAGGATTCTTATCTTTGGATAAGAAATAACACTACACTAGAACAAGGACCAGGGATTTAAATTTTCAGGGTTTGACTTCTCAATTTGAATCAGTAACACAAACCTCTGCACCAGCTGCGTTGTGACAGTGTCAACTCAGGTCTTCCTGCAGCAGTTCTGTTTTGTAGAGTTAGGCTGAGACTCAACCTGATCCCCTGTAAGTGGAAACCCTCATTGCCAGTTATTGAGGCCTCTTTTTCATCCCAGTTTGAATGTTTTCTTTCTCTCCTAACTGAGAAAGGGGGGATATTTGAAACCTTTAATTTGAGGCAGTAAAAACATTTTCTGTTTACTCAATAGAGTGATTTGAAAGCAGCAATACATGCCTCTACTCCTTTTGTTTTCTCTTTCTATGAACATTCAAGTGAAAAGGATTTTGTCCTCCATGTTTGTAGAGAAACAATTTTAGCAATTTATTTTAAAGTGCCCTTGGAAACCAAATACTATATTTTGCCAAGGTAAGCACTGTTGCTCAAGGAGCTTGAATATGCACTCATCTGGGTAATAGGAACAACAACATGTGACTAATAAAATCAATGTCTGCTAAGTAATGTGGTTCAAACTGGAAATGTTTTCGATCACTCCAGGGGCATGTTTTTCTCCTGGCTGGAGAATAAAATAGAACTAGTCTAACAGCAGACATTTTCCTATGGAAAAAGTTAATTTATATAAAGCAGGATATTAATAGGTCTGAGTAGCTCACCATGAAGACAGCATCTCTGATTTGATGCTATCTTAACTTTGTCAAAGTAACATTAGCCCTTGCCTTCATATAAAGTGTTCAATTAAGCCAATTTCTGCCCTTAGTCCTGACACAGCTTGTTGTTAAAATGCACTTTGAGTATTGAAAGGCAGACTAACCTGTCATTAGACATAGCTTGGAATAGATCTGGCATAATTATATACTTTCTTATTGCTGAAGTGATTGCTCAATATTAGACCTGCAAATTGCCGGCAAACCATGAGGCATTGGGGCACTGCAAATGTGGAAAGGCAGCCTGAAGGAGTAATACTGATAGAGTGAAAGAGTTCAAAAGCTTCTTCAAAGTCAGGTGAGGGTATTTCATACCAGGCTTAAATGACACTGTGTGCAATGTGGCTGAAGAAGAGGCATTCTTGACCTGTACCAAAGTAAGAGAAACAAGTTAGCAGTTTTGATTCACTGGGAATCATCTGGAAATATTTTTTCTTCAGAATATGGTTTTTTTTTTCATTTCTACTCATCCCTCCTGCTTGGAAAATGCACTAATTTCAGTCCAATTCCTCCATTTAAGGGCTGTAGTTTTTATTCCCATGAAAGCAGATGGAGGGAAAATCTCTAGTGTGTAGAAAATAAAGCAAGCTGTCCAATTAAATCACCACACTGATTCCTAATTCCACTGTGGCCCTGTCTGAGAAGGCCATTAGGAACAAAAAACCTCTCTGAGGAACATTTTTCTGGCACTTCACACTCATGAGGAAGGTATCTGCAGGCAGCCAGGCATGCAGAGTGCCTGGAAAGGGGGGAGATGCTTAGGAAACTGAAGTTCTGCAGCACTCTGCAGCATTTCCTTGCAATGGTAAGGAAGAATAGAAATGATTAAATAGAGCAAGCAATCCCAAGCAGGAACTGCTGTGATTAGGGTGAGACCTGAGAAGACACTTGGCATCAGACCCCCACCTCTTTGGTGCCTATCACTTACACAGGGCTGTGGGGTGCCCAGCAGGCAGGCAGGCAGCAGCTGTGGGGCACAGGCAGGCAACTGAGGGGCAGAGGCAGACAGCCATGGGGTGCAGGCAGGCTCTCCATAGTAGGCAAATTAAACGCTCCTTTGGAACTGCATTGAATAGGGCAAAATAGTATTTACTTACCTTACTACAAGGCTGTAGTAAATGTCTTCAATACATAATATTATACAGGCAATTAATAGACAAACATTTCTATATCTAGAAATGTGGTAGAATTCAAGTTAATCCCACTGGTACAGAGCAATAACACTAACCTTATTAAACTTCATATCCAAAGGCAGTAGGTTTACTACAGAGCTTTCATATCTAGCGGTGAAATTCCAAGCAGTTATAGCTTTTAATTTTAAGGTAAACACTGATAGATCCATCATTTGGAAATAGCCAGTTGCAAACTGAAAATAGAGAAACAAAATACTGTGGATGAAATGTGGTGCTTGTGTGCTGCCTTCTATCACCATATCGCAGGATACTGTTTCAGAATCTACGAGATTTGGCAACAAAAAGGAAGATTATGGAGGAGCACATTTGTTTTACAGGGAAATGCACTCCAGAGCTGTGTACAGAGTAGGAAGCCAAGCCAGTGAATTTCTGCACCAAAGTCAACAAATAAGCTGATTGACAGTGTTTGTTGATAACAACCACAGTCTTTCTGTTACATCCAGCCAAAGCAATCAAAACTCAGTAACCATGAAGGGACAGTATGAGTAAGATCTACAGTTAATGGATGAACAACAGCAGCCATTCAAGCTTAAAGAGAGCTTGCTCACCAGAATTTGAATGTTCTTTCTGCTCCTGGGAGCAATAGAGGTGGTTTCTTCCTGCAGCATAAGAGACAACCCTCAGGATACCTAGTAGAGAGTGAATGTTATTCCTAGGGCTGTTTTACTGTGTTTCAGCTTGTTTTCTTGGCAGCATTACAGAGTGTAATTCTGTGAGTCATGAATACGATTCATACTAGCCAAACTGACCTTTGAAATTGGGAGTAGGCAAATACATCAGAAGAAATTCAAGCTCTCACAAATAAGCTGATAAAATGAATGAATTATATTTATAGAGCCTGCCAGTCTATTAAGAGGTCACTTTGACAGCCCTGGAGGTCCAAATGTGAGAGTTTCCATTCTCTCCTGCATACCTGAGCAGCCATTCATACATATTTAGTAACCAGGTGCATTATCACTATTTTGGCTCTTCATGCAAATAGCTCTAGGATAAATCTCTTTGTAGAATGCATTGTATGATACAGAAAACTATGTTTTTGTGGGTCTCAGTGCTCATGAAGTTCCTGCAAACCTTAACAAGACTAGCTAGCCAAGACAAAGAGGGAGAGAGATGAAGAAGATTACGGCATATGTCTAAAACACCTAGAGCTGACCTTGAAAAAGGGCTGGACAAGGACCTGTTTAGAGCAGGCAGCAACACCCTTTCCAGCAGCTCCTGCCAACCAACACATCCCTGGGTCTGTGCAAGCACATGGGAGGAACCCAGCCGAGCAGATGTGGCAGTGAGCGGGATAGGCGCAGGACATGGCTGCCAGCATAGGGTGAACTACCACCAAAAGAGCACCAGAGTGTCACCATTTTAAAAGTTTCCATCATTTAGTGAGTGTAGGCAGTTTCAACAACAAGATTTGAAAGACCCACACCCTATCTCTGGTTTGTTTTGTGTGAAATTGTAGACTCCAGAAGTGCTGGAGGAAATTTAAATCATCTCTTAGCTGGACTATTTTTCTAATCAAGGGATCCTTGACATGAGTTGAGAACCTGACCTGCCATGATCCTGGAGCCCATAGCTCCATGTACAGTAACAGACTGTTCTTCCAAGCATCCCAGGGACAATCTGTGCCATCAGTGGGTTTGCATCCTCAGTTTTCAGTTATGCATTTAGAAAAATTGGCACATAGAATTTGTATACTTCTAAAACTGTGGCTTCACTCCATAGCTGTATTTGATTTCTGTATATGAGCACTTAAAGCATTTTGGAATCTCTCTCTAGAAGACAAAAGCAGTTTAATATAAAAATCTGTTTCCTTTTTTTTATTCCTAATAGCAAGGTAAATAAGAAGTGCTGAGAATTGCATGTGACTGGAAGATTTGAGGTTTGCTTAGAGCCATTTCAGTGGTTATTTTGAACTTTCATAGCAAAACAATATCATTTCCTTTCTTCACATTCATAACTTACCAACATGTTTACATTTTCAGCTGAACATTTCCATTCTTGGCTGTGCTGAAAGGTGATACTCTGTTTACTGGATATAACACTGAGCAAAATCCCTTCCACCTTTTGAATTACCTCAGGCTGAAAAGTATAATCCATTATCCAAATATTCTCCCAGTGTTTTTCTAGTAGAATAATATAGCACAACTAGTCGAAGATAAAAGCTTGGCCTGTATATAGCAATTGCAAAGGATTTCTTTGGCTGGAGATGAAGGAAGAAGGTTTAAAATAAGACCACCTCTGTGTGTGCTCAATGAGTGTTTTGCTTAGATTGTAACACTATGCAAAGCATAATTTGCAACCCTCTCTATAAAAATTTCCTCTGCCTGTGTGGATAAGAGGCTGGTACTGAGACCACCATGCTCAAATTGCCATTAGCAATGAATAAACACTATGAAGATGTAAAGCCAGAGTCCTTTAATATCATTTAAAGGAAAAAGAAAGAAACAACCCCCCCCCCCAAAAAAAAAACCCAAAAAAACCAAATCCACCCCCAAAAAACCCCAAAACCAAAAAGCAACAAATCAATAAAATAAAACATTATTTTGATACAGTGTGAATTTAGACATTAATGTGCATATTCATAGAAACACAGCATGTGTGTGTGTGCATGTACACACACCCACATATGCACAAGCACAACCTTCCTCTGTTAAAAAAAAGTAATAATTTAAATTCCTTCAGCACTCTGATCTCCATTATTCTTCATATTAAATTTACTGTCTTTCATTGTGAGGCTGCAGCCATGTGCACAGATAATTAGTCTCCATGCAAATATTGGTTAGTCAAAGAGGGGACATTGCTTATTTACTGGAAGATATGAGCTTTAGTGCACTATTGGAGTAATTTAAATGATATCTTCTTATTATGAAAAGTTTATGTAATATTTTTTTTGTCAATAAAAATAATAAATCATAAACACCTTCATGTCTTTTTAGATGCATTTTAAGCTGTGCAATGTAACCTGATCATTTGCACTCAGTAGCATTTTTTGCTTTGCCTAAACATTTTGTCAAAAATTAGAGAATCAAGAGATCATCCCATCTATCCTTTTACCCACAGTAGTCAACTGTACATTAGCTGACAGATGCCAATCTATTTTGGGAGGCTTCCCAGGAAATCTATCCCTGTGCACTGCTATATTTACCACTAGAAAGTTTTTCCCTGACATCTATGCCTAATCCCTTGTGTTGCAAGCTGGATCTATTAATATACACTTTCACTCTTTTTTCTACCCTGCACCCTTTTTGTTACACACTACCTAAAAATGTATAGAATGTTTCATCAGAACCTTTACAATCAGAAGAAAATTGCCATTTTCTTGCAGATTTTGCTCCTGTTCATACAGTCCAATAAGATTTATTTTTGTTTGGTTGGTTTTGTTTTTTTTTTTGGACAGCAGATACTATATTATTCACTCAAACAAAACATATGCCCAGGTTCTTGTCTGCAAAACTCCCATCTTTCCAGAAGTTTGCCAGGTGTATTTACGCAAGTCAGTGCTTCTGCGTGTCCCTAAGACCATTTTGTCTGTTTGTGTTTCCAATTTGTCAGAATTTGTGTTATTTCTTCCCTTTCTCTCTTTCCATGTTGATGTACCCTGTAGATTTAGGAATCATTATCCTTTCCACCATCCAGCCCATTAACAACCACATGGAAAGCTAGTGGACACAAGACAGATCCTTACAGAACACCGTATTGGTGCCATTAGTAACTCCCCTGCTTGTAGTTCAGCCAGTTCTGTGCTCACAGTCTTATTTGCAACTTTATCTGCTCCTAATGGTTTTGAACCTGTCTCAAGCTGCTGGTTATCTTCTGTGGGTGTACAATACAGACCCCAGTCTGAAGCTGGGATTGGAATCTCCCCTAACAGACGGACAGTACTACTACTGCAGCTGTATGAATTGGTCAGAGAGTCAGTAAGGTTGGAAAGGCCCCTAAAAGCATCAAGTCCACCTTTTGATGCCAACCATTGAGTCTGCAGTCCAGTTGATGCAGAAAGTGACTGGGGGAATCAGGTAAATGTCACCAGCTACCCCTTCTAAATTAACACTTACAGATCCATCACAAGAGGAGGTCAAGTGCTAGTAGTTTTCATGGAAGTCTGAGGTTTAATTGAGGAGTTTTAATCCAGTTTTTGTCAGTATCCCAAGGTCCTGCAGTTACAGTTTTCCATGTGTGAATCTACATCTCTGAATGAAGGTGATGTGAAACCTGCCCCCTCTGCCTGGGGTTGTTTGTAACTACTTCTGGGAAGAAGGGCACAGCTAGATAAGGGCTTCATCTACCATAAAAGCCTGTGGTCTGTGAGGGGAGAGACACTACTGGGATTTTTAGTCTGCTCACGGGTGGAGAACATAATCTCAACCTGCCACATACACAAAGCCACTTCACAGATGTGAAGGACACAGAGGTTTGTGTGCCCCCTTGCTTGTTAAAAAAAGAGACAGTAGAGTGGTTCTGTTTATTTTTTCATGGCAGAGCTGCATTAAAGTTCATGTACTCCCTGAAGGTCAGAAAGACTTGCTTGAATCCAGAGTGCTCTGGGTCTTCTCTTGTGTGCACATGAGATCAGGCTTGACACAACACAAAGGGTCATGGACTGAGCAAAGACTGCAAGTCTGTTGGCCTGTCAGTCTCTAGTGATGGCCACCTGTGAGACTGACCTGTCCAAAACCCACTCTTCCCTGTGCTCAACAGGGAGCTTACACAGTTTTCTTCACTCCTCACTACCTCAAAGTTTTGCAACATGCTTGTGGAGGATTGGGATGCAGACCCTCTCCTAAGCAGTTTTCCAGCTTGGAGACACCTCATTTGCACTCTGTGGTAGGGGTAGGGCTGCTGGCAGCTTGGGGAATGCTTGAGAGAGACTGATGTGTGCTTGCCCTACATCTGTCACTGTTTAGCCTCCAGCTGGGCAGACAGATACATAGGATTGATTCAGGGTAATCTTAGTATAGTCTAATGACACATCAGGTTTTTTGCAAAGGCATCCTGACTGTGAGATTATCTAGAGCCTGGATAGCTGGATGTTATTCTTCCTGTCTTCCTTCTTGTAACTCCCAATGGTAATCTCTTATCTAAATATTATACAATGAAAAAAACAGGAGATTGGCAATGGTAAAATGAATAACAAAGCTATTGACAGTAATTATTCTGCAATTTATCTGTAGTCCATAGCTTCACTTCATCTGATGTTTATTTTTTCTGATCCAACCTTTTGCTCATTTGTTTTCTTACTTGAGTAAAAACATCCTTAATGACTTTTTCTTGTCCACAAGAAGAAAGTTCTTTAGCAGAAAAAAAAAGGCTGACCAGAGAACAGCTTTCACTGGCATATTTATTGTGAGTGCTTCATACTTTGTAACATATGTGGGAATAATATGTAAAGCAATACATGATGGGATCTCCTACAACAGCAAGGGATGCAAGTTCTATGATACACAGGAAAAATAAATAGACAGTGCACTGTAAAATACCAATTTGCCACAATGTGTCAGGGTGAGCTCCATAAAACAGCTGGGACAAATCTAGCAGCTGTTAATGGGTACTGATGATACACTAGGACATGAAGCTCAATAGGAAAAGAGCTGTGGAGTGAAACAGCTGAAATTCCTAATGTAGACACCATGACCAAAAAGATGAAGCAAAAAATGAGGAAAGATATTAAATCTAAAAAAAGAATAGCTGAGCTTAAATTGTTGCAGCATGCAGTGAGGCTTTTGCTGCTCTGGATGACAGAATGTCTTGTTGCAGTCACTTCATTAAAGTGGCAAATACACAGCAGCCCACTGCTACTTAAGGACATGTTTGAATCATCTCAGGCTATTTAGTTTAGATTTCAAGCACCTGTCCTGAAATCAGGAAATTCAAAATAATGCCACCACAATAGAGCTTCAGGTATGTAGTCAAGAAAACTAAAGGGGAAATGAAGACACTCAATACATTCAGTACTGGGAACATGAAACCAATTTCCTGAAAAATAAAAACACACAAAAACAAGCACCCCATATAAATCTTCTACCTCTATTTCTATTTTCTGTTCCGCAGAGTCTTATATTTCATTCACAAGCATAACCTCTGAGCATTTTTCCATATTGCCTAAGCAACATGTCTACCATCTTTCATCTAATTCTTTTGTTCTTCTGCAGAAAAGCATGGACAGTGGTGTCTCTTCTTTATGTTTGGTTTCAAAAGGATTTTTGATTCATTTTTTACATGCAAGCTACTACAAAATTCCTAGGGGAAAATGAAAGTGCTAGGATTCATGATTGTCTGTAGTTCATTGGAAAACCTATTTATTTTAACTTCTGAAAAAGTTCTGTTCATTGAGGAACACACATACACACACACATACACACACACCCTCTCCCAAAACCACTAAGAATTGCTCTTGGATATTTTATCAAGCTGCATTAATAAAAGCCTTATACTTTTGGGGGCAGGTGGGTATCTTCTACACCCATTCATTGGGAATGAAGGCAGAGAATTGCAAAGTTTTGTGAAGACTGGGATGTGAAGGGAATTTGTAATGCACCAGTGGCCACTTTCTCCCTTATGCTTAACATTTCTTGTGCTTTTCTTCTCAGGTTGCTGCTATCTCAGGCCTAAAGGCAGAGATGATGACACTGCAGTGAAGAGCTCAAATTTTCCCTAAAGTAGACTCATTTAGCTTGTCTCTATTTGCTAATCATCTTCTGCAGCCATACGAGGCAATGAGAGGAGTAGTGAGAAGAGTAAGGAAGGTGTTAATGGGAAATGAGAATAACCAGGTGCTTAAGGTACTCTCTGACCAGCTGTACAAAACCAGCATTTCCAGCATCTCCTAAGAATCAAGGAGGGAGAGGTGGGCCTGGGATATGTTTGGAATCTGGAATGAGAAGTAGCTGCTGTCTCCAAGTTTTTAGATGGAGAAGGGTGTGTTCTGAGGAGTTTGTGCACTGAAATCACTCAAGCTCCCCAGCTCACAAATGCTAAAACAAGAACTCCCCCAGCTGTTCAATCCAGCTGCCTTGGAGGGTTGGATAGCTAAAAACCCCATGAGCTTCTCCATCCTGCAGCATGCCATGAAGTTGAACGTGCTTGCTAAGCTTTATCTCACCATTTACATTGCATATACCCTGCTTCTCCCAGCCACATTGCTTTGTTTCAGTGAGCTGGCAGGAAATGGAAAATCTGTGTAGGATTCTTACATGTTTTCACAGCTGCCTAGTCACAAATATGACAAAGTGTAATAAAGTTCTCATAAGGACTAATCCTTGCTGTGACAATATGCAGTAGCCAACTTGTGTTTGTTCTGCAGTTGCCACTGCAGTCATTTATTTCTCCATGAAAGGTGGGTCTTCTGAGGGTACTATAGGAGCACCTATTTCATCAGGGCTGAGGGATGCATTCAAACACCTATCAAACACACATAAGGGAAAGCTGATGTGGAAAGTTATGTGTGCTTTAAAGGGAAGAGTCTAAACTCAATGTTAAACAGTGCTAAGCAAGGCCTGTTCCAATCTCATTTTCATATTTACACTTAGTATTTAGCCATAAAATACTGCAGCTTACAACTGGTTGTGTTGTCACCATTTTGGAGTCCTGGCATTAATAGTTTATGCAATAGGCATTAAAGTTAACTATAGAAGTATTTTTAAAGAAGCAAGCATTCATGTGCTATAAAGCACATGATGGAGAACCTAATCAGCTGGAATGTGTTTTGCTTATGATGTGCAAGTCTAACCTAACACTGCAAGTTTGAAAGCCTAGAATTCCTCCATCAGAAAGTTTACAGTGGGCCCACAATGCCTTTCTGCATTTTCATTCCCAGCTAAAAGGTGTAATTATTCCTTTGTAACTTTCAAAACTAAAAACGAACATTGCTGTGAGCTCGCGCAGACAGAAAAGCTCTTTAAAACCCTTGCCTCAGCCATGCAGACTGCTCCTGTTGTTATCACCAAGTTTCACACAGCTTTTGTCATCACACTTTTCTGTCTGTCATCAAAGAAAGTGTAAGTTTTGGTTCTTTTATTCAGCAACCGCAGATGCTAGATCTTATCTGCGATTTAGAAAACTCTCTGTTCTTCTTTTTGAGAGCAAAAAATTCCTGCCAATACGAAGGTAAATTTATAGAATTAGAGGAAATATTTAATACTGGAAGGTAATAAAAGAAAGAGAAAGAAGCTAGGAATTTTAGAGCTCTAGTAGGAACTTAATTTTTCATGTGATACTTAATGTAATCCCCCTCTTCAGTCCCTTGTCTTTCCTACAGGCTTTCTGAAGAGAATCAATACACAAAATTGTCGTTGTGTCATGAACTGTTGTTGGTCTTCCCTGTTGTATCTCTGCCTCTGTCCAAATACCTCTCCTGGTTATGTTGCTCCATCAGGAATGCTCTAATAAGTGATATCCAAGGCTCAGGTGTGAAGGAAAAACAACACCAGCAAAAAAGCAGACAGGCCTACTGCAATGGTTTCCCCTGATAGCTTGTTTCATACATTTTCCTCTGCAATACCTTCACTTGAAGAAAGCTTCATAACAGTGTGACTTAGCAACTCTTCTTTGTGTTTTGTGGTTTTTTTCCTTCTCATTTTTTCCTAGGAATCATGTTTGTTGATAATAGCAGCGAGATAAAAATCAGGGAAATTATCTTTCCTCTTTTTAAAAGGAGCACCTAGCTCATAGGGAGCTGTACATATAAAGGGGCTCTTGGGGAGCTGTACCTATACAGAGGCTCACCAGTCATTCTGGTATGATTCATCCCCTAAGAGCTACAGTTTCAAGTTAGTTGGGCCAATTAGTTGAATCATTTGAAGAAGAAAGTAGATCTTTGCACCCAAATGCCTTGAAGTTGCATTTTGAAATTGGTAAGTTGTCCTGCAAAGGAAACATCTTCTTATTCTCCTTTCCTTTTGTTTTGACAGAATGGATGTGTTTGCTTTTTCCCTAACTGATTACTCTTTGAAATACAATATGTTCTTATCATCAGTGTGAGATACTGTGAACAGATTTGAAAATCACTACTAGCTTGAGAAAGGAGTCAGATTGAGTATCTCCATTTCTGTAAATCCAGGTTTCTATATCCTCATCACCTGCACTGACACCCAAAGGGACACCTTTACCAGTATAGATTAGGTCACTGTCAGTCAAAGTCAAGCCCACCTGGAATGGGAACAGGGTTTAATGTCAATACCTGCAGAGCAGTGCATGGATGTGAAGAGTCTGCAACACTTTTGATTATAAGGAAAGCAAGAGAAATGCACCCTGCCTTCAGACTTGTGAGGGCACTGATCCTTACTCTGCAGTGTGGGTGATCTTTGTGTCTTAAAAGCTTTTGAAAAATCAAAATGCCAGAAAAGTTATTTTGCACATTTAATCCAGTCCTGTTAACTAGGAATTTTGCTCTGAAAATGTAGACCAGGTCTTAGAAATGTAGATCAGAGGTCTTCTGCACTTTGAATAATTTTCTGTCTGTTTACTTTCTACAGTCATTGTGAATTGGCCTCTATGAAGGAAGCATCATGGAAAGAACCTTGCAGTTTACTAGAATAGAGGTGATTTACGTGCAAGTACAGAGGGTGAGGAGGGACAAAGAAGGCAGAATAAGTCTTTGACACCTAAGAAGTGATGGCAGGTAGGTGATGAGTGGCACCTCACATAATAAATCCTAAGAAACACCTGTTAGCATCGTAAATTGAGTGGAAGAGCTACGTGTTGGGCTGAGCTGGTGCATAATTGGAACCCTGGAATGTATTTGTGCAGCTTGCAGCAGGAGCCCAAAATATGTGGACTTGGCAAAAGCCATCAGTAGCGTCAAATAATTATGAAATACTTGAAAGCCCCAGGTAAATAACCTCTTCAGAATTGGCAGGCATCAATGGTTCATTCTGTTCTTTCCTTCTTTATATGGTGAGCTGTTGTAAATCCCCAGTGGAAAATCCAGTGAGGCAGACAGGGGAGAATGCAATCAGCAATCCAAGCAATAAGAACAAAAAGAAGAATGGCACTTACAAATTTTCCTACCAACACCACAGTCCTTTCCAATTCCAATCTGATAGAAAGGATTTAGCTGAGTAGCTTGGCTGGGTGAAGTGGAGTTTTTACAAGTCTAACACAAAGGACCAATACATTTGATTTGGTGGACGTGTAAGCTCTAACAATAATATTCAGCAAATTCAATTCCTTAATCATTGTGACCATAAGAACCAAGTGTTTGTAATGTTCTCAGTACATGCAGAGAGTAATTACATCGGATTTTAATAAGACTTGCTGTGAATTGTTGACCAATGATTCACTATGGGGGAAAAATTAATTAAATTTTAATGTGAAAAGCTATTGTTAATTAAAAGTTGTATGAAAAACAGCCATAAAAAGTAGTTAAGGTGTACAGATTTGAAATTACTAAAAGAGCATATAAAGAAAAGGAATAACACATTTTTGAACTGGATTATATGCCTACAGGTTATATGCCTAAAAACAACAATCCACATGCAAATTGGCTTCTCCAGCTATTAAAAATCTGCCTCAGGAAGATGAGCACCCTGTGAGAGATGATAGCTTGCACCCATGGCAGTAGAGATCAGTGGGTGGGTTGGTCTCAGGAAAGACTATCATACCTTCTATAGATTGCAGAGCTTACAAAGAAAAAGACTGTGACAGCTAAGCAACCAGTGCAGGAACACTGGCAACTGGAAACAGTGTCATTGCAGCCTTGGGGGACATTCCACTGTAAATCCCCACCAGATATGCCATTGACTGTCCATGTTTCCATCCCCTATCAGACTTTGCTTTCCAGTCCCTACCACGTCCTTTTTACAGGGCCCTTAAAATACACTCCAGTTATGCAGAAGCTGGAGAGAAAATGCCAGGAAGAAACTTGGGCACAGATCCCAAAAGTGATTTAAGTATATATTATGGTTCTCAATGAAAAATTTTGATCCTCAGGGTTGCAGCTGTGTTGCTGCCCAGTTCCACTGTACTTGGGCTACTGCAGGTTCCCCCCAAATCAGGACCTGCTTTTGAGGATGACTGGAATACAAAGAAGATGTGGTTAAGACGTGGTAAGTCCAGAACCCAGTTCATAAATAAATCTGATTAGGATCAATGTTTTCTTCATTTTCTAAGAAGCTTGGACAGAGCCTGGTACACTTTTGTAACAGCTACTTCACCAAAATTAATGAAATGAAATAACATGGCTTTTCTCTGGGTTTTTTTTAAGGAGGGGATTTTGTACAGGATGTTTGAGCTGATTGGGAGGGTTTTTGCTTTCCTACACTTTGTGTTGTCACTCTAGGGGGTGTTGTGGGCCATGCTTGGAGGACCAAGCACCGAAGTTAAATAATGTAACACCAGCACTGTGGAAATGAAGTCCTCTTATAACTCCAGACCTTTGTGTTTTCCTCCATAACAAACCTATGAAGGATCAGCAGGGTCTCAAATTGTTTGTGTGGGTGGCATATTGTGACTCTTTTTACAGATTTCTTTTTCCTTTTACAGTCGAGAAATTAATGTATTTTAAGTTACTTCATCATACATGTCTCATTCAGATCATTATAATGAACTCAGCAAGGTTAAATCACGCATTACAAAGTGCTTTTCTTTAATCATCAGTTTATCCAAAGGACTGACAAGTGAGCTATTGCACTGGGTAATCTAATGCCCATTTTCCCCTTAAGGATTAGGATTTATTTACTCACGAAGGACAAGCATCTACTATCTCATTTTGATGGTATTCATGCAAATGAAAATTTAAAGTCTTCTCCATTATATGGTAAATTCCTACAAAAACAGCTTCTTAAATTCTCAAATATATGCATCTGTATAGTCAGCTTTAAAAAATCTCAGTTCAGTGGTCTGAAATATATTGGAATATAACACATTACAGGTGGTGCAAATGCTTTACAGTAAAATATTATTCACTTAGCTCTCTCAGGGGGTCATTGACCAAAAGAGGAAATATAACTGGAGTCTAACTACTGAGATTCAGTTTTCCAAACAAAAATGAGCTTGAATTTCTTCCCAATGCTCAATATTTCTTAAAGGGCAAATAAATAATTAGAATGAAATCCCAGTTTTAATTTAGTTTAGTGAATACTCTGCTTGCAGTTCTAAAAGAATCCCATGTGGAGCTTTTACAGATGTTTGCAGAAACCTGTACCTCTTGATTGCTGAAATCATCTCTAAAGATTAAATCAATAGACACATATGTATGACCTTTCAAAGAGCAGTTTGTATGTCATTCTCAGTAGCCCCATGAAAACGTTCCAGTTAAAATGTCAACAGCAGGATCACTCTTGAAGCATCAAAGGTTATTCTTGCTACACAGTTCTATGAAGATGGTGACCCTAACCACACATGCGTAGCTGCACCAACAAATTATAACATTAACCAAATGTAACAATTTATTTTATCATTATGCTGTTCCCTAAATCACATCCTTGTGTGACTATTAACAAGCATAGCTGAAAAATAGAATTAGTGGAGAGGTTATCTCACAAAGAAAGATCATGACTGCCTTCATGCAGCTCAAAATGCAGAGCATGACCTTTGAGAGCAAGGAAACAGTTGAAGGCAAATTATTTCTAATACTATAATTCCTTCAAATATAATAAAAAAATCCAAGAAAGGCATTTGCACAAAAATTAATGGTTGATCCCTGATCAGTGTACACTGGCCTACAGCTATGCAATTGCACCTGACCTACTCATGGGAGCAATTGCAGTGCCAAAAGCTTTGGAGCAGGTGGCCACCCGAGCTCTTCTTCTCCTGTCCCTTGCAGACTTGCTGTGGGAACACAAGAACCTCTGCACTGGCACAGAGCTGCCACTTTGGGGACTAGCTGTGAATGGGGCCTTCCCAGAAATGTGGAAGATAGGGGAGGGGCATTATTTTTGGTGTTGTTTTGACATTAGCGCTTTGTTCCTGCATTGTGCATTTTCCAGAACCAAATTCTTTCTTTTTTTGCCTGATTTTGTACAATTAATTCAAGCCATGTGTAGCTGTTCTCCATTGGCAATGGACTGTTAGCCACTGCACCCATTTTGTCACAATTCTGCATTTGAATGTAATCATAGTTCTTAGTCTGACAAGTACCTAAATATCTAGAGTCTACTCACTTGTCCTGTGCCTATAATCAATAATTCATTCTCTGAATAACTCCATAAAAATGGCAAGGATGATGAATATTTTTTTCTCTCTCAGTTTAAAATAAAATCCATATTAGTTTCATCAACTGGCAATTATTAATGTACCTTACTTAACCAAGAATTGATTTGATTCTGGCAAGTTCTTAATGTCTTTAAATTGTGGTAAATAATTGCTATCCATATTCAGCAGTTTAGTACACCAACATAAGATGAACTTGCTCTAATGGGAGACATATCTGTGAAGAATATCAGCTAAAAGCCTTCAGCCGTCTCTTTTGCCTGAAAGCTTGTGCTGGACAGGCTGTAGGGGTAGCTACAGCAATAAATGGAGCCTAAACAAAGCTTGGGGCTCAAAACTCAGAAGAAAAATCAAGCTGTAGATTTTTAGGCTGAGACACAATATATATGAAATATCTCATCTCTATTTCTATTTTTATTTCCTAATAACCTGGAAGTTGTTGTATAAATGCCAACCTTTTAGAATTCCTCACAGGTTTGGCATACCTATTAATAATTCAGGAGTTTAGAAGGATGGCCTGTCTGTGACATTAGCTTGTCATAAAATTATGTTATGTTTAATCCTATGAATATGGCTGTATTACATATACCTCATATGCACAATTTCACTTCTGTGGCAGATATTTAGCTCAGCTATTTAAACTTCTTTGTTTAGTGCCTTGCCCCTTTAAAAGCCTGTGAAGCAAAGTGGAAAGTACTGATAAGAACAGACTGAGGGACTGTGGGTAGGATAGGTCTTATATGAATTGTAAATGGACTGTGGAATGATTAAGTAATATGGTTGAATTGGGAAGTGTAGTCAGTACTCATGGCTTTTAGTTTCACTACAGTCTTCCATTTTTGGCTGATATACAGCTGCATTTGGCTGTCCAGTGATTGACTTCCGAGTAAAGGGTATTAAGCCTAAATGTTTGAGGTTGAGTACAAACTTTACTTTACAGTAGTTGACTGAGGGTTCCTAAATCAAATGAAGATTCCTATATCAAATGTGAACTTGCCTACCAATCTGTCCCAGGTCTTATCCAAAGTCACTTGTCCCTTCCTGTTAGAAGAAAAGTGGTTGTCTTTTCCCAATGTCCCAGCAATGAGACTTATTGGAAGGAGCAAAGCTCATTGATATAAGGTGAAAATCCTTGGAATGAGGAAACTATGACTTGTTAATGCTTTTCCTTTGTATGGATGGCATTAACCTGCCCAGACCTCAAGAAAGTAACAATGATTAAAAAAAAATAAAAGTCCTGTTTGAAATTCATAGAATGTGGGTAGAGGAGTGCTGCATGGATCTGGTAATTTGTTTATTTAAAATGGCACTGCAGGCAAGAATTTCAGCCATCCCACCAGAGTAAATTGTACTAAAGTGTGCTACAAGTGTTGTTAAGGCCCCAGACATAAGCCTCTTCCCAGCAGGATAGCTTACACAAGCTTTCTGGAAAAATGCCTGTATTCAACAACAAATCTAAATTCACATTGAGTAGTAAACCTTGGTATAGTCTGAAAAGAAGAACAAACAAAGCCCATACTGTAAATATACCCCATAAAGATACAGGAGCTCGCATTAATCAAGTAAGCTAGGACAATAAGTGACCTTTTCTAATAAGAAATGAGGCAACTAAAGCAGCCATTAAATTTTGCAGCAGCCCTATTTAATGTCTGTGACATTCATCATCACACGACGTAAATGTCCTCAGCCTGTCGACATTTGCCAATCATCCTTCACTAAGAGGGAAATTGGTCTCAAGCTTTTAGAGCACAGCTTCCCAAATTCTGGCAATGCCAAGGCCATTCTAACTCCTTTTCAACCCTAAAATGACAGAGAGCAGCTGTTTAGCCAGCAAGGTTAACAAACCTTGGAAAAGCATTAGTGCTACTATGGTTTTAGCACTTTTCAAAACACAAAAGTTGAAAATGACTGTCTGACACAGGCCTGCTACTTTTGCAGGAGTCAAATGTACAAAGTCACTGTTAAGATATCTAGGCTTTGTCTTTCAATAAAAATGCTTATGCTTGCAATTCTAACACATGAAGAGTTTTCAAGAAATGAAAGTTGATATATACTGAGATGTAGCCACTGCTTTAAGCTTTGCGGTTTAGTTTCAAACTCGGCACAGAGATGGTAATTAGAAATGCTAGAAATAAAGATACCATAATTCAGTGTCCAGGGAATACATTCTCTTATTGAGCTCATGAACTCTCACTGTGACTTTGAAAACTTAGACATCTACTCTGCCAAGACTGTCTTCCACTGGCTTTTTTTTCTTTTTTTTTTTTTGTTTTTTTTTTGTTGTTGTTTTCTTTGTTTTTGTTTGTTTGTTTGTTTGTTTGTTTGTTTTTTGCTACCCTTAAAGGATTTTCAGGGTTTGAATTGAGCCTCAGGCCTTCTCAGCTTCATAGGAAAATGATTTTGAACCAGCAGTTAGGATCCTGCAGATCAGGTAGGAGCCTGGAAACCATCCATGGGCTTTCTTTTTTTCTTTTTTGCCTTGTTGATTTGCCCAGTTCTTAAATGATATCCCCTTCTTCTGGCTAAGAAGTCATCACTGACATCAGTGCTCTCCACAGCCCCAGCCACATCCTGTTTCACATCAGCACTGAGGAGCTGGTGCCAGACCAAGTTTTGCTTCACTGACTGCCAGGGAAGTTTTATTCTGGTCTATGTGCAGAGACAGAGAATCCTTTGCCACTGATAGATGATCTGCTTAGGGCTAACAGCAGGTAAGCCCCTGCTGTTCTAGCAAGTTCTAGTCCTGTTTTTAGCTTACTTGGCATTTGATGCAGCTGACTTGCCTGAGAAATTTGGGAGAGTAGGGAGATCTCATCCCTTTTAAAATACCTTTTTTCTATTCCTCTCAGAAAAGTCTGAGACTGTTTGTTAGGGACTTCCTCTACCTCCTTCCCCAACAGCTCTCACTTGGAAAACATCTCTTGAATACCACTTTTCCTAGTTTTGGTGAGCTTACAGGTAATACTGTGTCACAGAAGATAACGTCCGTTTATAGTGCCTTAAATGTCAAACATGAATGATATCCTAATTCACTGAAAAATGGGATTTGAGCTGAAAAGGACCTGGCTCAAGGCAAAGAAATGAGAGTTGTAACTTCTTAAGGGGACATCACTTTGATGAGAGGAAAGAGCTACATGAAAAGCCTTACAGGAGGACTGCTGCCATCCCTTGTTTAGGTTATAGCACTGGATTCAGCTACTCAGGCTTTCCTCCACTCTTGAGTGCTTATGACCAACTCTGAAAGGAATGCCTGTGGATGGCAAGGAAATCCAGCTTTGGAGGGGAACCAACTCTCTGTAATTCAAGTTTTGGGTTTTTATGATATGGATGATTGCAATCCTTTCTCCTTGGATGTACCAAAACAATCTCTGAAAGCTTAGCTG
Organism: Agelaius tricolor; assembly: GCF_023055355.1. Lineage (NCBI taxonomy): Eukaryota > Metazoa > Chordata > Aves > Passeriformes > Icteridae > Agelaius > Agelaius tricolor. Next base: position 50,539,665 of record NW_027269262.1, on the reverse strand, counting down.
GTCTATGATGCAGCTGCACCTCTTCTAAAACAGACTGCTAAGACATCTATCAGCCCAGTTCCCCTTTGCTTGTCTTGGAACTATATGCAGTTTTGCTTGTACTGAAAGTGTTTTGCTTCAGTTTTAAATCCTTGAAAAGAAAGGTCCTGGTTGTGTCAGTGTCCACCTGTTTGCCTGTGGGTTGTGGTGGCAGTGACTATCTACCAGACTGGATTCACTGGTTTTCAGTGTCTGTGGGCAAAACTGAGTTTGTCTTTAAAGGCTGAAGTTCACCCTGGGAATGCTGCAGGCAAGATGCAACACCCATCTCTTTATGTCAGTTTCTTTAACAGATTGACAACATGTAAGCCAATGGTTATAAACCAAAATTTCCACTTATTTCATATCATGTAAAGGCAGTAGGAAATAACAAGAAGGATTCAATGAGCTTCTAAATTTAGGGCAAGAGTAGACAGTTTGTGTGTTAGGCTTGAGCAGCTCAAATGCAGCCTGTTTGCCTTGTCTTGTGCCAAGCAACAAGCTGTTTTTGTCCAGGAGCTGCTGGAAAATTCAGACTTCCAGTTATGAAGGAGGCAAATCACTAATGATCACCAGGTCACCTGCATCATCCCAGCCCTTCCCATCCTGGGGAGATATGAAATGGATTCTGGGAAGCCTGCACTTCAGGACTTCAGGAAACAACATGATTTTCATACCTGGGAACCACTGATGGTGCTTCCCTACCCTACTGCTTCTCAGTGCCTTTAGAAAGACTGCATGGAGATGGCAAGAACCTGCCAACTCAGGGTATGTCTATAGAACCAGGATCCTCTGTCAACTGGAGAGGTTAACAGAGACTTTGTATCAGCTCTACGTAATGTTTAATAATATTTCCAATAGTGGTAATCACAATTAATTTAAATGAATATGTGCAAATACTGACTACAGCCTGAAAAATTGGTAATTAACTGGCTGAAATGTTTGCTTTTTTTGCAAATCCAAAGAATTAGATTCAGATAACCTTTTTTTTTTTCTTATATTTTTTTCCCTATTATAGCGTGCTTGCATTTTCCTCTGTGGTTCGGAAATCCCAGCTGCACATCCTCTGTTCCTGCTCCCCATGGGCAGGGATTTCAGTGAGGAAAAGATGACATATGATCATCACTGTAGTTCCAATAAGAAGTTGGTTGTGTAAAGGAAAGCTGCTGCCTGGCTCTAGCTATGAAGCTTCATTACAAGACTTCTGAATAAAAGTATCTGAGTTCTGTATGACCTTTTTTATACCAGAATCCCACTTGCTGGCAGAACATGCATCATAAGGACTTTTTTGTTAAAAGGTAGGGAAACATTTTCCAGACAGTTAACATTTTCCAGACCTCTGCTGTTTTGGGTGAAGAGTGACAAATAGCACTACACATCAAAAGACTATTTTCATTTCAGTTCTCATTCTTTCTGGCTTTTTTTTTCCCTCTCTTTCTCTCTGTTCAAAATAGAGAAAAAAAAAAGCATCAGTGGCCAAAACATGGGACAACAGAGAAAGAAAAGCTATCAAACAAAGCCTTTATAAGGAGAGAGTTGCAGAGACTGGCTATAACTGTGGTAGAGAAAATACCATTCCTTATGAAAGGTTCAGTCACTGTATCCATGCGTTCCTCACTATATCAGCCACAATCCCTGCCTGTCTTCAAGCACTGAGTGATCTAAAGTTGTCAAAAGCTCAGATCTTGAACTTCACACAGAAAGCAAGTCCTAAGTCCGCATGCAGGGTCTGTCAGTGTTGTTTTTCACTATGAACATTGTTTTCAGCTTCCACCTAATTAGTCCATAGAGGGATACTATTTCTATGCACAGAATTTTCTTATTTTGTAAAAAAATAGTGAGACTTCCCTGCATGTGAGTAATGGTAATTTTTTTCTTCTAGTTGCCCCCAAAGGCACCTTTCTTTTAAATATTAATCTGCAGTGGTGTTGTTCAGATCTTTATGAGATGGGTTGCTAAATTTGAAATCAAGATATTTAGTATAAGACTGGATAGCAGAAAACTTCTTTGATTTGCTCCTTTTGTTTTCTTTTATTTTCAAAACATATTTTAAACATGTTAATTTAGCACAGTTTCTTCTTAGCCCTTGGAGAAGCTCAGCTTAGCCATCAATTTCGTTGTAGAGAGACCATTTTTCTTCTGACAAGCTTGTGAGCATCCTAACCTATAATTCACCCAAATTTGTGAGACATTAATTCTCTCTGGCAGCTCAATCCATTAAAGACAGTAAAGAATTTGGACCAATTAATACATTCTTTTGACAGATGCAGTAATGAAATTGCTACTTCCATTCTATTTGCCTTTTGACGTACGAGCCCAGATCAATCCCAAGAAGTTATGAGGGACCATTTTTATGTCTGGTCTCCAGCAGTGACTCTCTATTCTCTGTGCATTCTTGAATTATGTCCCTGAGATTATTTACATAATATATATCACACTAGCATATTAAAGCTTCCAGAATTGTTCCCAATCTCTGGATGTAAAAATCTGCCATTTCACTCTTCTTGCATATGGAAATAGTACTAGCCTCAAGGCAGGGAGAGGTACAAAGTAGAACTGTCTTCCTGCTCTTGGTGGCAATCAGAGTGTAGTTCTGTGTAGTTCCTGGGGTGCAAGATTGTTACAGGGAAAGTCTACCTGTAGCTGAGTAACCCAGGAATTCCCCTCATACACAGGTGTGGTATTTGCTGGGTCCCCAGGACAAAGGAGGAATTGAGAATCTGACTCCATGTTCTTTGAAGGCTAATTTATTATTTTATGATATTGTATTACACCATAGAATGCTATATTAAAACTATACTAAAGAATAGAGAAAGGATACAGACAGAAGGCTACAAAGAATGATAATGAAAACTCGTGACTGCTTCCAGAATCCTGACACAGCTGGATGGTGATTGGTCATTAAGTCAAAACAATTCACGTGAAACCAATCAAACAACCACCTGTTGCATATAACAATCTCCAACCACATTCCAAAGCAGCAAAACACAGGAGAAGCAATCAGATAATTATTATTTTCATTTTTCTCTGAGGCTTCTCAGCTTCTCAGGAGAAATCCTGGTAAAGGGACTTTTCAGAAAATATGACAGTGACACCCAGGGGCCCATCAACTGAATTTCTCAGAATGGAGAAATAGAGGACTGCAGCAGGCAGGACATAAAATCATTTGGCATTATGGCTGGCTGCTGGACCTCCCTGCCTTCCTTCTCTGCTCCTCTGATTGCACAGACATCATTCATAGCTAGACCCAACAGCAGGACAGGCCAGATGAAGTGCTCATATTACATGCATTCTTTATAGTCAGGCAACCCATAAGAATGTTTTTAGTTCTGTATTTTTGCCTCTTTCATAATCTCTTATTTCCCTAGTTTTTTTGTGACTGAATTAAAATGGCCTTTAAACTCAAGTCATAGGGGACCAAGGGTGTTGTAGACCTTGCTAATGATTTATAAACACATACAGTTGGCTTTGCTGAGATTCCCAGCATGTTTATTTGTGTTCACCTCCTTCCCAAATCCCTGAACTTCTGCACCGCATATGCTAGAATTTGATTTTGGAAGAATTCAAGTTTCTTTCCGCTATCTTTTTTTATTAAAGATAGAAAGTATCATATACCTTTTTTTTTCCTTGTTTTTTTTTTTTTTTTTGTGAAACCCACTGAAAATTTAAGGCTAAATAGGGTGCTGGGAGAAGGGGTTCAAATGAATAAATATTCTTTCCAACTGATGCCATTGCCTGAAACGTAGCAGCCCCTTAATTTTTCTTTAAATTTAAATAGATCAGTTCATCCTGATACTGATGTGGTGACACCCTTTCCTGTATAGGAGCAGCCATCAGGGTAACTAGATGTGTGACAGCTTTTTAACTGTACAGTTACGCTGGTAGACACTCTGAAAGGGAAGTTGTCACAAAGAAGTTATTTGTGGTCTACCTCAAAGCTATGTTTTAGAAGCTCAAAGCAGGAAGAGGTAAATGCATTGGCAGTGAGTACACTGTGTGGATGACAATGCAGGGAGGTACAGACATAAGCAGCACTGAGTGATGGAACCAGAATCACATGCACAAAAGCCAAAAAACCTTGAGAATTAACTATGAAGAATGAGATGATGGATAACAGTTAGGAATGCATCAATTAATTGTTGCAGCAACATCTAAGCTCAAAGTCTTAACAATTAGAAATAAGCAATCAGGATCTGCCACAGGGAGTGAAGCAAATATTTGGACACATTATTTCTGGCAGAGATAATAAAAACCATGATGTTGTTGCACAAAACACTGGCACAGTTCAGCAGAAAGGCTGTACACAGTAGTGGTTTCCTACATGAAGTGTGAAAAGAGACACGTTCAGAAAAGAGCTATGAGCATGACCTAACATCTAGATCATATTTCACAAGATCCTGTTTTGCTAGAGGACCACATCAGATATAGACAAGCTGAGAAGGGAGGTCACTATTTATGCACCACAGAAGTAAACTCTAAGAAAGAAAAGTTATTTAAGGTAGCAAAGAACTTTGGCACAGTTTCCAGGGAAATAATTCAGAACAGAAATTAGAATTAACTGACTTCTGGTAAGAGAAATGAGGTCTGATATGATCTTCTGTTAAGAATAGTGACTAGGGGAGGGGAAAAAAAAGGCTGCAGAACTGTTCTGAAAATAGTTTTTACTAGTTTTAAGAAAAAAATATGATCATATTTTCCAGGATAGCAGAGTATTAGACTTAAAAAACTACATCTGTTCAAACACATTTTCTGTACCCGTAGAAGTTCCTTACACTCATACAAGTTATTTTGGTCCTTGACTACAATCAGCGGACTCATTTACATCTGCACTCATACTAAGTGCAAAGTGTAATTGTACTTGAAATTAAGATACAGATGTTTTACACACAGTAATCAGTATTTTGCAGAGCTAACCCTCGGGAATTGTTACAGATGGTTTAAAGATTTGTTTTCAGGAGCAGAAGGTTCCTAGCTCTTTCTCTTTTTTGAGAGCAGACAATATTTACTGAAAAGAACAAGTGAAAAAATTCCACATCTATGGGTACACACACTCTATATTTGCTTTTAGATTTCAGACTCATTCAGACTTTTACTTTAGATTTGGAGGATTCATTCTGCATGGAAACCAAGCTAGTTTTAAATTTTAAAGTAAGATTTTAAAATTCTAATTTATTCATCCTGTTTTGTATTTTTCTCAAAGCATAACTGAAATGGCATTCTGAACAAGACTCCATAATGCTGCTCTTTGCCTATTGAAAAGACATTCCTCATGTTTTGTACATTGGCTCAGAAAGCCTAATACTGAATGCATTTCACTGTGGGGATGTACATTATAAAATGGTCTTAGCTTCATCTTCTGAATAATTCTGCTCAGAAACAGCATTAATGAACTGTCTGCCATCTTTATCACTCATTGTTAATCTGTCTCCCACTCAGTTCTCTACCTGTCTGGCATTTCATTTCCATAGACGTATTTTCCTCTCTGTAATACTGCTTGCACAACTTTATATGCGTTGTGTACTTCAGATAACAAGACACCTACACTTTCCTCTTGAAAGAGCATTTTAATAGATTACAGAAAATCTTTCAAAGTTACAGAGTCCTAAAAGCATCTTTTAATGAATCAAGGGCCATGTTTCACTATCTACTGGACTTTTGGACACATCTAGATTTTTACATTTTACATTCAACAGAAACATCTGAGTGTGTTAGCAGTGCAATATTCATCAGTAAGAAATCCCAAATATGTCCTGGATTTAGACAATGGCCTGGGAGGGACGAACCTTAGAGACAGCAGAAAAAATCCTTTCAGTGTGTTTATTCACTGGCTGTTTTATTGCAGTTCAATGCATGAATTTGAACAGGGAATGAAAATTTAAAATACCTTGGTCATATTCATGCTGAAAATGCCATTTTCTTTCCTTTAGTGTGTCTTTATTTAGTACCAATATAAACCTTGTAAAGAGAGTCTTTCTACAATTGCAAATTATCTCTGCAATGTAAATAACAGTGAAAATAAGCTTTGGTATGTGTTGATGAGCAGAGTGCAAATATGACTTCTAGCCTGTGTGTATTTTTGAAAAACTCGGGTATCAAGAAACACTATTAATATCTTTTAGGAGGCTGTGTGATGAACATAAATAGGAAACAGAGTTTTCTATCACTGAACCTTAAAAACTTCAGCTAGTATCTAGAGGGTGAGTGAGGCAGTAGATTAGCCATGGTTTTGGTACTGGGTTTTTGTTGTAGATCACTGTCTGAAGAGAGAGCATTGCCATCTTTCTCACTGAACACTGGTATTCCATACAGATAAGCCTTGCCACATTGCACCCACAGTGGCTTTGTAAACTGAGGGAAACTCTTCAGTGAATTTCACAGAACCACAGAATATTCTAAGTTGGTAGGAACTCACAAGGATCATTAAGTCCAGCTCTTAAGTGAATGGCCCATAAGGGGCCCTGGCCTTATTAACACCATCCTCTAACCAACCGAACTAATCTCAGTGGCATATTTGAGAACATATCACAAAGATGGGATCTTCAGAATGAATTTGAACTGGTATGGGATTGAATTCTGGGTTGCAGGAGAAAGGAGACAAACTATTTTGGGGCAAAATACTTGAGAATAAATTGGCCTCTGAAGAAGAAGGCACTTTGTGGGAAGATGTGAGCAGCAACATGGCCCTGGTGTGATCCAGCCCAGAGCTCTCACCAGACTTGGAAAGGAGTGAACTGATTGACCAAGCAGTCTGGTAGTTTTGTGAAGTGTGTGGTGGCCTCTACTGGTATATTGAAATGTTACATGGATATTTATGCTGTCTCAGAATTCTGAAGAACTCTGGATAAACACAAGAGATGTTCAATATGCACCAACCAGCCAGTTTGGGATCCTGTCTTGGTTGTTATTTCTGCTGTTAATGTAAATGAATTCATCTATCAGATTATGTCTTTTAGTCCAAGGGGTTTCCTCTCCTCAACTTGATATGGAGCTTGCTAAATGGATACATTCTCTCTTGTTGGTGAGAAAGGCAGTAGTCTCCTTCAATTTTTGTTGATCACATCTGATATGGCCATGCTTAGCAGAGGATGCCAGAATTTGTCCTGTTGTATTTTTATGTCTTTCGATGGATCATGAAGATAATGCAATGAAAAATTATTTCAGACTGTTCTATGAATAATTCTTTCATTGCAAAGACTTTATGCCCAGTTGTATGAATTAATTCTGTACCTCTTACCTGTGCACCCCTTGTAAGATCATTTAATATTAAGGTAGTTCTTACATGGTCTATCATAATTTATTATCAATGAAGTAATAGTTAATGGGCATTTAAGAGGAGGTTACTGCTTGTGCTCAAACTCTGCTAACATTATTTGCTCCTTCATTGTTAATCAATTTGCTACATCTTCACAGAGATACCACTGTAATGCAGTAGAAGTTCAGTCATAATTGTAATTAAATAGCCACATTTAATTTCAATTAAATAATGAAAGCTTAAATAAGCTGTTGATTTTTTTCTTCTCTGATAGAACTAACTTGCCATGAAGAAGCATCTTTTCATTTCCTTTCAGAAGAGCCAAAGCTTCTCTAGAAATAGTATTACCAAAGGGCTTGCAAAATGAATGAATGCTGGGACATGAGACAGGGAAACAGAACTGGAGCTTGTTAACTCCAGGATGTACTCTTGCAGAACTGGTTGAAGTAAGGGAGTTTTCTAAGACATTTCCTTCAGTCTTTCAAGTGCCCAGATTTCAGAATTCACACTCTGTTAGCACTAATCACTGGGGTGATAGGAAGGATGTAGAGACCTAAGTTTCAGTTTTCTCTTATGTAAAACAAAAGAAGGAACTAATAACATACAGTTCTTTGTAAAACATTTTGATATTTATGAATAGCATTCCAACATAATTTCAATCATTTTTTACATTAAAATGGACCCATATTTAACCATCTACTTTTGGATTTATAAGTGTCTCTTCTTACTGCTCTTCTGTTTGTGTGTTATCAGTGCTTTCACTTTCTACCACATGTGTTTATTGACTTGCCTGCATGCTGTATTCATGCTGCTTTGAAGCTCCCTTCTCTACAGAAATAATGGAGCCTCAATTCAAACATTAACTTTTCAGAGTTTTGAGAGGAAGGAGAAGCACAAAGGAAGATTTGACTTGTTTTAACACTGAAAGCTTAACAGGAAGCCTCAGCCATTTATTCACAGGAACTGCCTGGCTATATGGGATCTCCGATTTAACTTCTGCAGGCCATTGTTTGAATTCCATTAATGGATTTGATAATAGAATCATTAAGGTTGGAAAGACCTCCAAGATTGTGTCCAACCTTTGACCAAGCACCATCATGTCAACTAAACCATTGCACCAAGTGTCAGATCCAGCTGTTTCTGGAACACCTCCTGGTTTGGTGATTCCACCACCTCCCTGTTTCCAATGTTGCACAATGCTTTCCATGAAGAAATTCCTCCTGATGTCTAATCCAAACCTCCCTGGTGCAGCTTGAGGCTATGTCCTGTTACTTGTTGCTTGGAAGAAGAGGCCAACCCCCACCTGGCTGCATCCATCTTCCAGGCAGTTGTAGAGAGCAAGAAGATCTCCCCTGAGCCTCTTTTTCTCCAGGCTAAACAGCCCCAGCTCCCTCAGGCACTCCTCACAGGACTTGTGCTCCAGACCCTTCCCCAGATCTGCTGCTCTTCCCTGGACACACTCCAGCACCTCAATGTCTTTCTTGAAGAGAGGGGCCCAGAACTGGACTCAATGTCAGGGTTGGCTACAATATGAGATGAAGAAGGAGAAAGGCCACCCTCCTTCTCAATCACTGTTGGAACTCTGCCCTCTCTTAAGCTACTAGGACACTTAGGTGAGCTCTTGAATAACCTGGGGTCCTCTTTGGTATCCTTGTCTAGATGTTGCTTAGCACTCTGGTGACCTGAATGCTGGCTTTACAAGCTATTGGATCTTTCTGTGTTAATATTTCTTTTCCTAGGGCCTATTCCTCGTTTTGCTCCATTTCACCTAATGCTATCCTAGGAAATCAGGATTCATATTAGCTTTGCTGAGAGAAGAAGGTAGAAGAAAATGAGCCCAGGTGTCTGTCAAGTATGAGACATTCTGTGATTCTGTGTCTCAAGATGATTATTTGAATTCACTAGTCAACAGCTTAAAAAAGATAAAATCAGTGTTCACCAAGGGTTGGTTGTCCTTTCCTTCCTGTCAGGACAGGAGAAGGATGTGCAGCTGGAAATGCCTTGTTACCATACAGGAGCTGGAAGGGTGGATATGCTTATGTAAGCTTTCATAAGCAGATATGTTCCTTAATTTATTTCTTAACTGGCAAGGTCAAAATACCTCCTGAAAAATTAAACACACTCCCTGCTGTGAGAGCTGATAATCATCTCCAATCACACCAACATTAGTGAATATGTCCCCATTTCTTTGGTGTGGCTGTCAATCTCTGCTCCAATTCCAGAGCCAAATGTAAGTTTGTGTTGACAGCCTACTCTTCTGTAACTTTCTCCCCAGAATAGAGGTCTTGTTGCTGTTTAATGAAGACATCTTTATTAAAGATGCAGTCTCAAAAATTCTACCTAACAATTAATAAGGCTGTTTGCAAGCAAAGCACTGATAGGGATGAGTTGCATGACTGGAGTTCTGTAGCAGGAGTACTTGATCCTTGCCTCCAATCTTCCTACTCCCCTTCTTTTCTTTCTGCCATCTGCAAGGCTTATCTAGCTCTGCTGTGAGCCAGTGCATCTAGATAAAGACAACAAGATAGAGCAGTGAGTGGATTTTTGCCATTCTGGTGGGCTGAATTGACTCTGCAGAGGATGGACCAGTCACCGTGGTCAGTGCAAGGGAAGCAGACTCACCAACTCTGATGGAAGAGCTAGAAGGCAACAGTTTGGTTCAGCCAGCTGGAGGAATTTCACCCAAGCAGTTTCTACTTTTTTGGCTGTGGTTTTGGCAAATTTCATTACAGGCTTTGGAAAGTCCAGGGATTGGAGGTATCTTATATAACATAAATTATTTTGCTATTTGTTTTTATTTTTTTCCCAATCTACATACTGTGTCATTCCTAAGGGTGGTGAAGGTTTCTGCTGGAACCTGCCTTATGTTCTAGCAATCAAACATGTCTATTATTTCATGCAAGAAAAGCCCAGTAACCCTACAGAGCTAAATTTCTCCCTCCCTATTTTTACATTCCTACATTGCTCCTTCTCAAGAGGATGTCATACAAAACAATGTTTAGCTCGATTTCCTCTGAACAAAATGAAACCCTACCTGTCACAGAAGAATAACTCAGTGCAAAACTGAATATAATGAGTATGGTCTGATGAGCAGAAGTCTCTCAATCACAACATGCTCCCCACAGGACAGCATATTAACAATACTGCACTGTGAATTGTCTTGAGAAAAGGCTTCTGGCCAAAACATTGACATTCACAAGCAGCTGCTGCACTCAGAGAATGTAGGTTTTAATTATCTTGGGTAAAACAATCAATTTGGAGTGCAAGGCAAGTTAGACTCCTGAATATTACTGATCACCTGGAAAATCACAATGAATGGATGCTTTTCTTCTCAATCTACCTTTCAGCCTGCAGCTCATTCCCTGGGCTGTAATAAATGCATTAGGTTTTGCTTAGCAAAGCAGCACCACTGAAAAAAATTCATGAAATGAAACTTGAAAGAAAGTGAATTATTTAAATGAAAAGAGGTATGATGTTGCTAGTTACCTGCTCCTCACTCATTTCCTGGGGATTTAATATGCTTGCATGTGATTCCAAATCAAATAAAACAATCTACTGATTGCTTCATACAGACAATAACTGAACAACCAGAGTTATTTCTTCTTGTTTCCCACATTTCTTTATTTTTCTTCAGGTCATGCCAACACGATGGCTTAGATAGCTGGGATTAATATGTACACACACAAATATGTGCATACCTTGCCATTTCCTCTATTCTCTTCTTCCAGGAGCTGTGAGCGCCTGTCTTGGGGCTCCTGGTATTGCAGGCCAGGCCCAGTCCTTGCTCCCAGTAAATGCAGGCCGATGCTGGCAGAGTGACACCGGGTGGCAGCAGCGGGTTTCCAGCCAGTGAGTTGAGCTGAAGCGAGGCCCTTGTCACAAGTAATGAAGACGTAGAAATTAATTTTGTTTTGATTTCTGAACTGAGTGCTTGGCATGTTATCCAACTCCAGATTTCTTCAGTTTGTCATTTGTTCATGCCTCACAGTCCTAGATCCCTTCTTTTTTGCTTAAGCTAACATTGTAATTGCTGCATGAATGACAGATACATTGGGGTTTGTGATACTGGAGGATGTGTGGTGCACGTGTCATCTGATGAGAATTTGGGATTGTAGCCAGCTGGAGGAAAATCGGACAGCTATTTGTCTTTAGGGTATATACCATGTTTGTCCTGATCTTAACATGTCAAGAGTTGTGACAAGCACAATAGAAGAAACCCTTTCAGAAACATATTTTGCAATTACTGCAAACTTTGCTGGGCAGATGACAGACCTGGTGAGCAAACTGCCTGCTAACCATTATCTTCTCACAGGGGGTTTTCATCACTTGGCAAGTCCCCTCTGAGTGGGCATCTCCTGGAACTTGGGAGCAGAGCTCTGGGCAAAAGACAATTTGTTGGGCTGTTTTCTTCTTTCTAGGGAAGTTTAAGATGAGGTCAGACTCCAAAGCCAGCAGTCTATTTCTTTGTCTGACCTACATGTTGCCTGTTATACTAATGGTTCCCAGATGCATTTGCTTTTTAGCAATTTAGAGACTAAAATATACTTCTTGCAGGGAGATAAGTGGAGGATGTAGAGGTCTGAAAGCCCACACCTCAGAATACATCTTGACAGCCACCATAGCCATTAGTGAGGCACCCTCACTGCAAACTTGAGACACAAACAGGCTCAATTTTGTTTCTTAATATCAGTGGTACAGTAGCATGACTCAAGATACTATTTTGGGTGAGGTTTTTTTTCTCCCCAAGAGCAGGCAAAGATTTTCCAAGTGTCTCATGCTCAGATTTCTCTATTTGATTTAGCTGAGGAAGCTCAAAGGAGTAGCATGTTATGTCTTGCTTGCTTTCACTGCTGATTAATGCACAAAAACCATGAGTCCCAGCTGAAAGCAGTTACGACAACAACCTCTGCAAAACCCAAATGTTTTCATTTTAGCAGACTATTGTTCATGCTGTAAATTCTTCTTTAAAATACAGGGCTTTTCATGCGGTCATACCATAGTTCAAAAGCCAATTAAGCCTTTTTTTAAAGACTGGTAATGTGTCTGTCTGCAGTGAAAATCTGTGTTCAACAGCTAATGCCTTGAAAGTAATCCATTGCCTTCCAAAAATTCTTTACTCTTCTATTTTCTCTCAACAGTAATCAGAACATAATCTGGGGCAGCTCAGTTCATGGCAGTATTGATAATCCTGCATCTTAAATGTCTTGATGGTACACACAATTAGGTAAAATATGCATAATATTGGCAAACATAGTGATACAGTGACAATGGTCAAAAGTATGAACAACTAATTTTCTGCAATGGCTGTTGGGACTTGATGATTTAATATGAAGATGAACCCCATTGTTTGGTTTTTCAAATATTGAGAAGCGAGTGTGTTTAGAAGACCAAACTGGACATGAATAAATTGAATTTAGTTTTTTTTTACCAGCAGCAACATCAAAAATACATGCACTGTGAAAGCTGGATGCAGCCGCATGTGGGAAAACTGTTCCTACACACCATGTCAAAGTAAAATCTGAGGATGGATTTCCATTCCTAAAAGAATAGAAATATATACTGTGTAAAATATAATAGTATACATGGCATATATGTCAGTTAGAAATAGGCCAGCTAGAAATGAGAGACAAGACTTTGAAAAAATTGCAAACATTGCAAAACATATATTGGAGTGTGATAAAGCAGGGCAGAAGGGGGTCAGAAATATCTTCTCTCTCCCATGTTGCTTTCTGCCCCGTTTGCCACCCTTGGTAGCAGGTACCCACTGTTCCTCTGTGCCACCTCCCTGCCACACCGTGTTACCTGCTTCAGGTATCACACAAATCCTCCCACCAGTGCTCTGGGATGTTCACAGAAACATCCTCCAGTGCTCTAGACTGGTACCTGAGACATTTTGCTGGCAGTTCAACCAGCCTCAGCCATCTCTCCTAGAATCATCTTTCTTAATATTTCTCTGTATTTCTTTACCTGTGTTTTGCCTATTCTACATTGTCCCTACTGTGCTTCCCTGACCATCCCTACACACGGTGATGTCTCCCCTGTGGTGTGAGTTACTCAGAAGCTGCAGATCCCTGAACCACTGGTGCCAGGAAGAATGCTGTCATGAGAGGTGGGAGAGGGATCAAAGCCTCACTGGTGACTGAAGAGAGGAGATACGAAAGGACATCTTGAAGGATAGGAAGAGAAGGTCTGTAGCAAGCCAAGCTTTAACCAATAGAAACTACCTCATAATCTGCTCTAAATCTCCATCTTCCCACAACACCCTGAAGCACTTCACGCAGTCATAACTGCTGACTGTTCTCAGCACTGGGGAAGCCACATTGATCATCTGTAATGCATGTTTACATGAAAGTTATTTACACAAATGCAGAATACAGCAGCTCATTAAATAATTTTTCATGACATGTCACTTATGGAGCAGAAGTAAATTTGGCTGCTACATAGCAGTTTCTACTGAAGTGGCTAGAATGTAATGCATTGACATTAAGCAGAAACAATCAGCTTGAGAAATTTTGTATTGAATGCATTTTGAAGAGTAATTAAGCTTCCTAGAGTAAGCAATGCTTGTTAAATTGTGTGTTAGTACTCGTTACTTAAAGTAGATAACACTACATTGTTTTAAACAGCCTGTCTTATCTTCCCTAAAGAATAAGATTATCTCCTCTGTCTTGTTCTTCTTGGTCTTTCATGAAATACACTCTGTGTGTGTGTGTGTGTGTCCCTCAATCTGTTTTTCATGTGGCCTCCTATAGTAAAGCTCAGCTGCCAGAGCAGCGGCAGGCCAGCGAGAGATAATGATATTTTCCCCTTTCTCAGGGCCTGCTCTGCCACTCTTGCTCACACGTTAGTTTCTCTTATTATTGGGAATTATGGAACTGCTCAAGGAGTAGGAGAAGTGGAGGCACTGAGACATGAGTAGGATGGTGCCCTAAAAGTGAGAGGGCAAAGACCTTGTTGTGGTTTAACACTGGCCCAACACCAGGTACCCGTGAGAGTTGTTTGTTCACCCTCCCCTGCCACGGCTGGGTAGGGGAGAGGAAAAACTTAAAGGCTTCGTGAGTGAGATAAGGACTGGGAGAAAACACTTCAAGAGCAAAACATGTTCAACTTAAAGTTGCAAAGTGAATTTATTACTAACAGAATCAGAGGAAGAGAATGAGAAGTAAAATAAGCCCTTAAAACACCTGATTTCCTCCCAGCCTCTCCCTCCTTCCCACCAACAGAGCAGGGAGACGGGCAGGGGGGTTTGGTCAGTTCATCACTGGGATTTTCTTCCACTGCTCTGGTAGAGGAGTCCTTCCCCTGTGAGGCCGTGGGGTCGCTCCTATGGCAGACAGTTCTCCATTAACTTCTCCAGTGTGGGTCCACTCTCATGAGCAGCAGCCATACTGCACCTGCTGCAATATGAACTCCTCCCATGGGCAGACAATCCTCCCAAAACTGCTGTGGCTTGGCTCTCTTCCCACAGGGTGCAGTCCTCCAAGGACAGGCTGCTCCAGCCTGGGAGCAGGGGCCTTCTCTCCACCAGGTCTCCCACTGGATCACAGCCTCCCCCAGGGATCCACCTGCTCTAGCATGGACACCTCCCCCACGGGCTCTGGGTGGATCTCTGTATTCCCCATGGATCCCCATGGGCTGTGGATGGATGTCTGCATCCCCGTGGATCCCCATGGGCTGAGGATGGGTCTCTGCATCCCCCATGGATCCCCATGGGCTGTGGATGGATCTCTGTATTCCCCATGGATACCCAGGGGCTGTGGGTGGATCTCTGCATCCACTGCAGATCCCCATGGGCTCTGGGTGGATCTCTGCATCCCCCGTGGACCCTCACAGGCTGTGGGAGGATCTCTGCATCCCTGTGGATCCCCAAGGGCTGAGGGTGGGTCTTTGCATCCCCCATTGCCCCATGGGCTGTGGGTGCATCTCTGTATCCCCCATGGATCCCCAAGGGCTGTAGGGGCACAGCTGCCTCACCATAGCCGCACCACAGCCTGCAGAGGAATCTCAGCTCTGGTGCCTGGAGCACCTCCTTCCCCTCCTCCACTGCCTTTGGTGTCTCCATGTTATTTCCTTCACATATTCTGACCTCCTCCTCTTCTCTGACTAGAAGAAAAATTCTGTGACCTTGTTTTGATTTCATCTTAAATATGTCATCACAGAGGTGTTACCACCACCTCTAATTGGCCCAGCTTTGGCCAGCAGCATGTCCACCCATCTTCAGTGCCATCAGGGGCTGGCTCTGCTGGACATGCTGGAAGCTTCTCACAAGAGCCATCTTTGTGGCCACCCCTGCTAACAAAACCAGGCCATGCAAAAACAATACAGGTCTGCATATTTAACATGAATTACCTGGTTAGTCAGGGCAAAGAGAACAAAGCCTAAGCAACTTGATGAGCAGGAATTTGCTGCAGGAATTTTTCTCTGTATCTCATGACTTGTTTATCTAACTTCAATGCCCATATTTATTCTTATGATCCAGGACCAGAAAGTGTATAAGCACTAAATAAACAAAGTTTACTGCTTCTCCTGTAAAACATTTACTGCTTTATTATAAGGCTCTGTTAATGTGATTAGAATTTTCTCCACAACTAGAGTTTACATTATGGGGCACCTTAAAGCATAAATGACACTGTTCTTGATACCATGCAAATATGTACTACTTGAACGTGCATTATTTGTAAGCCCCGAAGGAGCAATTGAGCCAAGTGAGCTAATTCTTCTGAGCAGGATTAGTATATCCCATGAGAAGCCATGTCACATTACAACTGATCTCTTACTTTTTTATAAAAATGCAGTTGCTGTGGTTTCTAGGTACCGTATATGATCCATTTTCTTACATTTCAGCTCTGGATGGCAGTCACCAGGGAGAATTTTTAATCTCATGACTTTTATTGAAACACAAGAGCAGAAGCATAAACCGCATTATTGCTGAAGGAAGTTGGTCTGAGAAGCTGTATTCCCATATGCATATGAGTAAGTGAATTACAAGTTAATCCACGTGCAAAAGAGTTTTAGTGATCTCAGTCTGCCTTCTGCAATTTCAGCTCTCTTTGGAAAAGTGAACCAAACATCACTAAAAACACATATTTTTCCACTGTCAAATATTTCTCATTCCTAGACACTGTCCCTTGGCACCTCAGTAACTTTGTCATTCTTTGAGTGGATTACTGGTCACTTAGGCAACCGGCACAAATTCCAGTGTCTGAACAGATTTGCCCTGAAAACCTGCCAGCCAGTCAGTGAACAAGTGACTTCTTCATGACTGGTGGAAGGAATGTCACATGATCTCCTTTATTTACATCTTGACAGAAGCTGCTAAAGCAAGGAAGATCTGAAAAGTAATCCAAGATTATTAACAGCTTAAGGCAGACACTGTGTGCAGCAGTTCTCAATTTGAGTATTTATAATCATGCTAAGCTTTTCTGAAGTGTAAGAGTGACTGGGGGTCAAACTGACATCCTTTTTTGGAAATTTTGGAAATTTTCATGTTTTCCCCACAAGTCATGTGCAATGTTTGATTATTCTAGAAACTGCTTGAAATGTTTGATTGTTCTAGGAACTACTAATAATACAGCATATCCCATCTTTTTGCACTCTTGTAAAATCACTGATACTTTGTAAAGTCACTCATGTCGGCATGCTCACAATATGACATAGAGATTTCTCTGCAGGATCCCCCTTTTCAAAAGAAAAGCTAAATTCTTTAAGACAGCGTGTGGGCAAGTTCTTTGAGGAGAAAAGGTGTTAAATTTTTCCTGTTTTAGGTGCTCAGCAGGATTTCCTATTTGGTGGTATAATCTGTCCACTGATTTTCCTCTGCATGGCCTGAAAGGTCAGATACTAAAGTCACGACTACTACACCATAAATTGTTTCTGGTCAGAAATGTCTTACAGGAGAAACTGATGCTCACTGACCTGGTTTTGCTACTGGGGTATTCTGGACTCCGATGAAATAGCTGTGGTGAATGCATTGGGAGTAATTCCCAGTGCACTCTTGCATCTTCCAATGTGTTTACTAGCAGATATGCATTTAATGAAATTTAGAACATAATTCTAACTGTCATGGCCAAGACATTTTGTCAGAATTCATGCTTCCAGAAATCTAAAATGTAGCTATGGTCTATGCAAAACTGAGTCTTGCTAGCTTTTTCAGAGTTGCCTCTCACATACCTCTACCTGTCGCTGCTGCTTTTAGGAGGAAGCATTTGAGTTTGCAAGGAGCACAATATTGCTTGCACTTGTCTTTCATTCTATGAAGGCAAGGTTAATAACATGAGGGACTTTTCAGGATTATCTGTAGCCTGGCCTCTTCTTTTTCTGTGGCTTAAAGATTCCTTGGACACAGTGTCAACACTGACTGCAAATGTGCTCAGTTTGAAAACCTAGAATAAAGAATGCGTAGCCACTAGATGTAGGGTTTTTTTTTTTTTTTAACGAAAACCCAGAAAAATACAGCTGTGGCCAAAATTTTACTTTGTTTGTTTTTCTTCCTGTACCGTACTGTGAAGGCAGGGAATAGATTTTCCTTTCTTTTTAGCATAAATGTGATTTGAAGCTGGTTGGTTTCCAGCTTTTGCAAGGCTCACACTTGAGATGATGAAATGCATGGATATGTAAGTGAAATTTGAGTCAGATATTCAGAGGGTTCATGGTCTCTAGCTATTTCCACAGAGGTGCCTGAGACATTGGATGAAACCTATTGCAAAGATTACAGTCTTGACTATCTGCATTGCTTATTAAGTAAATGACTTCTTTCCAATCTAATATCAGTGGTGTGACATTTTTTTAGGTATACTGAAATATGTAACTGAATATATGGATTTCTGTCACCCAGTTGGAGTTCTGAGTGCAAAAAATTACATTAAATGAGAAGTGATCAAGAAATATCAGAAAGACAGAAGCATCTGCCGAAGCTCAAGACCATCTCAACTCAGGAGGTTCTGCAGCTATGAATGTGGAGAGTTATACACCAAGGAAAAAAAAATCTCACAGTCTACACTTCTTGGGAATTTCCTGAGTTGTGTTTTGTCTTTGAGAACTTGCCTCATACTGAAATGAGGCTTCTTCTCAGCCTTTACTTGAAGTCAGCATTGAAAAAAGCATCTTGGAAAAGCACCATCAATTGGGCCAAGATTCTCAAAATAGCTAAATGCCTAACTTGTCTATAATTCTTTGGGAGATAGATTCCAAAATACTTAGTCCTTATACAGTCACATTTTTGAGAAGGATAGAGAAGACCTGTAGAACACTAATCCATGCAAATGAAAACTTTTAGTATTTTTGTAGGAATCAGGAAAAAATATACAGGGCATCCTCAAGGCATGTTGAGCAAGTTCAGAAAATGTAAAGTGCAGTAAGAAAATTCCAAGTATTATTTTATGAGCAAAGGCCAGTGATATTTGTGCCATAAGTTATATAGATCAAAGAAAAATATTGTTAAGCATTTTCTATACATGTATTTCAGTGGCTTTGCATCAAAACCTCCCCAAATATTTAAAAACTTGAATTGCTCCTGGGCTCCTTCACAGTACCTGACAGAAATCTTTCCAAAAGTATGATTCAGTGAGAAATACAAGAAACAAACCCACAGAAAATGTGATGTGAAAGTTTTACATTAAGAGGATAATAATTATGTTGAGTAATATCCACTGTCTGTTAGACTCTTCAGTAGATACTTCATAAGGAGGAAAGCCTTAGCTGCAAGAAGCTCACAATCTCATGGCTGCATATTCAACCTTAATGTTTTATTTATTTCCTTTGTTTTGAGTCCTGCTGTGAGTTTGAACATTTTCTCAGCGTAGTTGGAGGTTTGGGGTTTGAAATACATAAATATGCATTTGAACTGTAATAGTGCTTTTAGTCTAAATGCTTTTATCTCAGAAATTCAATAATAATTACTCTATAAATAAATATCACAGTGCTAGATATATACAAGGAATTTAATCTGAACAGGTAATTTGTGGACTTAGCTAATTAAGCTTCCCTGGCCAAACTATTCCTAGAGTATATTCAAATCTGAAAAAAAAGGAATAAAAGGACAGAATATCAATAATACTGGGACTTATTTTTTCAAGGCGCTGACTCTGAGCAGCTGGCCACACTGGAAATTTGGGAAGCAGAGCAGACTTTAAAGGAATTCCATAAAGCTAAAGGGGAAAAGCATTGGTTATGCTGGTATTTTGTAGTGTTGAATACAAAACTGTCCTCTGGGGTATTGTTAAGTTGAAGACAAACACATCCACATCTCTGCTGCAGCTCTAATACAGCAGGGAACATACGTTTTGGTTCAGGACTGTCTGCCTTTTTGTCTCTGCTGCTCAGACTAGGCATGTCAGCATGTGTTAAAGTATTACAATCATTTGGATCACGCTGCCTCCTTCTGCTAATATGAGTCTTAGGTCTTGTTTTACCTGCTTTCAAGTCTCCATGTGAGAGTCAGGTCAGTGCACAGAGCCCATGCTGGGAGAGATGTGCTGCCACAAGGAGGGAGGAGAGCCGCAGTGCTCAGCGCAGTTGGCTGGTGGCAGCTACAGCTGCGTCGGTGCCGCAGCAGCCTGCAGAGCACAAAGTGAGGCCCTGGGAATGACAGCCTGGTAGCCATTTGTGACACTCCACACAAAAGGTGGTCCCTAGTTCTAATCGTACTTTTAGCCCCCTAACAAGATCTTTGCAATAGAGTGAGGCAGTTCTGTTATTGATTCTGAACATGCTCCCCAGTGGCGAGTTTCCTTCTCCACTCTGTGTTTTGGTCAAATTGACAGACTTTAAAGTTGTGCCCGCACTGCAGGCATGGCATGGCATGAGAACAAATCTGGCAGTCCAGGCAGGTGCTGTTTCACCATCCATTTCGCCTCATGTTGGTGCAGGTTCCTCCTTTGCCAGCCTCAGTGACATATTTTGAACTCTCAAGTGCATCATCAGAAAATCCCATACTTATACTTGATAGTGAAGAACAAAATCATGGAATCATAGGATCACTTAAGAAATACCTATAAAGATCACCTAGTCCAACTCCCCTTCAATAATCAGAGACATCTTAAACTAAATCAGGTTACTCAGAGGCCTATCCAACCTGATTCTGAATGCAGGGAGGTGGCATCTATCACCTCTCTGGGCTGCTTGTTCCAGAATTTGACCATCCTCATAGTGAAGAATTTCTTCCTAATGTCCAATCTAAACCTACCCAGATTAAAGCCAGCCTGTCTTGTCCTGTCACTACATGCCATTGCAAAAAGTCCTTCTCCAGCTCTCCTGCAAGCACCCTTTAGGTACTGGAAGGATGCTCTAAGATCTCCTTGAAACCTTCTCCAGGCTGAGCAACCTCAGCTCAGACTGTCTTTATAGGATAAATACTCCAGCTCTGTGATAATCTTGATGTTTTCCTCTGGACTCACTCCAGCAGGTCCATGATCTTCTTGAGCTGGAGCTCCCAGAGCTGGATGCAACACTCCAGTTATGGACTTTAACAGCAGAGGAGAGGAAAGGAATCACCTCCCTCAGCCTGCTGGCCATGTTTCTCTTGGTGTAGCCCAGGTCACAGTTGTCTTTCAGAGCTACAAGCACACATGGCAGGTTTATGAGCTTCTCATCAACCAACAACCCAAATCTTCAGGGCTGGTCTCTCTCCATTCACTGTCCAGACTGCAATTGTGCTTGGGATGAGCTCATCTCTTAGCTTAATTTGCCTTAGTGCACCTGGTTTATCCACAGTTTTGTCTGTGTATACAGACATAACAGGTGATTTGGAAGTGGATTGCCTCCATTTTTATGGAGGGCTTAAATAAAGCAGTGTATCCTGATGAAAAATAGGGATAAACGTTATTTCCTCTATTGACAGGTAACATACTTTGAACAAGATGGAGGAAAAAACTCCATATCTTTCACTTCTCCATGGAGGGAAATGTTCATGCTTTTCAGAAACTGTGAATCAGAGATTTGTAAAATGGCTGCAATATTGAATTTACAGGTGTGTGACAAATGTTTTTTCCTTTTTGTTCCCTATGCAGTGTATTTCCAAATAAACATTACATTGTTTTAACTTCATTATATTCAATCAAAAATTTGCAATTAAAAGGATTAAGAAACCTCAAAATGCTAAAATACAAAACGTGAGATGAAAAAAACCCCTAAGAACTGATGTGACTTATCTGACACATTTTTCATAAGACAATCACAAGAACAAAATTGTGGAACTGAAAAGTTCAGGATAGTGTAAATTATACTTACTCAACAAATACTGCTCTCTAATACTGCATATCTTTGTCAGAACAGGGCCCCACTAATTTGGTGCAGAGCACAATCTCAGAAGGTAAATATGCAGTATATAGAGAAATGGCCATGCTTATCTGGCTTGCATAAAAATCTATGTAGAATCTTAATTTATAGCATAGTGATGAAGCACACTTCCTTAGCAAGATGTTTAAAGCAGTATTGGCATATGTTTTTATATGATTTGTACTGACAGTTGAAGATTCCCAGTTATTGGATATTCCCCAATTGAAAGTGTTGCAAGGGAGCATTATTTGTGTCCCATTCTGAAGGAAATGTCACAGTATTTCTGAACAGTGTTTTTAAGAATCATATCTATGTTAGACATGCATCAAACAATTCAATAGCGATATAGAACTTTTAACAATAATAATTTGATTCACTGTTAATTTAAGTTGTTTCAACTTCTTAGGTGTGTGTATTTTGTCAGGCAACATCTCAAAACCAAGTTTGCTAACTGTAGCTTTTTGAAAGATTACAATGTACTCTCATGTTAATTCAATTCCATTTCATGAAGATAGAGTGACTGCACTGGAACCAAGGCTTGTGTTTTATTATAAGGGGAACCAATATTTAAATTAGTTCATAAGCTCAGCATCAAAGAAAAAAATGTTGTATGTAATGATTTGCATATTACCCTGTGTATGCATGATAGCAACTAAAAGAAGCAGTTCAAGCAAAGTAACTGCAAGCTATAGGGATATAGAGTATAATCCCTTGATACATGTGCCTAAAAGAAATAGAGTGCTGTCAAGACCTACCACTAATATATAAAATCACACAGAATGTGTGTGGGTGAACAAACATCAGAGACTGAGAAATACAAAGCTGCTGTAAGAAGAAAATTATACTTGTGGGGAGGCCATTATCCAAAGAGAATCCCACGGTTTTGTTAAATTCCTTTCTTTATTTGTAGATTCCCCAGTGCTGCATGTTTTGTAATTTAGGAACTAGTGAAGAAAGTGCACATCACCAAATGAGAAAAATCTGGCAAGAACTTGAGTGTGCATGCTGATTTAGACAGAAGTTGTAAATTGGTATTTTCTGTTTGAGTTTGTTAATATTATTTTGATATTTTGGTAATATTATTTTGATAAGGTATATTAGCAATCAGACACATTATTAGAGATATTTTGAATGCTAAAATTAAATATATTACAACATATTGCCTAGAGAGCTGCCTAGGAGGAATTAATTAATTATTGGTATTGAAATTAAGGAAGAATTAAGTAAAAATTTGGTTCCCAATTTTGTTTCATGCGAATTTAGAAAATGTTCAGAATATGTTTTATTTTTATGATTCTAGAATACCTCATCAGTGAATTCACATTTCTCCAGCTGTGGTACTATTTTCTGTAGGTTTAGTCTGAGCTCTGATAATCCAGCTGAAGGAAATGACTTCACTGAAAAAAATTCACTTATTGTACTGTATAGTGCCTTAAGGATTTCTTGTGGTGTGGTTTACTAAGGGAAGAAGGGCTCTGGTCTTGATTTCCCTCCACACCTCTCCTCAGGTGTCAGTTGAACATCCAGAATAATTTCAAGGGACAAGAGGACAGACCCAAGTGAGGATCATGGAGCAGGCTCAGCTCTCCCTGAGGAGCTGCCTCTCCCAGCTGCTGCACGCATACTCACAGCCTGGCCCTACAGGGGCTTTCCTTTGCCCAGCAAACAAAGGAAGAAGGAGATCATCACCTCAGAAGAGTTTGTATGAGAAGTATTCCCAGTTCAGGGCTTGGCTGCACATGTTTTCACACTTGTGTGTCCTTCTCATGGGCTGCAGATGGTTACCTCCTCCCTTTCTCATCCCATGAACAAATATTCAGGATGAATGGGGATGAGGATATAAAAGGAAAACCTGGTAGCAGAGAATCAAAACTGCTTTCTTCTTCACAGTGACTGCCACTGCAATCCCTTAATAGTCGCACGATCCAGCTGTATTAAATTCCCTTCCTTATTCCATGTAACTCAGCTGGATCATGTAGGCCCCTCCACTGAATACACTGAGACTTTGCTGGTGCTCTTGGCAAGGGAGGCTACAGACTGTCAGTAATCCCTTTTGCATTTTTGGTGCTTGTTTCTGATAAGATAACTGGACCCAATAAGTGAATTAATTTTGAAAGATTCATTGAGCTAGCAAAGCAAAGTGTAAATCTAATTCTTTAGTCTTGTAATGTGAGTCCCAGAAAAGGGTGATTTGGGCTCTACCCCCCCTTGCTGATGGCAGCTCTGGTGGAGGAAACACAAAGGCAATCTGAAAAATACATTAGCTTCTTGCATAAAGGCAAATAATGTTCATTTCAGCCTTTTTCTGGGTGCATATCCTTTCATAGGTGAGGTCCCTAGGACTAAGTCTTGTCCTAGTTGATACAAGGATTTAGTATTACTGCATAAAAATACAGCAGCTCACACTTGGACGTCCGATAATCATAAGTTTGTGCAGCAAGAAACACTGTTATTTCCCTTTTTCCTTTAGGTCTACAGGCTGCTGGAGATGTTGGTTTGTGTGTCCCAGCAACATGACAGTTTTGGTCATTTTGAGGAGCATTGAAAAGAGAAGGCAATTGGCAATTGGCAATTGATGCTTCTTTATACTGAAGGAAATTCCTGTAATATTTCTAATGTTTCTCTTCGAGGTTTTTGCTTAGAAATATGAAAAGCAATGCTCTGGAAAAACAGTAGGCTCTTGTTTGCCCTGCTTTTGTCAGTCAAATTTATACAGAAACTGAGTACAAACTAGCAAATATTTAGTAGTTCAACTTTCTTTAAGGGGATCATGACGATTGTTTTAATCAATGTTAGGGGAAAAGATAAACTTTCTTTGTCATATATCTCAGATTGACCATAATCTTTTATATTTCTCATTTAATTTTTTTTCTCATTAAAACAAACTTCAATATTAGCTGTAATATACTAAAACATATTTCCATTGGTCTGAAAAGTATGATTATTCTCTAAGTCATCCTTTTCCTAGGTACACATGTTCACAATTCCTGAAATTAATGTCAGCACATCTCCAGCATCATCACAGGAAATTTGAAAGCACCATCTCTACAGAGATATTTACTTTCTTACTTTTTGCTGGCAATGAGTCTGTGCAGTCTAGCTTATTGAAACCTAGAAGAGCAGAAAGGTATTTCAAATCCCAGGCACTCAATGAATGAGATGTGAAATGAATTTCATGTGGATCATCCCCTGGAGGCTTGTCACAATAGATAAGGCAAAGTGGATAGATGCTGCATTAGTCCATGTATGCTTCTGAGTAGCAGAGCTAATAACTGAATCATAATTTCACTTCGGGACACAAGGCTACTATATACTGTCCTCCTTTGATCTCTTCACCCATTCCAGCAAGCTAGGAAAATACCATAATAAAACTTCCTAAATACATGCAAGGGGAAAACTGGTAAAACCTTATAAAACAGCCAAACCACTCCACAAGCAGCAATTATTAACCCCTTTCAACTGAAAAGTGCCAGACATGGTTTTTATTTCTAGTCCTCAAGATATGTAAGCCTATTTTCAATTATTTGTATGTGGGATAACAGTAAAACTTCATACATGACAGGCTGTGTTTCTATTTGACAAATCCTCCCATTTAACTCTTGTTGAGAAGCTGATGTGCAGACACCTGAGCTGATACTTCAGGAGAAGAGCATATTTAGCTCAGACCACAGCAGCTCATTTATTTTTATTCTTCATGAGAGATTAGACATGTAATGACTGGAGTAGTGCTGAGGTGTTGCTTTTCACCAGCTCTCAGTAGCTGAATACAACAGAGGCTGTGTGGGAACAAGATTTGTTTTTGTCTCCTGTTAGCAGTTGTGCCAATGTTAGCACTTCCAAAGACCTGTCTCCTGCTCAAATCTCCAGGTAGGAAGCACCTCTACTGGCAGCAAATATCAGCTTTGCAGCTGACCAAACCCAAAGATTTAATATGAGAAAATGCCAGGGAGTATCAGCTGGTCTGGTTACTCTTCCTCCCTCTACTCCAGAAGTTATCTCCAAAATATATTTTACTGTAATCCCAGAAAACATCAATGACCAGTTCCAATTGAGATATTCTGCTCCTCCAAATTCCTTTGGTTATTGATGCTGCCTCTGTGCAGGTCACACACCATTCAGTTGCCCTGAGGTTTCCTTTACCTTTTCGAGGTAAAAAGGTAACACACAACTGGTTATTCCTGTAATTATGGTTTAAAAAAATTCCCAAAAACTTGCAAGTCTATTTTGTGAGTTACTCACATGCAAGAACCTATCACATTATTAATTTTCTACAAATTATAGGTAAATAATGGACTGAAAATTTTAATGCTATGACTGTGATTTTGTGTGTGTGTGTTCATTCCAGTTGTTTAGATTCACTTCTGCACCACACAGAAAATCCCAGCACAGAATGCATTGGCAGTGATTTTAGATTGTAGGGCATTTTATAGCTCAGCATTTTGTCTGACAAATGAGGGAGGGATAGCACATATGTTATTATTGTCTCTAATCTGAATACACAGAAAGTGACTCCTGAGGAAATCACTGCCTTTGTAGTCAGAGGTAAAATTACAAACCATCACCACTTGTATCTGGCTTCTTGCTGTGGTAAAGAAAGGGAGGGGAAAAAAATATCATTTCAATGTGGTTTTTTATTTAGTATAAAATCTCCAACAGGTGGGTTCCAGAATAATCACAATCTGTGAATCATGATGTAAATACAAATAAAATTACTTTCCAAACCATCTGCATGCATACAAGTTAATAGAGTTCTAGTTGAACGTTTTTTTGTGAATGCTCTGTGAATGCTCTGTGAAAGAGGTAAAGTGTGTTCCTTGACTCTGAATAAAAGCACAATGAAAGATGATTAAACAGTGGGTTTTAGTTGAAAGAGAAGAATATATAAATTCCTCTTGCTCTTAAGAAAAATGAGGTCTGAAATGCTTTTGAAATCAAGTTCTGAAATCATGATGTTTCAATAAGTCATAATTTGAAAAAGAACAGATTGTTCTATATCAACAGCCTATTTATTGCTAATGAGATAATTGACATTATAGTGCCTCTTGTCCACAATTTTGCTTTGGTATTAGTCATCTTGTCATCACAAATTGAAAAATCCCATTTCAGAAGAAATCCTCAAATCTATGTTAATTCTTATTCTGTTGATCATTATTTGTTTTCTTGTTTGCGTTAAAGGACAGATTTTCACTTCTATTAACTACATTGTATTGAGAGTTTAGATTATGTCTTTCTACTGAGTTGGGGAACACGTAGATTTCTGCTTGCCAGGTTCTCAGGTCTCTTTTTCCCAAGTCATAGTTGTTTGTTCTACCACAAAAACACCCAGGGTTTTTGCCCCTATTTCCCATATAAGTTAAGAACTTTAGGGGTCTGGGCAGTTAAATGCTGTGTGGAAAATTTGCACATATTTCTTTTGATAAACACCACTTCTGCAGTACACCATTTTAACAGTGATTTAAAAATAAACCCTAAGACCTTAGGAGTTACAAATCGTAAGGAGACACCCTTGCCTGGGGTTATACAAAGAGGACTTTAATGTGTATGAATGCTGCTAGTTTTCATTTCTCTAATGATTACTTAGAGTCTGCAAAATGGACATACTTTCCTGCTTATGCAGTGGTATGGCCAGTACTTTTTATGTGCCCCAGCATGGATGTTCATTACACACAGAGCCCCAGGATTTGGTCCTTTATTTCTAAAAGGTAACCTTTTTTCCATATTATCAATAGCCCTTGCTTCATAGGCCGCCGCTATAGAAGCTTATTCATTTTTCACTGATCTAGATGTTGCATTGAAGTTAGATCACATATAAGTGTCTTTCACCTCTCTGGGGGGTACTCTGTAAACAGCCATTAACTAAAATGCACACAAGCAGGTAGGCATATAAATACATAAAGAAAGACCCTTTGAAAAACAAAGTGATTCTTTTCTCCAAGAGAATTTTCTTCTGCTTCTCTACTTGAAAGTTAGGAGATACAAATATAATTAAGTTATGAATGAAGTAAACAGAATGAGTAATTAAGATCATTTGTTGTCCTGAGACTGAGCTCGCCTGATGACCTGGACGACCTGGTTATGAAGTTCCATATTTTTCAAAATCCAGGTGTTTTTGTGCTCACAGTGCTAAGGACAGGATTCTTATGATTCATGGGTTACTGTCACTGTGCATGCCTTCTAATGGAAAACATACAGGATACAAGGAAATGTGCAGTAACTCGGGTGCCTAACATCTTGGAAAACAGCCATTCACTTGTCAAGTTCTTCATGGAGAGTAGCTGGAAGCCTTGTCAGCCACACTTTGTTCTCTAATGTACCTAAGCTTGTTTTATTGCTGCTTTCTCAGATAGACAGGTACAGCTCAACTTGAATCATGGTTTGGTTTTTTGTTGTTGTTGTTCTTGCTTCAGATTGGAGGAGTTTTGTGGTTTTTCTTTTAGTGTAAACAAGCATGTCATCACTGCCCTTTTCCATCTCTAGTGCATGATCTAAGATTACTGGGACAGCATTTGTGGCAACAGAATGATCTTAAATAGCGTTAGTGATACAAACCATTTTAACTTGCCAGCAATGAGTTAGAAATGTCTGGACTTTAAATCAGGCATGTGGCAGTAGTATAGAGCATGCATGCTGTTCAGGATGTCCTGAGGGCTGTGAGATCAATTCAGCTTTGCTCAGCCGTGTCAACAGAGACTATCCAAAGATGCTGACATGGCTCAGCTTGATAAGTTGAAGAAATTTAGCTGCTTTGATAAGGTTAAAGGGGGAATCCAGGCAAGAATAGAAAACAAAACAAAACACTGCTTAGAAGCTTGACTACACACTGCAGTAACCCACTGACGACTGACAATACAACCAGTGTAAATTACCTATCCTCCAGAAAAAAATAATTAACAAGCTGTGTATGGAAAAGGAATCAGCTGGTGTCTACAATCCTTCCTACTCTATCTGGTGTCAGGCAATGACACCAACAAAACCAATTACATTGTTGTTCCTGCCTGTATCATAAGGCCTGTCCGTGTTATAGGGCTGAGAACTTCAGAAGAGGCTGCCTCCAAAATGCAAAATTTTATCCTGAGTTTAAACTTTGCTACTGGAGAAGAACTCAGCAAATAGGTTTAGGAATTTAAAAACTTTTTTTTTTTCCTGTGGAAGAATTAAAGCAGTGGCTTATCACAAAAAAGATCATAGATCTGCAGGGTAAAATTGGAAGCCCACCGGATCAGTGCAAGGGTCTTCATAGTAAGACCTTTGATAAATTGTTTTCAAATGCCTTTTTGCATGCACAGTTCAAGTATGCCCTTGAATGATTTAAAGAGTGTATCAGTTTGGCAGTGTATTGACTTGTTTTCTAAGTGAAAGTTAGTTTTTGCTGAAGAACTTACTAATATAGCGTTACTCTTGAAATTACTGGTGTCTGCATTCCTACCTTAAAAATAAAAGAAAAAATACTTTCTAAAATTTGTCTTTTTTAGCCATCCACCACACAATGCAACATTTACAGAGGCATATTAGACATCTGCCATACCAATTACAGGAATTAAGCCTGTCCAGAATGTTTTATTTCTTTTAGTTTTCACCAAAGCTTGTGTCCTTTGAACTATTTCTAGGTTTGGTGGTCTAAAAAATATAGCAAGTAGAGAAACCAGGAAGCATTTGATGCTTGTCACAGATCAGGCTGGCCTTTGTGAGTCCTGACACTTTTTTCTTGTCTGTAAATATGGTATATGGAGAAATGCTAACCAATAGCAGGCTGCTGAGATTTACAAAATTCCCAGTTAAGTGGGAAACAAAATTACAGATCAAACTAGTTGCTAAATTCAAGAAGAATTGAGTGTTTAGAGGGATTGAATGGAGTAAAATGTATGAAGAAGTGCTAGGAGAACCTCAAGATAGGCAGAAAATAATTTTTAGGGAGTTGCAGGAAAGGTCAAGTTGCTGTAACTGAACTTGGAATAACTAGTGAAGAACTGCAGGCAATGCAATACCTTCTGGAGAGCAAAGTGATAAAAACCAGTGCTTTTGAGACTGGACTGGACTGGACAGAATTATGTGGTAAAAAATATGGTACTGGCAGAGATTCAGGGATCCAGTTAATCTCTTTTAAATAGATATATGATGTGAAAATCCTTGTGCATCTAATAACCTCAAGTATTGAAAATGTAGATTAATAAGTCCTATTAAAAAAATCAGAGTTGTTAGGCAAAAATATGGATTGGAACTAAAATGCATAGGATCACATAGTGCATATTTTGTTCAATATTATGTTGAAGCAGCTAAATCACAGACATTTCAGAGTTATGATAAAATGTCTTTAGTCATGCTGGTTATAATTTGGGAGAGTGGTTCTTTTACTGATATAAGAGGTTGATGTAGAGCATTTGTACTGAACTATCAGCTTAAATTCACATGGTGCACACCACCAGCCTATTCAGACTAACTTTGATAGAAAGGTTTAGGAGCTTATTTGGTTCATTTTTTACTTAGAGATTATTTTTTATTGCTTCTTTCAATGAACATTGTGGCATAGGAGGGAATTCTTTAATTTGATAAATTTTAATTTTGGCTGATTTTTTTTCTACTGGAAACTCTGAAGCAAAGCAGGTGGCACTGTTCCCTAGAGATCTAAGAGAACCAGAAACTGAAGCAAAACATGAATTAGATTTGTTAGAATAAATTTTAGGAAATATAGCTCAGAAGGAAATTATTCTTGTTTTGCTGTCTTCAGAATAAAAGATACAATGGTTCATATATTGCACAAAATGAGAGTATATCTCAAATACAATCACTTTTTAAAATTTTTATTTTATTTTATGACAGTCAGAGTGTGGTGCTGACCTTCAGAATGCAGGCTGGCTATCTAGAAAGAGGCACCCTTGTAATTTGAATGACAACCTTGCCACTACTTTAAAAAGCAAGAGATGTTTACAGCCACTTCAGGGAATGCATCTTATAGGAAAGCTTGACCCTGATGCCACATCTCTTTTTGCTGGGTAACATTTCAGGCAGCAGAAGTTACAAAACAGAACAGAATATGCTGTGACCTTGTCCACTGAGGTTCTTGAACTAGTTTTCTATTGTTTCCTACATAGCAATGACTCTTCTGATATTACCCTTAAATGCCCTGAAGATCAGTCAGTCTTCTCACCCAAGAAAATACTGAGGGGGTCGATATCATGTTTATTGAAATGCTTATGTTTCATTTGGTCTCAAATTTCTTGCTACAAAGAAAGAGAAATTATGAGGAAATTGTCATTAGTCAAAGATTCTTTTTTTTTCTTTTTTTTTTTGTTTGATTTAAATTCTTACCATTCCCATGTCAAAAGACTACATTTGTATATTGGTGTCATTACATTGTTTGTTTTTCTTTGTGTATAGCATATATTCTCATGTTGACTTCCCATAATGTTAAACACTAAAATAATGATGCAATTATGACATTGTGTTGACTCTTCAAATATATTTCATTGCTCCCATTTCCATCCTGAGCTGCTACTGGTTTTGTGAATATACTTGGTTCAACAACTTCATTGCTTTGCATGTGATATTCCTCTTGCAAAATGCAGGTAACGAAGTCTGCCTCTTTTGCTGATGCTATATTGGAGCAAGATAATGTCCATACATCTTTTAAAAATAGCAAAGGCTTGGAATTCTCACAGCTGAGAATCTGAGGTGCAACTAAAATTTGAAATGTAAAAATCAGTGAGGAAATATGACTGGAAATGTATTTAAACACACTTACCTAAAATATAACATGCAAAAATCACAGAAATCACTGCTGTCTGGGTTTTATTATCTGGGATTTTTACCTGACACCCTGGAGATGTGCTGCAGAAATTCCTGCTTCTGAGAAAATTTTCATTCTATATTTAATCCCAATCTCTTTATCTTGATACGTGTGATTTTATAGGGACACAAATGCATGTACAGCTATCAAAGTTTATAAAAGTAACTGTCAGGAGCAGGGGGTGCCAGTCACATCAACACACATTTTTGTTTTGTTTCTATAATCCTTTAGACAATCTTTTTTATTTGTCCAATCCTGTGCATTTTTAGGGCTCATATACCACTTCTTACTGTAGCAGAACTGTGTCAAGCCAGCACTGACACTCCCCATTAATTTTAAAGGAGCAGCTCTATCACCATTTTAAAATTTTGTCCACTTTTTGAGAACGTATCTTGGCTTTCTTTTCACTTTCATTTGTTTAGCCCAGATGCAGAGGTCTCTGTAACTCTTGTTTTTTAAATCTACCAACTTCTTTTCTCTAAGTCAAGATTTCTTCATTTATTTTTTTTTCTATTTTCTATGCTCCTGTTGATTTGCTGTAGAATAAAATAAATTGTGCATTTCTGGAAGTAAGTCCAAGATATTTAATTTAACATTGTGCTTTGCCTAGATTCCACCTCTCCTCCCACATTATGTCATTGTTTTGAGTAGATGATTTTAAGAGTGTCTTGAGCTTCCTAGTGCAGCAATTGTTCTTTTGGATGATGCAGCACAACTCTGGAAGTTGTGAAACTGCCATTGAAACAGGCATCAGCTACATGTGCACCCATGGGCACCAAAGAGCTTTATGAAAGCTCTGGCTGTTGAGTGTCAGATAATAAATCCAGGAGGAAAACAATATGAAAAATTGCTTAAATGATCAAACCAGAAAAGATGAATAATGACACAACACTGAGAATTTCTGATTATTGAACCAGTAACAAAGCACACTTCTCAGTTCCCCTCAAACAGACCCTGTCAGGAAAACAAAGCAAGTCAAAACCAAGCAGCACAGAAAGGTCTTCTTTCTCTCCATTTTGATCCTTTGCCTGCTACTTTGAACAGTGAGTTGCATAATAGCTTGAACGAACTGTTAGCATTTTAATTATTTAAAAGGTCATCAGTGCGTGGGAGAGCTACGCTGAAAGCTAGGAAAGGTTTTTCAAATCAAACAGAAAAGGCAGGAATAAACTACAGGCAAACTCATAAAGGAATAGCTGAAGAGGAGGAACAAACCTTATGGAAAAGTCTGCAAGAGACCGCTGCCCCTGACTTATTCACTTGTCAGCGGCATTGAAGAATTACTCTGGATCTAACCATGTTTACAGTTTCAGCACTCATATTTCCTTATTTAATAGAATATAACTTGTTTAAATTTTATCTATCCATCTGCTGAGCCGCTGATTTAATATCCAGTTACCTTTGCTAATTTTAGAAGCCGTATGGTAAAGTGGTTTTTTCTAAGGAGGAAGGACGACCTATAATTTTGACTTGTGTCAGAGCATGTGCCAGTTTTAATTAGAAAGCTGGAGTTAGTTCAGAGACCAAAGTATTCTATGTGTCTAGGAAATGTAAAGTTAATTTAAAAAATAATTTAAAAAAAGGTAACTAAATGGGTAGTAACTGCTACTGACAGAAGAATGTTCAATTGCTGTAGAACTGAATTTCCATATTGACATAGAGTAGATGGCAGTCCTCCTCTTTACTAGGCTGTCTGCAACAATGAGATCATGTTTTATGATAAAAGTAGTGCAGCCTGATACTCTGAAATACCTCAAAACAATAGAGGCAGAAGTTTACATTGTGCTTGAAAGAACTTGCTAAAGAGAGTGCAAACAAAGAAGTGTTAGAAACTCAAAGTATCAAATAGAAGTATGGTATTACAAACATAGTTATATAACAATGACAGTTAAGTCTGCAAATATGTGAGATTCCAGTATTTTCCTTTCTTAAAAATCCCCTCAAAATCAGTTTGAACCATTATTTAGTTTCCCCTTAAGACTCAAACACTGTTTTACTGGAAGAGAGGCACAAAACTTATCTGTGTTTTCCTAAAGCTTTGATGTATTTCAGGTAGTTCCAATAGAAAAATTTAAGCAGTCAGCTCAAGTTAAACTCATTCCTAGAGCTCCTCCACAGGCATGGATGTTCAGCATCATTGCTTCAGGTCTGGCCCATCTAACTGTCACAGATGCTATTATCTTCCTGAATTTGTTCCTGAAAAAGGCAAGGGCTAGGGGAGAAATATTTCCCATTAGAATTAATATAATTGCAGGGGGTGAGGGTGGGATGCACAGAAGGTGCAGACAATTTAAGAGAAGGATGAGGAGGATTGGGAAAGCAGGAGCAGGGCTGTCTGCTGTATTCTGAGCTACAGGGTTTTCTGAGCAGATCACTGAGCTGAAATATCTCAGATGCTTCACCTCTGAGACTGAACACACAGTTGTGTGAATCTTTCAGAATAAGCACTTTTGGTGCACTCTAAGTGCACTGTGGCATTTCCATAGTTGCTATCGTCCTCTTCTGATGAACCATGAGTAACTAAGGGTGAAGGACAGAAAAACAGGGTAATGATGATGATAACAAGGAGATGCCAATGATGTTGGGGTACTGTTCCAATGCAATTGCTTGTCTGTGCTCCTCTCTCCAAATATAAGCCCGTTTAAACCTCTATTTTGCTCTTGTATCTGCATTGCAGAAAAATAACAATATTTGTCCAGGGAAGGAAATCAGTTCTCCATCCTTTTCAATTCAGAGAACTAAACACAGCTAACTTTTGTGATCTTCCCATTCTGGAGAGCTACCTGGGTCCTCCCTTTGCAGATGAGGGAGTCAGTGGAGAAGGATCTTTGCAATGGGTCTGGGCACACAGATCCCACCAAACCTTTTAGACTTCTCCAGGTGTTAGGTCCAAGAGAATATCTCATTTGGAGGTTTCCTGTGAGGTAACCACAATAGTTCCATAAGAATTTTTGGTCATGGGTTTTAAGAGCAGGTTGGTGTGAGTAATGCAGAGAAACAAAGTGCTGTGTGGTAAGGGGAGAGTGAGGAAAGGCTGCAAATTTCACCAGAATGAAATTGTGATGGGTGAGGCATGGGAATTTGGTGGAGAATTTAGAGAGATGAAAAGGAAAATACAATATTTTGTTATATACACCTGGGTTTATACTGCAGTGAGCATCTACATCTAATACGAAAAAAAAGTATCCTGCATTTTAATTAAAAATGGCACACAAGGTCAGAGAGGTGTTGCTCTTTGCCTCTCACTGTTTCTTGATGAATGACCTATTGGAAGGTACAAGAAGAGTACAGAGATATTTATCTCCTTACAGCCCATGTATGTCTTAATCCTTCTATCATAGGCTATTGTACCTAGGGTCTTATGAATTTCTTTTTCAAGGTGAAGCTGCCTTTCTTACAATGAAATTTAAAAATAGTCATGAACTACTTACATTTCCTCTCTGCTAAGCAATCTTGCACAGCTCAATGGGGTCAGTGGGGTCATATTTTCCAGGTTCTAAGAAGCAGCATGATGTGCACAGAGTTTCTGCTGTTAAAAGTGAAAACCTTGCACCTACATCTGGATTGCAGAGCAGGTGTTTTATTCAGCTCATCCCACACACCCCAGCCTTCCAGCAGTGCATGAGAGGGGAGTGCAATGCGGCTCCCTCCCAGCTGCTCTGTTCTTCCCCAGGGAAATCAGGACAAGGAAAACAAGGAACACCTGGGATTCTTCCTGGCACAGGGACAGCATGTGGCCAGCAGATATCACACATCTCATGGGACAGATGTAACAGGGAGTGAATGAACCCTGCACTGTACTTGTGCCCCTGTGACTTTGTACGGTTTCAGGCTTCTGCTGATGCAGCTTTGCTATTTAAAGATGAATATGCTCCTAGTGCCTGCCTGCCTTGCCTTGCCTTCCTTCCAGCTCAATTCAAACATGTGCTGCAGCAACTTGATTTTGTTCAGCTGAAGCAGCTGTTCCAACAGTTAAATCAGAAATCTCCCCTTGTAAGGCATGATCCTTGCCCTGTGTCTGCACAGAGGTGCCCATACACACCTTCCAGGGGGAAGCCTGCTCTGTCAGGCACACAGACACTCTGTCCCTCTGTCCCCTTACACTCCAGCCCAAACTTGCCTAGAGTCTTGGACAAATCTCTTGCACCTGACAGCCTCCAGAATGAGATAACACACAGGATACATGGCAGAAATATGCAGTGGCATAAGAAGACAGGGCCACTTACAAAGTATCAGAACAGAATGATACCTGGATGGGCCATGTGACTCCTGCTGCCTCTGCACAGTTTTGCAATAAACGTTTGTGCCTGAAAAATATTCTCTCCACTAGCTTTTGTTTCAGATTTAATAAAGGAACAGGGGAATTTGGGTTGCTCCTGATTGTCTCCACAAGTCCATAACTGAATTTTCAGACGAAAAGCTGTCAAGTCTGGAAAAAGGTTTTTGTTTCCTGACATTTCTGTCAACACTTGAATTCCTGCTGCAGCATATATGACCAGCATTTTCCATGGAAAGAGAGGTTAACTATTGTCCAGAGGAGTTCAGGAATGGAGTATGCCGTGCCAAGAGGGATGCTGAGAGATGAAATGGCATTGAATAATTACACATATGTTGTACTTCTACACAAAGCAATAAAAAGTAGGCATGCTCACCAAGGAACATGCCTTGCGGACCTTCTGTGTAATGGAGATGATTAGGAAAAACTGCGAAGCAAGAAAATTAATGACTGATCAATTAACCTCCCCATTGTTATCAAAATGAATTACTTAAACCAGAGTTCCACTCAGTGCAGCAGCTGTGGATAACAACTATTTCATATTCAGCTTGCCAAAGGCCTGGGAGGGCTGGAGGGTTCAGAGGCACCTCTGGAGCTCTGAGCACCTGGAAGGCCAGGAGCAGTGGGATGTGGGGAGGTGGCAGAGCTGATGGCAGCCAGCACCTCAGGACATGGTGCTTGCTGCTGGGTGATCTGGCTTCTTCTAAAACACAGCACTGTTTTCTGCCTCTGAGCTGATTTCCCTTGTGCAACTCAGGAGAAACATGGTCTCAAAAACTTATTTTGGTTTTTAAGTTCCCTTGAGAGGCAAAATGAGAGACCCCTGTTTTTTTTTATTTTTGTTTCTAAGCAACACTTTTGTCTGCAAATCATCTCAGTACTTCACAGGCTGTGAAGGTCTGAGAGCTAAGAAATATTTATAGCCCCATTATACATAAACTAAAAAAACACAGAGGTTTCTTTAAACATCACCCTGATTATTTAAGGGAGAAATACAAATTTCAGGATTGCAACACAGCTGGCGTAGCACAGAGCATTTTCTTTTCTGTAAGAGTTGTATCTGGCTGCACATTTTAACAATCCACATTTTGATGCAAGACCAAAAGCAGCAAGTAAAAAATGGAGATGCTGTAAGTTTTGGGACAATTTCAGGTCATTTGGACATCAGGTCTCTGCTCCCTGGTTAGCCATGTACTGACTTTGAACATGACCAGGAGAGAATTAGGATTTCCATGGCATTTTTCTGGGTAATAATGCTTTGAGTCCTATTGTTGAAATGTTATAAAGGAGCAGTGGATTTGCTCAAAACTAGTCTTAGTTTTTATTGGTTTTAGTAGTACAACATATTTAGGAAGGCAAATTTTTGCATTGTACTTAGAAGCTTTTGATGTATGGGGCTTAGGGCTCTGTTGAGAAGAAATTAAGACCTCAAGTATGTAGGCAACTGAGAGCCAAAACCACCATCTCTAGCTTCATGTTGTCCTAAGGATCAGCTCCTTGTTTGTCCTGGCACAAGGCTGTTTGTAAATTTGTTAACATAATATGGTACAGAGACACTTATAATTCTGGTTTGGACTATTTTTCACCTTTGCCCTTACTCACAATAATTTTCTTTGACTAAGAGACCAGACAATGACTGATAGAGTGCATATGAATAATACACTGTGCTGTCGGGCTTTTGGTATGTTCACCAAAAAAAAGCTACAAGAAATACACAAGCACACATATACAGCCCCCATCTCCAGAGTAAAAAGAAAAGAAGTACAGAGAAGTTTTCTGCTTTCCTGCATCGACCATAGTTTAGTCTTTCTTGTTTTTCAGCTTCTCCGGGAGAATTTTCTGTCTCTTCATATTCATAGGACTCCAGGATGCTCTCACATATATCTTGTGAATGACTGAGGCCAGAAAGAGAGATTAAATTTAGACACGGTAAACTAACCTTCAGGTGATACCTACCAAATGTAGTAGTGACTCTGTTTACCCATACCTCCTGCATAGTGTGAGGGGGTGAGGAAGTACTCTTCCTCTACAGAGACTGTAACCAGTCACCATGGAAGCCAAAGGGCTCTTTTATATTTGGAATTCCATGCAATAATCAAGACTTTATGAAACCTCTTTATTTCACCCCCCTCAGTTTAAATCATACTTTCACAATCACTTAGCCATGCAATCATAGTCAAAATTGAACCATTTCCACCAAGCACTTTTCTTTTGCCAGAATTGCAGGGACAGAAATGTGCCATCAGAGTTTTCACAGCCAGTCCTATTCCCTGGTGGTGAGTATCTGCTTTTTCAAAGGCAATGTGACAGGCGTCCTGAAAGCTACTGCTTAGGATGGAACAATTGGTAAATATGGTAATTTTGTGTGGAAGAGGGGATCTGAGGATACTGTAAGCCTGAAAACCCAAACCACTCCAGTCCTTGTGGTACTGCAGTCAGAGCACAGAACCAAATTATGAGTGCACACTTAGTCTTTTCTAAATACAGCATTGTTAGTGGGTTGATGCTGCTGACGTTTCTGTCTGTTCGCACTGCTGACATGGCCAGTCTGCAGCAATCTGCAACAACAGAGAATTCTTGGCCTCTCTTCAGTTCATAAACCTTTTTTTATATGCCACTTGTCACTAGAGCTCAATTAATTTAGTCTGCTGTTAGTAATGTGTGATTTGTTTTTCCTCCTGTTTCACTGGTAGCTGGAGTGCTTAGTACAGATAGCTTGCTTTCAGCTCTGTTCTGTGACTTAACAGCTGCTCATTTTAGAAAGGAGTGGGGGATATGTTGAGCTAACCATGGTGCCAGCTTTTAGAGAGTTGTAGATTGGCTCAAATTTATATTTTTTAAAGACAAGATCCATCGCGAGCCACTCTTAAAAGAAATCTATAAGCATAAAAAATTTCTGCAACGTTCTTTAGCCTGTAGTCAGAAGAAGCTTACACTTTCACAGTCCTAATTTAATTCTGCCCTTACATGCCTATCCTTGTCTGGATTTCTCAATAAATTTCTATCTGCTTCAAGCATGTAAATTTTTATTCAGTGATGAACACAGGTTAGCCAGGCCAATGAAAATATTTCTAAAAAAGTACAGAACAGCACCGTTATTAAGATGGATATTTGTTATTGGTGAAATTCAGGAATTCTGCCTGAATTCTCACTCAGATTTTCTCATTGCAAGCACTTAATTCTGAACCTACCACCTTCAGGCACATAGAGGGTCATCCTGTAATATGGCTAATTTGAGACCCATGTTCCTAGTCAATCTTGAAGCATATAATTATAATCTAGCGATGCTGCTTTTTCATTTCCCCTTTATCTGAAAACTCTGAATCAATTTATATTTCCCTATTTCTCTCTATCCCACCCATAACTCCCTCCTTTAGCTTTCTGTATAATTGATACCCTTTGTGTTGACCTCAGATCTGTGCCTTTTTTTGTTGTATAATTTGGGCTTTGAGAAAGATCTGAGTCTTCTGCCATCTAGTTGCCTCACATCAGATGAACTATTATGCCAAAAGCCATCTTGAAGTGGTGTTATTGGAAGTTTAGCATGTAGAGGAGCCTAAACTATGTTACATCTGCACACACACACACACACACACACACACACACACACACACACACACACAAACGTGCACAGAGTAAAAGTGTAGAGCAATTTAACTCTAGGTGTTTCATACATAGTTACCTTAGAAAAGAAACAAGGGTTTGAGTTTATTGACCAGATTTTTACTGAGGGTTCTGAAGTCAAATACTTTGAGGAAACATCAGATTTGATGAAAAGTCAGAAAGTCTCTGAATACATGAATGACTTCAACTGCCTGATGATACGTGTAATCAATAAACTCTATAATCTGAGGTCTCTGCTCTGGTCAATGAATGGGTGAATTATGTACAAGAAATTAGGCAGGAACACTCTGAAAAACAGCTATTACCTGTCAGATGCCTGCTGATGTATGGCAGAAAGGAGGTGGCCTCTCTTGAGGGAAAATGGGGCTGCAGTTACCCAGCTGTGTAGCTTTCGCTGCTCCCTTGGAGAGGTTAAGTCTACCAGGGGCTCTGAAGCTAAACTTTCAAAAACTGTCCGAAATTCAGAGCCCAAATTCTCTGTGCATTCAGTAGAGAGAGGTGCTGGCTGACAGACAGCTCCAAAGACAGATGTCTGCATGTTTGAATAATTCTCAGAATGTGTTTCTCACTTCCTGGGTGCACAAATTTAGCCTCTAAGGCTATTCCTGGGCCCAGCTAAAAACTTCTGATAGTTGCTATCTGAATATACAATGTGCTACAGAAAGCTAAATCATGTGAATAACCAGACTTACACATTTTAAATATAACTTGAATCAGCAGAGACAATTCCACATCCAAACAATTCCACATCCACTGCCTTACCTCTCCCAGGGGCTGCAGAGATTAAAGCATTGCTACTTGCATGTGACAGAAGTGAGCTCCACAGAAAAGCCTGTGCTGAAGTACCCACATCTCTAATCAGGAGAACTGAAGAGCGTGCAGTACACGAGTCACAGGGCACACACTGCAAAATTAAAAAGAAAAAAGGAATATTGCTATGAGAGAGGCCCTGGGGCAGGAGTGTGCAGCAGCACCAGTGTTCATGAGACAAGCGAGCCACAGGCAGGAGGCATTCTGGTGGGCTTGTAGTCTTGTAAGAAGGGGTGCAGAACAGAGGGAGCCTCTTCTAGAAGGGGCAAATGCCTTCACTCAGAATCCATTTACTTTGAAGATGGAGATGGCAGCATTCACAGGACATTATGGTCTGTCTGGGTTCACAACTAGATGGATGGGTCACATGAGGCAGGCTCTAAGAGATTCACTCTACTGGTGTACCTGTAACTACCTTCCAGAGTAGGGATTTATCCTGGGGACCATCCTGTTATCTTTATTGATGTTTTAGATTAGATGATGGCGTGCACTCTTATCGCGTTTGCAGGTCACAGAAGATTGGAAAGGACTGCTTGATACACTTGAGAGCAGAATTACCATCCACAGGGACCTCAAAAAACTGACAGGAATCTTATGAAATTCAGCAAGGACAAATGCACAGCTCTGCACCTGTGAATCAAAACCCTGCCATAATTCATAGTCTGGGGACTGACTGCCTGGGGACCATCTCTGCACAAAAGGACCTGGGGATCTTGCAGAACATCAGGCTGAGGATGAGCCAGCCGTGTGCACTGACTGCAGAGAAGGGCCAAAATACCTTGGGTTATATTAACAAGAGCACAAACAGTGCTTCCAAGGTTCAGGAAAGTGATTATGCATTTCTACTCAACACTCATTGCACTACTATTTAGAGAACTGCGACCTTCTCTGCCCTGCCCTGCCCAGTGAAGAAAAGGCATTGATGAAGTGGAGAGAGTTCAGCAGAGGGTCACCAACTGGGACTTCAGCACTCACCCTGGAGGAGGAGCTGAGGGAGCAGGACTGGCTCAGACTGCAGAAGAGGCAGCTTTGGGAGCACCTAAAAGAATCCCCCCCCCACCGGGCACCTTTGCAAAAGGCAGTGGGGAGAATGGAATGAGGAAAGGTTGAGACTGGATTTAAGGAGATCCTTTTCTTAAAAAGAGGCAATGAACAAGGCTGCCCAGAGAGGTTGTGAGCAATGCCATCTTGTCTTACAGCTTACCCTTTTTTCAGTTGGACAGGAGATTTTCTGAGATCCCTTCCAATCTAGATTTTTCCATCAATTTATGACATATGGAATGCTAGAGTCTGAAGTGGCATTGAATAGCACAGGTATGTGAGTACATGGTACATAGGTATGTGAGTAAATAAATAAAAATTAACTGAATAATGAGGCTAAATCCAAATAATGAATAGCCTCTAACTCACAGAGCACGATTGATGCTCTGCTTTGAGAAAGGCCTGGGTCCAATGCAAAGATACAGCATGCAGCTATCTAATTACTGGGTAATAATGAATATTACCAAAAGCATAAAATGTTAGTTTCACAAGCAGTCTGAATTCCATTCTTTCCTGACTTTGAGAAGCTTGACTTTTCAGCCTTAATGTCCTTTTAACACAATTTTCATGTAATTCTCTATAAACAACACAAGAGGTTTTACACTGAAAATGTGTTTAGATGTTTGTTTTATCATTGTGCAAGAGGTTCCTCTCCTTGACAGATTGTCGTACCGATATGGCTTGCTTTCTTTGCATTTAATCATGCATGAAGAATAAACAGGGTGAAGGGTGTTTCATTTCAAAGTCTATGAAGGGTAATCTTGCTGACTGCTGTGCTGGCCAAGTGCATTAGGATGTTATGCAGTTTGTTGGTTCAAGTGGCAAGCTTGTAAGTCCCAGGAGATAAATGCCCATATTTTTTTTCCTTATGTTGTTCTCTGCAAACTGGACCTGTGTCAGACTGTTTTTGGACAGATCAACCGATCAATGCTTCTGTATTCTTACTTACATCAATCATCTTTTCTGTTATGAGCCATGTCCCAAAATCCCTGTCTACACAAAACTCTTATTGACATCTTCAGGAGCCCTCGGGACAGCAGGGTTTGATAAAACAGTGACTGTTAAAAACATGGAAAATTACAATAAAACATAAAATACAGCTCTATATTTAAACAGTAAGTCTCCTGATACAGGAATAAGGAATTTACCTGGCCCATATCACTTCTGTACTTCTGCAGAGTCTCTGTAACCTTCGTTCACCTTGGCCAAGTGCATGCATGGAGCTGGTGCAACCCATTCCTCTGGCTAAGGAGGTGGATACACAGCGTGGCTGTGAATGCTACATTTCATACAACTATTTCGTCATACAGTAAATAAGGGTTACTTATGTGTGTGTATGTATGTGCATCTAGGTATGCCTGCATGTGTGTGTAATATGCTCCCCATCCTGCAATTTCTGCTAAACTGAAAATACTGTTTCTTTACTGTTTATTCATCTGCTAACACAGAGCAACAGCAATGACATGACCAAGGTTTGCAGAGATGATTACTATAAATTATCTTCCTCTTAGGTAGCAAAGTGTTTTAGGTACAAAAAAATATGTGCACTGGAAAGTATTATCTGTATCATGTCCATTCATCTTTCCTCTTATTTCACCATAGCAGAAAGATTCGCTTATCACAATAAAACATTTTTGTTTTTTAAAAGAAGATTTTTAATAATGAAAACATTAGGTTTTTGTCACATTCTGCTGCCACTGCTTTTGAACAAGAATATTGTCAGGGAATGAACCTGTACTTGGGGGACTTAAAGCAGCAGAATATGTCTCATGAGATTGGTATCAGATGTCACAGAATCATTGTCCCTAAAATTGCTGATGTTCTGCTCAAAATGGCAGCTAAAAATAACATAAAGAAGTCTTCCTCTATTTGCTTGCCTGTTTTCAATTGCTAAGATTTTAAAAATCATTGGGTCACATCAATTGCAGTAGGCCCTTCTTACCCAGCATGTGTCTTCTGACAAGGCCAGAAGAAGGAAGACAGGTGGACTTTAAAAATGAGCTGCATTTTTCTAATCTAATTGCTGGTGGCAGAAGGTTTACCCCATCAGTAGAGAGGTATGATGCAGAAGTTGTTCAGCAGCATTAATAGCCATCCCTGTTCAAGTTACATTTTAAAATATGACATGTGCTTTTGACATCTGGGACCAGTAGTTGAGGAGGTGTAAGTGCTGCAGTGATGTGACCATGAACTTACTGGTTTAAGACATATGCATGTATAGGAACTGCCATCTTAACTGCTAGGAAGAAGTGAACCAGCCATTTCCAGCCCTAAAAATATGATTCTCTGTATCTTGAACAGAAGGGCTGCATTTGGGAGCTGGAGAATGTAAAAGCCATATAATTTAAGGATCAAGAAAAGAACAGGAATTAAAAATCCAGTATGACAGGTGACATATGGACACTTTAGTAGTCATAGTTAGAACATAGGAATTAAATTATG
The DNA here is from genome assembly GCF_023055355.1 of Agelaius tricolor. NCBI lineage: Eukaryota > Metazoa > Chordata > Aves > Passeriformes > Icteridae > Agelaius > Agelaius tricolor. Next base: position 50,496,144 of record NW_027269262.1, on the reverse strand, counting down.
ATTTACTAACGCTATTTTTGAGACATATGCAATTTAGTATAAAAATATTGTAGCTGAACACCAAATTATATTTCTGGAATTAAACATTTTCCTGACTTCTTCTGAGCACAAGACACATTATTTATTAGTTTTTCTCAGAAGTATAGACATTTAACTGCTCATCCCTATTGAATAGCATGTTTCATTTAGTACTTAAAGAGCCTACGTGCATGCAAAATTGATAACTACAGCTGGGTTCACAAGCTGCTCAGAATGCAAAGATGCCCATTTTTCATGTTCAAATGCCAAGTGGAACCCAAAAAGATGTATTTTATGTATGACAGGTGCACACAGATTCTACAGACGTGCCTAAGACCTCATGCTTTCAATAATTTGGCATCTCCTCTGCAGTAGATACAAAACAGATCAAAGGATCAAAGATATCAAATGTTGTGGGGCACTGAAATATCATCATGCAGTTTCCAGTGCTGTAAATACTCTCTTGAGGTCCATGTATATCCTGTAAAAGAAATTGTTTGTCTCAACATGAGTTCAATTGACACAGCCAGTTTACTTGAAAGGTAAATACAAAGCTATTTTGTCTGATAATACTTTTAATGATTTTTAAAAGTCCTTGGACAGCTGGGTATTCTAGAGAGCTATAATACACATAACATAATCTTCTGTAATGAGTGAGAAAGGACATTTTTCAGTATTAGACCTAAAAGCACCTTCAGAGCGTCAGTGTAGGATTTTTCATTCCGTTGTTAAGAGTTTCTGGCTGTTTGTTAGAACACCATTGGGGATGCATGTCAAAGGGATAAAGGAAAAACACTTCTGACTACAGGTGGTCTTTTTGGTTCTCTTCAGCAATGGGAAAGCTCAGACAAACCCCAGGTGGTGCAGAGCCCTCAGCACCACGCCGGAGTCCCTTAGGGTAGGACAGGTTGCAGCAGTTAGGTAGTCCCCTCCTGCCAAGTTCAGTCACTCCAAATTTTAATATTTCATGGAGAAATAAGATCATTTCTGAGCTGAGCAGATGGGTGAAGGAACCTGTGAATAATATTTCTTTGGTTAATTTTGCTTCATAAGCTTCACATTTCCTCAGTTTAAAAAAATCCAGATGTGAATGAAGACAAGGCAGACATACCTTGACACAAAATATCTCTGGGTCCTCTTCCTACCTTGAATGGCAAGGGTAGGGACAGAATTGGAAGGCCCAATCTAAACAAAGGAGGAAAAAGTCACATATTTTAACAGAATTGTATGCAAGACATTTTATTCCTTAGAGCTATTGCTTCATGTTCTCTGTGCATTCAGGTGAGTGGCAGTGTTACAGCACATTAGTCACATTTTCTAATTCTCCTTTGTTCTCTTTTCTAACACAAGCATGGATTGTTGGATCAATCTAGATCACTCCAGAGCCTCAATGTGGATGTTACATTCTGCATGCCTCATCTGGCGCTTCTCATACACTCTGTCCAAGAATAAATGAGTCTTAAATGTGGCACTGTTTCTTTACTCCAGTGCTGATGGAAAGTGAAAGTATTCCTCTGACTGACAGAATAAAGGTCAGAAGCTGTGTGAAAATATGGCAGACCCTAAATGTGGGACTCAGATAAATCTGTGCCAGAAGTACTAAATTCACTCCGTTCACATCTATTTTACAGCATGAGTTGAACTTGCAGATTGCAGTTTCCTCATTACTTCAGGACTTTTTTTAAAGGTCTTTAAAAAACAGAGTAAAAAAGGTAGGGGGTTTATTGGAGAATTTGCTGTGCAAAACCCTCTGTTGTATGAGAGGTCAAGCCAAATGAAAGCAAAGGTTCTTCTCAGATCCAAAAATCAATAACTCTTTGGAATTACTGCAAAGACTTGGTGTACTACTGCCAACCCTTCAAAAGAAAAAAAATCTATTTTCTGTGGCCTTATATTCACCCTGTCCACTTTGAAATTATACTGCTCATTGACAGAATTAATACAAGTGCAGTTTCCAATTTAATTGATGCAGCATTTTTTCAGTGGAGAAAATACAATTCTTTGTAGTAACTGATTTGTTACAAGTAAATAAAGGGTAATTATGTAGCCTGCTGTTCACATTAGACAATCCATTTCAGCTCCTGGTCTACAGATGTTTAAGTCTATACAGATGCTTGGCAGCAGACTGAGGGCATATTTACTGCCTATCTGCAGTGAGCAGGGACTAAAGTCACTAAATCTGCAAAATGTGGTAAGAGATCATACTGATTTTCTAACAGCCATCCAGCATTACATAGATACTTTATCATGGAGCTGTACACAAGCTACTTAGTCCTGCTGATGAAGGCATTAATTAGGTGAGGAAAAGCAGCCTACAGATGAAACCAGTCTTGCTTTTAGATGCAAACTGTGTGCCTACAGCTTTTTTGTGTGTCTCAGCTTTACAGTCCCCCGCAGTTCCAGCTTGGATGCCGGTCTTTTAGTTTAGCAAGTGTCAACAGTTTGAAGGGCAGCTTTGGAAAAGAGGAGAAGCAACATAAAATAAAATTCATATTTTTGAAGGTTTAGCTTTGCCTGTGATAAAAGCAAGGCTATGTACAATGAACTGTGAAAACATGGCAAGAAATGACAGTGTCTCAGCTGATAATATCTACAGGAAATAAAACCCTGCAGAAATCTCAACTTGCTGTCAAAAACAGTCCAAACATTATACACATGGCTTGTACAGTTAAGAACCTGGAACCAGAGTGTGCTGAAGTGCTAAACTGGCTTTTGACAGCACTAGCATCTTGCAGGACAGAGGATGATTTTTTTTTCATTTCACTGCATTCTCTTAGTTCCATTCAGTGACTATTTAATTCAAACCTGAGAAACCAGCTGGGAGTTGAAAAAGCAGAGAGGCTGATATTCCTCTCAGAGCTTTCAAAAAGTATGGGAGGGGAGGAGGAGGAGATCTACCACCACTTCTGAAAGCTTAGTGAGATCGTGACCAGAAAGAACCACTGCTGTTCAATTCACTGGTAGATATTGTTCCCTTTAAAAAGTTAGCTGGTTTTAATGTAAGGCTCTTTTCCCCCATTTATAAAAAGGTTCTAAGCACATTTTAGGTATTTTTTTCTTTCTTTATGTGAAAGCTGAATGTCCAATTGATATCCATATGCAGCTTGGTCCAAATCATAAGAAAAAATCTAGCACTTGGTAATTAAACAGTGAGGTGTCGGCATATACAATAGAAATAATGGGGACAGACAGTAAAAATAAACACTATTTATTGTTTCATTATTTATGTCAGGAGAGTTCAACTTGTGATCCACAGGTTTTATGCAGCCTGCCAACACAGCTCCACTGGCTAACAGTCCTTTCCTCTTTGCCCTGTTTCCTACTGATTTCTCAGGAACAACATGGAAGGCAGATGAAACACTCTGCTGGCAGTAACCTTGTCCAAGAACCTTGCTTTCCTAGGGATGCTGCCATGGTGGGTGCACAAAATAGAGAGTGAAGTAACTCACACAGATTCACTACTGCCCATGCATCACAAGTGTGGTTGCATGTGATACTCACATACTCTTTGAACAGAGTGGGACATAATTCTCTCTCCCAGGATTTTTCCTGGGGAAGACAGTGAGAAAGCTCAGAGAGAAAAGAGAAAACAATTCTTATCTCTGCTTGCTGCTCCTGTTGTTTGGCACATTGGAATGCATTATGGAGATTGTTTACCAAAAGGGATTTGTTAATTGGACTCTGCTGATGGTTGTTTGGACTCATTGATCAATTAGGTCAAAGCTGTGTCATGACTGTCTGGTAAGGGTCATAGGTGTTTTTTAGTGTAAGACAGTTATAGTGTAGTATATTATGTAATGTAATATAGTATAGCTTAATAAAGCAATTGTTCAGCCTTCTGAATCATGGAGTTAGAGCACGTTATTCCCCGACTGGGGGCCATCCTGCATCAATAGTCACATATTAATTGGTTGGTCTTCCTCTGACTCCAGAAGAAGGTCTGAGGCCTGCTCTATATAATTTGTTTCTAAAAGATGTGAGTAGGTTACAATGTAGAGTAGCAAAAAGAATCAACTTTTTTTTTTGCAAAAAAGGTGTATGCAAAATGAGATTAAAATCAGCTACTTTAACTGTGGGCTTCAGCTTGCTGATTTAAAATATTTAAAATAATGATATTTAAATCTTTCTGCCTTAACCAGTGTGCTAGCAAGTAACTGTGCCAGTAGTCAGAAGTTATCTGTACCTCCATGTTTAGGTCAGCAAACCAATCCATTCTCAAGTAAAGAACAAATTAATTTGAGATTGTTGATTCCAGAGAATTGTGTGTATGTCTGTTTGTCTGTGTGTGTGCAGAGGTTCATTAGGAGGTCATGTTACTTTTAGCATATTTGAATGACAATTCTTGCAGAAGTGCCAGCCATGAAGGGAAATGAGACATGCTGATTTAAAGGAATAAAAAAAAAAAAAAGAAAAAAAAGGATATTGGTTTTTGAGAAGTGCAAATTGCAAGCCAGACCATGGTGAAAATCTCCTTGTCTGCACTGTTGATTTCATAACCTTCAGCTATCAAACCTCTTAGAGAAAAACTGGCAGATTACTAGAGCTCTGCAAATACTTTGGACTTCTCAGCTTTAATTCATTTCAAGATGCCTCTTCTCCCTAATAAAAGGTTTTCTATATTTCAAGAACCTAGCAATAATACAACCGTATTGACAACACATCTTATTTAAAAGACATACAATGTTTCCATGGGAAAAGACAATCTTCTATATAAGGCTATCAAAAAAATTTGCAAACCCTTTCTTTCTGGGGAAGAAATTTTCAAAATCAGACACAGATATATAAGAACAAAAATATAATATGAATTGTATATAGTTTCTCACTAGGATTGCATAAAAACTCCTGTTACAATATATGAAGGAAGCCATATCTGTAAATTAGATAAGGCTATAAATTAGATAGGCTGTCTTGGGAATCATGGGTTTATATCCTCACATTCCTTAAGGCATGCAAATATAGGCTTTCTTACACTCCTCACATGTTGTGAGAGGATTACAAAGGGAGATTTCAGACCACTGGCTCCCTAGAATTTAAGCTTGCAAAACTCATTTCCCTGTTCCAGACCTTCCATGCTGGAGACAGCACAATCAACCCTCTTTTTATTAGGAAACAGCTTGTCCTGGAGTTGTCTGAAGCCATGTGTCCTCTAGTTATTTCATGCTCACCCTATCTCACCTGCATTCTCTTCAATTTTGCTGAAATATAGCTAACACAATTTTTTTTTGCCCCAGAGTACTCTTTCTGTGTCAGAAATTTCTTTTGGGATTCTGCTGGGCGTGTACTAAATTTCACAACTTAACATTTGGAATGGGCTCTGAACCACAACCAGGAGGAAGACAGGAACACAGAAAGCTACAGCAGTGCCGCCTGCAGGTTAACAGGAAATGTTCTGAGTTCTCCTGCAACTTTTTGATAGCTTCTTCTATTGTAACCTTATCAGTGACCCACCAAAAGTCTGTATATACTGCCTAACTAATTGCATTGCTCCATTTATTCTTTCCAAAATATTTGGCAAGTTTTGCTGGCATAGTCAAGGTTTTGTGTTCCAGTGAAAAGAGGTGCTGGTCACCCCCCTCTCTGTTGAAAAGGGCTTCAGTTATCCTTGGTGAGACAGGTCCAAGAAGGTTGAAAAGACGCAAATAATAGTCAAGAAATGATAAAGACACGATTAAAAATTTCGGCTTATGGTATAGGAAGATATGACTCTCAGAAGTGATGTGACAGAAATGATGTTGCTGTGAACAAATCCACAGGCATAAGACATATGAGAAAAAGGCTTAAGATCATGGATAATGTCAACATATAGGCAGAAGAAAAGTTAAAGGAACTTATATAATATTTTGTATGTATTTAGGCACAGACTTTCCAGCTATGATTTCAGATGGATGTGAATGTTGATAGTTCCTGACTCATGCTTTTGCTCTTTTTTTTTTGTTGTTTCTACTGATCATCAGTCACTAATACTACAAGAATGGTACAATTTAGGTCCCATCACTCTGACCTCATATTATCTGTGTCATCCAGCACCAGGACTGCCCATGGATGCTACACGGTCCATCCGTGTAGCAGATGGAGTTAAAACAGGAACAAACCTCTAACATGCCTTGTGTGGGCATGGTCTGTCTTCTCCCAATATTTGTAGAGAAAGGAAAACAGGGAGGATTTAGGAGAGCACCATCATCAATCTCATCATCCATCTGTGTTTGCTGGGTTTTTTTATTAGAGGGTGAAGATTATGATGGCTATAAAACTTCACCCAGAGCTAAAAGGCAGAGCACTTATGGAAGGCTGGAAGCTGTTCATGGAACTATGCACCACACATACAAATAGTTGCTCAAAATTGAAATTCTCTTTCCAGCTGCATCTGCTTTTTGTGGCAAGAATATGCACTTTTTGTAGATGACTATGCTATGATCTTGTTAGAAAAAGGGGCATTTTGTAAGTAGGATGTGTCATAAACAGTCATTACTTCCAGCACTCACTACAAAAATGCCAATATTGACAAGGATGTGAACAACTTCAAAAATTAAAGTTAGATGATGAAGATCTCAGAAGGCAATAACTAACAGCTCTTCCAAAAGCTGTGTGATGGAATAATTCTCTCAAATGTGTTACCCAGTCATCTGGACATGATGCAAAGTATAAAATACAGCACAGTTACTGATTTTTAGCTCTCAAATCAAGATAATTCCCTTTATGATTTCCCCCCAGCTATACAGCAATGCAATTATTTTGCTATATTAACATTTCTTGCTGAATATTACAGTCTCACACTGCAACTATTTAAAGTCAAATGCTGAGATTTAATCTTCTCTTTAAAATAATTCAGGAGGTAAAAAAAATTACTTTTAAATAAGTTTGTAAGTTTGTTTGTTTGTTTTCTTTTGCTTCTTAAGCATAAACAAAAATATTTTTTATCAAAAAACATGGGGTGAAAGTTGAATTTATCTGGGAGAAGATGATACTTTAAATGAAAGAGGGAATATCATTCTGAATTCAGCACACTCTTGAAAACTCAAAGTAAGAAACATTTCCTGAATTTCCTTCAATTTTTTATGCCTTTCATTCGGAAACATGGCTTATTTTTTAAAAATGTGAAGGAAAATGTTATAGTGAGGAAGACAACACTCAAATAAGAAGGGGAAAATTTTACAAATAGTTAGCTCTGCAGGTTTGGTGAGCAATTTTCACATTTTCAGAATATTTGCAGATGGGAACCTGCAATAGCTTCCCTGGATACTTTATTTTCCATAGTTTTTTTGTTTTTGTTTGCTTGTTTGTTTGGTTTTGGGTTTTTTGTTTGTGGGGGTTTTTTTGGTGGTTTTTGTTTTTTTTTTGTGAGCAAGTAACCATTCCTATTTATCATGAAAGTCTTTTAAAATGAAGCATCCTGATGGTATCTGTCTCACTGCAAAGCAGAGCTCCAGTATCCCATAGCAGCTTTTTGTCCTATATAATTAAGAGTTCATGAAAATGGGTTTGTACAAAAGCTGCATCCACAATGGTGTGCTAAATATGTCAAGGACATAACTAGAAGCCCTGGCCCATCATGCCCTTGATTTGTTTGTGTACTCCTTATGCATATTTTTGACCAGGGATAATCAACTTTCCTAGTCAATGCCAGTCTAGGATGAGACAACAGCATAGTCCAGAGGCTGTTCTCTTGGATGTCAATGAGGTCCAGGCAGGGTCCTGGAAGAGAATTCAACAACTAAGTGACACTGCCTACAAGGCTGGGGAACAGGTCCCAGACCATGTCCTTTACTAGCACTCCTTACAGACTCACCATGACTTAGTGCCTAACATCATACTAACCAGTTTGTGCTGGGATCCTTCTGTCACAAAAGGCCCACAGGTTTTGATGAACATGTTTAAACTTAAGTTGCTGAGAAAGTTGTACTTGAAATGGCTTGGCTAGCTGAGGTGCCCAAGGTTAAAGTACAAGTAGCAGGGTTTGACAACTCAATGACTTATAAAATATTGTTACTGTTTGGGAATGTAGCTGATGAATCACTGATGCTTATTAAAGGAAATTACTTTTTTTTTTCCAAATTCTTTCACCTAATTTTCCCCACCTGTTCTAACATGCACTCTGGATCAGAAAGAAATCAGTGCTCATGGTTCATAACACAAAAGTGCTACAGGATGATGCCTTACTCCAAGGCATCATTGCTACTCAGCTCTCTCTTTCAGGCCTCTGTACCCTCCCATTCAAGACTTTTTGGTCAGTATTTCTAAACCCTAATACAGCTGTTTTACTCTCCCTGTGTTAAGTGCTCTCCTTTCAGTGTGCCTACCATATGATATGGCCCAAATCAGCCGCTAGCAGAGCACCCCTGTGCTAGAGTGATGGTTCTCTCTTCCCCCATGGGAAATCCTTCAGTATTTTAAACTACAAAACCCATGTATGGAACTGACAGGAACACAGCTTCCTCTAAAGAACCCCCCTTGAGGAGGTGAGGAGAAGGAGCCCACCAGCCCCTTCTTCAGCACAGCACTGGCGGGCAGGGATAAATCTTCCGGCAGCCGCCCATCCTCCCCTTCCCGCTGCCGCTACAGCGGCTCCGTGCCAAACGCCCGCGCATTGAAAAACATTTGTTTTGCGCCATAAAACCCAGTGGCTAACAGCTGCACATGTTGTCTCCAGTGTCATAAACCTGTCATCAGCCTGGTATTGTTTACATATGGCTACAAGGCCCTCGTAACTGAGCGTCCCTGCGCGGTGCGGCGACAGCCAACGCTTTCCTGACAGCTGTGTCAACTGGAAGCGGCGCAGCCAGCTTATTTGCTTCAGCAAAAGCCTCAGTAGCCCCCACCCTAAAGACACAAATCAGATTCTTTCATTTTTTTAATGAGCTCAATGTTAATAATAGATCAACTGCAGTGCAGATGCTGGAGTGGAAAATAGCTCGCATTTCACTAACAAGGCACATAATTCTCCCAGAAATAATGGATTTCAACTGAAATAGTTGCAGCCAGCCAGGCAGCACTTATAATGCATGACCGAGTGTCCAAAATGAAATCAAAATCTGGGAAACATGCAAAGGTGCTAATTTTCTACATCAGTGGGATTTATCAAGTTCCTACTGATTAATATGAAAAGTTGTTTTGCTGTTCAACTGATAGAGCTTTGTTTTACTTGCATAGACTTGAAAGAAATTGATTTCAATATTACAGGAACTTCTCGATTGGCAGAATGCTTTTAAATCAGTAAATCAATTCTCTCTGAATTATAAATGGCAGTTATTAAATAGGGATTTTTTTTAGTCTCCATCTTAGTGACAAGGTTCCTATATATTGAGAGAACAGCTACAATATTTTTCTTTATATACACATACCAAGACATTTTTTGAAAGATCTGAGTTTAATTCACTGGTTTTTCCACCATCTTTCATTACTTAAAAAATATTTATTAACCTCCCCTGTCAAAAAGGGTCATTTACCCAGGATTCTTTACACAGTATGATTTGAAATTGCTTGGCAAGAGGGAAAGATAAAAGAGAAATACATAAATCAGCATTTGCTTTAGAGCACATGCCTTCCCAGAGAACTCTGTCCCTGGATCATTAAAACTGAGGTTAACTTGCTTACCTTCACAGTGGATGTTATTCCCTAGTTATTCCTTAACTGTGAAAGCTATTCCTTAGTTGTAAAGTGGAGGCACACATTCTAAAACTCAGCCAGTGTAAATAAGTCTAAATGTAGATTTTAAAAGGGTCTCCAATTCTTCCATGATGGAGAAGATGGAATGCTCTGTCAGAGATTTCAGACTGGGAGTAACTATTCTTACAAGTTTCAGGACCATGTTAGCTTCTCTTTACCTTCCACAGGACTTTAGTTTGCACAGTTTCAGGACCTGTGGGCTTGTTGACAACCTCTGATGAAATGTTGCAGCACTCTCAAGTCACTGTCAACAAGAACTGGTCCCAGCACCCAGCACAAGCAGAACAGTACTGTGGATGCTCACCTGGGCTTTGAAGTGACTTTACTCTACTAATGCTTTGTTGACATTATTATTTTGGATTGGTTTCTTGAACAGATCTGGCCAGCAGACCCAGGTTCGCTGCAGTACATAGTGTGGATTCTCCCTGAGGTCTGTGGAACAGGTAAGGCCTGAAGCTGCACCATCCTGAGCAAGGGAAATGCAAACTATTCCATACTTCCAATGTTTACAGCACCTTTCAGGGTTGGTGTCTTATATTTCAAGTCCCTGAGCACTACCAATGTTACCTTTAAACATCACTATTGCTACAATTATTACAGGTGGGATATTTAACCATGACCATAAAAAGTCCTGGGGTTCTGTCTCTGCCAATTTATGCTATGGAAGCCATGAATATTCAAAACCCTTAGAATCTCACCAGAAAAATGTAGAGTGAAATGCTGTAACCATTCTAGAGAACTTCACTGTTAGAAATGACTGGGGCTGTGGTCTGTACCTGGAGCCTCTACATGACATTACCCTTTCCAGGAAGGGTGAGCCATTGCCCTGCTCCCTGAACACATCTTGGGGAAGGTCAAATACCTGCTGAGCCACCTCTGTGCTCAAATGGACATCCCACCAGTGAACATCCACACATGGTGGCTGGGGTTTATTCTCCTGGTGGCCACAGCTCGTGGTCACTCCTCACGGCTCACTCCTTGTTTCCAACAACAGGCGCTTTTGGCCCTGCTGTCCCTGGGTTGATGGGTGGTCATCCATCTGCTAACAACTCATCAGTCTTTGTTCTACCCAAAGGGCATTGATCCTAGTTTATCTAAAGTATTTTCTCTAAAAGTTTCATCTTTCATTGAAAGTACCAGCCTGAACTAGCTCTAAATCTTATGTATTATGGATTATGCTAAATTAGATAGAATTTGAAAAATTACCTCTAAATGTCTCATAGTTATTTATCATCATCCAGGGTCTGTCAGCCCCCACAGGATGATCAAAGAACCTTTTTTGCCTTGGTTTTGCTACACACTGGTAAAGGTTATGACATTCTCATTCAATACTTCTTATTTCCTTAACATTAATGACCAAAATGGGCAGCAAAAATGTAACACTTCTAGAATAGATTAATTTCAACCCCCTATTTGTATTCATTGGTTTTATTATCAACATCACACATTATCTGTTATGGTCTGGCATTTTAAAAGGGAGGATGACTTTATGCAGTAAGGGCAATAACTAATAAAATAGTAAAATAGCATTATGTTCCAGCAGATAAATATATATTAGAGTTTCATAGAACTAGACTGCCTGACCAGCCAATGAAAAGGGAATTAATCTAATTTATTGTTATATCATTTTTATCTAGGAATGTGTACATTACTCTTTATGTGATTAATATACCTTAGTGCTAGAGCACCCTTTTCTTGCCCTTAGTAATTAGCTGTTGCTTGATGTGAGGCCATAACACTGTCTGCTCAAAAGCAATTATCATCTATCATGTATTGGCCTGTTCAGACTTTTAAGTTTGGAGGTCTTTCTCAAGAAGGCTTCAGATTTTTTACTTGCTTTTTTATTTTTTATTATTTTCATGTCACTGCTATTCCACATGGGGAGCCTAAAATCATCGTGAACACCTTCAGTTGAAAGAAGAGCATGAAAGCTGCAGTAACAACAATAGCTCAGAAAAGGATTTCAGTTTGATTGAAGCTTTGGGTACCCTCTAAATAAAACCAATATTTCTTCTGTGGAAAGAACATATAGATTGCAATATCTTTCACCTGTTTCAGATGTTAAGTTTAACAAGCAGGGAACTGTGGTTTAGGATGCCTTCTAAACTTGATTTTTTTTATTAGTCCTCTTTTTCTCTATTTCCCCTCTCCTCCAATTTTTTTCCTTCAGAATCAGAGGGTGTTCTCCAACAGCATGATACATTGCATGTTTAGGAGTTAGTCATATATAACTCCAAATTCACAAAATATGAACTAGTGCTCCAAATTTTGAAATGTTATTAGAATTATTAAGATTTAGATAAGAAGAAATGAATAAATTTTTGCAAATATTATTACATACATTTTCCAAGCATCTGTGTTTGAAGCTTAAGTATACATGAAACTAATTACGTGAATTGCCTTAATCAAGTTCAGTCTTCATGGACTTTGCAAAGGGAAGTTGGGCAATGGAAAAAGGAAGATAAACCTAAATTTGTCCTAATAGGGACGTGAACAAACATAAAGCCAAAGTAGCTGAGGCTTATTTCTGAGCAGTAGATATTTTGATTTTTCTATTTAAGTAAATGCAGCCTTGTGTCTGATATCTGCATCATCTATGGTTTCTGTTCTTGTTTGATCTTTAAGTAGGAATTGCACTGTGGATTTTGTTTAACTGACTTAAGGATCTGTTTTCATGGACACCACCACACTGACTGAAAGCTTCAGTTCCCAGGGAATGCAACTGGGCCATACAAAGGTGCTATGTCTGTATTGGTTACATTAATAACAGAATATTTCTCCAAACCAATAGTGTTAGAGATGACCAAAATAGTTACAGATAGCCAAATCCAAGACAGGTACAATCTAGTGGATCATGTCAATATGAGGATTTCTTGTTTGCTGAAATATGCCACAAATATTAGTGTAACTGACTGAATAGTTTATGGGGACAGGGCTGACATTTAGGAAAACCAAGGGATTTACATGCATGATACCTCTGCCTTTCAGGCAGCACACACATGCTAAAATCATGGCACAGTAGTGTAAGAAGTCTTGAAATGGCTCTCCATCTTAAAAGTTCTGTTGCAGGAGTTGTGTATTGCCTGTACCTATAGATGTGTGGAATTGTGTTATGCTTGGCTATGGTTGCAAGCTGTGTGTTGTTTTTCTTGGCATGCTGAAAATCTGCCCTCTGAAATGTCACTGCTTGCCTCTACACCATTCTCTGCTAAGATCTTGTGGCTCCCCTGGTGACCTGCTTGTTTAAAACACAGCAGGGGAAACATGGAGAAAGCACAGAAATTTGGGCAAAATAAAATTCAAACCTTAAGACACTGAAATAACACAACCCTTTGCAAGAATCCAGCATTGCCTGGACTGGTATCTGAAACTTGCTCGCATGGAGATGAATATCTCACAAAGCTGAGAACTGAAAATTCACAGATGCCTTATTATAAAACAAAAATCTGGCTTTGACACTAAGGGAACATTTATTCTCCCTTAAAATTCTATATAAGTACAGATTTCATGGGAATGTTTACAGTAAACCTCAGTTCAAGTTTCTCACTCAGCTGGTGTTTCAGTTCATCATATACAAATACTCATATGAAAAGCTCTTTAAAATCAAAATGAAAAAGAATCTGCTTAACATAATACATTGTCCCAAGCACAAATAAATTGACAAGGAATGTATTCAGACTGGAAATGAGAAGCTTTGTATAGAGCAGAGCACTGAAATTCAGACAGCTTTCAGGAGGGGCAGTGCAGATTGAAAACTTGAGTAAGTTTTATGATGAGCCTCAAAAGATGTGTTTAAGGCAAATGTTGTCCATGTTAACAAGAACATCCTTAAAATTTTCAAACTGCATTTTTAGTATGTACTCCCACCTTGAAGTAGCTCTGGAGCAGAGACTAGATTAATTTCTGCAGCTTGGTGGGCTCTCTCATTTAATGTTGGCCAGAGGCACAGATAAAACTTAAGAATCAGTATTTTGAGAAGACTAGGTAAGCAGAGTGACAGCTGAAAAGAACATGTTGTAGTCCTTTCCTCCTTGTGTAAGGCTAAGCAACACAGCTTGTGATCATTTATTTAGGTTGTGTCATTATGGGATCCAAGTCAAATGCAGAACTTTTGACAGAGTTGAGTGGTTCATATGCTTCCCAGGATTCTGGTCTTTCTAATCTTGCTGTTACCATCTGGGCACTATGAATAAAGAAATGCACAAGCTAAGTCAGGTGGGTCTTATCCCCCTTCTAGCAACTAAATACCTCTGAGTGAAGTATACAATTTCTTTTTCATTCATTTGAGTGCATGGGCCATACTCTATCATTCTTATAATAGCAAAATCCTCTTTGAAGTTGATCAGTTGTCCAGCAATTTACATTGTCAGCAGTTTTCTTGGATTTCGAGTCATCCTTTTCTCAGGATTTGGGTTGAATGAGAGCTTGCCTGAGAAGGAAATCTGAATATGGTCTTTGTTGGTTGAATGAGAGGTCAGTATTGCTGCGAGTCATGAAGTGGCCAGGTCTCACTGGGCTGGCTTCTTTAAAACCTACACAGCTGTTGCCTCACAAACTACTTCTATACATACATAGATATAAATAAGCACTTGTCACACTCTTGCCCTACAGCAAGGAGTAAATACAAAGCAAAACTTTATGATGCTTAGGACACTGCTGGTTTTCACATCAGGATCTTCCTGGGCCCTAAGAAAAGCTTTTATGAAACTAGCTCTTCTCCCCCTTGAAAACAGCATCTTATATCATGGTAAAGATCAGGGACATGGTATGTAAGGGAGACTAGCTTTTACAAATTTTGGAATGATACAACCATTCTGCTTTTACTTAAACTTATCACTACCTTAGATGTCTTTTTTGTCCTGCTTTTCTTTCAGTTTGGTTGATAGCATAGAAGAGTTACTCAAGACTATGTTTTCATATCATTCCTATAAGTAACTTACAGTAAAGATATTACATGGGGTTTGTGTGTACTGTAAAAAAAAAAAAAAAAAAGAAAAAAAATGTATCATTTATTCAGTTTATTATAACCATAAAATGTATTGAGTAGAAGTAATATTAGGTCTGTGTTTTTCAACCCATTTTTTTGCTACTGCAATAACGCTTCAGCAAAACTATTTTGTTCTCCTTCATGCTGCATACTTCCTGCACACTCATTCTTCTCCTAATAAAAGGGGGAAGTTATGATGCTGAAAGCACAATTTTCACCTTCTGATCTTTCATACTGAAAAGGCTTTATGATTTAGTTGCTGTTGTCATTAATGTCCCTGAAAAAGGGTTCAAAATGTGCAAGTTTCCAGCAAAGGGCAAAAGAAGAACTATCCATAAATCATTAAAGGCTTGAGGACCTTTAAATTATTTATTTTTAATTTTAATTATTATAGTTAATAATATTTTAATGTATCCTAGAATAAGTGAATTGATTATTATTGATTTTTGTGATGACTTCAGAACAGAGAACTCTCACCCCGGCTTAATAAATTGACTGATAAACTGACTACATTGTTCAACATTAGCCTGGAAGTAAAAGATAAGAAAGCACAGGCTTTGTACTCTGATCAACCAAGTTGTCAGTCAAAACTGCAGAAGTATAGCTAAGGAGTGTAAGAACTGAAGGAGCATAAGTTCGAGGCCCAGGAGGGGAAGCATAAGACTAGACAATATGCCAATTAATGGAATTAAAGCAAAAAGGTTTAAAAAGGGTTTCCCTTAGGAGACAGCATGAAAGAAAAGACAACAGTTGATTCAATAAGGACAAAAGCACAAATGAGCTGGCTATGAAAAGGATCAGAATATTTACAGATGATAGTGTCTGAAGAATTAAGGAACACTAGCTTGCAATTACTGTGAATTTATTATGCCCCAGTAGCATGTCCTAATTTAGTCTCGTCTAGCCTCTGAACAAATATGTTCATCCTTAAATTCCAGAGCAAAAGAAATAATCCCTTCTGGTTTCAGTCAGACTATGAAACTGATTAAGATCAGCAAAAATTCAAATACTATAACAAACAAAGGGAATTTCACTGAAGTTTCCTGTCCATCTTCTGTATCAGCATTTGCAGGCTTCACAGCAATTCATGGTTTATTTTAGCAATGCTGTGTTTGTGAGGTCCAACAGCAATGGACCTCATGCTCACCTTCCCACACAATGCAAGGTAGAGAAGGATAGGACAAAGAGAGGGGCACAGAGAGTTGCCTTTCACATGTGAAGGTGTGCATGCAGATAGGAGCTGTTCCTTGTGCTGGGTTTGTTTGCAGGTCCATTCCCAGGAATGATGTCTCACCCCCCAACAAGAGATGCCTTTCAGAGTTTCACAAACTGTCCAAGAAGCATCCTTGGTTTTAATACATGTAAAAGGCTCACAAATTATATTTTCCCCAGTACATTTTGAAGAGATTTCGAAGTAGAAAATGGAAGAGAATAAAAGTAAGTGGAAGAATGTTTTAGTGTCTCTGTGATTGAGATTCAAAGGGTTTCAAATGATCAACTTTATAGAGCTGTATGTTCAGAAATCTGCATGAACCACCATCCTTCCTGAGGTGAAAACAATTGCTGAAGTATTCTCACTATCCCAAAAATACAACAACCCAGAGAACACATCCCTCAATGAACCACAGAGCTCTCTGCTGAAGAGGAAATGACCCTCAGTGGCCCCCTCCATACAGGACCATCCTGTCAGTGAGTCTTGCTCCCCTCTCTCTTTTGGAAGCAGGAAAATCTCATCCTTTTTTTTGCATCTGGCTTCCCACCCTATCTCATGTTAGTCTGGTTCAAATCAAATCAGAAGTGTCAATTACTCATTAGCACACTGCTAATTGCTCATCTACTTGTCCTTACCACTGTTGCTCACCTCACATAGGAAGCAAAGCATTAATGATCTGGTTTGCCAGCTCCAGTAGAGCCTCAGCATCCCATTTTGGGAGTCAGGGCAAAGGAGTTCTGTAGGGCAGAACTTTCTGCTTTCTACTGCCTCACCTCTGGTACCCACAAGGACCAGGGGACCAGCATCAGAGGGTTCCCAGGCCTGTATTTGCTGTGTTTAGTTTTCTGTGTTTAGTGAGCTTCTATCATTCTGTTTCTAGGTTTGCAATACAGAGCTTCCCCCTTTTCTTGCTGGAATGCAGTTTGTTTTGTATCAAACATTTGAAGAAAAGACAATAAAAAGTAAACTTCATGAGGTAATTCTGCTCCTCCGGAGTTAGCAAATCCAAATATGCTGGCATAGCAAACCCAGAAAAGTTTGTAATGTGAGGAGATGAAAGTAAAATGTTGTTGAGGTCAATTTACTAACATGAAATTTCCAGGACCAGGGGAGAATTTCTACATCAGTAATTAAGCTGTGCCTATCAGTAGAGGGACAAGCAAAGAGGAGATCACAAATGTCTTAGGAAACTCTGCACAGTCACAGGCAGGTACCCTGACCTCACACTATGTATTTCTCTGTTCTAACTAAACTTCCACCAAAAAAGAATTGCAAACACATTACTCTGTTTTCTGAACTAATAATTAGGCAAATTGATTCCAATACATCAAATCCCTACTAAATGATATGCAGAATTTTGTGCTTGTATGGTAGAAGAGGGGGACAGAAAATATTGGCTCTCATGAAGCTAAAAAGAGCAAACTGATATTTTTTTAATTTGTTTAAACAAAAATTGCTCCCTAGATGGCACACTGTGTTTTGCCTGGAGCAAATGTTTATGGCTGAGTTATAAAATAGAAGTTTGTGGCATCTCATAGTGCTGCACATGCACACACAGACACACAGATACAAGTCAGTTCCTGTCCAATTGCTTTAGATCATGTTAAATCTCAGCTGTCTCAGCTGTTAAGGGGTATCTTGGGAAGCATCAGGTTTGAAAAGGTCCTTCATCTAACACTTGTCTATCTTTTGTCAGCTTGTTAGGATGATGTGTGGTATGCTTTTCTATGCTTTCTATTGCACCCATCAGCACTTCAGGTAACAGCACAGGGAACCAACACTAGAGTAGTCATGTCCAGAGGAAATATTTTGATGGCAACCCTAAAAGAAGAAATGGGGCTTTGTTTCATCAGAAGATTCAAAAAAATGCTGTGCTTTATCTTAGCTTGTGTTTTCATAGACAATGCTAACTACTCATATTTCACCAATGTCATTCTAAACAAACATGAACATAAGGACCATCAAGAATTCACCTGAATTTTTTTCCATCTTTCATCACCTATGGAGAAAGTGAAGACTTAGTGCTTCTGCAATTTTTTTCCTAATGTATACTGTGCAGGAAATGATCATTACATGGAACAGTGCTAGCTTGTGGTTCTGCAAATTGCAAATGTTGCAGAAGAGTTGTTCATTACTTGTCTTGGTCAGTGTTGCAAAACTAATTTTCTTTTTATATTGAGGGAAGTGCTCACTGCTTTGACACAGCACAAGCTGTTTTGGCTGCACTGTATAATGATGAGTTTAGTCACTAAGGTATAATCTTAATAAGCAAAACAAAGAGAATAATAATTTAGAGTTTGCACTGACTGTGGTCTCCACACGGATTTTGAACAGCCTCTGGAGCTGTTATGTACACAAAAATCTGTATTGTAAAGGAATCTTATGTGGACATCAAGTCTTGCTTTAAAATGGTCTCCTGAAAGGTGTGAAGTTCAGGCTGTGCTAAGGGCTGTCCCCTTCCCATAAGTCTGCTTCCATCCTGTCCAGAATCACACATGGCAACTCTATGCCATAAAATGAGTGAGAGACTTGGTGTGGGGAAAGGCTTCTCAAAGACTTTTGAGGTTGTGATGTAGGCTGAATTTTAAGTGTCTCTGTCTGACAGATCCATTACCACTGAGTACTCTGGGGACCAACCAAAACTCCCAAGCTGGAGCACTAAAAGGTATTTATTTCCCTATACCTTTCTCTTTGGCTCATGCATACACTTTCTGTTAATAAGAACAATCAGCAAGACACATCCATATCTTTGGGAGCTGGCATCTCACTGTCCTTCCAAAACATTTTGTCTCTTCCTGTGAAGCCTTTTCTTTTTTTCCCTCTTTCCTTTTAACATAATTATAACATTAATTACTGCTGATAGGAAGGGTAATGCATGCAGCACCAGACTAGACAACCTAGGAAAATCTCTGGTGAAAATGAATGTGGTCAGAGAGAGATGAGAAAGCATGGAAGTACATATTCTTCATTCCATATTCATTTTGCCAATGTCTAGGACATAAGTTTCATTCCACAAAAATTTTGCAAATGTGATTTTTTTTTCTGAAAGCAGAAAATTTCAAAGTACTTTACAAAGAAAAGGGTCTTTTTTGAGGCAATTGAGTTGAGATTTTGTTTGAGGTGAGATTTAAAATAAAAATTTCTCCTATCTACTTCTAAGGGGGCACTCACAATACCACCCACCTCCTTGAACAGGCTAAGTAGCTGTGGATGCCCTGTCCCTGGAAGTGTTCAAGGGTGGGTTGGAGGAGGCTTTGAGCAGCCTGGTGTAGTAGAGGTTGTCCCTGTCCATGTCCAGATTGGAACTAGATGATCTTTAGGATTGCTTCCAAATAAAGTCGTTCTATGATTCTACGACATTTCCTCACTACTACTTTATAGAACTCTCCTCAGCTCAGGTACCTGTGCTCTTCCTCCTCTTCGACAAAGGCAGTGATCAATGTTCTCCAAAAAGCAAAGGCTGTAGCCAGAGAAACCTAGCAAAGAAGAAGTACAAGAAACCCGAAGTACTTCTTTTCCCATTCTCAGCAGATATCAGTCAAAAGGCTTACTCTTTTTGCTGAGGTCATGAAGGGATGGTCTTTTCATACTAGACTATTTTTTTTTTTGGTTTTTCTAGGTCACTGAATAGACTGACTTCCCTAACTGAAGGTTCGAGCCTTCAGATCAGTACCTGTTAACAAACCTGATTCTCAATTACTTTTTGATTTATGTTAGAATATGTTTTGATTTATGTTAGAACAAGCCACAATTAAGGCTAAACCCCTCAGTATGGTAAAAAGCAAACCAAGACCAATATATGAAGCATTCTGCAAGCATTGTCCTAACTGCAAATTAGTTCTGGTTCATAAAGGGCTCTCTGGAATAACAACTGAATTACAAATCTTTGTCAGTAGGATAGTGATCAGCACCTGCTCATAGGCAGTAGCAGTTGCCAATGGAGGCTTTCTGTTCTACAAATAATAATGCATACTCATAAATGCACATTCTCCTCTCCCTGTTGTCAAAGGCAGTGAGAAATAGCAAAGCAGTGAATTTTCACCAGTCAGTTTCACTTTGATGTCTGTCAAATGCCAAATGTCTGCCAATCAGTTCTGGGGCAAGGGCAAGAAAGGAAAACCATCCGACAGATGGGGGAGCAGATGGGGGAGAGTGGGAGAAGAGCCACCCACCCCATCAAACTACAGGCAGTAGCCACAGCCACAGCAGTATTACTGCTTTCTGGAGCCAGGGTGTTTTGTTGTTCTTTTTAGGTTTGGTTTTTTAACAGATATGGGCCCCATCACCTCCACCACAGTATCACCCATATTTTTCAAGCTGGGTTTCCCAGGGTGTCCTTCGGTGCATGATAAATTAAGTCATTGCTTTCACTTTTTTATTACAGGTAACCAGAAAGAAAGAGGGTTTTATTGGACTCAGGACTTTGAGAAAGAATTCTTTGCCCTCCTTCCCATAGAGTCACTTACCTAGCCACAATAAAACTGTCTCTCCTCTGTCAGATTTACCCTCTCAAAAAAATTTCTCTAATTAGCAATTTCTTAAAGTGGACACTAATAGTGAGGGATAACTGAGAAACAAAAAGACAAAATAGTGGACAAATTTAACTCATTAAGCCCTTAAAAATCTATCCATCAAGTTTAGTTTTGTGTGCAAACAGCCCATGAGAAGACTGTAGTTCCTTCCCTGCTTTCTTCTCAGAAACTGTTCATGAAGCTTGTTTAAGCCTTGCAATCAGAAGTAGCAGTCTCACCCCAAAAGTTTTTTCTTCTTTGAATAGCTGAGCTATATAATACATATGTCACAATAATATATGTCATATAATTCAGTCTTCTAGTGTAAATGGCATTTCTTGTGATTTTTTTTCTATTCACTTTCAAGGTGTATTTCTGTGTAACAGCTTTAAAGTGTTTTCTCAGCACTGGTGGTTAATAGAATTTGTTCACAGCAATCTGTCAAAATCAAATCAAACACGGAAAAGAGTGTCAACACAGCAATGTTTTATAAATGTACATCTATAAGCAGCAAGGTTTGGGGAGGGAATTACTTCGCGGATGATTGGAGGTGTGGAGTGAGAATTGTCCATCTGCATTTCCAATGTCTCTTCAGCTCCAGCATATTTTGTAGACAGACTTATAAAACATAGAATACATTCCAGAAGGAACCTCAGAAGCTCTTAATCTCCAGCTCTTCATTTCAAAGACAAAACTGCTGCAGAGTTATTCATCTGTCCTGTTTTTCAGATAGGACTAGGGATTCTGCACCCAACAATCTATTTCAATCTTCATATTCCTTTAGACCTTTACTTCCCTAATTAAAATTTATTTCCTAATGTCTAAATTAAATCTCCTAAATTGAATTACTGCAATTAAATTGCTGCAAATTAAACTTATTACCTCTTATCCAACCTGCAGTGGACTCAGACGACGGTAATTACCATTATCTCTGGTTACACATCCTTTTCTTTCTCTTCTGTAGATTAACCAAATTCAAATCTTTTAAAAATACATCACATTTTTAAGTCTTCTGTTCTCTTATCAAGCACTTTTACCATCTTTCATAATTATGGCATTCAGATTGAATATAGTGTTCTAGTTGAAACCTTGACAAAAAACCTGTTATAATTTGTTTAGAAGAAATCACATCTCAAATCTTAACCATTCTCATCTAATGGGATTTATTTCCATAATTTGTAGAGAGCTATTGAAACATTGTAAAACCACTTGAAACCCTGAATAAAGCAAATATACTGAGCAAGTTGAATATATCTTCCATGTGAAGTAGTCATACTACATTAAGGACAGTCAGGATCAAATACAGCATTGTACTTTTATTATTAACACATGGTGGTTGAGAAAGAGTATTTCGCTGCATTTTCTCAAAGAGCTCCCTCAAATTGTTCATCAGGAGAACACAGAATCACAGAACCAATTAAGTTGGAAAAGACCTCTGAGATCATAGAGTCCAACCTGACAGTTTTGGTCTTTCAGATGTCTCGTGTACATGAATTTAGTTCTAAGTAAAGAAGAGATCTCAAATTACATCAGTCCCTGTCCTGTACTTTAACTCAGTAATACATATTTGCAAGTTTCTATCTTTGGATTGTATCTGGCTATATGTCAAAGCTACTCCAGAAATAAGTGATTTGAGTAGTTCTTAAGAGTCTGTGCATAAAAACAAAACATTTCTAAAGTTAGGCCAATTCTAAAAGTAATATACATAAAAAAAAGATCTCCCAAAACTGCAACACAGAAGTAAATTTCAGCAAAGGCAAAATGTCAGATCTTCATGGCTTCATAATAGATGATTTCAATATTTTGCTTTCAAAACAACTCTTCTGTTAAGAATAATGTTTAAACTATATTAATTATTTCACATGCAAAAATAAAATTCTGTAACATCTCTTTAATGGTGAACTGACATTATTTTTCTTCAATGCAGCTGCAAAATAAGGCTTTTTCTGAGATCCATAATGGCATGAGAAAGTCCTCCCCACAGCTGTACTGAACTCTTATGGAAAGAATACAGCTCAAAACAGCCTACCTGCACAATGAAATTTCTTGCCAGTAATGTAATGTAGTATTTTTTCTGTGTATCAGCTGCATCCTTATAACAGTGATATATGTATATAGTGATGCCAAGAGTAAATATAATTTTCTGGTATGTATCCATTACTTCTATTCATCTTGTATAGAATCAGAATTACTAGAGAGTTGGCTTATGGTTTGAAGGGTCTATATTTTGCAAGGACAATTTTAGAGCACCAGTTGCAGAAGCACAGTCAGAAATAAATCATTAGGCCAAAGCAAACAGGCAGAACCATCTTAATCTGATGGTCAAAGACATCAAAGCAAATACCTTCTTGGGCTCCACTGTTCACTGCTCCAGCTTGCAATCTGTCATTTCAGTTTATATTTAAGCCTATCTATGTAACTGTTTATTTTGGCCAAGATGCAGTTTTGGGAGCAACTGAGAGGCTGGCAGCAGTTCTGTTCTTCCTGACTCTGCCCTCCGGTGGTATCCTTCATCAGAAAGGTGACACAGACGACCAGAGAGGTACACAGTGCAGCAAAATTTGTCAAGGGTTATCTGTCAGAGCCCATTAAAAATATGCTTTAATACCTCACCAAGCAACACTTAAAATCATCACTGAGCATGAATTCCTATAGCATCTCTCCCTCTGTAGACTTCTGTTGTTTCTTACTTTTGCTTGTCATAAAAAGAGCTCATGAACAACCCTGGCTTTCGTACAGTATTTATATTTTTTCTGCCCTCACCCCAAGGCTGGAACATAAGATGAAAGACCAACAGCAAAAGACAACTGTTGTTGAATGTCTGAAGATCCAAGCTGATCATACAGCTTTCAACTTGTTTTCTTTTCCAGAGTGGCTCATCTCTGTCTCGTTATACTGTATAAAAAATAAAAACCCTAACCCAAAAAGTTGAGTGCATGCACATTTATAAGTAACTTTATAAAACTTTACATAATTGCAATGCTAATGTTTCCTGAAAATCAGCAGCCTGAAATAGCCATCTTCTTTCCCCTTCTCTGTTTTTCCTTTCTGACTGTTAAATGTTTTTTGAAATAACAATAACTTGATTTTCTGTATTATTGCTGCTTCATTAATACTGATGTGAATGCCATTCTATATTTATCACCTTCTTATCACATTTCTCATTTAATAGTTCACATCATAAGACTTCATACAAAGGCACAAAGACAAATAACTATTGCTGATTTAGTGCTCTCCTGAGTAAGCTTTATGATGGCATTTTTGAATGACCTTTACTGTTAAACAAAATTCACTGTAGGACGCATCTGATTTACAACAACCATAAATTCAGATATCAAAACTATTAAATGTTTTGTATAAATACTGGCATAATTGCAAATAAATCTATTTGGAGATGAAAAAAAAAACCACTCTCTTGGTTTTTTATAGCAGAGTATTATACATATACTAGAATACACAGTATTAGAGTACACAGTGCTACATGGTTGGAGCTGTAGCTCCAGGATGGTTATGAGTACCTTGGGGGTCTCAAGGTTCTGTGCTAGAACCTCTCCTGATCAATATCTTTACCAATGACCTGGAGGAGAAGACCGAGTGTAAGTTTGCAGATGACACCAAACTGACCTGGGGGGCAGTCAAGGGGCAGAGTTGCCTTTTAAAGAGAGGAGGAAAGGAGGAATGGACCAACAGGGAACTCAGGAAATTCAACAAGGGCAAATACAAGGTCCTGCACCTTGGACAGACTCATCTCCTGCAACAGCAGGGGCTGGGGACCAGACAGCTGGGGAGCAGGTCTGATGGATAGGGTGTGGAGATGCTGGCAGATACCAACCAGGGCTAAACAGGAGGTTTTAGGTAGGACAGGTTTAAGGTACTAACACAATTTGCCCTTGGTTCTGTGGATTTGACATACTGTGAGAGAACTAAAAGACCAGCCCAAGAGAGTTAATGTAAAGTTGCCAGACTAACAGCTGAAACTGTCACTTTCAAACATGACTCATGGCCCAACATTTTTAATTCCAAGATGATTAGGAGATAAAGCTGACTCATCCATCAAAAAGGTGGCTTTTCATAAGGAGCTATGTGTTATCTTGACATGAATTTGAGAGTGCATTTTCAAATTCAATGTATTTATGAATAACATGGAAAATACAGGGAGCAGTGAAGTATAAAATTTGCTGATTCTAAGAGGTTGATAAGTGTAATAGGGAAACAAGGTATTGGGGGGAGTGTCCACATTAGCATTTTAGGTTTTATTGGGAATATGCTTTCAAAGCAAATGTTTTGATTCTCAATGACTGCACTTTATTTCCCATTGTCAAAAAGTCTTAGAGTGCACAATCTGCATTGCAGTCTAAGGGAACTAAGCTGGATGATGTACTCTGAATACAAAATACTTTTCAATCCATGAGCTCAGGCTAGATCCAAGTAACCTCCCCCAACAATTCATAAAATGTATATACTGTGAATATTGGATTCCCAGCATCAACTGGCTCACTTTAAAGTTGGCTCACTTTAAAATCTTGTTTTACTGAGCTGTACCACTTGCTAATGTACATGACAACAAATGGAGCTGAAATTTAGTTTATGAGAGTATATAACAATGCACTGGGAGAAGAAGGAGACACTCCAGTAGTATATTTAAAGCAAGATTTTTGGGAACAGGTTTGATCCATGAAAAAAAGAGCTAAATGGTTCTTGTACCTAGAAATGGGTAATCAACAGCAAAGAATGACGGAGCAGCCTAGGGAAACAGATAAAATACACACACAACATCCTGAAACAGATGGTGTTGACTCTTCACTGACTTTCCTGTATTCTTGTACTGTCAGCCAACAAGTGGCACTTGTCAGAGTCAGGTTTGAAACAAAAGTGGTTCTTTACCCATCCACAGTGCACTGGTGGATGTCATGTGGGGGCAAATTATTTTTTCTTCTCTTACTCTCTGCTTGTACTCAATGCTAGTGCCAGACTGGTTTGACCCACAAGCTGAAACAGACAAGGTAAGAAAGACAAGTGAATCCATGGACCTCAGAAAGTTGTATTTTAACCACCAACTGCAAAATCTTTTTTTTTTTTTTCCCCACAATCAAAACCTTTTCCTGTCCTCTTAGAAAGGTCAATAACAAAGTAAAACTGCAGAAAGAACTTCAATGACATATTCTATACTTGTGATCTTGAACATATCACGTGTTATTTAATGCTTTTGTAACTGTGTATTCTTAGTTGATTGCTTCGAGTCAAAAAAGGAAAAGGTAAATTTAAGGCAATGAACCTTCTAAAGCAATGTTTTCCAACTTGTATCCAGGAAAATCTACTGTTAGTAGAGGCTTAAATCACTTTGCAGGAATGTCCTCACCTTCACTGAAATGCTTTAGAGTACCTTGGTTTGAGAGTTACTCTCCAAGGTTAAAAGGGAGACCTGTTTCTTTCTCTTTCAAGTCCTTGAGTGCAACTGTTGAGTAATAACCAGCTTCAAGAATAGCTGACAGTCCATCAGACTGAACTTGGAGCTGGAGGTGATCAGAAAACAAGGGAAATTTGTGCAACTTAAAGAGAGACAGAATAATGTTTAAAGACACTTGCCCCTGAGCAAAGCAGAGTCCCTTCCTGCACGCTGTTTCAGACATGCTGGCGGGATTTTACTGGGAGCTGGGGGTGTCAGACAAGCAAAGGAAAAATAAAAGAATTAGTATAATTGGAAGATGCCTTTTGCAGCAAGACAGGATTTGAGCTCTTTAGTCACCATTCAGTTTGTGCTGGCTGAGAGCACTCATTCTCTGCTTGTTTCTGTGCTCTGTTGTTCTTTCTACTCCTTTAATTTTGAATATATGCTTCCTGGTCTAGGAATTATTATACCATTTGGGGCATGGCAGCTCTTAATAGAGAAATACCTCAAACTAGTGCTGTAGCATACATTAATCCCTTGGTTCAAGCCATTCTGATGGGAGGCAATCAAACTTACAGTTAACCCAGGGAGGAATTTGGCTCAGTCTCTCAAGACCTTATGCTCTATCAGACACATATGTCTGTCAGACAGCCTTATAAACCCAAAGGATAAAAATCCACCTATATTTTGTCTTCCCTTTTCAAGTCTCATAATATAGGTAGCTGTCATTTTCCAGCTGCCTATTCAGCTTATTTATACTACTTGTATTGATGACTTATGCACTGTGTTCCATTTGTGTGAGGATTTCCCTTGAAATGCTTATTGTCTACTCACAGTTTTAAGAACTTCAGTGCCATAGATTAAGTACTTTCAAGGGAGCACAGAGGGTCTGGCATTTAATTTCCTCTTAGCTGAATGCCATGGTTTGTGTTGCATTTTCTCAGCAGCTTGAACAGCTCTGATACCTATGACACTGTTACTGTCAGAGGGGTTCAAAAGGGTTGTGAGTGGAGAAAGTGGGACTCTGATAGCTTCTGAACCAGAGCCATGGCAGAGGGAACTTCACTGCAGTGACCAAAAATGTGTGGACAATGTGAAGGATGTGATTCTAGACAGATAAGTTTATAACTGGAAACAGATGCTTATATGTACCTGTTGAAATGGAAGATAAAATCAACAGTCTGAGACTGGGCTCAGTCCTTATCAGGTTCCAAGCAATATTTTATATTTTTTAAAACCCACTGCTGCCTTTTTTCTGAAGTGATTATGAATTCTGTGCTTGTATTGTTGGTTATAGACACAGTTTTTATTAATAGTTTTCACAAATGTTTGTGGCATACAAAATCCAGAAAAAATTTGTCATGCTATAAAATGCAGGACTGTTTGCAGACATCAACATGCAAATTCAGAAGCCCAAATGTAAGGAGTACTTGCATGGAGGTGTGTGATGTTCAGAGAAGTACTGAGATGGCAGCTGCTTAATACTGACTTATTTCAACAGCCAGTGACTCTCCAACCACCACTGCAGAGAATTCTCTAAGTTTTTTTGCTCAGTCATGCAATGATAAATTTCAGGGATATCTTGCACTTGTGTGAAAGCTAAAGGCTGAACTATGTGAAAGCAATTTGTAGCAGGAGGTGACCTGGGGTCTGACTGATGGGTCTCCTTTCCTCCTCACACCTGCTTTGTAAATCCTAATGTTTAATGAATCAGTTAACTGCTAGATATGACTTGAAACTATACCATGTCCCCACACTAAGGGCATTGGAGTCACCTGCTTTGCTCAGAGTCATTGCTCAGAGGAATCTGCAGAGAAATAGGTACAAAACTGAAGTTGCAAGGGGGCCTGTGCTCACTGTCAGGCAGAGCAAGCTCCTGTGGCTCCTGTGAGATGGGTCAGGCAAAGCCAGGGTCTGCCTGTGGGCATCTGGGGATGCCTCCCCACTGCCTTGCACAGGCTGACAGCTGGAACCAACCACCTGGGATGCTCTAAGGGCCTTGATAATAGTAGTGTTCTCATAATAGTATAGTTTGTTTGGGGAGTTATTTTGTTCCTAATGACCCAAACTTGGATATTGCAGTAGCACAAAGGGATCAGCCACACAAAAACTCTCCCTATGCAGTGGTGCATAAAAATACAAAGATTGTCTGAGCTAATGGCCTAACAATGAAACTCACATTGCTCAGTTTTCTGCTGGAAGCTGGTACAGAAGAAAAACATCTTTCTATGTAAAAACAGTCTTTTTGTTAAGATCAGTAATGACTCCAAACTGGTATCTGCTATGTAGTTTTCAAATTTACGGCAAGAATGTGTGGTTCCATTATGAGAAATGAATATTGATGTCTGTAGTATATCGAGACAAATTGAGCTCTAATGATTTCCTAATAAAGTAATTTGTTCATAGATCACAAGGGGATACGAGCAAGAAATTTTTAATGGTAAGGCCAAAGTAATTATTTTTCAGCATCTAATTACACCTATACAACTGATCTGGGCTACATTTGCTGAACTAAATGATGATACAGAATGTCCCACTGAGGTTCATATTCATCATTAAAAGCCAGTTCCTGGCCTTTGACAAGAGGGCAGAGCAGCTCCTGAGAGGTAATTTAATATAATTAGGAGGATATTATGTTTACTATCTGCACACTGTGCTTGCTTTAGATTAGACCTGACAACTGGAGAAGTAGAAGGACATTTTTTTTCCAAAATTAGCCTTGTCATCTCAGATCAAACTTTGTAGTTTTTCTTCTTTTCCCATCTCTAAATTGTAGCTAATGAGAAGGAAGAAGCTTGTCACAGGAGTCACAGTAACAGTATATGCTTGATGGTGCTGGAGATACAGAAAGACTTGTGCAGGATTTATAGAGATATGCAGGCAAGGGCCAGCCCTACTTTGCTGGATGCTGGATACAGGATATTCTCATATGTAAACAAGTGCATTTTTAGTGCATAATGCATGTTTTACTGGAAACTTAGAGAGTTTAAATTTTTTTGCAGTGTTTTCAGTGAACAGCATATTCTTTTTTTCTGTAAGTTTGTTTATAGAGACATATACAAACTCTATTGCATGTTATCAACAGCTTTTTAAGACTTTCTGTTTCATCATGCTCCCAGTGAGCTCTTTTGAGTTGTTTTTGGTTTTTTTTGCCATGAAGGAGTTCCTACACTTTGCAAAGAGATGGGGAAGTTCTGTATATGAGAGAGTAAGTGCAGTTTGAGCAATACTGAGTTTTTCCATTTTTTGCTCTCTGAAATACCAGACTGACAAATTTACACTATCCTTTTCAGCAATGCCTTGAGGGTTAGGGCAGTGAAGAAGCCAGCAGATCTGAAGAGGAGTTGGACAGAACAGAATTTTGGAGTGGAATTTTTAAGGCAATATAAACATCAAAAAGAAAGTGAATTCAGGATAGTTTAATGACATCTAGGAAAGAGGTTTTCAGTAAAAAATGATATAATTTCTCACAACATCTTGAGCACAGGAAAGTTTCTGAAAGCCAAGGCATCAAGGATCTCACAAGTAAGAATACTAAGAGAGAGACTAATAAACATGAGGTTTTGTGGAAATTCATTTAAATAAAATCACTTATTTCAGCAAACCATTCACCTGTTGTATTTCTTCCCTCCACTCTTTAGGGAAATATTTCCCACAAGGCTCCCTGGTTCTTTTCTTTAAGCCAGCCTCCTCTGCACAGGAAATAGACCTGGACTCCTGCCATGGAAGGGAATACACAGGCTGGTACTTTAGAGATGAGGTGGTGAAGAACTTCAATTTTCCCCTCCATTGCTTCTCTTCTTCTGTTGAATCCCACTGCACTTGCTGACCAGGAGAAGGAAGGGTTGTTTTTCTTCCAAGCAGGTCCTTCAGGGAGCAGATAGTCCAGCTTGTTTTGGCACCTGTGATTTTTTTCCTTCCACAGACTTTGCTGGAAGTTGATCCCCCATCACACCTGGATGCAGGCACAGAGCAAATCATCCTAGCACCTTGCACAAACAGTGCTCCCTCCCACTGCCTCACACCCATCTCTGTGTCTTCTCCTCTTCTCACACCCACCAATTAATCCCTTCATTCCATGTGGCACAATATATTCCCAGGTATCTCCACTGACAGCTCCTGTGCTGCTGGTTCTGCATGATGAAATTCAGCTCCAGCCTCAAGTCAGCCTCAATTGTTTGCTGCAATAAAGGTGTGTTCAGCACCCATTAGAAATTTAATTTATAATTTACCTAGATTTTTAAACCATTTCTTTCTATTACTCAGTTCAGCATAATAACTATGCTCTATCTACAGCAAAGTACAACATGAGCTAGATATTAAAAGGAAAGGGTTTTTTTTATTCTCTGTATATCTGGTGCTGCAGTGCTGTGTAGGGCAATGTCACTCTGTGACACATTTTATCCCTATAATGCTATTAAGAACAGTATCAAAACACCTTATTTGCTTTGCCAGTAGCAGTCACATAAATTAAAGATGCCCAGAAGCAGCTTACATTATTTCTAGCAGCTTTGAAAAATGATCTAATTTTGATTGCAAAGAGTGTAACAACCTCCTCTGTGATATAACTCTTTCTTTGGTTTTTTTCCCTTCATTCTCCAGCCTCAAATTTTGCCAACTACAAAAACTAACAACTGGTTTCTATTACCACTAGATTCTCTCCAGAAAGTCAGAGCATGGAAAACTAAAATAATTTCTGCTTTGTTTCCCAGTTTTTTTCAATGAAATTCTGGATCTGTTAATTTAAAAGGGATTATGGAATTTACTGCCCCTAATGTTAATCTCTCTCTAGCCAGGGGAACATTTTTCTGTTTTCAGTCACAAAAATTCCACTTCTTGTTTGAAAACTGTTGCTAGGTGTATTTATTAGTCATGCAATGAGTTTGCTGTTTTTTAAGCAAGGTGACCACTTTAGCAAATGAGCTAAATGAAAGTATTTTTGCCCTCATGTTAAACTCTGTGGTCAGGTCTTCTTTTTAGTTATTCTTCCATGAGTATTAGGAAGAAACTTGCTCGTGTCTCCAAATCCTGTGGTTTACTAGGTGTAAATCTATGACATCTCACTGATATGAAATTTGTATAAATATATGAGGCAGCTCAAAATTAAAACAAACAAACAAACCAAGAATCTACAAAGAGTAATATATTTCAGCTTTCATTGAAATGTTGTTTCAGAGCCTGGAATATATGTCTTTGTGGGAAGATCTGCATGATTTAGTGGTACATCTGTTATCAGATGTCTTAAAATTCTGATTTATTTGCTACATAAATTAAGAATTTCCTATTTTAACTTTGAAAAAGCTTTCACATCCTATTTTTTATCTCAGGACACCATAAACTCCCAATGCAAATTTTGTTCAGTCTTTCATCCAGGACACATCTAAGCAATTGCTGCTGCCTTACCCTGCTCTCAGAATGGATGGTGTTCAGAATGGCTTTTTTCCTTCATCAGATGGATTTAGTACTAGACTGGAAGATGACTGTTCTATGTGATGGCAACTTGCAAAGGGTTGAAATTAGTCTGTATTTCATGCCAGTCATTAGAACTGGGTAGCCTGTGCTGTGGGTAACATAAATACAAGGCTGCCATCAAAACATGAGCCTGTAGCCAGTAAATTAGTTCAACAGACAAAAGCTCTGGGCCAAATCCCCTATTACTCTCCATCTTTTCACAATCTCATTCTTCCCCTCATTTCACCGGGGCAGTGCTGGGCCAGTGGCTTCTACTTTCTCACCACAGCTGCAGACTAGCAGGGCTGACACTCATTGTGTGCAAAAATCCACTGTTCTCTTCCTCTTGAGCCCTTTTCCCTGGCACTGGCACACCTTCCCTGGGAGGATGCATACATTGCTGGCTCCCAGATGTATCTTTAAAGCTTCCAAACCAAAAGGCTCAGGCACAGTGCTCAGAGAACAAACCATGTAAATGGATGTGTCATGATTTACAGCAGCTAGGGAATTTGGCTGAGGAAGGCAAGCAGTCTGATGGCACTGTAGAGGTGAAAATGCAGACAGTGAAGCCCACTACGTTTATTATGCACAATCCTGGGATGCAAGCACTGTTCTCCATGGAGGGAAGCGTCCTGCTGAAGGCAGGTGCAGGTGCTGTCTGGAATTCATCAGTATGTGAGTGCTTACAGCCCCCTGCTCTGGTGCTGTAAATCAAAGGGATGCCACTAATGTAGAGGAACATCGCGTGCGTCAATTCATTAGTCAATGGAGTGGGAAAGATTGGCGTATCACTCACAAAGATATATGAAGTCTGCCTCTTAATGATGTTAGCTCGTAGGCAGTTTGTGATGGAACCTTTGTGGCCTGATGACTGTGTTTAATATGTGCAATCCATACCCCAATAAATCTGTGGCTGGCAAGAGAGCACAGACGCTTTGTTAGGTTTATGGAACAAAACACACCAAGCATTGTGGGCAGCATTAACATTTAACAGTGTTAAGCCAGCATACAGAGAAGCTCATCATTGGATCCAGATTAAAAAATAATAATTACATAATGAAAGCAGTTGGTGTGGGCTGTAATACTTTTCAGGGCAGGATAGAGACCCATCATATCCTGTTGCTGTTGCAGTCATGCCGGTGTCCGTAGGAACTGGATGTTCTGTGGAGTGTGTGCAGCATTAATCAGTCTAGAATTTGTCACTGCTCAAGGTGCAGCAGCTCCAAGTGCAGGCAGGAACTGACTTGCATCAAAAATGTCATACCGACACATCGCTGAACAGAAGAACAAACCAACAAGCAAACAAAAAAATAACTACAAAATATGAATTTAAAAAGCTGCTCCTTCTTGATATCTATACTAGTAAAATAATCCTCATTAAAAGGAAAAAGGATTTTTTCCTTTTAAGGAAAGGAAAAAATTTCACAGAAAATCTACCTATTTATAAGCAATTATTTTTCAAATCTTTAAAGACCCAGAGCCTCAGGTGAAGTGAATGGACTCTTCCAAAGTACATTAGGCAGAATAAATGTATACCAACCAAAGAACTGGCCCTACGTAGTGTTCCAGTTTCTTTCTGCTATGATTTGCCATTGTAATAATATGGGAAGTTGTCATCTACCTCTGCTTTTTTCTGCTCCCACACGAAAAATGGGGAGTTTCTCCCAGTTCTTAGAAGGCATTAGTCTTCAGGCATGGCTTTCTGATAAAGCAGCAGGAGCAGGGAGCAGCAGTGCTCCCACCCACACAAGCTCCCTTCAGTGACTGGAGAGCAAAAGTAATTACACCACAGCTAGGACAGGAGTAGCATGTACAGGAGTAAGGCTGGATGCAGGGGTGGATTGCAAGTGTTCCTTTAATCACTGTATCATAAATGGTGAACCCTGGTTATGCTTTGCAAACAAACAGCAGTGAGGTAACCAGAATAGCTGCACCTCAGAATGGTTTACTGAGATCAATAGATGAGACCATGCACTTTACAGAAGAGGTTTTAATTGCTTGAAGTCCTGGCATTAGGTTCATATTTAGAAAAAGGTTTCTCTCCTAATAATTGTGAGCTGTTTTTTTTAATAGAGCTTAAAGTAATCAGGCCAACAGAAAGACTAATTCAATGCACTATCAAGCACTGGCTTAATCCTGCCCTGGCACACACGTTGATCCTCAAAGATTTTTCTGATTTAACTGCAGAAAATGTTGAAATATTTCTGTGAACATGAGGTAAGCAGTCACTGAACTTTGTAGCATATGAAAACTCCAGATAAAGGTATGGGGACTTAGCTGACAGCACTGAAACAAGCTTATCTTCTTCTTAACAGTGATTTTAAATACTGCCATTTGAGTGTCAGGGAACATAGAACCATATTTTAAAACCTGGATAAGAAATTCAGTAGGCAAACATGCTTGCAGAAGAGAGCTTTTTAAATTTGTCATGTGTCCTGAATGACTTTCAAATATTGTATTTTTTCATATGCGTGTTTATATACCCATGACAAAGAAAAATGAAAGCCAAAATTTCTCAAGCATTTAAAAGTATGTATGAAAATATAAACCCTGTCTGGAAAAAAATACATGGTATTTTGTTGCCTGCTAGTTGCTTGTTTATAATGTTTGTCCTACATTTCCTATTCTAAACTGCAGGACAGATAATGTACATCCAGGATTTGGCACATTTCACCTTACAAGTACTTACCTTTATTCACGTGGCATTATTCCTTTAAATCAGGTATGGATCAGGGTGAGGAATTAAACTTGCAGCTCATTTTAAGTCTGCTCTTCCTTCATGTTGGTCATCCAATCAGAGGGAAGTGCTGGCAGAAAAAAAGGGTGGCCATGACTGATTTGTGTGTTTCCTTCAGGGTAAGATGGTTAGAAGACAACTGACCACTAGCTGGAGGACTTAATTCAGCTGGTAGGGATTTGGAGCTGAAGAGGGAGGTTTTCATCCTGACAAAGACTGAGGTGTATCACTCTTTTAACCACCATTTTGTGAAGAGAGAGGAAGCTTAAACAAAGGAATCCTTTTACTTTCTCTGCAACAGAGAACACATTTGGTTTCTGTGAAGAAACAAAGGCACTCTTACACTTGCTAAAAAGTATTTATAATTATCTTGATATTTTTAAATTTGTTACCAGTATTGTTTGAAGTAGAAAAAATGTTTTATATACCTCTCTTCAAAATCCAGGCTGGTTTTACCATAAATACACAGATATTTTGAGTCAAAGATGATCTAGCCCAACACCCTGCTTTTACAGATGACAATACTGGATGCCCAGGAAAAAGTTTTAGAGCACACAGTAACACTTACTTTGCCAATATCCAGTGGTCTGCAACTCAGTGATTTCACCTAATATCTTCTACTTGTTTTTAACATGTGTTGGACTGGCTATTCTTTGGGGTTTGAGGGGACTTTATTGGTAGGCATTGCAGTTCTGTTTGGTATCCAGACCACACCATGGCAAGAATTTCCACATTTTGACTCATTTTGTTTCTTTTGAACCTGATGTAATTTTGTTTCATGTGATGCCTCTGTTATGCTTCCACACTCACCCCTTCCTGGGCACCCCAAAGAGTCATATATTTGGGAGGGATGGTGAATGAACTCACAAAAAATCACAAAAAAAAAAAAAAAAAGCAGAAAATTTGAGTACTGAATCAAGGGGGTGTCATAGGGTAGGGTATTTCCACAAAATAAGGTTTGAGGTTGAAGACCAAGGAGCCTGTGCAGAATAAAGGGCAGCCAAAACACAAATTCAGAGTCTGCACCAAAAATTTAAGTGTAAAGAATGCTGGGGAGGGAGGAGTTTGAAAATGGTGACAGCAATTTGGAAAAGAGACAAAAGAAATGCAAGTTCAGGATTAATATATACTTATATAAGACATACTCCCAGGTCAGGTTTTGGGCAAAACTCTTTTTGCTGCAGGTGCACAGCTAGTGATCAGAAAGTTAATGCAGCAAAGCACCTCTTATTAGTGCTGGCTCTCTTATTCTAACTGGCTGTCATTCAGAGAATAGGAAGCTCAACACTGCGTGGTAAATTGTCCTCTCCACCTGTCAGTGATTAATTTCACACATTCAGCCATCAGGGACTCTGTAGGAGATTCTGGCTATATTTCTTTCTTGTCTCAAAGCAGAATTTACTGTCTGTACTTTGTATTCAGTTCTAAATGAATTTTCATAATCTGGGGGGGAAAAGGTCTCATAATTCTTTTGATTGCTTTGGAATTAAAAATTGCATTTGTTGCATTTGAACCAAACTATTTATGGACTGAATTTTTCAAACCTGTTATTAAGCATATTAACAAATAATTTTCAAGCATGATAAGGAATTGGGTTTTTTTCTCTAAATGAAAAATAACAAACAGATTTTTTTTCTCCTCTCTCCTCCGTGCTGCAAATGTGGATTCCTTATTATTTTGACTGGTCAAGCAAACCCAGGCCTAAGGCTGAAATTGATGATGTTTCTCTTTCTGCTTACAGTACAAGATGCCCAGAAAAATCTCAGGCAAGGCACTGAGGAGAAAAGCTGCTGACTTTGATGCAACACCTAACACACACCAGTTCTAAGGAACCATAAGGCCTCCAAACCACTTTGTGTTGCAGGCAAGCAAATCTTTCAGCTACTTCAGCCCCTTCAAAGTTGCTGTTGTTGGCCAGAAGCTTTAGCTAAATTCATTTTCTGAGAGATTGTGCTTCTAACAGGATTAATAAAAGATTAAGTTGTAGGGGAATAACAGAAAGGGGTAACAAGGCAAAGGTGGCTAACAACCAGATGAAAAGGACAATGTTGCTGGTGAGAAAGCAGCTGAAGGGGCAGGGCAGGATATAACTCATTCTAAATGAGAGCTTGAGCAGGAGGAGGGGAGAATAGGAATTTGGATGAGGAAATTGATGAGAAAACTGGCATCTAAACAGTGTTTCTGTCCAGCTTGGGGGATGTCCATATTAAGTTTCATCTTGAAACACAAACAGGAATAGATTGTTGGACCAAGTTCTGTGTTAACTTCATAGTAAAGTGATCTGTAGCTAGTTAACATTTGTTATGGACAAACAGAATAAAACTCATGCTGGTAATAAATAAAAGCTTTTAATAAAAGATAAAATTTAAATTGAAACTCACAAAACATTCAGAAAAAACACCTGTGATTATTCACTGGGAACATTTGAGTTCATTCTACCACTTATACAAAACACATGGACCTGTTAACATGGAAGTCAAATATGATGTTTAGAGGGAAGACAAGAAAGTAAAACAATACAACATTGTTCAATTTCTATTTATGTAGTATTATGGACACATCAGAAAAGGGGTATTGAGGAAAACAGGTCAAGTCCAATGGCAAAATCGTAGCAATGGAATGAAGAGGAAATTCCTCTGTGTAATTCTTCAGAATCTTTGTGACAATGGCATGATTTCTTTACTAGAAGAATTTGATAAAATTTGAACAGTGTGGAAAAGACTAAAAATAATTACATTTTTCCTCATTTGGGAAACCATCCTAATGAAATGCCCATGCAAGAAATTTGATTTAACCCATGAGACTGGTAAAGAAGTAATTGTCTGGCTGGAAAGTAGTTTTGATTAGCTGATGGTTTCTCAATGGGACCTCCACTGGTTCCAGTGGTCGCTTCCACTAATCCAGAGTTTGGAATTCCTTATGAACCAGCAAAAAAATCATGCACATCTCAAAGGAGAGCCTAGATTTGTGACAACATGTTAACCAATGCTTTCAAAACTATTCAGGTGAGGAGGAAATTAAGCAAGGAAATAATCTCAAGGGCTTTTTGAATTTCTGCATTCCAAGGGAGAAATTATGTAGAAATTTATTAGAAACCCCATTTTGAAATGTGTTTTTTTGCTTCTGTCCACAGGAACAGGGCTCTTGGAAAGTTTATCTTTCTAATACTTGAAGGCCTTGGGATCCTGGTACTTATATTGAAGTACAAGTGATGCGGATAAAGTGAATGGGAAAAGTTTTGTTATTTGACACAGCACAACCTACAGTAGAAAATTGTATCTGTGTCCAACCAATTGAGCTTTCCACTACTGAAGAATGTAGAAGGCTCTGAGGGCTATTGAAGCCCTCGAAAACATGACTCATACCTTAGGGCTCTCAGCTGATTTATTCTAAGGAAAGAGGAACACAGGAAGTGTTCCACTTGAAGGACAGAAGGCTCTTTGCTCTCCAGCAAAAAGAAAAACAAGGTCAAATGGATGAAAGCTGGAAGTGAAACTCTCTCCAAGTTGCAGTGAACCAGTTTACCAGTGTTTGTGGATTCTGTATTAATAGAAAGAATAAAAAAGTAAACTTGGAGCTTTTTCTAAAGGATCTGCTCTGAAATAGAAGCATATTTCATTTTTCTCTTATGTAACAGAGGTCACTTTAGTTTTCTGTGGTGGTCCCTTTATTCTTGCATTTGGTGAAATCAATTTCTCAGTAATGGGGTTGCTGTGACTGAAGAAGCAGAAGAGGGAGACATCACCCCTCATTTTCAGAGAATGAATTTTACTCAGCCAAAGGGGTTGGTTGGAAGAATGGAAAAGAGTGGGTTTTGCAGGCTAAGGAAGAAGAAACATGATTTGAAGATGGCAGACAAGAATAGGAGGTAAGTGCAGGGAGAAGTAACACTAACTTTTGGGGCTCACATGTTTGGTAGCAGTGTGAAGTGTTTAACCGAACACAGAAAAGGAAATCTTGATAAATCAAATTCTTGTTATTGAACCCTAAAACCCAAGTAGCAGATGTGACATTCTGACTGCTCAGAACAGGATACCAAGCAGTGATCTATGGGCTGAAAGGTAAGGCAAAGGTTTGGCAGTTTCCATGTTGGAAGTCCAGGATAGTTTTTTAATGGTTGTGAGTAGAGCTGACTGACCACCTGGAAGAAGCAGGAGAAGAATTCACTGTCCTGTGAGGTCAAGGAGAGCCAGCAGAGCTGACCCTTGTGTGGAGCCCTGGGACCACCTCTAGAGCAGGGAAGCCCCAGAGAAGAGGAATTTTGGACAAAATGTTACTCTCTCTGCACCGGATTGAAGGTTCTAAAATGCCAGAGATGAAGGCGAGAGGAAAGATGGATTTATTTACAGCTTGAAAAGATTGTTATTTTTAGAGCAAGTAATGTGAAACCTTGTCTGAGGCTGAGTGGAAACTGGTGGATCACAAAGAGGAGTTGAGAACAAGTGAAAGTGAGGAAATATGACAAAGAGCAGGGAATCTCAGCTCTCTGAAGGAACATGGGTCGTGAATGTATTTCTCCTAGGTGGAAGGTAATGATGAAATGATGACTTTGAGTTAGAAATTAAAACTATTACAACAGGTGACTAAGAAACAACCAAGTTAAGACTTAGAGAGAAATTTGTGTCTCAGGCAGGCAAGTTGCTAGCACATTTTACAAATGACATCTGCTCTGAGCAGGAATGTTCCAGGGAGGGTTACATTTCAGCTCAATCAATTTTTTTATACATAATTTATTTCTATAAAGGGGACACATTGATCTGATTTAATTAGGCTAATTAGAGGCCTGTGTCAAATACAGGAGTGAAGTATATGGAGGTGGGTAGAAGGCGTAGGAGTGGAAAGATAGGGGGAAAAGTCCTTGTAGGGAGAATTAGTTTTCACTTAGAAGAAAGTGACAGGAATCCAGGCAGTATAAAATCTGGAAGTCTGGATGCTACAGAAATTCTGCATGGCTGAGTGCTATGGTGCTCCATATTGAAGCCTGAGGTAGACTGAACAATGGAAAAGGAATGTGGTTTTTTTTGCTGAGCTGCAATAACTGCAGGTATACATGGGAAAGAATAGATTTTCAAACAGGTGGATTTGAACAAAGGAAGTGTAGGAGTAAAGACCAAAAGACTGAAAGCCATCTGGAGATGTTAAAGCAGAAATTACTGATTTACCTGTTCAGTCTAAAGGATCAGACCAGGGCTAGGAAGAAGAAGACTGACGGAAGGAGAGCTGTCAGGAAGGCAGCAAAGCAGAGTTTCTTAGTCTCAGTGGCCCCATGCAGGAACACTGCCCTTCATTTCAGAAGGAGCAGGAGACAGTGGAACAAGCTGAGTGTCTCAAGTACATGACAGACGTGATTTAAGCCAAGTTTCTACCACAACTGAAAATAACAATTGAACTAAATCCAAGATACTGACCTCTGCAAAGGTATTTACTGCATCCTGATGAAGACTGATAATGTAGCCATAAATATAGCAAGTAGCTGGAAATTCACAGTTGTGAAATACCAAGAGCCCTTGAGGCTTTTTTCCCCTTCACAGCAAGTAATGTATTTCAGTGAAATGTGAGAACAAAAAGATGATATCCCAGAAAGATTTATCTCCTTGCTCTGCATTGCATATTGAGCCTGGATTCACTTCAGCCAACATTTTTGTGATCTAGTGTTGCTTTACCAAGGAGCTTCAAATAGAAAGGAGCTGTACCAAGGAGACTCAAATAGAAAATTATGCAATCAATAGATCTGACTTTAAAAAGCAATAAAATAGTTAACTTGCTTGTAACAAATGTTAATTTGTGGCTGTCCTGGAGCATGAAGGGACAGAAAAATCTTTACCATTTGCATTACATAATTTCCAAACTAAAGCAGCGGAGGCTGATAGCCAACATGAGCACTTTACTGTTCTGAGAAAGCAACATTTTGTCACATTTAATAAATAGGGAAGCTCAGTTACCAAGAAGTCCTGAGAGGCACTGAAAATGGAAAGGGAGTTCGAAGTACAAGACATTTCATACAAAGAAAATACTGTTTGTGTTGCAGATATTGAAGCTGGGATACAGGAGAACTGGGGAAAGGTGCGAGTCCCTCCCTTTTGTTTCTTTGAAGAATAAACAGTTAAAGAAATGTGCCCCAGATTCTATTGCACCAAAACCTCTTTTTCACTTGCTTGTCAAGAGCCTTTAAGCACTTGGAATTTCCTTGAGAAAACAGTCATCTGAAACAGATTCTTAGCATTAAAAAAAAAAAATTAAATCTTAGCAAAAGTATATTTGAATTATATTCTTGTGCTGAAAGGTGTTAATGACCACAGTCAAGTGGGACTTTGATCTGCGGATTATCAACAGATTTGAAGCAGATGGGTGTGTTAATCACACAGGCTGGTGAATCTCACAGATGGGTCTGCTAATAACCCAGGCTTGTAAGGGAGGATGAAAAAAGTTTTGCAGTTTGATAACTGAAAATAAAAGGCTGTGTCTAATAGCTTACGTGGTACGTGGCTAAATCATCTAAGATCTTTATAAATGCCAAGGCTACAACATTCACTGTGCAGAAGGTGATGGGAAGGACAAAAGAAGCTGCAGCATATTCCAGAGAACCAGCATAGCCCTAAGCGTGGAAGCAAACAGGCACTGCAGGAGCTGGGGCACACGGGGCCAGGAGGGTAGGAGCACAACGGGGAGGAGAAGGTGGCACCCCACCTTTTGCATCCCCATCAGAGCTGCAGCACTCTGCAGATGGTGCTGAGTGATTGATTGTCACAAACACACTACAGATTGCTCTCTGAATTCCTCAGAGCATTCTGAATAGCTGGTATTGCTATTGAATACGGGGTTGGAGCTGTCCAGTGCCAAAAGAGCAAGTATTTATTTGCCTGTTAGGTCTGTAGATTAGTTACTTTGTGAATAACATGTTTGGGGTAGGCTTCTCTCTCGAAGAAATCAATGAAAAAGATTGATTACTGAAATTTATTAAAAGAGTAACATCGTCCTCAGTCCACAGAGAGACAGAGATAAAATGATGGCTTTGTTCAAATTAATTGTAGAGTTCCTAGTGATTTCAGTGTCATCAACGTTTCATGGATAATGTTGAAATACATCAAACAAAGGAAAGGTTGGTTGTTTTTCATAATCTGTCATGTTAACTTTCTGAGCAAGTAGATTAAGTTTATATGCAACAGCACTTCAGCAGAGATTTAAAAGTTGAAGAATTTGGGAAAAAAAAAAGTCTGTGTTTACTGGAGTTAATACAATTACAATGATAATAGCTGTTTTATGATTTTGCTATTAATGAAACTGAACGCTTGAAAGTTGTTGATATAAATATAGCACAATGTGGAGAGATGGATTAGGAAGGATACTCACACTTTGAAAATTCTTTGCCATTAGGGTTTTAGTGAAAATTTTCTTGACTAAGACAGGAGGACATCAATGTCCCTTTGTGTGGCACTGTGCCATGAGGATCAGATATGCTCTTCCAGACAGGTAAACAAGTGATCTTCTGAAGTATGTGCACATGAACATTAACATCCTTGAAAGCTGAATTAGATTTTCAAATGTGTAACTTTTTACCTATATCAGCATTTGAGAGTCAAAAATGTCATTAATGAGAATCTCCACATTAGGAAGGGGGAACAAAAAGATTGGAAAAAATTTGAATATTTGTGTATTCCCTTTTTGATCAGAATAACAGGTTAGTTTTGGAAAAAAACCAAAGCTCTGTTTGCTTTCTAAGTGCAACATATTTAAAGATTTATTGAATTTGTAAAAGAAAATTCTATACTAATCTACTATATACATTTGTAATGTATTTTAAATATGCATTTTTACTTGGTTGATTTCTACGTAAATCATGCTTTTTGTATGGAATCTTTGCACAATGAATGGATAAAGGAAGAGTGAACAATTCAGAAATAAAGGTGTATTACAGATTTCATCCCTCAGTGGCTTTATCTTGAAGAGCATCATTTGTTTTCTACTCATTTTCATTTCTTGCCTAGCCAGAATAAGAGAGCTTGGGCTCTGCCTTTTTTGCTTTTACTTCAACATAAAGAGACCTCTATAGGAATAACCATTGTTTATTGGTGCCAGAGGTGGTGGCTCTTTAAAGCACAGTAAAAAACCAATTCCTTATCCAGCATTTGAAGTGTGGGAAAGGAAGTGGAGCTGAAGGAAACAGGGTGTTTGGGTCTATTTTCATTTTTGGAAGGGAACAATTCCTGAGTTTATAATGGTTGCAATTCTGCTCCATGTGGCTGATATCTGATGAGACTCTATATTTGCTCCTTAAGATAAGGGAGTTGATGTAATATAAAATTATTTCTTTCCTGCCTTGCCTCAGGTGCCCCAAATTATCCTGCATGATGAGGACCACTCCAATGACCAACTTGTGTCAGAATGGAGAGAAGCTTCAGGACCTCCTTTCTGGGTCAATGGAACTTTCAGAGATGGACACAGGATGTGTCCTGAATAAAAGCTGGGTGTGATCACCTCTGTATAGGCACAAAGAGCACCTCAGCTCTAACCCTAGAATTTATAATTGTTTTCAGACTTTCTGAGGTCATTAAACAATTTCATTCTTAGCAGATCGTATCATACCTAGTTCACAGTTGGTCAGATACCTGAGTTCAGATGTTTCCATACCTGTTTCTATGCTTTGAAAAACAGGGGACAATTCTCCACCTCTCTGGGGGAGAAAAAAAGGAAAAACAAACCCACAAAACCCCCAAACAAAATAGGCAGGGAAAGTCTTCTGCCAGCTCTTAGATACACTGTCATACATGCCAGATCACTTTCAGATCTCCTTGACTTTTGCACCGAGGGACAGCTGCTGTCCTGCCTGTTGCCAGCCTGCACTTCAGTCTGCACATTTCCCAGTGTCTGGCAGTAGGTCCTGAGAAGAGGATGCCTCAGTTCTTTCCAAAGGCTATCATACAAGCTGAAATGTACCTTCTAGTTTGCCACTGGGCACTGCTTTTGTTTACCTTGGCCGTGCCAGGGTTCCAGGCTGCTGTGACCAGTCACAGACTTACTGGAGAGAGAGGAAAAGCCTGCACAGGGTTTGAACCTGCATCATGACTCAGGAGTGTGTTGCATAAGCCCTGTTACAAAGAAGTTGTTAAAATGTGCCCAAAGGATAGAAAAATAACC
The DNA here is from genome assembly GCF_023055355.1 of Agelaius tricolor. Lineage (NCBI taxonomy): Eukaryota > Metazoa > Chordata > Aves > Passeriformes > Icteridae > Agelaius > Agelaius tricolor. Next base: position 50,453,040 of record NW_027269262.1, on the reverse strand, counting down.
AAGATGATTTATTCAGATCTTATTTCATGATCAAGGTAATTTTCTAAAACAAAGCCTCTGGCAATATTTGAATTTGATTACACTGGAGTTAAAGTGCTGTTCTTGTTTATGGCTTTTCTAAAGAAAATCTGCTTTTTTGCTATTCACAGCATGGGTAAACAGGTATAACCTGATTGCTGTGCTGGACAACCATTCTCCTTCAGAGAAGGGACAGAACCCTGTGGATTAGTTTTTTTCCTTAATGGCAGGATAACAGGGTAATAAATTCTGTTCTTTCTGGGTAACTTGTACTTTTTTCCTGTACTAACGTGTTTGTCTGAGACCAATGAGAATACACAAATGCAGCAAAACCCACTGTTCTGAAAACACACTTGCTGCTTCCCAAGCAAGCACTTTGTTTGGGCAGTGAGGGCACTGAAAACACCTCCACACCTGACCTGAGGAGGATTTTGTGGGGGGGGGGGGGGTGTCTCTGCCAGTGAGGCATAGGCACCAAAAAAGCTCCTGCATTTGGGTGAGGGGCTGAGCAAGCACTGTACAGTCAATTCCAACAAACTGTGTTAAGAGTATGCCAGTGACATCTAGTGTTTAATATAAAATTCCTATAAAACCCGCTAGGTTTGCTTTGTAAAACCTTTGCTGCAGCTGGAGTGGTGGGTGCTGTCAGGGTGCCCGATGCAAGGGACAAGGCAGAGCAGCCATGGCACCCTTGGCAGGGGACAAGGAGACCTGGGCTGTCATCCTGCAGCCAGGTGATCTCACAGCAAGCAGCGTGTTTGAGAGTTAATCACCCTCAGCAGAAAGCAAGTGGCATTGCAGGGGTGTTCGCAGGGTGATGGAAACACTGTGGTCTGCCCTTTGTGTCCTCCACACTTTTCTGTGTAATGCACACCTTCTTATGTAATAAACTAGCAGAATAGTCTGTCTTGGTACTGTTTTATAAGTGTTGGAATGAAGTCTGGCCACTGATAAGCTGTCCATGTACATAAACATACAAAAATTGCAGTGGGTGCAGTATGGGAGGTAGTATACTATAGTCTAATTTTAACAAGAAAAGACAGTCTCTCAGAACTCAGAGCAGGATTGCAATTAATTCTGAAATAAAATTCCAGCACAGTAGGGAGCTCAAAACTCTGGGTGACACATCACCCAGATTCAAGGCAAAAGAGAAGAATATTCCAAGGACAATTTATATCACATTCATCACATATAGGTTTATCAATTCAATGTTCCTACAATTAATACTGACAGTCAAGCAGCTCTTGCAGCTTTTTTTTAATGTTTGGTTTGTTAAAACTCCTGGTTCTAAAAATAAGGATAAAATGGACTGTGTGATCATAAACTGTATAAAAATAAATGTATGCCTAATGTTGTGAAACACAGTTAAAGAAGTTAGCATATGAATGACTAATCATCATTGCAAGTATCTCAAGACATCATTAATGCAAAAATACTATAACATTGTCAGTAGAAATAGAGTATCAGCTTGAACTATATACAGATTTATGACATTTTTATCCCTTTTGATATTTACTGAATCATAGAATAGTTTGTGTTGAAAGGGACCTTTAAAGGTCATCTAGTCCAGCGTCCCCCACAAGGAGCAGGGACATCTTCTATCTCAGCAAGCCCTAATAAAAAGTCTATCCCCATCTTTCTTATATGCTCCCTTTAAATATTTAAAGGCCACAATAACATCTCCCTGCAGCTTTCTCTCCTCCAGGCTTGAAAACTCCAAGTCTCTCAGCCTTTCCTCACAGGAGAGGTGCTCCATCCCTCTGGTCAGCTTTGTGACCTTCCTCTGGATCCACTCCAGGATCCACATCTTTCCTGTACTGGGGACCCTGAACTGAGCACAGCACTTCAGGTGGGATCTCACCAGTGCAGAGGGGCAGAATCACCTCCCTCTCTCTGCTGGCCACACTGCTTTAGATGCAGCTCAGGACATGGCTGGCTTTCTCTACTGCAAGTGCACATTACTGGCTCATAAAAAAAAAAAAATACTGTAAAAGTAAAGAAATGGACAAACTCACAGGCTGATTCTCTATGAAGAATCCAGACCAAAGTTAAAGATTGTTTTGGCTGCTGCAGACTTGCACACACCCATACATCCGTACATGATTAGATTACTTCAAGGCTTCAAAGATGCAAAGTACATCTGAATCAGAGGCAAGCTGTAGGTCTGGTGTCTTACATTAGATGAAGCTAATATGTTTAGTGCTTTGAAAGCCATACAAAGTCACTAGAGACGTCTCAAATTACCTTTTGAAATAAATTCAGCATCTGTGTTGTTTGATAAAAAAGTGACACAGATGTCTGAAGCTTCTGAAGGCAGGGAGTATCAGTGGAGGTCATTTGGAGAAGATTGTGGGACACAACAGGAAAGGACAAAAGTGATCCCAACAATTATCCTGGGACCAGAGGAGAACTTTGTTGCAGGGCCATAACTTTCACTGTTCTGTTCCTGAAGTAGATTAATGCTGCTGTGTAAGTGTGATATTTTAGTTTAGACTGCTTCTGAGAGAGTTAAAAAAGAATTCACGTATATGGAGACAGCAGTAAGCCAACATTGTCTGTACTGAATGGGTGAAGGCACTTGGTGGGACTGAGTGCTACACATTGAACTTCAGCCTTAGCATAAGCAAAACTAAAATATATCTTTAAATATAGGTCATAAACCCAAGTAATAATTAAAAACCCCCTTATTTTTAATGACTCCTTTTTCTGTGGATAAGGTTAGGTACTCCCAGGTGAGTAGAACAAGTGAAAGCCTCACACAGACTGCACTGTGCTTGATAGTTGTAGTGAATTCTTATTCAGTACTCCCTTCTTGGGGTTCAACCAGAGCAGGAGGAAAAAAAGTGTTGACAGCTCTATACTCATTTTATCTCAGTAGGGTTCATTCATTTTGATTACTGCTGTTACCATGATGATTTTCTTGGTATCAGAAACAAAACTGCAGTTCTCTACAGTTCAGCTCCCTTTAAGACACCATCAAATTGGTATGACTCTCACAAGCTTTTGTTAAAGTCATGGTGACAGCTATTGAGCTTTAACTAGCACTGTTGTTATGCTTGCTATAAATAATTACTTTCATCAGCCCTTTTTCTTGACCGTAGATCACTGGAGAATGATGAAGCACATTCCAGGTCTCCACACATATTAGCACTGACTTATTGCCTCACCTTCTTCATCTGAATGTAAGAATAGTAGAGGGAGAGTTATCCATCCAGGCTTTGATCTCCTTTTATTTTCTGTCTAGTTTTAGAGTTTGACTCTAGTGACTTTGGGGATGGCTTTTGTGTTGTCTTCACGTGAGCAACATTTTAGCAAGGGTCTGTTGGATAGATTCCCTTGTGCAGCACAGCTTTTTGCACTGCTAAGGCAGCAATAAGAAGCTCTAACACAGACACAAAGTGCTAGCAGAGTCCCCCAGGACAGGAAAATCTGCACAGCTTGACTCTACCATTGCATATCTGCCTGCCTCCACATGAGTAGGGGGCAGAATAGACTTCAATGGCAAGAGAGGACATGCTGGAAATGTGGCACAGGAGGCTGCTACTCTTGAGGAACTCCACTGGGGCTGATGAAGTGGAACAATTTTCCAGTCAAAGAAATACTATAGTTTTTAAGAGTTAGATGAGCGAGAAGGCTTTCACTACATCATGTTGGAGGCCTCCTTGTCCTTGCAGTTACATTGTGGATCCAAATCCTTAGTTGAGGTTGCAATTCTAGGTATAGATACTGTCTTCATTTTCTATACAGTAGGATTGATGGTCATCTGACCAGACTCAGGAAAAGAGAAAAATCCAGTAAGTATAGTTTCTTCGCGTTACAGGAAGATCAAATACATACTTATGCCAGTGTAACGAAAATGTGGGACAAAGCTGGAGCTGGGATGGGAAGAGAGAGAAAGACAAGGAAAGCAGAGTACCTCCACTGCTGCTGGGAAACTGCCCCATTGAACAAGCAGCTTTATCCTGATTATTTGAGACAGAGTGTAGAGCCAGTATGGGACAAGGTCCCCTTATGTACCAATGTGCCATAAGGGCACCATTATGCCGTTTTGTGCCATATAAAAAAGTTGGCATACAGAACTAGGTTGAGTTGCCTGCTCTTGTGGGAGGACTGGAAAACATGTATAATGAACGAATTTTATTAAATTCACTTGCAAATTCAGTTGTGGTTTATTGTATACAGGTGGGGTTTTTTGTTTGGTGTTTTTTTGGTTTCTGAATTTATGAAATAGCTTCTGTCTTTACTTTTTTCTGCAAAACATGAATGTAAATAGGATTATTGCAAATTAAAAATATTTGGGGGATTTATTTTTTGTGAAGCAGGTAAGAAATTAATTTCTAACATATGCTTTTCTTGACAGTGTCACTTTAATTTTCTCTTAATCAGTTGGTGGAATGGCTGTTTCCATGACAGCACAGCAAATATACAGTAGGGGCACTGATAAACAGTGATGAATAACAGATCATTAGACTTCAGGGAGAATTCTTCACAATTCTGTTGCTGCTTTTTACATTTGTCAGATAGAGACAACACATTTCACCACAGTCCATGACACCAAGATAAAAGTTGTGCAACTTCCAAAGGCCCTGTGTGCTAAAAGACAACAGTTACTGCCTTTGAAGGTAGGTCAAATGCTGGCTTTAAACTATGTTAAAGTACCTCTTCTAAGAGTTAACTTGCTAACTACAATGATGTACAATACTGAATGTCTGATCTAGCCTTGTCAAACTAGTCACAAGCCCCTACCAAGCAACAGAGCTTTAAAGATGGAAGCAGCTTCTCCTGACCCACTGTCTCAGTCACGCTCTCCAACAAAAGCAAACTCTTACAGAAAGCAAATTTACCCTCTGGTTCACTGCTCTGGGGTTCGCTGTGCAATCTGTGTGAAAAGGTGTTGGGATAAGTCATTCTACTGAAGGCATCAAAGGGGCTGCTCTCAGGGGGAGATGAAAGCAGAGGTGAGGGCTGTCACACGCAAGGTAACCCCACTGCCACAAATGGTGTTTAACCAAGCCTCGCTCTAGTTCAGCCTCGAAACATTCACACAGATGTCAGAGGCAAATCTGTAATTGCCTTTGTATGGAGAAATAGCAGCTGAGACATTGCTGTTTGAAGGAGGCTTGGCAGTTCTAGATGTATCCTAGCACAAAATTTAAATAAACTTATGTTTTGCAAGGATGTAGATAAGCACTGGGAGGAAAAAACACATCTCCTTCCTCTTTAAATCAATGATAATTTTGTGAAGAACTTTAGGGGAATCAGAGTTTTATCCTTGTTCTCTTGCTTTTTATGATAATTCCCTGTTCTCATGAAACCAGAAAAGGCACTATTGAATTAAACATTAAAATAATAACAATTATCTGCTTGTTTAGAAAATCTGAAATGCAGAATAAAACAGGAAGGTCATCTGCATGCTTACAAATTTTGTGAAAAGTTTTTCTGAAGTCCCTCATATTCTAACTATACATGACACATTTAAATTTGCTAAGGAGTCAGTTCTCACTGTCAAGACAAATTAGTAACCAACCTGAGGCAGCTGAAGCTTTGCTATTCTCATAACAAAACAACTGGTCTTAAATAGGTCCTCTGGTTTACCTAGATTGCTATCTATCAGATTTTAAGGGTATAATTTGCCAAACATTTATTTTGGTAACAGTCCAGCCTTCACAGCTTTGCACCAGTGACCAACCCCCACTCCTCATTCTTCTACCTATTCCCCAAAGCACAGATTCTGCTAATTCTTAAGACTACACAGTTAACCAAATCAGAGATTTAAACAGAGTGGGTTTTGGCCTCACTTCCATTTAAATACACATAAATTCTCATCTCATTAATTCCTAGCATGTGCAATACTTTAGAAAATGTCCAGCTATTTTTTTTAAGTTCTTGCATCCTTCAAAGATAAACAAAGTTGGGCTAAAGGTTACAGAAAGCACTCAAATACTATTCCCTTTTTAGGCTTAGACTACTGCCCAGCCCATCAGCTTTAGAGCTCATTGTCAATTTCCCCCCCACCCCAGAAAGAAATATTTTATTAGCAGTAATGATCCATAGGAACTTCTGTTTTGTTTCATATGACTTCAGGCCACAGTGTGACTCTCAGAGAACAAAGATTGTTTCTGTTGTTCTAAGACACTCAGCAGTTGTTATAAATCACAAGGCTTTTCCTCTGCACTTGAAACATAAGTGATAACTTTCATGCTTTGGCATAAGAACTTCTGCAATGGAACACTGTGCAGGCACCCAGGATAATACAGTGTAATAGAAATGTGTGGCATTTCTCAACCATTCCCATTATACCCACAGACAGAGTGAAGAACCAGCATGGTGAGCCATCTGTGCTAATGCCAATGATGTCATTAAATCATTCATTAAATTTCTCCATTTCATATTAGATAATTTAAATTCTTATTTTGGCATAGTGCATAGAATTCTTTCTCTAGAAATATAAAATCAGTATGCAAATGTGTTTTCTCTGCTTTCTAATAAATTTATGTCTGCATTGAACATCCTTACAAGTGCTGTGGCTCATGTAATTATGCCTTCAGATCTTGGTAGTAGAAATAGACTCTTCCTTTATGCCAGATAAATTGATCAGTTTTTAGCACAAGTACATTTGTGTTAAATGATGCATCCACTTCTGCCAGCTTCTTCTGCCTACAAAACACGTTGCCACCCAGAGGTCTACCCTAGCCCCATTCCTGCCTCTCTTTGCCAGCAAGGAAAGGTGTTTTCCTCTCACATTTTAAATCACTTAAGAGCAGGAATGTTTCCCTAGGATGGTATTATAGCAGCAAAGTAACACTGTGGTTTCACTGGTCACCATCCTGGTATGCACCTATCATACTGGTTGACCTATTTCTTCTAAGTGAGAGCTGAAGATATTGGAAAGTGGACATCCCTCTAGGCACTATGCACACACACAGCCTGCCCTAGAGACCTCACAGCTCAGGTGAGATGGCAGCTTAACAGGCAGGGCTGTTAAACAGGAAAGGAAAATCACAAACTCAGAAAATTATTTCACTGAAAATTTTCGTTGACTACCTGTTTACACATCTGAGAATTGCCATGGAGACACCAGTGACCTCTGTATAGCTGTGTTATGATTTTCATTTAAAGAAGAACAAAAAATCCTTTTCCATGTAATTTAGTGATAGTACAGTAAATCACCACAGGATAATCACAATTTTCTTGTTTATTTTTCAAGATGGAATAACCTTGCAGATGAGACAGAAAAGCATGCATGTGTCTGTAACTCCCTTATGAATGTATAAAATATTTAACATGAGGTTGTCATGAGGGAGCTAATGAAGAAAAGTACCTCATTTCACTGTCACAGACAATTCACCAGAAGAAATCCTAACTGTAGGTGCTTTACACAACTGCACATTTCATGAAACAACTGTATATGACCTGCAAGTGCAAAAGCCCTTATTCTGTTTGGCTTTTGTGCAATCCCCTTCAGCCTTTTGACTGAAATAAATAACAAATACAGCCATGAAGTGGGAGACAATCATCACAGGGTAGATTTTATACTTGCTTTCCAAAACATGCATATGTTTAAGGACAACAGCCTGTAAGATGTCTTAAGTCCTTGGTAATGTTTCACAAATGTTTGCCCATGGTCCAGGCTCAGGGAAACAATTGCCTTCCCCAGCAGAGTGGCTTTAAGTCACTTTTTGTGCATCTCTAGTGACACAAAGGAATTTCTGTAGGGTCCAAGGTCTGGGTACGGCTCTAGCCTAAGTTTTTGAAGCATATATAGTACTAGAAGAACAGCTCACAAGCACTGTGTTTTTTGTACTTGAAAGGGCTGCAGGATGCAGTGAAATCCTAAGAGAATTATGTTTTCTTCCTCAGTAGGCTGCACTTCAAAACCCGAGTGTGCAGCGTCTTCTCCCTCTGCAGAGGCTCCCTGGCATGGCAGGGGCTGGTTTGTGAATGAAGCCTTTCAGAGCTGGCTGAGAACATAGTGCAGCACAAAAGGCACAATGGGTCATGGCTTAAAGTTGCTGCAGTTATTCCAGAAACTCAAGGTAAGCATGAAAATAAAGCAGAGGATAAAAACATATTCTTTTTAAGCTGAGTCTCTGGTAGCTTCCTGATGGATAATAGGTGACAGTCACATTGGAGCAAATATTCAGACATTCTTATATCTGTCCAGAGGACATTTTTTTTCCAACCAGTCCATCTTTACACTTTTTACTCTTATTTTATAAATGATTGCCTTATGTGTCAGAACTGCAGCCATCTCACAGAAGGTCCAGTTTCAGGCTGAGTGCTTTCTGCTGGGGAAAAGGGGAAGAAAGACAGAATGGATGCCAGAAAGGCAGAACAAGACCATCACTGAGATTTGACACAGTAAATTTGTGTGTGGTTGTTCTCCAAGTCATGAACCAAACGATGCCGGCTCATGGGGTTTGCCTCTCACTCCTCAGTGAGAGCAGTAGCACAGCTCTGGCTGACTTCACTTGCTGAGATGAATTCAGCTCTTACATGGTAGCATTTTCTGTGCTAGGATATCCACATGAATCTTCTGGGGTTCTCTTTTTTTTTAAACACCTCCATTCTGAGAGGATCCTGCTGTGCATGCTTGGAGATACAGAAAAGATAGAGAACCATCTGTGAGCATACAATACAGCTAAGGCAATGCTGTATGAAAAGCCTTGTTCTTTTGACCCATTTTCATCCCTATTTTACCAAGTTCAGAAAATTCTTCACTCTTACTTTGTCCACTATCATTAACAATGCTTCATGATGTTAATTAATACTGCAAGTTGCTAAACCTCAGGCTGTCTCACGTGTGGGTATTAGTTCTGTGGATTTGCAGAGCAACATCTGCCTGTGAATAGATTTTTTAAAATAATAATTAAATTAAACAAAAGAGAAGCTCTAAGCTGAATTTGTGGCTAAATGATTAATATCAATCCATGTTTAAAAAATTTTTCCAGCCTATTTTGTTTAATGATTTTTAAGTATGAATATTACATGTCATTCTGCAGTTAATTATTTATGCTGATGAAACATGGTATTCTCTGTACCCTTTTTGGATTATAAATGGAAAGGAACATATTTTCTAGACAGTTCCTTCTGAATAGTGATGGCTCACAAAGGCTTCTTTCATCAGAGACTGAATCATCCTCAAGTCAGTTTAAGAAGGATTGGAGTTCACTGGGAAAAACTGGTGAGAATAGTTCATTCACTGCTGGCCACCAGTGGTGCATGTCAGGCTGCCAGCTCTCGGTGGGCTTCAAAGAGCCTGACCTCAGAAATCCTTTCCTTCCTGGTGGCAAAACCTTTCACATGAAAGATTAATTAATCATCAAGGTCTGTATTTCAGAATTTTTGGGGCTTTAGGAACAGTTTTCATATGCTCAGATGGATTTTTAACTGGGCTTGGAATCCGACTAAGCAGAACTTTGACATTTTGAGCTTTCATTTTAAATCTACACAAAAGCAATCATTAAATATTGAGATCCTCCAAGAGTTAGTATTAACTTTTGCCACCCAGCTCCAATGATTACTGTTTACGGATCTCCTTGCAGCCAGATATCCCTTATTCTGTGAGTTCTTCAAGGCAGGCATTTTGGCTGAAAAAAATCTGCAGATATTATCTCTCTTATTGTGTCGTTTCAGTCACAGAAAGGTATGGCTCTCCTGCACCATAAATCCCAAATAATTACCAAATCCCTGGAATCAGGTCTTGAGAATTAGACTTCATAGTAATATGATGGCACTTAAAGAGCCTGAACCATGAGAAATTGAATGAGATACAGGTCCCAGAAAAAAATAAGATTGTTTTAACTGGGAAGACTACAGAGTCTTGTGGCAACCAGTCCCATTCATAAACTCAATGTACCTCACCATTCAAGCAAGCAGAGCAAAGTGTTACAAGCTGCTAACTACACATGTACTGCTATTAAGTTAAGGAGGCTTCTTCTCTGGAGACAACAAAGCACTAATACAAGGAATTAAAGAACACATCTTTTACTGAAATAAGCAGTGGGATACAAAAACAACAGTTGGTGAGACTTCTCTAATTTAGTATGGCAGGTATATCACCCGAGATTAGTCCTTTCTGGAGATGAATTTGGAGATACTCTTGAGCAGCCATAGACACCAGGTGATGCAAAAACTGTGCTGCTGCTGCAGCTGCTGTGGCTGCTGCTGCTGCTGTTAGGCAAAGACAAAGACAGAAGCAGACCTGGAAGAGATCCAGGCTTGGAAGCAGACCTGAATTAGCACCTGGATCTCAAATACGCCCCTGCCCCCCAGACACAGAGACACTGGAGATGGTTCAGTCATGGCAGGGCTCTGTCCCAATGGTGACCCAAGGCTCTTCCACTGCTGTCCTGGGAAGGACCTCACTGCCATGCCTGGCTCTCTATCTCCTTGCTTTACTCATCCCACCCATCTCTCATCAAGAGAATAATGACATTGGGCTAATATTTTTTCTGGGAAGTACAGGCTCTCAGCGCTTATGCCCATTGCTGCAAGGTAGGGAATAGTCTTGGCTGCCAGGGCAGGGTGAAGGTATTCCCAGCTCTGTTTATGTGGCAACTGGGTTTTCAGGTGATTGTTCCCCAAACCACTAATTCAGCTCTAAATGGTGTAAGCACAGCCTGATGGCAAGAGGATCTCAGATTTCCATATGGGCTGGGCAGAGAACAGCAAGAGACTGGGATATTTCTCAGGGCCTGGCACTCTACCTGTAGTTCCTTGCATGTATTCAGTCTTGGACTCCCTGGAAGTCAGTCCAAATTATGCCTATAAAACAAACTCCAAAACCTGCGCTGCCTGTATGAGCTATTCATACGGAAGTTTGCTGATGTTCCCGATGACGTTCTGAGATTTTTTTTATTCCATACAAAAATTTTCATTATTAAATAATTGAAAAGAACGAAGCAATAAAAACTCATAGTGGTGTATCCTTTCATCCTCAGATGAGACTTTCAAAGGAAAAAAAAAAAAGAGACCGATTTGAAAGAGTATTTTCAGATACTTTTTAACTCCCCATATTTTAACAGGACTGCTTAGGCTCTGTGAAAGTCAGTGCTAACACAAACTGTACCATTGCCAGTACACCAAGCTAGGCCATCCTCAGCTAACTCCAGCAGCTGCTGGTGCCATGTAAACATATTGTCAGCTGTTTTCTGAATTTCCCCGAAGTCCCTTTTGCCTTGAAAACTTCCTCTTCTCAGGATCGTCTATGTTTAAACAAAAATATGTTTTCTGACTCCTAACAATGACATCTTAAATAAAATAACTTCCTGTTATTCTGATAGCAGCTACCACCCTTATTTCCATAGCTTTCATCATTCACCTTTAATCCTCTTTCTTTCTTGCTTGTCATTTTTTGTCTTTGCCTTTATTCTTTCTGATCACTATTGTTATCCAATTTCCTTTCTTCTTTCATCTTTCCCTAGCTCCCACTGCATTTATGTCCTGTCATTCAATGATTTTGTTTTTACTCCCCACGTAGCTTTCTATCAAATATAGAACTTTGTAACTGACTTTACCTTCCTCCTCCTACCTTTTCCCCCTTTTTTTTAAGTCATGCTCTGAGGATCAGACAAAGACCAGCAGTGCAGGCAGTTGCAGACTTTTCTCACACAAAATCCACAGGGCACAACTGCTCAGTCTCTTTTTCTGATGAACGGAATAACAGCCTTTGGCTTTGTTTGTTATTCATATTAGGCTGTTATCCTTGGGGGTTAACAAATTTCTCTTACACTGGAGCAGGCTCCCCTGGGAAGTGGCCACAGCACCAAGCCTGCCAGAGTTCAAGAAACATTTGGGTAATGCTCTCAGGCACTCTTGGTGTGATTCGTGGGGTGTCCTGTGCAGGGCCAGGAGCTGGACTTTGGTGATCCTTGTGGATCCCTTCCAACTGAGATTACTCTATGATTCTGTGATTATCTGCAGTGTGCAGTGCCTGGAATGTAGGAGCTCTGTTTGTAAATGGAGTAGATGCCATTGTAGTAATAATAACCAGAATTGGGTTCTGGCCTCACTGTCAGGCTTTGGCTCACTTGAGTGATGTGGGAAGAGCTCAGAGGAGGCATCTGTGCTACATGGGCTTATCAAGCATTTAATTTATTCTTTTACTTAGGCTATTAAAAGTAAGGGGGAAGTGAGGTAAGAAAATATCCATAACTCTTAAAAATCTTTGCCATGCATTTGAATAGCAGCAAAGTAATGATCAGAAGTGAAAACTTCCACCACCAGACTAACAAAAACAGAACCAAGGAAACCCAAAATCTCTTCAGAGATTACTCCATTCCAAGAATCATTTAGATCTCTAACATGAGGTCCATCACATGACCTCATCATATGTAAGAAAGAAGATGTCAGAGGTGAATAAGGTTTTTTTTCAGTTTCTCCCACAAAATTACCGTATCTGGGATGTATCTGTCTTACTTCATTGAATTTGGTATTTTAGACCACTTGGCAGTATATGACATGCAGCTATTTCTGAGGGGAAGGATTGCTCCCATGCCAGCAATTACACAAAACAGAATAAATCTTCTTCTGAATAAATGAGGGAGTTCCCCTTTCTCCTTTTTCTGTTCCCTAAGGGGAATGGCCTTCCAAGTTGAGAGGTACACTCTGAAACAGATCTGAAATGAATATTTAATACACCTTATTTGGGATTCAAGATAATGGAAAATGGGTCATCAGCTTTAACTGAAATTCTAAAAATTTCCATGATACCAAGTTACTTAGCTGAAGTTCTGGAATACAGCTGTATTTCTCTTAGTTGTCAAACATAGCCATACTGAATGATGTCTTAGGCAGTTCCAAGAAAAAGAGATCGTGTCCTTCTCTTGAGAGAAACTTGTGCTGACAGAGGTGTCAGGGACAATCTAGTTCACTCAATTCAGGATTCAGCTCTTTGTCCCTGAAGCCATTTGCTCAGTGGAGACAGACAACTCCAAGATGTTTCTCGAGAAAATTGAGCTCACAGACTGTGAGACTGGAAACAGACCTGTCCTAAAATACTCACATTTGGCATGAAATCCCACTCGCCTGTACATTAATCATTCTTTGGGCTTAAATGGCTAATGTCAGCAAGGCTCAGACCTAGAAGGTATTGCCCAAACAAAGGGGCTGTGCACCCACTGACTAAGTTTGCTATCCAAACACACAGGACCACAGGCTCCCCGGTACTTGCAATCCTCACTCACTCTTCTCTGCCATTTTTGTTCTTGTTCTTGCTGAACTCTCTTTCCTCTGTGCCACTGTCTCAAACAAGGAGTGTTTGATTACAGACAGGTGAGGTTTCAGGGCCTCAGCTGCAGAATTGTTCACAGACTGAAGAAACTCCCTCTTTGTGCTCGTAAGCACCAACTCTGTAACCCTCACTGATGTATTTTCAGGAGCTGTAGAACAGAATGACTGTATGGTTCTGCACATATGGTTGTTTGGGTGTAGAAATCCACCACCCAAATACAGGAATTTATGTACCTCCTGGCTGAGCAGGCAAGCTCTTAAAACTTACAGTTTGATTCTGATCCAATAGCTGTCCTAAAACATTTGTAAGAGTTTTAGGGTACCAACTTCAAGCACATGAATTAATCAACTGAGTTAGCCAGGTGGTCTCCCTTTGCAGCCAATGAAAATGAGAAGGTACCCCCTTGAGAGACCATCCCAGACCTCAAAGCACTGTTTGCAATAGCCCCATTGGTGAGAGCTGTCCGTAGAATGCAGTCATGGAGATCAGCTCTGCGGACTTGTGTTGAAGTACTGCAGTGATTAACCAACCCCTGCAGTGGGGAGAAGCAGCCAGTGCAACACACCCAAGGGCTAAGAACAAGCACACCATGGTCCCCAGAGTCTGTGGATCAGAGATGGTGAGCTCTTGTCTTGGAAGAGGGCAGGTTGCAGGCATGGTGAGGATGGGTAGAATGTGAAGTTAAACAGATGCTCGCCTGTCTTTTGACCTGGAGAGCACAGTTCACTTTAGAGTGCTCATTAGGAAGAACAACAATATCCTCCCTCAGCTTGGTAAATCTGCTTTCACTCAGACTGCATGCTCGATAAAGTTATTTGTCCTGTAATGAATACCAATTTAAACTTCTCGTGCAAAATTTTGTACTGTAAAGTCGTCCTACTGCATGGGGTGTAAGCATGGAAAGCGTCTCTTCGCATTTGTGTTTGTGCAGCACCAAGTGCCAGTGTTTTCAGGCTGGAAGTAGGGTTCTTGGCCCTGCAATAATGAAAACAAAATTGACATTATTTGTTTTGTGGTACTGCCTCTAGGCCTCAATCAAAAATGACACAAGACAACAGATGGAGGCAAGTACACGGGGGAAACACAAGACAAAACATTTATTCATTTAGTAAGCATCGGCCACAGTGCACCAGCTGCTTAGGTATTAAATATTTTGTAGGCATCATTGTATAGATATAAAAATCATAATAATTGTTGTTATAACCCAGACTATATGAGAGACAGAAAGGTTTTTTTTAGACTATTGTATCATGGGAATGGAAAATGTGGCCATTAGAAGCAAACATTTCTGTAAGTGTAAGCATTCAGTCATTCTTCAGCTGTAAACATTACATTATCCTAGACTGTGTTGAAGCTGATAGTCATGTTCTCATTTAAAAGCTGATAAATGTCATATCAGAATTTTTTTACAAGTTTGTCTGCAGTACACAACTGGTTATACTGTCAATGTTGGCTAATTTTACATCTGTTCAGATATTTAAACTGTTTTGAAAAGAAAACTTACCCCTTCCAAAAACACCCCAAAGTATATTAAAGTGTCACTGGTACATGAAACACATAAGAGGGAAAAGTAGATAACAAATTTCATTGAAGACATTAGAACAATATTTTAAAGATGAAATTATGAAAATATAGAGCATGTGATTTTACATTTTATTATTTCAATCAATATTTTATTGGCTGTTTTTGAAGCCTGGCTCAAACAGAAAAATATTAGATCCCAAACCTGTTGCTCATCATCCCCTTGAATGGTGTGGCTGTTTTGCTGAGTCCATGGAACCACAGGGAAATTTCCAATGAATCTTCTTTTTTCACTTGGAAAAATCAAAAGTGCCATTTGTCAGGCCAATGTTCCAAGATTGATTAAATTCTGTACAGGGTTATTTTCTCAGACATTTAATTTTATTTCTGCTGCAATCACAGGAGAAGAATTAGAAGTGTCTGATTTCCACATTTCTTTTCATGTCAGAGGTCCATGCTCATGCTGTGGGTGGCCCATCAGATATGACTATCGTGTACTATTCCCATTTCCAAAAGTTAAGCTGAAAGATGCTTCCCTAATATGGAAAGACAAGGATATTTAGCTTAAGCCCAACTCATTTATGTCTCAAGCAAATATATTTTCCCAGGTGATTTTGCTGCCCACTTACTTTGTTTGAAGCTTAAAAGCTCCATTTACTTGCTCTCAGATTTTATAACTAACAGTTTTCATCTAAGGTAGTTTTTGTCACCTTCTTTTTCTTTTTTAAGGGACAGAAAACATTAAGGGAAATTATTCCTCCTACCTTTTCATGGACAACCTAAGGCAATTTTACAGGAGGCACATGAAGCAAGTGAAAACATATGGAGTGAGGAGTTTATGTATATAGTACATGGTATGCTTCACCAACATACATAACATTTATTCATTGTTCCAGCTACTTCCTAATTTTTTTTTTTATTTTTTCCTTAAGAAGGGGAAGAATGACAGCAATACTGAATTCATTGAATTGGTTCCATGTGTGTCAAATAGTCTGGAACATATTTCCAACTAATATAACAAACCACCAACTCCAGAGAAGGCCTGTCACATAAGGTAGCAGACTTTTAATCTTTGCAAACACTAGGGAAACATGACATGAAATTTGGAATTGCTTATAGTTACTTTCTCTCATCAATAAACAATAACAATCTTTCAAGTACTAATTATGTGTTTTGGCAGCTGACAAAATCTGTAAAGTACAATTCCCAGGTATATGGATCATATGAGATTCAGATGTACTTTTTCTATATAAAAATCAAACTGTAAAATTTGCTACTCCCTCCTTAATATTTTCCTTAGTTATGTTTTTCCTCTGAAAATGATTCTCTTTTTAGGACAAATGGAAGTAGCAAGAACCTTGGCTTGTTCCCAAGTGATAGAATGTTTGCATATTGAGTATGCAAGTATAAAGCATTTACATGTTCTTGAAAGTGAACATACATTACAGTAATTTTAATATTTTTTTCCAAATAGATATTTTTAAAATTGTTATCTTTCATTGAATTTAATATGTACTTTGGAAAGGCTGAATGTTGGAATATCTCTAACCACCCCTCTTACAGCTTGTCCCATCTCTTATTCTGGCTGACATCTAGACTAAATTACCCAACAGAGGGGAAATTCCCATCTTTGAATAAATTCTCATCTTAGTGTTGAATTTAGGCTTTGGAAAGACATTTATATAGACAATGGCATTCCCCAGTAATGCAAAATAAAAGTTGCATACATTTGCCTCTAATTAAGTGCTGGGATTTTGGTGGATGGAGTTGATTACTTAAATTTCAGTCTCATGTTTACATTGTCAGTACCTGTCCTTTGGAATTGCAGCCTTGTTACACACACCAAGCAGTCCAAAATCTTCCCCTCATTGACTAAGAAAATTTTTTTTAATTTTGGCCATCTGGATTCTTGACAACCTAAGAGTTTTTTGCTCTTAAGAGGCCATTGAGATGGTCAGAGTCAGCTCCTAAGACTCCTCCTGCCCATGGTAAACTCTTCCTACCGTGAGGAACCCAAAGTCTCGTTCATCAGGATACGATATGCAGCTTAGGTTACCACAAGGGGTCAGTAGAAATCAGTGAGAAATATTCCCTCCTTCTCCACCCCAGAAACTATGAAACGCTCACAGCCACTATGTCATTCCCTGTTAATTTCAGGAATCCAGTGAGGGAAAACCAGACGTGATTGTTTTTTCCTTTATAACCAGACAGCCTTTCCCACTAAAATATATGAGTGGTTTTCTAACATTATATAGAAGTTTGCTTTTGATCAAAGCTAGTTGGGGTTCAAAAGCTGGGCTTCAATAATTTTTCCAGGACAATGTTTCTCTGTATTTGTTCATTACATTTGTTAAAATGAGTGCTTCAAACATAGCACAGATTCGTGATCAGGGAGCAAAATTTTTGTTTCTTCCAAACTCGGTTTTGAAGAATTATTCTTTCTTTCTAAGAAAGTTAATAAGATTGAATTTAAAATAAATTTAAAATTAAATTAAATCACATGTTCTAAACAAGTAGTTGAGAGCAGTTGCATATATTTTCTCTCCAAATGTTTATGTAACTCTTCTCTATTTCATTCATGACTGCCCCATGAAAAGTATTCATCAGACTTGCACTCTTCTCTCTGTATCACACTCCTTTCATTCCAAAGGATGCTGGGGAAAAGCGGGGGAAAAAAGATCACCAATTTGAAGTTTGATTCTCTGTCATTTCTGTGACAAAGCTGTATGCCTAGGGAGCATTACAGTCATAAATGACAGCAAATTAAAGACCTGCCTACACCACAGTGGGAACCTGCATCTCATAAACTTTACCAAGTACCATCAGACCATTTTCCTTCAGGCAAGTAGCAGGTCAAGCTGATGTCAGTTAATCTTATACTGCAGTGATACACTAGGCAATGTTCATGGAGCCCTTGAAATTCTTCTCACCTTTTCTTGCTGTAGCCATTCATCCTGAACAATCCAGACATAATACAGGGAAATAGATTTGGAAATATTCAGATTTTAATTTATTGCAGACATGTACAAAAAGGCTCAAAATACTGTTTAAAAATAAGTCCAGTGGTTGAAGCTGTCAGGGAATTATGGGTTTGTAGAGTCATTTGCTGGAAGTATTATTGTATTTCGTTTATATGATACAGACAGAGACTGCTTCTAACTAATAGAAAATTTAACTAGATGGGGAATTTTGCCTCCAACAAATCAGAGTTTGGCCAGTCCTGTTGATGCTTCAGAAAAAAATTTCCATTGGTATCACTGTGCTTTCTGCAGAGCTGGTGTATAATGAACGTTCAATGTGTTGTGCAGAAAGTGTATGCAGAGTGAAAAAGGTTGATTTTTTATGCATATTGCAAAACCAAAGCAACATTACTCTTTTAACCCAGGCAGTGACGTTCCCTAAGCCTCTTATGGCTAATATGTGCAGCAAGCAGAGGCTCTGAAACACCATTTTTCTTTTGCAACACTTGCAATTCATTATGACTGTAAAATGCATGCTCATCAAAAACAGTTAAAAAAACCTAATTGCAGTTGAAGACAAAAGAAGCAGTAGATTTAGAGTTGCATTCTGTTTTGTGCATTGAATGTTGTAGGAAATCCTGCTGAAAATGTTGAAGGAACTGGTCCCAATCTACACTGGAGGGCAAAAAGTGCAAGTTCCTGCCACATGCACTGTGAGAGGCTCATCAGCCCATGGCAGATGGAAGGTGGGATTGTGCCATTGGGATGCTGGTTGCACACACTGTGTTCAGCAGAAGCCTGTAAGAAATTGCTTCCTTCCCTGCTCCCAAGAGGACCTGGAGAGTCACCTCTATGGATGGTAGTAAAGAAAAAGTGAAAATAAAATCAGGAGGCCCAGAGCTGTTGGTGGGGAAGAAGTGCTGTGTCTGCTCCTTGTCATCAGGAGAGGTGTACAAAGGAAGTTATGTCTTGGATTCAGAAGGTAATAAAATAGTTTTTATTTATAAGAGAAAATATGATTTCTTCTTTTTTTTTTTTTTTTTTTTTAGTATGATATCCTGGAAAAAGATTTTTTGGGCATTAGAACTCATTTCCTCCACTGTGCAAAATGTCATTCTCACTTGTGAAGATCTGTTCAGAGTCATAGGGTTCAAAAAGCTTTTTGAGGAACGGTTGTGTCTGGAGGCCCAAAATAAGACTGGACCCTTGATGTGCTGCCTGGTGTAAGTGAATATTGCAAGTGATAGCTCATCCACTGCAGACTGAGCAACCATGGAGGAGGTAAACTACAACTATTACTATGCAGACTTGGAGAGCTGAGATGCAGGTAATGACTACATGACTTGCCTCAAATCACATCAGAGCTCAAAACTGAACTTCAACATCCTGAACCTCCTTTCTGCCTCTTAAACATCCTGTCTTTATCTACTGACTCCTGCAGTGATGATCCCAAGTGACACATGTGGCCTGACAGATGCACCTGACTGAGGACAGACATTGTGCCCATGTCCTCAGGAGGGAACGTGGAAGGGACCTCTGGGTTGGAGCTCCAGTGTGCCAGGTGCTCAGAAAAGAGCTCAGGTTGAAAGCTTCAGAGGAGCTGTGAGGTGAGGGGAAAAAAAGGAGAAGTTTATACTCAGTAGGAGGGAAAAAGGAAACTTGCTTGATAAATACAAACTCAAGACATATTTAGAAGCTGGGTATGCAAGCTGAACTTTCCCTGGGGCTAATTGCTGTAATGGCATGTTAAATAAATCCTTTCTAAACTTGGCTGTACCACATGAACTGTTGAAGCTGTTTAAATAATGAAGTGCTCATGGACAAATTATCAAAAGTATTAAGCAGAAACAGGCTTTAATTTAACTGGAATTGAAATACATGGTGGCTTTTTTCCATCTTTGTGACCATCACAAATCAGTTTGGTTTGGGTTTTTTTTCTGTTAATCTTGGGGCTTCCTCTCCTTTTGCTGTCCTGGTTAACCACAAACACAACTCATGCTTTTCTTCTTTGCTGTTTTGTACTGTTCCATGGCAGACAGAGGAATGTTCTTCCTCCTTTATTGAGCAGGTGGTAATTCCTGGGCCTTTCCTTCTCCATTGTGCATGCTCAAGACAAGGCAAAGCTGCTGGGAAATGGGAGATATTTATGAAATAATGGTAGTGTCCATGGCCAAGCTTCTTGAAGAAGGGTACTTCAGCTAATGAGTTAGAGCAGCCTATGCCACAATTAAATCTGAATGATGGTGGTCCATTCTGAGGAAAATATAAAAGAAAAATACAGAGGAGTAGAGGATATTTTTGCAGTCTAAAATTCTTAAATCTGGAAAGTTTCTCTCATTCTGAGTATATGGAAATAACTATATTTCTATATACAAATCTATATGTATAAATTTATAAATAAGCATTAGCTCATAATTTTAGATATAATACATATACAATACATAAATTTATATGATTTCATCTATTACATAAGCATGCATATTTATATATTTTATAAAAATATAGATTATAAGTCACAGATTTCCTGTCATGCTTATTGTAGTGGACAAATGACTCTAAAAAACAGTGTAGAGGCTCAAATGGCTGATTGCTCCTTCGTACTAACAGACTGCTAGTGGAATTCTATATCTTTTTAAAGGTTTCCCTAGTCAATGAAATTATAGGAATGACCACCCTAACTGGAGAACCCTAAGTATCAGTTGCAAAACCACCTAGTAAAAGGAGGTGCTTTGTACTGGTTCACCCCTATTTCTTACCTGTTTGGTGGTCACTTACGTTGCTATAAAACAGTGGAATCACCATTTAAAACGTGCACAGGAGGGTTCTTTGCAAGTGATAAGAAGGTGAATCTCTTCGATATTCACCCTCATGATCAGACATGGTGTAATCACAGAATATCTCAAGTTGGAAGTAACCCATAAGGATCATCAAGTCCAAATCCCTACTCCTCATAGGACTACCTCACACTAAAGCATGAGACTGTCTCCTCCAGAAAGCCTTGGTGCCACTTCACTGAAGAAATCTTGCAGATTCATGTCTTTTAGTGTTCAGAGATGCCTTTCATTTAAGTAAATATAAGGTAAAATTAGGAGTGTATACATACACAAATGTGAAAATGTAAGTTGTATTTTTGGTGGCTTTTTTTGTCTGGGAACATACACAACACCTTTAATTCTTTTGATAAAATATTTCCTTCAAGTATTTTCAGAAGACAGGAGAAATAAAAGTATATGATTCCTCTAAGCCTTAGAATAATGTGTTTACCTATCAAGGAATATCTTTCACAGAAATCAATATCTTTTCATTTCATCTGGGGAAAAATAATATTAGACACTTGTTGGTTCTTGGCATTCCTAACACTCATTTGCAAAGAGAAACAAACAATTTTACAGCAGCTTCCAAGAAAGCATATTATTAGACCTTAATACTTAACAGCATTTCCTCACAAACACTGATTTACTGTTGTTATTGTTGTGACTGCATCCAGGTGGTCATTTAGTTTGAAGGAAATATGCAATTAAATTGATATCACAAAATTGTACTTGGTACATTTGCACCTGGCTAGGTCTCAGAGTGAAAAGCAAATCATTTGATTTTTCTTCAGAAATGGGAAACTCAATTCCCTCTTATGAACTTCTTGGCAGTTAACCATCAGGAGTGATAGAGAGGGAGACTGCTTCTAACTAATTGGCTGCTGGGAGGTACCGTGGGGCCAGCAGAATGGTAGACATCCTCATTTAGATTCCCAAGCACATTCCAGAAAACTGTCATTATCCCAGGCATGGTTTGGGCTGGACTGGGGGCAAGAAGGCAGTGTGAGGCAGAGGAGCTGGGCAAGGCATTGTACAACTCTGAATGTGCCCCTCACAGCGCTTCCCACTTCCCACTTCCACCAGGAGTCTGGGAACTCTGAACCGGAGGGCCAGGCCCCTTGACAAAATGAGCTATAGAAATTGCTTTCTATTCCTTCTCCCCAGAGGCAGCTGCAGTCAGTGGATAATTGGTTGTACATGTACTTTCACCAGGAATTCTTTCCACACAGAAACTGTATATAAAGTATTGATGAAAGCTTTCCTTCACAAACCAGTTTTTTCTGTCGGAAAAATTACTTCCTCTAAACATGCCCAGCCAACTCCATTGTGTATTTGATAAGATGTGAATGCATATGCATTTTTGTTTTATTATTATTAGACTTTTCTCTCTGTTGACCTTTATTCTGTGTCTGTTCTAATATCAGACTTGCAAAGACCATGTGATGTGAATATTTAAGTACCCTACCTAGAATGCATTAAAAGAGCCCAAATTTCAGAAATCTGGGGCTATGGTTTCCCAACATGAGCCTCATTTAGAAGTTTGGCAGTCCATTTGAGCTTTCAGGCAACGAGTCGCTCCATCCATTTTTACACAGGTTGCAGCAAGGACATTAATTTTAATTTTCTCTAAACATCCCTGTGGATTTTAATTGCAGAGTAATATGATGTGATATTCTTTCTTCTGAAAGGTTTGTTCTTACACATCAACACTGATCACAGTCATCAGAAGCCCTGTCCAAGAAACAATCATTTAAGCCAGGCCTTAGCTCTATAGTCTCTAGATGAAAACCTTCTCAGGTGCACAGTTATGGCACCTTGTCTTTCATCCATTGCTGCAGGGAATCTCTGCCCACACCGAAGGGCAGTGGGAGAGGATCAGCTTTGGCAGAACAAAGCTCATTGAAAATTCATGTATTTGTTCTACTTGTGGGACCCTGACCCTGCTGATAGGACACGTTCAGCGGTGCCGCAGCCGGACACTGAGCAGTCCGAAGGCAGGGATGGGTTACACTGCACAGCTGCCCTGGTACTACCCTCAGCCATCCACCCTGGCTGCAGCTGCACTTTGCCACCTGGGCCATGGGCAGAAATGAGGCTCCTAGGGCAGGGACAGGTGGCATGGGATGAGGTGTCACTGGGCAGAAAGGTCAGTCGCTCCTGCCCGTGGGTCCGGGCACACAGAGCCCACGTGTGCAGCGAGCCGGAGCACGTCGCGCTCCCTGGCAGGGCTTCAGCTCACAGAGTTAACTTTACTTTTTTAAGAGAAAGCTATGCCAGATTCTGGCCTTTGAAGATTTCGGTAAGCTCCTTTTTCAGGGAAAAAGAGTTGCCAAGCGGGATTTTTCATGAGCTGACTGCTTTTCAAAGATCTTTGTGAAGGGGCTTGGTTAAGGGCATTGCTGGGGGAAACCAATTATAATTTTTAAATATGTTAGACTTAAATAAACATTTAATTAAAATAAGACCAGCTTTTTCAGCCATTGCCTGTCTTTTCCAGTTTGTAGAGTTGGGGATTTCTGGGGAATTCCTGATACTACATATTTTTTGAGAGTGTCAGCAAACTTCTCAAACTAACCTTCAATACTTCCCTCCCTTTCTCTTCCCTCCCTCCCAACCTTTTTCTTTAGACACTTTAACCTACTTTTTAGTCTCTCATTTTTCTATTTTCCCCTATTTCTTGTGATATCAAATTTTCTTCTAACCTTTTCCTCCTTGACCATTTCTCCCTGGTCCCTTTTCCATGCATTTTGTCCTCCAGTTCAACCGAACCTCACCACAACCCATGTTATCTCCATAATAGCCCCTTCCTAATGATGGAGGGAAATACCCTGGAATATCAGCTTTCAGCAGCTGGGAGCCACGAGGGTATATGTGACATGACTTTTCATTTCCACCTCAACCTATAAAAACTTCTTCTAAAGTCTGCCTACCTTTGGTGGCACCAAGAGATGTAGCTGGGCTAGCAAGGGGAAGAATGAAAAAAGAAGATGATTTCATCACTTGAGCAGCTCCAAACCACTGTATTTATTTATGGCATTATCAGCATTGTTACCACAACAGAGAATGCTGCATTAGATGCTGAATGTGAGTCTTTGCACTTATTAAAACCTATAAATATCTTTGACAAAAGCAAAGAGAAAACATTTGCCACAGGAGGATTTTCTTTCCAAATCATTCAACTGATGTTAGTTTGATCCAGGTTGAAAGTTCCCTCACCTGCCAAAATGATTTAATTCCAAATTGTCCCACTTTTTTTTTTCCTTTTTTTTCCCCCACTCTTCTTCAGTGATTTCCAGTGTTTGCATGGCTGCTTGATAGGACACTATTAATGAGCACCATGCCACATTGAGATAGACTCTAAACAATATTTTCACCCCTGTTTTGCTGAGAGACAAACATGGTTTTGTGCAGCATCTTTACCCTGGACTGTCCTGGTTTTGTCTGGAATAGAGTTAGCTTTCCTCCTAGCCATGTGTTTTGGATTCAGTATGAGAATAACATTGACCAAACACTGGTGGTTTAGTTGTTGCTAAGCAGTGCTTACCCTAAGTCAAGGACATAGGGTAGTTTCCCAGCCTCTGCCAGTGAGCAGGTGTGCAACAAGATGGGAGGAGCATGGGCAGAACAGGTGACCTCAACTGGCCAAGGGAACATTTCACACTACAGGATATTTTGCTGGGTACCTAAATGGGAGTAGGGGGTGGCAGTGGGGCTATTGCTGCTGGGGACATCAGTCAGTGGGTGGGGAGCAACTGTAGTGTGTGTCACTTGTTTCTCTCTCCTCACTACAATTGCTGGTTTTGTCCTATTTTAATTTATATCAAACTGTTCTTTCCAAGCCTGTGGGTTTTACCTTTTTCTGAATCTCCTCCTCACCTCACCAGGGTAGGGGGGAGTAAATGAGTGGCTGCATGATGTTTCACTGTCAAGGGAATTAAACCACAACAAAGACAGGCACAAATTAACACAATGAGCCATTCTAATTTTTTACATAGCTTCAAAAACACACAAAAATACAGCTTAGCAAACATGGGAAGCAAATACATATGATTACTGACTGCAGACAAATAATCAAAGCATAGCTTTAGCCTTTCCCACAATATAGAGTTATGGTATTATTTGCAAATAAAAATTAATATCTAAAACAGCCCAATGAAAAGTTCCAATTCTATTGAAAAGAATGAGACTGAATTCTTATACACAACTGCCATGCACATTTCTACTCAAATTTGCCTTTCTTTTCTCCACGCTAAGCATAAAACATGATTTTTTCCCCCGTTTTGAAAAATCCTGTGTACTTTGCCTGTTGACCTTAACTTCTAGACTTTCCTAACTTTTAAATGTTTGCTCTTATAAATGTAGATTACCACCAATCTCAGCATTCTTATCCTTGTACTGTAATTAAGGTTTTGGAGACATTTTGCTTTACATCTGTGAGTATTCTGTGAACTATCACTTTTTAACTTGTCAATTCATTCTTAAAAGCAGAAGTTCTTTTTAAATTTTCCTAATGTACAAAAGTTACTCCAGGGAGATTCAGCAGACTGAGGATTCAGTGGCAGTCTAAATTAATCTGGATCAGGTGAGAAAGTGTCACACCATGAATGCCAGCCTGCTTACAAATTCTGTTTCAGCTGTGAGCAGACTGCTCAGACTAGAGGCATTTCAAAAGTGAAGAAAACATTTAGGCCCTACTAAAGATAAACAATTTCTAGGCATCAAGAAAAAATGTAAAATCACATTCAAAGTGACAGGTTCCTCTGCCAGTTAAAATTCTTGAATAGAGCCGGCAAGATAAGCCTGAGTGGAGATCACATACAATGTTGTTTGTGAAATAGATTTGATAATGGTGCTCTGAATTTTGGAAAGCTAATAGATCCTAGATTGGAGATTTGGCTGCAGGCATTGTTTTCTTCATTTTCACACCAACAGAAAAATCCTGTAAAAAACCCAATTTGATGATAATTTTTTAGGAGACCTATATTTACCTGTAATAAAAAGCCGAAAATATTATACTTACAATTAATCTCCTCCATACCATGAGACAAACATTACCAGTTTCTACATAAATCCTGTCCCTCTGATAAGGATTAAATTGTACCATCTGTTAAAATGCAAAATGTAGCATAATTTAAAAACTCATGTAGAAAAAGACATGAAGCATAACTCCTGTTTTCCAGTTTCAAAGGTAAATTGATCTGTAATCAATGTGGGAATTTTTAGTCCCATTCACTCATTCAATCACTTCAATTTTCTCTGCTTTTCAGACACCATTAAAATACAGATTCATTGTTCTATAAATGGAATGAAATTATTCATTATACCTATTAATATGCATATGCACTACCTTGAATTGCACACATTGGTTATTACATAGTTCAGACAAATCACTAAATACTTAGTATATTGTATTAATTTTTTTCACCTATGAAAAATAATCCAATGCATGGCATTTACCAAACTACAGAAATTTGGTACACTAAGCATGTCTGAAAGAGTCTGCCCTGTCTGATCAAATCATCAAACTAATGATGCAGCCATGTAAAATGTCTTCTTCTAGTTAAAATTTTCATCATATCTTAATAGGAATTTTATATGTCATGTCCATCATTTAGAGGAGATAATTTCCATACAGGCTATGAAAAAAAAAAAAAAACAAACCCCAAACCATTTCTTTTGTACTTAGTTATACAGGTCTTCATCTCCTATCTACTTCTCGCTACAAAGAATTCATGCATGTGAATAAAGAATAGCATCCTTACGCTATTTTTAAGACTCTAAACATTCTCCCCAATGTAAGGAATTAATAGCCAGTGGGATTTGATATATCTTAAAATATGAATAAAGACACAGAGCTTTATCTGAGAAATTAGACCTTATATGCCATATGTTTTTCAGATTTTTTATATCTTTTCATTTTGTTATAAAAGTTTAGAGAATATAATACCCATCTCTGAGGACGTGTTTTATTTAGCTCTAAAGTGTCTGCATTCATATTTCACTTACAACACTTTCCAAAAATACTGCCTTCAGCAACCTGAGAGCCAAAGCAGAGGGGTGGCTTCAAAAATGGGGGCTATGGGAGTTTTCTTTTACCACCAAATAACTGCATTTCATCTTTCAGCAGTCAGGGGATACCCCTCTACCCCACCCCCAAAATTTTTGATGTGTCTTGCAAAGTTGCAAGTGACAGTACTGTTTGTGAAACCAGGCTTTAAGATGGTGAACTCTGTGTTGTGAACTACAGAACTGCCCTTATCTATTAGAAGGTCCACTTGGTTGCCAGACCACTAAATTTCTGCTAAATTCTGACTGCTGGCAGAAATGCATGTCAGTCAATGCTCATGTGACTCTAAGATTTTGTCCTTAAAAGAAAAGGTGATGTTGGCTAAGTTTTGTCTTAGGCATATGCACTAGTGGCAGATGTTCTTGGCAATTGTTAAATGAGCGCCAGATGGTAGCTTAGAAGCTTGACCTTAAACATTTTCTCTCCTTCAACCATAATTTTTAAATGAAGAGATGTGTAGAGCTTGTTAAGTTTTCTCCAGGATTCAGACTGAAGATAAAATGATGAGGCTCATCAAGAAGATGGATGATGATATTATCTTGTCTTGAATTCATCGCAAGTGAAGTTTGACAGAATCATCTGTTCACCATTATCTATAAAAAGATTTTAAGGGAAAAGAAATAGCCCGGTAATTTTGTTCTTTTTACACCTCTTAGAAACAAAAGAAAATAAATTTTCTGTCTGAATCTTTTATTCATTGTTTGATAAAATTTCATCTATTTATGCAGATTATTTTCTGCTAGGCTGCTCAGGGTAAACCCTAACATGATGTGTTTATCCTAACAGAGAACAAACAGCTCTGCTCTGAGATTTAAAGAACTCATGTAAAACTTCCTTTTTGCTTCAAAAGACGATGTACATATTTTTAGATCATTTACTACTCTTATCACAGTAATCACCAGATAGTTTGTCAGAGATTGTAAGAAAATTCAACTCCACAGGAAGCTTTATAATTTAGAAAATAACATCTTAAATCATCAAACTCTCCTGCCTGCTGGACTTATTTTCTACATGCAAGGTTAAAGGAGGATAACTCATTGTTCATTTCCTCATTAGGAAAGAAAACAGCATGTCATTGCAGTAAAACTTCTGTATGCTACTCCTAGAATAGGTACATGTAGTGAAGTGGGTGATTTTTGAATGCACAATGGATGTGTGCTGTAAAATCATCATCTGATTTTATTTTCTCCATTAATTTCTTTTTGCTCTAATGCACCCACAATTCTACCATTTACACTGAAAATTGTACTCCAGAGTCACATTTCTTCCAGCAGAGAGCAGGTAAGACTCCATCTCAGAAGGGCAGCAGGCTCAGGGCAGGAGTTGAATCCTTTTGGGACACAGGCACAAGATCAGAGTTGTGGGGGCACAACTTGGCTGGGCTCTGCATACCCTGCTTCCCTCCCATGGGTGTGATGGTGGTGCAAGCAGACAGGGCCATATCCAAGTGAGCTTGGAAGCACAGTGGAAATGCATGCATGGACAGGACTCGACATTAATAGTGCATGTAGTAGTTTATATATCAAAATAAAAACATCAGATATAGTCTGAACTTGCAGACTATGGCTAACTTTGTCCCCTTGTAGGACAGTGTGACCCACTTAGTGGACAAGAGGAACACTGCAGATGTTGTCTATCTACAACTTTGGTAAAGCCTTGACACCATTCTCCACAGTATTCTTCTGGAAAAAATGGCTGTTCGTGGCTTGGATGAGGAATGCTTCAGTGAGTAAAAAAGGCACCTGGATGGCCAGGCCAGAGTGATGATGAACAGAGTTAAATCCAGTTGGTGGCCATTCACAAGTGGTGATCCCCAGGGCTCAGTATTGGAGCCAGCACTGTTTAATAACCATCAGTGAGCTCACAGAAAGCACCAAGTTGGGCGGGAGTGCCAGTGTGCTGGAGGGCAGGAAAGCTCTACAGAGGGATATGAACAGGCTGGATTGATGGGCTGAGGCCAATTGTATGAGATTGAAAAGGCAAAATATTGGGTCCTGCACTTGGGTCACAACAACCCCATGCAGAGCTGCAGGCTGGGGGAAGAGTGGCTGGAAAATTGTCTGAAGTAAAAAGCCATGGGGGTGCTGATTGACGTCCAGCTGAACATGAGCCAGTGTTGTTTTGGCCAAGAAATGCACTGGCTTCTATCAGAAATAATGTGTCCAGCAGGACCAGGGCAGTGATTGTCCCCCTGTATTCAGCACTGGCGAGACCACATGTTGAATTTTGTTCAATCCTCTTTACAAGAAAGACATTGAGAGACCCTTTTCTGGGTCAAGGGAACTGGTGAAGGCCCTGGAGCCCCAGCCTTACAAGGCATGGCTGAAGGAGCTGGGTTGTATAGCCTGGAGAAAAAGAGGATGGGGAAGATCTTACTGCTCTCTACAACTACCAGAAAGAAGGTTGTAGTTAAGTGGGGGTAGGCTCTTCTCCCAAGTAACAAGAAGTAGGACAAGAGGAAATGGCCTCCAGTCACATCAAGGAAATTTTAGATTGTATATTAGGAAAATTTTTTCAATGGAAGATTTACCAAGCACTGGAACAGGTTGCTAAGGGACTGAGATCTCTGAAGGTATTTAGAAATCTTATAAATAAGGTGCTTAGGATAGGATTTAATGGTGGACTTGGCAGTGGTGGGTTAAGTGTTTGACTTGATGATTTTTCCAACTTAAATGATTCTATTATTCTATATCCTACTGCTTCAACCATTTTTGGCACCACAACTTCAGGACCCAAATTAATGAACTTTAGAAGAAAGAAAGTGAAGGCTAAATAAAGCTGGTGAGTAGAATCTGAACCTTCAATTGTAAAACACTTCTAGGCTCTTCTGAATGAATAAATCTCTGGAAATATTGACTTGGAAATATTTAAAGGCTGCCATTGATCATATATTTGATCTATAGATAATTCAAGATCTAATAACATGTCCTATTACAGCTGATTAATGTAATCAGTAGCTTTCGACCTGACTGAATATTGAATATTCCTTTATAGAGCAATAACTCAAAAGAGTAGGGAGTCATTGCCCAAGGTAAGTGGAAATAAAACCATGAGGCCAAAAAGGATTCCTTAAACTTAATTACAAAACAGTCAGGCTGGAGTATCAATTTATGCAAATGCCCATTCCTGTATGTGCATCATCCAGGCAGGGGTACATTTCACTGAGGGAGGGACCCTGGGAGCAGGGAGAGAAGTCTGGGGCAATCCCAGGTGGCTGAAATAAGCACCTTGGTGCCCATCATCCATGCCTCATGACTTCAGGGAGTAAAGGTGGGCCCACAACACCCAAGCAGAACCTGGATGTAACCTGCAGGTAGAAGATTTTCTGGTCTTTGATGAAATATATTAAAAGTACAGTTAATTTAATCACCATTCACTATAGACATACTCATCATTGGGTTCAGACAAACAAAATTAACTGTTCTTTTCTCTCTTTTCACCCCAGAGTTGTCATGAGATACAGGCTGAGGCGAGCTGACTGCTACAGTATAAGTGAGTGTGACACAAGTTTGGCCTGTGCAGGAGGAAGAAAAAGCAGTTTGTTTCTTTTTCAAGTTGCTGGAGAAGGGAAGTTTGTATATCAATAGTCATGACAAATTCATCTTGTGTAATTTGAAACCAACCTGGTCCAAAATTGTCCAGAAGACTGTTAAAATCAATGTAACTATGGAGTGAATAATTAGAATTCAATCAACAGGGAAAGGTGCTGATTCTTAAGATAGAGAAATCAATATATAGTATGGCAGAAATCATAAATTGTAATGGCTACACTCAGAAGGCAACCTGCTCTGTACTTTTAAGATTACCAAATAAATACATCTTTTGCTCCCTCTGTGGGTATCTACCCAGTACACACAAAGCTCTCTCTAGCTGCACTTAATTTTTTTTTTTCTTTAATCGCAGAAATTTGGCTCATGGTAAGCAATTTTAATGTTCTGGTCAACTTTGGGAAAATGTTAATTTAAAACAAAAAAGCAAATAGACACAAAGACAGCTTTCTTCATGCAAATGAAAAATTCACTCATGCAGATCACTGTGATAATTTTATTAACCATTAAGGTAAATACAAAGATTTAGTCTGAACGTGTCATACCAGAAAAGTTGTTCTATTGGTATTTCAGGGATTTAGGGCCCTGCCTAGAGGTTCTAACAGATCTATATCTAATGGACCTAGAGGTGTGGAGATGGTAACTAAAATGGTTACCACCTCACGGTAGCAACTTGGGTGCACAAAGTCATTTGAATTTAAATACAAAGTGTGCAATAGCTGAAACTGTTAAAATACCCTTCTTAGATTTCAGGAAGAACGTATTGAGAAGCAGATGTTTGCATCAAAGCTCCACAGTAAAGCTTTGACACAGGCCTCTATGGTTTATTTTTAGGTTTTTGATACAAATCCCTCTTACAATAAAAGCACAGGAAAACCATGTGAAATTATAAGCAAATATATTGTACTATCTCTCTTAAGCTGTCTCATTCAAGATGAGCAATAGTAAATTTGGGAGGCTTTCTGAGCAAGCCCCACCAACTCCAGTTGCTAAAATTAAGTTCTGGAGTGCAGCAGAAAAGCAAGCAAACAAGTTACTGGAATAAAATAAGCAGAAAAGAGATGAGAGAACAGAACATGTAGTATGTTGACCTAAAAAATTGCTAAGTAATAGATTTTATTTCTGTGATCTGTAGGTGATCCTCAGTTCATCTGCACATGGTTTTGCTCATAAAAGAAAAAATCCATTTCTCAATCCTGCAAGCTAAGCTTAGCAGCTCCTCCATCTGCTGAGCTACAGGAGCAGGCAAGGCTGTATTGTGTTGCTGGGTGTTATTTGTATCCAGGGTACAGTGTAAGGTTGCAATTGCAAGCAGTGACCTCCTTTTTAGCTCTCTGCATGGGAATTTGTACCAGGGACCTCCAGACAGAGGCAACATTTTGTAGGTGCACACTGCCATAATTCCTTTTTTTCCCCTGGAGACAAGGAAAAAAAGATCAGTGGGTTGCAAGTGGGTGCTGAATTTCTGTCCTGGGCTGGTCAAGCGATGCTTTCCATTAGTCCAGGGTACAAAGCCTTGCTTCTCTGCAACTCATCAGACTCCAATTCAGGTCAGCTGCATGACTATAGGCTGTTCTGAGCAATCATGGGAAGTTATTGCCAATCCCAGGATACCCTGGTTTGGCATTAAGAGTAACCATTTTAGTAATCTAATATAAATCTCAGTTTTGTGCGTGTGTTCAGCTCTGTCCTGCAGAGAAGCATTTAAACTCTTTAAGAGTCTCTGCCATTTAATATTATACTATATAGGATCAGCTTGCAAAAAGGAAAGTACATTGGCAACAAGTTTCTTTTGTACCACTGCTAAATATCGCACTGACAAGACAGATAATCTTCCCTGATTACTTCCTTCATGTTTTATTAGAACATGCTCCTGCATTCATTCAGATATTTAATTTCACTATTGATGGCTGCTTCCTAAAACATAAACAATTCTGTCTTTGTTTGAAAAAAGGTTTATATGATATCCAATAATTGCCTAAAGTGGCAGCAACCACTAGCTCAATGCATTCTCCAAGGTTACTGGACTCAAGAGCATTTTCAACTACTAATTGTTTTTCTTCATGCTTCTTCATTTTTCCTTTAGTCTGGTAATTAATTTCATCATTCCTTCCTCAGGTTTTCATGTTCACACACTAATTTTCCTCCTCAAGCTCCTGAAATCTTTTTGTATACCTTAACCTTTAGATAGAGACACCATCCTCCTGAGCATGCACCCCATTTCTTATGTGGGGCTCTGCTAAATGAGGTAATTCTAGGGCTGTCCTGTCAGACTCAGAAGGGATCCTGGAGATTTACACAGGGATGATTAAAGGTGGGGTTAGTTATTCACGGTTAAAATACTTTTTCCCTTGCAATTCCATTAAGCACTTAGCATTTGATAGTTAGGTGTAATGGTAAACTCTTAAACTTTTTCTACTGGCTTCCTGGCTGGCTGCTATCTCATGGGAGAGAGCCTGAGGATCTCTTCCTTCACTGCTTGAGAAAGGGATTGACAACAGCTAAAGGGAAATTCTGAATAGTCATAGCATCAGCTGGGCTTACACTCCCTCTGAGAAACAGATAAAGATCTAGGTGCTCTCAAAGAGGATGCAGCAAGGAATTGCAGTGGCTGCCAGTCTCTGTGGAAATAGTGACTTGGTCTCTATGAATGTGGAGGAGGGCACTGGGCTGGATGGGTGATGGCAGTGAGACACAGCCACCTCTGGCCTCAGGACTCTTATCCCAAGGGTTTTGGCAGCATTAACCTGACAGCTACTCATGCTCATGCAGGAGAGCACAGACATGTCAGAACAAAATGCCCTACCTGTAACCATTAGAAGCTCTTAGTTGGCAACAGGTTCTCATTCTCCCAGCACCATAAACTGCTACTTTTGCCATGACATGTGTTCCCCATAGCTTTTGCAATAGCTGTGTGTAAACATTTAAAAATACTTGTGCTGATTTACAAGATCACTGTATGCACTAAAAAATCAGAAATGTGAAATTCGTTGACATGCTCTGATCAGGGCTTTATATAACCTCAAATGCAAAAGTGTGTATTTTTGGAATACAAGATATTTCATTATCACATTTAGAGGGAAAACGTTTGTTATAAAGCATCAGTCTTTGTGGTCCTGGTGACTAGAAGAAAGCCATTTGGTCTGAATATTGAACCTATCCATACACTGTATGCTACCATACATGAGACAGATGGAGAATACACTTTATCTGTTCACTTCAGGATACTAAATTGCATGTACTTGATATAGCAGCTTTTGCTGTCAAATTATCCCATCTTGTGGTGGTGGTGGTGGTGGTGGTGACAAAGGTAATGGTGGCAGTTCTGGCTTTCTAACACTAAGCTAGGGGAAGAATAGACCTTAGTGAAGCAGAAAGTGTGAACATAACAATGCAGAAATGAAAAAGGATGTTCAGGGGCAAGTGTAATACCTGAAAGGTGTTGTAATTCAGCTATTGAAAATGACCAGGTTTCATGCTCTCATCATCTTCTTAAAGGATTGAATTTAGTCCTCTTTGATGGCTTAGAAGTCTCTTTTTCTATACAATGTAATCTTTACAGGCAGCTGCTACAGAATGCACCATAATGAAGGCAGGTGCTGAATACAAGAAACACTTATGTTATAAGGTGAATTTCCTACATTTTATTTGAAGTTGATCTATAAATTGCAAACCATGATCTAATGTAGATAAATGAGAGGCCTCATTTTGCTGGAAGGGTGGCAGAATGGAAATTGTAACTTCAGACTGCTGACCCAGAATAGTATTACAGCACTATGCATACACTTAATGGGGACAAGGAGGCCTGAGCAAACTCTGTCAACTCATTTATTCTGACTGCCTATAGAGGATAAATTACCCCTTTATTAAAAACATACTCTAAGAGCATGTATGCAGATACTTTAAAAGAAAAGATTATCTGAAGGAAAAAACTTTCCCCTATCTCATTTGCTAAATATAACTTATTTCCTTTACTA
The DNA here is from genome assembly GCF_023055355.1 of Agelaius tricolor. NCBI lineage: Eukaryota > Metazoa > Chordata > Aves > Passeriformes > Icteridae > Agelaius > Agelaius tricolor. The sequence goes on along the minus strand of NW_027269262.1, from coordinate 50,418,902 downwards.
AACCCTCTCTTCTCTCCCCTGTCCCAATGTAAATTGGCAGCTGGTGACAGTAAGACTGGTCATTCAGTGAGAGCCTGAATTTTTCCATCGTCTTTGTTCCTTTTGATGCTTTGGGGGCTGTCCACTGTATAAAACTGGTTGTTTCACAGCTGGCTACCAGCAGCTAGCAAGTTAGTCCACCTGGAAAAAGGGATGTGGCAGTAATTTTGTGTTGATTCTGGACTGGGAGAAGAGGAATCACAGGTGAAAAATCTAGCTGCAGACACAACAGGAATTTCATGTTGTGGAGCTCTGAACTTCTAGGTTAATAAATCCAAACTGTAGTGAGAGAATGTATTTGGTTCTGTGCCATGTATGGACCACTGACAGCAGGGTGTCTGTGGGATTTGCTAATAATGGCTTCCCTGTAAACTACCTAACATGTGGAGGTTTTTTTAACTGTAGATTAGCCTGAAAATCCTGACTACTTCAATCTATTTGCTTTTGAAAACATAACTTTGCAGTCAGTGTTATTACACTGACACATGCAGCAATGGTGCACCTCACACCAATTTGAGATTAAGGAAAACAAACAAAAATTCCTGCTATTTTAATTCACTGCTGGAAGTTTCAATTGTTTTTATAAGCTAAGCTCTTTGTAGATGACTTGCAAATCTTGACAAACAAAGGAACACATAGATGCAAAAAGACTTGGATATAAATGCATCATGTATACATATAGAATTGCAGATATGTTGACTTTAATATTTACAATCAAAAAATAGTTTGATGACAATGAAAAAATGTTTGGTCAAGGATGCTCCTATGTACAGGGCCCACATTTCTTGCTCCTGTCGAATATTAAAATAAAAAGACTTCCAGCTCTACTGACCAAAACTTCACCATTTATAAACAATAAAATAAATAGTGGTATCTGTGCTTTAGTTCTACAAGTACTGTCAAATATTTGCAACGATGACTGTAAAGTTTTCCCAAGCAATATATTTTGTACCTAAGCATTTAGCTTTAAAGGAGTAATTACAAAGCAGAGCATTTATTTGTAAAGCAAACAAGAGAATAACAGGCTGCCTTGTTTATTCTTTCGCTGTTTTCCTATAGTAATTAGATAATCCCAAAAATTACAAAACAGAAACATTAATGCCTTTCTATTTCCAAAATCAGATTAAATTCCCAAGCACACATCTTAAAAAAAAAATACTTACAACAAGTATAAACAATCCCTCCATTTGTGCAGCCCAGATGAGGTGTGTGCTGGGAAAGGCACCTGAGAATATGTCCCTCAGGGTCACAAGCCCTGCCAGCAAACCTGCTCCAGTGTGGGCTTCTCTCCATGTTTCCACAGGTCCTGCCAGGAGGCTGCTCCAGCACAGGCTTCCCATGGGGTCACAGTCTCCTCCAGGCATCCACCTGCTCTGGTGACCCCATGGGAAGCCTGTGCTGGAGACTGTGATCCCATGGGGGTCCTGCACAGGCTCTGGGTGGATTTCTGCTCCACCATGGGTCTCCATGGGCTGCAGGGGCGCATCTGCCTCACCATGATCTGCACCACGGGCTGCAGGGGAATCTCAGCTCTGGTGCCTGGAGCACCTCCCACTTCTTCTGCACTGACCTGGAAGTCTGAAGAGTTGTTCCTCTCACATATTCTCCCTTCTCTGTTTTCCAGCCACAACCTACTCCTGTGAAGAAGCTTTTACCTGTGAAGTAACTTTTTTCCCCTTCTTAACTCTGTTACCCCAGAAGTGCTGCCACTGTCACTGATGGTCTCAGCCTTGGGCAGTGGTGGGTCTGTCCTGGAGTCAGCAGGCATCAGCCCTGTCAGACATCAGGGAAGCTTCTAGCAGCTTCTCACAGAAGCCATCCCTGTAGCCTGCCTGCCCCTGCCCCCAAATATTGTCATGCAAACCCCTCACATTCCCCTCTCCAGATGTGGAGTAGCAGTCTCTAGCAATGAAAGCACTGCATGAATGTATTTGTGGAAGTTCATGATCTGTCCCAAGTTACTTATTAAGTGTTCTTAAATTCATTCTGAAGATGGAAGGGTAGGAAATTATGATACCATCTGGAAAAGATGAGTTTAGTAGTGTAAAGCCTAAAGAAAATCCTGGAGAATGAGTTATTTAAAACATCCTTGAGAAAGTCACCTTTGTTCAGCAGGTTACAATGAGACAGAGACAGAAAGAAGGTGGCTTGCACTGGATTAATGAGTGAGATAAATTCATTGCAGAATTCAAACATAGGATGAAGGATGATTGCTTCCTATTAAAGGAACAATATGCTGTGAGCAGTAGTTTCCTTGGTAGGAATTTACCATGTAACATTCTCACAAAAAAGGTAGTGAACTATCCTGTGTCCTTTGGGAAAAGAGAAAGAAGAAAAGCACATGAAATAAACTATATTGGTTATGAGGAAAAGTTTCCCAAAAATAAAGAAAAACCTTCCTGTGAAACCTAATTACTGAGAGAAAGTAAGCCAAATCCTGGAGAGCATGGTTTATATACAGTTGAGCTGAGCTGAGCCAAGGGAAATTAGCAGGAATCCTGTGAGATGTGTTAGGATTTTATGATCCTGAGGCTCCATCATGGCATTCACTTGCTTTTTGTTTTTTTTACAGCATTTTGCAGCAGTGGGGCCTGAGGGCAGGAGAAATGGCTGTGGATATGCAACAGGAGGGAAATGCCGCTGGCTAGAGAATTTTCTGCCATTACCCACGTTTCCAGAATTGCTCCAAGCCTAGTTCCCAGCCTGAGGTGACACAGCTTTTCCAGATCTCTTTCTCTTTGAACAGTCCAACATTAGAGGCATGTTAGTTTTCCCAGGCTACTCTTCCATTTACTGTGTGAAGTTATACACCTTAGTGTTTGGAAAGCTTGATCATGCTGTAATGAAGATGCAGAGTTTTATTGCCCATGCATGCTGCTGACTCCCAAATCCATCTCAAATCCCAATCTTAATGAAGAGTTTCAAATTCATGAGGATATTCCCAGAATGAGGAGCACAATTCTAAACAATGACATGGCTAGGAAAAGGGTTAAGAGAACAAGATGTGCAGCTTTATCTACCCTGCTAGATCTTATGTTTAACAGCACCACTTGATGGTCAACTCCATCAAATACTGCCAGCTGATTTACCTACATTAGCACAGTTTTAGACTAAAATTTTGTATCTAAAAGAAGATGACCCACCAGAGCAATCACTGCTGTGTCAGTAAAATACCTTCATCTAAAAACCCAGCTGTGAGAATATTTTTTTGTATAAAATAGGCAATAATAGGTTAAGCATCTCAGTTGTGCCCCCAAAAACTGTCTTTTGTTTTATATGTACCTCAGCTTCTAGCTAAAGGGAGGTGTGTGATAAGCAGTGAAATTTCTTGCAAATCTTAGGCTGGCCAGCATGTGTCCTATATCCAGTATAGAATATTTGACCTCATTTTCCTTCTATTGATACTGTAATAATACCTTGTGGAGGTGCAAAAGCATGGGACAGTACTAAGCCATATGTGAACAATTACACAACAACCAAATACTTGGAACTAATGTTCACATTAGATTTTGGATAATGTTTTAATCTCCAGTTCTTTTTCTGTCTCTTAAATACTATGTTTGTCAGTCTGCCTAGTATTTATTCTGCTTTCCATCTTCACTTGTCCCAGAATTTCTGAGGAACTTTTTTTTCCTGGCACATATGAATATCATAATGTCATAATTTGCTCAGTGTTTGATTCCAAGCTGTCAGAATGGGTTCAAGATATGTCCATTGGTCTTAATAAGCATTGCAAACATTCAACACAATGCTGATACTGGTGAAGAAAAAAACCATCCTGTTTTATTTCAGTCAGTCCTCCTTTAGCTTCAGGACAGCTGCCAGACTGTCATGTCACTGTATTTCTACTTTTTATTCCAGATATTTAAGGGTGCAAGGGGAACCAGAACATTGGAATTACATATTTACTGGTATGGTGTCTTATTTCAACAGATTGTGAATTACTTTGGAGGTACCCCCAGTTTCATTAATCAGTTTGTTTCTCTGTCGATTTATATAGACAGCTTGTCAACAGATGTTGAATTAGTGCAGAACTCTGTACTGTCAAGCGTGGTGTTGGGAATAAGGGAATTTTGTTTGTCTCACATTCAGGGGATGTGTAGAGACCAAAGGGCAACATGTAGAATCTACTTCTCTGCCATTTAGTAGTCATGTGAAAGATGGTAAAATTGGTCTAAAAGAGGTTTTTGTAAGGTTTGTTTTTCAGTCTTTGTAATATCTAAGAGCAGCCAGTTGTAGCTGAGAAATCCAGATGCCACAGTGAGGATGGAGAAGATCAGCAGTAACCCTTAGTGAAAATTGGAAGACAAGACATCACCTTCAAGATCTTTATTGATGCTTTTAAAGCATTTAAATCACACAGTTAAGGGGGTTTTTTGACTCATTTTATGTGGCCACTTTGATACCAAGAACTGAAAGACCAAAGAAACTGTCTCCCAGCTTAGCACTCTGGTACAATAGGCTATTCTCTTCCAGGAGGCACCATAATCAAGTTTTATTTGGTGGAACAAAGATGAACGTTTCCTCTTCTCTAGAATAAGACAAACTAGAAATTACAATGTTACACAGCTTTTACAAACATATTGCAAAAGGCCTGGAAGAGCAGGCTTCCTTTTTTGTCAGAGGAACTTCCTCCTTTACAAACCACATTTCAACAGAGTTAAGGACCTCATTAATGCATTTGCACTCTGTGATTCTGTAGAAGGCATTCAAACCCTGTTTCTGTAGTGAGATGAGACCACTTTGGGGAAAGTGTGACCTCCTGATTTTTAGATGGGCTATCCAGGAAGACAGCACAGGAGAAATCACACAGGACAGGATCACAGGAAACCTGCAGTCCCACCTGCAGCACATGAGTGGGTCAGCCATGGGGTCAGGCCAGGATGCTCAGGGGTCTGTCCAGTCTTGTCTTGAAAAGGCTCTATGCATGGAGCCTGTAAAACTGGATACCTCCTCTAAGATATAAATGCATCATATAACAGCATGAATACTCACATAAACCTGTTCACCCAGAGCTAGGGCAGAGGGGGTAAGAGAAGGGGAGGTAATCTCCACCTTTCCATTCACACCTGTTAATGGAATTCCTCACCAGTCACTCAAATACAGAATTAATTCACTTTTCTTTCAGAAATAAATTTTTCAGGATATCCTAAGGCATCTTGTAGCCCTGCAGCACTTGACAGAGAAGCATCTGCTATTTGAAGAATATTTTGGAATTGGAGTAAGATAATGTATCGACCTTTGGAAAAAAAAAAATTTGCTGCTACTGTTTACTTTTGGCTGTCTTCTGAGAACAGGAGCCCATTAGGATAAAATAGCTTCACAGTCAACTCATTGAAGTGTTTAAATCAAGTTTTTGGAGACTACTTAAAAACAAAACTTTGTAACAGCTGAAGAACCACAGACATTTTGAATTGCCTAATATTTTTGAATGAGCACACAGCTTGGCTAGAAAGGCTTTGATAATTACTCCGGCATACCAGTTACTGAGCAAAAGAATTTTATACCAAGTTGCTAGTAGTTTTTTTAAAGAACAAAGCAAATGCCCTATAGCAATGCTTGGTAGAGGCAAATTTTAGCCTCCTAACTGAGGAAAGGGGAATATTTTAGGTGGTGTATTTCTAGCTAATTAGCTGAAAATGAAAAAAGCTCAAGGAAATAAAATGAAACTACTTGCTGAATAGTTTTTACCCTGGAGCAAAAGACACCTTCATAATGATAAAACGTTTTTAATCACCAAAGGCTTGTTTAATGGGCTCTATATTTATATATAACACGCTGAAACTATGCCAGTGTGGCCCGTCCTAAAAGTCAGTGCAGCAAATGATAACAACACTTGGAATGAATTTGGCTAATCTAAAAATGTCTCTGAAGGTCTATTCCTTCCCCTTTGGAAAAAGATCAGGCCAAACAGGCCCTGCTACATGAGCCAGGGCCTTTATATTACATTTTTCTTTAAACATAAGAATCTCAAATTCTGACGCCTTGAAATGTGTGTATCTGTGCAGATGGCTGCTCTAGCTTTGCAGAAAATTTTGAAAAATGAAAAATGGAAACCCAGGCTGGGTGGAAAGCTCAGCAAGTGAGAGGGGTTTCTTGACAAATTACAGCAATGATATATATGGTTTCTGCCCCATGGTTTGAGTACCCACAAATTTAGGGACCGTACACAGCGCACAGTCCACGGAGAAGCAGCTCTGAGTGTGGGTTACTGTGACCTACCCACCCTCCACACCATACTTTCCTCAATGGCTGTTCCTGAAAATCTACACAGGAAGTGTGTAAAGAGCCTAAATTGGTCTTATCGCGGAGTAAAGGCGGTTTTATTTCAGCAAATTGACCTCTAATTTTTGGCAGGTTGCAGTTTGGATTCACAACCTGTTACCTTTCTTCTCTAAGTGCACTGACCGCTCCTGTTCCTGTGAGAAGGCATCACCACCTGGCTGCTGTCTCACTGCTTTGAGAGGATGATGCTGCTTCTTTAACTCTTGAGCTACTTGTCTACCAGAATTCATGTGAAACATGCAGAAACCTGCCAAGAACAGAGTTTCTGATGTAGGCGCTGGCTCCACACCAGCCCTGCTGCCACAGACAGAGTGCCGCCACCCTTTTGTAATTTGCTTCTTTTTTGCTACGTGTCAGGCTTCAGAAGGTGCTGATTACAATTACGTAGTTGATGAGCTTCCTAATCTGGTGTCTAATTTCACCTGCATGTTGAATTTTTAATCTTTAATCCGGTAAAGATTCTTATATCAATAGCTGGACTATACCCTCTGCACCAGGACAATCTGTATGGAACAAGTATTATCAAAACAAAGTGCACTAGTCTGGAGCTCTTTGTGGTTTGGGGGTTTTCTTGTTTGGTTGTTTTTTTTAACTAAGTTGTAAAACAAGACTTGGCTTTATCCCAAAACAATTAATTTATTCCATTAACTGAAGAAAAATAAAAATAAAGACATCTGATCTATTCAGTGTTATATATAAGTTTATTTAGTTGATGGATACAGCCTGAGTAGATCAATCTGAAGAAATATGTTTGCTGCATGTACTTACTGAGTGAAATTAAATCTACAACACCCGGAAGGTTAATCTGTATATCCTTACTAGAAGCTTCAGTGACCTTCATTACAATCTTCTGAATGTATTACATCAGGAAACTAAAATTCAGTTGGCATGTTGTTTTTCTCTAAAATCTCACTGGCCATCAGGGACTAATAGATCTGTAATTTAAATATGAGGTTGCTTGCATTTTTTGTTGTTAAGGCATATGGTTAACATGGGATCACATCCCTGCCAGGTCATCTAAAAGGGGAAATATGCTCAACTCTCCTGAAATAGCAAAAAATTGTCATATTTTACTTCACACTCTCCCTCCTCCCCTTTTAAATCTACTAGGCAGCCAGACAAGCTACGGGTGTGAGGGATGGTCATTACTCACTAGAACTTTAAAATGGATCCATGATTGGGTTTAAGGGAAAAATCTTCTCTCCCTAGGCTTTCTCTGAGCTGCTAGCTCCTATAATGAACTGTGGCTAGGGAAACCCTTAAGTGAGATAACTAGAGAAAATGTATAGCACCACGGTGAGGTTATATGTATTCACACAACCCAAACTAAGCAGGGGCAGGACAGTTTAGCACCTGGATTGAAAATCCAAGGGAACGCTCCTGCACACAGGTCCTGGCTGCCTATGCCTGTTACAGATCCTGGAGCACTTTTCAACGAAAATCTAAGCTTTGGACAGGGTAATTACGCTCTCTGCCTAGTTAACCCTCCTTGGAAATCTGAGCAGCACCCCGCTCTCTACCCTTTGCTCTGAAACACTGGATTTCGGCTGGTGGGCGTTGCTCAGCTTCCTGCCGAAGGCGGTGCTGCTGGCTGGGGAAGAGATCCCTGCGTGTGTCTCAACAGTGCGTGAGAAGATTTGAAACCTGTTGGAGTAAAAGATGTTGCAAAAACATGAATGGTTACATTACTGTTACTCCAGGAGAGGCCTCGATGCCGTAAGTGAGCAATGGGGCAGTGAATCAGGAAGCCTTTTAGAAGTATCTGTCTGCTGGGGTAGTTCTAGGAATACAGCCCTGCAGCGAAATGCCCAAAGGAAGACGGACAGAAGTCATTTGAGCGCGGCTTTGGAAAGTCAGAACTCCTCCGTGCTTACCTCACCCTAGTAAGGGCTAAGAGCTATTTCTTCAAGGACTCCCCTGAAGAAATGTAAGCCAAGCGATATTCCCGTTAAAGAGAGATAATGCCATTTATCTACATGGTTGGTCTATTGTCACAATAAGCAGATAAGGTTTGCAAGGCACACGTGAAGCTCCAATAAGCACTAATTAAACATTTTTCTCTGTCATCCTGTTTCCCATAGACGGCAATAAAGTTTCTACACTACCTGTTTTAGTAGCTAATTAAAGCTATGAGTTGCCTCTCCCTGGCAGCTTAGACATATTTATTCGCTAGCACGGGGAGAGCTACCCCTGGATATGTAACAGCAAACAAAACCTTTGAGCAAAGCTCTTCCTCTGCGGGCGGCGGCGAGGGAGCGCGATGCCACGGCCGCACACGGGGGTGGCCGGGGGGACTCACCTGCCCCGCGGGGACCCGCCCGCTGCGCCCGGGGGTGTCCCTGCCCGCCGGGGCCCCTCCCCAGCCCGCCCGGCCCCAAAGTTTGGCCAGGAAAGTTTGTGTGTAGGCGCCGCGGCGGCAGCGCCTCCCGGGAGCGGCGGGAGCGGCGGGCAGGTGAGGGGCTGCCGCCGGGCACCCACCTGGGACGGGCGGGAGGGTGGGCGAGCTTGCGGCCGACCTCTGTCTCCCGCGGCCCCGGCAGCCGCCGCTCCCCCCGGCACCGCCCAGCCCCGCGGCGCCGGGACGCGGAGCGGCGGAGCCGGAGGCGGCGGCGCGGCCGTCCCGGTGCCTTCAGCGCGGAGCGGCCCTGCGGGATGAGGGTCAGCCCCGGCGTGTCCCTGGAGAGGGGATTAGAGCCGGGAGCGGCCCCCAGGGGCTGCCGGGTCCCCAGAAGTTGAGGGGATCGCAGAGCCCCCGCTGCGGCGCCGCGCACCGAGCAACTTTTCTGCTGACTCCCTGCAGCCACACACACCCCCCTCCTTCGTCACACACCAGGAATCGGGAATTCGTGGCACGTCTCCAAAATAAAAAAAATGGACTGGTGTTTTGCCTGTGCGTTTTCTAGCAGTAGAGTGAATGAGTGGGGCAGGCTGCGGGTCTTGTTGGCATGCTGATAGCCCCTCGGTTCACTGCAGCCCGTAAACAAGACCGTGTCGTTTCAACAGTTCAAAAAAGGGAAGATCTGGCTTTGACACAGTGCTTTTGCTGATGTTCCTTATCCTGACAGTGGGAAGAAATCCCACCTATAATCCTGTTAGAAGACTGAGAGCCATCAAGTTGCTGTCTTGTGAGCAGTGTTTTTGTTTAACTTCCCAAAATCCAGGTGACTTCCATGGGACTGCTCGCTGACTCCCAGGAGTGCTACAGACAGGTAAGAGCTAAGCATGCCATACTTGCCTTTTTCTGCTGAGGTCCCTCAGTCCTGACTGGCAAATGTTACTGAGAATAATAATGATTTTTCCTTTTTGAAGCAAGATGTCCAGCAGCTGTAGGATGAAACCCTTGAAACTGAATATCCTGGTGAACTGGTGAAGTTCCAGACCTGATGTTTTCAGTGTCTTCTCTGCTGTCTGTAAGTAACCAAAACTTTCCATGATGCTGATGTGTCAACCTGCATACACATGGGATTTATCTGTTCTTAACACAAGCATAACTTTTGTTTGTTTAAAACTGCAGCTTTAAATTAATCTGCAGGTGTCTGAGGCAAGTTGCTATGTGCATTAAACCAAGAAGGTCTGAAGTTTAGCAGGATTTATGGTGGAGGGGTAGGACCAGGTAAATGGTGTGCGTGTTCTCAGAAGCAGAGTCTAACTTATGCTCATTGTTTCATTTAAATGGATTTTTTTCCTTTGGAAATATATCAAAAGGATAATGAGGAACTAGTGATGTTAATGGATTAAAATGGCAAAATCAAATGCAAACCATATTTTCTTTGCCGTGTTATTAATTTTGTATAGTGTGTTGTGTGCTATGAAGTACATTTAAAACAAAATGTAATTGCTATAACAACATTGTGGTCTGCTGTATAATAAGGGAGAGTGAGGTTGAAAAATGTTAAATATGTACAAGTTGACTGGGTGGGAAGTTACTTTGGTGATGTTGATGTTTGGAATTTCCTGACTGCTATTAAAATTTCAAAATCTTAAGCTCTATTTTTTAAAGGGGCTTTATTGTTTTATAATTGGAGGTGGGTGAGTAAGAATACTCACTTTGATGAAAACAGGTCTCTCCTTTGAAGAGAAATCCCTATATATTTCATAAAAAAATATTTCATTATTTGTGTCTTATGGAACTCTTACGGAATTCTCTCAACTTGATTTGCAGTGTTGGTAGGTAGTAATCTTCTGTTATTGCCAGTAATAAAAGTTGTGCAGGCCAGATGGTGTCTTCAATTATACTTTTACACGGCCTTCTTATAAGCAACTCTTCAGATGAAGAAGTTGCTGAGGTGTCAGCAGGACTGATGTAACAGTGCGCCCGTATGCTGTCTATATACCCCTATTAAATTTCTATGGACAGGAAAAACTCCCTTATGGGAATTTTGGTTTGGTTTGGGCTTTGCTGTTTGCTTTTGTTTTGTTTATCTGGGGGGTGTTTGGTGAGGGGTTGGTTGGCTCAATGTTTTTTTAATTTTTACAAAAGACAGCCAAGACAGTCAAACAGTTTCTCAGCACCACTGTTTGACTGCCTTGATCTGCTTACTCAGTTAATTCAAATTTCTGTAAGGCCTTTGACTTCACCCAGCCATAACACTCAGCTTAACTTGCTCGGAGATAGGAAAAGGCAAATACTGTATGTTCATTTCTAGCAACCTCTGTAATAAACCAGAACAAAAAGTAGTACTGCCTGATATGAGGAACTGTGCAAGCATTGTTTGGAGCTGGAGCTCTGCCTTGTGCCAGTCGTTGTGAAGCCAGAAAGTTGAGATGTGGGCAGTGGAAAGGTGATCCTGGAGGATCATCTGCGTGTGAAGTAGGACATGAGGTAACAGATGAGAAGTGAGGGAGGAGGGGGAGCATTGAAGTGAGAAGATATCCTTGCTTCCTTCTACTGACTGAGCTGAAAGTAGTCTGGGCCAGTGTCCAGCAGAACATTCCTCACTGCAAAATTTTCTTGCTATGATAACTCCAGTGGAGGTATCCGAAAATGTAGTGCTTCTTGAGGTAAGGATGGAGGGAAGAAAATGAAAAACACCAAAAAAATCCCCAAAACTGTGCAGTTGCAGTAGCTTTCTGTGTTTTTTTTCTCATTTTGTTTTCATTAATTCAGTTGTGTCTAAGGAGATACTGAGTGGGTGGGAATTTGTAGTATCCCACAGTAATATGAATGTTTTGACCATTATAAACATTGTCTGGGTTTTTTCATCTGAATTTTGCTGGTTAACCCTGCATCTTGATATTCTTTACTTCCAAGTGAAGGAAAAAAAGCTGAAATTGAAAGGAAAGGTTTCTAAATAGGCAGCAACCTAATGTTTTGCATTTGTATGTCCTTGATTTTGAAACTAGATGATGGTGAGGGTTACGGTGGCAAGGAAATCTAAAGTTAGCCAAACATACTGACCAGATGCCATTGGTTTTGTGTGGTCTAGAATAGGAAGGAGCCAGGAATGGTACCTGAGTGCTGAGGTGCCTCTCCTCAGCTGCAGGTATATTTGATTGAAAGGAAGACAAATTGGATGATGTACTGAAAGGAGGAATCATGCCAAAAGCAGGAGGTACACTCTTCCCCGTTTTTGGGTGACTGTGTTATTTCAATTGTTCTTGTTGGCTCTGTACAGGAATGAACCTATTTGATCCCAAAACACAATGGGGAAAATGCAAGGCATTTATATCAGTAAAATGAGGATTCTTGAAATTCTTAATATTTCACAAATGTTAAACAATTTGGACTCAGAAGTGAACGACTGTAGACCTGTAAAATTTCTAAATTTTTGCCTGTGTTTGTCATCTAAGGCACATAGTGCTATTGTCTGCCAGATTTAGCTGCTTCTCCGTGATGGATAAGGATATTCAGTAGTCTCTCTCCAGTACTCAAAAGAATTTGAAATTTTGGAGTGCATAGCTTGAGTTCAAACAGGTGGGGACGTTGGGGTCCATACATCCCAAAGAGATGGGGATGATGTTGGCCAAAAGCAAGAATCTAGTTCAGCATAGGTGGAAGGCACAGAGCAGTTTCTCAGGCTACATTAGTTGCCTCATAGCAAGAACCATCCAGCAAGGATGGTCAAGGTAAAACCCAGGGAAGCCATGTCCCCCAGAACTAGAAGCAAAAAAAAAGGATTCACAGCTTAAGCAGGGATGCTGAACCTATGTCTGGAATGGCTGATCTCTTTTGAAAATACTTGGGTTGAAAGTAACAGTTTCTTGTCTTCTCACAGCTACGAGAAAGCATTTATCTTGATTAAAGAATATTTGCAGGTATTTCCTCTTGCCCAGGTTGCCTGAGAGTGTAATCCACGACCATTGCTTTTTAATACGAAAGAAGAAAATTTGTCAGTGTTGTGCAGCCATTTTTCAAGTTCTTCTAGAAGACTCATAGATGCAGACTTTTTTAAATGTCACTGTAATTTTTTCATATGGGGTTTACAAATCACTGTGTTAAATAAATTAAACTACTCATTCAACCTGAAAAGCCTTTAAAATCTTATAAGGTAGCAGAATAGTTGGATCTTATGTATTTAGTTTCTAACCTGAGCTAAAATCAGTCATCTTAATTTAAAGTAATGTTACTCTTGTTTAAAACTAATCTTAAAACTTAGTCAACATATAAATGAAGAACACAGTTTCATATAAATTAAATTTAAATAAATTAAACTAATTGCAAGCAGCATGTAAACTCTTGATACAAAGATAATTACAGTGACTGTGATGGTGGAGTGAATCTGCCTTAGGGTGTGTTTGGTAGTTCAAAACAAAAAAAAAGAAAAACACCTTGAACTGCTGTTTCCTTTTACAAACTTCTTTCCACTCAAAACCAAAACTTACCTAGTAGAAAAACATCTGTTTTCTTATTAAAAGATTAAATTGCTTAAAAAAAAGGAGCTTAAAAGTGCTCCTTATTTTACTGTGCATTTTCATCATCACGTTTCAGGGCTTGTAGGTGGTACTGCATGCAACCACGATGGTGTTTGGGCAAGATCAGCTCTATATCCTATGCTGTCATGGGTCATGGATGTATGTGATACCAGCTACTGCTAAGGGAAAAACCATTGGCACCATTCCTTGGGTAAATTCTTTGTGGGCTGTAATTGGTTAAACTTGGTCAGAAAGTGTTCATGATGGTGGCAGGAGCTGGGCAAACAGGGAGAATGAGAGCAAGTGGCTGGAGAGAGCAGCAGTGCCAGCCTGTAAGTGTCAGAAATGTTCATGGAGATGTAGTGTGAGATACTTTCCTTTCAGCATCGTCCATGTGGCCTGAGAAGGTTTTCCTTGCCCACTCAAGAATGCTGTTTTTCAGAAAGAAGGGCTGAATATATGGGAGCTTTGTGTAGTCAGAGATAGAAGAAAGCAACATTACAGAAGTGGGCTTATTTGGGAGCATGCACTGTCATTGTGTGTGCCTGGATTCCTCACCTTTTATTATGAGAGAAAATTGCAAATCCCAAACAGCAAGAATCTGATTCCTGCTTTCTAGTACCCCTAATTTATTTCAAAAATATATTCAGACCCTCATATCTTTTTATTTGCTGCTTTTTTCTCCTCCTAATCCAGATGCTGTCAATGTCCTGTTACATGAACAACACAGCTTTTGTTTGTGGGAAACAGAAGAGGTTTGTATTCGTCGATTCTATGACTGGTGGTTCTTGAAGCATTGCTTATGCTGGGAAGCTTCTGTCTCATCAGCAGAGTGACTTCTAAAGACATGCAAACAGTGCATTTGCTGCAGCACTGAAGTTAGGTGGAAAGCCCTAAGTAACTTTGTAACATAGATAAACAGCACTGCAAGTCTGAGAGTGCTGAGAGCACTGTAAGAAAAAAAAGGTGCCAGTGATAACAGCTAATGAAGATCTGGGTGAAAGGAGGCTCCACTACCCACACCTATACAAAAAGCATTTCACAGCATTCCCCAAGCATTTTCTTGGTTTTTGTCCAATTTTCACTGCTTCCTTCCAATCCTACGCATCATCACATTAGCTGCAAACAGGTACTTGTATATAACATATAAGAAATTCCCTCTCTGTAGAATCAAAGTAGAAAGAGCAAGGTTAAGAATAAAGCCTCTGTCACCTTCCTTTCATGTGCATGGTTTGAACCAGTTGCTTCATGACCCTTAGAAAAAACTTGAGACAGAACATTTACATTCTGTTAATGTCTAGCTATCTGTCTTCTACAGAACAATTACACATAAAATGATTAATATTTAAACCGTGGCTTACATTTTCTGCAGGCAAGTTGGCGCTTAAGAGAAGTGTATAGTTTAATGGCACGGAATTGGAAAAACATATGAAAAGTCCTGAACAGTTTTGTTGTTCTTGAAATCTTTTGCATCTCTCTAACATAATTACTTCGTTCATTCAACTGCTGTTTTTAATGGGAGTTCCTGCTAAGTTTTATGTGTACTGTATTTTTAGAAACTCAGCAATTATAGATGTAACAGTGCTGAGTTATTAAAAAATACAAACTTGTGGAACATGGAGTACTTGTATGATTCAGAAAAACTGTTAAGTGGCTGCATTTTCTTTTCTGTGTATTTAACAGATTTATCTTTCAAATATCTTCCAGTTGGCTGTATTCCTTTAAAAGCTTGAGTCTTTCCTAGAATTCTATGTGTTAGCTAATCATACACTTTTGTGTATGACAACACTGTCCATTATGTTGAATTTTAAGGCATTTTCTTTTGCTGTGCAGGCCAGTTTCAACAACAGCTCTTCAGCTTCTAATAATGCACTTTCAAAGCGAGCACATTCTTATTCAGGTTAAGGAGCTGTCCTCTAGTGATCCATGTTCTGATTTTATAAAATGAATTTTATGACCCCTTTGTGGCACATGCAGGGTATCAGGTAAATCACTTTCTCTGGGCCCACTGCTGTTCAATAAAGAAATCATTTTGGTAAGTTTTTACAGTTGAGCTCATTTCCATTAAACTTTGTGGCAAGAATTGAGTTCCTGACAAGTCCCTCTCCATATTGCAAATCAGAGCTGAATAAAAAGATGAGCCATTAATTAATTTTTTTGCTGTTTTACTGATACCATCTTATGCTGACATTTCCTAATCCTGCAAAACTCAACTTGGGTTCATATTTGAGGGTGGGTATCATTGTATGACTCCTCGATGCACAGGCTGAACCGATGCCAGGGCTCTGCGAGCCGAGTGGTTGTGTTGTGGGGTGACCCATCCTTAAGGACACATGATTATACAGTCCAGATGCAGAGGTGCTGAGTTGCCCATCACAGGGGGCTGGCAGCCTCTTGGAGTGTGACCCAGCCACCTGGAAGGCTCCAGCTGCTTGCTGTAGCTTCCCAGCTGTGATGGTCTGTGGGCAGAGTGGGGCATTGGTGTGACACCCAGTGACCTCATTTGGGTCATCACCTCCCTCTGTTATGACAGCAGGTGATGTTTGCACTGCTGGAGGTGGAAGGGTCTTTTCAGCCACTTTGAGAAACACATCTGCTTGGAACTCATCTGGGGGTAGAAAGAACATTGAGACTGTGAGCAGAAATATAAGCATTGAAAGCAATAGCTTGTAAGAGTTCCAGCTTGTATATAGTGTGCTGTTAACACGGTCTCTGGTGAAGAATAAAAGTGTAACACGAGAACAACCTCCCTCTCTTGTTATTCCAGGTTGGTGTCTCTGGGGAAGACATCTCTGCAAGAAGATGCAGGCATGCTGAAGACTTCAGAAAAGTGAGCAATGAGTCCTTCTGAAAGCTGAGGAGAAGCCCCCTTGTAGGGTCATGAACCTAAGACAAGTCTTCGTGTCTGTACTGCTGTTTGGAGTAGCTGGTCTACTCCTCTTCATGTATCTTCAAGCTTGGATTGAAGAACAACATACAGGTACACTAGGCTTTCTCTCTTGTTTTTTTATTAATATAGTTGCATCTGTTATTTTAAGATGACCATAAAACCTATTGAGGACAGTTGCAGGTTGAGTCCCCATTCCCCCACCCCCACTTTGGAAGTAAAATGGCATTGAAAATAGACTTGTTTTAATTGCTACACTTCATTAAGAAATTTCTTCAGTCACATGGAAAGATGCCCCCAGCTTCCTAATTGTATTGTATCAGCTCCATTTGCAAAAGCAAGTGTTGCAAAAGCATTCTGCACGTCCAGTTTAGAAATTATTCACAATGATGATTTGTTGTGGGATTTGTACAATACATTTTTTGTAGTAAAGTAATTTTTGGAGAAAAACTGCTGTGTTTTGTCAACAAAAGTGGTCTTCTAAGCAGCAGTGCTCATGGAATCATCCTTTCCCTTTCTTTTTTGTTGTTGTTTTTTTGAGACTGGGCTTAGAAATCTTTTTATATATAGCATCAGAGTCATCTAGCAACTTCAGGTAAATCTGTGTTTGCACTGGCTCAGTATTACACTTCTGAATTTTATTTCTGTTGTTTCCCATTTGTGATGTTTTGGGTTGAACTCCAGCTTAATCTAGATTCTCTTATGGACTAAACTAAACCAGGTTATTTACCTCAACCCCTACTGGAAGCTCAGTCACCTTCCACAAAATATCAGTAAGGTCCTCCATGGATTTGCTCTGTAGGTCCACTTTTTATTGAGGGCATATCTTTGATTTTACCTGTATACTTGTATTGGGGGTTTAGGGTTTTGTTTTCAAGGTTGGGTTTGGTTGGGGGTTTTGGGGGGTTTTCTGGATTGTTTGTTATATATGCTTGGGGTTTTTTGGTCAGTGGTTTTTTGTTTGTTTCTAGCTTGTTGAGTCTTGACTTTCAGATCCTCTTGTCTCACTCAGCTTCCATTTCCTCTGTAAAACTCCTATTTTATAGTATGTTGATACCATTGTGAAGAAATATATCTGTAAAACCACATTAGTCTCTGGCTTTATTGATTTGGACTGTTATTCCATGAGCTGCTAGGCTCCAGTATGTTTTAGAGAGCAGTGTTGAGGGGGAAATATAGTGCATCATTTCTGCAGTTGTTTGACAATGACCTTGAGGTTTTTTTCAACTAAGTGCAATGATCACAGCATTAATTCTGGCTTGTTAATTTTTCTGCGTTGTCCCAAAGTATTCACAAGCTTGTATTAATAAAACTGTTGTAAGAGGTAATACAGGCTCCCTTTGGAAAGGTTCCCTTGTAATCAGTTGTTGACAGAAAGGTGTTGGCAGAAACTGAGCATGAAGCAGAGGGGGGTCTTCCTTGAAAATCTCTACTGTTGTCAGGAATTTTTAGGGTAGATATCCTTGCTTTCAAGGTAGTTCAGGAATGTAGATGATGACTGTAGATTATTGATTTATTTACTTGCTGACATTCTTCACATTCCTTGCATCTTTTCTTGTGCTGTAATTAACCTTTCTTTCCTTGCAGTGCTCCTTGTTGCGGTTTCTCACTGCAGTTTTTTTGACGCCTTTCTTTTGCATGTATCTCTCCACTATTAAAAAGAAACAGGAAAAATAAAATAAAGGTTGAACTAGGACAGACTCTGTTCTTTTGGCCAACCTTGCTTTCTTTGGGGTTTTCTTTGATATATTGCTATAATCTTCTTGAGGAGAGAGACTTCTCCTTGCACACATAAGTCATTTCCATGTGGAAACATTTCTCTAATAAAATGGAAGCTATCAGAGAATAACAGAATGGTTAGTGAGCTTGAAGTGTGACTGCAGTTTTGAGTGCCCTTCTATCTCACTGGACTGCTGGTGTGACAGCACTTCATCAAGATCCAAAAAAAAAAAAAGAATTTTGGCATTCTCTACAGTAGCAGTAGAGAATGTATATGGTCATGCACATTGGCAAGAGCATGGAAAAACTCATTCTTTGGTGTCTGCTCTTGCTTCTTCTTCCAATTTAACATTTAGAGAGCCATTCTTTTTTATTTCAAACACCTGTATCTCCCCTAAACCTTCTGTGGCACAATTCTCTAATGCTCCGCTCCTGTATGCTGCTTTAGAGTTGATATGAAATAGAACATATTTGCATATTCACAATATACATTAGTTTAGTTATGGGCATTTTGCAAATTTTTTTCCCTCTTCTGCTCTGTTTTTCATATTGCCACATGTTGTTCACTGTGGCTTTTTTGGGAATGAGCTGTATCTGGAGAATCCTAAACTGACAAGTATCTTTGCACGGATTTTATGTTTTCCTTTAATCCTCTCACTAGCTGCACAGCTGTAAGACAGCTAGTTTTAATCTGCAAGTGGCTGAGCATGTGAGGTGAAGTTCTGTTAGGAAATGGAAAGTGCGCCTCGTGCTCCTCAATTGCCATGCTCAGAGCCTGTAGAGACAAGTGTTTGTTGTAGGCAGAACTATTTTTATCTTCCACAGTGCCCTGTTCAAGACCTACAGCATTCATGTTTGGTTGCTGAAGGGATGGAAAGTTGGATGTGTTTGAGTTCAGGGAA
This sequence comes from Agelaius tricolor, assembly GCF_023055355.1. Taxonomy (NCBI): domain Eukaryota; kingdom Metazoa; phylum Chordata; class Aves; order Passeriformes; family Icteridae; genus Agelaius; species Agelaius tricolor. The sequence goes on along the minus strand of NW_027269262.1, from coordinate 50,400,218 downwards.
GTATCTGTTTTGCACCTGTGAAATGCTGCTCCTTACCGCCCCATTCTTCTGAATATCCGGAGCCTTTATAAATCACAATCTGTGGAAAAGATAGTGAGTTTTACTCTTTTGTGGTTTGTAGTGTTCATGCTTATTTCTCAGGCTCTTCTAACTGTGGTGTGAATTATTCCCAGATGTAGATTTTTTCGGGGGGGAACTGGAAAATTATATGGTAGTTTTCAATTCCCTTATTAACCTTTGGCCTACTGTTTTAAAGTTGGACTGTTTTCTTTCACACTTGCCATTCTTATTGCCACTTCTTCTAGCTGTTCATAATTTTTCCCACTAGATCCAGTGCCAGATTTTATTCGTAGTTTGCTTTCTCTCTTTTTGGGTCTCTTATTTCTACTTCCTGTTCACATCACTGAGATCTCAACTGTGATTTCATTCCCGTTTGTCTTATTTTGCTCTAGACTGATCTTATTCAAGCATGTTTTCCTCTGATTTATTTTTACAAACTTCCCTCATTACTCAAATGTATCCAGCTCAGAAACATCTCTAATTTTTCATCCTGTCCATCTACTCCAGATGCACCTGCAGGCTCAGCAGCTGGATGCAGTTCTCAGTACAGCCATGTCTTCTGCTCCCTCCCACTGTGCTTGGACTCTTCAGAATATTTCTAGTCATGTTTATCATCCCTATGCCTTAAAAAAGTGAAAATCTTTCATTTTAAGATGTCTAAGAAACAGCTGCTAGCTAGGTGGTGGTCCTCTCTGATGGCTTTTCAGAGACATTAGCAGACAGAGAGAACAGGGGAGTTTCTTGGTTTGGCTCTGGGCATGGAGTGTATAAAGACAGGAAGATATATCTTTACTTCTGTTGGGTAGCTTCAGTCCAGCTCAGTGGAGTAATTGGGAACAGACTTGTCAGTAGTCCAGTGTGAGCATAAATATATACAGACTACATCTGGATGAAAATTTAATTGACAACATTGATAATGTGGTATATATGGAGCACTTCCATATATAAATATATTCATTGTATATAAATTCACATACATGAATGAACCTTAATGTGAATTGAGCTGGAACCCAGAGCTTTACCTGACAGTTCTCCACACGGTCTTGCATTAAGCAGTGCAAGCATCAAATATTGTGGCATTGATTAAGAAGCAAACACTATTTGTTACATGCTTAGAAATTTCCAGCACTGTTGATCTTATTCAGATGAAGCAAACTGCTGGGTGTCATGGCTGATGTTGAGTTCTGTACCATGAATTACCTGAATTAGAGGGTTGTGGGGTATAAAGGACACTTACAATTTAATCCTGAAATATTAAAGACATGAATTGGAGTTTTAAGATAGGGGTTCTCATTCTTTAGTTTAAAACTCTTCCTTTTTATGTGGACTGATGTGATTTAGTGTGACTGATTACTTCAAAATAATCTGAGAATATCTTTGAGGTTAGAACTGTATGCTGGGTTTGTTGTTTGGGGTTTTGCCATGTCTTTTTTTTTTCCTTCTCTCAAAGTTTGTGTAATTATTTTTTTGTGTTGTGTGACTAATAAATCCATGATTATTAAGGACTACTTTAGAATAGAGTAGTCTTACCACTAATTAAAACACTGCACCGCCCTTCCATAGATTTCTGGCTCCCGAGGGTGAAAAAGTCTGCATCTCCTCTTTTCCAGAAGTTCTGTATCTCACCTTAAGGATAACGAGATTTTTCCATGTGCTTTCCCTTCCCTTTGCAGAGTATCAGTTCTGTAGCATCAGTGGTTGCCCAGGCATCCTTCTGCAGTCAGTGTGCTTACCTGCAATTTGTGTCCTGAAAAGCTTCACAACACAGACTTTATACCCATTCGTCAGGCCACAGGTGTTCCTCTTGTAAAGAAACAAAAATTCAGATAAAAATCACATTTTAAAAAAAGTTTGGGCTTTCATGCAGTTCTTTGCATGAGCTTTCACAATTTAATCTGCTGCTGTTGTAGCCATCTGGGTTGTATCCATTATACATATTCCTTGGCATACTCAGGTGGGCTTTTTTCCCCACCTTGCCAGATTTGGTAATCTAAGGGGGTCTTTTGGGTCCTTTAGTAATCTGGTGAGATATTTTGAGTCCATGGAGTGCCTTTCTTCCTTATCTTAGAACTCTAAGTAGCAATTTAATATGTGTGTACACATGATAATATTTACTCTTTATTGCTTTGCTGGGTTGATTTTTATTTAAACTTTGTCTAAGTGAAGAAACATTGATGGTGGCTTAAAGAACCATTCATATGTGATGATTTGCAAAGGCACCTGTTTCATGGAAGTCATAGTTTTTCTAGACAATCATCATAAAATTCATTAAAGTAATATATTTGTAGAAAGGAGGTTTGTAGATAAAGGTGAAAAGAACACTGCTCAGCAATGGTTATTAATTATCAATAATTTAATTCTTCTAGTAAGATTGAAATATTTCTGCTGTCAAAGTCCTGGGTACTTATGGGAGTCTTCCTAAGTCTGCTGGAGAACATCACTGGTACGGCAAACAAATCTTCAGGTTCATAATGCCCAGTCACTAATGAGGCTGCTCTAATGAGTCTGGGTGTACTTAGGTTTTACCCTTCTGGTTGAAATATGCTATGTTTTGTGTGTGAAATGTTTCTGTTTCTTTGTTTTGTTTTATTTTTTAAATCTGCCACATTATTGGACTGAAGCATAAAAGAAAGAAGATTCAGTAGGATCAGTAAATGCTGCTTGGTGAACAATTACACTGGTATTGAAGTCCCAGAAATGCTACAAAGTTTTATTAGGTGAATTTCTCCATTGTAACATAGAATGGATTTCCTTTCTCCACACCCAGCTTTCAGTAGATGAAAACTGTAGGGGGAGAACAATTTCTTTTTCAGGAGAAAAGCTAATAAGAAACAGGTGGAAATTGATATTTACTTAAACCATAATAGTTTAAAAACACAAGTAAAAGTTGAATACAAGACAAGATGGTTTCCTGAGCTATTGATTGTAGAGTCTCATCCTGTCTTTTGCAGTTTCAAATCCCAGAAGCTTTAAGAAAAAAAAAAGCTAAAATTTCAAATTTTTATAAGACTTAAGGCTCTATTTATCTATTTCTGAAGATATTCTTCCCAGGTCTGGCTGTTTAGCAACCATTTCATTCATTTTTTCATTCAGTCATTTTCATCTTGCATTTCATTCATTTTACTTTTATCATTCCTATAGCTAAATCCCATTTAATTTTATAAATCCTTCTACTTTAGAAGAAATTCCAGCTTCCCCCTTCTGGTGGTGTAAAGCAAACTAAATGGGAAGAGGTTTTGGAGCTCCTCATAGCTATATATTCATTTTCATGTTTGAGTGGTAGCTGATGACATTTCATGTATTATTGTGTGTAAACTTTGAACATCCCACACAACCTTGTTCATACCTAGGCCACAGAGATCTACTTCTAGAAAGGTGCAGCACATACCTTAATTATACTAAGGACATCTGAATATACTCTTTCTTGCCTGTTTTCAAACACAACTTTAGGAAGAGGATTCTGTACCTTTCTTGTATCTATGGGCATGTAACCAAATTCACTTCAAAATCTGAATTGTAGTTACCCCTGTAGGGCTTTTTGGCTTAATTAGTGAAACACTTATGAATTGGGGTATCCTTCTTCCTGGAAAGGCTGAGTAACAGTAATGCTGTTTTCAAAATGCTCTTTTGAATTGGATAGAAAATATGTAACTGGTGCTCTTCATGCTGTTTTCCAGTTAGTCAGACCCTCAGAGCGGAATATCTGGCTGATGTTTGGAAATGTGATTTTACAGAGTCCTTAGCAGTCATTCTTTCTTTTTAAGTAGCTATGCTTTTTCTTTTTTTTAACATGATATATGAGTTTTGGTTTGTTTTCCAACTTTTTTTAAATTTTCTTACAGATGTGCTGTGATTGAGTGAAGTGGTTAGTTTTCAGTTATTGTCCACCATTGTTACTGCTTTTAGTAACATTTGGTTCAAGACAATTCTTCAGTTCCTTTCCTTAAAAAAGCTTGTCATTTGGGCATTACAGCCCTGCAGTCTTGTCTCTTCTGGGCATGGACTGTATGATGCAGTACCATTTAAGACAAACATACAATCTTACAGAGCAAGAAGGGTGGAGAGGTATTTTTCACCTTGCAAATCATCATTTTGATATAACAGTAGAAAAAAATTAAGATCCTAGAATCATTAAGTTTGGTAAAGACTTATAAGATCATCAAGTTTGACTTTGACTAATAACCACATTATCAGCTAAACCACAGCATTTAGTGCCATGTCCAGTCTTTCTTGAACACCTCCAAGATGACTTCACCACCTCCCTGGGCAGTCAGTTCCAATTCTAAAATACCCTTCCATGAATAAATTCTTCCTGATGTCCAGCCTGAATGCCCCTGGTACAGCTTGCGGCCATGTTCTCTAATTCTGTCACTGGTTGCCTGGGAGAAGAAATGTGCTACACCCTCCTTTCAGGGAGCTGTAGAGAGTGATAAGGTCTCCCCTGAGCCTCCTTTTCTCCAGGATAAACAAACCAAATTCCCTCAGCTGCTCCTCATATGACTACCTAGGAATTATAATGAAAAGATGAATGTTTTTCTTTTCCTGGCTTGTTCCATTTTCCTTATGTGCAGTGCACATTTTCAGAGGAGCAAGTGGTTGATGCTGGAGTACATTTAAGTTGCTGCTTACCTCTGTGTCTGATGCTGAACTGCTTTGATATGTCACTTGATTGCAAACAGACCTGTTAAAACATGTGATGTGGTCTCTGCAAAATTCCAAGGAAAAGCTTTGGTTTCTTACTGGAATTAAATTAGAAGTTCTAATGTTTGTTTTAAGGGTGAGTATATACATATAGGTATGCATAGATATATATTTATTTAAAGTATCCCCTTTATTTTCTTTTTCTTTTTTTTTTTTTTTTGGTGGGCATAGATACTCCCGGTAGGAGAAATATTTTAGACGGAAACCTATCTTCTAACCACAGTCAGCTACTGGGGTACATGGAGATGAGTTTATATGGAAGAATTTTTTTTGTATTCACACTCTAGAGCCTTCGTTTCTGTCTCTTTCATTTTACTCATTTGGTCTTACTGTAAACAGGTTATTGCTATTAATTTGGGATACTTCTGGATCATCTTGCAATGTGTGAAACAAGCATTTAAAGATCAGGAGGCTGAGAGGTTTCAAGTAAAGGGAGCCATTTTAGTGTACAAGGGGTTAATGTCTGACAGGTGATGTGTATGATTTAGCTAGAAAAAAACATGATTTGTGTCAAGGAGCAAAAGGTTCAAGGAAGAAGAGAAGTACCTTTAATGTCTTTTTTTTTTTTTAATGTGGAAGAAACTGGTATTATTTTTGGTTCTTTTTTATTTTTAAAGGTAATCATTATTTCACATCAGCATGAATATTGGCTGGGCTTTTAAGTTTGGGTCCCTATTTCTTCAGACAACTGTCTTACTTCTTGTATTTTTTTTTTAATTTATATTAATAGCATATTCAAAGAAAAAGAATGTTTCTACATTCTACAGTATTCCCGTGCAAGACATTTCCTATCTGTCAGTTTGAAACTGGGAAGATGCATGACACATCAGCATACAGTGTTTTTCTTCTCAGCTCCTTCAACCTTGAGCCTTGTGGCTATATGTGTGGGAGGGAATGTTGCTGTCTGCAGCCACAAAGAAGGGAGGGCTAGCTGGGTGCTATCAAATGTTTAAAAAACAACAAAATCTAAAATAAACAAACAGGCAAGCCCTTTCCAAAACTCCCAAATTTGCTCATTTCTGTTGAAAGTCAGGGTCAATCATCAAATCAGCTTGAAGATTCTGTTTTTTGTAAAACAGTAAATATTCATTACTCAGGAAAACTGAAAAATATGCTGTATTTTAAGCACTGCCCTGTATACAGATGAAACCATTCCCAGGCAAGTATGAGCCTCACTTGATGTAAAGTGATAGGGAATGGAATATCACACACATCCATTGGCTTTGGATTTTGTTTTGTTTAATCTTGTTTTAGTGAAGAGGTGCAGCAGCAGCATCCTATACTGGAAAGTCTGAAAAGCCATACTTGGCAGCAAGTGCAGCCTAGAAAATACTATTGCCCACAGTAGCTCTTTAGGAACTCTCACTCCCCTCCCAGTTCCACTCAAATCACCAAAAACAATTGTTTCCTTATCACTTCAGAGCCTCCCCATGGTAACAACATCCAAGACTATCATTGACCTCTATTAAACCTGTGTGAAACCTGTGTGCTAGAAGTGGAATTTGTCCCTCAGAGCTTTGTTGTTTCAAATAGTTTTGTTTATATTGACCACTCAGCTTTCTATCACACAATACTGCCAGGAATTCACAGCACATAGCTCTAGCAAAATCAGGCTGAGAAGGCACAGATTTGGTCTCTTGGCACCATCTACAAGGGAAAATGACATGAGTTATCAAAATATTTGGGGAATGATAGACGTTTTTTCTGGACAATGGTAATAATAATTTTCATGTTTACAGTTCCATAATATTCTAATTAAAAACAAGCATATAAGACTGGTCAATGCCAGGCTTTTCTAAATGAGCAATATTTCCTTTTTGCTTGGTTGAGTTTTTTGATTGGTTTGTTGGTTGACTGGGGTATTTTTGTTGTTGTTCAGGGATGCTGAAGCACAGAAACTCCTGGAATGGCAGGGATGGGATACAGTGTTGAGTCAATGGTTGCAAGGAGTTCATTTCCCATGGACAAAAAATCTTATGAGCCAAGCAGACAATGAAGGGGGAAGGAGGGGAGGACCTCTTAAGAAAGTCATTGGCTTTGGAAATATGACTTTCTTAAGTAACAGTGATAGTGAGGCAAAACTTGTCTCTCAGCGAAGAAATTCATTGGCTTAGAACATAACAGATTGGTTAAAATTTGTGGCTAAAAGCCACAAATTTTGACAGTCACATCAGAGGGTGTCTTCTGGATGTCATAGGCACTGGGTAACATCCAGAAAATAACTGAAGATCAACAGCCAAAGGTTGAGAATAATCAGAGCCAATATTAAATTTCACTGTGGGTGTATGCCAGTGTTAGACAAGGTGTTAACTGATTTTATGTTTAATGTGATTGGAATGGAGCAGGTAATTTCAGTACTAAGTATAGTCCAACAATAGAAGAACTTGCACAGCTTTGTGTACATGTGTGAGGGCAGAGATGGAGGAAGAAGCTGTTAAAAGTCTGCAATACTTTCTTTGACAGATGTGTTATAATCTAGGCCTAATACAAGCATGCACTTAGGATCAGCTCAAGTGAACTTGGGGTTGTTTATTCGTGTTGTTGGGCCCTGGGTGTGGGCATATTGCCTCTCAGTAAATTATATGCAGGAGAAATGAGGGTTTGGAGGTGTTTGGTTTTGATTATGGTCAGCTAGGGAGATGTGGTGCGTGAGTTCTGCTAGCTGCAGCTGGAAACATTCTGTTGTGTTAAACAGGAAAATATCAGTGCCTGATGCTTTGCCATTCATCCACAAAATAGCTCTGCTAAGAAAAGAAAATATGTCCAACAGGAAATAATAATTATAGCAAATGTTGTTTGCCAAGATAGTTTTGATTATACTTTATATTCTTGCTTAATTTTTTTAAAAGAGCTGGCTCCTCCTGGGAAGAGTGGAAAACAGTTGTTCCAGAATTGTTGCCATACCCCCATAATGTTTCTGTTCTTCAAAAGTGTATGTCATGAGAGGTTACTTTGACTTTGGCCTTACAACAATGGCAGAGGAGAAGGATCTTTAGTTAGCAAAAGCTTAATAGAACTGGGTAAATAAAATTTCACTTTCTGGTCCACTTGTCTGTGTAAAATCATTTTTTATTCCTGGAAGAACACTTAGTGGCCAAATAATGCAGTGGAATCTGTTGTAATGGTGTTATTGCATTAAAAAAAAGCCTACAGTATATTCACACTACACTTTTTCAATTAATTCTAGCAATAAAAATTAGGAAAATACATAGATGCATTAATTTCTTTTTCTTTGTTTCTGTCTCCTTCTTGCTCTCATTAAATAGCCATTAATGCACAGTATGCCTTGTCCACTACTGAGAACTAACAGGGAACCATCTGTTAACACAGGTCATGGTATTTGAATTGTGTGGAAAATGCAGCCTGTTACTTCAAACATTATGCATATAATTCATTAAACGTCATTGCTTTAAGATGATTCTGTACCTGCAGTCAAGAATTATGGAGCATTTTCCAGGAAGCACTTCTGTTCTTGATGTTGGGCCAATGAATCAAGACTCCTTATGAACTTCAGCTTGATTTATAAACTATTTGGAAATTCTCAAGCCAAGTAGCTCTACAGGACAGTTGTTAATAGAGGTGACAGATATTTGTTCTCCTTAGAAACTGAAATTTCTGTGGGGATATAAGATTCTCAAGTTCTCTAACCTTTTCTACCTATCAGCAGTCCTCAAAGAGGTCATCAAATATGTAAAATTCTGACACTGGTGAATAACCAAATCTGTCATGTTCTGTGATAGGAAGGAAAGAAGCAGCTCAGGCAGGCTGGTACAGGGATGGGAATTTATTTGGATATGTTTTTATCTTTTTTACTCTTTTGCTGTGGGAGCTGCTGAATAATTAATGCACTAATAAAGTCCATTGGATATGAATAGACTCTTAATCACTAAAGAAGTTACTTGTAGGATCAGAATCATCAGAGTGAGAGTTGGCTGACTGGCCCCTGATTAAATTATATCCAATGAAGCAACAAACTGTAGGAAAAACCACATTTTTTTTTTCCAGTGAGTATTTGATGAGTTTTCTTCTTCCTCTGTGCAATTTTATGTTAAGGATTTGCTATTGCAGTCTGATGGCAGGTAGAAGACAATGAAAAACATCTCAGAAAAATCCCTGGCTTTGCTCCTGGATTTCAAATTACTTTCATGGGATGGGGGCCAGCAAAAGTATATGTGAAAAACAACAAATAATGCAGACTTTGGGGATTTTTTTTTATTTGCTTTATCCTCTTACAGATGGCAAAATTAATTTCACCCTGCTTCTTTTCTGTTGCAATCTTTCCACTTCAGTGTGCCTATTTTGAAGATGAACAGGCGGATGAGACTGGGCTTACGTAGGCTGAGGTAGTTGCAGTGAGGTATAAATACTTCATGATTTATTTAACCTTTAAGCAGAAATTTCTTTCTGGTGGAATTAATCTGCAAATAGCTGAGGTGTGCTACCACTTGAGTTATGATTGATCATGCAATATAAAAAAACTCTATTGGCATCAGGTTTAGGACTGATGTACATATAAATATAATGCAGATAAAGCTGCCAGATGCTGTGACTGACAGGTGGGTTCAAGGTATTCTTGGAAAGAAGACTCAGCCTTGACTCTCCAGCTAATAAAATGTGCATATTGGACAGCTTGTATTAATATTCTGTAAATAAAATACAGTTGAATGACAGTTGGGAAGCAGTTTAAGCAAAGTCTAGTCTGCGATTACCAATGCACACACAAATTAATAAATGATTTTCTGGAAAATTGGAAGTTAATCTTGATATTTTAAAAGATCTAATCCATGTGGACCAGTATCCACTTAAGGCAATCATATTAATTACTTGGGGGAGGTCAGATGTTTATTTGCAAAACTTTGCTGTCCTTTCAGTTTTAATTTGGGGCTGAGGACCAGGTATTTTACCCGGGTCAGAGGGCTGCCAGAATGTCTACCTCTAGAGCTGGTAGAACAACATCTTTTTGGTTTTGTCTCTCCATAAGGGCCAAAGACCACATAAATGATCAAAACCATTTGTTCATTCTGTTCAATGTGTTTCTTGAAGCTGACACATTCACTAACAAATGTACTTTGTTAGTGTGTATCCCCTGAGCTAAGCCATAGAAAAACAAGAGCAACTGATAAAAAATGGCAGAGTAAAGCAAATGGTTTCTGGAACCTTGATGATAAGAAAGGAGAGCATGCCATCGATGTTTAATTCTAACTTCTGTTATGACTTCTGTTATGACTTCTGTTACAAGAAATATGCTAAAGTTACTTTTTATTATTACATATTTGTTGTACATGTTTATATTTTCATGATTATGTTTTACTTTTCTCAGACTACTGCTTGGCAGTTCCTATTACTAAAATATTTTTGTCCTTTAAGTATGTTGTTTCTCACATATCAATCATTAGTTAAACTCTCTATCATAAAATCATTCTCTGGTGACACCATCTAAAGAAGGCTGGGATCACACAGTCAGCCATTCACTATGAGTAACCTGGCCACAAATGTGCTTTTGCCTTGAAAAAACTTCTGACATTTCAGGTTTTTCCAGAACTCTGGTTCTCACTGATATTTCTTTTCTTGCCCTCCAAATATCTGGAAGCAGCTAACGTGGGTGCAATTTGTAGAGGTTTTAAATGGCTGGATTTGTAGGAATAGTATCTCCTTTTATAGTGCAATTTAAATCTTCCTCAAGATAATCCTTAGCGAAAAAGATCTGTGCTTCAGAGAATCAGTAGAATTAATAAAGATTTTTTGTGTGTGTGAGGAATATTGAAGTTTGACCAATTGAAAGTACCCAAGTGTCTGTTCCTGCTTTTTTTTTTTCCCTAAATAGTCTTTGTCTTTTGATGTTCTCCTCTGATGTGATATTGCACTTGCACAACAGTGTTTGTGCCATAGAGGTAATGTTCCAGGTAGTTCCATTGCTACAGACAGTCACATTTTGTTTTTCAATAAATAGCCATAAAACTGAGCAAATAATTATGTTTGCATTTGATGCAATGCCAAATACTGTATTATCAAAAATGTTCACTTGAAACTGTACCTGTCTAGGAGTGTTTTCCAGTTACTAATAAAACAAAATATTTGTTGTGGGGGAGTGAGGTCTAATCTTATGTCTAAACATCCAAAGTGACAGTAAACATTTGTATGTGGAGGCCTTGTGATGGTGTGATGCTGTGAGGTGGGGAACGAGGGATGGTGGAGAGGAGGGAAGGCAGAGCCTGAAGAGGAGCTAAAATAGTTTTGGTGGTGTGACATTCAACAAGTTGAGTCCAAGAGAAAAGCCCAAACCACACTGCTCTGAGTTTTCTTTTCTGAATAGGAAGACAGTGTAACCAAGTGGATCATAAATACTTTTTTAAAATGAGGAATGTTTATAGGATGTAATGACTTAGCCTTAGACTGCTGTGAATACCAATGAGGGGAGGCATTCAGACTGACAGAGACCTGAAAGTTGTAAGTTTCCAAGAGAAATGCTACTTGAGCCAAACAAGTATGGTAGCAGGGTGACCACCCTCTGTCACATAGGACATATCAGGTCACTTCTACCTTTAGGCAGCTCAAGCAGAGGCTTAGGAATCCAATTTTCTGTGGCAGACAAAAAGAAGCAATAAATCAGGTCAGGTTCAAAGGTCTCTCCAGCTTTGTATATTGGCTCTGCAAACAGTGTTTGGAGTAGACTATAAACTAGAGAAGTTTATAATAGTAATTTAGAGAATTTTCTTTGCCTTTTGTGTTTTATAATTTAGAGGCCTCCTAGATTGGAGGTGTGTTCAGTAGCCCTGAATTATTCCTTCTTCCATCAGTTTGTACAGCGTTGTCTTAACTGATGCCTTTCCTCCGAGATTCCTCTGATGAGAAATCCAGCTTGAATACTGGATACTACTGGAAGCATTTTTCCCATGATGCTCTTCAATTCTATAGAAATATTTTCTAGAGTGTGTTATCATTGAATCACTAAAAAAAAGTTTTCCACTTTCTGTCCCTGTAAGAATGTTATTTACTGATCATAAAATTAAAAAGTGACTAATGGACGAATGGCTCAGCAGAACATCCTGGCTACTTTTTTTATGTTTTTGGCACTTTTCAGTGCTTCTCTTTGTCAAAAACTAATTAGAAATGATTGATTGTATTATTTCAGCTTTGTACCTATCAAAGTGTTGATAGTAAATTGAAGAATGTTGTTTTCCAATATTTTTTTTGTAAGAGGGAAAGAGACATCTATTTAACTGTACTCATGAATGTTCTGGGATTGACTTTGCACATGTATAAATAAACTGTCTTTCAAGAAGAGAAATTTTGATTAGAGCAGATCAGAGCTCTGATAGATGTTTGAGGGGAGAGAGGCTTAGGTATTAAGGACTTTCTTCATAAGATAAAATTTAGCATTCTTTTAAAATGAGTAACAAGCAAACTCCTCTGCCAGTCAGGTCAGTAACATGACTAGAATTATTCCTTTTTTATTAGATATATATTTTCTCCATACATTTGACAAAATATGCATCTCTTAGTGCCTAAGATTGAGAGGAAGTCAAGAATAAGTGAAGATTTCTGCTTTTTTTGTATAAAGCATCAAGTGTTCCAAATGCCACATTTACTTAATGTTACTTTTACAGTGATTAGAAATGGACCTGACAGTCTGAGCTGGGCAAAACGTTTGCTGGGTAAGGATAGCAAATAGAATTGTGTGATAGCTTGGGGTTTTTCTCACTATCTAGAATGAAATTTGAGCGCATCAATCAGCTGCAACACCTTTGGGAGCAGAATAACAATTAGGCAGTGTTTGTGAAGCCATGGCCATTGCCCTGTGGATTGCTTGGAGGAGCTAACCTGCTGCCATTCCGTCTCAGAAGAGCTGTCTGTCATCAGCAGGTAGAGGTATGCCAGTGCACTTCTGCAGCTTAGAGAAACTGAGCAGCTGACAGCAGCTGAGGCTGTTCTACCCATGAAACCACTGCCTCAACTTCAGCAGACAAAAATTCAATTTTCTTGTCTTAGTCGACAATTAATGGGGAAAGTGGCTGTGCTGTCAAGTGCTCACTGTTGAATGATTTTTCTCAGCTGAGACAGATGCATGAATGGGAAAAATAACTTTACTAATTTCAGGCAATTTAGCTCTAATGACTTTTTAAAAGCCCCACAAGCTAGGTGGTCCAAAGAAAGGCTCTAGGAGAAATTATGTAAACACTAAATAGATGCAATCACCTGCATTTGCTTTCTTTAAAAAATTCACTTATTTTCCTGGCAAGAGTTTATGGTTGAAAAAAAAAAGAAAAATGTAGTAAAGACATTTTAAATAATTTTGTAAGGATATGTTTGGGGGTTTTACCTCAGAAGAATAACGATGAAATAGCTTAAAGTTGAGTTAATTTGAAAACCTTCAGAATGATTTTCAGTGGAAAGTATAATTTTATCAAAGTAGAAACTAAATGTAAATAAAAAATAAGGCTATTTCTTGTTTATTTCAGAGAAAAAAAATTAATAAAATAAAAATTATTTTGTTTAATATCTGACTTTGCTTTTGAAGTAACTTTTTGATTCAAAGAACTATATGATATATAGCTTAAGTATAGAGTCCTGTTAAGAATAGATAAAAAATAGAATGTCAGATTCTTCTTTAGAAGAGTAATTGAGGTTTTTACTAGCTGTAACAAAGGCCCCTTTAACTCATGCTGATATATTGGAGATGCATTATAGATTACTGAGAAAGCAAATGATAATGTATCACTTAATTTATTTGACAAATGTACTTTCTTTAATTAGCTACAGTACTTCATAGACTATTAGCAAATATTTTGCAGTCTGTCCTTTAAAGAATGATTTCTCACAAAGAGACCTTGCAACATCAATTGATTAAGTCTTGATTTGAGATGAAACGTCCTCAGAATTTTGTGAGCAAAGTCTGCCTGTGCAGTTTCTTGAAGCATGAGTTGGAGAGTTTGATGTAAAAATCAAGTTTTTTCCATCCTTTATTAAACCTGTGAGGCTTTTATTTTAATTCTAATAATTTATATTTTCTGGTAGAAACTGTGCTGTCTTTTGTTGGAATTGTTAGATAGAGGTCACATTTCATTATAATTCAATTCCTGAAAGTAGAAAAAGACAGCATTCTGTCAGAGATTGAATAATCTCCAAAGCAGTTCTAATCAAATATTTTAAAGCTTTCCAAAAGCAATATAACCCATCTCATTCTGTTATTGCTTTCTTTTATGCATTTGTTGTTTGGAGGAACCTCGTGTTTGTAGCAAAATATATCCTCCTTCAAGAGTAAACTTTCTAGGAGGAAGAGTTCACCAAGAAGTCTATTTTTGGTCACCATCCGGTTAGGAGGTGCAGTAATGCATATGTCAAGCTGCTGAATAGCTCTGCCAAAAAAGTTCAGATATTTTGTTTGTTTAATAACACAAGTGTGGCTGCTGCCTGAACACATGTCAACTGTTTTGAGGGAGATTTCTAGCCTGATGGTTTCCATCAAACAGCCTGTCCTAGTGGGCACTGTTCTGAAACAGTAAAGGCTCACTCCTGAATATAAAACATGATTTGAAAAGATACAGAGCATCATGCCTTCTCTATGTGCAATGCAAAGGGATAGGAGGAGAAAGAGACATTATGCACTTGCTTCTCAGGGGTACATTGACAAGCATAGATGGGACTGCAGGTTTATGCACGCTTCACACTTTTTTGCCTGACAGTAGAAATGCCAGTATGAATTTGACTCCTCTCTTGCTTAACTTGCAAAATGTCAGTCAGTAGCTGCAGTGGGTTATGGAAATGAGGGTAATGTCAACTTACTTCAGTGTTATGCTTTTCATGCTTTAAGCAAATAAGACCACTTCCATAGCTCACTTTTAGTCTGAAAAGTTTGAGGTATTTTGGATTTGAGCAATAACTCATTGTAACGTGTTCCCACATGATACTGGACATGATATGGCTGTTGCCAGCAAGATACTTTTGATGAATGCTTTTAGCCCTGGATTACAGAATTACAAAGTAAGTGACTCTGGATGATCAAATAAATATTCTGTAGTGGGTGGCGCTCCTCTTCCTGCTCAGGTATGTGCTGCTAGTCTTACAGGTCCTACAGATTTATTTATTTTTTCTTTTTAATGGACCTTTGCTGTATTATTTTAGCCTCAAACATTAGTAGATTGTGGTTGTGAAGTCGTTTAACCGTGAATTTAATTGCAGAAGATCAAGATCTTCCATGCCCTGTTAAACCATGATGGTGATACATGAATAAGGGAGAAGATTTGTGTTGGTCTAAGAGAATTTATGTAAGGCTTTATAAATTATGTATGGAGATTCATCAAAGAAGATGTAAAAATATTTCCATTCAATATTTGCATCTTAAGCCTAGGGATGTGAATCATGAAATACAGGAAAAGAAAGAAGACAAGATGTGTAGGAGGGAGTTGAAAAGAAATGTTGGGGTTGGTAGACTGATCTTCCTGACCAGAGTGGTTAGTGGAGAGTGGTTATTTTCCTTTTTGTCCTGCAAGATAACATCAGTTCTCAGTCTTTACTGTGGTGCAGTATCAGTGGGGCTGGACTCACACACTGGTTTAGATTAAGGCTGGGGAAGAGAGCTCATAATATTTGTTGTTTGGGGTGTGGACAGACTGGGAAGAACAGGAACACTTGTCTGGATGAAGCTAAAAATGACTGGTGAGCAGGCAGGTACAGGTGCAGGTGTGTGACTGGTTTCAACAGGGCTTTTGCTCTTTCCTTTTTTTTCATGTTTATAATTACAAATCCACTTTAAATATCCATTTCTGACCATCTTCTATGGAGTCACAGTCTTTCTACAGGCCTAAGAGAAAGTCTAGAAAGAGGCTGGTTTCCACTGCCTAAAATTAGCCTTGAGAACACCCCTTCAATGTACTACGATTTGTGTTCTCTCTCTATAAACTTTTTTAAGAGGATGTGTGAAGGAAATCTAGCCAAGAATAGAAAGAGGTTTCATATTACTAGGCTATATAAAACTGCAAAGGTTTGCCAGGTTCTTCTGTGGTTCTTGAGCTTAGTTAACCCTCTGTATGTTGTGTAGTTCTGTCCTGGTATAACCCCAGACAGAAACCAAACACCACGCAGCCCACTCCACCCCACAGCAGGATGAGGCAGAGAATCAGAGAAGCAGAGGTGGGAAAACTTGAGGGTTGAGATAAAGACAGTGTAATGGGCCAGAAAAGGAAGAAAATAATAATATTGATGAACAAAACAGAATATGCAGAAGTGATGCGCAATGTGATTGCTCACGCCCTGCTCACCGATGCCCAGACAGGTCCCATGTAGTGACCCCCAGCCAGCTTTCCCCTTGGTTTATGTACTGGGCAGGACACCACGTGGTATGGAATATCCCTTTGGCCCAGTGTCCTGGCTGTGTCTTCTATGAACTTCTGCCCCTGCAGCCCTCTTGCTGTCATAGCATGAGAAGCTGAAAAGTCCTTGCCTTAGTATAAACACTCCTTAGCAACAACTGAAAACACCAGTGTTTATACAACATCATTCTCATACTAAATCCAAAACACAGCACTGTACCAGTCTCCAGGAAGAAAGTTAACTCAATCCCAGCAGAAACCAAGGCAAGTTCTAGCTAACATTTTAAGATCCTTTTGAAAGACCAGTTCAGGTGCTGATGAACAAAGTGCAGATACTGTTCTGTGAATATAAAAGAAAAATAATGGAAAAAAGACCTGCTGCATAAAATGCTGCAAGTAGAAGTGTTATATGTTGTGTTGCACCCTCTTTCAGCCATAATACATTGAGGAAGATTCTTTCTGTTTCATGGAGGTGGATGGCTTTTCCTTTACATGTAATACACTTACCTGGTAAACAGGAAAATCAGAGGTTCATGGCATCAAACTCTTTTGCTTCCCTTTCCTGGGGGAGAAGGAGCAATCTCTTATTCAAGATCCTAGATATGATGGAAGATAACATGTTCTGTCTGAGTTTGCCAATGATTTCTTAAGAAAATAACAAAGAAAACTTATGCCCTAGTTCCCTGTCTTCAAAGCAGAGGTGGTGCTAGGTCCTACTTTGAAGGCTTCTTCTGGTATTAGAATCCTGTGCTGACAGAGACACAGCACTTCAGGTTCAATGAAAGCTTGTGCCATGTCTGTTGTGCTTTGAGACCCTTCCTTACAAAGGCAAGAGAACATTCCTTACACAGGGATGAAGTTCTCTTTATTCCATTCATTCTTAGTAACTCTAAAAGTCCTTGTAATTAAGAATTTAGTCCTTAGATAGAATTTTGCCACTCCTCAAGATTTATGGTCTTGTTTCATCGCTTACAAAATTCTTTTAGCCAATTCATTTGTATTATCAAAATGTATTGTCAAGTCAGATAAAATGATTTCTTGTAAATGGCAGTGGTCACTGCATTCAGGTTCAGAAGCTCTGGTTGCAAAGCAGACAGGTGTTGTGTAAAATCAAAACTATAAGAATACTTCCTGATTTATCTTAGTTTAAGATTTATAACTTATCAGTTGGTCAGTATGAGTATTTAGTTTACTGCATTTAGAAGCCAAGTCCCTTCACTGTCTTAAATTTTCTGGGTCTCTATGTCCTTTATATTTGGCTTTATAAAGCAAAATTAAAAAAATTAAAAAAACACCCTCAATAAATATTGATTTAAAATATTAAGTAATATTGAATATGTAATTAAAACAATAAATTAAACATTGAACTAAAAAACTTACATCTAATAAATTCACAATTTATAAATTTTCAATAAGTATTATGTCAATATCTGCAAGGCAGTTGTATATAACTTGAGTATTTACATATTTAAGAGCCAAATGAAGTGGGAAAATACAATTTATAGTTCACTAACCATTTAAGCTAGGAATGTATACAAAGGTTACAGTCTTCTATTTCAGCATCCATTCCCACAAAGATGTGGTTGGAGATGTTTCAGTGTTGTTTATATTAAAGGTAGTAATGCCGATCACAGTGGTCTAACCAAAAGCTGTATTGTAAACTTGATATCTTCTTCTTTACCTATCATAGATCTGTATTTTATGTTTACTTCTCAGGTTTAATATTAATATTTAAACATTTTGCATCTGGTACATTAAGAGTCCTCATAGAGCCTGAACCTTTCTGCATATAATTTTTTGCCATGTTCTTTTTCCCTTTTTGTTGCCTTTCATTATCAAAAGCAAAGTAGATGCATTTTTGATGGGAGTTTTTTGAGTCTCTTATAAAGATTTATGGATTTGTTCATGTTTTCTACGTACTTGAGCTATAAAGTGCTCAATTGTAAGAAAGATTGTTCTAAAGACTGGAGTGAAGACAGTGGGAAAAGCAGTGTGAGAGATGATAATTTGTGTTAACACATCAATTTGACATGACTACAGATACTTCTTATTATCAAGGAAATACCATCCCAAAAAAAAAAAAAAGTTAAATTTTCTGTGCAACATCCAACTACCACCCATAATTCTTTGAGTATTCTTTTTATCTGAGCTTGACAGATTCATTGTTTCTTTTTGTTCTCATATTTCTCTTGCAATCCCTCAGGCAGAATGTTCTTTTCTTATAATTTTAATTCCAGAAGCTATATATAATAAGGAGAAGGAAAATATTGAGAACCAATAGGCATGAATAAATAAAGGAGAGCAAGTTAGCTGAAATGCATTAACTTCCTTTGCTTTTCTTATCTGCACCCAAGAGCCTCAAACTCCCTCCTTTTTGGAGGTAATGTTGTTTTGATTTATTGCTAAGATGTTCTTTTGTACCAAAAAAGACTTAAAAAACAAATGTTTACAATATAAGCTGCAGTAAAAAAGGAGCCCGTTTATACCAATAATCAGAGTGGGAATAAAAATTATGCTCTTATTAGTGGTCAAAGATACAAAGCACGGCTCTTGTATGTAACCTTGAGTGCTGTCCAAAGTAACGTCATCATAAAGCCCTGGTTTGTTGCACAGGACAATTAATTCTGATAGTAAATCTAAGATAATACACACAAACACACATATACACACTATACACACTGTTGTATTTTACACTCTTTCTTGTCCCTTTGACCTGGATATCCAGTAGGATCCCGGGGTGCTGTGAAGAGAGTTTCTTTTTGGTTGTAGGTGAGAGATGGAAAACTTTTTTCCAACTTTTTTGGCTTTCTTTTCCAGATCAGCTTGGGTTTAGCACAAATTGTTCATGGTTTATTTTCTCTGCTCTGGTGCATCCATAACTTAAAACTGCTCAGTGATTTGTTTATTTTTACTATTTTTGTGTACAAGTGGTTATAGTTCATTATCTTGTCATGCTTACTGAAGGAAAGTGTTTATTCCTTATAAAGCATTAGATAGCTTCAGCCTTGTTTTTAACTTTTTATATACAAAAAAAATCACATTAGTGATGTATAATAGCATGGCAAGTGATGCAAGAGTTAGAGGTTGGCAGACAGAAGTATGCCTTGTTCCTTCTGGCTAATAATTGCAGGGTTTGTTCTCCCACACCCTTGCTCTATGTATGGAGCCTGCAGAACTGAAAAGATATTGTAAGATATTAAAAGATTTAACTTCTGGTAGTTTAATGGTTGGTTGGCTGACATAACAAAACAGAATACACTTTGCTCATAGGTGCTATAGAAATAATGAAGTGTAAAGTATTTTTGCGACTCCTTATAAAACCAAAGAGCAGAAAACTGAGATGGAGTTATCTGCAGATGCTTTGCTATATTGTACTGCCTTCTCCGTGTGTTACTGAGCTTCTCTGCAACTTCATTGGAGCATAAATGTGAGGGTACATAGAAACGAAGCAATTGCTCTTTATTCTTGCTCTTTTTGTGTCTCCAAACATAAATAATTTCTCCATTCATTACTACGGCATCTTAAAAATACATAATTTGGGTAAAACTTCTTAGTAGTGAGTCAGGCTCTCCAAGACACTTGAGATCTAAATAATCTAAAAAATCTTACCCATGTTTAAAAGAGACCTGAGAAGCAAAAGACAACAAAGTTCATGCTTGTCTATATGTGGACATAAAGATTTTAGGTTGCTAAATTCCTAACTGGATGTTGAAACCTCAGAATACAAGTCTTCTCCTTTCTTTCCTTCATAAGATGGCAGAACAGCCCTTCCCCTCTTTGGGGAACAGTTAAGCTGTAGTATAAAAAGTGGATTTCTTAATGTTCTGTTAGTTGTTTTTCTTATTTTATTGTTCTTTTCCTACATACTTCTTAGAATGTCTTCAACAGTCTATAGGGGATTAACTGTGTTGGAAAGTTTGCTTCTAATTTATATATACTGCTTTTAGAGTTTTATTTCTGCAGTACCTTATTTTTAAGAGTTGTTTTTTTCCAAATGTCTGTGGGTTTTGCTGTAGCAGCAGTGGAAACTCTCAGCTTGGAAAATTCTGTAGAACACCATAGAAGTTGTTGAGAACACTGATTTACATACTTGATTTTCAGCAGAGTTTCAAACATTACCCGAAGGCAGGTATCAGCAACATAGATGCTGGTTCTTAAAATTTGCTTTAAAAAGTACTTTTAATCAGAGTCCTACTTTTGGTTTTTTTTCACTTGTTTGGTGCACAGATTGGTGGATGCTATTATGGAAAATTCTTAGAAAAGTTGAAAACCTTTGTTCTTTATGCATTTTTGTTACTATTGATGAATATAGAAATAACACAGAGGAATACTGAAAAAAATGGCTCTGAATCTGAAAATATATAGAGAGAAGAAAATAATCAGGAGAAAAATAGCTTCAGCTACGGCTAATTAAGTTAGTAATCAGTGCTACTTTAATAAACATTTTGAAGATGTATAGTCCATGCTATGACCTTCATATTTTCCAGTTAACAATAATTGAAACTAAAGTGTGTTTCAAAGCATATCTTAAAACCTGTATACTTCTAGAGTACTGCAGAGATAAAAATCTTTTTTTCAATTATTTTGCCATGTGGAAGAGTTCTCATATAGCCCTCCACCTGTTATTAACAAATCTTTATGGGTTGGAATATAATCATCAGCTCAGACTGCAATTATTCTGCTATGAACAGTTGTACATGGCCATCAGAGCTCAAATGCTGTATTTCAAGGCCAGATCTCTTGAGCTAGTGGAAGAGAGGTTTTTTGGATGGGAAATACACAGGGATGCTGTCAGGTGGAACCAGAGTGGAATTCAAGCGGAAGGAGTTTTCCAGATGAGAAGACATATTTCATGAGGGATGAAGATAACAAAGGTTAAGAAGGACAAACTGTATTTTAGATAACTCGTTTTCAATTAGAGGTAGAAGAAAAGAAACACTTCTCAAACTTGGAGCATGCCAAGATATCTGGGTGTTGCTGTAAGATGGGCACGGACTGTAGCTCTGGAAAATACACTGGCAGTATTAGCTAAAATCTTACTTCTGTTACAGAAAACTGGGACTTGTTGAGGTGCTGAGCTGCATGCACAGAGCTAGCAAGACAGGAGGTGTTGAGGCTCCTGTATATCCAAGGAAAGAGCAAGGGGAATAGATCAGAAATGTACTATAGGAGAAAGGAGAATGCGTTAAACAAAGCCTACCCACAAGGAAAGGGCTTGTGTGTGAAGACTGAATGCATTGTTACAGGAAGCAGAATTATGTTTGATTGGTTAAAGGAGGAGTATAAAGAGCATCAAAGGTGGAAAGATGTCTCTATGATGCCTGTGAAACAAAAACTGTTCTTAGCACTTAGGGAAAAGGAAGATGTCATTTTTAGCTGAACAGCAAAAAGTTGAATGTCAATTGTAAGGTGAGAAGGGTGTCATGAAAATAAGGCATCCTTACTTGTGTGGAGAACCTCAATGCAGTAGGTATTAGCACAGAACTGAGTCCTTGCAGGTAGGATGTTAAATTGTAGCAGTGATCACTAAAACTGCATGCTCAGCATAGTGTTGTAAGCAGCTGAGTGTGGGAGTTAAAAGGTCTGGTTGTTAAAAATATGAGCAGTAGGAAGATTACTCGTTAATCCCTTAATAGTTCATCTCATTAGGTGAAACAGCAGGTGTGGTGTGTTTAGGTTCTCAAAGAACTACCTGCTCATTAGGAAATTAATTTCAGTTAGCTTTAAATCACTCTCACATACACTTGATTGAGGGATACATTTTGAGAAGCTCCTGGCCATAAGTTGGGCAGTTCTGAAGGGATACAGAAGTTACCACAATGTTCATGGGCTATAGAAGACTCCATGTGACACTGCCTACACAGCACTTCACTGGCATGGTCCCCATGGAGGGCATTGAAGGATGAGAAGTTACCTTCTGGTGGGGAGGAAACTCTCCACTGCTTTCTCTCTGTTGTATTTGGGGATGCTGAGCTGCAGCAAAGGTACCCTCAACTGCATCTGCCCTGCATGCTTTAATTAGGGTGCCTAACATCAGGATGCTACCCTGTTGATATTGCTGCTTCCTGACTAACTGATGGTTCTTGGTTTCACAGCACCTGCTCTTTGAAATGCTCATGTCATCTAAGTCTCTGCCACCCTAACATCTTACTGATCAAACAGCTCCCACAGCTGTAAGATGGCATGGTAGCAAAAAACCCCTAAATTTAGGGAACAAGATAAAAAAAATCTGCATACAAAATCCTAGGGTTCCATTCTCCAAACTAGTAAATACTTTCCAATAAATGCTATGTTTAGCTTTTCCCACACAGGAAGCAGGGTTGTGGTATTTTCTTGGTTCCCCGTGTCAGGAAGGCATGAATCTGACTCCATGTTCTTAGAAGGCTAATTTATTATTTTATGATATGATTTATTATTTTATGACATGAGAATACTATACTAAAACTATACTAAAGAATAGAGAAAGGATTCTTACAGAAGGCTACAAAGAATGATAATGAATCTCATGACTCTCTCTCCAGAGTCCAACACAGCCTGACCATGATTGGTCATTAAGTTACAACAATTCACATGAAACCAATCAAACAACCACCTGTTGGATAAACAATCTCCAAACCACATTCCAAAGAAGCAAAACACAGGAGAAGCAAATTGTTTTCCTTTTCCTCTGACGCGTCTCAGCTTCCCAGGAGAAGAATCCTGGGATTTTTCAGAAAATATGATGGTGACACAGGGTGCTACTGAAGTGGGGGAAGAGTGGCCTCTAACTTAACATTGTAAAACTTCAAAAAGTTTTACCCTGGATCCAGGCTGGTTGCCCTCTATATCAGCAAGAATCATTCATGGGTTTTTGAAACACCAGCTGACCTGGCCTGTATATCTGGTGGGAAAAACAGAGGTGTCAATTCAGAAGAAGAAGGCCAAGCCAAAAAATAAGGATAACATATCAAGTAGTTTTCTCAAAGTGTGAGTGGAAACTCAGGAAAAGAGTATGAAATTAAATGTTAGGTCTGTTATCTATGCTGTAAGGATCTCCCTCTGCAGCACAGAAGCGTAGAATTTGTTCCTATTACAAGAGTTGAGGGATCAGGACATGTGGACAGGTATGTTTCACACCATAAGTGTGGCAGTAGTGGTTATCAGAACACCAGGCACAGCACAATTTTAAAATTATTTATTTCTTTATTTTTTTTTCCTTCTGGTGAGATGTAATTGCCATATTACATTTGTTGCCAACTTCAAAACACATTCACAGCTATCCTTTTTAACTCCTACAAGTGGGATATTTTGTTACACTTGTTCTTTATAAAGTAGTAAGCTAAAAATGAGGCTTTTTTTGTAATTGTAGCTCATTTCAAGAAAGGATGTTTTGGTTTGGTTTTGGTTTGGTTTTCTTTTAATTCCCCTACTCAGCTGAAATCTGAAATAAAAGGGAAAAATAACTTGGGTAGCAATCTGGAGTTAGCACTGCTACAAAGCATTATTAAAGCAGAACTACCAAACCAAAACACATAGTT
The DNA here is from genome assembly GCF_023055355.1 of Agelaius tricolor. NCBI lineage: Eukaryota > Metazoa > Chordata > Aves > Passeriformes > Icteridae > Agelaius > Agelaius tricolor. Next base: position 50,376,631 of record NW_027269262.1, on the reverse strand, counting down.
TTGTAAAATTAGAGTGGTACCACATTTGTCATGGATGTTTTTCTCTCTCTGAAGAAGTACTTGGTCTTCTATATGAAGCTGAACCTTATCTTCCTGGAATTATTTTTTTTAATTGCCACAGTGTCAGAACAATTTATTTGTAAGATTTTAAGCAAAATAGATTTTCATTGCAGAAATAGCTGTTTGGTACAACACTTACCATAAAACACAGTGACAGAGGTACATGTCCTGGATCTTATGATGATAGCAGCAGCACTAGCTTTGTCCTCAGCATTGCCTGTTTGGCTTCATCTCAGCCTTCTAACAGGAAAACCTGACTGCATTTAGGAATCTTAGACCAGAATTCGTGTTGGAAATGTACCTGCTGGTCTTTAGGTTTGTTTTGGGCAGCATTTTGTTGTCTTTTTCCATAAATTGAATATTGATTGAAACAAATTCTTCTTAAGCTAACCAGTACATACTTCAAACCCCAATGCCACAGATGCCACTTTGAAAAAATCTCTTCCTATGGACTTTAAAATCCCATGCTTAGTACTTCAGAAAATCCTGAATGCAAACTTTTCTGTGCCTATAATGTTAGTGCAGAAATGAAAGTTAATTGGAAATAATGTCTCTACTAAAGGAAACTGAAAAATCACTTACTCTTCCTATACTACAGCCATTTTTGTAATCTTTTTTGCTGACATATCAATGCACTGCAATAATGCCTTCCAGAGGTATCTATTTTTCACATGAAAAATCAGGAAGAGCTCTATTTGCAGTTGTTACTTGGAAAGCACCAATGTAGCAGGAGTTAGAAAAGGAATCCAGTGAATTTCACTGCTCGTCTGTGAAAGTAATTTTTTGTTTTCCTAACTCTGTAAAGGGTGAAGACTACTTTCATTATTGCACCCATGTGTGTTTCTGGTGATAACCATAATCCAAGCCAGGAATCTGTATTGAAAACTCTATAACACTGCTTACTGTCATTTTGTCAAAGTGCTATGTTGGCTTGCAGGTCCAACTTCAGAAAAAGGCTTACTTTCCCCAGAAACAGAGGGGATTTGCCAGTCTATTATGGTATTCAGAATTTTTGCATTTCAACAGAATGGATGGATTAGGAAGTTATGGGGGCCACCATGCTGAGTAGGTGCTGCTGCTTATATGTTTTTAAGGGCTACAACCCAAATTTCCAAATGAGTGTGTGCACCAGATATTGATACTCTCAAAGTGGATGCTTTCTGTCTTCAGTAATGGAAAGGGATCCTACAGAGAATTAAAATGAGTATCAGTATTCCAAAATACTTGGAAAGTCATTCAAGTACATGCAGGTTTTTTTTTAGACAAGCTGGAGCAGAGTGAAAGGGAAACAATTTGGACTGTTTTGCTATAGTTCCCTAACATGATTAAAGCTGCAACATAGACAAGGGCTTTTGCAGATTTTTAAATGACATAGCTGGTTGTATAGAGACGTTGAGAGAGCCAGAGAAGGTCATCCAGCTGTCTTGGAGTAAAATTTTACATGGCCTTGTCTTTGCAAGGATTTTGCTTCTGTTTTCCAATTCCACTGAGCGACTGCTATTCACTGGGTTAAAAGAGCCATTTAAGTCACATATCACTCCTATGCTGCTCTGTCTCTTATTACACAGAGCTTTGTAATATGTAACTTAAGCCTGTGTCAAGTGCTTGGTAACTCTTCCTAGATGTGGCAGATATGAATGGATATGAATCTTTATGCAGAAGTGTGAATCTTCACATAAGCTAGAACCAAAAACCTTATAAATAATATGCTAATTTACATGGGCATATATAGTATTTTTCTTTAAATTGTGTGTAATTCATACATTTCTCTTATTTTACTGAATATTAGATAATGTTCTCATTACAGAATTATTTCTATTTAAGACATTGTAGTGTCTTTAAAGCTCTTCCAACAGCTATGAGGCTGAACACTAAACCTCAGTTTTAATTCTTATTGTGCATCAGTTATCTAAAACGTTCATGTGCATCAATTATCTCAAAGTTTCATGTTAAAATGAAGCTCTACTATGCAAACAGTAGACTATACTGGGTTTTTTAAAATTATTTTTCTTATTAATGTGTATTCTGTTATGAGAGCCTTGATTTTATTTTATTTTTTAGGCAGCTTCTGCAAGGTAGTTTTCTTGTCTCACATCTGTGTGTTCCTCATGGCGCTTTATAACAAAGAGAAACATTAAGCTTAAATGAACATCTTCAGGTAGCCTAGCAACAGGATGTGATTAATAATACCTTTCACCTAACTGTATGCAGATAAATGTCTGAAAGTGAAAGCAAATTCAGAATTGGCTGCCCAGAGCCTGGCAGTGCAGTGAGAGAGAAAAGGCAATGTGATAATATCTTGTGATCTCTGTTGAAAAAGGAGAGAAAGTAAAAGTTATATTTAGTGGGTTATATCTGCCTTATGTAGTAAAATACATAGCATAATGGATTTTGTTAATAATAATTGAATGGTGTACAAAGAAAAAGTATAAATGCCCTTGCTTCTCATTATTGGTTATCATCACTTATTCACCAGCCATACTTTTTCATATGTGAGAGATCAGAAACAATCAGTAGTAATTACTGGGCCATCACAGCTAAAATGAAATGTAGTATAAATGAAATGTAGTATAATTTAATATAGAGTTAATGGCTTTATAGTACCATACCAAGATTTTTAGGCCTGAAATGGACTTTTGTATTGAGTGCTTAAAAAATATACAAAACACTGGATATGGAATTAAGCTTGTAATTACACTTTTCTAGCAGAGAAAAGAAGGAGAAGCTGCAATGGATGTTTTGTCTTAAATGGCACTGCATTTTTTAGCTTTTCCTTAAAACTTCATGTATGTATATATACAAAAATAAGAGAACTGAATTTTCTCTATGCATATTTGAATGTTATGTATTTATAAAATGTTGGAGACATTTACTTTTCAAGCACTCAAAAGGCGTTAGAATATGACTTGGCCACACAAGCTTAATTCCTTCACATTTTGTATTCATTTGGTATAAAGAAGAGGCACTGTGGGAGTAGAGTGAATATGAGATTCATTGTATGCTCATTTTATAATAGTGGGAAATTGCTGTTTGTATAGGAATAAAACGGAGTAATGTATTTGTGTGCTGAATGTAGAAGAAGTAGTTATCTTGAGACAATCCCATGGACTGGCATAATGTCATAAACATTTGCCTTTGGAGATGAAACAGCCTATTACAATGCAGAAGCACAGATTTCTGTCCTGTGCTTTAAAACCTGCCAAACCTGCCTTTTCTCAGTTTTCAAATTACTTTATTATATCGGTCATGCCCTGTCTTCTGTGTGAAATCCATCGAGATCTTTATTCCCATTCATCAGAAGGTATGTATTTATATTTGCTGCTCAGTTACACTGTGAACCTTTCAGTGCGCTGCAGAAGTTGCAGAGGAGGGCCTGTGAAAGGTTAGCTGCTGATTGTGCTCCTTGTAGCTGTCCTGATGCATTTTCATGGGCTAACATCCATCAGCAATCATTTTGGTTTTCACTTATTTTTTCCTTCACACAGTCTAATGCTTTAGTGTCTGGTAGTATTCCAGGTTTTGTTGCCAAAACAGGGAGGGCAGATTTTTGCATTTAATAGGCAATTCCTCGGTTTGCTCACAGTTGGTAGCCTCCTGTTAAAGTGTGGTGGGTGTTTGGATTTAGCAAGGATGTCTATTTAAGTCCAGAATCCTTTCAAAAGAAAATTGCTGCTTTTTTCTCTAACCACTGCCACCTGAACTTACTACACAAAGATCTTGGTGTAGGTGTGTTATGGAATTTTATGGTGTATCAGGGGTTCTCTGACTCATCCTTCTGAGGCTTGTTCCTCATTAGCTGAAATTCCCTCCTGCAACATATCAGGCCTCAGTATTTGGCTTTGGCTAGAGCTGAGATTATTCTCCATTGGAAAACCGCTTCTGTAAGATTCCCCCTGCCTCCTTTCTCCTCAGTCATCACCTGGATTGGTACCACCTGCTACATCTCCTCTTAACCCCTTGTGAATATGTCACTTAGTGTGATGGCACAAGCATTAATACATGCCTTTAGTTTTCTTTTTGTTTTTTGTTTAGATAAGCACCAAACCCATAATTTTTGAGAGATTCCTCTAACATCTCTGTTTAGTATTAGTAAAAAGAATTTCTGTTTAGGAAACAAACGCCATCCTTACTCTTGAGATCCAAGACTCCTCTTTTTCAAATCACCCTAAGTTGTACCATTGATTTACCTGAGATTTACCTGATGGTGCCCTTTATTTCTGGTTTTGCTGAATCAAATCTCTGAACTCTCTGCTTGCAACCTATCCTAACTAACTGGTTATGCAAACAGCTTTTGGTGCTTTTACTTCTTTAAAAGTGCATTCAGCAGAGATGGTTCACAGAACTAGTTTGACTGGTATCTGGGGTAATTATTTATTTTCTGAGAATTACAGCTTCTAATCAGTATAAGATATTCATGCAGCTGTTTCTCAGCTTTACTGACCTTCTAGCTTGAGTCAGCTGTGTTTGCTTAGGTCTTTTGCCCTTAAATACATTTTTTAGGTTTTTGGTTGAAAACGACCCAGCATGAAAAGAGTGAAAATAAAATGCCCCTTTCTTGCTGCACTGCAGTTTTAGTGCATCATTTATTTAGCCAGTGAATCACATATTTAGCTCAAGTAAAAGGGACTTTCATAGGAGTTCTGTAAACTTAAATGAGTTCAGAAGTGATTGTTTTCAGACAAACTTCATTTTCCAACCAGTCAATTTTAAAATGGAGTATAAGTAACAAAACAGCTGTGCACTGCAATTTTGCAAATGCATAAGATTTTTTCGTATAATGCAGCTCTGAAACATAGTACATCTAAACAAGCAGAAGAGTTCTGCAACTAAAAATTACTATTGTGTAAAAAAAGATATATAGCTGCACAAAAGCCAAACTAAAGCCAGATTTGAAATTTGTTATGCATGGTTCTTCTCCAGAAGCAGTTGTATTTATAAAGGTGGGTGCAATAATGATAAATGGAAGAGAGTGTAATTAAATTCTGTGCCCTCTGAATAATTAGTAATTGAATAGTGCTCACATGTTCATTACACGTTACCTAGTTGAAATCTTCAGAAGTCTTGTATGACCTGGAATGTCTGTGTCTCTTTTGTAACTCATCTGAGAAAGTGCTGTAAACCTTACTTGAATTTTGAGGCACAGTGATGTGTGTGAAGCTGCATCCTTTACCTCTTTTTATATGAATCATTTGTATTAGTCTTTTTCTCTTACAGAACTGAAAAGAGTAAGGAGGCCTATTTGGCTGAGAAGTGCTGAGGGAATTAGGAGTGGGATTTCTTGCATTATCAGTGCGTGTATGTGTGTTTGGCCCTCTCTGCCCTCTACCTCAGCTGCCAAAACACATTACAGTGTCTATCTCTGACTAAGCACTGAAGTGCTCTGTACTTACATGAGTGAAAGAGGTATCCCTATGTTTCAATTAGCAGCTGCTGTGCTGCAAAATGCCCTCAAGATCCCCAGGCTGTTGAAGGAATTGCACCAGCACTTCCTAAATTGCTTGTTACCTGTTAGCATGACTCCACAACCCATGTGTCTTAAATAGCAGGAAACAGAATTAGAGCTGCTTCTCTCTTTAAAATCTGTTCAAGGGTCTCCTGATCTATTTGGTGCTGTAACACTCATGATGCAATCATTAATCTTACTATTTTCGTTCTTATGGAGGTCAATGACATTCACAGAAGTCTGAGCAAATCCATTTTGTTCACTGAACCCTGTTCTACATATCCACAGTGTTCCTGTATGGCCTCACAGAGTCTTCACTTTCACAGATGTCTGAAAGGTTGAATGTTTTTTTCTTTTCCCTTGGAAAAGGCAGAAGTGGCTTATTTAAAAAACAAAAGGGAAGGAAAAAAAGGAGAGTAAACACAGTGATTCAAATTGCTTCTGCATCCAATTCAGGTTGAACATTGCTGTTCCTCTTTTGTCACTGCTGGTTCATCAGCATTTGCTTTAATATTCCCCAATTTCAACTGTGTCTACACTGTATTCTCTTTTATTTGGGTGCATTTTCTCCTGTCTCTATCATGATTATTTTTAACATGAATTTTTTATTGTCTTATTATTAAGAATCACATCACTTTTGACTTCTCCTCTTCACTTTTCTTTCTCCTTTTACCTCCCCTACTGTGTTCATGCTTTTCTTTTGCTGAACACTTTCAGATATTTGCTGTTGTTGCTGAAAATCCAGCTTTAGGTCAGGGACCCTACCTGACCTATGACAGTATCTATCATCTTTCCACTACCAAGAGAAGAAGCTACTTTTTCATGTGAAACTGAATTGGCAGATGTTGTTACCCTTTCAGCTGCCAACTATTTATTTATTTTATTTATTTTTCCTTGACCTCTCATGAAGCAGCATCATGGCATTATAGTTCAGTAATGATGGGTTGGCTTTGTCTTGGACTACTGGAATGGGTTTGGGAATTTGAGCAGGGTTGGTTTGTGGGTGTTTTTTCTGAGGTGGCTTGTGTTTTGCTGGCTTGAGGAAAACATACCTAAGGAAAAATGTAGGGACACTCAGTAAGTCTCAGTGTGTAATGGGACTTGAAAAATGAACATATAAAAAAATACATATTAAACAAAAGTATATAAAAATGCAGTTCCTAACTATCATACCCAAAGTTTCTGTGGACAAAATTGACTTGCCTATTTAAAACAGAGGTTCCAGGTCCTTTACTTTTGATTTTTTTGGTGACTAAAGAACCTCTGCTTGATCTGCAGTGTACTGAGTAAGGTCTCAAATCATATTTACAATTTGCTGGTGCAGAGGGCAAGTCTGTGTATCTCAACTTAGTAGTAGCAAGGGGAGAGTGTAACCTCTTACAAAAGATCCTCCTGGGAATGGAAAAACGAAGCTCAGGAACCAAATAGCAAATAATAAAGAGAATGAAGAATAGAAATGAATGCTTATCAAGAGGCATAACAGAAAAAAGCACAAACCTTGTGCAAAGCCAGGTTTGGAACTCAGAGCCCCTCAGAGGCACCATATATTCCATACCTTATATTCTTGCTTCCTCCATCTGCAGGATGTAGGCCCTCAGAGCTAAAAAATGAGACCAGTGATTTACTGTGGCTGATTTTTTTTTCCTTCTGTGAAGCTTGTGCTTAGCTTGTGACACTTGAGTAGACCCTGAAGTCAAGAGAGACTTTTCATGTGGTTAAAGCTAGGGGAGTGCTGAAGTGCTCTGGCTGGCTGATTTGTAGTGCTGGCTGCAGAACTGAATTTTAGCACACACACTTTATTGTGGTCAGAAGAGGCAGACTTAGGATCAAAATTTGTTATACCTTGTGTTCTATTTCTGTTCCTAATTCATTTGTGTTTCTACCTCTTTCCACAAACCTTATCCTTACTGTGCACATGTTTCTTTTTCCATGTCAGGGTCCATTTTTGAGAGTGTTTTGTGACTATAACTGGAAGAGCCAGTGAAATTAGACCCATAAAAAGCGGGCAAATGATAAGTGCATTGCAGGGTTGAGTAAAGAAGATTATTTTCCTCAGCTTTAATAATGGAACCATAAGCAATAAGACAAATAGGCTTAGAGAGGATATATCTAGCCAGATTGCTTTTTTTGCCTTTCTGATAAGATTACAAAATAAGCAGATGAAAGGGAAGTGGTATAATACATGCATTTTAGTAAACCTTTTGATACCATCTTGCCAAAGCACACACAAATAACTAATACATGTTGGCTTGGATAGAAACATGATCATACAGACTGTAGATGAGTTGAAGGACTATAACTAATGAGCAGTAATGACTGGTGATGAATTGAGACATTGTGAATTGTACTAACGAGGCTCTGCAGAGGTCAGGATTTAAGCTCAAATTTTTATTCTTTAACATCTTTATTACAGCATCTTTTCAGCCTGCTGTTGATTTCCCCCCTTGCTAAAAATGACAGTGAGGCAGATAAGTAAAATATTGATACCTACTAGGATTGACTTCAGACAGAAGACAAAAAACTTAATATTTATTAGAAATGCTTAGACCTTAGAAGTAATGAATTTAAATAACAATTTCTTTCAAAATTATTACTATTTCAAGAGAAAAGACTGAATTTGCCCTAGTGCTGGTAACCACAGAAAGGCAAAGTGAAACTGGGTGACTGAGGAGTAGCAGCAGTGTTCAGCTGGATTTCAGGAATCCTTAACTTAAAGGGAGTTTAGGTTTCTGTCAAAGATGTGTTTTAAGCTGTGGAATGATTTCCTAAAGAAAGCTCCTCAAAGCTCTGCTGCTTGAAGCATCACATTGTGTACTGGGGAAAAGAAGCAACATAATGTGCCATTTAAAGAAAGATAGTGTGAGAAATTTCTATCTCTGCAGTCTTTTCTACAGGTCTAAACCCCAGACAGCTGCCCAAAAGTGTCTTATATGTAGCAAATTGTACCCCCAGCTCCCACCCCAAGTGGTCCTGCCCTTCCAATGGGCTCTGAGGGCTCTGGGTGTGACACCCAATAGCAGAGCCAGGTATTTGGGGGTCATTCCCTGGTGTTTACAGCTTCTTTCTTGAAGACCTGGGATGAAACAGAAAATGGCAGCGTGCAGTCAGTATTTCATACATGCTCTCTGCAGCATGGCAGAAGTGCTCAGCTTGGATGACCAGGAAGTAGTGCAGGTTTGGAGTGTTGTTGCTCAAAGATGTTGACAACAGTAATACAGCAGAACGTCTAAGAAGTGAGCCTGTACTAAATGCTATCAAAACAGCCAGGCCTAATCCATATTAGGCCTGCTCCAAATTCTTTTGTCAAGTTATTTTCAGTGAAATATGCATTTCTTGAAAAGTCAGAATTGCTGGAAAAATTTTTGTTTTTTTTTTTTTGACAGATTGCACCAAGTGTTGAAATAATGTTTTCAGCTTTTCTGGAACTTGTTTCTATCTCCAAACTATTGTAATGCATGACTTAAGATGAACACATAACAGTGTGTTGCAAGTGGTCTAGATAAAAGTCTATGTGAATGAGTCAATGGTAAAATAATCAGTATTAGCATTTTTCACCTAAATCTACGCAATGAAAGGTCATCACTTGCATCTAAATAACTGTATGAAACTGCAGCTAATGTGTCATGAAATAATGAAAATTAAAATTTACAATAAAAATTTTTATAAAGTTGTTGTATGGGATACTGTGGAAATACACTTTTAAAAATTTCTTCTCATTTTCTGTGCCCAGACACCAACTTGTTTTAAGTTGCCTCTGTGGATGAAATAGTGTATTTCAACTAGTTCTGAAATTACTGTTTTACTTACATGGTCCTATAGACTATCTCCTCTATGGATTGGGAATTAAATAAGGATATCAAAGGATATAACAATAGCAATATTTTATCCTGAATTTACAAGTAGAAAAAAAGGCAAACCAGTTGCCACAGAAATCAGAACTCATAAATGCAGGCTTTCAATACCCTAAGCTTCTTGTGGAAATGCTATGGTTATTATTACAAAATTCATCAAACTAATTCAGTTATCCATTTCTTGTGGCAGTTGTGATATGTATATCAGCCTGAATAACAAATGCGAATTCTGTGTGCTGGCAGTAAGCAATTAATAGCACTTCTGTACTAAAAGTTTGGGAAACATGGTTGATAACTTTTCTCTAATGATGAAATGTTGCAGGTTCTTTCTGCCACTTCTTGTAATTAAGCCTGTGTGAGATGTAATTAAGTCCTAATATATGTGTCTCGTGCTGCTGCTGCTACTTGTCTTCTTAAATCTAAATCCAAGCTAAAAGAAAAACAAAACTGTTTTCCTCCACATTTTTTAGGTTCAGTTGGAGCAGACTTAGCATAAATGATAATGAAATTAATCAGATGTGAAAATATATCTTTAGTCTTGTGTGTAGCTTGAATTTAGAAAAAGGAAAAAATACCATTAGTAAATGATGTGAATTGCATACAGATTGTGCATCACTGTAATGCCACAAGGAAACTAAATTATTAGTTTGCAGGACTGGCAGGCGGTGGCAACTGGGTTGTATTTGAAGTGTATCTGGTACTACCATGCACTTCTACAATTTTGGCTGTGAAATAAATGATTTGTTTTGTGATAATTTACATTGGCATCATCAGAAGCAGTTGTTCCTTGACTTTGTAATGCAAACAACTTGATGCCTAATCCAGTAAATTAGCATGAACATTTTACTTTATTTTTAATGAATTTTAAACCCATTATCATCCACTGTCATACCAATGGTGGGCAGTAACTGATGCAGTCCTGTTGTACACCTTACCCTTGCATCCTTTGGAATTCAGGAGAAAATTACTACCATTGCTACAAATTTGTTTCTGATGTTGCTGTTCAGCAAAGGTAGTCCTGTATGTATAGTTTCTGAAGAAACTGAAGTGTACAATAATGCACAGACTAGCTCTTTACATCTTTTAGGCTAGAGGGGCTTGTGAATGAAGTGCCATTTGAGAGCAGATGGAGTTGTGGAGTTGCACAATGGCTAGTGGGCAGTGTGCCTGTTTCCTTGAGCAAGCTTTGGAAAAAGTCTTCCCAATTTGGTGTTATGTAAAAGGAACTGCCTGTGTTCATTTTGGTCTTGGCTCCAACAGCAGGAAAAGCATATTTCTTAAACTTCTTTCTCATATTTCTATGGGACCAAATGGAATATCTTCTTATGTTAGTGGAGAGCCAAGTCTAGCTTTGGGCCACAGCCCGAAGGAGTGTCACAGTTCCAGTATACACCTTTCATCAGGAAGGTGCCTTATTTCCTGGAAATCTTTGAAGTATCCTTCTTTGCAGAACACGCTGCAGAGCCCTGGCCAGATGGGACATGTCTCATTCAGCACCACAAGCTGCGTTTTCCCAGCTAAATCTGAATGTCTCGTGACCTGGATTGTGTGGTGGCCATCAGCCCATTGGCCTGCACTACATCATCTTCCCTAATATTGAACCAGGTTTGGAAGTGACAAGTTTATGAGGCAAGAAGCAGGCTTTCCTAAAGCAGAGTTTGTTCAGAAAAGAGGAAACGTGTTATCTATTAACAAGCTACATGTATGCTCAGTTAAGAGAGCAGGTCACCTGTCTTCTGCAGCAGGAGAATTAATAAATGCATAATAAATAATACTCCTTGTTGTAGGCCACTGTGGGTATGACATAGAACCTGCCCTTTCAGTATCCCCAACCCACTCTGATCACTTGCTTCTGGGGTAACTCACCTCCCGAACACGTAGGCTGTAATACAATCACTGACAAGCCCATGTGGTATGTATAACACTTCTTCTAAAATTAAAATAGTAATATTCAAATGTTCCGTGATTCCATAGCATCTGTCACGTAGTGCCCCTAGCCACACTGTCTGGTAAGTGCTTAAAAATAGTATTGGAAATGTGTTTTATCAGGAAGCCACTAGATGTACAGATTTACCATGATTCATTCCAAGCTATGAGATGAGGCTATAGGATAAACAATGCAGTGAAATGGGAATAATCAGGTAGGTTTAGACTACTGACAGATAGAAGCATGCAGCTCAAAAATAAAATATTCTACAGAAAGATTATTTGAGGATAATACTAAATACTGTTTTATTCATTCATATATAGTAAATATCTACTTTAGCAATGGAACTGAGTTAAAATTACACAGATTAATATTTGAGATGATAAGTCAGTTTAGTTGTCTGTTTGGTGCTTTTTTTTTTTGAATACTCATTTGTTCCAGAAATTAGAGAACAGAAAGAAACAGGTAAGATGCTGTATTTTTCTTCCAGTCCCCTAAGTAGTTTATACTTTCCTCATGTTGGTGTTTTTCTCTTGAATCCTGCAGCAGCAGCCATCCTCAGCTCAATAACTGCATCTCTGCCTGCACCTCTCCCATCCTTTCTCGCATGGCTCTAGCCCACTTTCTCACACCCCTGCCTCACAAATTTCCAGTTTTCTCAGAAATCTGAGCCAAGGAAGCACAGCTGTGCTGTACCAGCCCTTGGCTTGAGATCACATGCAGCTGGACCTCAAGGAGGAAGGGTACAGTACTTACTGCAGAAAAACATCTTTTCAGGCCTTGATTGTCCTGTTACTAAAATACAAGTAAGCACAGAGCCCTACACCAAGTCAGGGATCTTTGTGACAAAACATCCTCCTTCAGAAGGAAGTGCTGATCCAGTGCAACTGCAAAACAGTGTGTGGGAAAGAAAATTTCAAATGAATTTTCTATTTAAATTCATTTCTTTGGAGAACTCTGCTGACATTATTGTTTTGACATCTTCTGAATAAAAGAATCCTTTCTTAGATATTCTGAATCTGTCAGAGTTTGCAGCCTAAGTAAAAGGACAACATGTTTTGAAATTATTTTGAAGATTCAGCTAGTCAAAAGAGTAAAAAGTACTCTTTGGTTATAAAGTCATTCTAATCATGCATGCTTCTTCCTGATTTCAAGTAGAGAAGTTTTTGAGAAACCCCAAATATTTTCCCAAGGTAGAAGTCTTTCATAGCTCTCAAAGTAACTGATAATTAGCAACATTCTTGATAATAATGCTATTTTTCAAAAATAAACAAAGACATTGAATCTGTATTTTTGTCTAGCAGGTGACAAGGGGATTAGAGATAAAAATTTCTGCTACTTTAAAGAGAAAGGAGGAGGATAAGGCACACATATGCAAACCAGGAGGCTCAGAAAAAGAATCTTTCTCAGGATGATGATGAAAAGATGAAAGGCCAGCCATGGCTGTGTTCATTTTCTTATTATAGCTTCATCCCAGAGCATTTCTCTCCAGCATCCTGTTTTTCTTTATGGTCTTGAGTATTTTTTCTCTTTTTGCAAATTAAATTATCCTTTCAGACTTCAATACATAAGGAAGAAGACAACTAACACAGGGAAAACCGGGTTACCTGTGCCTGTTTGTGATACAAAGACTGAAAACTGGGAACATGGAAATGGCTAAAAGAAAGATCAGCAGATTATTGTCTAATCATGCCTGGTGTTCCTACCCAAGGGTAGTAGAGACTTGTCTAGGCTGGACTAACCCAGCTATAACTCAACACAATGTCTAAAGCTGCCATCCTTTGTCCAAAGCAAAGCAAACCTTTTATGGTCACATGAACATTATGTGATCTGTGTTAGATTCTGAAGAAAGTCTATACAGAATGCATATGAGATCTTAGGCAAGGCTGTGGTGTATATCGTGCCTGCCTAGAGAAATTTGTGTTTACACATGTTTGTTTCTTGAAAATATATCCTGTTTCTACTACCTTTTCCAAATAAACAAAAATGGCTTATTTTTCCAGATGTCTTCAAAATCAATAAAATATATTTTTAGTCACCAAAAGCTGCAGAGGCATACACCTTCAGTGGAAAAATACATCCATTTTATGACTGTAGGAGAGTTACCAATCCAGCTGCATTCTAGGGAAGTTTAGAGGCTGGTTGTTAAAGCCATCCTCCTGTTTTTGCAGTCTATGTACATTGAAAGCTACCTATCAAAGAATCTGCCTCTTGAGATGGAGATGTGTTTATGCTAATGCAATTTACTTGTATTTAAAGTAAACCCCAAGGAATTTTTATTGTGATTTGATAAGAGCATTTCCTTGGAAAGGTGTGCCTTAAAGGTTAAGTGCAAGAGCATGTTTTGGAAGAAACTAGAATCATTTGCATTAGCATCAAGATAATTTCTTACCATAGCCTCTGTGCCCTCTGTACCCTTTTTGAACTTAGTTACCTGTAAAGCACTTATTCCTGATATTATCTCATGTTCTTTCAACTTCTGGTCCAAAAATTCTGTCCCAAGGAGTGATACCCTCAGGATTGTGTCAGAGAGCATGGGTTAGCTGCTCAGACCAATGCAGTGGGCCATGCATGGTGGAAGGCACTTCATGCTCTGGTTTCCTTCTCCTCTGTGTCACAAAATTCCTGAGGTTGGACTCCTGCTTATGTTTCTCTCCTGGCTTTCTGCCAGGTAAAGGGATTAGATGTAATTGTTTTGGGTTGGTGCTAATGAAGGGAAGGGTACAAAAGGAGGGCAAAGTCAACATTTGAGTGCTGCTGTAGGAGGCCTGTGGCTCTCCTTCATGGCTGGTGCCCTGTTAACAAAGTTCAGGGGAGCACAGGCTGACCTTATGGGGTGGGCAGACCTTCAGAACCCACTATCCACACACCCTTCATCTGTGTCTGCGTTTGAAAGGCTCTGTGTAGGCCACGTAGCCTCACCCATGTCAAAAGCAGTGTATCCAGGACAGATGTCCTGCATCCCATATCTTGTCCCTTGGAAGAAAAGACAAACTCCAAACCAGGTCTGGATTTATCCCCATCAACATCCACTTACAAACTCAAAATTAGAAAATCTGCTGAGCCCATTGTCCAGAAATGTCATGAAATTATTAGGAAATTATTGAGACCATCCTGGATTTTTTATTTAATATTTCCATTCCTTCTTATCAGAAGGGGGAAAACTTTTATATTGTTTATATTTTTACATCTGTACTCTGGGATTGTAACATACAGGTCTCTATCTGCCTCCAATGGCTGAAGCTTTAAGGTAACAGAGGTGGATTTCTTTTGTTAAAATCTGTCTCTGGAACACTATTTTTTCTATTACATGTTCCTTTGATGATGACTTGTCCCCATGGCATCACACTGGAGTAGCAACATCCTAAAATTCTTACACTGGGTGAAGGATTTCTCTCTCAGACTAGTAAAAATGACAGCATTTTTTCCCCCTCATCAAATTGACCTCTTTCTCCTGTATCCAAATATAACTCCTCTTGCCTTTTTGAGTTAAATTATGCACAATTACAGCAAAACACTATTCTGAATTTTGTCATGCATAGTAATTTCATGATTAGTACTTAGGTTGCCTTCACACTTGGGCATTTACAAGTTGATTAAATGCCTTGGTTACCTACTTGGGTAGCAGTTGTTAAAAACTTGCAGCATTTTGAAGGGAGAGGGATTATTGTTTCTTTCTAAAAAACTCACAGTGCTGTAGAAAAGGTATGAATGCAGGAACCTTGGCTGTAGCAAAGAACCTGGTGCAGGTAGCAATTTTTCTTCTCACCTTTTGATCTTTTTTACAGCATTTCCCTGTCTGGGACCTGTGGTATTCTGCTCTGTGGTTGGGCTGTAGTTGTGTTGGGCAGTGCCACTGTTCAGAGGTACCTTTGGTAGGACAGGATTGAAAAGGAAGAGTGGGAATGATGAAGGGAAGAGGCACTGTCAGTGCTCCCTCTTTTTTTCACTCTGTGGTGGGAACTGTGGTGGGATGTCCAGTTCTGCCTTTAGTACCAGCATGGGCAAGTCTGTGTCAGTGCTGCAGGCACAAGCATTTAAAAGGTCAGCCTGCCAGGAGTTATAAAATGTACTCCTCTATGAAAGTGCTGGCTCAGTTATCTGTCCCTAAGAAATCCAGGTGTGAAAGCCTGCTTTGAGGAATTCCACCTTCAACTTTGCTTATCAAGGGTTGCAACTGAGGCTTGAGAATGCTTCATCTCTCCTACCTACCACCCCAGCAGTGCCATCTGTTTATTTTCTTAGGATGCTAGAAAGTGTCTCTCCTTCCCATAGAAATAAATATGTAGTCATTACTGTTTAATAGGAGAAAACACAGAAAACAACTTATGTATATGTATGTGTATATATATAAAAATACATGAAATGAAAATAACAGTCTCAGATTTGAGAGGGCTTTATTTTAGCTTGCTGCCTTGGGTTGTTTGGTGAGTGGCATATGGGGCTGATCTGAGATCCTTTATGTGTGCTTCCACCTTCTAGCACTGCAAGTGTCTGTGTGGGGTTTGGGTTGCTTTTTTAAATTTCTCAGCCTTTCAGTGGAATTAATATCCCTTCCACCGTCTATACAGCCTGGCATCAATATTCTATACCTTACTGCATTTATGTGAAGTTGACTGTCACTGGAGACAGAAGTTCTCAAAGTGTTACTACTCCCCTTGCTGGTGTGTTGTAGCCATGGCACTCAGATACTTTGCTTTCCAGTGGCAAGCTGCTTCTTCCTATTTGAATTCTTGAGGATGATTTTATGAAGAGACAGAGACAAATTTAAGAGTATAGGCTTTTTTCTCCTTTCTTATACCGTGTGACTATTAAATGAATAGAATGACTTTCACGTGTCTCTTTGATTTATGCAGACGTGGACCTCAGACATTTATAGACTCATCAGCATAGTTTTATTTGTGGTGGAAGCTATTTAAACAGCACCATGATTACTATTTTAGCTGGTTTGTTTTTCAGAACAGTTTATTCTCTTGAATGAAAAATTCTTAAAAAGTCTTACAGACATCTGAGTAAAGATTCACTGATATTGCTGCATTAAGGAATAATAATTAATTTTCCAAAAGTTAAAAGCTGGAACTGTTCAGCATGGTAAAAGTGTGTTCTTTTCTGGCCCCATGTAACTGATGAGGTCAAGTGTTACCACTTTCAGGTAAAATCAATTTTTCAATATGCAAATACAAAAGTCTGTATGGCATTTTTTCTCACTGTACAACTCATTAAAACATTAATTTGCAGAAAAGAGATTATAAATAAGGTAGACCAGGCTTTTAGGAAAAATTGGATCTTCAGAAGGAACTTGCTGGGGGTTTTGCTTCCTTTTTTTAATACATTGACAAAAAAATTACAGAAGCAACACAAATCTGTATTTCAGGAATTCACCAGCTGCAACTCAGAATAATGATTTCCTCCTGCATCTGGTGTTGCACTGAAACAGCTTTCATATGAAAAACTGGTTTTTATGTTTTCTGTTTTTATATAAGGAGGTTTCTTTTCTGCCCAGTTCCAATGGGCCATGCGGTGCCAGACCAAAGTGCTGCTGACTACAGTTATCTGGTCTGCAGCAGGTAACCAAAAGCAGATTGCAAGTGAAGAATGCAAGAAAAAAACAGTAATTCATGGTCCCTTCCCCCAGGGCTCCACCAGTTCCACTTAGGTAATGCTCTAATGATGTTACAGTATAAATTTTCAGGGAAAAAATTATCCTTCTTTGGAGGGCCCAAAGTGGAGAAAAGCTGGTGATGTTTGTTGGAATGGCCCTAAAATGTAACAAGGCTTTAAGGAAAGGTGCAGGCAGCTGACTTTCTTTTAATTTTAAATTGAGAGGGTGGATCTTTGTCTGAGGATAGCAGCATGGAGACCTAGTGAACCATTAAAACAGAACTAGAGTAGGAAAATACACTTTGTGCTCATTTCTGTGAACAAGATAAAGCCAAATGCTGAGTAACAGTAGATTGGGGTCAGAGCTTGACATCACACCTCTGGCTTATGAACACTGAATCTAAGATGAAGAATCTAATTCTTAACCATTTCTTTTCATTGCAGCAAGCCAATCCATTTCATTCAGGGTGCTTTGCCTCTTTTTGTGCAGGCACTCCAGATGAGGGGTCCTAACCATGTAGGTGCTTGGCAGGGAGCTTTTATGGTTAAAACAGGTGAAAAGTAGGGAAATACTGTCACCCCCCTTCTATTATCTGTCACCTCAGTACTATATCCTGCAGGATACACTGCTCTTATTCTGCTTTTTGCAGCCTATCTGTTCCTTTTGCTTATTTAAGAGCATTTGTATTTAAGGAATGACATTTTCATTTTATAATTAAAATATAGGTTGGCACTTTTCATTGTTTTCCTGTCTGGATTTGTATGGCATACTGGAAAAAAATATTGAAGAGATCTGTGTTTGCAAAGGTTTCTGTTTGAGTGGGCAGCATTACTTCTTTATAAAAAATTTAAAAAAAAAAAAAAACAGCCACAAAACCCCTCAAACATTTTAAAATTAACCACCCTAAGCCTTAATGTGGCTAGTTGAAGGCACTGTGGGATTGTAATCCTGAAACACAGAACTAATTTTCTTGTTTTACTTTTAAATTAGAGGAATTTTTTTTCGTTAACTAGAATTGAAATGTTTCAATTATGAATAATGCCAGGAAGAACCAGCACACTTGAGTGGGTTTAATGAATTGCATGTGTTTTTGCTGCTCTGTGAACGTGTATGTGGTTGTGGAGTTTCTGAGACCTGTCACTTAATATATACAGAAATGCATGTTTTATTTATGATGTAGTAATTTTAACTATCCTAGATTTTTTGTTTTATGAGCAGGGTTTCTGCAGAGCCCTAAGATCATTTTATTATGTTCAGAAGAAATTTCCACAGACACTGAACTGCAGAGCTTTATGTCTCATGAAAGTGTAAGAGTAACATGTTTCTTGTCTACATTTATTAGCCTTAAGAAAGCACTGGATGTTTCTGTCATGACTGAGAAAATACTTAAGGGTAGTTTATTCCTTCCATTGGGTAGATAGGTCATTTGCATTTACAATCCTTGATATTTTATGTCGATTCTAAGCAATATTAGGCAGTGTTGAATATGGACAAAGAGGCGGAAATGTAACTACTGTGATAAAACTTGAGAACAGGTGCTAACAATAAAACTGTACCCTTTTTTGAGAATAATTTGAAAGGTCAAATTGCAATTCAGAGCATCTTAGTATTGGTATTTGTTGTTTTTGAGGAAGCAGCATTTCCTTAGGAGATTTGAATTTACTTCAGTGCATTTTATGCTGTGTACGTTAGAAAAATTTGTCTCTTTTGCCACATCCTTTTTTGGTTTATGAGCTGTTTTTTATCTTCTCTAAGGAACTGCTTACTGAAAGGCTGTATTTTAAGCCTTCAATTTAATGTTCCAGGGGAAAATAGGAGTACTTCTGACTAAATCCCCAGTTTTACAGCAACTTGAGAGCACACTGGCCAACTGCTTTTCTAGCTAACATCATTGATTATCTTACTGCAAAGACAGTGAGTACAGCAAAGAAAGTTAATGTGATAAGGTTATGACTTCATTAGAAAAACCAGAAAATATAATTCGTGCTCATTAAGTGTAAAGACAAAAAAAAGCATGTTTTCATTGAAGTGTTCTCATTTTCAAAAAAATGCATACCAGAGAATAGTATTACTTAAATTATTCATTGTTGGTCTTTTAAAAAATGACCAAGAGCTCTTTTACAGACTGACGTGTGTCAGTGTGAGATTCTCCACATGAGAAAGCAAAAGACAATGTTTGAAAAAAATAGGAAAACTGCTTTTTACAGCGGTGAATAATTTTGAAAAATCTGATCGTGGAAATGCTATGGATGTGTGCATATATATATATGTGTGTGTGTGTATGTGTGTGAGTGTGTGCGCTACATTATTTATAATATGTAATGTATTTATATATATAACATAGTATAGAAAATCTATATTGTGTATTTTATATATATATATATTATATTAATACAGTTTTCTTCTCTGTTAAGAAGAGATTGTAAATCTTCAGCTTTCACCTAAAGGAGTGGCACTACAAAGTAAAGACATTGGTATCCTTTCTACAATTTCTCTAATTTCACAAATTTAAAAAGATTGAGGAACAAAAAAAAAAAAAAAAAAAGGATTTTTTTCTTTTGGAGGATTTCTTTGCATTCTAAGAGCTCATTTATAAGCCAGGCTTCAGTACTTACATGTTTGGAGAAGATAGTGGAGCAGGTGAAGCTCCATGCCTGCCTTTTAGACATGTTTCCTCCAACATGTGGGTGGGCTGTTCTGGGGAAGGAATGACTGATTTGAGGTGGATTTCAGGGTGGGTGAGGGATTTGTAACAAAGGGCAAGGGTTGTAGGGCTGGCCCAGAGTTAATTCTCTCTTCTACTTTGCAGCATCACCACTCAGTGGCAGACAGCTCTCAGAAGAAACAGCACTTCAAGGACTGTTGAGTAATTCAAACAAACTGCCACAAAACTAACTATGTATCTCCCTTGAGTTACAGAAATAACAGGAAAATTGATGCAGGAAAATACTCATCATGTTTCAGTAAATGAAGTGTATTTTAGACTAACACAGTGATTGGTGGTTGTTTATTATTATTATTATTGTTGTTGTTTTATTATTATTACTATCATTACTGATAGATTTTGCCTGTCACTTTTGCTTTATTTTCTTTAAAATAACAACAAAACAAACAAAACAAAACAAAAAAAAAAAATAACAAACCCAAACCAAACAAAAAACCCCTCAATGTTTCAGATACTGAGAACCAAAACTGTGTAACACATGGAAGTGACTGTGAAAGTTATTTGGAGTAGGACTTTGTCACTAGAGGGCACTTAGTCACATAAAATTACCCATCTTTGGGTTGGGTTGGTTTTGGGTTTGGTTTTGTTGTTTGTTTGTTTTTTTTTTGTAACAGCTTCTTTCTCTAAAATATCTTCCAAAATATTTGTTGATTTTGCTGGATTTTACTATTGATTTAGGAGTATGCAAATATAGCCATAAATATCTATAAACCCAAGAGTATCAAGGCAGTGATCTGCAGTGAAACATTTAAACATTTCCTCTGGGACAGTGGATAAACAGGGAAGCTAAAGAGAGGCTACAGTGTACAGGATTTAGTGCAAAAAACAGGCTAAAATTATACCAAAAGGTCGCTCAATTAGTATTAATTTAATTAATAAAACCTGAAGTGGAACAAATTATCATACTTAGCAGCAGGGGTGTGTAATCACAAACACAGAGACAGTTCTCAAGTATCGAAATCTCTGCTGTAAATTGACAAATGAAAAATCTCCTGTTACTGAAAACAAACAAAGCCAGAGCCTTCATTTACACACACCACTCATGAAGTACTTTAGGTAGTAGAGTAGAGTGCACTTTTATAAATGGGTTTAACATATTGGACACTTCACTGTAGGCTATCTAGCTTATTATGGTGGTTTGCTTTGCTGGACACCGAACCCCAGTCATTTCTGATGGGGTGCTTAAGGCTCATTGGCAGCCTGGCCACACGAGGACATACTGGCAGCTCATGGCACACCTTTAAATCTGCCTTTGTGCTGAGAAGTTGTGCACTTTACCTCCTGGCTCCATGGCTGTGGTAATTTGCCATGGGACTTTTTCCTCTGATGGATAAGCAATTCCAGTGGGCTGGAGAGCTGATTCCCCAGGGGGTGTCCCAAGAGGGTGGGGTTTGCTTTATTTTTTTGCTGGCTGTTACTGCCAATCACAGAGAGAAAGAAGGTACTCAGGGACTGCATCTGCCAGGCCAGCTTAATGCTGAGGTATGCAGAATGCCCAGTATTAATTTACACATGCTTTCAGCGAGCGTGGCATGCAGTCATGGTATGTCTGTTTGTCAGCTCTGTCCTCGGCTTCTGACCAAAGCCTCCCATAGAAGGCCTTGGTCCAATATTACTTGGGGTTTTTTAGCTGTATGGGCAGTTTGACAGGTTAATTATCAAAATAATCAGCTGTTGTGAGTGGGTGGAACCAGGGGTGAATATTCCAGGTGTGAATGAGTCTGCGAATGGGAAGGGGTGGTAACTGCCAGACCATTGTTGATAGAGCTTGTGAAGAAGCAGAAGCAGTGACAAGGACCAAATACACTGGAAGCACATGGTTTGTTTTATTTCTAAGCCAAACTGCATCAGGTTAAGCCTTTGCTGGAAATTTAAACTTGGAAATTTAAAGAGTTTTGAAAACATGTTCAAGTAGCTACATATATAAATTGCCTTTTATATTTTCCTATATTGCTTGCCTTAGATGGAGGGAATGCTACTGTGGTGCATTTTGGAAGACATGCAGGTGGGATAATAGAATTGTAACAGCTTGCCAGGATTTCCTGTGTCCTTTCTGTTCAGATTTGTAGCTCATGATTAATGGACATGTATACCCAGGGCTGCAGCACTGCCCTTGCATCCATGGACTTGAGGCCAGGTCTGACTCTCTGAATGCCATTTGCATGGCTTCTGTCCCTCCACAAATGGACATGGAAATATTTTCTATGCTTTGGGTCAGAGGAAAATTTTAAAAGTCCAGAGATTAGTGTGCCCTCTAGAAAAACCCAAGGGAGTAGATTTCCTGTTGATTTTCTATATCT
This sequence comes from Agelaius tricolor, assembly GCF_023055355.1. Taxonomy (NCBI): domain Eukaryota; kingdom Metazoa; phylum Chordata; class Aves; order Passeriformes; family Icteridae; genus Agelaius; species Agelaius tricolor. Next base: position 50,354,723 of record NW_027269262.1, on the reverse strand, counting down.
AAAGAATTTCAAGCAATCCTCTTTGGGCAGAACTGAGAATTTAAAGTGCAAGTCAGAGTCGATAACTGTGGATTATCGCTTAAGCTGAATACAAGGTCAAAGCCATTGAGACAGACTTTTTCTGGGTCCCCATTCATGGTGCTGGCTGTCTGCTATGGCTTACAGAACTTTGTCCTTGATGGTGCAGTCTTATCTGTGTAGGCATCAAGGTCTGTCCCTCTGTAGTGTGTGCCAGGTGCTCAGATGGCCTGTATAAGTGTTTCACTACATGGATCATATTGCAGGGCAAGGATTTACAATCTGCACTTCTTTTTTCTCTGTCTGTCATGATGAACTTCACAGCAGTACACCTCCCACCACATTTCCTGGAAAGATATGGTGAACATCTGAATTTTGATCCCACTGAATGCTAAGAGAAGTTTATAATTATGTTTTATGAAAACAGGATAAAATTATGCATGCAGTATTTATCTGCACATTTTGTAATGGCAATCCCTATCGAGACTGCAAGGCAGAGGAGAATAACACTTCCTACTCTTGTAATCAAAAGAAATAGATTAAAAACCAGCTCCAATCAGAGTGGTAAGACCAAGTATTTTAAAAATTGGAAAGGGAAGTTTTCTCTAGTTTTGCTGCCTAAGCTTTTTACATGGAGCAGGCAGAGGGCAGTAGGTGCTAACATTCAGGATCTCTTCTCCATAGCCCCAGTGCTGGGCAAACCACGAGGCTTTTCCTCAGCCCAGATTGTAGATAACCTGATTTCACATGGAAATAGACTGGGAGCACTCACACAATCTGTTAACATAACTCAGTGACTGCAGGTGTAGCAGCTTAGAATGCTAAAAGTGACCCTCTTGGTAGGACTTAAAAGCCAGCAATGAGAAGAGTGCAGGCATTGACTGGGGTTCTCCATGCAGGTGAACTTTGAAGCAGACAGCTGATTTTGTCTAAGACAGCCAAGACAATTTGTGTCTTGCACAGAGTTTGTTTTCTGCTTTTAAAATAAATGAGGTGATAAGCATTATTTGCCATGAAAATGAATCTCTAGAAAAAGAGATTAATTTCCTCCTCTGGACAGAGAAAAAACCTGGTATGAACAAAGCTTAATTAAAATATAATTGTATTTAATCAATGCAGTATAATTAGAAATAGTGCTTAAGAGTTCATTTTAATAGCTGTTGGGCTATTTGTATTCTTTAAATTAATATCTGCCTTATGAACAAAACTCAGCTCACTTCTCAAAAAGGCTCCTTTGTTTTTCTCTAGTGATTTTTGTGTAGTTCCAAGGAAGCAGAACCAGTAAACCAGAAAATTGATAGGTGGTAAAAATTTCCTGTAATGCCTTCTAAACTCTTTGTGATTCCAGCCTGTGGCATAACAGAATGGTCTGATGTTAGCATCTACCTTAGGATACTGCAGGTCAATCCCTTGCTCACAGTAAACTTTTCAGGTGACACTGAAAAGCACTGAGATCGTTGTGTTTGTGTCTTTTTCCTTACACACAGTCTAGTGATTTTAATATTCAGTGAGTCTGTTCCTCCTATTTCTTGGAAATTTATTTAAGTGCTGGTCAGTCTCCTGTGGTTGGAGACTCAATGGGAATGGTCAACAGCACGTGCAGGTGGTGCATGTTGTTATTGAGGGTGTCCAGACTCTGAAGTATTTTAAATCAGTGCTTTTCTTTTTTAACTTTCTTGTGTTGTTAGACATGCACACAGCAGCAACACTGCCTGAGACCAGAGCTCTGTCTTGCTCAATATCCTAGCAGCAAAGTGAAACCTTCTCACGTTACTTTCTCAAACTCCAGCAGTTTGTGTTTCAGAAACTTCCTGTGCCAGAGGTGGTTTTTGTTTGCTTATCAGCCCCAAAAGGATTTCCCGTCTCTCAGCTTGTTCAGTTGTCCCCTGAATCCATGTAAAATTTTAGCATCTGTAACATCCCCTGGCAAAGAGTTCCTGAGTTTCCTTTCTCAGTTGCATGGAGAGCTGCTTCCTCATGTTTGTTTTCCACCTGCCATCTGCCTGCTTCATCTGATGCCCCCAGCCTTGTGTTACAATGGGCAGCAAACAGTCAGTTCTGATTCACCCCTTCCATGTCACTCATGATTTTACAGATCCCTATCATATCTCCTCTGGATCATTGCTTTGCCAGGTTTCGTAGTTGTTGCTCCTTGTAAGCTGGTTTATACTTTCAGTCTACCCTCTTTACTTCTTCTTCAGCTCTGTTACATGAGTGGAAGGATCAGAATTGCAAATAATATTTAAGATTCAAGTGTGTGAATATGCAGAAACACAGTAGTTGCCTTTTAGGTTTTCTCTGGTGTTCAATTTGCTTTCTCTACTGGTGAGCAGGAAGATGACATTTACACAGAAGTTTTACCACCCCAAGATCTCATTCCTGGGTAGCAGTGTACTTGTAACTCAGTTCAGAGTCCACTACTTTTGAGTCTAAATTAAGATTTCCCCCAAAAGATTTCTAGCAGCATTTTGTATAAATTTCACTTCAAATGTCATTTTATTATGAACCTACTCTCATAGAAAGTTCTTTAGCCTCCATTCATTTCTAACCCAAATAGCTTATTGTCATCAGCAAACATTGTGTCTTTCCTGTTTGTTCCCTTTCTCAGGTGATTCAGAATGGGCTGATCAATATCATCATGAGGATATCCTACACTGATATCCTCAACACTAGGCAGCAGGACTCGACTGGAGATTTTCTTCCACAGTGAAACTGACTGTCCTCTCTCATATTCCTATGTCCTGTTTCCTTTCTTTTCAACAGTTGCTTTTCCAAATCTGTGCAAAGGTGGTCACTCTAGTTCTGTGCCTGCTAGGTTTCCTTAAGAAATCTTGTGAGAGATATTAACAAATACCTTTTGGAAAGCCAAATAGATGATGTATCTGAGTATAAAAAAAATAAAAGAAAGAAAAAAAAGAAAAAAAAAGAAAAGAGTCCCATACAATGCATGCCCTAAAAGAAAATAGCTGGTTGTCAAGTGAGTTGTTAGTATTGTGCATCTGAACTATTCAGATATTTGTTACAAACCTGGGTGTTCTGATGCTGAGGGATCTGAAGCAGCTGGGCAGATAAGGACTCTGAGGATATAGAATTATAGGAGGTTTATGCTGATCTGCACATGAGCTTCCCAGATGGGGACTTCTCATTGTCCCCACTGTTGTTTCCAGCTAGGTGTCTTGATCTGCACAGCTGATGTGGCTGCTCTGATCTCATATGGTTGAGGCAATATGAGAATTTTTAGCTGAGTAAGGACTGTGATGTGTCTTGACCCCACAGTGCAGTTGCACTGATGACCAGCACATAGGAGGAGGAAGAGCACATCCCTTCAGCTGCAGCAATGCCTGGGCATTGGGAAGCTCAAACCAATCATAAAAGCAAACCCTAAGAAATGTTGTTTGTCTGTAACTTCTATAAAGGGGTATTTTTAGCTAAGATTAATTGGGTCTTTAGTGTGCTTAAGTGGCTGCATGATGGCATAAGTTTCCCAGCTAAAAAATAGTGGTCCAAACTGGATTTGTAGAATTGGTCTAGTCTCTTCTCAGAAACGAGAATTAAATATGAAGGGATTTCTTCATAACTTTTTTTTCTGTCTGTCTTGCTTTCTCCTATGATTGATGAGCCTAGCTTCCATTACTACAGTAAGTTTGTTACTATGTTTAACCTAAGCTTGGTTCTACACAGTTGCAACCAGCAGTGTTTCTGTTTTAATGTGATTCTGAGCACTAGTTATCTGTAGTCCATGGGACAAAAAGTATTGAAAGTAGGAACATACTGATATGCTTGTATGAAGAGAGGAAATATGAAGCTCTGAGCCATTTGCATCTCTGTTCTTCCAGAGTGTCTGACTGTATATCTAATTAACCAGCCATTTAAAAATATTAAGTGCTTCTTTCACCCCCTGTTAGCCATGTCAATACGTAAAACTAATTTTGCTGAAGATTTGCATCTCACATGCTTGCAACATTTGGACCTAGCCTTTAAATTATAAACAAACCAGAGTATACAAATTACTTTAATTACAGCACTAGGGTCAGTATGTTAGTGATGCCCAAAAGTATTGTGGGGGGTGGATGCTCAATTATCACATTTTCTTTTTAGATCCCTTGGAAGGCAGGAAATTCAGTCCTCTCAAACTGCTTTTTAACCTTCACTAAATATTTAAGCAATCACAATTGGTGTGGCTTTAGTCCAAAATAATTTCTAATCTGAAGGTAACTTTCCCGCATTTTGTTTGTGTTTCTTTTCACATTCTTTAATCAAATTTTATATAAAGTATTATATCCATTAGAATTAAATACTAATAATAAGCTAAATAGAAATATGCCTTTTTCCCTTAGTCTATGGACTTAATATGTGAACACCTTGTCCCTGCAGTTAGCAAGAAGACATTGCCAAGTTGGTAATCACATACAATATTGAGTGTGATCTCCTGACAGAAGAAAAGAGAAATGTCTCATCCTGAGTGCTCACTTCATTAGAAATCAGTAATGTACATGTGAATAAAGTCACCATATTATGGGACTGTGTCTGTTAGTACTTGCTGAAGCTTACTTGGTCAGTAATTCCCATGCTGATTCATGTCAGGCTTGCAGAATTAATTTTAATGCCTGGAAAAGAATGCAGTTCACTAGGGAAGAATGAACAAGGTGGGTTCTTTCAGTCATAGAAAATCATTGAATCACTTGGTGCAAGGGACTCTCTCAGAAATTTTTCCACCTTTGTAGCTGACATATTAATCTTGCCCTCAGTCTGGGGTATCATCAGAGCTGCTAGTATGAGTACACACCCATGGTTTGCAAATCAGGACTGGGTAGGCTTGTTTCTTCAATCAGTCTGCCAGTCATGAACACAGCTGCAATTTCAGCTGTGAATTCTGCCTCTCCTTGCAATGCCTGGCATGGCACATCCTATGGAAAGATTGTTGTCTGAAGGCTGCTGTGTAAGTAGCAGTTGTTGGCTGTGTGGTCACGTTCTTCTCATAGGTCTCCGCAGAACTGCACCTGCACATTTATGGATGCAAATTGTACCTCAGCACCAGCTTTTGGTATGTACCTGTGGTCCTTTGCAAGCAGCAGCAGTATGTTTTGTGGGCAGAAATTGCTGGCATGTACAAAACCTGCAGGTGTGGTTTTAAAACCTATTTTATCCTCTGTGCATGAAAAGGATGCGCTGTACCTGAGAGCATCTACTTAGACCCTGCTCAAGTGATCAAACTGATGCAGTGCAGCATTCATGCTTCTGGTGTTGGGGTACTTTGCATTTTTTGGGTACTGAAAGCCTTACCATACACCACCTTACTGCTGTTATTTTGAGTCTCTGCTTAATTAAAAAGAATCATTTAACTATGTTTTCAGTGGCACATGTTGAGCTCAGTTCTCACGAAGATTTCTCCAGCTGAACTTGCTTCATCACCCCTGCTGCTTTCCACTTCTGAGCACTGCCAGTATCCTCGCTGGTGTGTAGCAAGGATGGCACACAAAGGGAGGCATAACAGGCCTTCCTCAAGTGAGCAAAAGGCTCCTCCTAAGCAGAGCATGGTGCTGTTTGTGAGGCTTGGAGCATCAGGGTGTTTCACCTGCGGTCAAGGAGGCAGCTGCAATTATCCATAGTGGGTGCAATATAATAGCCAGTTGCTACACAGCTGCCCAAAGCTAGTGGTAGGGCAGATTGCAAGCCTGAGCTACAGGTTTGGCTTTAAAGACAACAAGCATAAAAGAGTATTTTTTTAGCATAGTTTTAAATGTACTCTCATATAGTGGTGGTGAATCCTTTACAGACTGGCCTTCTGAATTGATTTTAGGTTTCTGGGAAAGAGTTGTCATGTGATCATGGTTAAATAATTGCTGACAGTTCTCTCTAAGAGGAATTTTCTTTTACTTCCATGCATAAAATATAGTATACTTTTTCTTTTCCCTTATCAACTACCCTGAATGATAGTTTGAATTTTCTGATGTTCAGAGAATGACCTTAGATGTTTTTATATATCATTGCACTTTTCTTGTTGAGGATTGCTTGTGCATCATTATCAGCTATTCTTATAAGGAGCTCCTTAAAATATCATAGTTTTTGTGAAAAAAAACAAGCAAAAAAGTAAAAAAAAAAACAAAAAACAAAAAACGAAAACCAAAAAAAAACCCAGAAAAATGGTGCTAAGGTTGTGTAAGGTCATATGAATAAAGTCAGATAAATGTGTTATTTAGGGTTACAAACTATCTTTGCCTAAGAACCTTATTTCTTTATGACAATAAGAACTGAGGGTCCAAAATCTTTTCTTGTAGTGGAGAATCTGTGGGAAGAAGAGGTTCTACTATGCTCTAGACAACAAAAATTGACTCAAGTTACATTACTAAATAAGTAGACTTGTTTGATAATATAATCTCCTTTGGTAATATTTAAGTAATGTAGTCATAAATTACAAGCATAAAAACTTTGTATCCTCTTGTAATTTGCATTCACATATTGAAAATTGATTATTTAGATTAATTGCTATTACCAAATTATAAATCCATTTGAGAACTGAATCTGTAGCAGTGGATGAGCTTCCTTCCCTCTTTCTCCTTCCCCAAGTTCTTTTGAGTAGCACAAACCTGAATCCTTGTGCATCTTGGATTCAAATTATGTTCTCAGTCATGGATGACCTTTTACAAATGACTTCCAATAGCTGCAGCTGAAGTCAACCACAAGATTTGGTCGTAAAAGGTCATATTCCAGTTATACAAAATGTAGATAAATTTGCACTCCCTGCAGCAACTGATTGCTGTAGGTTTTTGGTTTGTATCTGACCAATTTTAATTCAAAACCATGCATTAGAAAAGGTTATGTTCTAGCTTTTGTTTCTCTTTGCCTTTCTTCACCTAATTTTCTTTCACTATAAAATTATTTGGTTTACAGATTTTTTTTTTTTTTTTTACTTTTCCAGTTGTTTAAGTTCTATTTCATAAGGCTTCTATTTCACCTTTTCCTTTTTCCTCTCTCTTCTTTACTAGTGGATTAATTACAGATTATTCTTCATAAATGTGAGTAGTGTCTTTCTGTTACTCTCAGGTTCTCACTGGGGAATATTCCACTTCTTACTGGAATGATTTCAGAGAAGTTGTTTGAGGCCATTCTGCTAAGAGCATGCCTTAGAGTGTCACATTTAGACCTTAAACAAAGAAACAGGGAAGATTTAAGCAACTACAGTTTGTTTATGTAGGCATAATTCAATATGAGTAGTAAATTAAAAGAATATTTGCTCTCATCACCACTGGTCACTTCCTGGCCTTATGCTGTACAGACAATTCATCTTCTTTTTATTTCTGAAATGCAGAAACTGTAGACTAAGGCTTCCCATGGTGACTTTGCTGTGGGACTCTACTTTGTAATTAGTGCCAAGAAGCTGGATTTTTCTATCCCTGTTTGGGCTTGCTGTGTACTTAACTTGCTTACACTACTGATTCACACTAGAGAAGCTTTGTAGCTCAGCTGTTTGTGGTGCAGTTATCCTGGCAGGTGAGTCAAAATAAGTTTCTCTGGGCTTGTGTGCTGCTTCCCATTGGTACTGGTACCTACATATGCCATTTCCAGGGTGTTCTAATTAAGATTATATCAGAATAGTATGCTCCAAAGGTGGAGATCAACTTATCTTTGCTACCAGTGAAAAACCACCAGCTGACCATGATGACAACCAGGATGATGATGACTCCATGAGGCTTTGCCTTGAGGTGGTTAATTGGACTGCAAATTTCAACTGTACTCATATGCCTCATCTGGACATATGTCCTTAATATGAACAGAACCCAAGCAGGAGCCAAAACCAAAGCCAGACTACTGCAATGTTTCAGTCCACTGTGAGCCCAATGCAAAAGTTCAGCTGCCTAAGAGCATAGCAGGGTGTATTAGAGAGAGCTGTATGCCCACAGCTTTATTTCTATGTGGGGTCTGAGCATGTGGATTCAAGCTCCAGTTGCTCTCCATGCTCTTTTCTATCATGACAGTTCTTACTGTGATGTTCTTAGAGTAAAAAACCCAGACAGTTTTCTCCTTCGTTGGAAAAAAAAATCATCAACCATCCAAGGCCATGTTGATTGGAGCTCTGAGCAACCTGGTGAAGTGAAAGGTGTCCCTGCCCATGGCAGCAGGGTTAGAACTAGAATATCTTTAAGATCTTTAAGGTCACTTCCAACCCAAGCCAATGTATGATTTTATGATCCCTCACAGAATGATGTACTAAGAACCTTGACACAGGAAACTGCAACAGATGGGCAGAAACCACTTCCTTTGTGTCAAAGCCTAGAAACCTTTTTTATTTTGGAATACAACTGCATAAGCAATTGAGCTTGACATGGGAGCACAGTCAAAAAGGTATTTTAACAGATTATGTGACCTACCCTCCAGATTATCATAACATAAAGCAGCGTAAAGCTCCATACATAACTAGCAACATGAAAGGGGAGTCTTGTGGTTTGTATGAGTTCAGATGAAAAAGCAATGGCCCTTGTAGTGTGGGAACTGAGAATTTTTACCATTGGATTTGGATCACATTGTGGATTTCAAAAAATGCACCTACTAAGACATAATTAACTGGTCTTTGCTTCCCTATTACAGATGAATAGAAACGTGTGATTCACTCCATTCCATTCCTTTAAGAGCGCAGGAATGTGAAAAAAAAGTAGTGAAGCAGTTGGATAAAAAGAAAATACTTTTCAAAGCAATTGCATAGTGAGCTGTAAAACAAATTTGAAACAAACTACTCTTGTTGTTAGACACAGGATGAATGCCAAATAGGCATTGAAAATATGCACCATGTTCAGCTGGAAACCATCCAAATCGTGATATCAATATTGTGTTGATGTTACAACCAAATACACTGTCTGGCATGTTTCCACTATCTCAAATCTTCCATCCTTAAAGGAAAAATAGGACAAATTTTTGCTTTCCCTTTTCCCAGTTGCAGAAAGCACAGCCTTCTAGAAGAAAACTGGCAAACAAGGCTGCTTACTAATTCCATTAGTGGGCATCCTGGCAATTCTGTCTCATTTGAAAATTTTTATCACTGCTGATGAGGCAGAGAGCAGGTAAAACTTCAAATTTTTAATTAAGTTATGTTGTAACATCTCGTCACCCTAAGTACAGTTACACAATGTTAGTCAATGCAGGATTTGGTCCAGGAATGGATTTGAGTTATACCCCCACCTCCTTTTTACACTCAACAGAATTAATGAATGAGAGTCCTCAGTCTTATTAAGACTAATGTTCCTTTGTCAGTCCAATTTTTTTTTTTTTCCTTTGGGGTTCCTTCTTGTTATGACTTCGTTAGGTGGAAACTGAATGGTCTATGTTAATCAGCACAAGACATTTGGCTACTCACGCTTTGGTAAATGTTTAGTTTCCCAGGGTCCTTTGAACCTCCCAGGGAACAGTTCTGCATCCTTATTAGAGACTGACAATTAAAGGTCTGTTTTCATATCAAAAGTAATCACGAAAAATTAGCTAGGGAGACCTTGGAATGCTGTGAGAGTTTCAGTATTTTGAGATGGCCAACTTTCCTTCATTTGCTTCAATCAGTATCAACTTGGGTTTCTTTTTATGTTTCCTTCTGCCAGGGCAACTTATGAGTTGGCATTGTGACAACTGAGAAGGATTATGCAATACCATGAAGATGTGATTAATATATTTTAGGCTACTGTAATCATATTCAGTTGCATAATTATCATAGAGGTGCAACAGTAAGCTAAACTAGGTTTTGAAGGCAATAGTTTAAATGAGCACTTTTAGTTTATTTAATTCCTTGTTAGAAGGAGGAGGAAATGATGTGCAGGTCTGCAAGAGCTGTGTTGCTTGCAGACTGCAGAGATTCTGCTGATAAAACATAGGAAATGTATGGTTCTGCCCTAAATATTTTAATCTTTGTGTGCCTAGTTACAGGCTTTCACAGAAGATAATCTGTTAGTGTCACACCTTGTCTGTTATAAGCCTGAAAAACAAATCTGAGTGTTTCTTCCCCAGGCTCTGGTGCCATGGGAATTTGCTGCAGAAGTTTATCAAAAATGAGTGCTTTGATTTATTTACACTTCTCAGGATCTGTGCTGGTAGATCAGGACTGCAGTAATCGAAGTGGGGTGGGTCACAATTTAATAGGTTGCATATGTGTTTAAGTCTAAAAACATAAAGTAAAAGATGAAGTTGATAGGGTTTATTTCACAAACTGGAAAAATAAAACTAAATTGGTATTAGAGCATACAATTCCTTCTTCACAAATGATTATTTAGAAGTACCATTCCCACTTGAAGTTGAGTGAATATGGCTGTTCCAGATTATGCATATGGCAGTTTCAGAGCAAGGCTGAGGGTCCCCTCTGCCCCCTGAGATCTCCACAGTATTCTCAGTCTTTCTGAAAACCCTCAGATACCTGGGAACAGAGAAACAGACTCAGCATTTCTGTTCAACCCCTGCCTTTTTACCATGCCACAAATATTTGTAGAATTATCTGAAGACTTAAGGAAGCAAACTTTTTATTCCAAAGCTTTTATTTTGACATTGATTATGGTTACTTGAAGTATATATAAATTTGGATTTGATTTTTGAAAGAAAAAAAATCCTTTGTTGCTAGGTCTTATAGCAGTCATGTCACATAAATTGGCAGATCTGTATACTTAAGAGATTTTTCTCTCTAATTAAATGCAGTAGTAATGTCTTGCCTTTTGAAATGAAACCTTTATTTTTTTCATCTACATACTTACAGAACAAACATGCTGTCAAAATCCTTAATGTATCCAACTATTTGAACATAAAGAACAGCATCAAGCTGTTATTTGTTCTGTTGAAGTGTTACTCATATTTCCAATCTGAATCTTTTGTACCTGGTGATCTTAATTATATTTGAGCTGGAAGTAGTTTAACATTAAAGGGAATTAAAGCAGATTAATCTGTAAACCTGCACAAATATGCCATTCCTTTGTAGGGAGGTAAGCAGGGCATAGAGTGCATAATTACATGTTGTTCTCTGTGTAGGCTGTGTGCATGAGGCTGAGGAGTTGGTGCTGCCATTCCTCATGACAGCAGCAGTTATGGCACACTCTCATGTCTTGCAGCTGTCAGTTACATTAGAAAACATACATTATTCCTCCCAGTAAGGTAATCTTTTAATCATGGACAACCAACCAAAACAAAAAAAAAAAATTTAAAAAACCAACTTGCCCTGGAAACAGGAATTAGTATACTAATTAGTGTATGAACATACAGAGAATTCTTTTAAACAATGTTGTTCTAATTTTTTTTTATAAAGTGATATAGCTTGAGGTCAACCCAAGAAGGCCATTTATCTCAACCAGTCATGATGAGCCATTACAATTTTTGCAACTGGAGAGACAAAAGAAAATCACTAAAACTTAATTGGGAGAGATATGTTTCTCCAGTCCTAATGCAAAGTCATCACTGGAATCCAATTGCAGCATTTTGGCCTCAGCATGGTAGGAGAGCACAGTGTCAGCAAACAAGAATCATGGTCCATACTGGTAAATACAACTTTTGAATCACAAAGAATCAGCCATTTGTCTATGATTAAGGCCTTTGGATTTGCTTTTGATTTTTAGCTCGGGTGGCACCGTTGAGCCCATTTAGGAACAGTTTGCAAGATGACAGGTAGAAAAATGAAGTTTCAGAAAAATACAGGAGAAGAGCAAGCTGCTCACAAGCAGTCTGAGTTGCAGAAGGAATGCTCTGGGACTGCGCTGGCTACCTACTGGGCAGCTTCCATGAGAGTTTTCAGATGGCAGAAAATTTCCTAGTTAGTTTGATGTTGTTGCATAAGCTGCTGCCACATTGCAGGGGCTTGGGAAAACCTGTCAAAAATTTTAAATTCAGCATGTATTTGTCGACCAGAAATGAAACTTCTTGTTAAGTGTCAAATATTACCTGCATTTCATGAGACTGATGCAGTTGCTGCCTGTAGGACTGGCTGACGTGTTCTGACAGTTCTGGCTTTGTCAGTGTCCTATTCTTCATGTCCTTTGAGTAAAAAGCACCCTCTCCAGTGGTGTTTTTTGAATCCTGCTGGTGAATGTTGATGGGTTGATGGTCACCACAAATGATCCTCCTCAAAAGTGACCATGCCAAAAGTAAAACACAGATTCACGACTTGTCATTATAAGATAATTGTAGGAATTTAAGGGAAAAAAAAAGGAAAAAAAAAAAACAAAAAAAACAAACAAAAACAAACAAAAAAACAAAAACAAAAACTGAAACAGGACAAAGAAAATTCTGCCCACTTTCAATGGCCTTGTCCTGCCCTACAATCAGCCTCTGGCAGCTGAAAACTGAACCCCCTTTCAACACTGTAGGTGTCATGTTTTTTCACTGCTTTTTGTGATGTTTCCTCTAAAACAATAGTACAATACACACCAGGACTTTGCAGGTTTCCCCATGTAATGGTGCCAATATATTTCCACCCTGATTTGTAGTCTGTCTGTTATTACAGACCTTGGTCCCTTCTGAGCACAAGTGCTGACTCTGCCAAATGCACATAGTTGTTCTGTGATGAGGACAAGGATCATCTAGCGAATAAATGGAGAACTCAGTATTCAATTTAGTGGTGACCTTGAATTTGATCTCTCTTCTATCCTTAACAGCCCAACAGTCAATCTCTGTCCTGTTTTACCCATGTCATCATTGCTGTTGTATCATACAGCCACTTCTGCAACTGCCTTTTCCTTTACACCAAAAGAAAGAAGAGAGAACAAGGAAAGAATTACCATCAATTCTTCTTCACCTTTTCCTTAGTAGCATCAGGAATGGCTGCACAGGTCTTTCCCAGTCTTTCTGTTCTTTTTTCTATATTTGTCTGAGGTAGAAACCGCAAGTTTGATTGATAATGCAATTTGCATCTTGAGGCATCCCTGGAAATACAATGGCATGAAAGGCTACTCTGGCAGAGCACACTTTTCCCTCAGGGCTGACTTTAGAAACTCATTGATGTCACTTCCTTCCTCAGTCAGCAAGTGAATTTTCACTAATTCTCAAGACCAGCTGTCCATGCTGTCAACAGAAAGTTATTAAAATTCCTTTAAAGTGAATCAAAATAGCCTAAAAACAAATGTACTGGGAAACAGGAAAGCATCAGTATTCAAAGTCCACAAACCTTTGAGCAAAATAGTGTTGATCTAACCAGAGATTTCAAACACTCTGCTTTCCTAGCAACTTGTATATCATTAGAGAATGCTAAAAACACACACCCCTTTAATCTTCTATTACCAACAATCTATTTGGCTAAAATATTTGTTACAAGAATAAATCTTATTTCTCCTAAAGATGAACTGAGGGAGCAAGGGAATACATTTTAAGAAGTCTCCCCTAAATGATAGTTCTGTGGAGTTTTTTAAAAGCATAGTTTTTATATTTAGCAAATAAAAACACAAGACAAGCATGCAGGAAGTAATTATCATAAGAGACAATGTTATAATATAGCCTAAAGTAATCATCTTCATCTGAATAATCTATAATGCTTTTATTGAAAAGAGTAGTTGTCTCAGGGATGGGAAGGGAGGAACATTTTCCTTTAAGTAGAGTCTTTATACTGTATTTTAACACTTTAAATATTTTCACCTCATTTTAAAAATTCTGCTTGTGCCACACTTATCAATATAGAAAAGTTTTGTTGAAATGGAGTATCCTTTCCAGGGCTGGAGGTGGCAGCCACCCGAGCTAGGCAGGCTCCCCTGAGAGTTAATAGTGATACTGACAGGTTGTAAGTCCTGTCCTATCATTATTATTTTTAAAAACCCTCGGGGAGCACGTAGCCTAGCTGGATAGGCAAGTGTGAAATTCCTGACTTTCCCCAATATGTGTGGGCAGTCTCCAGTAGCAAACTGATACCAGCTGCCCTTTTGACAACTAGTGCATGGGAGCAGTAAATGGAACAAATTACTGCCCCTTTTGGTCAAAAAGCAAAGAACAGATTTGAGGTGTCCTTGCTGCTAGAGTCCCAGACAGTGTAGAAAAGCAGTGTTCTGTCTAGGTTTTGATTTTATCTCCACGAGCACACTGAAGGACACTGCAGAAGAAGGCCAGAATAAGGAAACAAGACTATAATTTAACTTGCCACTTTGTGGATAATATCAGGATAGAATTTCTCCCTAGACCAGCTGGTGCTGAGCCTCAGTCTTGACACAGGCATTTAATTTTATTTTAAGGTAATGGCAGAAGTTGCTTTTCTCCTCCAGTGGTCACATTGTGAGCTGGATGCTACCAGTCTCTTGGTCACGTAGTACATCTTGCAACATTAAGAGGCTTTATACTACATGTTAGAATTTTTTTTCCTCCCCTTTGAATGTTTAAATATTTTGTGGGGTTCCAGGTTAGCAAGACTGGTTACCTATCTCAATCTTCTTTTATAAGAGAGGCTTGTGTTTCTTATATTTTTGATGTATTTCCATTTCAAACTGTCAAGTAATTTCTACATGTTAAATTCTGTTTCTTAATTGCAGGTTTTGATTATTTTTTTACTAATTTACTGTTTGTTGCTCAGCATGTCCCCTATCATATTGATTAGAATATATGCAAACTATTTTTTTCTTTCCCTTTCAGAGTCTGGAAAAAAACTGCAACAAGAGACAATTAATCAGGTATTTGGAAACTTTTATACTTTTTGTTAACTTAATTTTTCAGACAGTAGAGAGTTGTGGCAAGTAGAAAGGAGAACTTCACGAGATACACTAATATTAGCAATACAGGTGTGCTAAGGAGCACGTGTCTGACAACTTGCTGACTCTGCAGATGTGTTGAATTCACAGGAGTAGCCATCATTTTGATCTAAGATTTTCCATTTAAGCAATTCAGTTCATCTACTTCCCGTGCTGGTGCTGAGGACAAAGCCCAGAGGTAATTTGTTCATTGGTATCAAATTTTGTAGCACAACGTTATGCCTTTTTTTCCCTTCTGTTTGCTAGTATTCCTTTTAAAGGGCAGAAAGCTATTGATATAAATACCCGAACAACACATGTAAGCAGTGTATTTCGGTGTTTCTTAGGTTATTTCTGCCATGAATTTTCATTGAGGCTGCACTAAACTGTGACATTGCTTGCAGAGGCGTTTTTCATCCTGTCTTTATTACTGTATCAAGAGCAATTACTTATGAAAAAAACCTTTATATAATGTAATTTGTCATTTCAACATCAGGAAAAGCATATAGAAACTAAACTGAAAAAATTTTTAACCAGTAAGAGAGGACGAAGCCCAGAGTTTGCTTTCCTCAGTGACATGCCCTTGTGGAGTGAAAGGACTCAATTCCACAGAAGCAGTGTGCTTGCTTGTCATTCTCTGGCTTCTTGTCCTCTTGCTGAATGCTGTTGTCCAGATGGCATATAAATGGGCATCTGGATTGTTTGTGAGATTTATTTTGAAATGCCACTTGAAAAGCAGTCATTAAAATATCTGCAGTCCAGCAATTACCCTCCCTCCAGCCATCTTCCTTCTAAGCTATATATGGAGGTGTTGGAGTAATTACATCACAGTTAGCTGTGAACTGATCACCAAAGGACTAACCTGACAGGGGACTGACCACCTAAAGCAGCCTGCTTTGGGTCTTACAGCAAGTCCCCTGCCATGGCTGAGCATGGCACAGATGCCAGTGTGTCACTTTCAGTGGCCTGAGCTGGCACCATTCTTCACCAAGTAAACCCTTGCATGTCTGGGAAGCCACTTATGGGAAGCCTGGTCCTGTGGCACAATGCAATATTCAGAGTTTTTACAACATTGTCATTATTGAGAAACTGATGGATAGATAGCTAGTTCAGAACATGGCATTGCATAAGCAAAGGAAATCTTTCACTTTTTAAAATAACTGTAGAAATGTTTTGGAATTTAATGGGAGTTATTTGCTTTGACTGAGAGTTTATATCCTAGAACAAGTCTAATTAGCTTTTATAACCGAAACTGCATTTTAAAATTAGCCAGAAATCTCTTGCAATGCCACTTTTGGGAGTCTCCGTTGGCCAGAAGGGGGGGCACTTGTATTTTTAAACCACAACTTGAGGCAACACTGGCGGTGCGTGAATGGTTGATTGGAGACCTAATTCTGCACATTTTCTGTGTTACAAAATCTGCTCGGTGCATGCCATTGCCCTTTTCTGAGGAAGACTGTATTGTGATTAAAAAAAAAAACTTGCCACGTTTTCAAAGGGTGGATAATCTGCTGTACTTTGTGTGACCAGTCTTCGTCTTTTCCTGCATGCCACTGTCTTGCCTTTCTTGAATGGTTCACCTGCTCTGTCTCTCTGCAATTAACTTAAGAGTATCTAACTTTGGAAGAATATTATGTTGTCTTGATATGCTGAATGTATCTAAATAAAGCTGTAAAAAGTTGATTTGTGGACATGCCCATTTAAGTGGGTACTACTTCAGCTGGTAGTGTCCCATTCCAGTTCAATATCCTTTGGATTTCCAAGAACTGGAAGAGTATTTCAGAGCAGAAATCAATTTAATTTTCAAGATTGTCATTTAGGGCACAACTACATAAGCACTTCATATTTTATTTGTACTTGTATTGATTCAACAAATATATTTAAATGAGTGTTGATCATGATGGAATATCTGTAATGGAAGGATTCTTTTTATTTTCAATCCTGAAGTTAAAATTTTATATGCAGGGTAAGATCCTTTAGTCCCCTTTAAGTTCAGTTCAGCAACAGTGATTTAAACTGGCTGCCAGTAATTTAAGTGAGGGAGAAGATCTCTGCAGAAGATGGATGATGTTACGACTTGACAGGAGCAGAAGTGCAAAGGGGCAAATAGCAGGAAATATCTTGTTGAGAGGTGAGTGAAACAGAGAGGGGATGGAGAAATGATAAAGCTGCTGTCCCAGTGACCTCCTGACTGGAGGGTAAACCCCTGACTGTCTGTGTGCATCTGGGACCTCTCCAATCTTGAAGACCACTGTGGTTTCTGTGTGGTTCTTAGTTCTTCTAAAGCCTAAGCAAAGTTTAGTGAAACATGACATAGACAAAACACTCAGGGAGTATCTGCTTCCAGAAACCTTTCACTACAGTTGGCATCTTCACTAGCTTTTTTTCCCTTTAATCATAAGTCATCTGCTGGTTTTCCTCGAACATCATTTTTGTCATTTATGTATATAAATATGTATGTTCATTTAACAGTAGTGGTCATCTACCACCAGCAGTCAACCAGATGAAGCACACACACTGTTTTTCAATACCTGTTTTTAACTACCTTTGCAACTTGAAGGGTAAGTCCTGGCACCAATGTACAGCCTGTTTACTGTAGCATGTTAATGACTGCTGAGGAAAATAGAAGGAAACAAGAAAAAACCTTGTTTCTATATAACAGTATTGGCAAAACAACACATTACAGACCACCAATCAAAATTTGTCTGGGGAAATCCTTTATGTTTCATCCTTAACCCTCCTATTTGCTTGTGTTGTGGTCTTAATATACAGTCCTACATACAATTTTGTCCAGTGCCTCTGAATCTCTGCAGGACTGACAAGAATATGTGTAATTGCATTTAGAAGTTGAAGTTGCTTGCAGAGATTTTGGTTTAAAATCTCAGTTGTGTTTGAGCTCAGACTTGGGCATGTCCCTTCTGCAGTGAAGCTGCAGGTCAAGTTGGGACAGTCCCCAGTATCTGTCCCCCTATTTTGTCACTGTGGAGTTTTTGGTCAAGGCAGACTCTCTTGAAGTGACACATCCATCCCTCAATCAGTGCTCTGTCAGGGAATATTCCCCTTTCTGCATGTGGGGCTGCAAAGCAGGAACACAGAAAGGATAGTGATGAGGCAATGTACTTGCTAGAGCTGGGGTTGGACCATGGATTACTGCAGCTCTGACATACTGTCAGTATGTGCACACCTTGTGCCAAAGAAAAGAAAGAAGTCAAAGATAACTCAAACCTCTGTTAAATGACAATATAAGTTTGTTGCACAGACCATGATGAGGAATATGAATATGACCTGAAGGTTGCTTCGGGCACATGGTGTAATAAATCTATATTAACATGATTGAAAACTTCACCGTTCAGACCAAACTCCTTGGTTGCCCTTGTGCACTGCTATAGTTTACTCCAGTTTTCTCCTCTATCCCCTTCATCATCTCAAATGACCTAGCTAAAAAAAACTTCAGTCCATTTATGCCAGCTTCCAAGTCCTGCCACTCTGAGGTTATCTGATAGGTATGGTCCTTCCTTCTGTTTTCCCAGTTTGGGATCATATTCCTCAGTGTTACATACTTTATTGCCCCAAAATTAAGAGTTTGAAAATCTATGAGAGAACTAATGCATTTAGCCCACTAAACAAACTGAACTATTGTTTCACCCTCAGGTGCTTTATAGAATCACCTATTGCTTGAGGTTGGAAGGCATCTCTGGAGATCATCTTGTCTAACCCCCTTACTCATAGAGCAGGTTGTCCAGGGTCACATCTGGTTGAATTTTGAGTACCTTCAAGAATAGTGGTTCCTCTGCTCCTGGATATTTCTGGATTCCTTGATATTCACACAGTAGAAATGTATTTTGTTGTATTTATATGGAATTCCTTGTATCACACTTTGTGCCCACTTCCTCCTGTCCTGTCACTGAACACCTCTGAGAGGAGTCTGGCACCATCATTTTTACTCCCCCCACTTCTTCCCTCCCAGGTTATATACATTGATAAGCTCTCTCCAAGCCTCCTCTTCTGCAAGCTAAACATCACCAGCTCTCTTGGCCACTGCCTGTATGTCACATGCTCCTAACCTTTAAATACCTTGTTGCCCCTTCACTGAACTCACTCCAGCATGTCTACCTCCATGTCCATTTATACACTGGATGCATTCGAGTATGCCGACGTCTCCTGCACTGGGTAGCCCAGAACTGCACAGAGCACTCCCAGTGTGTCTGTGTCTCACCAGGGCTGAGCAAATGTGAAGGATCACCTCTCCTGATCTGCTGGAATTGCTCTGCCTAATGCAGCCCAGGAGGCTGTTGGCCTTTTTTGCTTTGAGAGCACATTGCTGGCCCACAGGCAGCTTGTTCTCCAGTACCCTCAGGTCCATTCCTGCAAAGCTGCTTTCCCCCTCTGCAGCCCCCAGCCTGTCCCAGCTGCAGGACTTCGCATTCCATTTTGTCAAATCTCATGAAATTCCTGTTTAGCCATTTCTCAAGTCCGTTGAGGTCCTTGTGATTGGCAGCACAGCCCTCTGGTGTATCAGCCACTCCTCCCAATTTTGTATTGCCTGCAGACTTGGTGAGGGTATGTTCTGTCTCATCATCCAGGTCAGTAATAAAGATGTGGGACACTTTTGGACCCACCATCGACCTTGGGGCAGTAGTGAATGGCCTCCAGCTGCATTTTGTGCACAACTGTTTGAGCTTAAGTTTTCAGTCCAGCTCACTGAGCACTTACCTAACCTGTACTTCGTGGAGGTGTTATGGGAATGCCAAAAGCCTTAGTAAATTTGAGATAAACAAGATCCAGTACTCGCCACTGATTCACTCATCTGCTTGTACAGGACTATTAGACTGGTCAGGATCAATTTCCCCTTCATAAATCCATACAACATGAGATTTAGCTGGAGGACAGTCACCAGTGGAGTACCCCAGAGGTCACAGCTGAATAAATACCATTTAACTTCTTCATTATATACCAAGATGATGGGATGGAGTGAACCCTCAGGGAGTTGTCACAGGATGTAAAACTGGGCTGAGGAATTGCTGATACAACAGAGGGTTGTGCTGCCATTTAGAGGGGCTTCAACCGTGTGGAGAAATGGACCAACAGTAACCTCATGAAGTTCATCAAGGTGAAATGCACCTGGGGAGGAATAGTCCCTTGCTCTGTCATGCTCCTGGGTAATGAGGTGAAGCTGATCAGCCTGTCATTTCCTTGCTATCCAGCCTTAAAGATAGGAGTGATGTTTGCTTTCTTCCAGTCCTCAGGAAACCTTCCAGTCACCATGATCTTCCAAAGATAATAAAGAATAGGCTCACAGTGACATCCTCCAGCTCCTTCAACACTCATGAGTTCATTCCATAAGCTCCCTCTTCCTGTTCCATAAGGACTTGTTTCTGTCTAGTTTGTTTAAATATTCCCTAAGCTGATCCTTCTCCACCAAGGGAAACCTTCCTTTCTCCAGGCTTGAAGTGGGGCCTCACCAGTGCTGAGTACAAAGGGACAAACCTTTTCCTAGTCCTGTTTGGCCATATTTTTGATTCAAACCTAGATTCCTTGATTTTTATCAAAACTACAAATTATTTTGATACAAACCAAGCCCTTGGCCACCTGGGCACACGCAGTGGCTCAGATCCAGCTGCTGTTAACCAGCATCCCCAGGTCCTTTTCCACTGGATAACTTTCCAGCCACTCCACTTTTCCCTAATCCACTAGGTGGGTCACCTGATTATCTCCTATAGGTTCTCATTTGTTCCCTTGTTTGAGGTAGACAGCTCCAAGCCCTGTCTGGTTGAATATGAGATCCTTCCTGCTCCCCCTGCACATTTTGTATCAGTAAGCAGAAGCTGCATTTTTTAAAATTAATTTTTAATTTTTTATCTGATATATTATCAGATAAAATCAGTTGGGGAAAAATGTTCCATTTTTCCCTACACATAGCATTTTCTTTCTTCCAAGCTGATAAAAGTTGCTTCTGATAGCATTCTCTGCCCCCTTTGAGTTCAGATAATGTAACAGTCCTTCACTGATTAGTTCATAATACATAGTACCAAGATGGTGACTCTCAGAAAAAAAATGCAGGAGGAAAAACTATTTAAATAAGTACAGAGGACGTTTTTATGTGAGAACCTTCTCAGTCCCTCGTGGAGGAAACTGCTTCTCAGGTTGTATAGACAGGAACATAAGTGCAGTGTCTGAAGATAAAACTATCTTAAATTTTATGAAGAATTATTCTTTTGGGGAAAAAACCAACCAAACAAACATAACAATATGCAACAGATTGAATGCTCAACAGAAATATTGAAAGACATGGTGAGAGGTTTAAGCAATGAAGGGCAGCATGGACTGGGAAGTTGTGTAGCAGTCCCAGTTATCAGATTTCTGTCTCTTTTTGCTCTGTAAAATGGCAAGTTTTTCTACCAGTGTTAATCAGAAAGTAGGAATCACAATATTCACATGGGCTAGGCAATTATTATCTTTCCTGTGGTTTACAGACACAGAAAAATGAAGTGTGAAGGTCAAGGGACTTGCATAAAACCAAACACTGTGGCTCTGGTGGGTGCAGCTGCCCTTAAACACAGTGCTGCTCTTATTACTCCTGTGCTTCAGGGAGGGATGGTGCTTGAAATAGTTAGTGTTTGGGTGGCACACTGGTCAGCTGTGGCACTGCTTGCATATCAATGCATATTCGGGGGAGAGCCTCACAAAAATCTGCTACAGAATAAGCCAGTGTATTTTCTTTTACCTGTGATAGACATGACAGCCCCATTCAGTGAAACAGGGTCAGTCAGTGTGAGGATGGACTGTACAGTGAATAATGCCCTTTGTCAATTCACAGTCTGTTTTTTCCCACTGTAATTTATGAATGCAATCATTTCTCAAGTGTTATTTTTTTCTGCCTAGAAATTAACACACAAATTTGTTTAAAAGTGTACAAATGTAGGCAAACACATATTTGATATATTTGCCTACCTAGAGCGCATTTATATTTCTACTTCTTTTTTATTTACCAATAAAGTCATCTAATTTGAATTAAATGCTAATTTTGATTGAAGGGAAAATGCTTTGAGATCTCTAGAGATCTTAATGTCTCTTCCAAAGCAATTTGGGAGAAATTGAATTCTTCATGCCTGAATATACATTAATATTCTTCATCTGAACTTAGTTTCATTGGAAACTTTTCTTATTATTTCTAAAACAGCAAGATGTCTTGTTTATGCTGGAAGATAAGTGTGTTTACCTGCAAACAAGATAGAGATGGATTCTGTTTACCAGAAACAAAAAAAACCCTGTGAATCTTGCCACAGCCGCTAATGTGAGGAACTCTGCTTTGTGTGCAGAAGCACAGCATTAGATTTCAGGCCTCTATTCTCAAAGCACTTGCTGGGAAATTGGAGCCAGTGTTTCAGTCCAAACGTGCAGGATTAACCTCCAGGATTAACACCCAGCAGTTTGGTCAGCTTCCTGCAAAATATGTCTACTCATGCACACAAGGAAATGGGTACAGGGTCTCTCCTGTGCAGGCTGGGTGTTGATCAGCAAGGGCTGAGACATGGCCCCTCCTTGGATAAAAAAATGTTGGTGTCCCTTTTCTTAAGAGAGGAAAATAGATGTTGTCTGAAATATGAAATGCGCTCAAAAATTCCTGCCTGGCTTGAGTTGTGAACATGCAAGAGACGCTATTTGTTTTCAAAGATGTGTTTCAAATATGCTTGAAGATAGCAATTTTGGGAATTGCATTTGTCAACAGCAGGAACTGTTTAGGTTATTTGATTTACTTGTGTGCTTTAAGTTATGAAAAATAGGCACATTAGCATTACTTAATGAGTTCAAATAAGAGATCAATATGCAATATACAGAGATTGCCTGAAAGTGTCATCTTCAGACTTAAGCTCCCTCTATACATATGGTAAACCTACGAAGCACTATGCTTCATAAAATGGACATTGCATGCTTAGTTTAGTGAATTTTGAATTTCAGATTGTTTAAAATGCTTTGCTGTTTAAACACACCAGTTTACCTGTACCCAAAACCAGTGTTGCTAGGTAAGAAGGAGGCTGGGCTAAATATGGCCAAGTGTTAAGAGGTCCATGGCCTGAAAATTGCTTTTTATTAGCAGTGCATCTTAGCTGCACATCTAGGCTGGCATGCACTCCATGCACATTGGCTGCAGACTCTGCCCAAACACTAGCTGTCAGGTCTGCAGTGGCTCTGTGCTTATTTTCAAGTCTGTAAGTTATAGTGCAAAGAACCAGCACCATAAAACTGTTATCAGGAGGCAAGATAAGCAGCATCAGCATTGCACTATCCTGAAACCAATTTATTATTGCTATCAAGTGACCTTCCCTATTATTTATTTCTTAGTAATAAGGGAGTGGAGTGCTTTCTTTATTTGCTATACTTGGTTGCAGTTGTATTGGTGAATCTTTAATCTGTCACACAAAACTTAATTTCTGATAATGATAGCATCTTTATTGCTACTCTTTCTATTATTTATGCCTTGATCTTTCTTATTCCTCCCATTCAAAGCATGCTTTGGAGAATCCAAATGCTTTGACTGTGAAGGTGGAAACAGGAGGTAGCTAATTCCAGATTTGATCAAGAATTGGCAAGTAAATTAGAGTTTAATTTCCTTCATCCAAGATGCTGACTATGTGAATCAGCTCGTGGAAGTGGCTCGTGCAGACTGTCTTGCCTCATTATCATGACTTTGTGCTTTCTGTAGATCAAGACAGGGCAGGGAGGGGAGGGGAGGCTGGTGCAAAGCCAGGAGTTGGGTATCTAAGAGGTCTCAGCCAAAGACAAATGGATTTCTCCTATCTCCTTATTAAGTACACTACTATACTTGTGATAATGTTACTGTTTAGCTTACCCCATTGGGCCTCTCCACTTTCCCCACTGCCTGTAGGCCTGGGTTGTTCTCCTCCAAAACCATCTCTGGGCTGGGGCTCTCCTTTCAAATTTTTCCACACCAATCACTTACAGTTGGCCACACCATATAAAAAGAAAAAAACCTCTCTTTCCCTCTGCCCATTCCTTCTTCACTATCTTGGTCTGTATCCTTGCCATAGCTCCAAGTCACCATGCAATGAGATGCTGGATTTTCTGCTAACAGATTCTAGGGGCAATAGTCACTGATTTACAAAGCTGTGTTTTGAAAAGCAGTAGTTAAAATTACTGGTATCTATTTAAAATTACTGTTAATTAAAATTTACCTGCAGTATTTTTTTTCTTACTATGATCAGTTATTCTATTTTGTGTCTGGCTCAGAGTTCACAAGGATCTCCTTTGAACCTAATTGTAATTCAGCTACAAACTATGAGGTTTGCCTCTTAGTCTCTGAAGGAAGTTCTGAGTATCTTGTATTCTCTCTTTTCTTATTTTTTTCCCCTCAACCTGTTTAGTAATCTTAGAGATGCTTGGTACAAGTACATGTGTTTTAGGGATACATATCTCATAGGAAAATGTGGTGTCTGTGGCAGTAAGGTCTTGCCTCTGGCTTTTGAGGAATGTAGCATCAGTGATATGCCCTGAATAAATTAGATAAGACAAAAATTCATGGCTCCACTGGGAGGTGAGGGGTTAGTGCTGCCTATTATCTTTGGAGTAGCTGATACAAGCACAAGTGATGAATCAAGAGGTTTATCTCCACTGCACAGAAGGTGAAGCACCTCATCAGCAAATATTTTCTGTCACTTGTGTGCAGCCTGAATAGTCTCTCCATTGGGAGATCCTGTGGATCTCTGTTTAGCTCACCAACATTACACTAAACAACTGCTATGATATGGGAGAGTTCTGAGCATATTTACATGTTAGCTCAGGTAGCATAGTAGTAGTAGAGGAGTCTGATCATTCTGTATTACATTTTCCAAATAGTCTTCTAGCACAAAAGAAGTTAGGATAATCTCTCCTTTTGGCAGGATTAAGAAAATTCACACATACAAGTACAGCTCTTCATGTTTGTACAGCTGAAGTGAGGTAGTAACAGATCCAGGCTTCACTGGCCTGCTGAAAATAGGAATCATGCAAACTTTTCCTGACATTTAAACTGCATACCAAGTCTGAGCTATCTGCCACAATCCTGGTCCTCTGATTAAGAGATTCTTCTAAGTGTGCCCAAAAATTATCACGGAATCACAGAACAGTTTGAGTTGGAAGGGACCTTTCAAAGGTCACTTAGACCAATCCTCCTGCAATGAGCAGGGACATCTTGAACTAAATCAGTTTGCTCAGAGCCCCCTCCAACATTTTGTGAAAAACTTGAGGTTTTAGGCTGAAACTACTGGTTCCAAAGTTTTCAAAGACTCACAGACACCTACCATCCAAGTAGGAGGATGTTTGTTTTATAATCCTCCAGTACTCAAGCTGCCTTCCACTAAAAACTTAAGAGACTCATCTCTGTGTGCTCCTTTATCATTTTAAAGTCTGAGTGTGAACTGGAAAATGAACCTTGTCTTAAATTACTCTTTGTCAATTTTCTGTAGAGAGATCCTAGGTAAACAGGTAAGTTGGCATCAGAGAAAAGCACAAGAAAACAGAAAATTTCTTTCCTTTGCTATTCTTCATGCTATGTTATCTGTTGGGCTTATTTAATTTTATTATTCTTGTTAGTAAAACTGAATATCCAGCACTAAGGCATTTAGGAAACAGCACTGTTTGCACCACAGGCCATTAAATCTTTGTAAATCAGCCCTGGAATATCAGCCTTTCCAATACATCATTATCTTTTTGCATGGTGAGTTGCTCTAATTGCAAATGCCTAGATGAGATCCCACCCGTGCATTGTAAAATCACCACAAAGCATAATTGGATGAGTCTTAACCATGCTTGGCAGTAGTCAATCTCTTCTACCTCAGTGGCTTGTGAAGGTATTAAAGGAAAAGACAGCTTCAATGTGTGTAAAAGAAAGTATTGGCTACTTATTTTTACAGTGAGGAGAAATCCTTTTTTGAATGGAGAGGAGCAGGGAATCTACAGCAATAAAAATGTGACCAAAAAAAATCCATTAACTCATTAATGACTCTAAAATGCCTTTTGTTTCAACAGCTTCACTGAGTTGCCTGCCAGTAGCCACACATCACAGAAAAACTCTGTTAAATTCCATTTTTTCCTCAAATTTAACCTCATTTTTAAATCTGTCTTCAGTTCCAGCCTAGCTAAAGTGAGACAGTGCCTTCTACTCTTCTAAATGGCCACTTCTTATGTGGCCTTCCTTTCAAATGTGTTTATGCAAACAGAGGGCAGTTTGCACAATTACTGGCAAAGGTACAACAATTCCCTGGTTTTAATCCTCAGACTAAATGTATGCAGCCTGCTGCATAGGTTGTCAGCATGTCTTAAGGACAGCATTGCATCTTTCCAAGGTAACCACAGAGTTCATCTCCCATGTCAGGCAGCTGGTTCCCAAACTTAGCAGCTCTTTGGAAAGCCATAAATGGATGTTCCTGTCCTTGGGCACTTGGCTCAAAGAGTTTGGTAAGGGCTGTCTGCATGGGAAGATCTGGGTCCAGAGTCAGTGTCTGACACATGCTGCCTGTTGTTGGTGTATGTTCAGGTGTTTTTCAGAACAACAATGCTCAGCAGCTTGTGGGATGGACTTTTAGGAATGCAGATATATGGACATGGATGTTTTTCAAAAGTCTTTATCGGTTTTGCAAGTTTTTGTTTACCTGTTATTGCTGTGGGAAAAAAAAAAAAAAAGATATAACATGGAGATGTTCAGATCTTTAAAGTGTCATAAAATGCACAACAAAGCATCACTGACACCAAGAGCAAGCCAAAGAAGGCAGCTCTCTTTATGTAAGACTGGTGTCATAAAATATTTAAATCCTTTCAGAGTGTGTGGCTTTCAGCTCTTTCATGCAGATAAGTGTCAGACTGTCAGGCAGCTTTGCTTAAGGAACATGGCACTATCTATTAAACTATTTCTCTTAGTTTCCCAAGGAAACTGTCTAGTTAAATATTTCTCATCAAAAATAAAGCTTAATTAACCTTTTCATTCATCTCACCTTTATTACATACTTATCTAGTTACTCAGGCAAGTGTATAGAAAGCTTTTATCTCTTTCTTTCTTCTTTTATTTTAATTTTTTTTTTTGAGTTAGAAAACTTCCATGGCAATGTACCAGCCATTTATGCCTTTGGAAAATATCTGTTCCAATTCTTAGAGCAAGTTACTGTTCCAATTCTTAGAGCAAGTTCCAATTCTTAGAGCAAGCCAGCAGTTACTGCAAGGGCACTCTCCCTCATGGAGACCATAAAAACATATATTAGCCAACATAAGTGGGATAAGTAAAGTCTCAGAGAGAAGGGGAAGAGGAAAGCAGCTAATAACATTTTACAAATTGAGGTAACTTCTTGGTCCTCAGATCTTCCTGTATCATTGCTTTGGCCCTAGAGTTTTGGGGTTTTTCTTGGGGATTTTTATTTGGCTTAGGGAGAGAAGGGCAGGCCTGTGGGGTTTTGGGTTGGTTTGGTTTTGGTTTTCTTTTGGGGATTTTTTTTTTTTTTTTTTTTTGTTTTCTCTTGGGGCCTTTTTTGCTAAGTTATTCTTTCTCCTTTTGCCTCATCTCACTAGGAAGGAGCCCCTTTCAATTGCCTCCAACTATGCACATGATGTTCCTTTACAGTGGTACTGAGATTTCTCTGAATAGTTCTGTCCATCCTTCTCTGAAGTTTTTAATCCCACAAAAATGTTTTAGTAAGGATTCCTACAGCTGCATTCACCATTTCTGCAACTAAAATACAATCCTCCTCTGGTACCATGTTGGGTTACCCTCGAGGCTTGTCCTGGATCCCAGGCAGACTCTTTGAAATGGAACAAAATCAAGACCACACACACCTTTCAATCTGTCCTTTTCCCTCCTGTTCTAGTGGAACTAGGGCATCTTCCACCAGTTCAGGAAGACAGGATGGCTCGAGAAGGCTGAACTTTCCTCTGAAGTAAAGGACTCATTTTAGTGGCTTTGGTTTGAAATTCAGATGGTTTAAGTTTCTTTGCACAGAAATGAGCTGCTAAATTCAGGTGACATACCATAGGAAGTCATGAGGTACTGCCCTCTCTGAGTTTTGTCTGCATTGGGGAACACCAGTACAGCCATGTATCATTGGAGACTGTCTTCTAAATTTTCAAAATCACCAGAGTTGCACTGATGAACTTACAACCTTTAGTTACTTTAGCACTATCACAATTTTATCCCTAATTCTGTTGAGCCTTGTATTGTGTAGTTGGTTTCTGAGTATCCCATATTTTTCATCTCACCTTTTTAAGTTCCAGGTTTCCCTTTCAAGGTAAAAACATTTAAATTATTTGTAAGTCTGTGGTTCTGCAGTTGCAAGAATGGCACTTTGCCACTCACTATGATGCTGAAACTCCCATTGGGCTCATAGTCATACCCTGATTTACTACTAGCACTGCTTTCTGTTGTTACACACTGACTTAGCTCCTGAATTATTTCCATCCTAGGGCAGAAGGGATAAATCTCTAGACACATATGTTTCATTTGTTTTAAAGAATAAAATATTAGACAGAATACATTTTTTAAAAAATATTAGAAAAGTGGACCACATCAAATCCAATGAATTCAAGTATCCTTTTGCATCTCTAAAAACACCAACTTACCTTCTCTCTCACAGACATACAAGTCCTGCACAACTCTCTTCTTTTATTTGTTTTCATCAATACAAACATTAGTTCAGTGGCAAAAGACCTGCTTGTCAGTGGCTTGAAGCAGTAGAGAAAAGCCTGATCCTCTGGGTTTGTTTTTGTTAAAGGAAATTATTACACTGCAACATATGCTAACTTTTCTTGGAACTGCTTGTTTTTTCATAGGCTTTTTTCAAACTGGAATTCAAATTGTGTTTCTTTCATTACCATTTCTTACATTATTCCTCTGAATTTTTAACAGCTTTATTTGAATTGGCCTATGAACTTTATCATCCCCCCAAATCCACACATATGATCTGGCAGTTGACAAAATAACTTTCCAGTAAATGTTTAATCAGTTTATTCCAGAAAAGCCTTTTTATGTAGCTTTCCAAAAAAAGTTAGGCTCATGGAAGCAAGTCAGGTGGTCTGTGTTTGTCTGGCCATCTAACCATTTTTCTGTTACTTGCAACAAGATGTTTGAAAAAACCTGTTGACCAGCATCCTCTCTCTCCAGATGTGTAAAGAAAATAAGCAGCTGTAGAGGTGTCCCAATGCAGTAGGCTTGCCTGCTAACAGGAGAAAAAAAATCTCCTGTTAGCAGACACATGAGAATCCACTCAGGAATAAGCAAGCAGAAATACCCATATTACAAGAAATTCTTCAGTCAACTTGCATGATACAAGACCCTGAAGAATCTGACATCAAAACAGAGATGCAAGCTTTGCTGCTCCTGCAGTTTGTGGATTGCACAATGGCTGGGGACATACAGAGAGATGTTTAGGAGGAAAGTCTCATCTTTTCACATTCTTTGAAGGGTCACTAGTTAATGTTTAGTTAGTTGGTGTCATTAATGTTGATGTTTAAATAAGTCAGATGGAATAGGCTCCAAAGGCATCTATTTTTCCTTATCAGCTGTGAAAGCAGCTCAGGTGCAGGCACCTGTGTCACAGACACACCTGTATGTACATTCAGTCCTGTGCATCCACTTCCATCATCTCTCTGTGTGCAGGTAGGAGTAGGACCATTTTGGAGGGATGATTTTGTCTGTCACTACATCCTGCTCAAACCAGCTGATGTCAACTGTTTAGGAGCCCTGGTTTTGTCCCCTGCCACCACTGGGGGACAAGAGCTGCTCCAAGTCTCAGTGGTGGGAGTAGATCCAATACTGTCAGAACTCAGTACATCCCAGAGTTAATGGTAACCCTGCCAGGGGGCTTGAGACCCTGGCATGCAGCCCAGAACACCTGTGGGTTTGATTATGACCCGTGGAGCAAATTACCAACTTTGTTTGAAGACCTGAAAGCCACAGAAGTTTAAGTAGTGTAATAATAAAATTATCACTTGCTGAAAAAGTAGATTTTGGGGTTTTTAAAATAGGGGTTTTGGGGACAAGATGGAGGGACTTGGGCGTGTCCAGCCTTTCTTCTTCTTCTTCTCTACCTCCATCTTCTGCTGTGATGTTGGCACTTTTGGATCGGTTTAGAGTAGAAGCTCACTGTCTAACATAGGTGATAGGTATTGGAAAGTAATTGTAAACATGTTATACGTAGTTTGTAGTATAAAGAGATAACACCACCCCGAGGGCGGTCAGAGTGCCTCTGTCTGTCCTGCTGAGTGGACCTCGGCTGGACAGGAGAAAAATTTTTATAGGTAAGATACAATAAACAACTCTGAGACTCAGAACTGAAGAACTCCGATTCATTCTTTGAACGTGCGGGCCGAAACAGAGACTTTCCACGTGTCTCAGGGCTGCAATAAACTGCAAACTCCCGAGACAATACCTGTTACTGTGATTGTGCCAGTGCACTCCAGAGAATGACCGTGCCGCTCCACCAGTGCCAGTGCTGGCACAGGGGAAAATGTGCTCAGGAGAGAAAAGTGTCTGGCCACCCCTAGCAGGACTATCAGCCCCCCTGTGTGAACCATTTTTGATTTCTTAAGAGGTGTGACTTGAGCTATTTATTTTTGTAGGAAGACCTACTGTGTGCTAATAGGTAATCTTCAGAAGCATGTATTTCAGTAATTAGCCCAGTTGGTTCCTAAATTAGGTGTATTGATTGAGCAATTCAAAGGGGACTTTTTAGTACCAGGTGTGGCTTGGTTATGAGCACACCCCACCATCCTTGCTGCTGCTGCAACATGAGCGGGCCGGGCTGGACTGTCACTGTGCTCTAAGCTCTGATCCTTTCCACGTTTGCAGGACTTCACGCTCCAGCCTCTGGGGATGCCAAGGAAAGCAGCGTGGAGGAGAAGTGCTCCTGTGAGCCTCAGTAACCATGTCTCAAGCAGCAGGCACTGGCAGGGCAGGACTGACCCTTTCGGTGTGGTGGCTGCCTCCTCGGAGAACCGGCTCCCTGAGCAGCAGAAGATGAGTGAGTCTCCTCTGAACTGGTTCAGAGGGGTGTATTTACCTCCTGCTCTGCACCCGTTAAACAAGACATTTGTCAAGGGTGGTGAGTGGCAGGACATAGACAGCGCCCAGGAAAAGCGCAGGGCCTTTCTGCAGGACTTCTGTAGGAAATACAACAGCAGAAAGAAGCTGCAAACTCACCTGGTGCACCTAGTGTCAAGAATTTATGTAGAGGACAGGCACAAGGTTCTGTACTGTGAAGTGCCAAAAGCAGGCTGTTCCAACTGGAAAAGGGTCCTCATGGTGCTCAGTGGACTTGCTGCTTCAGCAAACAACATCTCCCATGATGATGTGCACTATGGAAAGCACCTGAGAAAATTGGACAGTTATGACCTAAAAGGGATCTACACACGCTTGAACATGTACACCAAGTTCATATTTGTACGTGATCCTATGGAAAGACTGGTATCTGCCTTCAGGGATAAGTTTGAACATCCAAACAGCTATTACCATCCGGTATTTGGGAAGGCAATAATTAAAAAGTATAGACATCATGCAGATGAAGAAGCACTGAAAACAGGATCAGGAGTTAAGTTCAAGGAGTTTATCCAATATTTGTTGGATTCCCACCGACCAATAGGAATGGACATTCACTGGGAGCAAGTCAGTAAGCTCTGCTATCCCTGCCTCATCAACTACGATTTTATAGGAAAGTTTGAAACCCTGGAAGAAGATGCCAATTACTTTCTGCAGCTGGTAGGTGCTCCAGCCAATCTGAAGTTCCCTAAATTCAAAGACAGACATTCCTCTGACGAGCGAACAAGTACAGAGGTAGTGAGGCAATATTTAAAGGAATTGTCTAAGGAGGAGAGACAGCTGACCTATGACTTCTATTACTTGGATTACTTAATGTTCAATTATACATCACCACTTGTATAGCACTAGAATAGCTTCAGGCTTCTACTAGATACTTATCATGTTGGGATTCAAAACAACTACTTTGATATTAGCCCTGAAAGGAAATGAAGTTACTGCTAAGTAGAGTTTTCTTGAATTAGTGGGGATTTTATAAGCTAGAGTGATATCATTTGATACTAAATTATGGCGAATGCAAAGAAAAAAAGACCTGTAAACAGCATAAATTGCACTAAAATGCCTGAAAAAGCTGTTTTTACCATTATGGATTATTCTATGGAAGCAGTGGCTCAGACAGCTGTTGCATTAGCTTACCTAATGTTCTTTTAATGGTTTAAGAAAAAAAATTCAGAGTGGCATGATTCTTTTTTTGGTGTGTTTGTTTTAGAAATGGGTTTTGAAAAAACTTTTGATTGTATTTTTACTTTCTGTCACTTATTAATAAAGAATCATTGGCTAATTTTCTAAAATGTTTACAGTGTTCTCAGTTGCAAGACTCGTTTTTTGATTACTATTAGACTCTAGCCAGTTTTAGACCTTTTTTATTGAAGGATTCTCTTGAATACAAATGCATCAAACTAAAAATAGCACAGCAGCTCAGTTGATGAGCAGAGTAGATTTGGGTAAGCCTGTGAAGGATCAGTCCACTGCCTCATTTTGATTGATGCACTGGAGTTGACAAGTATGACCCTCCTTTCAGAGAGCTGCTGTATTCAACAAAATTAAGGTTTTAATGCACAGTGGATGCATCATTACATGTGATACCTGCATACTATGGTCCCAATATTCATGGTAGTTCTTCATTTTTGATGAAATGGACTAAGTTTCAGCCTGGCAGCTCTGGGATATTCTGAGGTCTGTACTGAGAAGCAACTTCATTGCAACTGACCATTCTCAGTCTGCTGGGGTCTGGTTATCAGCCCAGCTCCCAGCAATCTGTTACAGACACGGTGTGTGTGCCCATTGCCTCCCAAACCTACAAACTGGCTCTGCCCACAGAGCTCCCTGAAGTCACCAGTGTTTTGCTGTCCTGCCTGCCTTGCCAGTGGTCACCAAGCCCAAGGAATGGGGGTGCATGGTGCAGTTTTATGTGGTGTAATGTGTATTGGTGATTTGTCCTAGAGGAAGATGTGTCCAGAATCCCACAGTCCTGGTTTGAAAAGATACCTTCTACCCTTCTCTTCCCTCTCCTCCCACAAGTGCTGCCTGACCAAAACATGCAGTTGTTCCTGCAACCTGTCTTGCCCAGTGGGTGGGCCAGGGTGTCCCAGGAGGAGGAGAAACCTCTGGAAAATCATAGGATCGTGGAACCATTGAAAAAGGCCTCTAGGATCATCGAGTCCAACAATTAACCTAACACTACCAAGTCCATCAGTAGACCAAATCTCTAAAATGGACAGGGAAAAATCTCTATGCCCTTCCACAATAAAGATGTCCCCTATGCCTTTCTTTCTGAAATGGTTTGGTGCATCTTGCTCCTGTGCCTTGATATAGCAAGTTGTAGGGTGAGGAAACAGCCTGATGGGAAAGTACTGCAAATAAAATATCCTTTTTCTCTGTTCCCAACCACTGGTCACAGCTACTGCTGTTATTGTTGTCTTTTCCTTCATCTCAGGCAAAGCATGATGTACAGATTCAGTCCTTCCACAGGAGTAATTGTGGGTCCCAACTGAAAGGCCAGACCATTTCCTAGGTACCCTCACTGCTTGATTCTCCCTCGGTTTTCTCCTCAGAAGAGGAAAAAAAGCCACCTCCAGTCTCCATGGTGCCAGAGTGTAATCAAACAGGCTCTGCACATCTCTCCTTGTGGCAGGACAAGCCACTCCAAAGGGAAAAGGTAAAAGCACATTGGGCAGCCCAAACCAGGGGTTGTGCTGTCTGTGGCTAGCAGCACCCAGAGCTTAAACCATCCTGTTCCAAAGGAACGTGAAGCAAAGAGGAGAAGCAAAAACCTGTCTATCAGCATGAGGTGTGGGGACATGCATTTGCTGAGCACCAGTGAGAAGTTGCAAGGATGCCTTGGACAGGTGAACACACACATTGCTGCTTGTGTGAGCTGTGCATGGGTGGACCCACAGGTGTTAACACCCAGAAGTGTTTGGGAGGGGATATCTGGCAATTTAACCTCTCCCACACATGCTTCTCCTCAGGTGAACAAAAATCTCCCCCTTTTAACACAGGATGGTGTTCTTCTCCCACCTTCCCTGTCAGAAATCCCTCCTGGTTTTCCTGTGGGCTCCACCCCACATCTTGCAAGCTAAGACAATGAAAGAAGACCTCCTGAAAGTTTTGATTTTGTACCATGCAACCTTCTAAGTCATGTGAAAACTGCCTTAAACTGCCTTGGATTTGACCTTGGTTTGACCTCTAGATTCTCTGCTGTTGTAAGTATTGGATTCAACCTCAAATCCTGAGTGGTCTTACTTTATTCATTGGTCTTGCCTTACAGGAAGGCCAATGAATACAGTAAATTTAAATAAAAAATAAATGTCCACCAACCTTTGGGTGTCTATATATTTGCTTTGTCTTGTCTGTTGTGGATGTGTATAATTAACTGATAATTTACAGACAAAAATGTCACACTAATGGTACTAGTATTTTCAAAAAAGCACATGAGGAAAAAAGTGCAACATGCTAAAAAAGAATGGAGGCTAATTTATATGGTATGAATACTTTAATTCAGAGAAATAAATTAATATTAGTAAATGACAGTCTCTGAAGAACTTGAGCTTCACACTGAGTTCATTTTAGTGGCAAACTTTCTGCCTATCAGATCAGAGAATGATGGAGATTTGGGGGGGCAGCTTTAATTGCATTGAAAGAGCTGCACATTCTCATAACATTTCATCTACTAGTGGGTCTTAGATAAAGCTATTGTTTGAGTAAAGGAGAGGGTTGAAAGAAATTATCAGCAAATATTTGGTTTCTGCAAATGATAGGGAAAATGACATTGATTTGCATACATCCATGGACATGGACATCAGGTCCCCAGACTATCATCTTGAAAATCTGATATGATTTGCATTTGTGATTTAACAGGGGAGGACACTAGCTAAGGTCTTTAAAGCATGTATGTGCACAGAAGTGTAATTGTTTTAGCTGCACTGTTGTTCTATGGCTCTAGTGAAAGTAATTTAACTTCTTTGTACGCTCAACTTCAAATTTCATAGCCCCTAACTGCACTTAAAAATTCATTTTTTGAAAATCTAACCGAGACTTTTGTAAAGAAGAGCCTCTCCACAGTCATGTTCAGCGACCTAAGGGATTCAGATGATCTCAGTAGCAGAATCTAGATTGTACTTTGCTTCATTAACCACATTTTGAAAATCACCAGCCTGCTTTGCCAGGAATTAAGTTACATGATTTAAAATTAACATAAGAGTTTAGCATAATTGAAGTGGGACTGTGATATCTGACTTATGGGATTATAAGAGATAAAGGCATAATTTGCAGCATAAAAGATAACCTCTATTTTTAAAAGTAAAATTTAAAAGGTCAAAGTGGGAGGCTGCATTGTAACTTTGTTTATATTTTGAAAGAATCCTGGGCAAAAACAAAAACTGAAGGTCATCCACCATAACTAGCATAAAAATCTCATCTCCACAACTGTGCACAGATGTTTGTTTTACTCAAAAAATTATATATAATGTATGCAGAAGAGGAATGACAATACACTCCACAACATTCAGTGAGATTATATCTACACTAGAGATCAGCTGTGGCATGCAGAGCCTCTTTGAAGGGGCTTCATTACAGTAAATGCTTTTTAGTTATGAACATTTCTTCATTTGAAGATCTCTAAGCACTTCTCTAATGCAGGTCAGTTGTCAGAGCAAGTCAAATGTGCTGTAAAGGCATTACAGGAAGCCTGTGGGAGGGCTGGCGTGGCAGGAGAGTGCTCCCTTGGCTCATGTGTCTCTTCCAAACACCAGACAGTCATGCATCCCTCCTGAAATTAAAATCTGGTTTTTGGAACCTAATGTTCTACACCTGCCTTTCTTCTAAAATGAATCAGTATTAATAAAATCAAAAATTTTAATAACAATTTTTTTAAAGAATAAACAAATTTTAAAGAATTAAACTTCATAGGTGTGCATTCCCAAATTCTGATATATACATCAACAGAAGGCAGCTTCTTTTTTCCAGGTAGGATTTGGCTTGTAAAGCTCAGACATAGCCATTGTGCCCATCTTTTCTAAAACTGCTGCTAGACTGTTGCTTGCTGAAGTCAGAGGTGTGCAGCCACACACAGGGCAATCAAACACAGTGCACACTCCTGGAAATTTCCTCTGGTGGAACTCCCCCAAAAGGCCAAATTTATTGGAGCTACTCCTGCCTCAGGCTGCACTGTCTTGGTGATGTGTCATTGGAGATCACTGCTTTAATTTTAAATGTAGTTTAAATTTAACTGAAAATTGCAATGTGACACTTTGCAAAAGTCTGAGAGGAAAATATTTTTCTAGAGCTTTGTATTGTATATGTGGGTTACATATAAACATCTTTGTTGTGTGTGCCTTAAGGCTAGCAATATATCAGAAAAGTCTTTTCAACTGTAATGCTAATACCAGTTTATCAACTTTATAACTCCTGTGATGCCTTCAAAACTATATTAATTTGGTCTTGGAACATAAAGTCTGAAATCAGACCATAAATCATTATATTTCATTAAAAATATGGATGCACCTGTCCTGTATCAACCAATTAATGTACAGTTCAGAGGGCAGGGCAAGCACAAACACTGCTGGGTGGTGGAACTCTCTGATTTAGCAAAAAACATCTGTTTATATCCCCAGATACCTAGGATTGCTTTTCCTTTGGAAATGTGCACAAGTGGGGGAACTAAGGAAACAGTCATATTATTTAGCTTAATGAGAATGTCTTAGATTGATTGGTTATCATAGAAATTTCATGTTTTATGGGAGAACAGTTGTGCTTTTGGCAATGCAGCTAACTGAAGTGAGCTCCACATCTCTTCAATGTTAGATGTAGCTCTGCTTGTGGCTGGAGTGACGGACTTGGACTTAAGAGATCTGGATCTTCATCCAGGTTCTGTAATTTCATGCACTTGTTGGACAAACATGAAATGTTATCTGTGTTGCTGTCCTCACTGGTAAAGTGGTCCTGTAAATGGAAGGAAATTATACCATGTGTTTTCTCCTAAAATCATTAAAGTGTGTGGCTAAAGAGCAGTGGTTAGAAATTACCCATTAGTAAGGAATTTAACTCTAGGATGTTCATTGCATTTCCTTATGCTTTACTTGCAAGGGCTTGGAGGAAGCTGGGGACTTCCCAGCTTTGCTCCAGCCGAGAAACACATCATTCAACTCTGTTCTGGGCAGTTGGCAGCCTTAAGAATGCAAGCTCTGTCTCAAAACACTGTGCATCTGTCAAGCCTATCCAGGCACTGCCTCAGCATAAAGCCTGTGCCAGGATGTCTGACCAGGGGGAAGTGTCCCTCTGGCTCCTTTGGGAGAGCAGACAGAGTGAGAATCTTGCTGTCTCAATTTATTCAGAGCCCAGATGAAAGAGAAGCTGTTTTATTTTGGTGTAAATAAGTACTGTCGTATTTATTTTACTGCAGTAGCTGTAAATGAAGTGATGCTCAACGAGAGGGTTCTGCAGAAGCAGTGGATCCCATCCAGGTATGCAAACTCCTGCCTTGTCCTACACACCAGAGCTGCATGACCCAGTACCCAGGGCCATGTTCCCCCAGCCCTTTGTGAGGTCCTGCCACCCCTTGTGGCAGGCTCCAGTTTACCTGGCATGCTAGAACATCTCAGGATTTATCTCATACTAACACAGCCACTGTTTCTGTGACCCTGTGGAGGCTACAAATAACATGGGGATGCCATTGAGACAGACTATGTTGCTTTCTTCTTTTGTCTTCAAAAAATGATGTGATTAACAACCGTGAGAGAGAGGAAAAGACTCCTTACAAAAGGAAAGGGAAAATCTCAAGGCCATGACCAAAACATCTTTTTTATTTTGATATGTGTAATTGATGCTTCCTTTCCTCTGTCTCCTCACACAGAGAATTTCCCTCCCTCTCTAATTATGTCAGCACAAATGGGTGAGACCAATTGCCGGGTTGCTCTCATCTGACAAGTGTAAGCCACCTCCAGTCCAGCACATCTATGTTATCATGGCACTGAGGCTGCACTAATGAGCCTGCCTGAGAGTATGGTACTGTCAGCACCATCTGTGCACACGTGTCTGTCTTGACTTTGTCATGCAGAAATTCCTTCTGTCTCAGGGTTCGGGGTTTTTCCTCTCAAATTCCTTGCAGAGAACACATTTTCCACAAAAGCTCACAGTACTGCTCATCTCCCAAGATTTGTAAATTTTGAGTGGCCCGTGTAATTTGCATTCAAGAAACAGCATTCTGAGATATAAGGTGTAGGAGCAAAGCAGGTTTAT
This sequence comes from Agelaius tricolor, assembly GCF_023055355.1. Classification (NCBI taxonomy): domain Eukaryota; kingdom Metazoa; phylum Chordata; class Aves; order Passeriformes; family Icteridae; genus Agelaius; species Agelaius tricolor. The sequence continues at coordinate 50,316,740 of NW_027269262.1, read as the reverse complement.
CAGGGCATTTCAGCATACAGAGAGGTAAATCAGTACTCAGTAGATTGTAAATACATGTCAGTAGGATATTAAATGCTAAAGGCTTAATTTTCTCAGGGTAGTTACTTGGATGTAAAAACTGCATGTCTGCAGAGTAGGACCTGCATATTAAATTATCTCATTTTTGACAAAAGCAGATGCACATAGAGACAGATTTTCAAGTTCTAGGAATGATAATAAGCTACCATTCATCTGAGAAAAAAGTGTGCTTCTCAGTGTGTTCAGAAAGCTGAGTTCAACTTGTAGGGAGTTTCCTCCCTAAAAGCTTGCATAAATGCAATATAAATACATGCACATGTTTTATAAATGCATGTGCACACAGTATTTGTATGTCAGTCTTATAACCCCTAGACAAAGGTTGTGCAACAATGGTAGTGAGAGCTACATTTGCTGTCCTGCATTTGACTTTAAACACCTTAGATGTGCCTGAAAACACATGCACATAAACATTCTGTTAACATGCTGCAGAACCACAAAGTCATTCCAAGCAAACCTAAAGTACTTGCAGGGACTGCAAGGTTCCCTCTTGCACAGCCTTTCTTTCTGCTTCTTTAGCTTGCTTGGGACAGGATGCTGCCAGGTCTGTGGGTCTGCAGTTTGCCAGCTGAGCCTGCTTCTGGTCATGGGTACAGATGTGGGTTTTGGGAGGTTTCCTGGTGGGACACTTGGTAAGGGGGGGAGAAGGCAGCAGTTTACAGAAAGGTCTGCTTTCAAGGAAGTTATGGTGTTACCCCCATAGTGCACTCCAAGCCATAGACACAAGCTGTCACCTTTGCTATGACTTCTGCTGTTCTCTTAGAAAAAAAAAAAAGTGAAACAGAAAAGGGACAGAGGAAAAACCTCTAATGAGAAGGGGAAATGTTAATTGTGGCTGGAGGTGACAATGAACAATAATAAATTGCAGCTTTGCTATTGTATCTCTGATCAAAGTACTCTCAGGCTGCAGCAGAGCAAAAGCTCAGCTCCAAGGGAGGATGATGTTTCTCAAAATCCTCGTGATCCCTGCAGGTCCTCCTGAGGAGCAGAGAAAACACAAACACTGAACCAAAGTTAGATAAAATTTTTCTCTGTCTCAGACTTGCTGCCAACAAGGCTCCTGTTTCTCCCTGTGCCTTTTTGTCTGTCTCCAGCCTAGTGGCTACAGTGGGTCCAAGACAATGCACTGCCCCTGCGTACAGAAACTCCCCTAGTGGAAGCACTCTTACCAAGCAGAATCTGGCCCACAATTCATTTGCTGCCTTGCTTTATTTAAAAGTGATTGCTAGGATTGAAATTTTCAGCTTAAGCTGATATATGTTAGGCTACTCAACCTGCAAGGTATCAGGCAAAACTTTTCAGGTGGGCTGAGCCATTGCCGCTGCCAGGCACATCTCTGGGAGTTGCAAAGGCCACCTCTGAAAAGCAGAATAAGGGATACTCCTAAGTGGAGACTCCTAAGTGTTGCTGAAGAGCCCAGTTCTTAAGAAGCCATGCTTAACAGACTTCTAGTATAAAAATATACCCCTAAACACACTTATAATTGGAAGCAGCAGAAGCAACTTTGCCAAACCCATACCTTTCTGAGCAAGACATGGAGAAAAAGAGGGAATATTTTGGTACATTTTCAGAGATTCTTTCTAGAATTTTCGATTTTACTTTCTGTGCCACCCTTGGCCCTCAAGCACCAAAGCATTTCTTACATTTACCAAAGGAAAACAAGTTCTACCCACTGACACATTTATAGCTAAAATCTGCTCTCTGTGCTGCCTTGGTTGCAGAAACAGGCACAGGCTGAATGAGAGAAGCTGAGAACTTGTTATGTAAAATCTACAGCAAGTGAGCTTTTCTAGTGCTATTATGCCTTCACCCCTTATTTTGGCACAGTAACAAAACCACTGAGACTGGACAGTTATAGGGTTTCACAGGCTTTTTTTTTTTGTTTTCTTTTTCCCTTTCTGGCCTCATAACAAAACTCAAGTGACTCAATGGTGTGCCCAAACTTCTGAAATAGTCTAGGACTTTCAGTATCTTCTACACAAAGAAACAGTGGGGAAAGATTTGTCTTTTATTTATTCATTACTTAATCAGGGCAGACTACTGTCTAAAAATACCTTGCTCAAGATCATGATAGAAATCTCTCACACATTTTTCCAACTGCTTGGGCTACACTCTGATCCCTACTGTTTTACATTCACATTGTTTTCTCTTTGTGACTTTAAAATCTCCATTTTTCCCGATAAATTACACTTGCCTGTAACTCAGGTGATCATTTTCCCCACCAAGACTTGATTTTTGTTCTGCTTTGGCATCATCACTTGAGTAAAAACTAAAAGTAATTAAAAAACTAAATAACTAAATAAATCAAACTGGACTAAAAGGGAAGGGAAGGGAAGGGAAGGGAAGGGAAGGGAAGGGAAGGGAAGGGAAGGGAAGGGAAGGGAAGGGAAGGGAAGGGAAGGGAAGGGAAGGGAAGGGAAGGGAAGGGAAGGGAAGGGAAGGGAAGGGAAGGGAAGGGAAGGGAAGGGAAGGGAAAAATAGCTTTCTTGGCTACAGACTACAGGGACTTTATATGCACTTTATACCTCTTCATGGTTTTGGATACTTGGAAGTATCTACAATTTTTCAGGTAGAGAGAGAACAACTCTTTGAGGCAAAGCACATGGAATCAGGGTGACCTTTTAAGAATGAGTTACAAATTTCTGACATTTCACAGCAAAAATTGCATTGTGGCACTGCATGGAAGTGCCCTCCCCTGCCTTTTGTACTGAACAGGTTTGGTTTGGAAGTCAAAACTAATTTTTGAAGAGACTATTCTGCAAATTCCACTCTGCCACACTGAGGCCCAGGCTGGGTGGTTTTCCATGCCCTCCCACACCCCAAGAAGCTGCCAGGCCACAGTGGGAGCAGGGGGATCACGGTGCCAGCGAGGCGTGTAGCTGAAAAGAATCCCTTTCACTGGGGTGTTGGTTCTGCCGTGCTGCGGCTGACACAAATGTGCTCGTGGCAGTCAAGTGTGCAGGGTGACACTGAACATCACATAGGAATTGGACATGTTAAGCTTTTGCAAAAAGGGGCTACATTAAACCATAAACCCCTCAGAAATCTCCCTTTCTCTGGCATGCATTCTTAGAAAGTTACATCTATTTTTAACAGAGTTCAGACTATTTTGACCTGGAGAGGTGTCCTAGAATCACAGAATGGTTTGGGTTGGAAGAGAGCCTTGAAGATCTTCTAGTTCCAACCCCCTGCTTTGGAGTCCCCACCAGCCTTGTCTCCTTCATAGACACTAATCCAGTACAATATCTGTCTACACAGAAATAGTTTTCTCCATAAAACTCATGAAATCCACTTCAAACAGCAACATACAGCAAGGCTATCTATCTAAAACATGAATGCAAGAAAAGAGATGACTGATGAGTTTAAAGAGGTAAGTCATGAAGAATGGTATCAGACTGGTTATCCTATTTAAGTCTGCAAATAAGTAAAAAAAAAATCTTCTATCCTCAAAGTCTTCTGCAATAAATGTATTTTTGTGTAAATTTTAGTTAAGGGATTGAATAGTTCCAATTGTCATTTCTGAGTTTGAAACTTTTCTCCTAGTCCAGGAAAAATGCAGCACCTGTATCACTAGCTTGATGTGTTGAGGTTTTTACAAGCTGTAAACACAAGCTGTAAAAAAATCTGTCAGAAATAAAGTTACTGTTCTATAAAGGATTTTGAGAAAAACATGCTATCAGGTTTTCTTTAGAAGCTTATGGACAAAGGAACTTGTAAATATTCATAGTCAGACCTTCCTTTTTTGGTTAGTTCAATGAAAGATGCACCGCTGCATGGGAAAAGGATCAACATCTTCACATCTGTGCCCTGAGGTTTTAGCTTTTAGGAGGTATTAGTGTTGAGAGGGAAGATAACTCCTGTAAAATACATAGTATTAAGACAACAATTACTGTAGTAATCTACAAAGATAACCTGAATGATCTGCAGCAAAATTGTCTTTCTTGAAATGTGCTGCATGAGCCCATTCATGGCATAGATTTCCATTAGATATATAAATCCCATGAATATGAAGCTATGTATGTATCATATATTTTTTCATTATAATGTTAAAAAAAAAAGAAACAACTTGGACAAAGAAAAAATTCCTAGCAATTGGCGACATGTCAAATATACACCACTGAGGTTCAGCCTTGCCCAAGAAAAAGAAGAAAGAAAATGAACAACAACACAATTTAATCTTTAAAATCCCATAATGGTTGACAGAGGCAGTGGAACAGAGCAGTGTGTTTCAGTGTTTCTAGAGCCTTTGCTGCTATACTGAGTTATATTTGCTCTGAGCATTACCACTGTGCATTAGCCACAGAAAAGCAAATGGGTTCAGACCTGGCTGAGAGATCTCTGAAAGATAATATACTGATCATGTTGGGGGATCTGAAGGGATCACTGTGAGGCCTCATGTGCTTTAGGGTTTTCCTCATCAGGTAGGTCTGGAGGTAAATATAGAATCACTGCCAGTTTGTAAATTACTTAACTCAGTAGATTGAGAAAAGGATGGCCAAACACAGCAGACTGGGCTGTGCTCTAGTGTGATGCCTGTCAGACAGAATGTCTGCAGAATTGCATGCCTCAGAGTGAAACAAGGCTTATCTACAGAGTGAGGGCTATATCCCCAGAAGGTCTCAGGAGTTACTGTGGAAGAGCAAGAAAGAAGGCTTCCTCAATGTAATACTGTGGCAAGAATGACTAATTCAATTCCCAGGTGTGCTAAAAGAAATGTCTTCACTTCAGAATGTGCCTTCTGGGAGACCAATATTAAATATGCATTTTAAAAAGCATGTTGGAAAAGTGGTGAAGGCACAAACAAGACTGGAAAAAAACCTAAAGTTACTGAATTTTCTTTAGAGGAGAGACTGAGAGCTCAGTCTGCTAAGCTTATCAAAAGGATGATGAAGAGTTGAATTGCTTGCATTATATAAGTATCCTCATGGGGAGACAGTAGAAGTATAAGAGGCTTTTTAATCTGGCAGATAACAGCATAATAAGAAGCAGCATATGGCAGATGAATTCATACAAATTCAGTTTAGAGACAAAGACCATTTTTGGTGATGAAAATTATTAGTCTTCGGAATAAGCTACCAAGGGAATGGGTGGATTTTCTTTCCCATGAGTTTTCAAATCTAAGCAAAGATGCTTTTTCAAAATATATTTAACCAAATATAAGTTACCTAACTCATGAAATGTGTCTTGAGGTAAAGTGAAATGGTCTACAATATACAAAGTTAAACAGAACATGTTATGTTACTATCTAGTCTTGAACTCCAAATTCTTTGGCTGAGCTTCATTTCTGTAGGAATCTGAAGTGGTGGTGAGGGAAGAAGCTGAGCATTTCCAGCTGAGGAGCTTAAAAAGGAGGAGGACTGTAAGCAGAAGGACTGTGACAGCAACACAGACCGGTCAGAAAAGCATGGCTAGATGTTACAGAGTGTATAACAGTGGTGTTTACAGAGTACTGCATTTTCTGTGGCTGATAAAATCTGTGAGTGCTTAACTGAATTTCAGTGTCTCACCCAGCAAAGTTAGATAAATCTCTTTGGTCCCACTGGCTAAGGCTACACAGCCCCAGCACACAGACCAGCAGGATGATGGTTTTCCCTCATGGCACATTCAGAGCTGACCGCATCTTGCTCTGTGCTGCTGTTACATGTCACTGTCCCCTCCACAAGAGACCTTACTTCTCTATTTCCAGTTGACCTGGGGCTGTTCCCCTAACTTTCCTGTGCCCCCACGAGTGCCCAGGGCAGCTTCCCTGCACCTTCTCTCCAGTTCATCAAATCCTGACAGGCTGTGCCACTGATGCATCTTTTCACAACTGACATTGCAGCAATTTGTGGCAAGAGGAGAGATAAGATTTTTTTTTTGTTTGGTAGTTTGGGGCTTTTTTTTTTTTTCCTCCAAGCAAAGGGTCTGTCCATGCCATGTTCAAATTAAACTATTTCTAAAGGTGAAAAACCTCCAGGTGGTTCCTGTGCTACCTAGTTCTTAATTTTGCTTTTCCAACTGTAATTGAAGCCTATTGAGGTGGGGGAGAGGGCAAAGAAAAAGCATTCAATCCAAATTGTCTTGTGAGGGAGGTAATAGTGCAGGGCTAAGGAAGCTCAGCAGTCATTTAAGTGCACAGCTTCTTGTAAATCCTTTCTGAAAAGCCTGAATGAATCCCCCAAATGAATGGCCATTTTGTCCCTTTTAGTTCTCCTTCTCTAGCACAGAACTCAATGTGCAGCTTGTGGACAGACAGATTCCACAATAAATAGAGAAGGAGAGTAAAACTAAACCTACTGGAGCCTGGCCAGCAGCAATGTCAAATCTCTTGACTGATTTCCCAGGGAATTCTTGCTCTAAATGTCAGGAGAACATAGCCCTGCAGCCAAACCTGGACCAGACTGATACCAAGGCGTGACAAAATGAATGACCTAAGTAACAAGATTACACCGCAGGAAAATTAAAACTTCAGAAATGTGCAAAGATCACATTTCAGTTAGTGGTGTTTTATGTACGATCCTTTTAGTAGACAAAGCTTAACCCAAACTTATAAAACATAAATTGGTGAGGGGAGGGGGATTTATTAGTGGCAACAGAAAGAAACTTTTCATCACTCAGAAAAAAAATAGCCTGAGAGTTTCTGCAAATGGTTTCTGAAAAGGCTCACAGCCCGCTCTCAAACGTTCTTGTCGACAGGAGCCAAGGAAGGCCAAAGGAATTTGGTCTCCTAGGAGTCTGCACCACTTTGAAAACAGCAACTAAGTCCTCCATCACCAGGGCACTTCTACAAATCCTCTTGGAGTCTGTCCTGCCAGTGACAGCAAGTGTCCCTTCTGCTGTGGTTACCTGCAGCCACTCATGCCCATGGAACTGGCAGGAGCCTAAACAGCTTTGGGATTTCTGATTCTCCGTCAGCTGTAGCTGAAATTGGCTGGTGGGCTCAAGATCTGCTGAAAAGGGCAGGAACACCCAGAAGAAAGAGAGGGCAAGAGAGAGAGAGAGAGAAAGCACAGGCATGTAAACTTCCTTGCTTTTGGGAACTAAAAGCCTGAAGTGATGCTGAGAGGAGTCCAGCAAGCTGAAGAGCTTAACAACAGCAGTACAAGGAAGGATAGAGTCCAGATCCACTAGGTAGAGGTGGAAAAGGACTAAGACACTGAGAAAACAGGCAGTGCTTCTAAATTGCATTCTTTTGTTAGGTTTTGGTCTTTCTTTAAATTTGTTTCAGTCCTGGCTGACAAACCCTGCAGTCTGACAGAGCTGCAGGATGGGTATCTATGAGATTTGCCATAGCAGTGAAGGGACTCTTCCCACACTGCTATTCAGTGAGATGACAGAGTCTAGTGCTGGGAGTTTTTCTGCCTCTCTCCCTCATATTGTTTTAGCTGGAATTAGCTGTTTGCACATTCCTCTCTGACTTTGGCAGTGTGCCCTCTCCTCCATAACTGACCAAACTGAAATCCCAGATCCAGCATGCTTCAACTGTCTGGGAAGTTCTTGTTCAGAATGGGGATGTCTAATGTGTTGCACCATCTTCTCACCATGGCTCAAGTTCCTACAGAGATCTTTAATTCATGATGCCCTAGAAATTACCGTAGAAACTCAGACTTAATGTTCAGTGAAGGAGAAGCAGAAGCACAGCAAGATTCCTCTGCACATTTCCCCTCACCCTGACATGGATTAAGTTTTAACACCATCTTTAAATTTTTCATAATACTCTTTTGTAAGTTATTTCCTTAACTATGTTGAGTACAGTAGCAGGAGTATTTCACTGTTGCATAGAAGTCCAAAACAAGTTAACCCAGATTTTATAAAGATGACAACATATAAGAAAAAAAAAAAAGAAAAAAACTATGAACAAACAAACAAAAAAAAAGAACGTATGTGATCCCAGCTCCCAAAACTGACAAATTTACACTTGGATAAACTGGGGCAGCTTTCCACTGATTTTCAGTGCCATCTCAAGGGATGTCTTCCTTGCCTTCTGTGGTTTCAACAGAACATAGTCTGTTTGTTTGATCAGAGCTGGCACAGAGCAATTCGCTCCAGGTTTGTGCCCGAAGCATTGCCTTTCTCTGTTTCATGTGGCCACAACCTTTGTCTAATCCTCCAGAAGATCTTTCACAATAAGAATGGTAGCAGTGACAGAAGCTATTAATGTTCTGGCTTCTCCGTGTGGCAGTGATCTGCTCTGCAGATCAAAAAGAGCAGATATACGCTATCTGCCAGAAAAAGAAAAGCAATTACTGGTTTTGCTAGGTGAATTTTGTTTGTGAACAAACAAACATGCCAGAGGAGCAGAGTCCACAAGGTGCCAAAGAACAAGTGAGTTTTTATTTTTGAAATCACTGTAGCAGGTTGTGAAGGGCTTAGATTGAAAACCCAAAGACAGCAAATGAAAGAGCAGGGATGTGTAATGACTGTACACAACCACCCCCCCACCCAACCCTTGACTACGCTCAAGACATATGCAAATAAAGTGAAGTTTGAAAACAAAAAAAAGCAAGCATCAAGCCTGCAGCTTCTCTTTTGCCATCAAATTGTGAGTGTCTCTTGGCATCCTTTATGACATGGCTTTAGAGGAGGAGCAGGCAAATTGAGAGAAACACCTACATCTGTACATTATGATAGCCTGTGTTTGCCATAAACTGTGATTGGTAAGCATTTAACATATGGATATGACTTTTTTATTGCTGTATTTATAAATTTGTCTAGGGTGTCCTTAATTGATAGTGTTATACATAATATAAAAGCGAGTATAAACTCGCTTTTCACTGTTGTAAATTATTGTCTATAATCTCCTAGCAGAGGCTCAGGGAGGAGTTCCTGTCTGTGGTTTCCTGGAGCAGTTCTTCAGATCTGGCACTGTTTACTCATGGTTAGAAGGATTATCTGGTACAATGTGTTTTGTACAGGCTGGCTGGTCATGCCAAACTTTGATTTTTCTCTGTTGATGCATGGATGCATGGCTTTACCTGTAGTTTAAACTCATTTAACAGTTGAACATGTTCTTTAGAATGTATTCAGTATAACTTATGCACATACTCTTCTAGACTATGCAAAGGTCTAAATCAGATTTTCTATACAGTTTGTTCCATTCTCAACCATGTCTTCTTCAAGTGACAGTTTCTGTGCATTCTCTAATGAGATAGTTGTGCCTGGGGCGTAAGGTTTTTTCTTATTACATGAAGGGCTGTTTTTCATTGAATTGTTTTCATGCTTTAGAGGCACTGAGTAATGACCATGTGAATTTTCTCAACAGACAGCATCACAGTCTAATTTAAACACTATTTTCCAGTGGCCTCCATTTGGCATTTCATACTAGTCAAAACTTCATTCAATTTAGCAACTTCAACAAACAAAACACAATATAAGAACTATATAAAGCTATTAGAAAGCAACCAAAGGAGGGCTACAAGGAGGGTGAAGGGCCTAGAGGGAAAGCCATATGCAGAGTGGCTGGGGTCACTTGGCTTGTTCAGGCAGAAGAAAAGGAGACTGAGGGGAGACCCATCACAGTCTAGAGGCAGTGAAAGGCAGGTACTGCTCGCTTCCCTATGGTGACCAATGATAGGACCCGAGGGAGCAGAATGAAGTTGTGTCAGGACATGTTTAGATTGCACACCAGAAAAAGATTCTTCACCAAGAGGGTGGTTTGGCAGTGGAACAGGCTCACCAGGGAAGTGGTCACAGCACCAGAGCTCAAGTGGTGTTCGGTCAATGCTCTCAGGCACATAATGTGATCCTTGGGGCTGTCTTTTGCAGAGCCTGGGTTTGGACTCGGTCCTAGTGGGTCCCTTCCAACTCAGGATATTCCATGATTCTATGATTTTGTAACCAGTAGAGTTCTAGTAAGGTACTAACAGGCATTTTAGATGGATAAAACTCCCTGGCTGCTGAGCTGCTAGGGCTATTTTCCCTTCAATACACCGAGCGGCAGAGAACAAACTGAGCAGCTTTCGAGTCCTTCCCCATTGCCGGGCGGCCCCGCGCCGCAGGAGCACAGCACTCTCGTTTCTCTTTGCCCGGCAGCCCGACGCCCCTGCCTTGCTCTCAGCGGCACATGACCGCGGCCGGCCCGCAGCCGCTGCCCCGCCGCCCGTTCCTCGAGTGCCGCCCGCCCGCCCGCCGCACCAGGTAGGGAGCGGAGCGCCGCACGCTCGGGAGCGTCCCGCCCCCGCCCCGGCCCCGGCCCCGGCCCCGGTCCCAGCCCCGGTCCCAGCCCCGGTCCCAGCCCCCGCCCCGGCCCCGCCGCTCACCCGCGCCCGCCGGGGAGGCATGAGCGACGGAGCGGCCGCTCCGCGCCGCGGGTGAGTGCGCGGCCCTGCGCGGGGGAGGGAGGGCAGGCGGGAGACAGGAGACAGGCAGGGGACAAGCAGGAGACAGGCAGGCGGGAGAGGACAGCCCCCCCAAAACCAAAGATGAATTTATGGAAAGCTTCGGCGAGAGGGGTGCGCGGTTTCGGGATGGGACTGTCCGGAGCCAGGTGCGGGGCTCCGCGCTGCTGCCTTTCTGGCTCCGCGCTGCTGCTTTTCTGGCTCCGCGCTGCTGCTTCTCTCGTCCTGCGTTTTGCACCGAGGGATGGCAGCCAGGCAGCAGCTCCCCCTTCCCGAAGGCACTATCGGAGCCTGTCGGTCGCTCTGGAGTTTTAACATCAGAGGTGCGAAGGGTGCAGAGAGAAGCAAACTCACAATCTCTTTCCACATGTTAAAACTCCGTTGCCTAGTTGCGGTCCTGCAACAGAGAGTCGTGTGTGGAGAAAGCCCAGGTACCGCACAAAGTTGCGGGGTTCCCAAGACTCCCCACCTGCTGTAGATACCCATGCCAATCGCTCATTTAACAGCTTTTTGGAAAATGAGGCAGAATGATTACAAGCAAGCCCTGCGACCGTGCACTGGTTTTGCAAGAGTGGCGTGTCGCCCTCGTCCCTCCAAGCTGGCCGGCAGGTGCCCGATGTCCATTTGAGCTCCAGCCGGCCGTGCGAGCTCAGGTCGGGCAGCGTGGGAGTTTGCTGTGGAGATGCCGCTGTAAATAACCACTGCACGCACAGAACTCGTGTGTGACAGCAGGGTCGTGTGGAGTGGCTGGCTACAAGCCTGCGTCCAGCATGTGTGCTCTGCTCCTTGAAATTATATTAGTTACAAAACGAAGAATTTTTAAAATACTGTTTGACTTTTCGTACCGAAACCTTTGTTATGATTTACACTGCTATGGTTTTGAAGCCATAATCATGCCTGAAGCCCTGCTGGCAACGTGATCTGCAAAACCCACCTTGTGTCCTATCAGACACAATTTACTGTGTAATCTTGTAGCCCAGACCAGAGAATTTCCCGTGTGCCCATCTGTGAAACTAATGTGTGACCATCACATTAAAGTGGTTTTCTGTTGTATTTTGAATTTATCTAAGGAAAACGTGAACAACTACTCAAAAAAAAGAAACCTGTTTTGCAACTTTGATGGCAAATCTTAGCTGCTGAGAGGTCCCATTTCAGTTTCAGACCTGTCACAGCCATCACTCTGACTCATCTCCAGCCTTTAAATTTAACTGCATGCTGAACAAATAGTGGATGTTCAAGATGGTTTTGATATCTAAGTTGCTGATTCCCTTTGAATTTAAGTGAAAACTGGGCTCAGGGCTTAAACACAGTATTAAGCTTTTACTAACATTTATAGAGGGTTTTGCTGTAGGGAGGAAAGGTGAAGGCTTTTAAAAGAAAATTTGGCCCTGACAACTAAGCATTTTGCTTAGTGTTGAAATCATGGAAGAACAGACTTCTTCAAAAAAGGATTTTTATGGATTAAAAATAGATGTTTATATCATTAACTGTAACTATGGCTGACAGAGTTCTATGTAGCATGATGTTCTGGAAAAACAAAAACTTACGTTGATGAGCCAGCTTTTGTGTTTGAAGCATTTGTCTTGCATGCAGCATTTCTGCATTTTCAGGGCTGCAGATAATATTGACTGAATTGACTGCACGTGCTCTCAGCTGGAGAAACAATATGAGATCTACCTTTCATAAGGGGTAGCCTCCTTCTAGTCAGGCCCACCAGCAGTCCAGTAGAAGGTGTGATCTTCCACATGCACACACACTCATTCCTAAGGTGATTTTCCAAGATGTTCCACAACTAGTGAGAAGCCAACTGCATGATCTTATGACAAATACAAACACCTTTTTCTGCCCCTTTCTGGGATGAAGGTGAGTAATTAATGTGCTGATTTTGCTGTTCTCTGAGTACAGAAAGAGACAGTCAGGCACATTTGAACAAAGACATCAGGACTCACCATGCTCCATAAACCTACATTCCCCCCATAGTGCCCTTGGTGGCTGGAAATTTTTCAAAATTCTTGAATATGACACGAGAGCTTGCACCAGGGGAATGCAGGGTACTTCCCAGCTGAGCTGAGGGATAAAAGAGTATCTGAGTGCTGCTTCCCTTGTCTGTGCACCCAGGCCCCAGGTTTCTCTTCCATGGGCTTCAATGTATGTGTCATCCCTATGTTCACCTGGAACATGCCCAGGGAACTGGGAAAATGAGCTTTTCTCAATATGGATACAGCACTTATATCTTACTCAGGTCACTAAGATAAATGATTAGTGAGGAAGCAGTAAGAGAATCAGAGGTAAGCCTTTAAGTTTCAGTGTGAATCTGAGCATAGAGTTCAAAGGTAAGAACATCAAATACCTGTGAGCTTCAGCTTTGAGGGAGGCAATGATTTTGGGCTCCTTTTGTACAAAAAGTCTAGTCTAGATGGTTGGCCATTAACTGACTGTTAATATGAGATCTTACAAAAACATCTTTCCATTCATCTTGAGTTTGACCTAAAATCAGAAGATTGGGGGTATTACTTTATTCTCTTTTGAGATTCTGGCTTCACTTCTCTAGAAGAATTTGTCTCATTCAAGTGTCTCAGATCCCTTCATAAGCACTTTACAAGGGCCATTTTTAGGAGAGAAAGTAATTGTTTTCATCTGAGAATGTAGAGAACTGAGATAGAGCTCAAAAGGCCTATCCAAAATACAGAGTAAATTAGCATAGGAAATGAGTCAGGAAAACAACTTATTTGCTCCAGTCACAGCATTAAATTGCTTTTCCCTTACTCGCTGTAACTGTTAAGAAATTCATGGGCCATTCCTCTTGCAATGACTTGAGAAGGGCAGACATGCCTTTTATGCTTCTTTCTGATGTAACTGGTATTAAATATGCATTGTAGCTCAGTTACCGTAGATAACTGAGCATAAATTCATCCATCTTCCACTTGAAATTCTGTTCCCAAATGTAGCAGCTGAATATTCTTTCTTTTGTTTTCTACTTTTTGGATGGGTAGGATGTTTCTTGGTTTTGTTTTTAGAGAAGAATCATTTTAGCATTCCTTAGAAACTAATTAAAATGCTTCCCTTTTGGCTTATTCTCCTAATTTATTAATACTACAAATAACTTTTCTTTGGTGACCCACTTTCATAGGTATCTGAACATCTAGCAAAATTGTAACTCACCAGGAAGGCAGTATAGACTAATAAATAGCATCTCCAGACAGGAAGAAAAGCCAAGACATTTCTTTCTTTGCCATGCAGAGTTTTACACACCACACATGCAGAAAATATTGCTCTATTCCCCAGCTCAATTGGCGCCGTTAGCCCAAAAGAAAGCATTTTATTGATTACACGATTGATTTAAAGGTCAGAATGTAGGATTGCATCTATTCTCCTGTCTGAATTCAATTTCCACCCACTATCCACAGTGAAGAAACTGCTCTTTGCATAAATATAAATTGAAATACTGGTCTGTGTGAGTGTTCAAACAAATAAACTTTCTCTTCTAGCTCCCAGGGCAACTCCCCAACACTACACTGTCATCAAAACCACTAGGCTTCAACTAAGATGCTGCTTTTTATTGAATTATCTTACCTACTTTGTGAAAATCACAGATTCACGTAGAAAAAGAGGATACTCACTGATTTAATGAACATGATGATCAACAGGCCACTGGAAGTGGTAGAGCTATACAGCCTCTAAATCAGAAGCTAGCTAGCAAAGAGTACACTTAATTTCATGGTCATTTCAAAATACACAGATGTTGCTTTTTGGGAGCTGAAACTATGGAGAGTTATCACAAGGAGTGATTAATTACCCTGTGCTCTGCAGACACTCCAACTCTGGGCATTTTTTAAGGGCAGTCTGCTGTAAGAGTGTAGTCTGTGGTTGTCCCAGCCAAAGGATACTCAGTGTTACCACCTTCTCTCCAAAATAAGCTGAAGAGCAGCCCCTAACAGGAGAGCATAAGGTTTATTTGGTGACTTCTGATGAAGATTTGCTTCCTTTTCAGTAAGTGTGGACGTCTGTGTAAGTGTGAGAGAATTATGGTGGCGTTTAAAGGAGTCTGGACTCAGCCCTTCTGGAAAGCCGTTTCGGCGGAATTTTTGGCCATGCTCATTTTTGTCCTCCTCAGCCTCGGCTCCACGATCAACTGGGGTGGAGCAGAGAAGCCCCTGCCTGTGGACATGGTCCTTATATCCCTCTGCTTTGGACTCAGCATTGCCACCATGGTGCAGTGCTTTGGACACATCAGCGGAGGCCACATCAACCCTGCCGTGACCGTGGCCATGGTCTGCACGAGGAAGATCAGCCTCGCCAAGTCCGTCTTCTACATTGTTGCCCAGTGCCTGGGAGCCATCGTGGGCGCGGGCATCCTCTACCTTGTCACGCCGCCCAGCGTGGTGGGAGGCCTGGGAGTCACTGCGGTAATCACTCCTCCTCTGCCTCTTGATCTAGGCTAGCTCAGACCCTGAGAAAATAGAATCAGTGTCACGCAGAATGAGGAGAGCTCAGGTACAGATTTTTAACAGCTTGCTGGTTTATTTACCACATCCAGACAGGGCTTAAAGCTCTCCTTAGGACGGGTTTATGCAGTGTGATAGCTATAGCTGATCCTTTATAGAACCTCTCTTTCTTAGAACTTCCCCAAATCTGATGACAGCAGGTAATGTTAATTTACATACAAAATTTAAATAATATATGCGTGAAATGCCATTTTTAGATGGTCTGGGAAGGGGGGAAATTAATTCTATGCTATTATGATGGGGATTGAAAAAACATCAATTTAAAATGACATACTTTTGAAATAGATTGTGGCTTAGATTTCAGCTTTGTTCTAAACTAATAAGGAATGCCATCAGTTAGCCCTGTTGCAGGACTTATTAAAAATGCACTTGAGCCGCACACTGCTTAATTTTTAATTGAAATTTAAATTAATTAAGTCAGGGCTAATTAATGAATTTATAATTGAATAGTAAATTACAGTGCTCCCAAGAAAAAAAAATGGTGAAAGGGAAGTGCAGCATTTGCAAATCCCTATGTAAAAATAAACTATACTTCTGCAGTCTAACTTTGAAGTTCCAGTTGGATGTTACTGTTAAGCCTTCTGTTCTCAGTCCAGCAATGATTTTCCATGTTTCTCAAAATAAAAAAAAACATTTAAAAGTTAAAAAAAAAGGGAGAAGGGTGAAGAGGGGGGAATCTGTACCTCTAAAAGTTCATTGTTGTCTTTCACTTTGTACTATTTAGAAATACCATTCATTGAAGTACAATTTGTGCACGTGATGGTTTTTCTGATTTACAAAATCACCTTTTCTTCATTTCTGGTGTTTCTTTGCCTTCTTCCAGGTACACAGAGATCTTTCTGCTGGGCATGGACTCCTGGTGGAATTGATAATTACATTCCAGCTGGTTTTTACTATTTTTGCTAGCTGTGATTCAAAACGAAATGATGTCACTGGTTCGGTAGCTTTAGCAATTGGATTTTCTGTTGCAATTGGACACTTATTTGCTGTAAGTTAATGGTTTCTCTTTAAAAAATAGATCCCTTTACCCTTTATGACTACTTCAGAAGTAAATGGAAACTTTTGTGACCTTTAGAGCAATTACAGCTATATAGCTGCTGTATTCTTTATGGACCCATGCCAAAGCCCTTTGGAGTCTCAGGAGTGTCCCTTTGGGTAGGGTGTTGCACCAGAACTTTTCTGGCTGTTCATGTGATGACTTTTTTTAACTTAGTGTAGACTCAGGGGAGTGATGATATCTGTTGTAAAGAGGAGGAGCTGTACAAAACCAGGGTGGTCCCATAGAAACAGAATCACTACCTTCCAGACTTAAATAACAGGCAACATTTTCTCTCTGCTTTAGATCAATTACACTGGTGCCAGCATGAACCCAGCTCGATCATTTGGACCTGCTGTCATTATGGGCAGATGGGAAAACCAATGGGTAACTCTCCTTTCATACTTCCTTTACCATAGTGACAAACAGTGGTCAGGATTTTTCATACATCATTTGCTCCCAGTACATCCCGTAGAGATCATCCCCAAGGAAGACAGGCTTAGGCATCATCGTGCTCCTCATCTAGGACTATAGTGCAGCATGCAGCATGTTTGGAATAGCATCTTACTATTTCAGGGGCCATTTTGTGGAGGTAGTAGCTGGGGTAGAAGAGAAATCATATGAAAAGATCAAAACAAAAATGAAAAAAGCGGCCTAAGGAGACTGAAAGAATTGAACTGCTGGAAAGAAAAATCCTCCAAGGCAGATTGCAAACCCCGCTGGTCCTGCTGGTGAGGAGCTATGGAAGTAATTCTGTCAGCTTCACATTTCACCTGGTTCTGCAGCAAACTGGGGCAGATGTATAAAATGAGAACAGGGACCCTCTGTGATCTGGTTCCTGGGGGAGAACCTGCCTTGGCAAATGCCTGCAGTGAGAGATGAAGAGGTTGCAGTCTGGTATTTGCAGACCAGGCCAGATGTTACCTGCTTCAGTTTGAAAGTGTCAGCTTAGCCAGGAGCAGTTGTGCAGGAAATAATGTTATAAGCAGGCTGTGAATGATGCAGTAAATGTCTATAGCATCCAACAATCCAACTTACAAAAAAACATTTCATATTTTATAAGGGAAAGATGGATCACAGCTCAGCCTCACCTAATTATAGAGAGGGAAATCACTTCTAGAGACACTTTCAGTGCTGACTGGAAGAGTGCATATTACAGTGCATATAAGGATTTTCTTGATTTTTAAAGTATGAAGCCCACATTGCTCCCACTGCAGCTAAGAATAGAAATAGCATTGTCTTCAGGCCCTAAGGCTTCAATTCTGCAAACACGATACCATGTGTAACTTTGTTCCCAAGAGTTATCCTATTGAGGCAGATTTACCCAGTTATCAGTGGATGGCTTGTTCATATGAAAAACTGCTGTAGTTTTTCACAAGATTAATTATCCATACTCTGAGGAAGCCTGTAATTTATAACTAAAGCTATAAACAATAAACAAATGCACCATGGAGAAACTTGAAGGAGAACCTTAGTTACTGTCCTGGCCACTTGAAAAGACAGCTTTTTCTCTTCCTCCAGAGCAGTGACATTGGCATACCATTGACAGGAGCCTGTGGGCTTTGGCACCTACTAATGTTGCTGCACTGCTTCTTGTCTTGATTAAATGGATAGGTACCTACAAAGTTGTGTTATGCCCATTGTATTTGCTTATTTAAATTAGATTATCAGACTGCCTGTTGTGGTTGACTGCCTGTTGAATTGTGTAGGATTAAATGCCAAATTTGAAATATTTTGGAAACATAAGTCTGAAATACCAAAGCAGAACTCTGTGTGTACACTAGGAAGGGCCTTTGTGTGTACACTAGGAAGGGCTTTTTTTCCTTGAAAGTTCATTGTCATCTTGGTTCAAAATGCAGGAAGAAAATCACTTTTCTACAGAGATGTTTCCTTTGTGTATCTTCTTGCAAAGAGTCCATATTTGTGGTCTATAGGTGGCAGTGAGTATTGAAAAGTTTAGAAGAGGCTTCCTGTAAAGAAGATAGATCAATAAAACTTAACTTCCTGATAGATCAATAAAACTTGACAAAATTATTTCACTTCAAAGAAGCGGGCCTGCTTGTCAGCCTTCTTATCACTGTTAATTTAAAAGCTTAATGCCTGGGATTTTTCCCACCCCTTTTTTTGCAGGTGTACTGGGTGGGACCGATAATCGGAGCCGTCCTTGCCGGTGCTCTGTACGAGTACGTCTATTGCCCAGACGTTGAGCTCAAGCGCCGCTTCAAAGACGTCTTTGGCAAGGCCACCCAGCCCTCCAAGGGCAAGTACATCGAGGTGGACGACAACAGGAGCCACGTAGAGACCGATGACCTGATCCTGAAGCCTGGCATAGTTCATGTGATTGATATCGACCGGGGTGAGGACAAGAAGGGAAGAGACCCATCCAGCGAGGTGTTGTCTTCCGTATGACTAGCAAGAAGCACTGAAAGCAGAGAGCGGCCTGCTAGCACGTCCACAGATATCCTTCCACCCATTAAAGAAACAGATCTCCTCTAGACTGAGCACCTTCCACTTCTTGAAAGGTATGGTGTGGGCACATGCACAGAGTGGTGTCACCAAACCATACTCCTGCTCGGTTGGAAGATCAGGACTTAGCTATAATTAGGATTTCCCATCTATTATTCCAAACTTAGACTTGTTCCTAGTACCTTCCTTTCCTTCTTTCTGGAACAACCCCAAAGTCAAAAAAAAAAAAGAGATGAAAGCATCCTCCTTTAATAAAGCAGTCAATAATGAGATAGAGATGTGTAACATCCAGATTGACAGTTAAGACATACCAGGAAATGCCTATAGACATGAAGACCTACTTATCAGATTGTTCTTCTGACACTTAATTGGCTGTTGTCAGCACCGATTATAGCATCTTACCCATTAAGCCTTCTCTGCGAGGTTCAGAGACAGCACCAGCACTATTTAAGAGTTTTATCCACAGTCAAGCAAAGGAGTATTGTTTCCACTCATGTACATCACTATTGCCTTGCAGACTACCTCTGAAAAAAATGATATTTTAACAGGCTTTTAAGAAAAAATTCTATCAACCCATCAAATTTCACTCATCTGATTCACTGTATAAATACATTACCTTCATCCCCAAGAGTAAATATGCTGAAATGGAATGTTGAAGTGTAGGGTAATAAGGCTGCAAAGCAGCTGATTGTACTTCATGCTCCCTCTTGTCATTGTCTATCTGGTGAAACATTCTCCTGAGGTTTTACTATTGACCATTCAGTGTTAGCAGACTCTCAAGGTCATGCAAAGAGTATAAAGGCTTTCCTGTTACTTAATAACTTAAATAAGAGATATCAGAAGAAAAGAAGGCATATCTGTTTTCAGTGCACTTGTTTGAATACACATTTCTGTGCTAATTTATGTAAACTAAAGGTTTAAATTACTTACCTATTTTCTTACGAGATGGTTGGAGATAGTGTTTTTTTAATTTATTAGTAATGTAGAGGGGTTTTAACTTTTAACTGTATTGAGACACTGATTGGGAAATATTTTTTTATAACAGATGATAAAAAGATGACTCCTTCTGGCTTTTTGTTGTAACTGATGCCTAACTATTTGAACAGGTTCCCTGCTTGTTCCTGTGTTCATATAGTCATAAACTACACCTCTGGCAAAGGTTTCTTTATCTGTTGTTAGAAAAAGGTTCAAGTGCTTGCAGGGTGTTTTAGGGGCAAAAGGACATGAAATATGTTTGGTAAACAGTCTTTCCCCTATAGAGGTTTTTGCCAGACAAAATCACCCCAGCAGAACATTTCTGTAAAGCTTTTGCTGACTTACTGCTTTTGTTTCTGATCAGTGGCTTTGAGTTTTACAATATGCAGCTGCAGAGCAGTCAGGAGCATGGTATTATTACCGTAATTATATAGTTTTTATTTTTAAATTGAAAACCTATCCCTGCTTATTTAGCAATAAGAGAGGAAAAAAAAGTATTAGTCCTGACTGTGGGCTGTATTAGCCTCATCTGTTCTTTGACATACTCTACATGCAATCTTTATTACAGGGAATTAGATGTTTCTAATGAGATAATAAACCACTACAACCCTCAAATCTGTGCACTATGATCCAAGGGCAATTCTAGTGTCCCAGCTTGCAGCCTTGTATAGTCCCAGCATGTCCTTTTTCAAGTTCCACATTTTTCTTGTCTTAATCCCTGTTAGTGTGGTGCAAGTTCCCTGCACTGAGCATGAGGTTCATGACTCCTTCATGCATTTCCAGTTCAGCATGGCTGGGGACCTGCAATGGACAATGTCAAATTGCAGATAAGAGCTCCTTCCCACAGCAAGGACTAAGTGTCCCAAGGGAAGGGCAGCACAAGTGTGGTGTTAGACCTCTGCTCAGATGGATAACTACCATGATAAAGAAATTCAGTGAGAAAGATCAAAACTTGTTGGGGGATTTGTCTAGGCAGTTAGTTGGGCTTTTTTTTTACATAGTTCCAATCTGTATTTGTTAAAGGGACATTTTGGTTAAACCTTTTGCATGGCTTAAAAATGTAAAGAATAATGCACATAAAATTGGTGGATTTTTAAGCAAAGGTTTGCATTTTTTGTACTTAAAGACACTCCTTAATTTGTGAATTTTGCATGGTACTGTGTTATTTAAATAAGAAGCTGTGATTTGCTTTATGCTTAAGGGTCCTTTACACAAATGGCTTGATGTGTGTTTTCCTCACCCATCCTGATTCTGCTGCTGAGGTGAGCATAATGTGAGCATAGCACCAGCCACCTCTGTGTAGGAGGTGATCTTATTCTGTGAGTCACCTCTGTTAGGAGGATCTTTTTCCTGTAGTAATGAACTGGGGCAAACACTCAGAACCAGCCCCAGAACCAGCAGAGCTCCTTATTGAGGATAAGATCCCGACACTTCTGAAAAGATCAGGGAAAATAAGGGATGCTAAAATAGAGGACAGCAGGCAGTAAAGGTTGATGCCAGCCATTAGACATTAGCAGGTAAGCAATGTGTGGTAGGTCTGCTCTTGATCCCACAGATTAAAACTTGTGGAGGAGTTGGTCATTGACTACAGTGGAAGTGATCCCGAGCTTTTTTGGGGCGTGATGGCTTTGCACACTTCGCTGTGTTTTTTCTAAAATCCGAGGCTTTCAGCAATATGCTTAATTTTGGAAGAAGATGCATTCAATTTGAGGCTTATGACCCACCCTAAAGTAAATCCTTAGCAGTGGCTGTAATCACAGGTGGTTCTGCCCCACCACATTCATACAAGGGAACATCACTCTTCAGCATCTATTAGGACTTAGTTTAGCACAGGGATACGTGCTCCTCTAAGCTGTCTTGCAATGGTATCATCACTGTACAATAGTCACGCTTGGTTAAATAATAGACTAGCATGACCTTTTTATGGATTCAAGATACTTTTGCTTTAGTATTCTTTTTAAACATGTACTTTGATACTGTTTGAGTGAGATTTGTGTTCTAAAGCTCTTCAGCTCTACACTGCAATTCATAACATACTTGATGTCCTCTTAAAACATTTCTTGGTTTTGGTGGGAAATGGTTTTATTATGATTGTGGATGGAAATCACAGGAAGACTGGCAGGTCTGTCATCATTTTGGGGCCCCAAAAAATAGGATGAGTCTCACTCCTCCATGATAGCACGATTGTTTTCAATGCTATATTTGCACTTTAACAAGCACCTTCAAATATTAAGTCACTGGGTTTCAGAAAAGAAAGCATGGAAGCCAAGGGTGATTCTGTTGAAGCACACAAATACCTTTTACGTTGTGTATACTCTGAGGAGTTCATCACCCAAATTCTAGATATTCTCAGGAAAAAAATAAAAAAGAAGAAACCCTGCAGCATTCAAGTTGTCATGATGCAGCATTCAAGTTGTCATGATAACCCTTCTGTCCAAGTGTTCCGCCTTTCAGTGGAAGTAGGAGTGAGATTCATCTTATGCTGTCTTTAGGTTTGTCACATGTATTTGCATATCAGCTTTTCAAAATGTGCTTTATTTCTGGTTATTAGTAAAAACCACAGTATGTGCTTAGAGAGCTCGATGGCCATCTACCTTTCTAGTGCTTGATGGCAGAGCAGCTGCCGCTGTGCTCTGAAACATCTTATCTGCTGGCTGTGTGACACATTCAGGATATTATACACCATCCAATATTTTTAATCTTATTAAAATATGTGAGAATTTACATTGTGAGTCTTTTTTTCCAAGGTGAGAGGTGAGAGCACCATGCACAATTTTTTGTATCTCAGTTCAGCCTGTGTGTATCTGAGTTTCTCAAGGACTTTCTGAATAGAAAATATGTAAATATAGACTGCAGTATTTGCTACCCACTTAAGTCATCCTGTTGCAGTCTGAAATTTAGGACAAATGAGGTAAAGAAAACTGTGTATATGGATTTTTCCACAAGACTGCTTATTGTTTAAGTGCTTAGTCACCATGATATCAGAACTAATGTAACAGAACTTAAAAATTCCATATGTAATATTTGGAATAATCTACTGAAAAATTCACTATAAAATAATACATGATTATCTGGTTCCCACATGTATTCTACTGTATCTCACACTACTGTTGAAAATAAACAAGTGTCAAAAAAAAAAGGCATCTTGTGATCATTGGAAACATTTCATGATCCTAAAGCTCAAGACTGAAATATAAGGAAAAACCCCAAATCCAACCCAATGTATGCAACAGAGAATGAATGATTTCCTGTGGAAAAATATTCATCAGAGAAGAGAGCTGCTTGTGCAAATGTTTTAATAATTTTAAGGAAATGAGCTAAACCAATTATAGCAAAAATTATGCTGTTATGCTGTCATGGTTTAAACCCAGCTGGGAACTAAGCACCGCACAGCCACTTGCTCACCTCCCCCACTCCTAGCCCAGTGGAATGGGGAGGAGAATCAAAACCAAAACTTGTATGTTGAGATAAGAGCAGTTTAATAAAATAAACACAAAACATTGGTGTATTATCAACATTATTTTCATGCCAAATCCAAAACCACAACATTGTACCAGCTACTGAAGAAAAATTAATTCTATCCCAGCTGAAACCAGGTCATGTATGTACATCACTGATTTTGCCAAATGGATTAAAAACTCATAGGGCTAGTGGAGAGCCAAGGATTTGAAAAGTGATAGAAATTATACTGGCACTTCAGACCCCTTTCACCAAAACACAGCTTGTGAGACCAAGCTCCCATGACAATCTTCAGCAATGGAAATCAGATCCTGGGGAATTTACATTTCTAGTTGTCTAGCTCTTTGCTTAGAATGCAAAGTTTAGCTGTCATGACATTAATGGAGGTAAATTAGGATCCTGGAAATGACTAATATGAGAACACATCACTTGGGATAGCCTCTAATCAGTAGGAATGGCTCATGCCTGATATTCACCCTTTGCAGTGCTTCAGCTCTTGCCTTCAGCTTCTTCAAGCTCCAGAGGCACCTCCCAAGAGGCTTAGGGGAGTGTGTATGTTGCATATGACTTAATACACACATGGTTTGTACCTTACTGAAACAGGTTCCCAAGGGAATTTAGGCAGAACTAGTAAAATTATTTTGGTGTCACAATCACACGAGGAAGGAGCCACTCTGACATTTTAAAACAAGCACAAAACAGGAGTATGGGTGTCTGGAGAGTTACAAAGACAAACACATAGTGATGGAGCTGTCTGCAGTGTTAAGATGAAGGGTCCTGGGAAGAACACAAAAGCAACCACGTGGGCAAGGGAGATCTTTGTAGTATACTTCTTACCCGGGGATTACTGGCACTAAGTAATCAGTACAGAATTAAAACATGGTCCCCATTGTATGAGGATGTGGGTGAAGCTTTTGGATCTCATCTGAACCTTTTTTGGATCCCATAGAGAGACTGAGCTGTGCTGGGTGAGTAATGTCCTTACTCTAGGCTTCAGTGGCAACACTGGCTTCAGCAGCGACAGCTACAAGCAGCAACTGTGACCCAGTCATCTGCTTAAAGAGAGAGCTTAGCAGATATTTCCAATATCAGCTTGCTTTTAAACCCTCATTTGGCCTTAGACTCCTTTATCAGTTGTAGATTGTAGTGTATTGCAAACGTTATACACTGCTTTATTTATATCAGACTGATAACTGTTATCTTGGACATTAATTTCTTTTGACTTTTCTTGCCTCGTTAGAAAAACAATTCTTTTACAAGTACAAGAGCTGTAGAGCTGTAGCATAATCGGACAAAAAAAGCTATCACAGTGTTCTTTGGAAAAGCAAAAGAAGCTTGTATTATTTGTCTCTCACCTTGCCACATGGGATGGGGAGAGACTGAGGTTTTCTGTGGGTGTGCCTGGCAAACAGATTTCCAACTGCTATTCTCTGCTCATGCACAGCCATGAGGTCCCTGTGATGTTTCATCTCTATTTCCCTTCTGATATGAATCTTCATAAAAACTCTGGAATTCACTCCAGTATGCCTGGAGTTTCTTGTTAATAGACACGTGTCTATTAAAATGTGCACATATGTGCATGTGTGTGCACACGCCTGTGTGTGAGAGGTGCAGGGAGGCACAATGTGGCACAGCCACAGTGTTTACTTCTTCCCAGAAGTGGGCAAGATCAGTGGGTAAAACTGTGGGAGACCAGCTGCCATTTGGGATTGCTGCATGCCCCACTGGGATCCTAATGACTTGGTCATTTATTTCCACTTTTTTCTGAGCCATATGGTTTTCAGCTTGAAATGCGGTCATGGCCATCTCCTACTGCCACGGAGCCATTTAGGTTCTGCTGCTCTTCCTCCCCAGTTTCATTTGCCACAAGGTCTTCTTTCCCCACATTTCAACCATTTAAAAATTGATTTTAATTTAAAAATTACCTTAGACATTTTGTAACTTCCTAGCATGCAAAATATTTTACCATTATTCCACTCTACCTTAGTGTTAATTTCATTTATTCTGTGGGAATTGTTTCATTATGGTAGAACAGAAAATCTCAGGGCATTGGAGAGTCATTCATTTTTCTTCAAAAATTTCCTTTGATAGTTCCTAGTGATATCTCTGCTATTCTGTTCCAGTACTTAATTATTTCTATTTGCATGGTATCTCAGTGCCTAGCTGCCTTGTGGTCCCATATTCAGACAGGAATGCATGCATATTTTGTTTTGTTTTGCCTTTTCAGCTGAACGAGCTCATCAGAGCTGGAATGAGATGGTTTAGTCTCCAGATCCCCCTCCTGCGAGCTTCTTCAAGCTGCCGCTGCCACTTTGGACTGGGGGCCACTTTTTTAGCCAGCAGCAGAGTTACCCCAGGGTGGGAGGGGGGCATTTCATCTGCTTTGACTTGCCAGAGCTGTACAATACATAGGGTAAATCCTGCCTTCGCTTCCAGAAGAGATGAAGTCGGTTTGCACCAGCCAAACCCCGTCGTAGACAATTGCAGTAGAGCAAACAGTGTCCCAGCAAAGAAGTAATCAGTTTTGAAAAGATGGGATTTGGGCTTGTGGCCAGTCCCTGGGCTCTGATTTGCAAGAAAAACATCAATAGGAAAACTGGAACAATGGCTGATTGTCCCTGTAAGTTCTGAACATATGTGCATGAATATCCAGTAAAAATAAGCCTAATGCTTCATGATTAAAGATGACAGAGCAGGGACAAAATGAACTCTGGAGATCAGGAAGATGTACAGAGATGTTGGGCTGTGCTGTTGTTTGCCCACAGGTATTGCTCCAGAGAAACAGCTGCACAGCATCTTCTCAGAGCTGAGTCAGACCAGCTGTACAGGGTAGGATGCACACAAACACAAATGTTTCAGACACAAGGCTTTTTTGTTTTTCGCCCTCCTTCCACAGCTGCCCA
Source organism: Agelaius tricolor (assembly GCF_023055355.1). Taxonomy (NCBI): domain Eukaryota; kingdom Metazoa; phylum Chordata; class Aves; order Passeriformes; family Icteridae; genus Agelaius; species Agelaius tricolor. Next base: position 50,291,005 of record NW_027269262.1, on the reverse strand, counting down.
GCATACTTCAGATTTACTGGAGGCAAACATTGCTAGGGCATGAATGCAGAAGCTTTTCTAGCCTCAAGACTAAAATGTGAGAATAAAGCTTTGTGTCCTCCAACCTTTTAGCTTTGAAAAAGCCCAACAAATGCCATGGAAGGAGCTTTAACAAAAGAGGTCAAAAAGTCCATCTGGACCCCTCTGCATCCTAGTCATTCCTAGAGCTACCCTTAGAGAAAAGATCCATAGGTTAATTTATCATTGTGTAAATAAAATATCCCCCAACTTATTTTACCACTAGCCTTCCTGAGTTAAAATAAATATGCTTTGGTAGAGCAAAGCTGAAGAGCATCTAAGGTTTATAAATAACAGCTATTGCTATTGTGTCTGAGTGGTGAGGAAAAGGTCAAAGCAAAATTATTTTATTATCCCCCCAGTAAGAAAAATTGTTCTGTGTGTTTGGGGGGGCTTTAGGGGGAGGGGGCAGTTTGGTCTTCTTCTTACAGCGTTCTGGCTTTTTCACGTTGTCCACATTTAGCTTTACTTTTTCTACAGGTTGAATCCACAAACATTGTATGGAATTGAGTAGAACAAATAATTTTCACTTTTATTTTTCTTTCTTTGTCAAAAGGATGCTTTAACTTTTCTGGCTGTTTGACATGTTTGCTGTGCAGGATCTGATGGCACCCTCCATTGTATAGTCTCCTTTTCTCTGTATTTCCTGCACAGACAGATGTCTCTTCAATGAATTTGGGACCCCATGGAAACTGCAAAGGTTTTCACATTCATCTGAATTTGTGATTCAGATTTTTCATTTTCATTTCAGATTGCATTTTTCTTAACAAAATATCTTAACAAAATACACAGTTTCTAAGAGCTCTCGTTCATAAAATACCAACGTTTTTCTTTTGAATTCAGCCCTCTTTAATCCATTTTCTCAACATTTTGCTAATTATTTAGAATTTATCATTAAACCTACATATTTGAGACAATTGCCTAAATAAAACTTGTTTTTCTTATATTCCTCTCCAGTGCTGGAGTCTTGGGTGGTGGGAGAAGTGTGAAAAGTTGTCATTTTATATTCTTGCAAACACAAAATTTAGTCAAAAATGAAGCATCTCAGTTTCAGGGTTAACTGGGAAATGTATAATCCTAAAAACATGAGGTGAAAACCTAGACACCAATTTCCAGTTTTGCAGTCAGAGGGTGGGAAATGCCTAAGCTTTCCAGTGGCCAGAAGGAAATTCTATAGCTAAAGCAGGTTTCAAATACTGAGTTCTGTAGTTCTAGGAATGATCAAAACTATTTTTACTATTACATTTATATATGTGTATATACGTAATTCAATGTTTAAATTTACATATATATGTGTGTATATAATGTCAAATACATATATTTATATATATTTCAATATATTTATATATTTAATGTCATAAATAAATAAGTAATGTCATATGTATATTTATATATGTGTATATACATTATATACACACATATGTATATAAAGTAATATTTATATATATATATGTCTCTGTGTGTACATGTAAATAATATATATAGGTATAAAACCAATGGTTAATAATTCTTTAAGCACCCTTGTTACCCCACAGATTTAATAGTAAACTTTAACAGGAAAAATAAAACAGGCACTCTGACTCCCATCTTTCTTTTCTGAACATTGGTATTTTCTCTCTTAACAATGTTAACATTTCTCCAGCCAACATAAAGTGTTTATGTTGCAGATAAATCTGGAAAGAGGAAGCCTTGTCTGCTCTCATGGTTGTTACAGAGACAATGTTTTCCTTGTGGTTTGATTTAACATGCAGCTATGAACGCTCTCACTAAGTAACAAATCATTACACCTGCACTGAGTAAATTTAATACAGCTTGCTTTTGCTGAAACATTATGGGTTTTTCTCACCTGCTTTGTACTTTCTTGAATGCAATCCAGGTCAGAAGTCCTGAAGATCAGCCAGTTTGTTTCAGACATGACTACAGGTTTTACCAGATCCTTTCCTTCAGAATATCAGCAGAGCTAATAAAGACATTTCTCTTTTCCTTTTTTTAATCAGTCACAAGGGTGACTTTTTAGTTGATGACAGAACTCCCTCCACTTGCTCACTATTGCCAGCTCTCCTGCACAGGAAGTCTACTGGGGGTTATCTGTAATATTGAGCTACTTCAGACCCACAAATTTGAGTTTTGGGTTGAAAGAGATTATTAGTAAGCATTTGGGGGACACAGCTACTGTTAAATAGGAGGGAGGGTTTGTCTTGGTTTGGTTCGTGCTCTCTGTTTGTTGAAAACAACAATCAAATTTGGAATACCATTAGGAAAGCTTTACAATAACTGTTGTGTGATATCCAAAATACTACCAGTTCTGCTGTAAGATTCAGAATCAAAACATTCTCTTTTTAAATTCAGAGGAGTTTTAAATTAAAAACATTTTGTTTGACTTTTTTTTTTCCCCATCTCATGTGATCACCTGATACAATTGTGAGATCTGGAAACATCGTGATCTGAGAATACAGGGTATGAGAATACAGCCAGGCTGATGAAACACTTTACAAGTAGCAATGATGTTATACATTTGTGTTATTAGTTGTTTTTAATGATGCTGTGCTTCTGTAGCAGATGAAGCATGCAAAGTATCTCCACTAGGAATGACTCAGGGATTAAATGCTGTCAGGGGATTAGGTTGGTGATGCCTCTCACAGCAGTGCAGGGGAGCTCAAAAAATCTCTGGATGGGACTAGATCTGTTGGAAACAGAAGTCTTGATCAGCATAGTAGGAGGTGGCTTGGAAGCTGTCTCAGACGATGATGAACAAAAATTGCCAGAGAGGCTGCAGTGGTGGTGGTGGTGTGTTTCTGTGCAGTGTGACACTGCTAACGTAAATTTAAAGGGACTATGGGAAAATTGCTTGTGCTAAGAATAAAATTTGTGTAAAAATAGATGGTGAAATAAAGAGCATGAAAGTAGACACTTCAAAAGGCATTTCACAGCAAGTAATATCTCATATTAGTCGTTTCACATGAGGAATTGCACTGTATTTTAGGGCTTTTTCTTCAATTTATCATCCTGAGTAGTTTCTCAGAACATTTCTTTATAGCTTCTGTCAAATTCCAGTTGCAAACCAATCTCATAAGGGAAGCAGGAGTTTATGTTGCTAATTAGTAAGGCCAACATGAAGATGAGCTCAAGGTCCCAGATGCAACAATAAATTGCTCTAATCTTTGTAAAGAAATGGGATCTCCTTTTTCTGCTGCTCCTACTCAGTCAAACTAATATATGGAAACAATGCTGTTGTGCGGAGAGATTAAGTCAGGATTCTGTCCACTGATGGCAAAAATAAGTTTTTCAAATTATGAGATGATGTGCTTTAAGTGCTCATTACCAGAACTGAGGTTACCCCATTGGACTGTGCTCAATAAAGCAGCCAATCTTCTTGGAAGAAGCAAAAGTCTTTAATCTTGATGTTATTGACACAGACAAAGGCTGTGGGATCTCGAGAAGAAATTGTCAACATGCTTCCTTTCAGTGACTGGTTTTCTCACAAGCATAGGCACAGTCTACCAGACACTCTGTTCTGGATTAGTTGTCTCCCACAAAACTTTGGTAAGAGCAAATGAGAGCTCCTCAGTGAAAAGCAACCTTGTTCTAGCAGTCTATGACAATTATTAGTGTCAAGCTGACAGAAGATGCATTTGAAGACCATTCATGTGATCAGTCCTTCCTAGGAGCTTTGTTCAGGAGGTAGTAAAGGGGCAACATGGCAGTGACACTGTGTAAGCCTTAGACTAATTCTTGAGAGGATGTCTGACCATTTCCATGCTTAGCTGGATAGAAAACCAACATGTGCCAACATCATGCAATGTCTGCAAGCAGCAAGAATTATCCAAGTGTTTTTATGGGACCATGGTATCAAAAAGTGGTGCCATAATACTGAAAGTAGGCAGATTCATCTTGACAACAGCCAGGCTGACAACAATATACAGGAGCTGTGGCATTTCCAGCAAACAGAGATGTGGCCTTACAGCCTAATCAATGCATTTAGGAAGGCTGTGAGTTTTGGTCTTTGACCTAAATGTTCATCAGTTTTTATTACTTGCAATTCTGTACCAGCAGATCAGATTGTCATCATTAGGAGTTACCATAGTGTGATAACCCAGAGGTCAAGGCTTCACTCTGCTACAAAGTATGCAAGTATAACAAAATATGATCTCTGTCACAGGAGCCTGGCACTCACACTAGAGAGCTATTGGCTAGAAATGTGATAAAACAAACAGCCCTGAGGACTGGAGGTAACTGAACAGTGCAGAGGCAGCAGGATAACAAGGATCACATCAAACCAGGTGTTGTCTTTTATCTTTATGCCAAGTACCATTGGAATACAAAGGTAATTTCTCCTTACTCTCTGTCCTGTACACTTACCCAAGTCACTTAGTAAGGGAAAAAATCTTGAGCATATCTAAGGTGCACCTCTATCAGAGAGAAAATTTTTCCCACCATTTATGTATTAATACTTTTCTACCCTACCTACAAAACTGTTCTTGCACTGAAAGGAGTAGACTTGTCATAGCCTCTGCTTATTTCAATTTTCCTAAACCCTCTTTCTATTAAGCTACATAGTTTCTCTCTGTCCAGTAAGTTTGTTTCCTTCAAATCTTGTGGAGTTTTTTTTAAATATTATTTTAACCAAAGAACACTTGCTGTTCTTGATGTACATGTTGACCTTTTCAGCCCATTGATCAATTTTCTTATTTTTATCTGCCCTCCTGATACTGGAAGTGTCAGAATTGTTTTAGCTATGTAAGGACTGGTACTCATTGCAAAAATTGCTGCTGGCAGGGTTTCTGGTTCCCATATAGTCAGTGATCTGCATCTCTTCACCCCAAGACAGGATGCCTTTGTATGCACCTGCTCTCTTCTGCTCACTTACTACAGTACACTCTCCAAAGCAGTGTTGTGTACTCCCTGGATGTAATACACTTAACAAGAAAAATTACAAATTCATCAAAACTGTAGCAAAGAATACTAACTTCAAACACGGCAAGTTCTGCAAGCTTTGAAAATTTCCCTTAAAAGCAACCCAAGACAGGCTGCAAGGGTGAAAGGCAGAGTGGGGAGGGAGAAGCCAGCAGACAAACAGACACTTGGGAAACTTAATAGAAAGCCTCCTGCACTTTCTTCAGTACAAATACTGTACAGTCTCAGAGGGGAAGCAACTGCCACTTCTCATTCCTATGAGAGGTTGCTGGACTATGTGGAAACAGCAGCTGCAGTGTGCCCTCTTATGGCAACACCAGTTGCTTTCTCTTTTTCACACAAAGGTGTTACAGGGGAGAGGCAGGGGTTGCTTTGGTGTATTTGTTCTTCTATTTTTATTTTCCCTGCAAAACGATATGTGAGAAGAAAATGTTAACTCTGTATGCTGTAGCGTGGCTAGAAAAATAGGCTTGAAGCTTCTTGTCCCTAGCACCAAGCAGTGCCTCATCTGTCAAAGAAGATGAACTGGCGAACAAAAACAAAAGAGAGGGATAATATCATCATTTGCAGATGAGACATGGCTTTCACACCAAGGCAGATGTGAAGTGATTGGTGGTTAAAGGCACTGCATTTAATGAATAACAGCTAGTCAGTTGACAGAATGTTTCTGTGCTGGCTCCACTGCAGGTTCTGCACAAGTCCCTCTGCAGTGCTACTGCATTTCGAGTAAGAGTGTTGAGGAGTACATGGGTTCCAAGTAGCCCAGCTCACCAGCTGTGGACTGAGACGGTCTGGGTTGGAGCCTGAGAAGAGAGGCCATGGACTGCCAGCCTTTGGGATAACACTGGGCAGGATGGTGGGTGACACCAGCCAGGTGAATGGACACTGGAAAAACACAGGAGAGCTGGGAATTTCTACCTTTTGGGTAACAAAGGAGAGGACAACCAGTGAGCCAGCAAGGTGAATGGACACAGAGAGGAAGGCAGGAGCCAAAGACTCATGAGGAAAAGGAGACTTCTGGAGACTGTGAGGGTATAAATGCCCAGGGGCTCCTTGGCTGGGGATCTGCCTCAGAGGCACCAGCTCAAGTTGTTCTGTGTTACTGCACTGTGAATAAATGGCTTTATGGAACAAGACATCTGGGACTTTGCCATGGGAAACCTGGAGTTGAACAGGTGAGGAAACCTGGTCTGACTGTCTGATGTGTGATGAGACAGGTGGGGACCCGTTGGGTCACTGGAGCTGCCTGCTGTGGAGGGGCTTCAGTCCCAGCAGTGAAAATCTCTGGCCTTGGGAGTGAGGCTGCCAGATGGCCACGTGAATGAGAAGCTTCCTTAACATGAGGATGACTAATGTATTGTCACTATTTTGTAATTATTCGATTATAGATCTGTTTTGAATATTGTCTTCCTATGGCTTCTTCTGCCTCTGCTTCTGGTACCTTGTTCTCCTTTGGTGTTTTCCCCTTGTTACTTCTCAACACCCCCACCTGCACAAACACCTTGGAGACCCTCCTGTTCCAATACAGCATCCCACAGCTCCATTCCCAGGAGGACTCTCCTCCTCTGCTCACTGAAGATGCTTCCAGTCTCCTGGAATTTTCCAACCCACAAAATCATAGCTGGAATACTCTGGGACTCACACAGCTCATCCTTTCACATCTTTTTTATCAGAACAGCCACATCAGTCTTGCTTACTTGATATTGCCCCTCTGCTCACTGAATGTTTAAAAGCACACAGAAATCCCTAAGAGCTTGAGCAAAGAGTTGCAATTAGTATTAATGACTTTCACTGCAGAAAAAAAAAAAAAAAACCAGAGCAAGGGGCAAACTCTATCTTTCCCCAATATACTCTGATCACATTCCCAGTTGCAAAGCTGACCCAACCTCATGTGTGTGAGGAAAACAAATACATTACCCTGCCAGGCTCCTGGCTTCTCCATCAAAGTAAAACCTGGCACCACAGGACAGTACATGTGGTTCCTCGCCACTGACACTGCGTGCTCCAAGCAAAGGCTATTCCTGGGATGACCCCTTGTCCTGGGGTGCAGGTCATAGTTGAGCCCAGGAGCCATGCACGCACACCCTGGTATTTCTGACTGCAGTATATTTGTGTTTCTGCTTTCCCTCTGGCTCTTTGCCTTTTACATTTACTTCAGAATGCCCATCCACCTTAACATTAAACAAAAAAAAAAAAAAAAAGAAGAAGAAAAGAGTCTAAACACTTTTTCTGTAAAGCAGGTGGCTTCTGCTGTTGCTTATTCTGCTGCAGTTAATCTTCCTAAAATCTGTTCTTCATTTTAATAATATAAAAATTAGGCAGTTCTAATAAGTCTGAATATTTATACTGAGATCAATTATATTTTCTACAAAAAGATGAAGTGATCCTCAGAAAATAGAAATCAACCTGCAGGCTCACTCTGGATTTCAACTGCATCAAACCCCACTGGAATTGTGCTAAAAAGCTATGATAAATCTATCCAAAATGTGAGTATTATTTTGGCTCTGCTTGCCTTAGTAATAAAAAGTGTAAGGTGATGCTGTCTAGACTTCCACCACCTCTGCCCAGCCCTTGGGAACACAGTTCAATGACCCTTATATGTTATTTTTGTACTTTCTGTTTGATGATTTGACAGGAATTTTGTAACTAAGTCAGCTTCTGTCACCAAGTTATAGTTTTCCATGTCAGAATAAATGCTTTTTCTGGTAGACAAGGAGTGAGGATGTCAGAATATGGCCCTTCTTATTAACCTGCACAGAAGCAGTTGAGAGCTTCACTGTTTAACATAATTCCCTGGCTGTGTTTTTTGTTCTTCAAGCCTTGCATTTATTTTACTGTTTACAGCAAGGTTTGTGCTGTCAAGGAGACTGCTGGTAGGGAAGCTCTAGGAGGAACAGAAAGGCTTCTGTGCCTATGAGATGTTTGTTCACATCCCCCCAGCTTAATACACAGCAAAAAAAAACCCTACTTCATTTAATTAGGAGCACAGACCAGCAAAGGATCTCATAGGCTACAGAGCCCATTCCTTTACTGTCTCTCATAACAACAAAATGCAATACTTTCTACCCAACACTTCAACCTTTCCTAAAGTCCTAACTTTCCTAAAGTTATGATAACCAGCTTTTCTGTAGCTGCTCTAATTGGAAGTTTGCTCCAGAGGTTACAGGTCTAAAAACTAGAAAACTTCTCATCATTTCCAGCCTGAATTCATTTATGGCTAGCTTACACTCACCTGTACTTTACCAATTGTCCTTGATTTACAATACCTCTTCCTCTTCTGTTTCACCCTACCCAGCCCATCCTTCTCAATGGAATTCCTTCTTCATCCTTGAGTCCTCCTCTTGGTTGCCTTCCCCCTTACCCTGCCCCTGCACTTGCTGCCTGTGGGGGCCATCAGTCACACACGAAGCATGGCCTTCACCCCTCTCCTTCCCTGGCACTGGACCTGTGTGACAGCCACAGTGACCCCAGCCATGAAAGGAAGGGCGTGTGTCTCAGCAGGGAGCTCATTGCCCTCCTCTTATCTCTGCTGCCAGTGGCTCTCAATGAGCATTGCTTGGTTTCCTAAACTGCATTTGCCTCTTAGCTGCATTTGCCTTCATTCTTCCCTTCTTGTTTTAACACACATAGAAAATGAAGGTGTGAACACTCTTACTTGAGTCATTACCTTAAGGCTTCTGTTTTTCTTCCTCAGCTTCCCCTCCAGCAGTCCCAAAATAAAAGAATAAATTCTAAAAGGATAAAATAATATAGACCTGTGCAAGGAACAGGAAAAGCTCCCACCCAAATGAATGCCAATAGCTGCCAATTCTAGTCTCTTGATTTTTGCTTTCAAGGCTGGGAAACTCTCCATATATCTGCAGGGATATAAATGAGCTGATGCTGGATAACACTCAAATGTTTTATGAGAGCTGAAATACATTTTGCAGAATATGTGTAGACAAAATAAAGTCTATGAAAGGACTTTATCCAAAATTGAAAGCAAGCTCCTACCTCTTCTTAACAAAAGCATGGAGAAAACCATCCTTTGTAATGCTCGACTTAAGCAGAAGAAAGCAGAGAAAAGTAGGGCCAAATGGCATTTGAAAGTGTACCAAGGTGGGGAATACACAGTGAGGATACTTGGACATGATGGTTGAGGTGAAGCACTGCATTGTCTCCACTTCTTCACTCATTGTCACCACTGTCAGGTTCCCAGGGGATCTTTGTTTGTGTCAACAGCCAGAGCATCTTTCCCTCTAGAAAACATGACAGTTATTCAGGGTCCTGTCCCAGAGAGGTTATGTCTCCTGTAATCAAACCTGTGTGGTGGGATGATGCCTGACAAACTTCACCAAATTTTGCAGATTTATTTTTATTTTTCCTAGAAGCAGTCTATGTGCTTTCACAACCAATGAAGCCTAGAGCGTGCCTCTCTGTGTGTGTCCCACTTGTGTATGCTCTTTGCAAGCAAGGATCTGCTTTCCCCCAAAGACATTTTGCTGTGAAAATCATATTATAATGAATCTGAGTTCATTCATGATGCTGACAATGATAATTTATCTGAGGTTACCTAAAAATTTCATTCCTTTTAGTAATGAATCTATGGATTTGAAGACTATGTCATCTGCAGTGACATGTCAATAAAAATGGAAATCCAAAAATTTATTTCAGTAGAGAGAAAGAAGCAAGCAAGCAAGCAAGCAAGCAAGCAAACAAGCACACCATCTTTCAGGAATATTTTTAACTATATTTGATAATTTCTAGATTTCTAAATTGGCTCAATAAGATTTCTCATATAAGATAGAAATACCCTGCTATGATGAACGTATATATCTGATTATGCCCACAATGAATAGCAATTGTTTTTCTTAAAGTGGGGGTGAAGTGTGGGGGAGAAGGTGTAGGGGAAATGTCAGGAAAGAATAGTTACTTATGTTTAAATTCTGAAACTATCACCAACCAGGAATTGTATCAAAACCCATCAGCCACTACAACAGCTGTCGTATTTAAAGCACCCCCCTTTCATTGGCTCAGCAGTTAAAAGCAAAGAGAGACCAAGATTTTAAGAAAGTGTGTGGCACAAATTTTCTGTGGGTAAAAAAGGGAGTATGGAGGCTTCACAGCATCCCATTAGCACTGTCTAGTGCTTGACACGGCAGTGTCACTGCCTTGAAACTTGAAACTGCCTCCCTTGACAAGGGAGAGATGAGGCCAAGTGCAGTTCCTCCACCTCTCCTCCATCTCTTTCCTGGCTGCCCCAGCAGAGGGACACAGCAGCAAATATTAAATGAGCCAAATCAGGTGATGAGACAGACCAACAGCAGCACTGTTGTGAATTTATTCCACTTCAAACAGCTGATCCTGATGCCTGAATAAAGTTATTTAAATCTTGCCCGTATATCCTTACATAATGCTTCCAAGTGCAGTACAGCTGCATGGTCTGGTTTAGGTCTGTGAGGGGGTGGATGAAGCATGGGGTGCACTGCTGGTGATGACCAGCAGCCACCTCTCTGCTGGTCATTAAGGGGGGGTGGATCATGTCGTGCATTTGCCCTCCTTCAAATGCAGTCCTGAGCAAGAAAAGTCATACTCCCCCCACATTTCCAGATGTGACCTGCTGCCTGCACATCCTTCCAAGTACATCCTTCTCAGTGGCTTTAGACAATAAATATCCACATGTGGAGTGCTGGTGGGCACTGTGGGTTTGCTCTGCAGACACACACTCTGGAGTAGGCACTGTATCTGTGTAACCTTTTGTAGAACATGAATGCAGCAGAGTTTCAATTATATGCATTTTCCAGTGGTAGAAAGGGATAAGAACCCTTGTACCCTGGGTACAAGGGTAGCTGCTGTCCCACAGAGGACAGAATAGGGTGTGTGGGATATCCATGTCTCTGTAATCATGCTTCCAAAGGCTCTAAATATCCATTTTAATTGCTCATGACACCATAAGGTGGATGTTGAAAATAAATTACATTAATTAAACAGTGATAGATAAAAACAGCTACACAAGAGGAGCGTAGAAGCTAAGGCTTGGAAGGGCTCAATGTACAAGACTCTTCCCAACTCTTTGAGATTGCAAGAAAACTTCACCTATCCTCTGTGGGCCATGTAGTAATGTCAATAGAAGTGCAGAGGTAGGTGGAATTTTGTGGTGTGTGAGCCCCGTGGGGCTGCACGAGTGGTTCTGCACCCATTCTGCTGCTGGCAGGGTGCCCTCTCACCTGGCCTACTCCCTGAGGGCTGGCTAAGTGGTGCTTCATGGGTCTGGCTAGTCTGATGTGAAAAACCCCAAGAGGTTGTAGGGAGGTTTCAAGGGAAATGAGGTCCTCAGGCTCATGCAAGCCTGCACAGCTGGGGAGGCTGGAAAGCCATTTCTCACCTCTCCTGCCATCCTGAATTATTGTCTGCGCAATCCTTTTGCTTTCTCACAGAGAATGGAGACCACCAGGAAACACATTTAAAAATCATCTGTGGCACACAGAAGGAGAAGAGAGAAAGTTGTTGGTACATTTCAGCAAGCCTCGTTAAAAACATCTCTAGGCACTACAAAGTGCATGTTATCAATATGCATATGCGATGTCTCTGAGGCAGAGTTGCCTTTAAGGTACGTATTCAGCAGGACAACATTTTCCCATGTGAGGCAAGGAACAACAGTGAATCATATGTGTAGGAGGGAAAGGCCTTCTGGCTATGTACAGTATTTATTCCCTTTTGTGTCTTGCTTCCCCCCCTCCCCTCTTTTATTAATGGCTTTTGCAATTAGTCGTAACAGGGTATTGCTAGCTGGCAGAAAGCAGTGACTTCTGCAGTGGATTCTTTGTGGGAAACTGGATGTATAGGGGAAGGAAAAGATGCTTGTGAGCTGGCTTTGCTCATGCCTCTGACGGGGGTCAGCAAGAGCCAACACGCTATTTGTGTCCAGCACTTGCGTCCCCAGCTGAATGTCACATTGCTTGACCTCACATAAATACACATACAGATGTAGAAATGCAGAAGGTGAGGCCTGCAGTGCACACATTAAAAATTCCTACTGAAGATGTCAGCAGGGGGCCCAGAGAAGCTGGGTTAAATTTAGAGGGAATCCGAAGGGAAAGTGTGGCACCTTGTTCTGCCTGCAACCACAGGTTGGCTGGGGTTTTATTTGTCACCCCACTAAAGAAGGGTTCTACCCCAGAACCCATAGTGCTGGAAAGCATTGCAACATACAGATGGCAGATGCACGAACACAGGTGATGAATCCTGCAGTATTTTGGGATGTTAGCTGAGTTCCTCGTGAGCTGATTAGACAGAACTGGAGTTCAGGATGTCCCTAAATGCCAGTGAGTAATAGTCAGTGGATGTAAATGCTGACACAAAGTCAACAGACAAGAGGTTTCCTATGGTGTCCCGGTTTCAACAATAAATTAAGCCAAGCAAGATGGAGTACCCAGGAGGGTGTAGATGTGAGTATCCAGGAGGGTGTAGCTTTCTTACAGTTCCTTCTTCTCCTTGCCTTCCCTCCCCGCTTTCCCTTAGTTCAGCTACGTGTAGATTCAGAGATTCCTGCTAAAGCTGAAATGTCATAATACAACATACTGTGTAGTTATGGGAGTAGAAGTGACCTAACAAATTTTAACTCTGAATAGAGTGAAAGAATTAGGAAAGAAAAATGAAAGCTGGCATCACTGACCAGTCAGAGCTATAATTTCCAAGCACTAGTAGCAAGATATCTCTGATTGGCAAGTTCTGCTGCTTTCTCCCTTTTTTATTCTTTTTGGAAAAGCAGAGGGGCACTAACTTGACGGGGAAGGGTAGGAGGTAGGAAAGAATTGGGCAGGTGAAGTGGGCAGGGTGAGGCTAATAGAAGAAGATGTGAGAGGGGTTGCAAAAGGAAAGCAGAGGCAACTGCTCATGGATGAGAAAAGAGCATCTGAAAAAGAACGGAAAGGTTTTGAGGCACCAGTGAGTGGAAATGGTTGGCAGTTTCCTGTCAGAGAGGAAAAGATGTCATTTTTTTCCTGTGGAAAATGCTGTTTTAATAACTGTCTATCAGATACTAATTCTTTGAGAATTTTCAATTTTACCTGACTCTTATTTTAGATTTGTGTTGGAGAGGAATTGTCACGCAGCTGGAAGCTGACATTTCTGTCAGGCTCTTATCATTCACGTTTTCTACCTAGAGGCAAAGAGCGTGAGATCCTTCCAATCTGGGAGCTACAGCTGGGGAGGCTGACGGGGAGGCGCTGAGCCTGGTGCTTGCTTCCAGCCATCTGCCTGCAAGCCTCACACCATGGCAATTCTCTCCCCCCAGGCAAAAGTCAGGCTGACAAGAGCCTTTCAAGACAGCAACCAGCAAATCAAATAAAGCCTTTGTTCCTTCAGACTGGAATGTTTCCCTTTTCCGCCCAAATGAGACATGGATGTACAAACAATTTTGTGAGAAAAGTCTGACTCTACAGATGACCTTAGAGAGTACAAAGGTCCTTTAGTACCTGCTTGCCTCTGCTTCCACTAGCTAAATTTCTTGACAGACCAGTTATTTTATCCCTGAATTTCACATGGTTTTAAGCAGGATGAGTTGCCCTGGGGAAAAAGGTTCCCCTATACAAGATTCTGTCCCTGGGAGTGCTCAGAAACAAGGAATATGCTTGACTTTCCGTCTGCTCTGCCTCCTCAGTGTGCCTATCACAGGCATTTGCTCTGCTCTAACTGTGATTGTTGTCTAGCTGACACAATTAAGCCATGAGTAAATCTAGTACAGCCTGGCATCAGTGCTGGTGTACACATCAGGCAGTAAATTTCACTGGCTCTGTTAGGGATCATTATCCAGCCTACCTGACTCCTGCAGGGTCTGTCAGATTCTGCAGAGGGCCCCACAGACCAAAGTCTGTGAGTGCCTCACCCTGCAGGTTGCTTCCCACTGGACTACAGCTGAAACATCCTCTAAATAAAAATTATTTTAAGCAACTGGGAGAAAGTTTCTTCATGCCACTTGTTAAAAAATAAACAAACTTGATGGAGACTTTTTCTTTCAATTCTATTCAGAATACTCTGAGATCTGGGCACTGAACTTCAAGAAGGAGGTAGGCCAAGTGGAGACTGTCCAGAGCAAAGCAACAAGAATAATCAGAGGTCTGGAAAATGGGAAAGACTAACCTGAATAAGTCTTAGTCTCCAGAAGAGACAGCTGGAAGAGAGTACTGAGAGATATGTTAAACGGGGTCTGCTGGACAGAAATACTGGGTAATAATATAATTGGGATTTCACTTCAATCAGAAAATTCACATGTAATACAAGAAAAAGTCTGGAAATTATAAGGATAAGGACTGCATTGACAGGACAGTGTTCCAAATAGATATCCTGGGAGATCTTCAGGAGCAAGTCAGAGAAAGATCTGTCAGAAATGGCAGTTGTTCCTGCCTTGGGTAGGGGGAAGGACCAGATGACTTTTTATGCCCTTTCCAGCATGATGTCTTTGTGTTCTGTGCTCTTTGATGGAAAACCATGGTTTGGGTTTGCATGCTTTTCTAGACACTTAAGCTGACCAGGAAGCAGATATGTAAAGGGAATCCAAACGTGTAGGTAGGGGAAAAAAAAAAAAAAAAAAAGAGAGGAATTAGAGAAAGAAAGGTAGAGGAAGTCTGGACAGCTTCAAACAAACCAAACAGACTGTCTGAACCCTTAGCAGGGCAGACTCCAGGCAGCTACTCACTGGTTATGCTAAGGACCCAGGCATAAGCCTGAGAGTCAGATGGAAATTGGGCAATTGTTATGCAGTTGAGATTGATGTATCTGCTGTTTTGGCTTTGCCTGCACTACATTTACCTGTGTTAAATAAACAAAGAAAGTGCTCTAAGTATTGCTCTAAGAGTGAATAATAAGTGGAACATTTCTTCTTTTGTTAGTAGCTTGTGTCCTTGCTTATTAAGTCTCGGGCTGAGCAGCCAAAGGGAGCGTTTGAGACATAAATGCCGGAGGGGACTCCCACTGCTGAAAGCAAAGGGCAAGCAGCTTGAAATGTGCTATTTCTATTCCTGGAAGACCATGATGATCAGAAATACAAGCTCTGTATCCTTTATTCCCTGCCTTTTCTTCTTCCTGCTCCTTCTCTGTCCCTTTGAATAGCATTCAGGAAGTTCAAAACTTATTTGTAATGGCAAACCAGTTACTAACAGAGAAATTGTGCTTTTGTCTTTTGCTAACTAAATTAGCAGAGATCAGTTTTGGACAAACTCCTCATTTTAGTCAGTGGCAATATAAATACTAAGATATACCCTGCTTTTCTCTCTCCCTTGGTCTTTATATTCTGTTTTCAAATCATTGCACCAAGGCTTCTACTCCTTGGAAAAATCTGCAATATGAGACTATAAGAGACATATCAAGTCTATCAAGATTCACTTGCCCTTTCAAAACCAAATCCGTCTCTCATAAAAAGAAAGAGAATACTTATCCAATACTTTGAAAAGCAACAACTTCTCACACCAGACCTTCATGTGTCTTTTAAGTCATTTGCTCATTAAATCTTCCTCTGCCTTACCAAAAACCTCAGACAAAACCAAGCTCTGTTAGTCCTAGCAAGAAACATGAGCTCCTTTTCTAAGGAAACAGGAAAAGCACAGGGCAAAAACTCTACCCTCTTTTTAAATGTCTGTTGAGGGGTTTAGCTCTAGCACAGCTGCTGATCACAACTGCTTGCTGTCACCCAGAGCAAGACACATTCTTTCAATCTCCACCTGAGACTTCCCCAGAAACTCACCAGAGTCAGTGCAGAAGTGCTCCCTTTGCAAAGCAACGACATGACAGAGAGCTGATCTAATGTGGAATGAGCAGTGCCATGCTTTATTTTATAACAATTCACCCCTGCAATTATTGCCAGATGTTTGCAAACGTTCTTTAAATCTCCCCTCTAATGTTAACTGATCCTCCCAAATTTTTTTCATCTTTCAAAGACTGAGGGTGCTGGTTAGCTACAGCTGGCAAAAAAAAAAAAATTAAAGGGGACTCATATAGCACTTTTTCTTTTGTTATTTCTGCTGTTAGTAATAGAAATGAAACCACTTGAGTAATAGGGAAGTCTGCAATGCTATTGAAACACATGCTAAGAATTTTTTTTAAATTCTTTTATCAAAATTATATACCTCAGCCTCAGTAATGTGAGCTGCCCTTCTATTTGGAAAAGTTGATATTTCATTGCTAGTGAATTGCTGTGTATGCCATAATTTTGCAAAGAAAGAGAACGTATCAATTTAATACACAGATTAAGTGTTTCAGATAAAAATTTGATGACACTGCTCCCTAATATACTCGTTTTGTAGGCAGCAGAATGAAAAGTATTGACCACTTCATCCTTCTTTGGAACAGCTGCTGGAGGATTTACCTGCAATTACCTACTGAAAATGAAATCAAAGATTAGTAGAAATGAGATGTCACTTTGGACTTACAGCTCCTGTTGCTAGGGAAACCTTAGAGTTAGCATCCTGATTAGGGCAAAAATTGCTGTAACCCAGCTGAACCTTTGTCAGCATCAGTGGTTGGCAGAGCTGCAACATCTGTTTGTCTGGCCAGGGACAATGATTTCCCACTGTCATCTCCTGGTTGACTGAACAGCCTTTTCTGATGGTGCCCCATCCAGACATCAGCTTACAAAGATACATAGCAGGGACTGTGTAACTGAATTACACAAATGCAACACCAGTGCAATTAGATGGGTTAAAGGGAAAGATTGATGGATGAGGGAGATTAATTATGTTTAATCCCCACTATCCCTAGTATAAAACAATTCACACCTATCTAAACACCCAGTTCTTGCCAACAACGTCTATAGGAGCACATTTCAGGAAGATCAATGATGGAGAGACAACAGTCAAGGGAGATCTTGGCAAGAACACCTGCAAAAAGACTTGAAACAGTGAAGTGAGGCCAAAGAAAATTAAAAGTCTTCCTATATGTTTGTGTCTGGGCCTCCAGAGAGGAAAAACAGGGGGTTATGCAGAAAGTAATGGAAGTAGGAAGGGGAAAATTGTGTTATATCCTCCCTATGGAAGGAGGTGTTACCTCCTTACACTGTCCTGAGGAACAGACTCCTTTGCATTTATGGACTGTCAAGGGGAAATAGTTTCAGGAAATCTTGACTCTACCACTTTCCCCCATACTGGGGAACCTTTCTTGAATATCTCAGTGCCTGCAGCTTCGCTTAAGTGCATTCAGTGCAGCACTCCTGGCACTGCAAGACATCAAGAAAGGCTCACACTTGGGTAAGGGCAAGGCAACAGGTTTGAGACAAGTTCAGAGGCTTCAAAAGATAAGTTAATGCTTTTTATTTGTGGAGTTTGAAAGCTGCCAGGGATTAGCCTGTCAGCACAATGGAATTAATTGCAGTCAGCACTTGGCTGGATTCAATGAAATAGATGCTGTTGTGTTTTTGTAGTCTTGTACTTCTGCACTTCTGCTGCAAGCCTGTTGGGGGTCTGACTTTTAAAAACATCCTAATTCTCAAAAGCACATAAGAGAGGTACTGTAAGCTGGTAGGTCATTTTGTTTCCAAAGCTTTTGTTAATGCAGTGCATAGCCCATCATTTCAGCCAACACAAATACTGAACTTGAGCTACATGCAAATTAGAGCTTAAGTCTATAAAATTATCTCATATTTAAATTATTAGATTACTTTGTCTCTGCCCTTTGGAAAAGAATCACCATTCCTAAGAAATGCAAATGTTGCATGATTAGTTCATGACCAGAAACACCAAAACCAAACCACTTCATCAGTTCTTTCTTCTTTAATGTTACCTCAGCACCGACTTTTTAAAATAATCTGGGATTAGTATCTTAAATATGCACAGACATTCTTGCATTCTTCTATCCACAACTTCGGTACCAAAAGAAACATTACAAATACTAGGACTGTAGGAGTGTTGAAAGGAAAATTACATTAAGAGCTCAGGAAATACTGCTTGTCTCTGGGCTTATGACACTCATTTCTTACAGATCAGCAAACTTCAGCACTGAAATTTGATGTGTTCTAGTAGTTGAATGCAAGGTCTTTTTGGATGCAGTGACTTCATTACCACTTCCAGCAGCCCACCACATCTTTCTCTTGTAGATTACACCATGTTGTGTAAGGTGTGGCAAAAAGGAAGGTGAGCCTGTTCCTTAGCCATTCCAGGTGACAGCAAAATGAGCCATTACACTGAAATTCTCCCAAAATGTCCCAGGCTGCAAACAGTGCAGTGCAGTTCAGCATTTGCTGCTATGGGAGGACTCTGTTTCTGAAGTGAGAACTTAAATATTCAGCTTTTTACTCAGGTGGAAAATTCCTTTCTGATCTCAATAATTCTAAGCAAACTGCCATCCAATTGCTAAATTTGATAAAAACAATTTCTTTCGTTGTTTTATAACTCTGCTTAATTAAGGAATATTTTCATCTCTTTTTTTTTTCATTAGCTGCAGGGAAGAGACATTTCTTTGAAAAATTGTCAGTGCATGTGTATGTATATATAAAATATATATGTATATATATATGTATATTATATACGTGTGTGTATGTGTATATATTTGTGTGTATGTATGTATGTGTGTGTATGTATGTATGTGTATATATGTATGTATGTATGTATATATATATATGTATGTGTTAATTTTTTTTTCAGTCTCCAGTAGTTATTTGGGCAGTTCATAGCAATTTAACAGCAGAAACTTAGCTCTAGCACAGCTGCTGATCACAACTGCTTGCTGTCACCCAGAGAGTGGGTGGCAAGCTTTAGTGTACTTCTGAGCACACTAAAGCCTTCTCTAAAAGTACACAGTCAAAATATTCTATTTTGTAATATATTACAATATATTTTACTCATAGCCATGCATCTCTTCTGTCTTAAGAATTGAAGGTACAGTAGTAACAAAATAAGTGAATCTTCTTATGTATGGAAACACAGCTGAAGGGTTGCTGTTCCAGATATGAGGATTTCCTTTGTTCTTTTTCCCATGAGTTTTTGGAATCCATTATTAATTCTGTGAGAAGACATTCCAAGGAATAAACTCTCCTTTAACCCAAATGAGAGAACACATAAAATTGTTTTTACTACCTCCACATCATACAAGAGCACCCTGGTGCTATTCACACCACCATTTTGGTGGGTTGACCCCAGCCAACAGCCAAACACCCTCACAGCTCCTCATTCAGTCCCTCTTTAGCTGGATCTCTTTGATATTATCCGCCGGCACTTTTGCTCTGAGTGGCCATCCTTCCATGTTCCTGCCCATTCCTCCATTAAGGATGGATCAGCAAAGGGCCTCTCAGATCCAAGGTCTGCAAGGTCTGCTGTGTACCCATAGCCTTGGGCTGGTACCAAACCAGAACCTGCTCAACCTCCTCTCCCAGCACAGAGAGAAAATAGAAGGAAGCCAATAAGGCTCATGAGAGGAGATCCTCTGTTCCACTGATGGTGCTGGACATGCTGTCCCAGAGGAGATGAGGAAGGCAGGCCAGTGCCTTTGAAGAGATGCTAATTTAGAATGGCTGAGACAGAAACCCAGCTCCTAACTCCAGCAATCATCAGTAGGCAGAATGAACAAAGCAGAGGTCAACAGATCCATACCAGCAGTCATAATTAAAAGACAAAGAGAGGATTTGTGGCTGCTTGTTTCCTTTCTGGAGCATTCAAGTGCCCTTTTCTTGGCAAATATTCACCACCAAAATGCTGGGAAATAGTGCCAGTATTAGTAGCATATGTAGCATATGTGGATGGAGAGCATAAAAACTGCCAGTGGAAGACTGACATTAACATAAACCATTTTTAACTCCAGGCAGAGAGGAAGTTCATCATTATGTGCCTATCCATCCACGATGCCTCATGGCATTATAGCTGCAGTCTGAGCTGGGATAGAGCCTTAACTAGAAGGGTATCATGTTAGCCAACGGTTTTGTGATACTTCTCACAGTCTACAATAATAAGGACTTAAGGAATTTTTGCTCCTGGGATGACTGTTCAGATCAGCTGCTGATATTAGAGGAACCTTTACTATAAGAACAATAAGGAAATCCTGAAGCAGCGATAGAAAAGCACCTGTAAAATTAGGAGAAAGGAGAAAGGAAACCAAAGCAAGGCACAGAAGAGAATAAATATCTCCAGTGAAGAAAATGCTTCAGCATGTGCACCTTAGTAATCAAAACAGGAGTGGGATTCTACTAGACTATTTTAGCAACAGTATGTTTTCTTTTCCAGATTAAGTTTATGGATTACTAGAACTCTCTAAAAATAATGATCAGAGACAGGTGCTGTCTGAACTAAATGAACAACCATTGCACACAGAAGCAGCAACCTCGAGGAAAAACACATTTGAAAATATTCCTCACAAGCATTCATCAAACTAGGATTTTGCAGTTTTCATGTTCCTTCTGTCCAAAGGATAGCTTCTGGTAATGTCTGTCCTGGTGATGAAGGCAAAAATAAAATTTATGCTTTACTACAGAAAGGAAAAAGACATCTTCAGACTACTTTGAGATTTTGTAGTCTTGCACCAAAGGCAAAACAAAAACTAGAAATCTCGATTCCCTTGAAATCGATGGCAGAAATCCATTTCATTTAGTTATTTTAAGATTTTATACCAGAGGGGCATAAAAAAACTGAGGATACAAAATATATGTACCTGTAGTCATCCCACCACAGCAATCCTACATTTGATATATGGGCTGTAATATAGGTGGGTAACCCTGATCCTACTGTGGCTGATCTAATTAGTTCAGGGCTAGTACAAAAGTTTAGGTGTAAGCATAACCTAAGACACACAGAGCAACAATTAATATGCATTAAATAAACTTTCCCAGGTATTGACATTTTGCTGTGCAACTACTCCAAAATGAAAGCAAAGGGCAAACTTCAGTTCTACTTGTCCGTGGGAAGACTCTGTCCTTAAAATCTGCTCTTTTTCTAATAAAGTCTGTCTTCTAAACAGTGGAATTTGAAGCTGAACATCTGTGAAATGAATATTTTCAGTACATGCTAATTCAGAATGTGCTGCAGGCAAGAAAGGTGCAGCAGCTGTGAGCACCACAGGTTCTGGTTGGGTGCCAGTACAAGGCAGTAAGTACCCAGCAGACCTTCAGTGCTGTGTACACTCCAGATCTGAGAGGACCTCTGCTGAACAGTCCTCACTGAAATGATAGCCAGGAACACAGCAGGAAAGCCACTCAAAGCAAAAGTCACTGCAAGTTCTGTGGAATATATCAGGGAAGAAACCAAATTAAAGAATCAAATCTAGAAAGCCTAAAAAAGTTCATGACTAATCTAAGGAGTTGAAAGAGATACTGAAAAATACAAGCTTAGGAAACTTCCTCAGAAGCCAAGGATAAGCTTTGACCCCCTAGGAGGACTGATTTTCTACTCAGCAAAGAGGCTGCACGTGGAAAAAATGTTTGGACCTGGGTTTCCTGTATATGTGTAGAGATATAGATATATTTAAATATGTGTGTGCATGTTTATTTGTGCATGCATGTGAACATCTGTACATATAAATACAAGATGAAGAAAAATATTGATAAAATTAGGCCTGTGTCAAAAGTGCTTAATAATCATCAAATGCTAATAATTGACTGTATTAAACAGGCAGCAGCAGGTCACATCTTATTTTGAGGATCCAATGAGTTAGATGTCCTCTGTGGGTTGAAAGTTCTGCTAAGTGTTACACATAATATTCAGTAGCACTCTTTGAAAAGACAAAAGACAAAGAGTAGAGAAAATGAAATGCTGTATTCATTTCTGTATGGATTCAGCAAACTATAATTTGGAGCAGAATTGTAGAAGAGGAGGGGACTGGGGAAATGAAGACTGGAAACTGAAGAGAAAGAAAAGGGAACAGTGAGGATGTGCCTGCTGAAGATGAGCACGACCAGCCAGGCTCAACAAGAAGGAGAGAGCAGCCAAGGAGTAGTGGCAGAGAGGTAAGAACAAGTCTGACTTGATTAAATCTAACTGAGGCAGGAGCTGGTCTTGCCACTGCAGCAGGAAGCAAGGTGGCACAGGTCAGCACTAGCCTGGAGAGCTGGAAAGGCTGTTGATCATGTCCAGAGCATGAGCAGAGTGTCCTGCAGAGCCTGTCTCAGCAAACAATCAAATGGTGCAAATATACTCAAGTCCTGCTTATTGAGCTGCTTGACTCCTGGAATAAGCCCAGGGCAGAATATTTTCTGAAATAAGAAACCACAAATGGTAAATATGTAGGGAATAAACCTTCCTGGAAAGGTGAGAATGAAAAGTATGAGCCAAAGCTCTTCTCTTCTCTCCAGTAGGACAATATCAACTTTCACCTTCATTTGCTCTCAATCTGGGTAGGATTCCTGAACATGGGAACACAAGAAGCACACTTTAGTAGTTTCAAGTTCTTTTGGCCTTCTTGATTCCTTGGGTATGGAGGGAGATGGCAAAAATGGCCTGAGACCCTAGGACATGACCATGGCACAGTCCCTTGTGTGCTTGCTCCTGAAGCTGTGCCCTCCTCTCCCATCTCAGGGTTACCATGCACTCCTGCAGGGGGCCAGGTGTGCAGGAGCTCTCCTTTCTGCCATGCTCCTGGAAAGATCCCAGTGCAGAGACTTCCATTCTGCTGCAAATCCTGCTGGCAGTGCCCACTCATTTTCACTGCATTTGAGAGGATTTAACTAATTAATGAGTTAATGTGGGAATAAAGAGATGCTGTAATGGAGGTGCCAAACACAATACTCTTCTTGTGGGCTAAAAAGCACCAGTTGCAGAGGAGGGATGATGGGGATCTGACCCTTCAACATCTACACACATCAGGTATGTGTATTCCCTCTCTGTCTTGACATTTTTTGGGCCACATCCACTGATTAGTTTAGGGTGCTACTTTCTTACAATAGGTAGTGACAGGACTAACAGGGGGGAAAAGGGAGAACACTTTTTCTTGACCAAGTTAAAACCAGTCCCACACAAACCTGAGTAAAACAGATGAATATGCATGTGCTAATTTGAATATGTGGTTTGTCAGCTATTTGCCTACATGCATTTAACACCCACAGAAGGCCTAAGGCAGCAGCCATAGACTTTCTTCCACTTGCTTTTTGCAGAGATCTTACAGAAGCCCCAGAGGAGTTAAATTACTGGCATTATGATGCTATGAATGACTTATAGAAGTGTATTACTTTCCAAAGCATTGGTTGGCTTAATGTAAGCAAAAGTGCAGCTAGTGCCTAATGGCTGGGATCTAATTCTGCTGAACTCCCAGCTACAGCCTTTAGCAGCTCAGGAAAGTTAGCTTGTGTTTGTTACATAGTCATTTTCTTTTTTTTTCTGTGCCTCAGAGACTGATGTAAGCTGAGTCTTGGGGTTAACTGTGGTATTTCAGCACCTACATGCAGGTGCAGATAACTGACAAATTAGGGAAGATAATTCTGATTCCTCCATCTTTTGCCTCAGCTGTTTAAGCTAGGTGAAAAATGAGTTTAATTTGGATTTGGCTAGTCAACAATAGTAGTGTACATGATTTGTAAGCTAAAACATGGCCTAATGCAGCTCCAGAAGAAAACATTTTATTTCTACGATGAGGAGGGCTGGGAACAGAAGAAAAGCAAAAGGGGACAGTGTAGAGACAGAAGACAGGAGAAGTGGACTCTGATCTTAATGAAACCATTTATTGGAGGGTTTATATGTACGTAGGGTTTACATGTAATAAGAAAGCAATTTGGATAAAATCTTGATTCTGTTGAAATTAAGGTTTAAAGCAACTTCCATATGAAAATAAGAGAAAGAAAGCATGAAATCTCATTTTTATACACTATTTCCATAGGGGCTACCGTAATTTATTTTATTTTTTTTTAATTCTGCAGCCATAATGGAGACATGCCTGGGACAAAGCAAAACACATCTTTTTAAAAATATCAAAGAAGCTTTGTCCAAGGTATGCTTCTCACAGAAACCCTTGGTCCCCTCCACCAGCCTCCTTGGGACAGAGCATCTATCTGCACGCCTTTGTGAGAAGGATCTGCTCGTTTATGGCCCTGGGGCTCATCTGGGGGCTGATAATTATTGAGACTCCCATGTTTCTGTCTCACTGGCTTATCTTGTCTCCCTTTAAAATATCTGAGTGTAGATGGATGCTGACTGTTTGGGGCTATCCTGATATGAATGTTCCCTCATAGACACCTGATATCATGATAATTTGAAGTCCAGCTTCAGTGATGGTGCCCTTTTATTTTGACAGCAAAGGGGTTTCCTTTTGCTAAGTAGCAAACTAATGAGCATGCTGAGAAAAGGGAAAGAGGGAAGTCAAACTGCTTATTTGGTAGTTTCGTGCTGAGGGCCACAGAAAGAGAAATGTAACACATGAAAAGCTTGTGAAGTAATAGAAAGATGAATGGCTGTCAGAGAGAAGAGTTTGGGGGAAGGATATAACTGAAGCAGGAAGGATATAACTGAAGCAGGATATAACTGAAGCAGGGAAAGGGGGATGATGCAACACCACAGATCATGGGAAATTCTGATTTCTACCATGGTATGAAGAATCAGCAGACCCTAAAGCCCAGTGGGGGTAGAGGTTGATTGAAATGCAGGCAGGGGTTGATTCTCAATCTGCTGATTGAAAAAAAGTACTGTCTTCACATCAGTATTCTAGAGGAGATTTCAAAAGCATTCCAGAAATTCCAACAACGATGAGGTGTTCCTAATCAGTAAATAAAACAATTCCTCTGCCATTGGGGGAAAAATTCTATTTTACAATACTTTTGATGGCATGTTACAGATTGGAGCAAAGCCTCTGTTACCTGAATTCCCAGATGTTGTGCTTTCTATTGGAACAGTTGGTTTAGAAACTACAAATTAAATCACTTTCCAAAAAACCTTTCTCATTGCAAAAGTTTTGAATGCTGCACTGTTACATTAGACTCCATCAGGCAGTTTGAATAGGGACTTTTCTTCCTCCCATCCTCTCAATAAAATGCCTCATAATGAATTGCAGTATTTAAAGAAAACCACTTGGTTCTGTATATGTCAATGCAATTTTTGTTTTTAACTTTCATAGAGAAATGAAATTATGTTTGCATGCTGTTAAGGTTGGTTTGGTTTCTTTAATTTAAATTAAATCTTTTCAACTCCTGCCATTCCAATGTGCCAACTTTTAACCCAGGAGGATGGGGAAACATGTGCAGAAACTCAAATATTAGCCAGACTGATCCCCTCTGTACAAGCCAAATGAGCATTCTATAAATACAAACCCTGTGTGTTGATTTCCAGCTTCAGACTTTCCAGCTTCTTTGCACTGGAAATAACTTTCAGAAAATTTCACTTATCTGTGCACAATCACAAGCTTTGCCCTGGGGCCTGCAGAAGGCCTATAGAAGGGATCAGTCTCTTCCAAGCTCTTTGTTGACATCCTGCAGTCAGCATCCCTTTCCTCTCCCCATGGGTCTCTCACAGAGCATCACAAGTGGAAATCATGCCCAGAACTCCTCTCTTATGCACCTGCTTTCCATTCTGCTTTTTTCATCACGGCCAGTTGGAGACCAGGGTATTCTCTGACTTATTCTTCCCTTCACTGAACTGCTCTAAATACTTGTTTTATACACTCAAATCCAGGTTCTTGCCTGTTCTCAAGTATGTCTCGGATCATCTTTAAACTTTCAGCAAATATTAAATTGTATAGTCCCAGTTGTAGCTGTCCCTCCCTTTATGTGTATAGAGAAGGCACTTTCTACTGCTAGGATGTGAAAACAGCTGCAAAGACTAAGATATAATTGCAATATTGTCATCTTTAGTTCATAAAACATTTGGAGTAGTTAAGTAGCAGTAATGTAATATATTAGGAGCAAATGTTGGCTCTCTTACCTGCACCTATTACACTTGCATCTTGACTTAATTTTTGCTAAATTCTATATTTTGGCAGCATAAAACTAAATGTCAGGGCTGTTCTTTGTAAAGTCTTGGGGAATGGGTGTTATTATCTTTATTATCTCTATTTTTCTTATCTTCTATGTCTTCTACACGTTCTGCACCATCTATATCTATATCTATATCTATATCTATATCTATATCTATAATGTGGGTATTTTTTATAACCCACTAAGGCTATTAAGCCTAGCACATAGAGCTGTGTGCATTATGCTGTAAACAAGCATTTCATTTACACAGTGGTTGCCTTTTTTTCCTTTTTTAACAAAGGTCCTTAGGGAGGAGCTCTGGTGTTCATTTTGCAAGGCAGGCTCCCGCGAGGTCCATCAGGCAGCGCGCAGAACGCAGGGAACTCTGCCCGTGGCGAAACGCCGCAGCTTCAGAAACAGCTGCCGAGCTCCACAGCACATTCCCAGGCCCTCCTGCCCAGCAGCTCCCCAGCCTCTCCCATTTGGGATGAGAGGCACCAAATGGAGCATGCAGAACAGAGGAGCTGGATCTTTGCTGTGTGCCTGATCTCCAGATGGAACCTTCCAGCCTGGAAACACTTTCAGGAAGCGAGTGGTTGAGAGATGTGAGGAAGCATCTGTAGCAAGGCTGGGGGAGAAAAGAATAGGATAGAATAGAATAGAATAGAATAGAATAGAATATTTCAGTTTGAAGGGACCTATAATGGCAACCTAGTCAAATTGACTGACCACTTCAGATGTGTCCAAAAGTTAGAGTAAATTACTGAGGGCATTATCCTTTTTTTTTTTTTTTTTTAATATTGATAGTCCTAGGGCATCGATCGCCTCCCTAGGAAGTCTGTCCCAGCGTTTGACCACACCCGTGGTAAAGAAATGCTTCTTGATGTCCAGTCTGAACCTCTCCTATCACAGCTGTGATGATTCCCATGTGTCCTGTCACTGGAGAGAAGAGACCAGCACCTGCCTCTCCACTTTCCCTCCTCAGGAAGCTGTAGGCAGCAATGAGGTTGCCCCCAGTCTTCTTTAGTGCAAACTAGACAAATCCTAAATTCTCAGCCCTTCCTCCTAGGACATGTCTTCCAGCCTTTTCACCAGCTTTGTTGCTCTCCTCTATATGCAATTTGATGAAGCATGGAGACAAAGTTGTTTTAGTGGCAGTACTATTTTTCCTTCTCCTGACACTGCTCTTTGATCAATGGTAGGAGAAAGCAGCTCTCCATGTGCTTATTTGATGTTGCCTTCTTCCTGAAGCTTTGCTGTGTACTTTGAAAAAGTCACATCTTTGCAGCAAAGGCAGAGATGAAGATGCTGCAGCCTGCAGCAACCAGTGCCTCATTTCCTGAGTCAGTTTCTCTTTGGCTGCCACTAGAATTCTGCCTGAGGAGACCTGAGGTCCAGCATTATTAGTGGTATCATTAGTAAAGGGTGGCATTGACTTGGTGGAGTACAAAGGAATATTTTTATATCCTGAGTTATGACGCAACATGAACCATAGAATCAGAGAATCATAGATGGAAGGGGCATTTAAAGGTCATCCAGTTGAGCTCCCCTGCAATAAGCAGAAACTTCTTAAACTAGATCAGGAGGCTCAGAGCGCTGAGCATTCAAAGCTGGCCTTGACCATTTCCAGGGACAGAACATCAACCCCCTCTCAGTGTTTTGCCATCCTCACTGTAAAAAATTCCTTCTCTATATCTAATCTGAATAAGGCAGTGACCAATGGACTGAACACACTACATGTTAACTGCAAACAAAAGAATTGCTGCTATCATTGTCAGTCTCCATTTTAATACTTGTGCTCTGGAATATTCACACAACTGTGTGACTCTGTCCTTCTTCACTGCTCCATTCAGGAGAATGGAAGCCAGGATAAAAATATCAATTCCCTCACCAGAAATATGTGCTTTCTCAGCAGCTCCATAGAATTTGGACATTGATTAGCTGGTGGTAAGATGTTAGAAAGCTTAGAGATCTGCTAATGGAATATCAATACTGCAAACCTTGCAGGTTGAAAACTCAGGATATCCACTCAAAGGATGATGTGGGATTATTCTACTTTCTTCTGAAACCTCATCTTGTCACCCAAATGACTATTATTTTAAAATTCTCACATTATCCTTTCCTGAGAAAGAAAACTTTCACCAAAATCCACTGGAGACATTGGATGTTTTCACTGTTTGGAGACTGTCCCCTAACACTTTCAGAATCAAGCAGTTTCATATTACCCCTGATACGTCCACTCCTACAAAACTCCATCTTCTCTGCTATCTTTCTACTAACAAGGCTATGCTAAGGTTTGGGGCACATCTTCCTTTTCATTTTTACCACTGCTGGCTCCAGGAGCTGGAGGGGAATGGGTAGCACCTTCCACTTTGACATCATATCATCCTTCTACCTTCTGTAATGCTAAGAGAGGTGGTAGGATTTTGAGCATCACTCTCTCAATTGATGGTGTCCAATCTAGTGGCCCAAGCACTGTCTCAAAGAAGATTTTGTTCTGAAATCTTCAGACATGAGGAGTTTGTTTGCACTTTGCAATGAAGTCTATTTTCCCCAAAGCCACAACAGTTGTGAAACCTTGGTGAACAGAGAGGCTTTACAGCTGGGTGGGCAGTTTGAATGCATCACCTCCTGCAGGAAGACCCTGATGGCCTCCATGAAGTAAGCACCTGAAAACTGAGAGATGTGAACAGCAAAAGAAGAAGGAAGCTGAACAACAGAGCAGTGAAACTGTATTTTAGTCATCAGCTGCAGGCTCTCCTGAGAACAGAGTTGGTACACAGAAGTCACTGGTTATGCACACAGCTGATGATCATCTCCGTTTGGTGTGACTACTCAGCAGGTGAGCCCACAGACCAGCTACATGCCAGGACAGCAAAATAAATACCAAAACTAAATGCTGCTAGCAAATTTCGTCATGAATTTTGGGAAGGAGTCTAAATATCAGACCTGCAATACCTTGTATCAAAGTGGACTTTCTGCTTTTGTCTTTCAAGGGTTGCTAATGAAAGCTTGCATGTACTTTTGAGGCTTTATCCATTTCTCTGGACCTAAGAAATTATGCAAAGAAAAATTGTTAATTCTATGCCTAGAATTCTTCTGGGGAAAACTGCAGATTTCTTCCTTGAATCCTTCCAGTGACACAGGCACTTTATGTTCTGAAGCTGTTCCTTGAGAACATAACTCTTCTGGAGAGACAGCAGTTCCTGTCTGCTGTTTACATTTGTCTCTCTTCAAGGGGAGGCAGAATTAAGAATTTAAAAGATAACATGAAGCAGCTTGGGAGGTTCTGGTGCCTGCCACCACTAGGCTGAAAGTGTAGGTCTTCTTGAAAATGGTTCTGAATACTAAGCACTGGCTGTTCACTATAAGCAAGGATCCATGTGGTTTGGCAGATGAATTAATCTCCTGTTTAATTACCTCCTTTATCCCCTATTTACCTGCAGACCACCTCCCTCCCCTACTGTCTAATTTCTGGCTCTTTCCTATTAAATCCACACACATATTTGAAGCATTTTTCCTTCTTTTCTGTGTGTAATTGTTTCCAGTCAGAAACGGGTTGTAAGCCCTGCTTTGTACTTATTCAGGTTAGGTTTGCATATGTGAATGTCTGGCTTCCTTGGGCTTATTCTGCATTTTTTCACCAGTACAGAGCAGTTTGGCCCTCTGACACCAAAGGGTGAAGCATTTGCTTCTACTGCCTTCCCTTACATAAGTACTTCATCTTAGGTGTAGTTATTTCCCAAGGGACTTCTCAGCTGGTAGTGAGTTACTGTGATAACAGGATCTGTAATTACCAATGTGATACAGAGTTTCACATAAACATGCCTATTCAAGCGGATTCAAATCTCCTTTTAGATTGTTGGCAAGTTGTCTGATTTTTATATTTTTTAATTTGAGGAAAATATTTGCCATGCTAAAATAAACTGGGGGTGCCTGACCCTGAATGGCTTCTGCCCTCCTTTGAAACCCCTTTTCCCAGCTGCCAAATTGCCCAGGACAGGGGCAAGGCTCTTTTCAACCACAGAATGGAGTGTCTCAAAATGACCAGAAACTGTGCAAAGAGGAGATTAGACCAATTAAACTCATTCTGTATTTTAGACATAGCCAGAGAACAAAGCCAGAGTTCAAACTGGTCACAGAAATGACCTGCATGTGGAGGTCCCAGCCTGTATGTAGTTTTTGCAATATTTTCCAGAGCAAAGAGATGAGGGAGCACAGCAGATGGGTTTTGCACAGAAGTCATCCTTTACAAAGTGCAGAAGTTCATGAGTGCTGGATTAACAGATACAAATCTGTATTGCATCAAGTTATCAGATTTGTCTCTCAGGGCTCAGCTCCTTGCCTTGGCTGCAGCTTCTGTAAATCACGAGTTTTGAAGGCATTAGTGCCTTTCCCTGTTGTATCTTTAACAACATTAGGGCTAAAATTATTTTCTTATAGGTTTATAAATAATGTTGTAAATACCCGCTTCAAATCTGGCTGAAGTTAATGGGAGCTGGTTTAACAGAGTTTCAGTCAAGGTCTGGGGATTTCAAAAAGTTCTTCAGAACTGCCTGCATTTATTACAGTATTACATGGTTGTCTGAGCTATAGTAGGTGGGGGCCTTGCCAGGACAGTTTTCAGCTGCTAGCAGAGCTGCTCCCTGAGCAGGGAAGGACGCTCAGAGTCCAGACAGCTCAAGTCCTCCAGCACGAGGTGTGAGCTCTGCAATCACAGGACAGACCCCGGGCCCCATTCCCCCATTTCCCCCTGGCTGTCAGAGGGAGTCAGTGAGCAGTCAGTCAGGTGCCATTAACCTGTCCTGGGTTCTGGGCTGCCCCCAGGGGCTTCTCACTCTGCTCCAGCTGCCAGTTGCATCCATGCATGTCCACAGTGTCACCTCCAGAGCTGCAGCAGGTGCCTCAAACCTCATCCCCCTCACCCTTGGTCCCCTCTGCAGCCAACAGGATTGAGATGAATGCTTTCTAGGAGCAGGAGTGTTATGGTCTGGTGTCTTCCAAGAAGTTATCACTTTGCCACAGTACCCCAGCAGAGAATCAGCTCTCTCCCAGGCTGGTTGCCAGACACACATATAGCACTGATAGTGTTCCTGCCTCAGGAAATTCACTGTCAAGAATTTATAGCAGGGCTACGTTTTTACTATTTTCTGCTGGGTAATTTTATCATTATGATTTTATGATTAGGAAGGGAGCATGATGTTTTCTTCTTTGTCAGGCTCATCTTACACATAATACCATCTTCAGATGGGGAAACCTTGTCCTCTGCCTGGAATATGGGAAGAATAACCAAGAAAGTAAATAATTTGGGGGGATACAGAGAGATCTGGAAGCATTTACACTCTGAGTTAGATATATAAGCCAAAAACTGTGGAAGTTACCAAAGCCAAAGTTCCTAAGATTTTATGGAAGTTCTCTGACAAAACTCCAACCTTTCTGGAGCTTGTTCAGTTTACAAAAGGTGAAGGAGCATGTAGGAACTGTGATGACTGGTTTGGCACAGCTTAGTGCTCATGGTGGTCTCTCCTCATCTCCACCTGCTGTCAGTCTGAGAAGCACCTTAATGTGTCAGGTTCTGCCTGCAAATTTCTAACACAGAAATTCCACATACAGGCTTCTTAGCATTGCACTCCCAATGTTTTTCAGCCAGCCCTTCTCCCAAGCCTAGAGGTTGCTGACAACACCTTTATTTAAAAACCTAATGCTAATACCTACACCTCTCTCCAGTTCTTGTATTTCTGGATGTGCTAAAGCGATTTTTGTGCTGTTATTTTTGGAAGTGTGGGATAAGAAAAAAATACCTTGCACATAAAAGCTACAGTTGACCCTTTGAGACTGACTGCTTGTCATATTCTCCTTCGAAGATGTGCTTTCCTAATGGAAGCATGCTCAGGAGATGGGAGGGAGCAACAAATCCAACCACAAAGCCTCGTATTCCTGTTCCATAGGAGAGAATCATTCCTGCCAGAATATGAAGCAATTCCTGTATCCCTGCCAAAACAATTGCTTGATGTGCTCTCCCTAATAGCTCATAATGAACCACAAACAAGCTTTTAAAGTAAGGATAAGGTCTCACATGCTTATAGTGTTCATAGACTGTACATCCAGAGAATTGAACAAATAGAACAGCTAAAGGGGGACAGAGTGTCTTTTTTAGCACTTTAGTAATTAAAACATTGGGCCTCTAAGTTACACTGTTTTCATAATTTGGATATTTAAACACTCAGATTAGATAGATTAGTTAGATTGGTGAGATAGATACATCAAAACACATTCCTCCAATCAGTGTGTTGGAAGAAAACCCCTGACCCAGAAAGAGATGCACTAGGTGCTTCCCTTCCTCCATGAGATCAGTGAAGATTTTTGCAGGAAAAAGTCACAGGCAGGCCCTTTGTTTGAAATTAGGAGTCCTACAATGACGTGAACTGTTTATTTTGTGATATAGAATGTCTGACCTACAGAAGTATCCGTAAAATACATTTGGCATCTACATCAAACCTGCTGAAGCCAGGGTGCACCTCCCTGTTGACTTGAGTGGCCTTCACCTTCTGTCCTCCCTTTTTTTTAAATATCTTCTTAAAAATTTTTAAAATTAGACTGTTTCCTCTTGTAATCAGCTAGAACTGAAAAAAATATATAGTGCATACCCAAAGCCCTTATCTAATGCTTTCCATCCATATATGTCAAACACAAGAAAAGTTGAATATGTGTGGGTTTTATATCATTTTTGATATCTGGCATAGGAGAAGCACACAATGTCCAGATGACTCACCCAAGGTTAGAGCAAGACAGTGGTGTAAAAAAAAAAAATCAGGTGTCCCTAATTTCCCAAGTTGTATCCACAGGAGAATGTTTCCTTTTACATGAAAGGAGCAAAAAAATCTTTTACTCATTCATGGGAAAGAAGAAAACAAGTATCCCTGAGGATGAAAAGAAATTGTTAGTCCAAACTTCAGAGAAAGTTTTTATGCTGTTTGATTTGCAATATCCAGCAAAGTTCAAGAGCTGCAGCACTAAAAAGCAGACAGAAATTAAAAGTTATAGGCAAAGGGTGAAAAAATAGTTTTTTAATAAAATGTGGGGGAAAAGGAGGAATTGGTGTGGCAGAAAGCTGCAGGCAAAAGCGTTGCAAGGGATTGGAAGCATGAAGACTCTTGCACCAAAATGTGAGTTTATATTAATCTATAGCAACCACAGTTACTCAAGGTGTAAGGGATAGTGTGCAAACACATACATACAGAGGGAGCAGCATGCTAAAATACAACCTAGGATGAGTTTGAGACATCTCCCTATTGCTTTAGTTCACAGAAATAGTACCAATGCATTTGTTGGTGCTATCTGTTTGACTAAAAAGAGAAAAAAAGTCTCTGGGGCCCAGACCAAGTTTTAACTTGGTCAAATGCTGAACAGCTGGAACATATTTTCAAATGTCATTTTTTTCTGACTACTATTTCCAAGGGCATTCTCAGCGAACATCTATTTTGTTTCTTTTCCTATTTTAAAAATTTCGGGCCTCAGCAAAAGCAACAAAGTGATAAAAGGGAAGAGAAACTGCTGGAAGAAGAAAGCCTGTTGTGGCTGGTGCACAAGCTGGCATGCAGGGTGGTGTACCTTCCTCAGCCAGGAGCCCTGTTTGTCCTCCTGTTGCTATTTTTGTGCTATTTTTTCACACACTGCATGCCAGTGACAGGTGAAGTCCTGTGCTCTTGTTCTCTGTATGTTCCCACTGCATGAAAGGCAGCGTGGTTGCAGGTGCTAATTGCAGGTGTTAATTGCCCACACAGCCTCTGCTGCTGCATGCACAGATGGGTGCAGCTGTTTCAAGTGCATCCCAGTGCTCATCAGCTGCAGAAGGGTATGTGAGTAGGGGAATAAGTCACATCAGGCACAGGACTCCAGCAAGAAACCTGTATGGAAAGGAATTGTCATGTGGAGTCAAACCCAGAGAACATAAAGTTCTCACTGAGGCAATGGAAACAGCCCCTACAGCAGAGCACTGAACTCAAGGGAGTTCACTTAAGGAAGTGAACTCAATTTTCCAGTAGTTCAGCCCAAAATTTGTTTGATTCTGAGCTGGTTAGATAGACACATCAAAACACAGGTGCAGACAAATCAAAGTCCATGAAATCACCTCCCTTGTTCCTATACAAGGTATCTTCAGCATTTCTCAGAAACCAGTAGCTGCTACAGGCAGCCTGAAACTCCAGATGAGCTCCTCTCTCCAATCAGTTACCTGGTAGGAGAGGCTTATAATTGGTGGAAGTGTATTGTGAATATCCCCCAAGAGCCACATGTTTCTTTTTTACTAATACTAGACAGTATTTAATTCACTTTTTCATCAGGAATTACGCCAAGGCCCGAGCTCCTTGCTCCCATATTAACAGAAGGTCTCTTACTGCCCTACCTGGATAGACAGCTGGGCCTGGTGCACAAAGAGCCAAGGCATATTTTTCCCTACTGAGACTTATTCATGCTCTCTGCTTGTGTTACTTTCACTACAAAATTCAGAGTGGCTGTGCAGAATATGATTTGGACATGTGTCTCTGGAGGCGCATGGAAAAAAGAAGCTGCTAATGGACTCATATCCTGGCATCATTGACTGCTCTCCCCCTTAAAAAAATAAACTAATAGCATTTTCAGTACATTTCCAACCACTCTTGACTTTGCTGATCCCAGAGGGAGAAGAGCTATGGAAAACTATGCCATTTAGAGGAAGGGCTGTTTCTGAGCTGTACCAGTGCATTTAGAGGAAAGGTTAAAAGCCAGTCACATTTTATCTAAAAGGGATGTGCCCTTGCATTGCATGCCAGCAATTGTGATTAATCTAAATGGTGTGGGAATTCCACCCTAATCTAAGACCATTGATGGACATTTTTGTGAAGGCACATGGTATGCTGTTGCACCTAGATTGCGCTGTAGATGTTTACTTATTCCAGACCTTCACTGAGGACCTCACAAAAAACATTACATATGTCAGAAAAGCACAGTGAGAACAGCTCAACCATATAAAGATGTTTTACAAAGAAAAAGGTTGGCAGCTTAAAAGGTCAAGTTAAGTGAAATATAACCATTGTTTTCTTTCTATTCAGAAGTCTCATAATTGGGTTTATATGGCTTAGAAGGTTGGGCAAAAGTCCTTTATTGTCCTGTTTCACTTTAACATTTAAACATGTTCATACTTATGAATCCTTACATGGCTGACAAGCTGAGACAGAGTGGGGAACTATATTTGGGCTGGTCTTTTTTTTTAAAGTGCCAAATATTGGATTAAGTACAGTTTTGCTTGAGAAAAGGGACAATACCTTATCGCTTCTCCTGAGAGTGACTATCTAACTGGCATTAAAAATAGTCTATTAAAGCAATAGACTAATCCTACATTAACTTAAAACTTGCTGTTTCTGCAGTATGATGCAGACTAGAAAGAGGTCCAAAGCAGCTAGAATGTGAAACTCACACTGCCTTGCAATTGTTCTCAACACATATGATAATTTGTCTTCCTTCTAAACTGTATTGGCTCCTGTACAGTTGAGTCTCATATGAATGGTACAAATAATTCAGAAAAGACTGAGCTGGGCTGTTAATTGATCAATAGAAGGGGAAAAAAATGCCGTTTGCACAAGGAGAATATGTTGACAGCACAGTTGCAAAAGTTTTTGTATGTAACTCTATTTTGCTCTAGGTTGTTTCTATCAGGTTCTTGTATACTGAACAAAAGGGTTTGGGTGCTTAGTGGATCCTTGCAAGCTATAAATTAAAACTTAGAATTATTTATGCTTACTCTAGCAGCAAGCACTCTCCAGTACACCAGCCACATCCAAACCAAAATTAAAATCTTAGCTCCTACCCTGCTCTAAAAGCTACTCAGTTCTTCACAGTGAGGATGAGTGCTTGAGGATGGAGAGACACCAGGATGGAATCCCTGTGGGGCTCTTGGTCCCTTTGCAACCTTGTATGGTGGCACCGTGACCCCACAGTATCACCATGATGCTGAGACTCCAGAGGGTCTTCCCCATGACAGCTCATGGTCTTCTTCAGTCATCGCTTATCTCCAGAGGTTGAGGAGTCCCAGGGACTTGGCCCATGGGCTACAACATACAAGCTCACCAGCTATAGCTCAAGCACAGCTGGAAAGAAATGAAAGAGGTGGGAGGTGTCTGTTGGGGGAGTTCCTCAGCAAGCATTTAAATAAACTGATGAATAAAGCAAGTATTTAAATAAACTTCATGATAGTTGAATGTTAGCAGGATAGTTCCACAAGGTCTGTACCAGGATTTGTGCACTTCAATGTTGTCATGAGTAACCTGTATGCACAGGTTAAAAATGAGGCAAGGAAGTCTGCAGAAGAAAATAATTATTGGGGATAGTGAAATGTGCAATTGGCTGCAAACAACTACAGAAGGATCTCACAATACTGAGTGATAAGGCAATAAAATCACAAATTAAATTCCATAAGAATCACAAATGAAATGTCAATAAATGCAAGTAAGGTGCATGAAGGAGAAAAAACAACTATCTATATGACTATATACACAGTGATGAACTCCAAATTAGCTATTAGCTAGGGAAATTAGCTATTACCAGTCTAGCAAGAGATCTGGGAGTCATTATGGATAGTGTTCTGAAAAGTCAGCTCCATGGCACTGAAGTGGCAAATAGTGCATTGGGAATTATTAGAGGTGGAAGTGAAAATAAAACAGAGCATCCTTGTAACATTATATACCTGTATGGTGAGTTTGTATCTTAAGTATTTCCAGTAATTTTGCCTCCAAAGTTACCTCTTTGGAACAGGCTATGATAACATTAGGAAATATAGTGAGAGGAATCACAGAGAAATGAAGGAGAGCAAATAGGTCAGAACATTTCTACATTGAAAAGGAGATGATGGAACAGATACATGACACAAAAACTGTAGGCATGGGCCTTTCTTACAGGAGCAGAAGAGGGGAGTAATAGATAGAAACTGACGGAAACTCCAGGAATGTGCCATATAACTTTTTTTCTCTTTCCACCTCTCTTGTCCACAGTAATTTTTTCCCACTTTAGTACCTGTTTAAGGTGAAACATTTGCCTTGTAGCACTGTGGAATCGAGAGGTGAGCAGAACCAAAGGATCCAGCTCAGACTGGGGTCCACAGGGTGACCTCAGCTGAGCACCTACCTCCCAACAGAGTCCAGGCTAAGAAAGGCAGCTGCACTGTCAGGGTGCCAAGAGCCAGGATGATGAGGATGGTGTGGGATTGGAGTTGTTCCTCTTCTCTGCAGTGCAAAACTCAAGTAGGAAGGGGACATCCTCGCCTCAAGGGGAGATCAGATATTTTTTGAAGAGGATCCTTAGAAGTCCTGAGAGCAAGCTGGGCAATGAGGAGTTATTTCTAGAAGCTGGTACAAGCCTAGGATTGGCTTTGTTGGGAACTGGCATGCAAGGACTTGGTGAGGGGACAGAACATTATGCTTCAGAGAAGGAGGGAGTGAGCAGATTGATGGGCTTTATTTTGGAAAGGTCAAAGAATGAAGTTAGATAGGCACTTGCGATGGGAAAGGTGTAGACGAGAAGGTGAATAAATAGTCAAATCTGAATTCTCAGGCAGTTTAATTGTGATATGGAAAATGATGGATGGTTCAGAGAAGGCAAACAGGAAATGATTATTCAATTATTTTTTTAAAAACACCTTGAGTAATGATCAGATGGCAGATTTAAAGCAAATTTGTAGAAATGCACAAGTGGAAATCACTATGAAATGTTGTGGAGGCCAGCAGGATTGAAAAAGAAGTAAACAAATGGACCTGAAAAAGATTTTGTTGTCAGATCATCCTTTCAATAAGTACCACCTGTACCTTCCTCTGCTTTCAAAGCAGAAGTCACTAAGGACCACCTTGGAGTTTTGTCCATGGAGTATATCCATCACTGTGCATTTGCTTCCCCATATGGGAGAGCCCTGAGAAGGAGTGGGTATAATTTGTACCATCACAAAGCAGATAAAAAGCAACATGTCTACATTATAAATTAGCTCTTTCTGGTTTCTTCTACACAAAGCTGTAGGAGCACCTAAGTGTAGATCTTCTGGTATTTGTAATGGAAAAAGTACTGCTTTTCAAGGAACTTCTCAATCTCAACCTTTGAACTAGATTTCCAATGGTAAATTATGTTCTAATTTTGACACTGACACTAGGGACAGCAAACTAAGCTGTAGCATGACTCTTTCAAAGATATATCTCTACCTGTTTGTGTGAGGGACAATAGGAATCAGAATAACTTCCTTGTCAATATATTGCAAGTTCTGGGAAAAAGTTTTCTTTTCATCAACAATAATAACATGATTGTTATTATTTCAGCTTTTCTAGCAGCTGAAATCATTCTTGTGACTCAATTAGCCCATTCAGATAAGGAGAGGTAGACAATGTTCTTTCTTTGTGGGGCAGAACTGATGTGTTTACAAGGGAAGTCCTCTTGAACAAGCCTGTGGTATCTACAAATTTGCCACTGCAATCTCCAGGGGAGACAAGCTTGACTGATTTCCACAGAGTAGCCATGACTTGTTTCCCATTGAAATTCTTTTTAAAATAGACAAGTAGGCAATTACCATGTAAGAGATAAATGGAATATATAGTTAATGTCAAGATACATTCTTGCTGTATCATTACAATGTTCCTGTTAATCCACAGGTAAAGTGCCTGTGTATTCTCTATTTGTTGGACTGAATTTGCCTGAGTTGCACAAAGCCTTTTCTCTCTCTCTCTCCCTCCCTTTTCCCATTCTGGTATAGTTATGGAGCAGGAAGCATGTTACAACAAAGGAGCCTCAGACCAAGGTTCTGCTCTGAAGACCAATTGCAGCAATAGTCCAGGAGAGCAGGCTGCCAGTGACTGGATGGGAGGAGTTGGTGAGGGGCTGTATTATTCCAAACATGACCCGAGAGAGGAAAAGCCAAAGCACAGATCCTACACTCTTGGAAGAGCAGTTCAGCAAACACCCAGTAAATGGGGAAAAAAGCTGCTCTTCTTGTCCTCTGCCAGGCAGCAGTAGGGAAACTGCTGGAAATGCCAATGCTGTTTAGCTTTTTTCCTTCCAGGCAGATTTTCCACAAAAAATAAGGTTTGCACCTGCTTTGACATAGGTTGTTAGAAACGTGAATGAGGCAAATGCATTCTCTTGTGTCAAATAATTCAGCAACCAGGGAGAAAAATCTACAGTTTTCAAATGCAATACCTTTTTGTGAATTGGTGGAAAAGCACATATTCATTGGCTCCACCAATAATCTGAATCTTGTTTAAATAAATGTTTTCCCATCTGCAAAAAAAGCCACAGATAAATTTAGTGAATACATGCTATTTTTGAAGCTCTTTCTTCTCATAAAAAACCAGATGGATCATATAAAGTTGCTGCAGTTTTGCTCCTAAAAGCAATGTGACCCATTATGGATGTGAGGAGAGTTAGGAGAGGGTACCTGGTTCGTGAGCATGCCCA
The DNA here is from genome assembly GCF_023055355.1 of Agelaius tricolor. Classification (NCBI taxonomy): domain Eukaryota; kingdom Metazoa; phylum Chordata; class Aves; order Passeriformes; family Icteridae; genus Agelaius; species Agelaius tricolor. The sequence goes on along the minus strand of NW_027269262.1, from coordinate 50,251,746 downwards.
TGAGACAGGAATTTAATTGCTCTCCATACTAGATTTCATGAATGTTTCCTTGATATAACTGTTCCTCTGTTCTTCTCCCATAAAGATAACACTCTTCTACCTTCTGGGATGTTTTCAAGGATAAATATATACAACATGTTTAGGCACTATGGCACACATAAGGGATTTATATGAGTGTCTAACAAGGACAGTCTATTCTTTGCACCATACAGAGCTCTTGACTCCCACAAGCACTTCCACCTTGGGGCAGTAACTCATATGTGGCAGAAGGGAGCAGGGCCATCAGGCTGAACACCCTCTGGAGTGAGATCTATAACACACTGCAAAGTATTCATCAATGCAATGCTCTTCTGACCACCTTAGACTTCATGTGTAACCTTAACAAAATTTTAGTGCTGAAGGATTTATCTGAAAGACAACTATGTAATGCATTAAATGCTGCACTGGCATAAACCATTATAGGTTTAGTGAAAGTATTCTGAATTATACATAACACCTCAAGATCTGATCTAAAGTCTAATTGAATTAATGTATATTTCATATGTAAACAGTTAAGAGACAGGTATCGTCTCTGGCTGTGTAATCTTATATGAAAGTGAAATATTTCTCCTGAAGCATAAACTCTGGATGGCTTACATATATATATTTCCCTACTTTTGGTATATGTACATTAGGGTTATTAACATAATTTAGCCAGATTGTTAACAGAAAGAAAGAAGGAAAACAAAGACAAGCACTTATATGATTTTGTTTACTAAACTCTTTTTTTCTGAAGTTGATATTCTGGTTTAGATCAGTGACTTTTGCAGTGCAATCAGCCCAAAATAGGAAGTAGACTTAAACATAAATATATATGTCATACTCAATATAAGTACATATATATATATATATATATATATATATATATATATATGTACTTTTTCTGATTAGTTCATATTTTCTTTCTTGGCTGAACAGTGAAAAAATACCCAAAACAATTCATATCAATTTCTAACAAATCAAACAATTTTTATTACTGCAGTGCTTTTGGGTGCAGGTAATCAAGTGAAGAATCTTCCCCTGAAAACCAACCCATCCTCAACGTCTCTGATGCCCAAGTGCCCTGCCCAGGGTTGGTGGCTCTGGTTGGAGAGAAGCCACACTGCAGACCAACTCCAATGACTGTATTGCTCAGTTTCACTGAAAAACTCCTGCTGGGACAAGTAATCTTCCTAACTTTTGTTGCTATGGCATGGCAGTTTTCTCCAGCTGTGGGAGGGCTGTATTATTGCACTGTGTGCCTCAGAGTTCAGAGGCAAGCACAGAGATCAAACATGTGGCTGGTTCCACTTCTCTCTCACGACCTCTGACAAGGCAACAGAGGTGAAAGGGCTAAGGATGGCACAATGGTCTGTATCACCTGCTCTGTGCCAGAATAAACCCTCTGCACAAGTGGACAAGAGGAAAACAAGTGAAGAACTGTGTCATGGACCACCTGGGAGAGATAATGCTTACTAAGCTATTTACACATCACTTTATTCTTCTCTGCCCAAAGAAAGGGAACCACCATTTTTCCTTGAAAAGCAAATATTCCTTCAGAGCTAAAAAGAGTGTCATCAAAAAAGTGTCAGGAATTCAATATTCTGAAAGGAGTATATTTCCTCTCAAGAGTGAAACTGGGAACTTTACCCATCCAAACAAGGGGGTCCCAGAAGTATAGGCCCATAGAAGTGCGTCCCATCTGATTTTACTGAGGATGAACACATGAAAAGAATTTACAGTTGTAGATCTTTTTAATGTACTGTATCTTCCAAAAAGCTGCAACAGCTGAATTGTTCCCTAGATGAAACTCTGAGTATTACAGCTGCTCTGCTGAGGCACCTGAGGATCAGGAAATCTTTTATATCAGAGGTCTGGGCTTCCACAGTGGATGTGGTGATGATGGTTCCTTCGGAATTATGAGCTGTCCTCCATAGAACAGGTGCGAAGGGGTTCCTTTCTACAGCCAGCTCTGGCTTCCCACCTCTGTATGCAATGCTTCATTAAGTACTTCATTGTACCCTTTAGTGTGCAAGGGACACCCTCACCAGATGTTAGGAGCTCCTGAAGCCTTTGTGTAAGGCTTCCTGAAAACAGTAATCCCAGGATTTTGTTGACCTTAATGGCTCAGTGGAACCCAGAAATTCCCCATGAACATCTGAAGTCATGGACAGAGACGTTACCTGAAACCCAAATAAATGCAAGCTTTACAGGGGACTGTGTCCTATTATCTATTTTGTTGACTATTAAAAATCATGTGTAAATAGAAGGAACATAGAGCAAACAGACTCAGCTCACTCAGTTCATTAAATACAAATACTCACTGCTAATGAGCAAAGCAGCTTTTGGAATCTCATGTCTTTGCTTCAATGCAAGTGTCCCGCCAGATGAGAAACAGCCAAGATCACTTGACAAAATGATTATTTAGCAAAATATATACCCCATTTATTCACTACAAAAATCCTGAACTGCTCCCTGATTTCCATCTCTATTTCATAAGCAGAAGGGAAGAAAACCACTATAATACCATGACAACAAATAGAAGAGGAATCTTTTTGATTTTCCTTAAAGTAACAAGTAAATATATTAAGTGGGAAAATACATACCAAAAATGGTTATTCATGGCATGGAACAAGAAAGCTTTTTGTCAGTGACACGGGAAATATGAAAAGGAGTTAACTAGGCTGCAGGTCATGGAGAGTTCAGCTGACATAAATAGCAAACCCGCAGAAGTTTCCCTCGGAGTTTAGAGCAGCAATAGTAAACTTTTATAACAGTAAAGTGTTTAATACAAATACTGCCTTAACTAGATCTACAGTTGCAGGCCTGAGCTATTGATCTCATGGCATTATATTGATGCATTATAGCTGCAGGGGACAGGAACACCTTATTCCAGGGAACAGCCAGCATGCTGCCATGTTGATTTAGCCTCTTTCTAACTGCTCTGCTTTCAATATGTGTAGTTCAAAATGCAGAGAGTACATATTCTCCATCAATTCCTTCTCTAAACTATGATACCATAGCTGAGTTTGCAGTGTCAGCAACCATATACAGTTACACACCATTTGATGATAAATTTGGGTATGTGTAGCTCTTGTTCTGTTTTTCAAACATTTTTTGCTAACTTCACTTCTAGCAAAAACAGTGGCTTCACACAGATTAATTAGGAGCTTGAAAAGAAAGAACTTTTCTTGTATCAATAGGTACAGAAAAATAAAAGCACAAAGATAATTTCTGTGTCTCCCAGCTTCACTAGTTCTCTCAGCTTTGATGTAATGTGACATGAAGCCTGACTATTCCCAAGCAATATTCCTGCTCTTTCTTCCAAAGCTGTTTTAAAGGACTTGAAATAAGTTCCCAGCCACCCATCCTGTACCTCAGTGTACTGCACAGACGGTGTTGATGCAAAGGAGCTGCCAATGAAGTGTTTGAGGCAAAGATGCTCAAACAGCCAGGCTCTCTGCAGCACCTGGGGCTCTGAGATCAGGAGCATTATCTTCCCCAGGCACCCTGCCCTGTGCTCCGGTGCCTCTCCCACGGCTGTGCGAGCCGCCCCTGGAATGCACAGGCGAATTCCTGGGACATGTCATCTCTTGAGTCCCCTTTCATCCGGCTGGGGGTGGAGACAGGTGTTAAATCAGCCTCAGCACCCACCCTCCCGCGCCGCAGTTGCTGGTAGGGAAAAATGAGAAGAAAAAGACAATGTCCCTCTTGTCCGTGCTATAATTTCTGTTAAGACAGAACCTGTGCTGCTTCTTCATGTTCAGTCAAGTTCTTTGTCACAAACTCCTTGCACTCCATCACCTGGATGGGATGCCTCAGGAGATTAGGATGAACCTTTCTTGCCAAAGTGACCTGGAATTGGTTTTTGGCAGCTGCATGCTGTAACAAAAAACAAATAAAAAAGATAAAATGCGCAATTCTGAGTATGGTTGAGAGGGATTTTACTCTAATAGGAGTGATGTGTCCTTCTCCCATTATCCCCAAACCCTAAGAAACAGAGTGCATGTCTGAGCATCATGCACAGACATCATTTTAACCTTGAAAGTGTTTGCTTTTCTATACTGTGTAGCTTAAAATAAAAGCAATCACTAAGAAATCTTTAGTATAAAGATTATAGAGTTTCCAACTTTGCCTGGTTATTTGTTTCGCATATTTTCCAACACACATCTAGTTTTGTTTACAGTTAAAACACCTTTTAAAACATCTTTACAATTACAGTTCCACCTTACAATCAGTTCATTAAAACACCAGCTTTTAGTGCAATAAAATCTGTGACAAAGCAAATTAAAATCCCTACATGAACTGCAATAAGTGCACTGCTAAACTCACATATAAAGAGCACATAGAACGGATTTAGGATTAGAGCCAAACCCAAAGGAATGTGCATAATTTTCAGTCATCCTCAGGTGTATTACAGCAGCACAACACATCCACACCTGTATGCTCTGAGCATAGAGTAGCCTTTTGTGGAAGTCTCCTTTCTGTTTGCTCAGCACCTCCTACAGCCTCCCTTCTGGGAGGACACAGAGAAAGTCTCTGTCCTAGGCTTACCAAAGCTCTGCAGAGCAAATAAAACCATTGCAATGATTTCAGCTGCTTCGTGCTACCCATCAGAGTTATTATTATACTCCTTAATCTGTCCTTCAGTCATTCGGGTACCACTGGTACCACTCCTTGCTTCTATCCAAACAATCTGTGAGAGGTTTTTACCCAGACAGCAAACCAATTCTCTCTGGAAGGCTGAAGTAACATCTACCCTGGGGATGATTTATCAAGACTCCAGGAAAGGAAGGTCATGTGTGTCTGGCACTTGGAGTGAAGTTTGTGGCAGTTGCTCGAACACTGTGGCCCTGAAGGTCAGCAAGACCACCATGCCCTGAGAGAGCATCTTGGCTTGGCTCTGAAGATGGGGGTCCCCAGAAAAAAAAAAAAAATCCAAAGGAACATATGCTTGATTTCAGGCCTTGGCAGAGGTGGCCATGAAATTGCAGCCTGGGGGAAGTTAAGTTAAGCCATGCCTGTGTTCATCACCATGAGGACCACAACACCCAACAGTGTGTTGCAGCATTTTCCATGCTGCCACCAGGAAAATGACATTGTCTGTCTCTATCTGGGAGATAAATAGCTCAGTCCCAAGCTTGTGTTGTCTCCCTGCAGACCATCATGGAGCAGAAGGACAATGCACAGTGGGGTCCCTGACCAGACTTCCCTGTTGAAGTACATTGAAGTGTGGCAGTGTGCTGTGGCCACAGCTGAGTCAGCAGTGGCTAAGGCTTGTGTGCACACTGCTGCTGCAACAGGGGCTCCAAATCAGCTAATGCAGGATCTGCAGAAACCACAATAAGTGCCAGGTGTCAACATGGCACAGCTGCATTGGTCCAGCCCTTTGCCTGCCCAGGCCCTTGGGTAGGTGTAAAGGATGGCTCTGGTTCCTTCCTCCCCCACAGATTCTCCTGAGGCAAACTCTGGCCTGGCACAGGGAAGCACAAACCTTTTGTTCAGAGACAGACTCTGAGATAAGAACTTGCAGGAAATTAGGAACCTGTATGTACTCCTTAATCCAAATTCCTTGGGTGTAGATCAAATAAAAAAAATAATGGAATTAACTAGAACCTTCCCTAATTTAGAGTGGGTAGAGTCCCAAAAGTTAGAGCTCAAATTCTGAGCAGCTCAGATGTTATTACTAAGCTACTCCCACAGGTTGAGGTGACATGGATTCAGCTTGCCTGAATTTCTGAGTGATATGTCTGAAACTTGACATTTTACCCTGACCTCCTTTCTGTCTCATAAAGACTATTCTCAGCTCCCTCCTCTTTCTCTCCTCCTCATCTTTTTTAACTTATCACTAGCATGTTGTATATATTTAAAATCTTTCTACATGAAAATTTAAAACAAAATTTCTAGGCTGATGGTGTCCCATTGAATCTGTCATCTCCTATTACTCTGTGTGACATGACAGACCCTGATATGGATATGATGTATTATGACATGACACATGACACCAGTTACCCAACATTGTACCTCATTAGAGGAAACTATAAAGCATAAACTAGGGGTGAGCCCCTCCTATTATCCTGTTCCTTTTACCACCATCATTTCGTGTTCATGTGTTTGTTTCAGGTTTTCCCCCCTTGGTCAGTCTCATAATTGTTTTTGAGTGCAGATAAGAAACAAAAAGGGAAAAAACACCCTGAAAGGTTAAAACCCATCACATTCTTTTCTCTGTAAACATAGAAATAATATCTTTTGAAACAGTCCTAGTTAATCCCTTCGTAATATCTAGAAGGAAAATAAGAATTTGTATATCCCTGAGAGCACATCCCAGATTTAATTATTTCCTGACCACAGAATGTGTTGATCAGAATCACTGTTAGCTGGACAGGAAAAAAAATTGTCATGAAAGGTGCTGGGTTCACCTTTAGCCACAGTTTGGCAAAAAAAATTGACCATTCCCAGATCACATTAACATGTTTTCTGTCATCTGCTGGAGAGAAAAAATGCAAATGCTGATGCAGGAAAGAACGATTATTGTTACTGTTCCTTCTAGTTTCTCCCCTGTGCTTGATAAATGACATCTTTGCATTTTTCTTTCTAATTTTGCCTAACAAATATCATCAGAACAAACCCACATCATTTTTGTTCAAAGCTGTGTGTGGAAAGCAGTCGAGGCCAGTTTCTCATCTGTTTCTGTGGAGCTCATATGTTCCAAGGACAGGAAGATGCTGTTACAAAGGTGGATATTTATTAGCCACAGTAGATTAGCCTCAGTCTGAATCTCAGTTATTGCAGCTGACACTGACTGTCTCTTTGTGTTCCATGTGGGCACTCTCTGCATTGACCTGGCTAACAAATTCCTGTTCAGTGTGTGGTGACTACAGCTCATGAAACATCAAGGCTGTGTCTCTATCCTTTTATAAAATTTTAGTAGCAGAGAGAATGAATGAGAAATTGATGTTTATAAAATTGTAGGAAGCAGTAAGAGGCAAATCAATCAGTACCAACAGCAGATCAGACACCTGGAGACAAGCTGCTCTCTCCTGCAGTTAAATCAAGGTCTGGGGATACAGCTGCAAACTTCTGTTTGTTGTGTATATCCCACTGGATAGAAGAGTGTATGCATATAGCTCAGATCACTGAAGATATTTCTGAAGAATGTCATTTATGTTCCTTGACAACATCTGACATCATGAAGGGACCTTGTGTGTTAGGAAAAGGAGAACATTCACCTGGAGTTCACTGCATTGAACCAGCTATGACTGGCGGTCACCAGCCACCTGATGAAGGCAGGAGTTTGCATGCTCAAAACATACATTTGGCTCAATTGCCATCTTTAATGTCCTTCTCATTGAACAAACTAAAGATCAAGTAAAAATGCTAAAAGTTACCATACAAAGCTGGCTCATTCAGGCTGGAATGATCCTTGCAGATGTGGGATGGTGCTGTCTTGGTGCCACACCTGAAGATTAATAAATGTTCTTGCTCTTTTACATTGGCATTCCATAACCTTTGGTTTAAAGAGAAGGATGGGGTATTTTCAGAATTGGATTTACATTTTGGACCTTATGCTCCAAGCTTGCTATTTCTAGACAAATATACTCTACAAAGCAGACAGCTCATTTTCTGTTTGTTGGTAGAGGAATGTCAGTAGAAGAAATCTTAGTCACTCACCTTGACTAACTGGTACAGCCAATTATGGGATGTCTTAATAGGAAGGAGATTAGCAATATCCCTAAAATCCTCAATCAAAGTTATTTCTGACCATTTGTTTGTGTATTTATGACTTATGCTGGAGCAAAAGACAAAGCCCTGTAGAAAAGCTACTAACCTTTTTCAATCTGCTGACCTTTTTCTCTTTATTGGGTGTGTGCCACTGAGCTTCTGACAACTTTGGCAGTTCATTATAAAGTAAAGAACTTCCTCTAACTCTGTGGGGTTTTTTCATCTTTAAGTGCCCTAAATAACTGGTGAGTGAGCTATGCATAAGTGGTTTTTTTCACTGTAGAATGCATGCTCCCCATCTATAATGGCTTTATTTTGACACTGCAGGTGTTAAGAGCTGTCTAACACAGCAAACATTTCCATAGTGAGGTGCCAGTAAATTCTAGGTTATAGGAGACCTCATTCTGCAAAAAAAACTGTGTGCAAGGGCAGCCACCAGCTGCCAGACTGTCCATCTGTAGGATCCATTTCTTTGCATTTTGCTTCCATCTACCATAGGCTGTTTTAGAGAGGTAAACCTGCTGCTTGGTTTCTTTCTGCTGATTTGTACCCTATATTACCAGCTATCCTTCCCCACAACATTTCATAATGTATGATAAATCCATTTGCTAGAAGGCCATATAAGGATTAGTTGTTGCAGTGGTGCCTGAAGCACGATGCTCTTGATCAGGCAAGTATTATAACAAAAGAATAATCCATGGCATACTGAAGTCACAGGAAATATTTCCACTAATACAAATGGATTGAATTAGGACCTGCAAATCTTTGTGGCAGATAGTGTTATTCAAGCACAATTTCTTTGCTAATGATAATGATACATACCTCTTTAAAACCAAAAATAAAAAAAAAAAAAATTACTTGTTACTTGGAAGAGGAGACCATGTCCCATCTGGCTGCACCCTCATTTCAGGTTGTAGTTAAGAGTGATAAGGTCTCATGTGCAGTTCTCTGGCAGAAGGCACCAGAAATGAGTCTGGGGGTGCTTCAGTGGTCATTGGCAATCAAAACTGGGGTGATCTTTGACCAGTGATATGTGTGTGAGCAGTTCCTTCCTTTCCCATGGTGTGCTGCAGCAGGAACTTCTGTCTGGATGCATCAACCAGGATTTGCTAACCAGATCTAACCTCGGCCAGCCCTAGAATTAGCACCTCCCTGTCACAAATTCCTCCTTTCTGTACTTAACTCAAGCAGCCACTGTGGTGACTTTTCTTATGGCAAGTTCCTTCTGTGTCCTTGGCAGTGTTTGAAACAGACAGCTGTGTTCTTTAAGTCCTCACAGCTGTGGAGAAGAAAGGACGATCCAGGTGCATTCAATCATTGGGTGGGGCTGGAGAACACAAAGTACAGCTGAGTTTCTGTCCAAAGGCCAATTTAAAGTTGTTACCTCTGTCCTGGACCCTCCCCAAAGCCTTTTCCACACACCTGTCAAGATTGCAACCCCTTTGCTTCCATCTGCTTGATGATGGGAGAGAAGAAGGTGAGAGGCAGCTGCACACCTGCAAGGGGAGTGGGTCTGTAAGATCTGCCTCCTGCCAGCTAAAACCACTCATTTTACTTTAAAATCTCCTTCGAAGGAAAGATGACCTTTTTCTCTTTGTTTTCAGTAATGGCTGGGCTGTGACACAGGTGCAAGGCAGCTCTGGCACCAGCTAAGCTCAAGAGCCCTGAAAGCAGCTCCTGAGGGAGGGAGTCCTAGGAAGACAGCTGCAATCCTGGCAGCAGAAGGAGTGTGCCCCAGGCCCTAAGTTACCTTCAATATTTAGCTGGCTTTTTCCACTGCAAAGGACTGCTGCAAGATCTTCACTGCTGTTTTAGCCCTTACCTGAGCATCTACAAAATGTGGGCAAGCCTGCACAGGGTCAACATGGGTTACTAGAGAGATGAAAAATTCATTGTTTGTAAAGGTGGTCTCTCTGCCAGCTTCATTTATCTACAAGGGTATCAAGAATGATGAAAACAGCCTGGAGGGAGAAGATGAAACTGAGTTTTAAAACCGTGTGACAATGTCTGTACAATCCCAACAGATTAGCCACTACTCCTCCATATCACAGTGATTTCTGTTCCTGTGATTCCCTGTATCTGTCAGCCAGATACTGTATGTGGGCAAGGGAAGACTTCCAAAGAATAAGGGAGAGGTACAAAAGACAAGCCCAATGTCCCAGATTGTATGTGAGGATGTACAGCACAAAGCTGCTTTGAGACAAGGGCCTGATACCATCTCTCAGGGCCACTTGCCTGGAGTTATCTCTCCTTGTGTGTGCAGGCATGTCGCTAGAAACCTGCAGTATTCTTGGGCCTGGATTCAGCTGCTCCATGACCTGAGGGTGGCAGCAAGGGAAGCTGCACAGCTGGATGGTTGTCACCACTTCTGTGCCTGCCAGGGGCTGACAAAGAGGAGGGCTGTCCCATTAACCCCATCCTCTGTAAACCTCTGCTGGCAGGTGGTGGTCACAAACCAAGACTTCATTACCTCCATGAAAATCCCTGCTGCTCCAAGGCTGTCACCACCAGAACTGCTGGAAAATTCTTGCCTTGGTTTTTCCAGGAGGGGACAGGCAATTGGGGAGCAGTCACAGTGCACCCACCAGTGACCCCAGCTGGATCTCCGGGACAGGCAATCAGCAGGGCAGGACTGCAGCTAAGCAGAATTGGGATGAAACCTCAAACACCCTCTTGTCTTCCTGTTCTGACTTCAGCTCTGCTCTGGAACAGAAAAGCCTTTGGTACAGGATGCTGCCTACCTAAAATGGACCAAAGACTACATAAGAGTTATCTTGCCAATCTTGCTTGGGTGACACCCACAATGTTTTCTTGAAACTCCTTTGACCATACAGTTTGTTTCCTCTTGTAAGCAAGACAGTGAAAACTCAATTAAGTGGAATTTTTGTCTGTTCACAGAAAAAAAAAAAAGTATTTTATTTATAATTGTCTTTTTCTCTAGCTGGCTCTAGTTCTGTTGTAGCAAGGTCTCAAATTTACTGAAGAAAGTACACTGATGTAAAAATTTGTGTCATCCTTGTTTTTCACAGAAAATCTTGGGAACGTATTTTATAAAAGCTTGTGCTCGCTTTACTTAAACTTTGGACAAAGCAAAGCCAACAAAATATTTTAATACCAGCAGAGAGGCAGCTGGATACAAGGCAGAAAAAGGAAGAAAAAAGGAAGCCCTAAACTTACTGCAGTGCTGTAGTACATGTAATGTAATAGTTTCCCTGTGACATCAATGGGGTTTAGGCATGCTTAGCTCTGTAGGCTTCTTCTAAAGTTTTTGAATATGTTAAGGCAGAATTTATTTTGGTTTCAATAGCTGTGCTTTATTAAGATGAAGTCTTAAGTTTTTAAGCATAAGTAGAAACAATAGAGTTGTTAAAGTACTGGGGAAAGAGTCTAACTGTAATCATGTCCAGAAGCATTTGAACTGAAGGATAAATTTAAAAAACTGTGGAAAACAATAGCCCATTACAATGGCAAAACCCATCAGCTGAAGAAAGCAGGGCAGACATGGTCAAGGCATTGTGCTTAAAGGATATCCATGAGATACACACATACAGTAACAGAGAGTGACATTCTTCATGTTGTATCAGTTTAAAAATCCAGATAGATCTAGATATAGATGTCAGCTACTAGGACAACCAGGCTTCATCGCCCATGGACATCAGCAGAGCCAGCACCTGTCTGCTCAGCAGGTTGTGTGCCTCGTGGTGAAGGGAGGGACATGATCCGCTCCTGCGAGCCCCCGCCGCCCCCGCGCCCGGGCACCAGCCGCCCGCAGCCCGCGCTGCGCCTCCCACCCGCCTGTGCCAGCGCACGCAGGGCGGCCAGGGGAGGCAGCTCGTAATTATTTGGTGCAGATTGCAGATGGTCACTTCATTAGCATCGATGCACAGGCACCCCTCACATGGTGTGGGGTCCCTCTGCAGAGGGGGATGGCTGGCTTGCTCCGATCTCCTAATGCCTCTCCCAGGGCTTGATCCGGGGAGGTGCTGAGCAAGGTCTCTTACATTAAAGTAGAAAATATCAAATTAAAGCCCCTTTGGGAGAGAGGCTTGAAAAGGAAATTAGAGAATAGAATTTCTGCATCATAAAATATTAGGAACAGAGTGCATTAAATTGCTCCTAAATGGTGACAAAGGAGATCTGTTTCAATGTCTGTTTGATAATTGTTTTAACTAAAGGATGTGTCTGTCTTGTGGGGTATTGACTGTTAATTCCAAAAGCACAAATATTGGTGGTGTGTTACAATTAGGCTGCTGCTCTAATTTTTAATGAAATAACAATCAAGTTGTGTGTGTTCTGCTTCTAATATTTATTTACTTGCTAAAAGCAGACCTTTTATTGAGAGTGGTTTCATGCATTCTTTCACCAGTCAAGTCAACATTACTGTCTTTTTAAAACAGCTGTAAATCTCTTTGATTGGGACTTGAGGCTGGAATCATTCGTGCTGTGTTAAACTAAACTGTCTTATCTCCTTGAGTGCTATGCAGCCTCTAGCATGTCCAGAGCTGCATCTGTCCATGGCCTAAGGAGGCCAATATTTGAAAGCTATTAATAAAGACATTTGGGGAGGAGATGGAGACACGCCTTTAACCCTCAGTGCAATGTGTTAGAAGAGATGACAGAGTAGGAGAGGCATGCTTTTTCATTTTCAAGGATAAGGGGTTTTGTCCTTTTCTTTTTCTTTTTATTTTTTTTTTTTTTTGATGGAGACAATCACTGCTCTACAAATAGCCCATTATTTTCAAAGGAATGCAGGCTAATGAACATCTGCACCACCAGACTGAAAGTTAGCCCAGATAAAGGTTTCAAAAAAAAATGTAGAAGGAAAAACCAAAATTGCCATGAAGCTGGCAGCAGCACCACAGCAGGGAGACCCACACCTCTGAAGGCTCCTTCTGCCCTTACTGCCCCAAGATGCTGAACTGCAGACAGAGGGGAGACCCTTCCAGGGTCAGGAGCACCCTGGAGGTTTCCATAGGGCTTAGTTAAGTAGGGAAAATATAAAGCACCTTTACATGGGACCAAGACTCCTTTTGCATGGGGTATTCCTGACCCATGCTGAATCTGTTGTTTTGTTGTTTTGCTGTTGAGGTAGCAAAAAGAGAGTTTCAAACTGGTCTCATCATACCTTAGCATTAGACAGGAAGTCAAGTACCATTGCATTTACTGCATTTAGTGCACCTCAATGTGCATGCTGAGGAGCAAGTCCTTGGTGAAAAACTTTTGTGGGAAGCAGTATTAAAAACCTCCAGGCTACTGGGAACAAGTGGCAGTAACTTCCTCAGCTATCCAAAAGTCAGGCATCTGACCCTCTATGTGGTCAACCCTGAGAACCAGGGCATGTCCAGAGCAGAGTTATCACATCCTTTGTGGGCACCTATCCAGAGGGCAGCTTAATTCCTTCCTGAGTAGCAAGTAGGCAAGGCACTGGAGACACATGATATCACTCTGACTTCAGCCCCTACAGAGATGGGTTTCACCCAGAGCAGCATCTGGGGCTTTGTTGTGGCAAAGCTACTGGCACTGATTTATGATGTACCTCATAAAACCAGGGTGGACACAAGGAAGGGAAGCTGGGAGATTACTCTAGAGAGAATACTTGCTCCTGGTTTTCCTCACAGTCAGCTCTGCTGGAGATATTGCCTTTCCAGTGCAGAAGGTGTTGGTGACATGGACCAATGGTTGTATGCCCCGCTCTGTACTCTTCCCACCCCTACCTGTCTGCTTTCAGGAGCCACCTGTTTCTCACAACTCACCAAGCTGACCTACATGTTTCTCTTAGAGGTTATGTCCAGAGTTGTCTGCCATGCTGTCTCCCAGGCTGGGCCACCAATATTTAACTTCAGGCAGCCAGAAAGGGCCGTGCTTGTGAGTAGGGGAAAGGCAACAAATTATTGCATTGCAAGACAGGGTATGCCTTTGCAGCTGTCATTGCTTATTACGGTAGAAGAGGGAAATGTCCCTCTTTCTTTGAAATCAAGATTTAGCCTCAACTTTCCTTCTTGTTATGGTCTCCTCTGCAGCAGTGAAAACTCAACAATCTCAACTCCCCCTGCTGCCACCACAGTCTTTTTATCTCCACAACATCCACCAAAGTAAAAAGAAAATCCAAGTACTACCTTTACCAAAGTCCTCAGGAAGCACAGCGCTGGTGAGATAGAAAAGCCCAGCCTTGCTCCTGAGAAGAGCAAGACTTATCTCGAAAGAGAAGTTCAAGCATGGACTGTAAGTTCTTTCAGAGACAAATATGACAGTTTTCTCACTGACAATACTTGGCTTTCCACCTGGTATTTGATGTTTATTTAAATCAGGAATTTCTGTGAGTTCTCAGATCATTTACCTATGTGACAAGGATGTAAAACACATGATCAACTGAAGTCACACAAACCTCACAGTATTTACTTCAAGATGTCAAAGTGTTGCTGTGCAAAAATCTCAGAGTGATGAGACCTGCCTCTTCAATGCCAAGTCCAGAAAGTCCCAGTGAATCATCATTCCCTGGATAGCACATAAATGGTTTCACTCAGCAGGACTTCAATTTTTGTCCTCATCCAAAAAGCTCAGAAGGATTATGCTGTAGTTCATTTTCCTGGCCCCCAAAATGCCTTTAGCTTTAGCTTTTTCTTCCATAACAGTCTCCTTTGTTCTTTTTTTTTTGTTTTTTTTTCAGCCACAGAAATCCCAATACAAAAAGAGGAAAATGTCATGAATCAATGCTTCAGTTATAACAGCTCTAACACATTCAAAACAAATGCGTGACAATTAATTTTGTCATTATTTTGTCCAGAATTTTGATGGTTTCATTCCAACACAAATATTTCTATTTAAACTGAAAAATTATGAAGAGAGGAAAGTGCAGTGGTAGGCTATAGAGTGTAGTCTCACAAATATATATGCTATTTTCTGACTACCAGTTTGTCTTACTTCTAAAATTCCCATCACTGCAGTAGCTGAGGACCCTGAACTCCAGATTACATTTAGTTTCATTTCAGAAGTCCTAAAGAGATTAAACACCTTGCAGATTAGATGATATTGCATGATCTACCCTATACATAATCATACAAAAACTTGAGCTCAGCTTCCCATTAATTGTACATTGATTCACTTTAAACAGGCTCTACATACAAGCTGAGATGTATTAATAATATTGTATTGTATTTTAACTCATTTCTGTTCTTATTAACTTGTTAATTTGTTTTAATGAACTATTTAGTTTTTCTCATAAGATTTATTAATCTGACAGACCATACTTTGACCTGTAGTTTTATATAATATCCCTGGCTGAAAAGAAATACCAAGGAAAAAAAGCAGGAAGATTTTTTATAGAGCATCTTTGTTCCAGTTGTACTATGTTTCGTAATTTATTATTATAATTTTGTTGCCTTACTCTGCACAAGTAAATTAACCAATGGGTGCCTAAGGACATGTAGCACATGTTCAGGGTTTGTGGTGTAGGAGTGGATAAACAAAGAGGGTAATATTGGCTAAAAGAACATCACATCCCACAAGGGGGGGAGGTTAATTTCTTTTCTTTGCACAGTTCCAGCAAGAAATGCTAACTTTTTAGATGAAGAAAGATATTTGTCCCCATGAGGTTTAGGCTAGCAGGACATAGGCTGTCCACTTGCAACCATTTTCTTCCCAATCAGCTTTCAGTTGGGTGCAAAGTCATGCTGGTTTGCAGTTCTCCTGCTTTCGTGTGACCTTCAAGATCATCTGCAGTGTTATTTCTTCAGCATCAAAAATCACAACAGACTTGGGCAGAATTGGCACAGGAAACCTGTGCTAGAAACCACACCATCTCAAAGGAGCATAAGGAAATTGGTGAAGCAGAGATTATCTCCCTGCAATTGAAAGTGATCCTTCCCTCAAACAGAAAGATTTCAGTACCCCACATTTAATAGAACTGAGGAGAAATGTGCAAGCATTAAAAGTTTCAGCAGCATTACCTTTGGAATGAAAAATCTGCTATTGCCTTACACTCAGATCAGGATATTTTAATTACTGCTATTCTTGTGACACTTGGGCTTTGATCATGTTATATCCTCTGTCCTTTAACTATCCTATATCCTTTTTCCCATTGCCAAATCAAAATGTCTGTGTGAATCTACTAGGAGCAAAACAGACCCTGAACCCTAGATATACTGCCTTTCCAAGTAAGCACAAACCAGAGCATTCCCTTATGCTCACAAGCTGTGATGGCTCATCTAGGATCAAAGATACATCAAACTTAAAGAAAAAAAAAAATATGTTCAAGAAATTTATTCCCTGATTTATGCTGATTTAAAGATACTGAGAAACAAAACCCCATCAATTCCCCGGCCCCTTTACTTCACATTTACTCACCCTCTGTATTGAGAACTGCACTTTACTTCCTGTGTAAATTATTGTGGTTTCAACTTCCAGCCATCAGCTCTAATTTAGAGCCCTTCAGTAGCCAGTAATTTTTTTCTCTCTCTCACTCATACACCACAGCACAACCATCACTGTGACTCTCTTCACTGCTCTTTTCTGTTCTTCCCACCTTCCCTTTACCAGGTGAGTGCAAGGTCTGCAGGTAGCACACCAGTATTGGCCTCACAAGGCTTTCACAAAAGACTGTTCCTTCTCTTTGTAGACCTCCTGAGTACCACAGGATCTTCATTTTCAGCTCCTTTTCTTAGCACTCTCCCTCCTCTGCCATACCACACAGACCACCTCCTTCAACTTGTATTTTTAGCATGGATTTTTTTAAATGGTCCTATTCTTCCAAGGTATTTAATCACTATGTAATTGTTCCCACTTTTGTTTATCACTTACAAATTTTGCCAACAGTGATGTTGCAATTCCGGAGCCCTGAAGAAAATTTTTAAGAATATCATCTTTAATGCCCTCTAGTTTTCTCTCCCCCATTGTTCAAAACTCACTGAATTTCTGTGTTTGTAGCCTCCTCTTTTGTGTTGTCTGGAGTAAAGTTTTTTTTTTTGGAGAGACATGACCAGCAATTTTTATTTCAAGTTGTACTTCTCCTTCATCTTCTCATGGATCATAGCCTTCAGGCTGCCTGTGGTCCAGGAACCTTTTCTGTCCTTTAGCAAAAACAACACATCTACAGCAGGACCAGAAGTTGTTCCGTCTGCTAGCACGCCAATTCCTTTCACCTAGGTGGAGAAATCAGCTCTAAATTCCCTCTCAGAATTTCTGCTCAATCACACAGTGTCAGTGAGGAGGTCTCCTTACACAGCTGTACCACCAAGAGCAGATTTACCTGCTGGAGGTATCAAATCTTGGCTTGATCAAGGGTTCAAGGCTTGGGTTCAAGCCTTATGTTCTTCAGATGAAGCCACATAGCTGGAGGCAGACAAGACAGACAGCAAGGTAACCCCTGTGTGCAGCTTTTGGTGGAAGCAAGCCCGTATCTGCCCGCTGGAGCAGCCATATTCCCAGGGCTCAGTCAGCAGGGCTGGCTCTGTGCTCTGTGCTCTGTGCCTCCCCCTCCCCTCCAGCACACACCAGCACAGTCAAGGAGAAATCCAGAATTTATGCACTTAAGCCAAGGGGGAAAAGATAGGAAGCAGAGGTGTGCTTGGCAGACCTTTCACTGCAGCAAAGGTCTATATGGAAGCATTTTTCTGTAGGGAGTGAAAAGGGCAGGGACAGCAAGGAGGAATGTCCCGATTCCAGCTCCCATGTGGGAGCTGCAGCATTCCAGCCAATTTAGGCAATTCCTGAGATGAGATAGAGTTGCATCCCAGAAACTGTATCACCACAGCTTTCCCCACCTCCTATAACTCACTGCTCTGTGCAGCAAATTGTTTGGCTGAAGTAACAAGAAAGTTGCTTCCTTCTTCCTCTACCCCTTCCCTTCTACCCTTATTAAAGTCAAAGAGGAATTCTTAGTGCTGATTTTTAAGTAGACTGAAAGAAAAAAGTGAAGTTGGATGGCATTTATTTACCCTTGGCCAAATTTGAGATGGAAGTTTATGTGTTCAAAGAAATATAGATAGCAATCTTGACTTTGTTGTTTGGATTGCAAAAGTATCAGGAAGCAAAGGTGCTCTGAAACTAATTTCTATTGTATTCTCTAGACAGCTTGCTCAGTAGCATAAATCCTATTAACAGATGACCTCAGATGTTGCCTTTTGAGCAGTGCTGCACTTTTGAGGAGCAGGAGCAATGTTTGTCCATGTCTCTATAGTATCCCTACTGAATAAACAATGCTCTTTCCTCCCTCTCCCCCAGGTGTGACTGCTTCATCAGCATTTCCCTGGCTGTGCATGAAATGTGGGCATGCTAAACAATAAACTCTCTGTTTTCCACAGCTGTACTCATACCAGCAAGACTCTTTGTACCATTCTGAGGCTTTCACCCTTCTCCCCATCCTCCTTGTGGGGATGCAAAAGATCCTAGAGAAAAACCCAGCTTGTTTAGCTATGGGGAGATTTACTACATTAGCCCTTTAATCTATGAGAAGGAAGTCACTGGACTATGTGCCATAGCTGCCATCCTAAAGTGTTGCCAAGTTCAGCTTCCAAAAGAGGTAGCTAAGTCTGGAAATACTATGGGATGTTACTCTGAGCACTCAAAAGTGACTTGTCACCTGCTGAGAAAAAGTCCCTTGCAGCCTCATTAGCTGCAGCCAATGCAGTGGAAACTCCTGCACATGCCTCTCTTCGAATGATGCTGATCAAGAGATTAAAAAATATCTCTGATCTTATTTTTTCTCTCCCACCCTCTTTCTGTCGTTTTCAAGTTCATGGATCTCAGACTTGCTAAGGGTGAAGGATCCACTCAGAATGAAGATACTATAAAAGAGGAGAGCTGAAGATCAAATCTTCAATCAGATGAAAAATTCAATGATAAAACCATCTTCCATTTTGTTTAGTTTAACTGCCCAAAGCAGGCTCTTATGAAAATCTCTTTTGCTTGATTTCCCAAAATATGAGAAAACCAGGAGTCACCTCTGGCAAGAATGGCCAGAAGGGAATGGAAAAGCAGACAGGGAAAACTTAGCAGATGAAAGGTGTTGTGCCTTCAATTTTTAAGTCCTACTATGAAAGACACGTGCACTCTGTCAGCTTCCAAGTCCCCAGCTCATTCTCCCTGAAGAGCCACGGGGCTGAGCCAGCCCTGTTGGGCTGAGAGCTGCACTCGGGTTTAACACCTACGTTAGTGCTCTCCATCTGTCACTATGTGTAATTGTACTTTCCTACCGCTGTTTGCAGAGTGGGGGACGACCATGCAGAGACACAGCTCTCCTCTAATTAAAGTACTTGGATTTAATCAAGGTTACAGCAGCTTGAGGATGACAGACTACCCACAGAAAAGACAGCATCCTGAGCCATCTTAACTAACTGAGTGTATAGATTAGGAGGAGAGAAAGGAAGCAGTGCTTTTGTTCCTTTCGCTTTGCACTTCTGCATTCCAGCTGCCAGGGCTGAAGGCCAGCACTTGCTTTTGCAGGCAGCCAGAACTGCAGGCTGTGTGTGTGTGCTTTCTTTGGTATCAGGGGTGTGGAGCTCTGCTCCTGGACAGACCAAACTGGATGACATCACAGGGAGGGCATCCCTTGGATCACCCCTCCATCTGACCCTGCCACTGGGGCATGCTGGAAGGCAGAAGTGGGGAGAGACTGGAGGAGGAAGATGTGAGCCAGGAGTCCTGCAACCCTGTGGCTGCCAGAGTACTGTGTGCCAAACCCTCTAATGCCTTTTGTGCCAGATTTTCCCCATCTGTAAATGTTGTTTGCCATTGTCTAGCTAATTTTCAAGTGACGCTTGAAGTCTTGATACTAGGTCATGGATTCTACAAACAGCTGTGCCTGTCAAAGACTATCATTCCTAATTGGGGGTTACCATGCCACTACCAGAAAGCATTGTCACCTCAGCTCTGCCAAGAAAGGGGCACACAAGCCCTTCCTTATCTGCTTCAAGCCAGACAGTTAGAAAAAGTGCCTTCCTCATCTATGTAACCTCACTCATCTGCCTTGCTCAGGAACTCTCACTGAATCATGTCTTCTGGCAGGAGTAATAACTTCCAGCAACTAGGACAGGAACATCTTCATCTAAGGCTGTTGAGTACATGAAGAACACACCCCCAGAGATTCACACTGCAGCACCAGCAGCAGGTACAAGGCTATTTTGCACATGTATTCTGTCCTTCCTGTGGACATCTCAGAAACTCCATAGCCACAAGAAGAATGGAGATGTCTAGATTTGGTATTCTGTTGGTTTTAGTTTTTTGGCTTCTGTTGGTTTTAGTTTTATGCCTCTGGAAAAAGGATGCCAAGCCCTTAATTCAGAGTCTTTAAAGCCATGCAGGTATTTGCTCTCATAATGTTTAGGATTCAGATTTTGACATTTTTGTCAGCTAAGACTGATCACCTGAATCTCCCACTGAAATGACAGAGACATCAGTGGGCCAGACATGGTTCTCTACTGGAAGTCACTTGCCTGAAAGCCACACTTGTGTTACTGCAGCATCATGCCTGAGCTTGCAGTACTGGCACATCAGGTACCACACTTCTCTGTCAATGCTGAACCAATTTCTTAACATGGACTTATGGGCTGCTTCAAAATTCACATCTTAAAGGCACAAAAATTACCTAGAATTTCTTTGGGCAGGGTCATGCTATTTGCTATTGGCTAAGTTTTGAGTGTCTAGTCACTACAAAAGGTTCTGTCAAAAGACACTACAGAGTGCTTGACAAAAGACAGAGCATCACACAACAGAGACCAAAACACAGATGCAATATGACATGAAACTGTGGGAAAATGGGTGTATCTTCAGTTTTGCCTGTTTCAGGTGCTGAGGTATTTAATCTCTTCTAAGACACAATTAACATATATTTATGGTTCACTGCCTAGAATCCTGTTCCAAGTGGGTCATGGGACTCCTTTTCTAGCAGTTGTCAGAAAAGGAGCTGGTCCTTTCAACAGCTGGAACTGACCTTGTATGAAGGACTCAGCAAGTGGGGAGGAACAATCCAAAAATCCTTATCCTTTGGGCTCCCTCCAGCCAGGAATGAGAGAGGAAGTTGAATTCCCTTGGACAGAGGGCAGCAGAGAACTGGAAACTTCATGGCACATGTCTCATGGCACTGTCACTTGGTTTCATCTGTCCTGGGCAGGGTTTAGGTTTGTGTGCCAGCTGAAGCAAAAACCTGCTTTAGGTCTGGCTGTAATTGCATGGCATTGAAACCATCACTGCAGATACTCCCTGAAAAAGTAAAGCTCCCTGAATGATCCCTGCATAATTGTAAGCTAAATAAACTTTTTTTTAAAAATGTGGAAGTCCAAGCTATTTATGCCTTTTCTCACTTATCCAGAGCTTGCTAGGACACCAAGCCTGAGGTGTTTAAAGCACTGATGCAAAGTATTGTTCCTCATTAAATTCTGTCCTTCCACACCCTCATCCCCTCACATCACAGTATTAGGTGACACTGCTACCTTGCAGCAGAAAGCCATCAGCTCCGAGAAGTGATGATAGCCTATTTCAGGACTGCAGCACTGCTGTGAACAAGGTGCTCAAGTATGATACATTATCCCTCCAAGGCTGAAAGTATCACCTCTGCGATGCTCCTAAACTCTCAGCTAGGTGAGGTTAACACCACAGCCCAGGTTTCTCATGTGATAGAACATTGATATGCTCCTAACCAAAAAATCAAGACTGTTTATACACACAGGACACTGGAGCTTAATACCTTTTGCACTGCCCCGTGCCCAATTTATATATCCCTTGTGGGCAGGAGAGCTTATTGCTCAGAATACATTCCAATAACTTTTACACATTGGATTTGTTTAATTAGCAATAGCTAGTGGAAGCCTCACTATGGAATACTTAATTTTTTTAACTAATAGCAGTGTGACTAAAGACAATCATATAAACCAGCAAAGGATATTTCCTCAGACATTAGATTTATTTCCTTGACAGATGTATAATTTTGTACTACAGTGTGGTAATATGGTAGATTACTATAACATAGTATATACTGTAGTACAGTTTTATACTACTATGTATTTACAGCAGTTGTTCTGTTAAAGTCTGGTGTAAACTTTAAATAGTTTAATATATTAATAATGACAAAGCAAATCCTGTAAAAAAAATCCAAGCTGGTTCAGCAAAATGGAGCTCTGCTACTGCAGTTTCCAACAGACCCAAATTACAAAATAAAGGGGTGCCTGTCACCTGGGCAATAAAGGACAGATTTATTTTAAACCAGTATTTTTGCCATGTCACATTAATGACCTGTACCATAGCTCATGACATTCAGATGTTTAAATAAAGGGGTAAGTAGGTACTTCTCTGGCAGCAACCACTTCTCTGTGAACCTGTGTTTATAAACTTGTAGGCACCTGAAATATGATTCTTCTAAGGCTTCACTTGAACTCAAAATTCCCACACACTCAGCCAAGATGAATCTTCCTCCAAGCAGAATACACTTGCCAGTCCTATCATAGAGCAACACTGCACAAAACTGCTGGGAACAAACTGAAGAGTGTTTTATCCAATTGCAAGTGCCTGAGGTCAATAAGGAAGGCATTAGTTTTATTTTTAGCTTGCTTTTACAGCCTGATTTCATTTTTCATAAGATAATCCAGTAGAGGTTCTCCTCTCTGTTGCTTTGGGTTTCTTTTTAATCATCAAGTTTGTCACATTACTAATTAACAAGCTCTCAATAAATCACTGATTGTTTAATACGAATCAGAAGAAGAAAACACCGGCATCCCATGACTAAATTTTTTCATCGTTTGTTAATAGAAACTCCAGGATATTTGTCACTGAAGCATCCCAGCACCTCTCAAGAAATGAAGGATTTGGTCTCATAGCAGCAACAGGAAAGTGCAAGAGTGATGTAAAAAGAGGCTGGGAAGTAGGAAGCAGAGCAAAGATCAATTAAAAAACTTGCTTTCAGTCCTAAAAGAAATGGGTAACACCAATGTCAAGGCAGAGTTTATCAGTTTGTCCTATCTGACAACCATTTTGCAGTCCTGGGGTTAGTCTTTAGTTTAGATTGGAAGACTACAGAAATAAAAACAGGCTACAGATGAAAGTCAATAGCCAAACCTGCCTGTAGTTTGGCTTTTGATATCAGACACCAAATATATATTTGCTTTTGTATAAAGCTGGAGTTTTGCTTGGAAAAATCTGTGCCACAGAATTTTAGCAATGGTCGGAGATAAATTTCAGTAACCATGAATTAGATCTTGAGAAATTATGAGATTAGTGCAAAAATTATAGAAATGTTTTTGAATAAATGCTCTTTTTTGTTTTCATATTTGTCCTTTTTTTCTCTTTAACAGCATTGAGCTATTTGCTTTGCATGATGAACTGTCAAAGCACTGTGCAAATTGCAAGGAGAAAACTCCCACCAGAAAATTCTGTACCTTTTTGTAAAAATATTTCAGCCATGCATTTATTTGTCTTTTCAGTGTGTAAAATACACTTAGTCTTCACCTTAAAATGGTAGTCTTGTCTCTGTTAATTTCCTTTCAGATGGGACTTTGTGGCTGGGAACTTTTAATTCCTCTCTTCAGCCACTTTTTTACTGTTACAATAAATCTTTTGATCAGAAGCTAGAGCACTGGAGCTGGATGAGAGTGTATGCAAATTCAGTCAAAGCCTTTGCCCAGTTGATTCAATCTTCCTTTTAATCCCCATGATGATCTGCAGTAATGGATAAAAATTATGAGCAGGAGAAAGAAGGGAAAAAAACAAACCAACCCTCAGGAAGCAATTTTGATTGCTGTGAGGAAGCACTGGAGGCTCTTAGCCCCAGGGAACTCTCCCCAGTTCACTGGAGGCTTTCAGATACCATGGTGATGGGGGACCTCATGAATAACTAGGTAGATAAATGGTAAGTGCTTTTGATCTCTGCTAGCCTGCATTTCATTCTGTCAGCTGGAGAAGAGGCTATTCAAATCTGTCGGCTGTAGGAGGTCAGCCAGGAGAGAGAAAATGTCTTCATTACAGCCTTCTGTTCAGCCAGGCCTCCCAGCTGACCTCGGTGCCCAGGCTTGTCAGTCAGATGAGGCAAATTTTCCAACCGAGGGAAGACGTTGCTGCGCCAGATTTTTATCCCTGGATAAGAGCTTGAGCTCGGAGGCAGCAGCATAAGTCCAAGGAAGAGTTAGCTTGCATTTTGACATCTCCCCCAAAACTGCCAGGGGATTCATGGGAACCTTCTCCTGGTGGAGTGTGTATGGGGAACCTGAACTCATTTTCCTCAGCACTTTTTCAGTGCCACTGGGGTAGGAGGCTCTGAAGGCAGGGGCAAACAGAACCACTATAGAAGACAGAGTAGCTCTGTCATTAGAAATGCCTCAATATTTATTACATTTTCTGCCCTGAATCTTCTCATTCAGTGAGTCTCCTCTCACAGGTCTGACATAAATCTCAGGCACAGGAGCTGGAGTTCTCTTTATCTTCCATTCCAGGCTGAAAGTGAATGTCTCATGTTTAAAGATCCCACCTATTTTTGTGGCAATACCCAGGAAGGAAACCAGGTGCAGAGCCCTGTCTAATGGAGAAGGAAGATCTCAGCTATTCAGGATGGAGAAGGAGGTCACATTTTTGCAAGATGCATAAAAATTGAAATAGGAATTCCAATCCCATTATTTGGTAATGGGATTTGTAAACCTCATGTTCACAGCTGAGATAAACAATATATGCTTCCCGAATCCCTCTTGGAAGAAGAACTCCTTGCAGCATAGCTAAATTACACAGTAAGTTATCATTTACAAAGAACAAAAATAGGAAAAGGAGCCAGTGAAATTAATTTATGTCTAAAGGATTTTTCACTTTTTGGATTGAAGGGTAGGGAAACAGTCTCCTCTAAAACCACACTTGTAATGGAGATGATTTTACTGTGTTAGATCATTTCCAGAAAACACTATAAAAAATGTTCCTTTTACTCAAGCTAGCCAGGTTTTAATAGTATCAAAGCAAAATATAGTCTGCTATTAGCATGAAATAACATTAGCATAAATAGAAAAGAGTAAGGACACTTGAAAAAAGTTCTACATAAATGGCCTGCTCATTTCACTAGACACTACTGTAGCTGAGAAACTGTGAAATTTCCATAATAATCGAGTGCAGAGAAAAACAAACAATTTTATTGATAGGGAAATTACATCCTGTTGCTGAATATAAAACTACAGCTCTGTTCAATGGCCCTTTAACAGCATTGAAAGTATATATTAATTTGTAAGTGTAAATGAAATGTAAACAAAATATTCAGTTCAGTATGGCCACAGAGACCTCCTGATAGTATTTCAGGGCAGGAACCCAGGAGACATATATTTGGATTCCATATCCTAGACTCCATATCCTAGAGCTAGTGGCATCTGATACCTTTGTGGAAAAGATTTACGCAGCTGCTGTGTGGTGACATACTTGTGACAAAAAGCACCACACCAACTGGCCTGTGAAACATTACTGGCCTTGGGGGAGAAGAGCTCCTTTGGGCTTTTTCCTTGCTTTGTTTTCAAAAGAGGATCCTTCCATACTTTGCAGCAATAATCCCAGATACTGCAGTTGGAAGTTACACTGCTGCGGTGTTAGGACTGCTGCAGAGAGCTTACCTGTGCAACAGGACTCTTCCCAAGGGAAGCAAAGTGCTTCTATTATGTGGAGAGCAGTAAGGAGAGCAGCTATGGAAAGGGAGTCCAGCTGGGAGGGACCACACCAGCTGTCACCACACAGACTCAGAGCTGGCGGCCAGGGGATGGGGCTCTGGCTGTCCCAGCAGCCCCTGGCTCCTTCAGGGCTGGACATGTGTGGTGAAGGCAGCAGAGCTGCCTGGTTTTCTTAAGGAGCACCTTCCCAGATGAACTTCAGCAGCTGTCACCACGAAGCTTGGAAAACCCACAGGGAGTCAGGGGATTGTGGCACACAAGCTTGCTGGAGCCCCAGAGCTGCTGTGATCCCAGACCCTGACTTGCTGTGGTTCCAGCCAGGAACCTGCTGCCGAGCCAGGCTGGGACAGATGGGACCCCACCACCCATCCCAAGGCAGCAGCAGATTCCTTCCTTCTGCCTGTGCATGTGCCTAGGTGTCGGAACCCAGGACATCCCTCTGGCTTTCCTGAGCAGCCAAGACCCCTGCCAGGGGTCTCAGACACCCTGGCACAGAGCCCAAAACGCCTGTGGTTTTGACTATGACCCATGGAGCAAGTTACCAACCTTATATGAAGCTCTGCAGGCCACGACAGTTAAGCAGAATAATGGTGAATTTATTATGAGGTGAAAAAGTAGATTTTTGGGTTTCTAGAATGGGAGTTCAGGGGGCAAGATGGAGGGATCTGGGCATGTCCAGCCTTTCTCCTTCTTCTTCTTCTTCTTCTTCTTCTTCTTCTTGGCCTCCATCTTCTGCTGTGATGTTGGCACTTTTAGATTGGTTTAGAGTAGAAGCTCACTGTCTAACATAGGTGATCGGTGTTAGAAAGTAATTGTAAACATTGTATATGTAATTTTTAGTATAAAGACGTAACACTTCCCTGGGGGCAGGCAGAGTGCCTGGACTGTCTTGCTGAATGGACCTCAGCTGGACAGGAGAAAATATTTTCTAGATAAGGAACAATAAACAACCTTGAAACGGAGAACTGAAGAGTTCTGACTCCTTCTTCAAGTGCCGGGCTGGGAAAAGAGACTCTCTAACATTTCTTGGGGTCACTCTGACCAGCGAGAGGCCCTGAGACACCCAGATACTGAACATCTCTCTCCCCATTGCCTCCTACACCCACAAACACTGCTGCAAAGTAGGTCTGAAGAGCTTCCCAGTCAGCACAAGGGTGCTTTACATCCTCTGCGTGCTCTGCATGGCAGTGAGTGATTTCCCCCGGGGCAGCACAATGAAAGGAAAGGCCCTAAAATGATGCCTTTAGCTGCACCCCCGCCAGGCAGCCCCCACCGAGCCCAGCCTGGATGCCTTGTCCTCAAAACAGTGTTGGGGGAGAAAGGTTTGGGGGGGATGGGAGTGATTGTGTGGCTGCACAAAGCCCGTTGAACAGTTAATGCTTTAACCTTGCGTATAATTTATACAATAAACAAAGTCACATGTTTCTCTAATAATTTAGATGTAAGCAAATGTTGATTTATTCAGGAAGGCTACTGCCAGCAGCAAAGCCTGCAGCACTGAAATTTGAATTAAACTAGGACAGAAGCAGGCTAGTCTATAATAACATTTGTATAATTTTATTTTTGCCCTTGGCTCAGTTCATTTCCTTCTACAGTAGATGCATGAAATTGGTTCTTCAGCCACCTTTAGCTGATGTTCATTGATATCGGGGGTAGGCAGAGAAGCAAGAGAATGTAACCTTTTTAGACTTTGTGTTTGCAATCATAAGGCCATGAATTCTTAGGTCATTTATGACAATCATTTTCTTCTGTGCCTTTCCTTTCCCCAGTACTCTCTTACAGCTCCACGTCATCTGAAATGATGGGGCTTTTCCCCCCATTTTTTTCCCTGCATGGAGACTTCTAGAACAGAGCTTTCTAAACAGATGCAAATGTTGTGTTGTTTTTATTCTTTCATTCAGGCCTGAGGGCATGAAATTGGAGTTCTCTTACTCTGCTTTCAACATGAAGGAAGGGGACTGTATGATACTTCAAAAATGATGGTGAAAAAAATACACACTAGTACAGATCCCTGCAATGGATCCCTTGGCTTCTTTTCCAACTTTGTGTTTGAGGAGGAGAAAATAAGCTGGATAAGAGGGAAGATGCAGACCAGCACAAGGCAGTGGTTCTGTTAGGGGTTCCTGGTGGCAGTGAAAGTCCTGCTCCCAAGCCTCAGAAGCACAAGAACACAAAGATAAAATGTTTTGCTTTTGACCAGAACACCCACAATGGGTTTCCAAGTGAAGTCAGAGGATCCCTCTCTGCAAGTGAGCTCTTGTGTTCCCTTTCTGGCCATCACTGGGCACTAAGTGGGTGCTGTCCCACTGCAGAGAGAAGCCCAGTGTTATCTGCCTGCACACCCATAAATCCTCTGCAGTGCTGGGCTGCTATGCCCTGGAGACCCTGCTTGAAATGCTTCTAAAGTCACTGTTTCCAGCTGTGCTGAGCCAGGAAGGACACTCCTAGGCTGAAAAGACTTTATGGGCAAAGGAGTGAAAGAGGAGAGACTGGAGAAAGGGGAGAGGGGAGGGAGAGAGGAGCTAAGAACAGCACTGGCAGAAGAGTGATAACTTCTCTGTCTGGCAATGGCACAAAATCATCTTTTAACTGCAGCCAGGATGAGCAAGAATGTTGCACGGGATTGACTTATTTTTTCCAGACATACACCTGGCCAGGTGTAAAAGCTCACATGCCCATCACAAACCGAGGTAGTAGTGTTCTCATGCATAACACCCATGTATATGGTGATTTCACAGCTGTGGTTTTTGATAAGGAGTGACTTTCATTTTTGCAGTCCTCTCGGTTGCAAATAAAAGCTTCTTAACAGGAGTCAAAATTAAACCAAGTCCTGTGAGTCCAGGGCAGTTTCTGGGGCTCATGACCTGTCCATGCCCCAGCACACACATACCCTGAAACCTGTCAGTGGCACTTTCAAGACCAGCCCAATAAAAGTTTGAGCAGAAACAGCCACCTGATGTGTTTTAGTAGAGGGCTGTGGCTGACTGCCAGGATGAGAAATGCCAGCCTCAAGCTCCTCCACTGTAAAAGTAATATTCTCCCTCTCCTCACCACACAGTGACCACAAAAATGGTACCAGTCCATGCCCTGCTGAGTGACCTATTGCCTCACTGAAAACTGAACCAGGACAGTTTTCCAATCCTAAATCCTAGGAGTGTGTCACCTATGGATGTCTTGGATCTTATGGCCCCACGTGATCCATCTTGCACTGTCTCACCTAAAAAATAAGGGGCATGCCACATTCCCCTTCAAGCCATTATCCCCAGCTTTGGGCCACAGTGAAGGGAGCAGAGCCACCTCTGTGTGACTGCTGTGTCCCTTCAGTTCTGTCCATGGCAATACTCACAGACCTTGGTTCCAGCCCCCAAGCCTCTTCCTCTCCCCACCCACTGGTTACTGTAAGCAAGGGAAGGGCAAGCTGGGGGTATTTCCTTTGCCAAAGCACATGGGAAGCAGCAGCAGACCACAACACCACCGGCCACAGCCTCCCAGGCTGCTCTTTAGATACCACAGCCATGTGCCCCTGACCTGGGGCAAAGTTAAGTTTGAGCCCCTACTTCCCTTATTGTTAATTAAAACATTGGAGGAGATCCTCAGCTGGAGTAAATATTCATTGCTCCTGGCTTTTGCCCACTGGTTTCTGAAAGCACCCAGAAGTAGTCACATTTATGCTGTTAACACTGATCTTGGCTCACACTTCTGCGGTCAAATAAATAAATATCACTGCATCCCATTTAGCTCTGTTAATGCCACATTAAGAATGGCATGTGTTTTGACATAACCACCCCTTCCCACATTTCTTTTAAACACCATAAATGAAGCATTAAAACTCCCAATCCATCACAGTGACATCAGATCAGTGGACTGTGACTTTTATGACATCAGAACAATTGATTATATGACTCTTTTATGTGTAGCTTGCTATGCAACGACTGCTCTTCTCTCCATATATTACATCTTAACATCTCAGAAAAATCTCAAGAGATAAAAAGGAATCACTGTGAAGCAGTGAAGTACAGTAGTTACAGAATTGCCATAAAACTGTCATAAAAATTGTAGAAACAAAAATGCCTTTAAAGATGGCAATGTTCCATTATGGGTCCCTAGCTAATGGTCTGGAGTTGCCCTATGCATACCTTACCATATTTACTGCTTCTGGATATTTCTGTGCCTTTCTCCCAGAGGATCATATTGTTATAGAGACTTGCTGGTTTCCCTGCACACTTTAAGTCTCTTTACCCCATTATATCACCTCTAACAAGTCAAGTGATATTTGTACCAGGCAAAATTCAGGGTTTCTTTTCAAATAGCCCAAAAAAATGAATGAAAAAGAAGGAGAAGAAAAAAAAATCTGACAAGGAAAGAGAGGTATAACCTGTTTGCTGTTACAAGATTGCTGAAAAAAACCAGATATTCTGTAGTGCTTATAAAGGAAAGGTATTGTTATATACCTTAAAGGAAAGGTATTGTTAAAATTAGAATCCAGGTACAGAATAAGCAGCTTTCTCCTGCTGGGAGGTGACATGGAAAGCTCTGCCCAGAAGAAAGTCCTCCAACTGGATTTTTTACTGTAAACCCACATGTGCCTGGGCCCATGTGCTGTGCCATGTAGCTGTATGTTTTCTTGTGCTCTCCAGACTACCCACACAAAGCTGCTACCAGGAGCAATGAGCAAGACAGTGCTTCTCTTTCTCAGGTACAGATGTGAGATGTGGCTTCTGTTGCTCTGCGGGACAATAAGGCCCAATGGGCAAAAGCTAAATGATTTTTTTTTTTTAATTTTATCTTTTGTTGTAATTTCAAGGCAATTCAATGTAAACAGAAAGGTGCTACAGTCATAAGGATGGTGTAGGTCATAGCAGAAATAATGCCTTGGGGTCCTGAACGATGAGCTCTGGCAAACCCATCCCTGCTGCTGCAGATGTGCATGTTCCTGTCCCTCCTCTGAGCAGGGTCACAGGGTCACATCTTGTGCCAGTGCCCTCCCTGATCCATCTCCCTGTGCTTTCCTGGGAGTCCAGAATGGATGTGCACCATTGCTCCAGCACCCACAGGAGCCACAGACACACGGACAGGCGTCTGTCTCACTCCCTCTGCTCCTGTAAGGGGGGACTTCTGGCAGAGGATATGGGCCAGTGACCTGAGCAAGAGCTGCTGTCTCTTGAGCAACTGCAGCTGTTGCTGCTCCACATGTGAGCTATGGGCACCCATAGCTCCTTCCCAGGGTGTCTGCCTCACTACAACAGTACAGCAGCTTCAAGAAGCACCTTAACATCTTGAAAATACTTTGGGATCCTTACACAGAAGGCACTAGAGAAAATATATATTTGTAAAGTCTTGATGGGTAGACAGGTGTGCCAACACCCTCTAGTCACCCTCAGAAATGATGCAGTGGAAGAAAAGCAGGGCCTCTCCAGCTGTTTTTTTCCAGCCCCTCCAGCACACACACACATACACACACACACACACACACACAGATATACACACACCTGGGAGCTCCAAACCACAGCTGGACAGGACATTTGCTACAGGGAGTGAACACAGACTGTTGGCCCTCCAGTCAAAGCTGCCAAGCAAGGAAAGCTGCAGAGTTCAGCAGCCTAAAAACCAACCTCCCGGTATGGTGGCACC
This sequence comes from Agelaius tricolor, assembly GCF_023055355.1. Taxonomy (NCBI): domain Eukaryota; kingdom Metazoa; phylum Chordata; class Aves; order Passeriformes; family Icteridae; genus Agelaius; species Agelaius tricolor. Next base: position 50,220,763 of record NW_027269262.1, on the reverse strand, counting down.
TCTGGGAACACCCTGGGAACACCCTGGTACTGTTGTGGGAGGGGAGCTTCACCAGACACTCCCAGCCTTGCTTGGTACTCACATGAATCAGGGACCTGGATAAATTTACTCCTGGATAAATTATGCCTTTTTTTCTTCTTCCTCTGTCCCTCCCAAACAGGCATATTGTGGGAGGCTGAGAGAAAATCTGAGCTATCTCAGATGATGAATGATTACTACTTATCCCTCTTTCAAGGATCTGCACTCTCTTTTACTGGGGTGAGAGGGGAAGAGATGTGTGGCTGGGACCTTTACAAGTGCCCTTAGTAGACGCCAGGGTGATTTCAAGGGCAGCTTATGGCAGAGGATATTGACAACAACAGAGCCCATCTTGAACACACACCCTTAACTCATTCTTAATTTATATGCAGACCAAGCAGCAACATTATTGTTCAGCTGGGGGCATATTTAATTGCTGAATGTTCTGCAGATGTCTTGCAGGCTGTATAGATAAAGGCATTTTAAGTTGCTGACTTATAACAGCACATCTTTCTTCTTTTGACATAAAAATTCCTACCTTCTTTGATGGATGTGGAATTTTTAAGACTGAAATCCTGTGCTAGTCCTTGAGAATATTTTAGCGAATGTTAAACTCCCTGACACTGCGTGGGAGCAGCTAAACCCTGATGCCTTTTCATTGGGGAAAAAAATCAGCTTCATTACTGTAAAAGCAGTGTTTTCCCATGACATGAAATTGAGGAAGGCCCATTATTGTTTCTTAAAGCCCAGCAGTGTGACACGCCAGGCTCTAGCCAGACACTGAAGCCATGGCAGTTTATTTAAGTGCAAGCAGCCTGCTCAGGGCTGAATAAGACATCCAAGGAGTCCAGAGCCCTGCCCTAAGGTGACTGTCACCCAAGGGCAGCTCTGCAAAGCATTGCTGGTGCCAAGGGTCCAGCACAGCTTCCCTCCTCCTCTGCAACACTGTGAGGTGCAAAGCAATTCAGGGGCAGCCCCTGACAAACTTAAAGCTCCTGTCTGTTGCGAGTTCCTAGCTTATACTTAAGGACTGAATACTGCATACCCTGTCTGGGTTTTGGGGTGCTTTTAAATCTCTCCCAACCTTCAAGACTAATCAGACTTACAAATGGTTGTCCCATATAAATTTTTTAATGACACCTATGATGTCCTTTCCAGCTTGTGCTGCACCAAGACACCTCCATCCCAGTGACATAGGTGTCTGACAATTTGTCAAGGAGATAGCCATAAATTCAGCAGAAAACCGGACTCCATTTAAAAAAAAAGAAAAAAAAAAACATAAAAGCTGGGAGGAGGCAACTTGATGTGGCATGGCTCCTGGCAATGAGGAAGCATGAGTGCATACTGAAGCTTAGAAATAGAAAGTGATGTCCTCATAAAAATATGGCTCTAGGCTGGTGTGCCACTAGAAATTCTTCTGTCAGTTTAGAATATTTAGCTCTAAGGGATCTCTACTTTCAAATGGATCTTTTGATGCAAAATAGGCTGCACAGACAGAGATAGTGTTGAAGAAGGGAGAGTTGCATTTGCTCCCAGTCATGCTTGGTAAACTGGAGATTTTTAGATAGGCTTTTTGATCCCAAAGTATTGAGAGGGCAGGTGGGTTACCTTACCAGTGCGTTAGGTCTCCGGGTCCTTCTAACTGAAAACTGTTACTGATACCAGGGCAGCCAAATAATAACTGAAAGCTTCAACACTGCTGGTTATCAGGGGAACCTCTTTAGCCTAATTTGAAAGCTCAAAGCTTCAGGCAACTGATTTTTTTTCGTTACAGGCTCTTTTGTGTGATGTTCCAATGCAGTATATCCAATCAATGATGCCATATCACGCATGGTACCGTCATGTGGATGTTTATTCCCCCTGTGTTTTGTATTTGACTTGTTAAACTGCAAGAAGAGTTCAGGGAACAAACGGGGGGGGGAAAAAAATAAAAAGCAAAGTCCTTGGCTCCCCTACTGCAGAAATTTTAAACTAGTGCATACACAAGCCTCAGCGCTCCAAGAGAAATGAAAAGAAGCGGAAAGTAAAAATATATACATATGTATACACATGAACAAAACATGAGCCATAGTCATGGCAATCTGGGCTCCAACGTGCCAAACAAAAGGGGTTATTCCTTCAAGCAATCTTTGTGTCATAAAATTTAGGACACGGCAAGGCTGGTTTATGATCACACTGTAGATTCCACTATAAAACTACACAGTTTCTGTACAGTAAATTCCACTGGATAATTAGAGCAGGCTGCTTTGGAAGATTTTAATATTGCATCTTCTAAAAAAGGGATGTTAAGGATAGTCTGGCTGGAGAGAAGGGGACAAGACTAATTATCAAGATACTTGTTCTTCCCTTCTTCTGTACTTCCTTTCACGACACGCACTTCATTATTTAGGTTCATTTGGGGAAATGACAAGAACTGTAAGGATTCTTTCTACACTGAGTTTTTTAACGTAAATAATAATGGTCCAGATCTTCAGATTAAATGAATCAGACTATTTCATTTACAGTGTGTCTGTGTAAATAATGTTAAATTGATTTTATTTATTGGGATGCCAAAAGTAAAAGTAAAAGCAGGCTCCATGATGAATGATTCATTTACAGAAGGTGCTGATGCCTTCTGAGGTTTTGGCCCAGAAGAGCAGGAGCAGCTTAAGGAAACTCTGCCGTTTCATAACCCTTTTGATTGAATTTCTTGTGAACTATTTCACTTTGGAACAAAGATCTCAGATCAACTAAAACCAGTGCATATATTAACTGCATTTTTTATTGTGTTTACAAAATTTTACTTTCAATCTGGTTTTCTTGCCCCTCTGTTCTGAAGCAAGCCACAAATCTGCATATCTGGTGCTGTAGTCCGTGGTCATTGAGACAACTATGAGACAGTCATTTTCTCATTGTCTTTTCACACAATCACTCTCAATTAAGAACTAATATTTGTGTCTCAATATCAGCAGCAATGGGACAAACAGGCAATCAAAAGTGTCAGGCATCCAGCAGAGATGCACTGAGCTGTTTTCTTAGACCAGGAGAAGAATCCCTGCTTTTATTGGTTTGATGGTGCTTAGCAATAGTGCTGATGGTGCTGATAACCTTGTGCTGTCATTGACACGAGCCAGGCATGAGGCTGTTCCATCCTGCAGGGCTGTATCCTGCATTTGCCATTACCCTGAAGTATTTACTAAGTAGCTGGATCTTACTTTCTTTTTTTTTTTCCATCCTAAAATCTAAAACCATATAACCACTATTTATACATTTCCATGAAAGCAAAGTGTTTGTGGACACACACTGGCCTGGAGTTCAACCAGGGCTGCTGTCCCTTTCCTGCATTAGCTCCCTGCCATGTGAATCTTCATGGTAAGTCTAAGATGATTTTGTTGATTCCTGGAAGATGCCATCAATGCAGTTGTGACAGCAAGGGATGAAGCAACACTTACACATTCACACTGGGCATATTAATCTCATTCACAAGGGAGGTGTTACCCAAATTTAAAGGTATTTCAGCTCAGTAAATGAATCACTGCTGGAGTCAGCTGGGTGTAATCAGATGAGACCTCTTTTCTCCCTTAAAGGCTTTGGTGTCAGAATAACAAATCAAACGGCAAATTGATCAAATTCATGCAAGAAGAGCAAAATTTTCCTTCTCTCACCTACCTGTCTTACTCTGTATCCACACAGTTCAGATCTGTTTGTCCACCTTTCAGATATTTTGTGTTCCTGTCAATTTTAAGCAGGAGTTAAGAAGGTAAACCTAAGGAGTAAATGACTGCCACTCAGGATACGCAGTTAAATAGTGAAAAACAGCACTCTCCAGCTAGGAAGCACAGCAGAAAAGCAAAGAAATGCATGATTAGGAAACAAGGTGAGCCTGCTAAGCTCTCAACCCAGTGAGGCAGAAACAATGGAAAGGCCCGCCCATGCCTGCAGGGCAACTGCAGTCCCCAGGAGTCCTGGAAATTGTGCCAGCACCTGCCAAAATGTGCCTGGGGTGGCACAACATCACCTACCTTTCAGAGTCCTCTGAAATCTGAAATGAAGCTCAGCAAACCAAAACTAAATACAACTGTGGGGTTTAGGTGTTTACCCTGTGAATGCGCAGGGTATAACCAGGCATTAGGAAATTGAAAAAAAAAATTAAAACAGACTCCAAAAAAAACCAAACAAAAACAAAAACAAAAACAAAAACAAAAAAAACCAAAAAAAAAAAACCAAAAAAAAACCACCAAAAAAAAAAAAAAAAAAAAAAAAAACAAAGAAAAAAAACCAAACACCAAACATGTAGGGAGGGACTGTGTTTATTTAAACATCTTAGCTAAGAGATGTATGAATCCAGGTGTGTTACAAACATTATGCTCAAATGATGTAGCAAGTGACATTAGAAGGAATGTTTTCCATGCAGGCAAAGGCAGACTGGTACAGAATTACCTGCAGAATTCAGCATGGCAAGGACAGCAACTATTTTACCTACTGACAGCTTATTTTGTATGACTGGCTAGGAAGTAGCATTTTTCTGAGATACCATGACCCAGACATTCTGGAAGCACCAGCATCCCCACAAGCAAGGGGGTTCCCTTTTGCTGCTGTTTATTTTCACTTTGGGCTGGAGGAATAAAACATGCATTTCTGTCAAGTCATACAGTAGCAAGTATGCTCAAATTAATGTCCATCCTAACAATAATGTCAAAAAGAACTCCTTTTTCCAAACAGCAAATTTTAATTGCCACCTTAATCAGTGCAATGACCAGTGCAGTATGGAGGGTTTAGGCCCCAGCTCATCATAGCATTTAAACATGTGCTAAGTATCATTGCACTTGTGCAAAGAGTGCAAAAGAATAAGCAGGGCTGAAGGGCAAAATAAAAGTCTTAAAAAACCAGTGAATGAACTTGCTGCTATTGCAGAATCATGGAATAGAATAATTTTGGTTGGAAAAGACCTTTAAGATCATTGAGTCCAACAAATTATGCAAGTCCACCACTAAACCCTAAGTGCCACATCTACACATGTCTTAAATACCTCCAGGGATGGTGATTCAACTGCTTCCCTGGACAACCTGCTCCAGTGTTTGGCAACCCTTTTGGTGAAGAAATTTTTCCTAATATCCAATCTAATCCTCCCTTGGTGCAACTTAAGATAAGGTCTCCCTTTTCGAATCACGTTTTCTCCAGACACCCCACTTCCCTCAGCTGTTCCTCACCGGAGTGGTGCTCTAAACTCTCCACCAGCTCCATTGCCCCTCTCTGCACACACTCCAGCAGCTCAATGTCTTGTAGTCAGGAGCCCAACACTGAGCACAACATTCAGGTATTGTGAGGAGTCTCTCTAAGGAGGATCCTATTGGCATTTCCATGCTAAAAAGAATCAGTAAAAAGCAATCAATTGTCACTACTCTGCAGAATCCAGCAAGTCAAATTTAGAAAACACCCTTTGAAAAGATGAGATAATCTCCAAATAGTGATCAGGAAACATGTCACCTCCCATCACTGGTGATCCCACTGTGTGCAGGGGTGGCTGCCATCTGCAGTCACCCAGGAGCACCCAGAGGCTGAGCTGGTGATGAGCACCTGGACCCCGAGAGAGCCTCCAGGCTGTCTGTGATCCAGCTCAGACATTTAGGACCATGGTGTTTACACATCTTCCTGCAATTCTCTCCACAGTCTGCTGAGCAGTCTTTTTGATTGTCCCATCTTTCTTTAAAAATATTTTTCGAAACTCAGTTGGAGAAAGCCATTCTGAGTAAAGCATTGATTGTATAGCTCATAATTTTAAAATTAGGAAATTGAGAGGTTTGTGCATAGCTTTGACTCTGCTGCTCACAGGTAGATATGTATGTGTTTATACACACATACAGATATACACAGAAGAGTATTCAGTATTCAGTATTACTATTCCTCTAAAGGAGTTCTCATAAGCCAAGAAATTTTAAAACCTGAAAAAAAATAACACAACATATTTGTTGCCAGTACTAAAGGTAATATGAAATTGCAGTATGCTTGTTTCCACAAACTTACACTTTGGATCTGTGATATGATCCCCACAGTAAAATTAATTTGAGATCAAGATAGAAATAAGAAGTACAAACCTGGGGTATTTAAATCTATAGGAACTTGGCTATTGAGTTCAGTTTGACAAGGAGTACTGTTGCCACGAAATTTTTTTTTTCTTGGGAAATTCAAGCCCCTGAAGTACCAAGTAACTGTCAAAAAAATCCAGAAGAGTGGTATGTGGTACACATCCATTTGTAGGTTCCTCATTCCCTGAAGTGCTGTGATTGAAAGCCAAACATTCATTACAAGAAAGTTCGCAACTTATATCTTTCACTTAGTAAAGTTTTGCTACTAAGTTAGTTAAAAAGACTGAAAACACATACACAAAAACAAATCCTGCAGCTGTATAGCTTAGACCATAGAGGAAAGTTGTATTAACTTTACTTGTGAAATAGATTGTGCCTTTGTGATCTTACAACATCATTTCTCACTGAAATCCGGCAAGCACGTAAATTCCTCTCACAAACAGATGTCATCCACACCAATATAGTATAGTTAAGATGATTTATTTGGATTTCCTTCAAGCTTTTGACAAGATCCTTTACTAAAAAAATCCTGTAAAAGCTGCACAGTAGAAAAGTAGTGTTGTTCTCTGTTGTAAAAAGCAAACTGGGAGACAGGAACTCCTGAGTGTTCATTGTATTTCCTTTGATCTATATGCCCTGTTCATAATACCCCTGACACTTATTCCTTCTGTGGCTTTGGGCGAGTCATATAATCTCTCTGCCTCGTTTTCCTATCTCGAGGGGTATTGCATGGATTAGTTAGTCAATGTTTGCAAAGCAGCTGAAATAGTATTCACTGGATTCTCCCACTTAGCTTCTTGGGAAGTCATGACCAATAAATTCTAAGGCATGCTACAGAAAATGAAAACCAGAAGAAAAATGAACCCAGTTTTGACTCCACAGACTCCACTTAGTTTAGTTCAACTTGTTCCTGGAAAGTCTGCATACACAAACTGTCTTTCCACAGCTATTAAAGGACCCCAGGACCTGCCCAGGTCCTTCAGTTTTTGGGTGTGGCTGCTGTTGAGACAGAAGGACAATGAATTGCTCCCAGAGGGGACACCAAAACCTCCCTCAAGGAGTGTTTGCACTAGTGAGCTGGCAGAGGAAAATAAACAGTGGGTGAGTGACACTTGCTGATACTCATTGTCCCATGCCATTGAAGAGGACTGTGAGAAGCCTGAGAGGAACTGAAAAGCTTTGGTGTATCCTGAATTTGGAGATGACTGATGATCAAATTAAATTTATCTTGGATGACTATAAGGGAACAAACGTTGGCAGTGTTTTCTCTGTGACCTCATAGCTTTTACTTTGATTTAAGTTTGGCTTCAATTTGCTGCACAGTCACAACCAGTACATTTTCATGTCTGAAAGAGAAATAACTGAGGATCACTCCTAGGCATCAGTGTGGGTTTAACTGACCACTGAGTTTAAAAGGCAAATTGAAAACAAAAGCTAAGAGAGAAATCAAAAGAGACAATGCCACAGCCAAGCCGTTGATAAGTGGCATCAAATTACCAGGCAAAGCCAAAGGAATATTTTCTCAGCATTTGTAATCCTTCCTGATCATTTTGGGAACTACTTTTCTCTGTTGGCTGATGTCATAAGAGTGAAGGTGGCTGCTGCATTAGCAGCATTTTCTCCTGCAAAAGAGAAGTTCAGAACACAGAGGGATAAGCCACCTTTGGCACTGTGGGTGCATCTGCAGTAAGTTGTTTTTCACTTTGGAGCAGCTCTCAGTGCACACAGGTAGTGTGATTGCAGGGAGAGGAGAAGGCAATCAGCTGCTGTGGCCAAGCCCTTCTCCTTTCCTTGCACCAGCAGCTATGCCAGCTACATCAAGCCACTGACTCCTTGCCAGCACTGTTTGCTTATATCTGTTAGGGGAGTGTTCCTAGCATAGATGTCACCTTGGCAGCAATGCTTTCCTGCTAATGTGCTCTTACTTTTGAGATCCCTCTTTTGTGCCACCTTCCTTGAATTGTCTCTGGATTTATATTTGGTGATCATCACATCCTTTCTCTTCTAGGAGCTCCCCTTTCCCCTGTACTCTCCATGGTTCTGTTGCTCACCAGAACGCTGAAGACTAGAAGAAATGCCACAAAAAACCCAGAGCAGTCTAGCAGGAGGGACTTCTCTCAACATCTGTCTTCTGCTGGTCTAGATGGAGCAAGGTTGCCTGGAGGTAGGTATGGCAGTATTGCCTTTGCATGAACTAGCACAGCAATTTTCATTGACTGTGGCATCAGAGGGAGAGTTTTGCCAGATGGACATTTTTCCCTGGCAGACATTTTCAGTCTCTGCCTTAGGAGATGTGACTGTGTTTATTTTCACAGGCAGTCAACTAAAATCCTCTTTAACTTGTAGGTCTCTTCATGCCCCTTTAGCAGCTGTGATAGGACCAGCAGGGCATGGATTAAAATATCGATGAGCTTCTGGTAAAGCCACTGGTTTTGACCAAGAAATTAACAAATATGGATTGTGATGAGGCCACAAGGCTCATATCCTTGACTGCTATCATTGCCCAAAAATATACTGTTGTCTATCACCGCCTACTATATACATTTACATTTTTCTTATATAAAAATAGCTACTGAGACATTAATAAAACATGAAAATTACCTTTATAACTGCAGCTGGGATATATACACTATATATGGAACCAAGAAGGAGACACACAGTACTTAACATTTAAGCAACTTCCCTACTTTGCATAAATTCATCCATCAAATATGGCCAGAGTAGCCCAGGTCCTGTAATTCTCTGCAAACCCAGAAAATTACAGTGATATAAAATCAGTATGTGAAAAACTGTTGCTTTTCAGGAAGTGGCTGGGAGAAAAGCATTATTGATTTAAAAGTGGATTTCTCCAAATTATTCTCCACTGCTTTCTACAGATTCCTGTTTCTACAAAGAAAGGAGATGCTAGCAACACCAGTTTTTCAAAGTTCATGTATAATGTTGAAGGCATAACATAATTTCTGCCACACATAAATATAAGATGAATAAGAACAAGTTTTTTGCTTTGGAAAGGGATTGTTTCAGACACTTGCTACTTCTTTAGCAGAAGGGTAGTGAGTATCTCCTTCAAATATCCTTATCCTTTTAAGATACACTTACTCTACAATGATTCTAGAAAACTAATCTTGTAACAAAATCTGCAGGTCACTCCTTACAAGCAGTATTTCTAAGTCTAAAGACTTGGAATACACTGTTTTTGGAGAATGGAATGAAGCAACAGCCGTGTTCACATTCTGTGATCTGCCCTTTTCTTTATCCAGATCCTTGAAAATCCCGGATCATAATACCCACTCCCGGATTTTGAATAGCCTCTTTGGGCTATTCAAAACATAGACACAAATCCAGATTTCCCAGCTTGAGTTTCTCTTGCAGCTGTATTGTGTATCACTCTGAAATATTTCCTCAGTTCAGTAGGATGGTATCTTGGGTAGAAATTCATACTTCAAATAATAATCTTCATGTATTTCCATATTATGCTGAATCACACATTTTCTGGAGGAGAGTGTTTAGAAACACATCTCTGTTGAAAGATAATGCTGTAACATCAATGTCAATTTTCTTTCTGAAATTTCAAGGTACACTTGAGTAACACTTCTGAGAATGGTAGTTTTAATGCTAAAAACCCACGAGGGAAGGTTGTTGGTGTGTTTTATTATTTAACAACACCAAAGACCTCTGCTCATTGTGTCTGTGTATATAGGTGTGCTCAGGGAATCATTTTTATAGGTAGGAATGCAGAGAGATTCTGACACCCAAAGGATGCACAGAGATACACTAACATAGATTTCTATGGTGCCCTGAAGGTACTTCCATTGTATTATAGGGCTTCTCATGAGCAGATCTGGCCCAGGCAATAGGACCATGAAGTAAAACTGGGTGTTTCTGGACTAGATGAACTGAGAATGAGGCAGATTATACTACCTGTAGAAACCATGTTTTCTGTTATAGGCTATTGAAATATGAAAAAGCAAAACAAGTTAATCAAATGCTTATTTGTCTCCTTACGATTTCCCTTCTCCCCCAACCTACACACACATACCCACAAAAGCACATTTTACCCACTTTTCCTCAGTGTAGTCTTTAATTAGAATGTGTTGAGCAGTTAAATTGGAACGATCTTAGAGCAATTTGTACAATCTCATGAGATACATTATCAGTTATGCCCTGAATTCTGCAGAGTCTCTCTGAACAGTGAGACCATCTGAGGCTCCTTCCATATTCAACCCTGCTGTATTTCACATGATCCAGCCCAGATAAGCTTACAATAACTCTTAAATAAGAGTATATTAATCCTTTTGCCAAAGACTAATTGACAAATTGACTAATCTGAAAAAAAAACCATCTGGCTTGCAGTGAGGGCTAGAGGTTTCTAATGTGCATTGGGGAAATCCAGTCAAAGACAGCAGGAGCAGAGGTGAACTCTGACTTGCCTCTGCCCTCACAAGTTGTTTAGAATGGGTCCTTTCTCACCTATTTTGCAGCAGAGACAGGTTTTCTGTACAGAAAAGTCTGACGGTAGGAAACAAAGTGTGGTACTATCCTCTTGTGCCCCCCAGAAAGCCTCTGCAACCACCAAGCAAGCAGAGGAGCTGCTTCTCAAGGGAAAGAATAACTGGGGAGGGAAGAGAGACGCAGAGAACACGAGAGAAATGAAGAGAATTTCCCAAAGTTAATTATAAATGCGTATGCACAAGGGAGGCAATGACACCAGGGTAGAGTTCACATTTTCAAACCTACGTGCTCAAAGGCAACACTCTAACCTTTTTAACCTATCCACAAGTGTCGTGATTTGCTAGAGGTTTTAGCACCTCTAGCCTCCATTGCTGGCAGAGGGATTTAGAAGCACTAAAGGTTTCCAAAAGACACTCACAAAACAGCCCCCAAAACCTGAAGAGAGGCTTTCTGTGAAACTACTCTGTGATCCCTTGATTAACCATCCAGACTGTAAGATTATCCATAGCTTCACAAGGGAGCAAGAAGAGTTTTGTATACTCCTTCTGTAAAAATTTATGTTTCTGGACAAGGGAGTTCACTTTGGGAGTTTTCATGATAAAATGATAAAACCAATGATAAAATTACAAAAAATTAGCCTCATGTCCCATTCTAGTGATACTATTTCACCTTAAAACAGTGACTCAAAAAGTCTGATGTTACTCTCTGGAGCTTGCAGACAACTGAAGGAGCTTGCAGCACAAGAGATTTTGGTGCTAGGATGCAGAGAGAGCCATCACCCCCTCTTAGAGTGACTGGCAGGCAGAACTGCTGTATCTGGTCATGACATGAGGCCAGAGCTAAGGGATCCACAAGGAAATCCACCATTCCTGTTTCTGTATGGATTTGCATTGCATAACACAGGGACAACCACATAACCAGGAAGTGTAGTGGGATGTAGAAGTAGCTTTGTTCAACTTGGTCTTGTTTAACCAGCAGCCAAAGGACATTAGTGCAAGCAGTACACAAGGACTATTGTAGAAATATGGCAGAAGCACTTGCTGCTGCTCAAGTTCAGTTCTCTTCCTATAGAAGATCCAACACCCTGGAATTCTCACAAATGCAGAAGTGATGTTGTTGCTTAGGCTACTTCACTGTTTGGTAGGGTTCACACTGTTCAATCCATTTCACGGCTAAATAACAAAATCTATTTCTTCAAATACTGCATCAAAATATTGCTGGTAATAAAGAAAAAGATACATTATTTTTAGCATTCCTTGGGGAAAACCAATCTGGAAAAGTGTGTTTATAAATCTCCCCCATTCAAATGCAATGCAAAATCCTTTTTATTTTTCTCAAAGGAAAAAAGACCCACTGACAAGATATCTAGCGCAGGCAACGGTTGCTAGCTTTATATTTCCACACTAAGTTGCTCTTCTCAGTATTTTTGAAACAAGACTGCAGCATACATGAAGTCCATGAACTGCAGGATGGAACTCTTAAGAGAAGGTCAAGCTGACAAGAGGGCTTTCCTGAGAAGAGCCAAAGTGCTTGTTTCCAGACAGGATTATAGCTAAATCAGAAATAATGCCCTTTAGCAAGTGGACACATATGATCTGCAGCCGTTGGAAAACCTGCCTGTTCAAAAGCTGCAATTTTCCAAACTGTTAACATTGACAATGATATGGAAAAACTACTGTAGTTTTCCAGAGGCTAATTGTGAACAGGTGATGATTTGAGGAAAAATTCAGAAGTCAAACACTGAGCTCAGTTTGAGCTCATTAAGGTTGTTATTCAGCATCAGTAAAATATTCATAATGCACAAACATGTTGTAGTTTTTATAAACCTGTTTAAAAAAAGATAACTCCAAGTAAAATGGAACAGAATTTGGTTTAATGTGTTCTCCTTTGTATGCAAATTACCTCCCAGGAGTTAATAAAGGTAAACACTGCTATCTTATTTAGATATATGTGGCAGCCCATATGGGTTATATTAATATCTTGTGAACACTACCAATGTCAAAATACATCCCTAGATCAGAGTTTGGCCTCATCAGTAGTAAACTCAGGCCTGAGTTTAGACAGTGAAGGCTGAGGATACTGCAAACTGTGAGAAGAATAACCAGAGCCAGGGTCTCTCTCCTCTTCCGGGGACTTACTATGGAAACGATTAATTTGCATGTGAAAAGAGATGCAGATAGTACTTCAGTGGAGCAGTTAATATCGACTTTGAGTAAATCTCCATTTTACTCATGTGCTCATATTTTGTATCCCCATGTAGAGGGAAGAACCATGCTGCAGTCCCATCTTGATATGATAGTGGGCAAACTGAGGCAGCAATATCTACCCAAAAGGCTTGCAGCTGCCCCTGTGGGCATTTACCCTAACCCACTTCAGCCCATGATTTTCTGTCTTGGAGACGAAAGTTTTACCAAATGAGCCTCCTTAAGGTAAAAAATAATATGATTTTTTACTTCATGAGAAAATATACCTTTTCTTATCTAGTGCTGACATCATTTGATAAACTCCTTGCTGCAGGTAAAATAACTATACAAGGATATTTTTCATATTTTTAAAGGATGCTATATTGCTATTTTTCTTCCCCTTTCACCATAATAGCCATTTGCTAGCTTGAAATTAAAGTTTGTTCCTTTACTGATTATTTTTCTCTGTATTATGCAGGTCGCTAATGAGTGCCAGGCTGCTGGCATGGCTTTATTTATTTATTAGAAAGAGAAGTGCAGTGAAGCATTTAAAAGTCACATATACAGGCCATATTTTTTTTTGTGTGTGTGTTGACACATTGTAATACAGAAATAAAGTTGGGTCATGACACAGGTATACTGGACTTTATGTAAGGTTTTATTTCATCTGGATGGAAAACTGAAATTTTTCTTTACTGTGAACTGACAAACCATGAGAACCTTTAAATTGTTGAACCAGCTTTAAGTACTTTAAAATCACTGCGCTCAAGCTGCCTAACATTAGTAAGGGTTGCAATGATCCTGTTTCGTACAAACCCAGCTGGGGAAGGGGCATATGGCTGAGGGGAGTTTTCCCTCTCGTGCGCTGCTAGTTTTTGGAAGAATATTAAAAATAGGATTTGAAGATGAAGCCACGTTTCTTGGGGCACGTAAGCGTGCGATTACTCTAGCTTTTCCTTTTAATTTCTGTCAGCCATTCCTGGTTAATTAACCTATTTGTTCTCGTTACAACAGAATGACAAAGCATTCGCAAATGGTGCGAGATTCCTCCATGGGAAGTCCTACCATGTTATTAGGCTTATCACTTAAAGAAAAGAGGAAAACCAAAAAGAATGCATTGGGTTGGATGCGTTTTTAAGCAAGAGAATTAGTCATTCCTTAGGCTGCAGCAGCTGCCGTAGGAGAAAAGACGATTGTTATATTTTGCATTACTTTCTCTAAAATACTAAAAACTTATCATTAACAGCTAATTGCAGATATTCTCTGGACAAGTCTGGTTCCATTCAGGGGCTTTACTGGGCAGCTTTGGCCTCGTAGCCTGGTCTTTCTCCTAAGAAATGTCAGTAAAGTCCCTGAATTAATGGACTGTGAAGTGCTTAGAAACATACCGTTTCACAAAAGTATACAGCGAGGATGTGACACTAATGGGAGGTGACCCGTGGGTTTATGACAAAATAGTCCACTCCAACAGGAACAACAACAAATTAATACAGCTTCTCTGCGCAGAGGCTTTGAACAAAGCAATACACAGTGGCGTGGGAGGCGAAGAAAGGTAGAATAAGGGAAAAGTGACCAAGAATAGGATTTGTAAATTATTCGTCTATTTATGGTTTCGTTGTCTTCAGGAGAAGGCAGCGGCAAACTGCAGGGTAAAGAAAATTAAAAAGGCAAGGCTCCATTGTAATTGGGTAATTGGAGAAGGAAAGTTAGTAGCGTTTGGAAAGATGTCACATGAACCTAAGTGGTAAATTCCAGGATTTGCTTACACGGATTTGTTTTATTTTAATTTTGCGGCTTAAAAAAAATAAATATAGATAGACACATATAGAAAAATTTTAAAAATGCAGTGCAACTCCTTCAATCTTTTTGCAATTCTGCATGGTTGAACATTTGAAATGAGTTTGTGTATCACCCCCAGGCATTGATTCAGACTCGACTGGGGCAAAGCAGACTCCATGTGCTTATTTTTATACACGTCATTTGGGAAGTTACATAGCCAAGGGAACAGAAAATGTGTTGCTCCACTGCCAAATTATCCCATATCCCTCGATCAAAACGGGAGGTGATCCTAATCAACAAGTTGTGCGACCTTAGTGCAATGGCAATGTCAGGTCAACTCGAGAAAGTGAAGAGACAGAGCTAAATACAAATAAAAAGAAAGAGAGAGACAGAAAGGAAGAAAGAAACAACCAACAATCCTTATAATTATCATCATCTGCTGCTTTTCCCTCTTCTGGCAAAGAAACACTCCATCCATTTGCAGAAATCGCCCGCGGAAACGTTACATCAAAACTAATCACAACGATTAAAATCAGCTTTTCTGTGCAAGAGGAGAGTAAAAAGCAAGTTGTAGGCTGAAATGAGACTGTTTTTTCCACCAAAAAAATCCGAAAAAATATACACGCGATATATATATATATATCTTTCTATATGCACGTTTCGAAGGAGATCAATTTTATGCCCGTGTGATCAGTTAATTTAATTTAACTTTTATTTCGGAGATTGATTCAGACTGGAGGTAGAGACATGAGCTAATTGTATCCTGATCCTTGCCTTGAGGGGTTTCAAAGCCCTGGAGCAACTATTCTCTGTATTTTGCTCTGTCTACCTTAGCCAAGCTATTGCATTTCTCTCTGGTGTAGCGAGGAGAGCAGACCGCTGCCGGGAGAGAGAAATATCGGAAGTGTGAGTTGTGGGGGGAAAGGGGAGAAAGAAGGGGGGAAAGAAAAAAAAAAAAAAAAAAAAAAAAAGGAAGGGGGGAGAGGAAAAAAAAAAAAAAAAAAAGGGACACTTTGGCGGCTCCGATGTTCCAGGTAAGGGCTGCTCGGGATTGTTGTTGTTTGCAGCGGAGGGTGCGGAGGGACTCGGGCGCCTCTCGCTTCCACGCATGTGCCGGGCGCTCGCACCCCGCGCGGGGACGCGGCGCGGCCGCCTCGCCCGCCGCGCTCCCCCGCGCAACCCGCGCCCCCGCGCAGCGCCGCGGGGAGGCGGGCGGCGAGCGGCGGGAGCGGGGAAGGAGGGGAGGACGGAAGGAGGGAGGGAGGGAGGGAGGGGGCCGCGCGGGGGGCGCCTCCTTTCCCCGCCGCTGCCATGGGGGGACTCGGGCGGCGGCGGCGGTGTGTGCGGGGCGGGGGGAGGGAGGGACGGTGGGGGCATGTGCTTAATTTAAACGTGAGTAGTGTTTCCGCGCTGGGGCTGCGCGCCTGGCATTGTTCTCGCCGGGCTGCAGGAGGGGGCCGCCATTGTGTGTGTGTGTGTGTGTGTGTCTGTGCGGGAGCGGGAGGCACCTTCCCCCGTGCCCGCGCCCCCTCCGGAGCCCCCCGCGGCGCCCTTTGTTGCCGGGGCGGCGGAGGGAAGGGCGGCCCCGCGGTTCTCCCTCCGCGCCGGGACCGCGGGTGTCCCCCGGGACCGACAGCGCTGCCCCGTCCCCTGTGTGCGACGCCGGCCCGGATGAGGGAGCCGGGTCCGCCGGCTAAAAAAAAAAAAAAAAAAAAAATTAAAAAAAAAAAAGAAAAAGGAAGAAGAAAGCAAGCCGCCCGCCGCCTGTTTCCAATCAGCGCGGTACAAGTTTATGTGAGCGCGCCCCGCGGGCACCGAGCGTGCTCGGACTGTTCGGGGGAATTAAAGATGGGCGAAACGCTTCCCTCTCTGGGCGGCGGGGGCTGCTGCTCCCCGGCCGCGAAGGGAAGGGGACGGAAGGGAAGGGAAGGGGCCGCTCCGCACCGCCCGGTGCCCGCAGGCAGCGCCCGGTGCGCGGGGGGGGCGCGGTGCGGGTGGTGGCTCCCGTAATTGTTGTTCCCGGTCACGAGCCCGGAGGAAAAGCTGGGCCTGGAACGCAACTTTCCAGCTTCAGCTGCCCCCGAGCTCCCGGGGGCCGTGGAAGGAAGGGGGCTGGGCGCTGCGGGCGTGGGGATGGAGAAACTCCGGTGTGACCGGGGAAGTTGGCTCCTTGCGCACGTCGAGTGCGGCGAGCAAAAAAAAACAAAAAACAAAAAAAAAAACAAAAAAAAAAAACCAAAAAGAAAGAAAGGAAAAAAAAAAAAAGGAAAAAAGAAAAAAAAAAGTGTCAGTTTAATAGTTGCGGGTGGGGTTCGGCAGCGCCCGCGGAAGGATGCTCGGCCCGCGGAAAGATGCAGGCCCCGCGGATCGGAGGCACTTGGCGAAACTTCCCTTTGCCTATTCAAAATGACTGCGGTGATTTTGGTGTATTAATTGCGCCCGAAGCACAACACAAAATGTTCTAGCACACGCTAGAGGTCCCTCTCAGAGCTGTCAGACGTGAGGGTGTTTTCAGGTTGGGTTGTTCTTCATTATTTATTTTTCCCGGCTTTAACTGTTTGAACAAAACCGGCTGTCCCTTCAAATGCCAGCGCAGCGTGCTTTGTTCAAATAAGGGTGAAGAAAGACTTGCGACTTAGTTGTTTGTGCCCAGGTTGTTTGGGCATCAGTTAATAAACTGCGCTCTTGAAAAAACGAACGTAAACGGTATTAATTTCATGCCGTGATTTATGAGTTTTGTTTGAAATAGCCTCACTGTTTGTTGTTGGGGCCAATTCCAAATTTTGTACTCGGTTTTTTCATGTGAATCCTGCCATGGAAGTAAACAGCGTAAAACTTGAATAAGGATGCCAGGCAATGGCTTGTGGTTTTTAAGAGAAACATGCAAGCAAGCAAAAAGCCAACTATTAGGATTATAAAGAGTCAATAAAGATGATGGAGGTGACTAAAAATCATTGATCCCGAGAAATTTCCATATCCAGACCATGTTAGAGAACTAATTAGTCCCCCCAATCTCCATGTATTACAACAATATTATCACCATTTTACGGATGGAGAAACTGAGAAATAAAAAGAAGGTCACTGACTTGCCTGAAGCCATATAGCAAATAAAAGATAGATCTGGAATCAGCTAGGACAGATTTAGATCTCTTGCTGATTTGCACTGCTGTAACCATTGATTTCAGTGGAATTCTTCTGGATTTAAGTCAAGTCTGGACCTTATGTGTTCCTCTGTCCCTTAGAAACACTGACTTAATGTAAATTCCATTTTGACCATGAGTGAATTAGATGTAAGATTTTAGGGGGAGTATTTGGTGTACATCCACTTTTGAAGACAAATTGCAGTGAAACTTTAGGACTCAGTTGGCTTTTGATTATTCTTCTTTTTTTTTTTCCTCACTAGAGTTTCATTTGTCACCTCAGTATAGTTCCCTGGTTGGGTTTTGATATTGTGGGTTTTTTTAAATGAACGATTTCCTCATGTCTAGTGCAGGTTTTTTTACTCAGGATTCTGAGAAGCATTTCTTACTACATGTCTCTGAATGAAACCTTCAGTTTTATGTTGGAACACCCTAAGAACACCCTAAGATTTTGCACGAGGAAAACTTCCATTCACTGCAGATCTCACTCAGGCAGAAATGAAAAATTGCATGAACGTTGTTTGCAAAAAACAGCCAGGCTTTCCCCTGCAGAGTGGAAAGGCTGCATGTAGAAGACTTGCTCACATAGGCTCTTTATTGGATTATGGTAAGTTTATGTATGGAGAAAATGCGATGTGAAGGGAAATATTCACTGATCATAACAAATGTTTGTACATTATTCAAAGTGGGGTCTCCCACTATTAACGAAATACCAAATCTGCCAGTCACAGTCAGAAAGCATTTCACATGAGCCTAGCTGGGAAGGAATGATAATTTCTGCTTTCTGTATTCCAACTACTTTAGAAATATTTTCAGGATGCCATAAAGCAGACACAGATGTACAGATTGTGGTTGTAGTACTTTACTCTTCATTTATTAATGTGTGCTGGTATATACAAACTGTCTCCACTGAAGCACAATACAAAGTTCCTGCCTTCATGTCATCAGATGAATTTAGGAAGGTGCTGGTACTTCAGGGAGCTGACATTCCCTCAAGTGTTGCTGACATCGCTGCAGTGAGGGTCTGACCTGACATCCCCCCCGCCATGTGTGGGGAAGCAGGCATAGAATTTGGGTGTAATTAAGAGTATTCCACCCCCCCCCCTGCTCCAATTTGAGCTTATATGTCTGAAATAGAAAGCATTTAGTTGGGAATTAGCTCCACAGAGTGCATATGGTTTGTTTAAGACCTTGTACTGGCTCTGTGGCTGAGCAGAGGTTTAACTGCCAGAGCTTTAGCCTCCTTTCTCATGTTCTGTGCAGTAAACTACTGTACCTCACTTGCAGAACGTGTTCAACTCTTCTCTTGTACCAGAGGAAAAATAATGTTGATCAGAAGCAAATTTTAGCAGAGATGCCTGCTGTTACTTATTTTGGATCCTTTTACGCTGTTGCAGCGGAGCCAAGTTGGATCTCCTTCCAGGAAATAAATTTAGTTAGTTGTTGGTTTTTTTCTGACAGAAACATAATTCTTACTCTAAATGGAATCTTTTCTGTTGGTCTGTGTTGCATTTATGTTTTCTTTTTACAGCCTGGGTAAAATTCATCTCTGGTATAGTGCCATTGACTTCTGTGTTGTTTCACAAAGCATTAATTTGTTTTTCTGTGTTAAAATACAGATTTCTGTTGTCCCGCTTTCCATAAAATACATTTTTTTTTTTAAAGAAAGAAGTTTGATTTTAGAAGGAGACAAATATAAAATGTAAATCTTCATTTTTATTTTGCCCACCTTTACTACTCGTGCAGGCAGAGATTTCTTCTCTTCTTTCTCTACTTCTTTGGTAAATTAGGTTATCTATGTATGTTTAGAGAATGTCTAGGCAGGAGATGGGAGAGTAGCTACTATCTTCCTAGCTGATAACACCTTCAAAAAAAAAAGTAGAAGTGAAAGCCATTAGCACATTCCATATTGATGATGTAAGCTGTAGCTTTAATAATCTTGGGTTCTCTAATGTGCATTTTAATCATGTTCTTAATCCAGTAATCAAATGAACAACATCCCATATCCAAATGAGCCAAAGCTGATGCTGTAGAAAGTTCAGTTGTAATCCCGTGTTTATGAAGTGAATGGCTCACCTGATAACCTCTTCCTGACAGCTCCTCATCTGGCTGCCTTCCCCCACTGGCGGTGGAAGTCAGGGTTTGATGTGGTTGGCAGCTTTGTGCAGACTTTGCAGGTGGTTTGTAGGGAGCCGAAGTCTGCAGGTGAGGGATGCAAAGTTTAGGAGTGCTTGCTGGGGCAAAGGACAACTCACCCTGACAAGTTATTTAGTGGCTTTTACTCAACTAGTCTTCCTTACCTGGTGCACTTATGGACAGGGGAAAGCCTTTAAAAAAACCCAAAACTGAAAAAACCACCTCTCAACAGCAGGGTTGCTCGAAGATGGTAGGAAAAGGAATTCTGTCTCACACAGGTTAATGGCTCTTTCTGCTTCTCATTCTCAGACAAGACCTTTACATCTGTGGTTGTTCCCCCTCAGCCAGCGTTTATGACTCAGTTCTGCCTCAGACCTCAGGTTCAGGATAGGCATCTATGGGTTTTCCCTTATTTTCCCTGGCATAGTTCGGGGTGATTTGCAGGACAGAGCCACAGGCATGTGCATCCCACTTCTGACTCTGTGATTGTGGTTGCCTCTGTCTAACAGGCTGCTGCTGTGGGAACAGAACTGCTGTACTGGGCTTTGTCAGACCTCACCTGTCAGCTTTTAGTTCTCACAGGTGATCTCTGAAGCCACATCATGATTGGATCGGGTAGAAATGATGGGAGGTTGGCTCAGGCAAAATATCTCCAGCAGACATGAGGAAATGTTAGTATTTCTGCATAAATCATGGGTGAAACCTAATCTATAGCACAATGTGAATCTCCAAGCATTCATCTTTGAGAAGAGTGAGCTTGAGCTGGAACCACGGCTAGAAGGCTGACTGGGGAATGGGCAGTCTGTCTTTTGAAAGGAGATTGGAAGAGGCTTGAATGTCCTTTTAGGAATGTGTAGTCTGCAAAGTGATATGAAAATTCCCTGTCAAGTCACACAGGTAGTGAATCCCAGAGAGGAGAGAAGTAGCTGTTCAAGCTAAATAACAATAAATGTGCATATAAACTGGGCAATTGTTTAGGCAATAGTTTCCCAGAACACTTTGGGATGCACTATCTAGAAGATGTAGCATTTAAAGTGAGACCTTAAATTTGGTAACACTCTGTTTTGTGCATGGCTTTAAAACCTGGGCTACTTGGAGAATATTTCCAAAAAGGTACCTCAGTGACCTTAGTTGTGACCAATAGGCTATGACTGACTAAGCTTTTTCATCAACATTTCTGTCAATGGGCCAAATAGTTTTTTTAAAGAATATACACATTTACATGTATGTGTGTGTGTGTATATAGATATATGTGTCAACAATCAATTTCCATACCTGAAAACCACTATTTATTTTGAATGTTCCTTAGGTAGAAAATTGAAAAACACCAAGTGACAGAAACATATTTTAAACACAGAATTTTTCACAGAAAAAAAAATCAATATCTATTTTTATAATCAGTGAAATTTTAGTATAAGTTTTGTCAATGGGAGAAATTTCTGATTTGCTCTTCACATAGGATCCTTAGTTTATTTTCATTCCAGCTGCAAAACTATTTCTATAGTTATTCAATTTTTCCTCATTAGACCTTTAATGCTTGCAGTTCTCCTATTATTTCTTTAGTGGCACTCACTTTATTTTTAGCACATTCTATAAGAGAGGAGATTCAGCAAAGAAACATGAGCAAAAAGCCCATTTTTCTTCTTCTCACTCTCTTACAAACTTTACTTCAAAACATCCTCTCCATCATCCAGTCACCCAGTCAACTTTCAGCACGCTAATTTGCTTGTCTGTAAATCCTGGTGGGGCAGGACCATCTCCCCTCCTGCAGCAGAGCACTGCAGGTATTCCACAATTAATAATATCTGCTGCCATCAGTGTTGCCAGGAGAGCAGGGAGAGGAGAGGGCAGGTGTTGAATATAACTCCGAATTACTGGTGGAAGCCAAGCCGGAGCAGCTGAAAGTTTGCTTCCTAAGAGCGCTTTGCCTTAAAACAGCTTTGTTTCCCTCCGTGAACTGTACTTGGCGCCGGCATTAGGTGGAAGAGATGCTTACGAGGTGAATACAGGTCCATCAGCATGATCACAGAGATGTCAAGGGAAGGAGGGAGGAGCGCCAGGTTCGCCAGGACCTAGGGAATGGAATGGAATGGAATGGAATGGAATGGAATGGAATGGAATGGAATGGAATGTGGGTCTCTAGCTAAAATACTTATGCCGGTCTCCCCAGGATGCTTTCTAAACAAGGCAAGACTCACCAAGAGGTTTAATGAAGTTGCCCTAACAGAGGATGATGGGCCGTTCAGCACAGGGGACCGGTGCTGAATAATTCACAGATCGTTATCATTTCTGCAGCCCATTATGTACCCATTACACCCAATCCTTTCTAAACACTAAAGAGAGATAATCCATGCGCCAAGGACCACTCACACAAGGTAAACACACACTCCTGGCTTGCCACTAACAGGCAGGTGTGACACCATTTATCTACAGCAGCCTGTTCTGCTCTAAGTGGGACGGCAGGAAAGGGGGTTGACAGGCTTAACATCTGTATGGGAGAGGGCCCAGAGTGATGGACAGCAGGGCAGCTGTCCCAGCCGGAGGCTGTAGGTGAAGGCATGGAAACCCTTACAGGAGAAAATGAGAAAAGAGCTGACTAAATGGGCAGAGGACAATTTACACCCTGGTTATCAAAGGGGGCTCACAGATGCAAGGAAGTTAGGGAGAGCCTTGAAGACTGGTGCAAGTCCAAGGGAGGAATTCAAACATAGTCAAAAGGGAGAGCAGGTAGGACTCCAGCCTGTGTGGACAAACAAAAGGCCAATGTGTTTATTCTAGGCATTCAAGAGATGAGGTCCAGGTGAAATCTTGCATGGATCTGCAGCTTGGCTCTGGAGAAGGGGGAAAGAAGCAGTGGAGTTCAAGATGGCTGCAGATGTGAGCTGAGAGACAAAATGAGAAAGTGCAAGCTTCCATATCCTCCAGCTTTTCCTTACAGTGGCCTCTGTGGTACAAAAATAGCTTGGGATTCCTGGAGGCAAAATGAGGACGTGGTTTTTGCTATTAGCAGAAAACTTTATTTCTGAGGCTTGGTAATGCTTTTTCAAGGAAGAGATATCCTGAGAAACCAGTAGGCAGGAGCATTCCTCTTTGGGAAGAACTCTGGTCAGGAATAAAACTGTTAGCTCTTTCTCAGGGAGAGAGGTGGTTCTTTCAGGGAAAACTGTGGCTTTGAAGAGGCATTTTCTTTAACTCAAAAATCTGTGTTTATTACTGGCTGCATACAGTCTTTCCTTTTTTCCTTAGTCTTCCTCAAGTACTTGCATCAATGTCCTGCAACTGAGAGTTCCACAGGTTGCTGAGAGATAAGCTGTGGAGTGATATCCTTATTCATTTATAAGCTAATGCCTTTTTTAATTCCATTAGGTGCCCTCTTGTTTTATGAAGGGCATCTGATTTCTCCTTCACACCATTCATTATTTTATATACCTCAATTCCATCATCTTTTACTGTTTTCCTTTCTAAATGAAATAGTTCTGGTTTTAATCTTTTTGTTTAGAAATACCCCCACATGTCTCTAATCTTTTTTGTTGCCTTTGGCTATCTAGTGTAGCTATCTATCACTCCCATCTTGCTTCTCACTGGATCTTTTAAAGCTAGTTCCAAAGTCATCAGTGTGAAAGAGACTGAAGAATGGTATTGTGGTTAAAGTACATTACCGAGACTCCAAATTTCTTCTTCCAGATCTCCTGCCCTATGACCTTAGACTAATCACTTGGCTGCAGAGTTTCACAGTTTCCCTTTTAGTTCCAGAAAATACAACAGGGAAATCTCAAGCAAAATATGTTAAGTGTTTCTCCATGTCTAGATGGAAATTATTATATATGCATGGCCATGTTAAATGTAATGGTTTTGGTTGTTTTTCCGCAAGGCAGCTGCATGTGTGTTGAAATTTGTAACTTCTCCCTAACTCTTTGATTGTATGGTGCTTGACTGTTTCCTATTTGTTACACTCCTCTGATATTAGGTTCCAAACATATTCAATTAAGTAATTTCTTTTTTGTTATTTTATGGTGAGCTTCATATGGAAAGTATGAGTTGCTAGCAATTTGGGCCAAACAGACATATGACTTTCATGTATCCTTGGGGATTTGGAAAGTCAGCACAGTTCTGACGAAAGTGAAAAACAGGATGAAATTCTGACTTTTTACATGTAGGACACAGCCTGTTCCTGGGAGACACAAGGTACACCCAACTCCCACTCATACTTCCCACATGTGGGATCTAGACCAAGGTATTGCTGGCTTGCCTCCAGTCTACACAAACTAATTACCCACAACCTGTCAAGGCTCTTACAAGGAGCATAAGACTCACCCATCTGGTTCCCTCCTCTGACGTTTACAGCAGGGCCTGGCTGTTACATATTTTTAGCACCTCTGTCACTCTCCAAAAGCCCACATCAGGTCTGGACACCTTATTGCCTGGGTGTGTCATTTGGTGCCTCATTTCTGGCACATAGGAGCCAGGAGCACTCTGGATGGGTGTACATGGGGCTGTCACAGCCCCACACTCCAAGGAATCTCCCCAGCACACACCTTCCCAAGTGTCATCACTCACTGCAAAAAGGTCATGTGTCAAGCAGTGGGAGGAGAGATCTATGAGGTGTCTGAACTATAAAACCTTTCTTTTGAAATCTTCTTGTGCTACAAAAGATGCTGGAAAAATACACTTTGATAGGATGCTATTCCAGCAAAATGACAAAGGCAAGCTGCTTTGACATTTGTAGCATAAAACTAAGGAAAACTACATTGTTTTTTATACTGCATTTTTTGTCTGCTTGTTTCCCCCCTAGCCCCATAGCTCCTTTTTTTTTTTTTTTTTTTTTTTTTTTTTGCCTTGATGTCCCTCTTTCCCTTTGTAAACATATAGTCAGCTCCTGCTTTCATGAATCCCCCAGACAGCACTGTCTGCTCCTTCCACTGGAGCTCAAGCCTCTGTACATGTTCCTATGGAAGCCCCAGGAAATTTGGTGCTCTTGTGGTCTCTGTGAAAAGAGACCAATCCTGGAAGACTCCTGATAACCCCATTCAGGTCGATAGGTTTGTTTGTGTGATTAAGGATAACACATAAGGATGCTCAAGGGTTTGAGACATCAAGAATATTTGCAGCTTTAAAAAAAGAAAAAGGTTGGTTTGGATTTTGGTGGGGTTTGGAGTGCTTTGTTTCCCTTATGCCTTATAGCTGGCATTTTGTCATAGCCTTCTGCTCACTAGCATTCCCATGACACACGAACATGCTCAAAAAAAACTTCCTGTGAGAAGTCAGTGGGCTTCATTAAATTTTCAAAGTTTAGAGCTGTGATCCTCTTTGCCCCTCTCCACGGGCGGCTGGCCCTGCCAGATTCTGATTGCTTATGTGAACATTTGATAAATCTCACTGTGGACTACATTTGCTCTTTCACCCAAACAGTCATCACACACATTTTCCTAACACTTTAAAATTATGCCTGCCAAACATTTTCTGATGTAAAGTTAAAAGCCATCTATTACTGAAGTGATTTTTCAGCCCTTGTGGGCATGTTTTTCTTTCTTCCTTTTTTTTTTTTTTTTCCTTCTTGTGTAGTTCAGATAGTTTCAAGCTCTTTTAAACAGGCTGCCAAGGGTCAGTTTCAAAAAAAAAAAATTCTTCTTTAGTTTTCTCCTAAAAAGTATGGTGGTGCTGTTGTTTTCTTTTATGCAACTCCTTTCAAAGCTGAATTCCAGTGAATGTAATGTTGTCTTACTGCCATGGCCACAGAGGACTTAATATAAAGCTGGAGATTGCTGCTTATTCTCTGTAAAGGTGTCAGTCCTGCAATTACATCAGGAAAGAGACTTCTCCTATTCATTTCAGTCAGCCACAGCCAAATAGGGCCCACTCCACCATGCTGAAGTCGATGACACTCTCTCTGAAGCTGGTGACACTCTCTCTGAAGTGGCCTCCACCATGTGCAGTGACATTTATGCCCTGCTGTGCTCCTGAGATGCCCAAACTGGCAATGATGGGGCTTGAAGGATGCACAGCTCCCCCCTGGCTTCCATGCTCACCCACAGGGAAGGGAACTGGAATGGAACTGGATCCAACTCATCCAGACTTGGAGCACTCCCAGGTTCCCCAGTCTAAGCTTGTCCTGTGTGGATTTGGTTGCATCTTTGCAGTCCAGTCATCTGGTGTCACTCATAGCCAGGCTCTACATGCAAACCATTTGTTCATAGTCAGAGCTTTGCCTGATCCTTCCCTAATTTTTCCTCCCTGTACAGATCATATTCCTCCAGTCAGTGAGTGAGCAGAAGGCAAGATGTCACTTCTTTCCTCCCTTTCCTCCCCTTCTCAGTGCTCCGGGCATTTTCCTTTAAATGCCTCTATTTTTCCTCTGGGTTCCAGAGCTGTGCATGGTTTTTGAAACTGATTAAAGCAGTTTGTCCTACCATGGCAGAGAGATGCTAAAACAAAGCATGTGTGTCTCTTGGTCTTAAACCAGGATTTTTCTTATTCTTTTTTCCCAGCTACTTGTTTAGCAAACATGGTTAAACAGGATCATTGTGTAAAAAAAAAACAAAGCAGCTCTTACCTTTCTAGAGACCACCAGCCTGATAACACACTCAGCTTTTTTCCAAAACCCTGCTAGTGCCCTTGAACTCACTGAAGCCTGCTCCAGCATCAAATGGTCTGACCAATCTGAATTCATCATTTCCCTTCAAAGCGCCTTGGCAGGACCTTCATTTGAAATCGTATTTGTTGCTTGTTTGTGTCACAACTGCACTTCATGCAATTTCTAGAAGTGTAGAGACTTGGGTCTGGGCCAGTCCTAAATAAAGAAGCTACTACACAATTACCCCCCGCCCCAGCCTGGTGAAAGACAGGAAATACAGAACATTCTATAAAGCCTGCTCGGGTGCAGATAGAAGCCTAATAACAATATAGCACTTAAACTGCACTGGTATTAAAATATAATCCTTTAAATTTTTTGCATTTGGAGGGAGGAGAGAGTTGGACAGAAGTGCAGAGAAGGAGTCAGAAGTGGAGGCATTACAATATTTACCCTCAACATGGAACTACTTAAGCTTACCATAATTGCATCACAGAAGGTATGCATACCCTGAAACCAAAAAGGAAGCAGGAAGGCTAGAAAAAACAAACACAGCATGATGAACCAAACAGGTAACCTTCAGGAAAAGGAAATCTAGCCCTGGCTAACCCAAAAGACAGGAACGTAAACTGGCAAGGGAAAATGAAGGAGAACTGAGAGGATATTTCAAATGTAAAGAGACACACTTCTACAAACAAATGAGAAATTAAAATATCTAAAACAGAATTAGTGAATTTGCTGGATCAAAGGGGCAGTTAAAAATTACAAGATACAATTGTAGAGACTACATTACATCCTCCCATCAGTCTTTACCAATTGAAAATGCAGTCAGTCTCTAGATATTCTATTTAATTACTGTAGATGGGTGCTTGTCAAACACTGAGGTATCAGAAGAGAAACTGCAGGATTGACATGCTAAAGTAACAAACCTCCCAGAGCAGATGGCATCAATCAAGACTGATAGCTGTTCACAAAATCATGCAAGTTCCCCTTACAAATAGGCTATTCTGCTATACCAAAGCAATAGAACATTGCATGTATTTTACTTTAAAATCAAGATCATCTCAACCAAATGAAAAAGAAAGAAATGTTGAAGTATATGTTAGCAAACTAAAAAATCTGCTTAATGCTAAGTATGGCTGATCCAGTAACAGTAAAACATGCCTTTTATAATTTCCTAAAAAAATCTTGACTTTCTCGTTGATTATGCAGAACCATTTAATATAAAGTTTTAGGAAATTTCAGAAAGTCTTTGATAATTTATTTCAGAAGATGTTGTTAAGAAAATCTAAATCATGAAGTGAGATGTGAAATTCTGCCCTAGATTGGTTTTACAAAACAAAGGAACTGTTTTAGGAATGAAAAATGCAATCCTGGCAAGGAAGCCAGTAGAATACTTTGATGAATTATCAGAACAATAAGGTGGGACATATAAATATAATAACATTGGGAAAATTATCTGGCCCCTTGGTCATCCAGGGAGAGATGACTCTGAAAAACTTGGGGACCCAAATAAACTGAGATGAAGAGAAAAGTGACATTAATTTTATTGCTTTGCCAACACTGTAAGTACCAAATACGAGAGGAAATATTTTGTGTTCTCTGAAAACACTCTCAGGTTATGAAAAAGCTCTTAAATCTCTTTCTTTGTCATGTAAGAGCAGAGCAGCAGTGGAAGGGCAGACCGGTGCTCAGTTCCCTGAAGGCAAAGCTGGAGAGGCTCCAGGCAGCACCAGAACCTGGAGGGCAGCGAGAGGGATTCCCTTAACACAGGCAGGCTCCTCACCCAAGTGAGCTGGTCTGGTCACCCTGCTGAGCAAGAGTTAAACACAGAATGGACCCAAAAGAGCTTGTTTGTTAGGAGAGGAGATGGAACGTATAAAGTAAAATATATGAAAGTAAATTATATAATCAATACAGTTGGGAAAATAAATTCAGTCTTTCATTTTGCTCCACCACAATATTAGGAATTCTTTTGTGTAGCAGTGTTAGTTTGTAAAAAAAAACAAACCCCAGTGTTATTCCTTGAAGACTCAGGTTTTTTTAATTCTTGGCTAGAACTGGCTGCAGCATCACTCCTGCCTATTTCCATGTTTATTTCCATGTTTACTTCCCTGCTTTGCATACTGAACCAGCTAGGGCAATGATCTCACAAATATCAGAAATGCAAAAGGAAACATAAAGCCAGAAAGTCTAGAGCTGATAAGAGGAATTATATTTTGATACTAAATGGAAACTCCATGGTGCAGGATGGAGTAGATGACCTTTAATGGTCCCTTCCAATCCAAACTATTCTATGATTTGAAGATTCTATAACTGACAGCAAATATCATTGAGCTCAGCATGGACTGGCACAGTGAGGTTCACCTGGGGCTGGTCCTCAGGAGAGAGACAGGAGAGAAGGCTCTTCAAAAATGGGACTTAGTGCCTTACAACAAAGATGTGATCCAGTTTTAAAGAGAATTGTACTGTAGCCATCACATTGTTTTCCAATAAAAATTACTAAATTTTGTAATCCAAAGGTTCCTTTCACTGCTCTTGTGCATTTTCCTTCCCTTACTCCTGCAGTGATCATGTTCTGCTGCAAAAAGTGTTCAGTATGTTATGAGTTATTTGACATTTTGTCAGTCCTGGAGTGGGCAAGAAAGAAATGGAGAGATGCTTGAATAAAGAGAAATCCTCATTTATAGAAATGAATAGGACATGATTAAAGCAGTGAATAAGTTCCTTTCATCTCACACCAAATACAGTGTTTGTGGGATGTTAGGATTATGAATTTCTTGTGAATCACTGAAGTTCAAAATACTCCTATCTGTAATTTTGCAGCTAGTGGCACTTCAGGGTCCAGGAGTCACCAGAGGAAATTACAGAGAGGGAAATAATTTAGAGAAGAAACTTATGACACAAATCACAGCAGAGAAATGGAATTTAGTTCCAACATACAGTACATGCTTTAGTCTGCAAGCTAAGAAATAATCATATGAAACCTCTCTGCCTAACCTGATCTACAAATAAAATCCATTTAATTCCTCCACCTTTCCCTGGCAAAGAGTAACATTACAGGTAAAATGGTAGATACCTTCAGGATGATATTACCAACACTGAATTTTTTTTGTTATCTAAAACAAAAGAAAACAAAACAAAAAAGAAAAAAAGAGATTGCATTTTGTTCTTCCTAATCAGTGTCCCCAGTGGATGCTTCTGATCTTCTCTAACAGGGTATTTCAGAAGAAGCTACATTTGAAAGCCCAGGATTTGACTTTTGTTTTTTATAACAGGACTGATAATTTTAGGTGCAAAGTTGCTAAGTTCTGAGAGCACTGAGATTCCAGGCTTTAGAGGCCACCAGAAAACACAAAGCATTCAATATCCAATGCCTTCCCACAAGCTCTCCTACAGAGACTCCTGGGCTAACACCTCTTGCTGTGTGTCCAGGAGAAGGGCAAGGAGGAAAGTGAAAAGTCACATTGCACAGTTTTCTGTTCACAAGCACAGACTGTGTAATCTCCACAGCTTGGTGCACATCTTTGTGTATTCTGGGATTACTGAATGTGGCATTCATATCTGCCAGTCACAAAATAGCAATTTGCAAGCTGCTCCAAGCATCCCTGCCTGTGCCAGGGTTTTGTGGAGATGGTCAGAACCTCACAGGATTAGACATGTTGGACAATAATTGCTATATTTAGCTATGCATAGGGAGTTCCCCTATTCCCTTGGTTATCTAGTACATTTGCAACTAGATGTAACACTGAATATTTTCAAGTGTTATCAATAACTTCTTCAATCCATAAACTGATCACAGAGTAGGGTAAAACTGGTTGCTGAATACAAAGCACAGCTACAGCAGAACAGCAGGAGTCACTGTCCTAAGGCAAAGAAATGAACACCAAGGTGTGTCCAGAAGTTAAAACAGAGCAGGTGGAACCTTCCCTAGCCACTCACAGGGAAGGATGTGGCTGCTCAGTGCACCATGCATTTGTGAATGGTGGGAAGATTATGAGCAGACAGTTAAACAAGGAGATGTATTTTTGTGTTCTGTTCTGAGGGAAATGAGAGAAACAAGTTCCCAAAAGACACAGAAAGTCAGCCACAGAAGTTGTGGGTTTGTTTTCACTGTGCTCAGAACTTTCTTTTGCTATGAGCAGATGACAGCAAAGTCATCGTAAAAATTATAATTATTTGAATAGAAAAACTCCAAATTAATATAATGTTAGTAATGATATTGGCCACCTATCCTGTTGCATTTTTTAACAGCAGATTTCAAAGTTTATAAAAAATAGGTGTTTTACTTTTGAACACATTTTCCAGAGAGGGTAACTGCTGCACAAAAGATGGAGTGACCTATCCAAATTCAGCCAGGAGGCAATTGGCCGAGTCAGGAATAGAAACCAGAGTGCCAGCCCAATGAGGAAGGCATCCTAAAACAAATTGAACCAAGCAGAAATGGGAACAATGTCCCCACATTTCAGCAGTGAGAAGTGCCAGCTGCCTTATTCACCATTTCTTTAAAATATTAGCACACGCTTTTTCTTTTTTTTTTTTTTTTTTTAAGATGAGCACTTAATTAATTACTGAGCTGGCTCTGCCATTCCTCTACAGAATGAAAACAAGCACTTAAACAAGTCTCTCCTGTCAACCCCACCCAACACCTACTCAGTTACAACAGATGGATGAGTGCCACAGACCAGATGTCAAAACGATCCCAAATTTGAGGCTGCACAAGAAGCTGTAGCATGCTGCAGAAAAGAACTGCTCCCCCAGTAATATCAATGAAATGCCAGGTTGCACTGATCCCTTTTAGAGGTGGTGTGCAAAGAACACAGACAGCAAAGGCTGTAGCTGCTGCCACAGCCTCCTGAAATCTTTCCATCTCTTTTAGATGTCTTGCCTAAATTTTGTTGTCTTCTGAAAGTGGGAAAGTTTGCTGGGAAAGGAGGTAGAAATACCTGGCTGGAGTCCAAGAGGGATGAGATGAGTGTCTCCTCTCCTTGGAACAGCTTTGAATACACCTGCTTTGTAGTAAATAGGGCTGCTTAGGAGGCTCCTGGCTGCCCTTGGACATCAGCCTTGAAGGATAGGTAATCTCTCTTCTGAGACACATAAAGTCTTCTCCTTAGAGATGAAGAGATTCAGATGTGGTGTGGACAGGGATGTATGTATGTGAAGAAGGTATGAAGCTTTGACATTTACAAAGGTGCCAGCTTCATTCAAATGGTTTATGTAACGTTGTATCCATTGACCACTTTAAGCCTGAAGCAGTGTCACCTCCTGGGCAAACCTGAGGGCCTTGAGGTTGGATGGACGGCCCAGAGTTACTGGGCTTACCAAGGAAATTGGTCACCCTCTGTGTCTGTAGCTTGGCATGATGTCCTGAGCCAGGAGAGCTCCCCTGGAACTGTGGAGCATCTGTAGTTGATACAGAAGAGTTCAGATGAGCTCCGGACGTGCCTTTGCAAGCCTAGTTTGAATTCTCCCAGAGCAACAACTCTTGCAAACAAAAACTTGTTCAGTGGGACTGGCACACTCATCCCAGAGACCTGCCATCCTCTCAGCAGTTCAGACAAGAAATATGTACAAAACAGTCATCTGACAAGAAAAGGTCTGTCAAAACTGAAGTTTTTTGCAGGAATTTTTCAGTTTTGATTAAATCATGAAGGGCAAAGCCTTGGGTAAACTGAGTGGACAAATGATCTAGAAGTACCAAAAGTCTGCTGATTTGAACAACTCCATAGGAGACCCTAAACACCTGGAACCTGTATGAGACAGAGGTCCACCCTTCAGACTGGAGAATGGTTTTCCTTTTGTCCTAATGGGGATTTGAAACCTCAAAAATATAATTTCCCAGATATGTACTTGTTTCTGTCACACTGTCCCTATGTTGGAAGAAGTATTTTGGATACAGGAAAGGGAATCCAGGGAGATCATGGATAACACTATTACTAATTTTAATTTTGAACCTCTGAGTGTCTCTATTTTTCAGAGTATTTAGCATTTTGCAGCATTCTGCCCCAGTTGCATGTAATGAGCGCTTAGCTCTTTCACAAATGAGGTCTCAAGTCATTACAGTCAGACACCCACAGCAAAAAAAGTAGAGGGTTTTTGTGCCCACTTTATTTGGTTTAAGTTGCTAGACCAGTACCCTAACACAGAAACTTTGCAGCAGAGCCAGGGATATAATCAAAGGATGTATCTTCAGCTCCAGGCAAATCTGAGACAAACTGTCGGACTACAGATGCCTATTCAATGAGTCGCATCCATCCTGGGCACTGAATGAGGCAAAGGCCCTGTAGAAAAAGGAGGATGTGATTAGATCATTAAGTGCAAAAGAAAATGTGGCAGTAGGAGAAGCAACATAGCTATGCTGGCTTTAAGCTAATTAGTGGGGAAACAGATTTATTTTAGCTGTGGCTGCATGGAAGGCTCTAGTGTTGGGTAACTTGTATTAATGTCACACCTCTAGTTTGCTGAGCAGACTTACCATATTCTCTTTGGTGCCCAAAAACTCTCAGCAGCATAAGAGAGTCAGGATCCCTTTTCAGATCAAAGCTCAATCATGTTTCTGCTGCCTTATCACATTCTCTTTATTTTCAGTACACGTGTGGGATCACACAAGGCAGGCATGGCCTGAAATACCAAGGCACTACATGTAAAATGGTGGCTGATTCTTGGCAGCAGAGTCAGGAAATCAACACATTTTTAATATTCTATAAGACCTTTGTTTTCCAACTCTAAAGAATAGAATCTATTCCAAAATCCCTGCCGTGTCTCTGTGCATGTCTACATTTTTGATATTATGTCCATAACGCACAAGGAGCTAATCCATGTTATTCATTAACTGACTCCAGAACAATGACATGTGAGTGCAAGTTCTTTGTGGATATTGGGCCTCATTACCGTGTTCCTCTTGGAGCAGTGACCTCACCATTTTGGCTTGTGTTGCATCAACACCATCTAACACTGTAGCAATCGAGGTACCAGGGGGTTATATACATGGTTATTGAATTCTGTGTGCTTTAGTGGAGGTTTTATATGTTGCATAATTTTGCAAGACAAAATTTTGCAGCTCTGATTCCCAAGATGGAAATCGGTTTCTGTCATCTAACCAAAATCAAGGAGGTGATGCCCACTTGTATCTTCACATCAGTGCAACTGTGCTAACAGTGATGAGTCTCTATCAGTACAATTGTTGGTCAAAATAAAATGAAAACTTCCCCATTAATTGGTCACATTATTAAAACTGTCAACAGACAAGTCCTGATATAATAAAGGAAGCCTAGTAACAGAGGACAGAAAGGGACATGGGAGATCTTCTAGAGTTCTGTAGTTGATATTTTGTACTAGTTGATTAGCAGATCACTAGAACTTCTTGGAATAAATATTTTCTTTGTGACATTTATGTTTGATAAAGTGTTGGAGAGAACAAGGAATAGTAAAGAAGAGCACCAAGCAACGCATATTGACTCTCTAGGTAATGATGATACCTAGGGGTCAGAGAAGAAGGGATGGTCTGAAAAAGAAAGGAGGAAGAAAAGACAATGGAAATGTGAGGCATAAGACAGCAATTGAGGAAGAATTACTTGACAGATGAAAAGTGCCAAATATGTGTATTTGGACTGCCCTGAGTTCCCAATGAAGCCCCCAAGTAAGGGTGCAAATCAGAGCTTGAAATGTTTTCTATCAATGCCCTTCCCACCCATAGTCTGTTGCCAGAGCCAGTTATCTACCCCTTATCAGCCAGCAGCCCTTCAGGAGCCCTCGCTAAAGGCAAAGGGAAGGAGCATCTGAGGCCATGGTTTCTGTGGCTCAGAAGACTGATTTCCCTTCATTTAAGGATTAATGTTTTTCACAGTTCTAAGGATGACTGCTCAAATGTTCTTAATCGTGTGTGTGCTTGCCTGATGGGAAATGTGCAAGAGCATTTGGGGACTGTGGCATTGGTACATGGCAAATGGCCATTAACAGAACAAACTCTGCCTCTGGCAAATTAACTTTGCCCAGAATTCTAGAGGGGTTTTTGTATTGGTGGTGGTGGTGGTAGTGGGTTTATTTTGAAGTGAATTTTTTTGATGAAATAAAGGAAATTGAGAATATAATTTCAGAAGTTTTGTGAGGATGGAGTCCTTCTTCCCTGACGTGTGCACTTATTTTTCAGTTCTACTTTCCCACTTCTGTTTGCCTAGGCATTGGCCTGCATCCTTTCATGTGTATTGCCTCTGATGTCTGACTCATTATGGCAACAGAAATGTTGATGCCAGACCCAGAAGCAGTACTTAAAAACCTGCAATTCTCTCTCCTTCAAGCTCAAAGCTAACCCAGTTTGTGGCAAATGAATGAAATGCAATCATCTGGCACCTTGTCCATGCATCAGTTTGGAAACATAGGACCTTTCTCCTCTGCCCTTCTGTGTCTTTTTCTATTTGACCAGGCTGCCATAAAGACCAGTAACTCTGGGGTGTGGAGTTTAATGGTTGGAAAATAAATAACTGGTTTAGTGCATTCTCTCTTGTGTTGCCAAGCCTCTCCTCTCACCTCCTAGTATGTTTCCCATTGTCTCACATCTAGGATTAAAGAGATTCCTGGATTTAAAAGGGGAAGAACAATCATCCTTTATGTTTGGGATGAAGAATACTTAGCCTTTATGTTTGAAGTGGAGGATAAATGGATAAGGCAGTAAGAGAAAGGAAAGGTAGAACAGGACTTGAAAATTATTGCATCCTGAAAACTCAAACCCAGAAGTTAAGTGACTACGCCCAAACACACTGTTTAAGAAATAACCCAGGTTTCATCACTTTCTTCATGCTTTGTTTTGGAACATCATGTCGTCATGAATCCCAGAGATTAGCAAGATCTGGGCACTGTTTTACCCAAACACCAGCAAGGACACGTGGCTGGCTGAAAGCAGATGGATTCCCCCACACATGGCTAGGGACAACAGTCCTGGCAGGACTGCAGTGCTTGTTGCCACCTCGAGTAGAGCATTACAATCGTTGGGCACCATGTGCCAAAGTGAGGGGCTGGAACCTCCTGAGGAGGCAGGCAGGGTTATAGAAAAATGAAGAAATTTAGAGAAAGAGGAGTAGAATCATCCTGTCTTTCCCACAGATATTACTGCTGTTTGTTCAGCTGTTTGTGTGGGCCCATAGGAACAAGAGAGCAGCCAGGGATTCTCCCAGACAAGTGTGGGAAGTCATCTATCATGAGATGTAATCACAGCTCAGAGAGGAAGGGGTTTTTCTTTTCTCCTGCTTTGAAGGTGACAGCCATGCAGTGTTTTATTTCCTCCTGTTTTCCTCCAGGATTGCAAAGGAGAAGAGATAAAGCAGAAGGAGGAGATTGTAGAAGGCATATTCAGTGTAGCTTCACATATCAGTTCAGTGTATTTTCTGCACCACTTTTCCCTGTCTTTCATCTTTCCAATCTCTCCTAGCAGAAATGTAGGAAACAGTTAAGGCAGATGGGTATGTGATTTTGTTCATTCCCAAAGGAAGAGCAGGTGGTGAGGGAAAGGGCATGGGAGAAAGCATGACATGATTTGGAGAGAGTGGAGGATGAATGAGGAGGGGAAGCATTGTCCAAGCTGGGACTGATGTGTAGCATTTCAGTTACCTGGATATGATGCACAAGGAAAAGGGGAAAAACTGAGGACTTAATCTTAGAAGAATAAGAAAGAAGAGTCCCAGGTCAAGAATAATTATCAGCCAGATTTACCAGCTCAAGACTGGACTGTTGACAGTGGCATCAAAATTAAATTTCTAGTTTATTTCAACTGGAGTGAACAAAGAGAAACTATTACATTTTGTACCCCTTTGAGAGTTGTGAAAATGGCAAATGAGAGAACCCTTGGTGTGCCTTAAAACAGAATTTTTCTTCACTTTCAGCCACCTTTGTGGCCAGGTGGTTCTGTCTAATGAAGGTAATTGCAAGATATGTGCTGCTTGGCACATATCTTGCAATCCATACCAGGAGTCCTTACCAGGTGTCCCAGGAGAAATCCTCACTTGCCTCTGCAGATACAGCGAATTTACTTAGGCTTCACCTGTGATTGCAGGAGCTTGTCTTGAGAGAAGGTTGCTGGAAGTTTTGAACAGAGCTGACCTGAGGCTCTAGCAACACAGAAGCTGCTGAGGGCAGCAGATTGCCTTGAGGAACAAATCAGCACTGGTCCCAAGTCTATGTCATCTGTGCCAGAGCCCTAGAAGATGAGACTTGGTCTTGCTGCTACCTTCACCAAGGGAGAGTCACTGCTGGGAGGGAAAAGAGGCAAATCCCACCTCTTGTCAGCCGTGGGATGAAGGGATGAAGGAAATCTGGTTCTGCAGCATCCTTTTATGCCTCAGTTACATGTCCTCTCCCTTTTCTGTGTCAAATATGCTCTTGCTCTGAACCTTGTCCACTCCTGCCCTTTACTAGGACAAGAGTTCAAATTTAGTTTTGCTGCTGAGAATAATTCACCTGTTTTGGATATAGAGCTCATGAATATGCCTGCATGTGCCAAAGGAACATCAGTGGATCAGGGCTACAGGAATGCTCCTACAGTGACACTTTCTATCCACTGTGTCTGCTGATGGGAAGAACTGCAGGCAACCAGACCATATCTTTCACTGTTAAATGCTCCTCTCAGCAAAATTTTGGAGAATTGTAGACAGTTTGACAATAGGATGGTGTTAGAGCTCTAAAGGCTTGGCTAGCTGCCAACAAATTTAGAGGGCACACAGGGATTGTTAGAGGAAAGCACAACCTGAGTGGGAGTAATTTCAGAACTATTTAATGTCCTTTTGTGTTTCAGCTCCAGCCCTCCACCTTTTCCTGTAGTTCATTGTTGTTCCATCTTGGTTAACCCAGCCCAACCCTGATATCCCCATATCAAATGTTCTCTGATACAGCAGTAGCAGTGGTTCAAAAGAAGCAAGACAGGATGCTAATGGAGAAAAGAGACATCTGTTTGGTCTGGATTTCTGTGGGGTTTGTTTGGGGTGGTTTTTTTGGCAGGGGGAGGTCTTTACTCGAGAGGAATGTCCATGGTGAAATTTTACTTCTCTCTGTTATGACTTTTAAGTTATAATGGGTCAGACTGGTTGTCATGAGTCCAAGAAGAGTTCCCCTCAACATTGTTAATTTTACTAATGTGATGGTAGATTTTCTAGAGTTCTTGCTCTCTCCTAGAAAATCTTCATGACCCTGAGCTCTCTATCAACATTAAGGTCTCACATATATCATTAGGGCACAGCAGCGGTCTTGGCATCTTTGCAGTTTACTGAGAATGTCCTTTAAAAATATAATAGTTGAATGATGGTTGATTTCACAGAGCAAGGGGACTTTCTATTTCTTCCATGAGGAAACCAAGCCAAATCTGTGATTCAGATTATTCTACCGGAAAGTTTTTAGCTCTTGTGCCCAGATTACTAATATTTTCCCCCAAGGTGTATGCATTTTGCAGTGAGCACAGAGTGGCATGGATCACCAGAAGCTCTCAGATGACTGCAAACAGCTGAGACAGAATTCTCCTTTCCCCAGTCTATTTGCTAAGCCTTATTCTGTTGGCAGATTCAACAGAGTCAACCCAGGCAGTGTCAGCCCAGAACAGAAGGATGTTCTTCGTGGCTGGATGCAAAGAGACAGGTGCAACCAGTGGTCTTAGATTCTCTTTTCTTGCTTTTGGAGTGTTTCTTGAAGTACTTCGCAGGATTAGGTAATAGGTGCTTTATAAGCAATAGGTAATTTCCACATGATAGAAGTTTGATCTTCATTATCCAGACAAGTGTCGTCAAACTTCTTATGCCAATAGAAAATCCCTGCTCATTTCTGCATACTATTCTGTGGTTTGGCAACATGTTACACACACTTGAGAGATACACTCTTTTAGCACTGTGTAAAACAATTGTGTCATCCAAACCAGAAGTTTTATTAACTGTTTTTGATTGTTTCCTTATTTATATTAGTCGGTTTTCAGCTGAAGTGGTTTGTTCCTTTGGTTTATTTTTTTTTATTCCAGCTGAAGTTGTAGAACATTCACAACATTTCCTGTTTGTTTCATGTCCTTTCTGCAAAGCAGAAGAAATTGAGAGGAATGATTCTCTCTCTGAGGTTAAAATGAAGCATACATTTTCATACAGGCAAGTGATAGCTTGCCTATTAAAATAATCATTTATGCATAGGACTTTGAGAAACTACTATTGTAGGGCCAATATTTGCCACTTTTCATTAAAAATGTATTATTACTGATGTATTGTGTGGAGGAGTCTTGCCTAATACAAATACCACAGTGCTTACATTCAAATTATGCTGGAAAATGTTGCTTTACATTTCTGAACCTTTTAAATGGTGAAAACTTTTCTTATTTCTTAATATCGAAATTGTTCTGTTGACCAGCAGATAACACACTATAAGATTTCAGATATTACTCCACTAATTTAACCAAAAATACCGAGAAAGTATTGGACTTAGGTATATTTGTTGTTTTACCAACTGTCACCCAGCTCTAGAGAAAGCTTAAGAGATGGAGCAGTCCTTGAGAGAGCATGAACAAAACCAGAATTCAGCAGCCTATACCTCAGGTGGGCTTTTGAGCAGCACAGAGAAGGAAGGTAGTGGCATTTGTCCATGGTACTAGGGAGAAGCTTCATGAAACCTCAGAGTTCATGGACAGAAAGTATAAAGAAATGGAGATCTGGCAAAATTCCCCAACGTAGAGGCAGTTTGTAGCTTCTGTGTGTGTCTGGTACTACTGCAGGGAGCTGGAATTCTCAACATGACTTCCTAGAATAGTACCAGGCTTCTTGGACTTCATAGAGCTCAAGAGCCAGGCAGACAGGGACCCCTGCAAGGGTTGGACTCGTTCTGCTGAGCAGCCAAAAGGCCTCTGGGTTTGTGTCCTCCATACAACAGAATTTCAGCAACCCCAGTAAGTGAGAATGATTGTACAAGTCCTGGGTGGACAGGAGCTGGCCCATGAGCATCCCACCACGTGCTTCTGGCATGATATAGCTTCAGAATCATTTTCCTGTATGAGTATGGATGTGATCAAAGCCAGGAAGCAAAGCAGGCAGGTTCAAACAGATTTCCTGTGTGTGGATGCTAATTAGTGCTGCTGACCTCAGTAGGACATCAGGATTTTTCTAGTTTATTCAGCTGCATGTGGGGTTCTCTCTACCCATCCCTAATTAGTCCAGGCACCAGTGGCAAACTGGAATTCAGTAGCCAAAATCCTGTCGCTCTCGATATGGGATCTGACAAACTCATTTGAACCAATGGGTTAACAAAATTCTTCTACAACTTCCTTTGAAATACAGTGCCTGCCCAAAAAATGTTAAAAATTGTTCCAGATACTTTGATCTATTTAGCTTTACAAACAAAGCTCCTAGAATTCTGCCTCTACCCTTTAGATATGACTGACATTCCTAAGTACTTAAACTCCAGTACTTTCTGATTGAATAAAACTAGTTCTTGGAGAATATTATGAAACATTTTAGTGTAAGCCAACCCCAATATATCTTGCTGGACAAAGGAAAATGTTGAAAATTTGGGAACTCCAGTGAAAACAGAGGAACTAAATTGATTAAATGCTCTGTCTGGAGTAGTGCAGAATGATCCAAGGGTAATTGCTGAAATAGTAGGAGATTTTGGTAAAGTATCCAGAAAGTCACATCTAGCTAGTCTTAAGGAAAAGAAAAATGTTGTACAGAAAATGTAAACCATAGAAAGACTGTATTTCCCTTCTCTCTACTATGGTGTGCCAGAAAGAGCAAAGGTCAGCTGTTCAGAAGAACACTGTGTTCACTAAGTCTAATTTAATTATCTACATAAGCAGCCATGTTTGCAAATGGCTAAGGACCAAGCGGCTCCCATGGAAACCGTATCAGGTGCGAGCCTGTTTAAAAGTACAGCTGGCTTAAATACCTCTACAACCATTTTTGAGTGCAGAGACCTTCTGATAATCAGAACAAAAAAAGTTCACGGTTCTGAGAACTCAAAGAAATCTGGGTATGAGCTTCTTGAAGTAGTTCTTTGTGATTCTCTGACTCTTCTACGCATATTGCCAAAGAGGTAGCAAAAATGGCTTGTGTGTAGGATTTGGATGGTGATTTTTTGATTAAGAAATTATGTGAGGCAAAGAAGTTAGTAATTTAGAGACTTGTCCAGAAAACCAATTCAAGTTATCAGCTCAGTTCTCAGAGGCAATTTTATCTGGGAAATCCCAGGAGTTCCAACCACCAGCATTCAGAATAAAATCTTAATCATATCTTAAAATCACAGGGATTTCTTCCTAAAATTGCAAAACTGTGGCTTGCCTCCTGATTTCCAAGTATTTCCAAGTATTTACATAATTCAAGCTTTCAAAGTTGTCTGCCAAAGACTAATTTTAAACCTCTCTCGATTCCAGCATATGGAGGAGGAAACTCCAACCAAGTATCGAGAGGCTCTGAGATTTGGCAACCCTGCCATCAAGATGCTACTGTTGAGGCCAAATCCATAGGAATGGCCTTGAAAGAAAGACCCTATTATCTCTCAGCAGCTCTTCAAACTCTCCATCCCCCAAGAAACTCACAATTGGAATAGGATGATGGGCTGTTTGCAAAGAGATTAAATTGTTCACAGCTGCTTGGGAATTAACAAACCTCCTCCTCTTTACGGCGTATTTCTGAGCCAGGTGTAGGATACCGTATGAGGTTCTTGAAGGACCTGGAGTTGGCACAAAGAACAACGTTTTCAAGTCTGCACATATATCTGAGTTACCAGGGCTCAATAATAATTTTCTGGCAGATTAGTCCTGCCCTACAGCAGGTTTCTATGATCACTAAAGCCAGAATGAAAGCAAAGGGTCTGGATTTCACACTTTATATCCTTCCACACTGAAGCTTTGATTTTAAACACTGCTTTATTTTTTTTTCCTTTTAACACTGATCTGCAAGAACAAGTGTGACAATTCACAGGTAAACAGCAGAGTAAACTGAAGGAACAGGTCCGTAACAGACCAAGTGACACACTCATAACTCGAAGGAAATTACTCAGAATAACTCGATAAACCTTTGCCAAGATTGCTAAGGGAGAGATCAAGCACTGCAAATTGCAAATGTGACCTTGTTTTGTCCAAGGCAAAGGAAGAGTTTGTAATTTTTCTCTTGCTTATTTTAACAATGCTCATTTCTACTAAAAGCAGAGTCTTTACTAGCAAATAACTACCTGCTTGTAGTTGTGTAATTGATGAATATGCAAAGTCTTGGCTCTAGGATTTTTTAGACTATTTTGTTTGATGATACCTTTTGTTCTGTAAAAAGAAATTGAGTTTTTGCCTTGATCTTCAAATAAGAAAACTGATTCACACCCAGCTTAACCTTCCATAAACAGAAAAAGCAAGGCTATTCAAAGCACAGTACAATTCAGGGCTGGACAAAAAAGCTTTGCAGTTAAGCATTCTCAACAGTTGCAGAAGTGGTTTGTTGGGGTGTTTTTAATGCCAAATTCTTACAAAATACTGATGCTTACCAGATGCTAGAAGGTATTTTTAATCTGTTTTATTACCTGATGCTGGAAAAAGGAGAGGTATATCCAATACATCCAGTCTTTTTTCACTAAACTTTTATCAATTTTCTTTTTGCTTTCTCTGAATCATTTCAGGTTTTCTACTTTTCCAGGCTTTACTCTCTATAACTTAAAATGCAGCAAAATGCAGGTGCAAACTGCAAAAAGACCTATAAGGTCCTTTATGGCCTCTGGCTTTAAACCTCAAATGAAAGTCCTGACAGTATCCTGAGGCTTTACCCCCGGTTTCATTTGAAGACCGATACAGTGGGAACATTTAATTAATGCAAGTGGTTTTGCATAAAGGACTCCCCTTATTTTTAAATATTCTGCCACATTTTCTACCATTTTTTTCTTGGTATGAATTAAGCCATGCTGATAAAGGAGGTGATAGGGTCTGGCAGTAAACACTGCAATACTTTTTTTATCCCAGCACTCTTCTTTCATATGACCTATGAATTTATTCCCTTCTACTTGAATGCTGCTTTACAAGTTAGTATAACTTAAAATTCAACAGCAGTGGAAAGGTGGGTCTGGGTGACAGCCTGAGCAGGGCTCTGACACTGTTTAACAGTGTGTATACACCCTCTGTGGGCTTCCTTTGAACTCACACAATTCTAAAGTTGCTTAAATTGGGTTTGTGTCAACCCAGCTGAGATAACTCAATTGAGAAGAGAAAATCCAAGAAGACAGACCATTGGTACTGGGGTTTTTGCTACATGAATACCTGAAAGGGAATTTCCAAATTCATGATGACACAGACATAATACTGGTGGAAAAGGGGAATAATCAGTTTATTTCAGTCACTAAATCAAAACAAAAGTATATTGACAGTGAATTCATTCTATAAAGAGGCTTTAAAGCCACTAGTCGACGGTCAAAAGAAGATTCCCTTTTCCATGCTGGGCTGTAGGCCAGCTGTTGTCCTGTCCCTTGGGGACCCCATGCTCTGAGAAAAGCCTGGTATGAATAAGTTCCACGGGGTATAAAGCTCTACCTCTGGTCCTGTGCAGGAATCAGTGCTCAGCACACCTCATGGCAACACAGAAGCTTTGGGTCATGCAATGGGGATGGTGAAAGGAACCAAGATAAAATCCATATGGTTCAGAAACAAGTGGGAAAGCGCACTTCTTCAGAGTCTCATGTTATTACATTCTTGTTTGGATTCGAGGTTTTGGGGTTCTTTCCCTTTTTTCCCAAAGGAATGTTTAAGGAGTTTTCTTAGCCAGATCTTGTTATCATATAATCAGTTGTCCCTCCCTGCATTTGTAGACCTCATCCAGCCCAGGGTGACTTCCAGACAGAACTCATAGTTCAAAATAAACTTTTACTGGAAGATTATGATCAGAAAATAGGATTTCAAGAACTCCATATCCAATACAGCATAAAGTTATGCTCTATTACATAGTACTTAAAACACTGTATGAAGTGAAAACTTGTACTTAGACCTACAACACCTGTAAACTGTGGTTTCACAGGGATCCCTCTCTTTGGAGCTTCCTTTCTTGAGTTACTGGCTATGTCCTTCTAAATTTCCCTCACCTTCATGTAGAATGTATGGACTCAGTTGAGAAGGAATAAAAACTAACCAGTTATCAGCCTGGATAGAAAGAGCTCTTTCTGCCTCCATGGAGAGCAAACTTTGTGCCACTAACACACCAGGTTGCTTGGTGTCAGTAGTTCATAGAAATGATCAGACAACCACTACAGCAACTTTA
Source organism: Agelaius tricolor (assembly GCF_023055355.1). Taxonomy (NCBI): domain Eukaryota; kingdom Metazoa; phylum Chordata; class Aves; order Passeriformes; family Icteridae; genus Agelaius; species Agelaius tricolor. The sequence continues at coordinate 50,177,185 of NW_027269262.1, read as the reverse complement.
ACCAGCTACCACTGTGCCACACAGACCAGCCAATTTGTTTCAATTGCCTCAACACCAGAGAAGCAAAGACAAACACAAACTGAAATACAGCTAAATAAAAGCATTAATATATCTCCTGGCAACTTACCTCCAGCACATTTTAAAAGACCCTTAAAACCTTTATGCAGCACAATGCAATTTATTACCTGCCTCTCTCCAAGCTGTCTGACAACATAGCTCTTCCATATTTTTGGAAGCAAAAGTGCTCCAGCTGCTTGACACTGAAAATAAAGGTGATTTGCAAAGTCTTGCCTTTTAGTTTGCCAAGCACTGAATGTAGGCTTTTACAAAGATGATGGCTTGAGTTTTCTCTGGTTTATTTTGAAAACAAAGCAATTGGGAAACAAATCGGGATCTCAGTAGCAGAAATATTGCTTTTGCAAAAGGATAAAAACAAACAAACAAACAAACAAAAAAGCTGTGAGTGAGTAACAGCAAATACCTGCAGGGGGGAAAAAATAAAATAGGAGCATACTGGGGAAATAGGCTTTCAATTGGCATTGGGGAGCTTCACAAGGGGGCTGGCTTGATGCTGCCTTCACCTTTCACAAGGTTTGGCTGGTAGCTGATGCTTTGATATGTGCAACTACTACTAACATTTCATAATATGACAATCCAAGAGGTGAAATAGCTTTTCTATTTTAAAATCCATTAAGAACAGCTGCAACTTAGTGCTGATGGATACATCCTCACTTTACTAAATCAATGTCTCCTTTGTTGAGTTATATGAAGCTGTTTCATTGCCACGCAGATGGGAGATGCTAAAAAAAAATAAAGAAAAAGAATTTAAATAAAGGAGATTTAAAATATGTTATAGCACACTACATGTTAGCATTAGCTGTCCCTAGTATGAAGAAGTAATGAAACAACTAGAAATATCATATACAAAAATAAAAGAGTAAAATAAAAATGGAATTAGCATTTGAAGTGACAGTTCTGAAATGCTAAAAAAGCTTATCTCAAAACTGCATGTTTCTGGGTGGGAGAAGGATTTCTAGGACATGCTTTTTCCCTAAGTGAATTTTCCAAGAGTCCCATGTGTTATTTGCCTTCTAGTTCTGTAGTGTCAATATGGATTTCTCATACCAATTTCCACATAGCCTGCCCCTACAGTGAAAACATCTTGTGTTTAGAAAACGTATTACGACATTTAAAAATGTTTATTGTATTTAACAGTAAAAGTGTATGTGGACAAAAAGTTATTTTCTTTAAAAAATGCCTGGTGGCTGTTATAAAATTGACTCAAAATGAGTAATTTCCAATCAAAGAATTTATTAATTATTGAAGCAGTTATACTACGTAAGCAAAAGGCTCAGTGCTGGGCGACAGGGGAGTCTCCGCTCCACCAACTGCCACCCCAACTAGTTTCTGATTCAGTCCTTTTATCCTCTCCATCCTTCAGGAGTCCACCTCATCTCGGAGTACTCTGCGCCTGCGCTGGTTGTTGCTAGGGGGTCATCCTTCTACCTCCTGGTGGTCGGTGATGAAGGCTGCAGAGTCTTCCTCAGCTGCGTCTTCTTCACCCTATGTCCTTATTTGGTGACTTCTCCGTGGAAAATTACCAAGATCTTATGATTAACGCAATATGTGCCCTATTAAGCTTAAGCAAGCAAATATCCTGCCTTGCAAACTGTTTATCTGCCCCTGCCCCTTCCCCAGCTTTTCCCTGGTCGTTATTTCTGTGAGTTATCTGCTTGTACCATTTGTCAGCAGGAAAGGTTTCCCTGCTGGGTGTTTATCTGCCCCTGCCCTTTCCCCAGCCTTTCCCCGTCGTTATTTCTGTGAGTTATCTGCTTGTACCATTTGCTGGGTGGGACCATGTGTGGGCTCCTGCAACCCCTTCCCTGGTATCCTTGTGGCTCATATCTCATGAAGTAGTACAGAAATAGTCAGCAGACAACTCTTGTAACACACTGGTCTCTTTCTCATGACGAACAAAATGTAGTCTCTCATCTCAGTGGCCAGCATTAGGGTTAACCCACAAGCTTGTTTTAAGCAGTGTTTTTAAAATAAACTTTTCTAGATGCCTAGACAGGATCCTAAGAAGCAAACGGACCCGATGGTTTTTCTTTGCTTGTTGGGTTTTGGGGTATTCCAGTTTAGTTCCTCGTGAAGCCTCATGATGAAACACCTACCAAGACTCACCAAAGCATGAAGGTTTAGGTGGCTGTAATGAAATAACCACTTACAGAGGCTACGGGAGAAGTAGACTTTGTTAGTCTGAAGGAGAATTGGGCTGTGGAAAGCTTTAGCACAATAGCCGATTGTCAAAGAACACTCCTCTAGCAAGCTCTCTGCTTGCCAGGGGCGAGGCCAGGGGCAAGAGCAGCTTAAAAAAGAAGTGAAGAAAGACCTGAAACTATTTGCTAATGTGGTAACAAGCACTACCTTTATTATGAACCAACTGACTCATGGAGGAGGTTGTTTTGGTTTTTAAACTGGCATGCTCATTCCGTGCTATACGAACTGATCTCCAAGTACTCGTAAGGATAATCCTTAGTGAGGCCAGTCCATGATTAGTGTTCTGTGGGTATCACATCTTTACTGACAGCAGTAATAAAATGTATTCTCCAAGTGCGGACAGGACCTATTTGATAATCAGCCTCAAACCTTGAGTCCTAGGGGAGAATGTAGAATGCTGTCTCTGCCTGCACGGAGCTCTCAGCAGGATAAACCTCTGATTAGTGACGTGGAGGGTGGAGTGGATGTAAGTTTAATGTTATATGCCAGCTCACATTAGACAACCTTGTGCAACTCTGTCAGTTTTGGAATGCAGTTCGATTACCTTATCTAACTGGAGAGCTTGAACAATAGGATTTAAACTTCTGGAATACAACTGACTAGGCTAAATGCTATTTTTAGGAACATAGATAGGTAAGTTAACATATATGTATATGATTAACTTACCTATTTGCATATAGATAATACCTATATATATAGGTATAAATTATATACCTATATATAAGTATATAACTTATGCATGTGTCTTCCCAGTTATGGGCACCTGCAGCACTCTGAACACCTCACTTGCTACTCTAAATTCCCCCTGGCTGCTGAGGTGCTTCCAGTTGATGTGTGTAATACGGATGCTCCGTATACATTTTTCCCCTCCAACCTCACTGCAAGTTCTTTATGTCCTTTAAACTTACTCTTCGTATACTGGGCTGCATATTCATCTGCAAGTCTGTCAACATAGTTCACCTCCCGCAATCAGAAAATGGTGATTAAATGAACATCCAAGTACAGAAGCTGTCAACCTCATGTTCATCTTTTTTAAAGTTAAAAAAAATATTCAATTACCTTTTGCACTCATATGGCTCTGAAAAGGTCTTAAAAAAAAAAGTGTCTTCCACGATCGTAAAACAGAATCAAAGGTCAATGCCGATCACGTAGTTTTTAGCATTTACAGGAAGAATAAAGAAAAATAATGTCTGTAAAAAAAGTTTATGCTGCAAGCCCTGCAGTTCTCTGTCTTCTAGGGTGGGTTGTAATAGCTCCTAAAAGAGCTTGTCTGGGGAATTTAGCTTTTAACCACAACAAGGTACTGTTTGTTTTAGCTATCTGTTTCAGCATTTGGTCCATCTCATGGGACGGTCTTTGAGACTTTGTTTCAGGATTAGGTTACAGATAGAGCATGACAAGGAAAGGAAAAAAATCCTTATTTATATCCTCTAACGTGCATAGGGAAAAAATGCAGCATTTTATATATGTGCCATCGACCTGAGAGGGAACATAATCCGCTCTCAAACTACAGAGTGAGCACAACTTCTGTAGTGCGTGCAACAACTTTGACCTCCGTGTAATTACTCCAGGCTTACATCAATATAACAGTGCCGGGTTTCTCTTCAATTATTTCCCGGGAGTGGCAGGCTCTCTTCCCGCAGCGCTTATTTATTTCGAATTGGCCTAATTTGCTCAACAATTTGCACATCCCTTCTTTGGCATCCCACGTTTCCCGGGACGGCGGGGGCTGGGGCTGTCCGGGCCGCCCCGTCCGTGGCCGTCGGTCCCTGCCCCGGGGGAGCGGCCGCGGGGCTCGGCACCGCCCAGCACCGGCGGGCACCGAGCCCCCCCAGAGGGAACCACCACGGCTGGGGCCCGGCGCTGAGCAATTCTTACGGATGAGTAAGCAGCAAATGTGGTAACTCAGGCCAACAGCTCTGCAATTAGGGCTATAATTTCAGGTGTAGCCAGCAGTCGCAATGAATATTTATTTCATCGTACCGAATAAAAGAAATGGTCCGGCTAAATAGCACGGGGAGTTGTGTGGGGTACTTTAGTTTGGAAAGTTGGGGTGCTACCAGCGGGGACCCCTCTCGTCCCCTCCCGTCCCGAGTAGGACAGGCTCCCTCTCCCCGCGGTAGGCTCATGCCCTCGTTCCTGCCCGAGCCCAGCCCGGCCCAGGACCCTTCCCGGGCAGGAAGGGTAAGGAAGGCAGCGTGCAGCCAGCCGCCTTCCCGGGGCAGAGCCGGGCGGGGGGCGCGGGCGGCGGGGGCAGGGCTGAGCCGGGCTCCGCGCCCCCCGCCCGCGCTGCGCCGCTCCGGGGCTCCCCTCTGCGAAAACACCCGCAAAGTGTCGGGTGGTGTTGGGTCCGGCGGCTCCGCACCCCGGCGCGGTGGCGGGAGCCCCCTCGGGTTTTGGTCCGTCGCGGAAGAGGGTAGCGGAGGAAGAGCGCGGCGGGCGCGCTGGGAGGCAGCGGCGGCACGGGGGGGCCGAGGCCCCTCCGGCTGCCCTAAGGTCTGCAGCCCCCGCAGGAGCAGGAGGGCGGCCCGGAGCGCCCGTCAGCCCCCGAACCCTTATTGCTCCCTCTCCGCAGCCAACCTCGCCGGGGCTCCCGCCAGCCAAGCGAGCGCCGCGGCGACCGACTGGCTGTTCCTGGGCGGACTGCAAGCCGCACGGATGCAATGCCCCGAGCGTCCGTCTCCTCCCGAGCCCCTCGACCGAAATCCGGGCGCCCGATTAAAGGTGCGAGGTCGGCGGCAGGCGATGTCGCGGCAGCACGGCAGGCGGGGAACGGGGCCGGGTCCTCCGCCCGCTCCCCGGCAGCATCCTATCGAGGTCTGAGCCGTGCTGCGGACAGGCACAGCCCGAGCCTTTTGTGTGGGGGGGTTTGGGTTTCGTTTGGGTTTTTGTTTGGTTTTTCTTTTCTTCGCTTTGCAGGGTTTCTTTTTTTTTTTTTTTTTTCCTTTTTGGTCTGTGTTTAAGTTACTGTGGAATGAGGAGGTGCGAGGCGTCGTAGCAGCTCGGTGGCGGTCCGTCCCTACCCAAAGAGCCGCTCCACACGCGGAGTGCTTTCTTTTTCGGGGATGGGGAGGTGGGACGGGTGGCGGGGGAGCCTCCGGGCCGGGGCGCACCTGCCCGGCGGGTCCCCCCCCGCTCCCGGCGCCCGTCAGCGTTGCTCGACGGGACGGACCCGAGGTGAGCGGCGGGCGCGGTAAGTAGCGCTCCCTTCCCCGCGGTACCCCCTCAGCGCGGCTCAGCCTCCTCCCCATCCATGCCAGCCTCTCCCGCCCCTTCCCCGCCGCCGCCAGTGGGAGCGCGGCCCCTTTAAGAGCCCGGCTTTGCCTCCCGGTAGCTGAAGGTCATTAAAACACAAAAGCGCTCCAGCGCTGCGGTCCAATATAGCGCATGCGCCCTGCCCGAGGACTGGCAGGGAGACGGCAATATGGCGAGAATGCCTGGCAGCGGCGGCGGCGGCGGAGAGTGGAGCGGCGGCGGCGGAGGGGGCGGCGGACGCGGCGGAGGCGGCGGGAACAATGCGGGGGACCGGCCGTCCGGCCGCGGCGTCGCCCCCCGCCCGCACCGCTACTGCAGCGCCGGCGAGGAGGAGGAGGGCGAGGAGGAGGATGAGATCCAGGAGGTGCAGATAACGGGGGACGAGGAGGAGGAGGACGGAGCCGATGGGGGGCTGCTGCTGGACGAGGAGGAGGAGGAAGAGGAGATGGGTCTGGAGTGGGACGGCGAGGAGGAGACGGAGCCGCTGCCGCCCGCCCCGGGCCGTACGCCGGGCGGCGGCAGCAGCGGCGTCGGGGCTGCCCCGGGGGGCGCCGCGGCGGCTGCCCCGGGGGTCGGCGGCGGCGGCGGCCCCGGGGGGGCGGCGGAGGACGCGGAGCTGGAGGCGGCCCTGCTGCTGCAGCGGCCGGAGCGGGCGCGGCTGAGCGAGAACACGCGGCTGGCCACCCGCTACGCCGTGCGCATCTTTCGCGAGTACCTGAGCGAGAAGGCGCAGAGCCCCGACTTCGAGACCATGGACAAGGGGGCGCTCTGCCGGGTCCTGCGCTCCTTCTACGCCGAGGCGCGCTCCAAGAGCGGGCAGCTCTACTCCAAGTCCTCCCTCATCAGCATCCGCAGCTCCCTCAACCGCTACCTCAACGAGCCGCCCTACTGCCGCACCCTCGACCTCACCAAGGACCCCGAGCTGCGCGCCGCCAACCTCACCCTGGCCGCTGTCATCCGCAAGCTGGAGGAGCAGGGCGCCGGGCCGGTGGTGCAGAAGCAGGCCATTACCCGCGCCGACCTCCGCAAGCTCTACACGTGCAGCGTCTTCAGCACCCAGAGCCCCTTCGGGCTCCTCAACAAGGTCTGGTTTGAGACCTGCATGTACTTCTGCACCCGCGGCCGGGAGAACCAGCGGGAGCTGGAGGAGGACTCGTTTGGGCTGGCCGTGGATGAGGACGGACGCAAGTTCGTCTACTTCAAGGCGCTGGGGCCCTACCACAAGTCGCGCTCATCCTCCTGGAGCAAGAAGCGGGCGGAGAGCAGCGACGAGGAGAACCTGCCTCGCATGTATGAGACTGGCACAGAGTTCTGCCCCTACGCCAGCTTTGTCAAGTACCTCTCCAAGCGCAACCCCCTCTGCAAGGCCTTCTTCCAGCGCCCGCGGGACCACTGCAGCGAGGGCGACATCACCTGGTACGAGAACAAGGCCATCGGGAAGAACCTCCTGGGTACCCGCATGCAGATGCTTTCCAAGGCGGCCAAGCTCTCCAAGACCTACACCAACCACTGCATTGGTGCCGTCTCCATTGCCACCCTCAACAGTATCGCTGGCATTGGCACCAAGCTGGGAGGACTGCAGCCACCCCAGCACCACCACCCCCCTCCCCACCACCATCACCTCCTCCACCACCCCGCTGGCGGGGGCTGCTACACCCCTGCCGCCCTCAATGGTGGGCCTCGGCCGCGGCCGCCCGCTGCCAACCCCTATGTGCTGCCCAAAGACGGTGACGCTGCGCCGGTGAAAGCAGAAGCGGCCGCAGTGGCCCCGGCCAAGCGGGCGCTCTACGAGGCCGTGTTCCCGGCAGGGGCTGCGGCCGGCGGCGATGCCTGTGGGCCCTCTGCCTCCCCAAAAAGACTCTGCCGCCGCCCCGCCGAGCCCCTGGATGCCGCTGCGCCCGCCGTGGTGGTGGTCTCAGTGAAACATGACCCCTTGCCTCACCTCCTCCCCGAAGCAAATGGGCACAGAAGCACCACCTCACCCACAGTAGTTTCACCTGCTATTGTTACCCCCACACAGGTAACCGGAAAAAGAAAAAGGAAAAAAACCCAAAAAAATGGCAGCCCCTCACCCTGCCCCACATAGTCTGCACTGCCCCCCTCCTTTCTTGCGCCAAGGCTGGGCACTCAGGCACACTGCCAGCTTTGGGGTGGCTCTTGGGTCACGCTCACTCTTCAGGCACCCCAAGAGCCCGGACGCGAGTTATCCAACTTACTTGCCCCCCTCAGTCTCTTCATGCCCTGCCACTGGTCCAGTGGCCACTCACTGTGCCTGGGTGTTGACTTGACTGGTGCCTGGGTGCTGCCATGCTCCCCCTCAGTGGCAGCACCGACCGCTCAGCCCTATGGGCTTCCCCTTTCCTCCTTTTTAATTATTTCCCCCCTCTTTTATTTCTCTTTTTGCGGGAGATGTGACTTAGGAAAGTCGAAAGTCAGTCGGGCCAGAATAGTAGATAGGGGCATCAGGTATCGTTAGTGTGTGTGGTGTTCTTGATGTGCTAATGAACTATTTGAATAACCTCAAATGCAAGAAACAGCCGGGAGAATACTCAATTACACACTAGTAATGAGGGTGTAATTTTAAACTTCAGAAGTTAACAAGAGGGTTAATATGGCAATTGCATTCATCTTGTATTTGTTTATTTAAAATAGCTCTGTTTCCTGGCAGTGATCCTTTTTTTTTTTTTTTAAGGCAAATTGGCTTTACTTGCCTTAGTTACCATAGTGGTGAAATATACAGTAAGAGCACAATTAAACGGGTTTAGGCGCAGCTTAGCCGTGGAATGAGCCCAAATTCATTAGATGTGTTTGGTTAAGGTAAAACGGTGTTGTCGAAAACGCTGTTGAGCTGTGCCTTGATGTGTGCCTTGCAGAGCCCCCTGTGCCGTGTGCCAGCACGTGCTGGTGCCTGCCCCCCATCCCCTCCAAAAGTACTTTCCTCTCGGGTGTTTGAGCGCCGGAGCTAAATTACTTCAATTAAAGCCTCGCTGCACCTCTGCAATTGGCTTGAAGTTTGGAAGCCATTCTAAGTAAATCTGTAAAGCGTACGCAGTTACGTTGTGCCCCATAAAATACCGCGTTTCGGGCAAGAACTTTACTGCTGGCTGCCCTACATGATTACAAAACCCCTCTGACATTCTTGTGTCAAGTAATAACAGGGATCGCAGCCGTCAGCCAGGGAGCGCGGCGCTGGGCAGGCACAGGTATATGACATGCCTGAGCTGTTTCCCGAGTGGAAATACCAGTTCTGGACAGACTGACCCTTTCAAAGAGTTTGCCAACTAATCAACCAGCCTGAAGGCTAATTGGGGTGGGGAGGGGGAGGGCAGGGCTCCCAGCGAATGCCTGCATAAGCATCTATGTTCTTTAAGATACCTGTGACCTCTCCTTTCTTTCAGGGAGGCTTTTTTTGGACCACTTCAGTGGAATACTGTAGCTTGATCCCCTGCTGTGTGTATCTGGTGTCTCTGAATGGCTTAGAGGCTTGATTATGTGCAGATAATGTTTTTGTTCTAGCTCATTATTTCAGGTAAAAGCTAATGCTCCTCGCTGTATTTAACCCTGGGTTCCTCTTCCCCTTGCTTTTAACGATCTTGAAAGCAATTTCGAAACTTCGGGCACAGTTCAGCTTTTGAGGAGGAGCACTGCACGTGCGTCTGGGAAGGGGAAGAGGGAACTGAGCAGAGCAGTCAGTGGTCATGGAGTGTGTGTGTCTTTAACCTGTTACATGAGGCGTCTTGATACTTTCAGGTGTCAGACTAGAGAACTCTGTCTCTACCCTGGCCCACAAATCCCTTCACACTTGCAGAAAGCTTAGGCGAGGAGAAATCCAGCTGCTGTAGTGTTTGGTGCAAAGCTGAGCTTCCTACGGGAAGCGTTCGGAGCTGTAATTCTCATTAGCAGTGGGCTGTGGGGAGAAAGGGAGAAATAGCTAAAATAGAGTACACAGGCATCTGCTGTCTTCCTAAGTGTATCAAGAAAGAAAATGAGCAATCAGCAAGGGTAATAGAACTAGACAATGTGAGTTTTATCAGTAATTATATGGAAATGTTCACCTCCATTCATAATTTCATGAGTTAAACAAGGTGCCCACTCACTTTTGTAGCTGAATCTTGCCTTTGCTACAAACCTCATTAATGTAAATCCATAATAGAAAAAAAAATGTCTCTTTTCTTTTTTTTTTTCCCCATTTTCATCACCAATTTTTCTTGTGTCAGTTTTAACTTATGCACTTCTGGGATGTGACAAAATGAAAAAATACTGGTTGGGGAATGGATTTCCTTGGGAGACTGTTAATGCTAAACTTTTTCTCTCTAGCTACCTTTTATGATACTTACACTAATCGAGGTCCAGGGCATTTCCTGGGGAAATTAATGACTGGCTGAGGTTAATGGCCCAAGGCATTGCCTCAAGCCATTGGCTCTCCCAGCCCAGTCATTAATCCCCAGGAAATGCCCTGGCCCTCAATCGTTATTGCTTAATTATAAACAAAGAGTTTCTAGGCCTTTTTACTGAATATATCTCATCAAGTACCATGACACTAAATTCCACTGTTGACAAATATTACTGATTCCTTGAAAACATGAAGGTCATAAGTTTGTGGTTTATTGGTTGTCTTTGTAATTAGTCTTCCAGGGGACAGATTGTGGAACTCATGGATTTGTGCAATACTCTAGTGAAAAGTGGTGGCATAATGTGTGGGTATCTTAGCATATATTCCTTATTCTGTGAGTTTTGATTTTTTTTTTTTTAATAGCATTTAGCAAAGTGTGGAATATGAAAGTACTAAATGGGATGTCTTCAATTTGCATTGACTGTCTGAGCAAGAATGTTGATTTTAGGTTTTTGTGTTGTAGCTCCCATTTTTCGTTTAGCCCCAAATTGTCTTTTCAACACTGAGTTGGTAGGAGCCTCCTCCAGAGCTCAGGAAAGGTACATTAAATGTTCATCTTGATCCAACTGTTGCTTTAGGTTTTAACCATAAGAGCAGCATTTATAGTGTATTTTAAGCATACAGCACTGCCATCATGGCACAACTTTCTTTTTAGCTCTTATTTGCTCTGAAGTGTAGCAATTTTCCTGCCACTGACAGCAGTACTTCAGTTCAAGTTGATGACAGAGAGATGTAATTTGGCTGTTGTTCATCTCCCATGTTGCTGAAAGATGAACAATAGCTAAAGCTTGAACTTTTGATGCTACAATGTGGTGGTAGCTTTTGGGTTTTATAGATGTGGTACATGCTGAACTTACTACAGTAGTAATACCCAAAAATAGGTGTAGGAAAATAGTTTGGCCTCTGCCAGGGGGGAGGAGAGTTGCCTGTCACTTGCAAATGCTTTGGTTACATTTGTTCTGTGACTTGGTTGTGTTTCTCTGGCCTGTTTGTCAAGAATTTATTAGCTTTTAAGATATCTACCAAAAGCTTGGTCATTAAAACCTGAGCCATGTGCATTTGTCGTAGCTGTTTTGGGGAATCCTGAAATGCCTTTTTTTTTTCTTCTGCTTTAAATTCAGAGTTGCCCTTTTTGCTGTCTTTTGATCTGACACATGCCTTTTCATTGCCTTACATTCTCTTTGAAGGGCTTACTTTGACCTGAACCAGAAATCTAGTTCTGGCTGCAGGTTTTGCAAAAGAAGGCAGAACAATAGCACATGAGGAATATGAGTAGACAGTAGGCACAGCTGGGAGCAAATCAAAAGTAGCTAACAAGTCTAACCCCTTTTAGTTTTGGATTTTGGAGGAAGCAGATAAGAATCTGATCTGGGAACGTCCTGCACATTCCTTAAATGGCCACAAAATTGACTTGTGTTTTGTGCAAGTATCTCTAGAGCTCTGACCAGAATCGTTGGTAGGTGCTTCCCCAATGTGCAGGGCAGAAGAACTCATCAGGTAGCTTCAGGGAAGGATGCTTAGGATAGTGGTGTAAGGATGCTAGGCTTTATTTCTATCGGGGTAATAGATGCAGCAATATCCCTATCTTAAGGGCTTGAAGTACAGTGGCTATTAAGACTGATGGCTGCTAAAGACCTTGTTAGTTCTTGTGACAGTACTGCTATTGATCAGGTTTCAGAGGTTAGTGCTGTGCTGGCTGCCCTACTGCAGAGTTAGTGCTCTTCTCTTTGATTACTGGATTATCCCAGGTTGCAAGAAAATCCACAATTTTCTAATTTTCTTTTTTAAAAGAAGCATTGAGGTTAAAGTCGTAGAAGGTAAGGGTTAAAGAAAGTTTAATCTATGGTTTAAGAAATTGTATCTAACTTGAGGCTGCTGTTTGTTGTTACTTTGTTACTCACAGATTTTTTAATGAGGAAGGTTTTTGCTCTTCTGCTGAGTTACAGATCTGGAAAGTAGATCTGTGGAAGGGACTATTATACCTAATACTCATCAAAATTGCTATGAAATCCTTGGAGGGCAGGGGGATAAGGTAGTAGTGGTATCAAGTTTGGTCCCCAAAGCTTTCTTATCAATGTCCTTAGTGAAATGCAGGAATCCTGGCTATGGCTCTTTCGGGCGGAAGTCAGTGTTGTTTGTAACTGAGTGCTTCTAAAGATTGTTGAAGAGAGATAGGGTTTTTCTTTTTAAGGAAGTAGGATATCCCAGGCTACATTCCTTATAATGAAGATGAAGCTTGTTAGGCATTGAGTGTTTCCCAAGATGAGTACAAGACAAGCAGAATAGAGATTAGGCGTAGTAATCTTATATACAGCTTTGGGGGCAGTACATGCACTGAAAGGAATGAAGGGAACTGGTTTTTCTTTCCTTGGCTGAGATTGGTCCATGTTGAATGAACTGTTAGGGAGTTGATTGTAGGTGACTTGGGAGAGTATTTCAGAGCAGATCCAAGAATGGTGTTTTGATACATGCATTCAGAATGGTGGCTGTGGAACTAAAGGTCCAATACTCTCTTTGTAGGTCCTCTTGGTTGCATTGGCATATGATATGTTGGAGGTATTAAATTGTGCAACTATTTCAGCTGGTGATTTTTACTATCACTTAATTTTTCAAAATATTTTTCCTTTTTAGAAGTTACACTAATTTTATTTAGTTGCACCACATGAGCTGGTCGGAGAACTTGCTTTGTCCAACCTTCAGCGATGGCAGGAAAGCAAGAGGTGACCAGTCCCTTGTAGCTCAAATGAATATGACTTTTGTGATACAATCAGGAGAAAAGAAAACAACATCACTGAAGGTGCTGCTGTATTTTGACACTCTTTTACATCCTGTAGAATCTGAAATGACTATGTTGGTACTCTGTGCACATCAAAGATAAAAAACGCACAAGCTTAAAGGCAGCAGAGAGCTGATTTTTTTTTTTACACATAAAAAGTATTCTGTGATTATCCTGTAAAAGATTTCCCATTGCCCACTGCTCTGTTTCTAGAGAGCAAGAGATCAGAAACTGCTCAGTCTAATTGGTGAGTCTGTGTGACAGGGAGCTGCCTTATTTCATGTATGGTGTAGAAATAAATGAGTGCTTAAACCCTTTGAAACATACCACTACTGCAAAAGCCATAGGCTGTAATTAAATTGAATGTGGGGTTGTATTGTCTTGTGCCCTTGGCTATAAACTTGATAACAGGCCATGGTACCCCCACTATTGTGTTGGAAGCTGGAACCTAATTAGAGATGTTGTAGATTTTCAGTCACTTTCGAAACCCTTCTGTTCATCTTTTTCCCCGTGTCCTTTCTTATTATTTTGCTTTTCTATTTCTGAAGCAACAAATGCACCCTTCTTTTCAGAAGGAAATTGTTAAAGGCATGTAGCCAAATATGTATGTGCAAGATAATTTTTTTATCATATTTTGGATTCCAGGGACAAGTGTTGGTAACTGCATTTTATCTGATGTGGAAGAGATTTATTAGTGTTGAGACAGTAAAAATATATAATCATGTTTCCGGGGAATGCTTTCAGATTCTTCTAGGCATTAGAATGGGGAATAAGGAAGGGATTGGAACTTCTCATAATACCTTGATCTGAAAGTAACATTGGAACATGTACAATTGAATTCTGTTCTGGTTGTTTTTTGGGGATTATCAACCAGGAAAAATGGCTTTTCTGGGCTTTTAGAAATTTTACATGCTTTGCATTCAGCCAATTTTAGTTGATCTGAAAACCTTCAAACTTGCTAAGGACTTAATCCCCAATGAGAACAACTATCTTTGATGTGTTCTTAATGCAACTTCTAGTTTCAAAAATAATCAAAATTGTAGTGCACAAATGTATTATAAACATTTCCAATAAATTCTTAGTTAATTGATAAGGTCACCTATTGTGTGCACCGGTACACTTCTGTAGCTAGGACAGATCAGTTTAATGAAATGGAAATTGAATGACATTTTAAAGCCCCATTCACTTTACCAATGTATGGATTTTTTTTTTTTTTTTCACTGTATGTTTAGGACACATCTGCTCCATATAGCACAGTTCTGAGCTAGCACCTCCTTGAGACTTCTGACTTGCTTCAAATCCTAGCCTGAGTGTTCTGATGTGGTTTGCAGTGTTCTTGGTACTTAAAATAGGTCATGTAGTCTGGATATAATGCATTAGTGTGTGACTTCTGGAGAGAGGTAATCACTTCTCTTCAAACAGTGTCACCAGCTGTAGGAAACAAGTCCTTCCCCAAGTTGGACACGGGAGATGAGGACTGAGTGGAGCTTTTTTGGTAGTGGGGATAGCTCGTGGTGGAAGGGAGGTTGTTTGGTAGGTGCTGTTCAGGTAACACAGGCTGGACCATTTGTCTGTGTAAAGGGAAGAGAGCAGAAAACTCCTTACAGGAGGCAAGGTGTGAAGCTGAATTTTGGCTTTCCTTTTTCTGCTTCCTTATCCAAAAAGTCTTGTGGAGGTGCTGGGGTGATTTCTGAGCTGAGCTTAACTCTACCACAGTGCTTCACTTCTCACTCTCCTCCTCAAAGTGTCTTGGGACCAGGACCAGGTTTGATGATGCTGTTGTTCGTTTTAGTTTGGCTTTTGATATCAGGAGTGAGAGGAAGAGGAGCCTGTGTAGTTGAGACTCTTCTGCATGGTAGTGCTAATGAAGGAGCCACAGCTCTCAGGCTCCCCTGCAAATTGGCACCTGTGTGTACTCTGTTAGTACTTCTGTGTCAGCCTGTCAGAAATGTAATGCATAAATTCCTAAAACACCTTCTTTTAAGCCTTTCGTGTGTGCGTGTGTCTGCTTATGTTTATTCAAAATTAGAGATTGCTGGAAAAATTTCAAGAGTGATTTCTCAACACCCTTTAGCTGAATCCTGAGCTTTTACTCACCACAGTGATATTTTTAGCTGCTTCTTCTACTGCTGTTGATTTTTCTCTGTAGGTTCTAGGAGGCTTCAAAAGTGGCAGAGGGAGGTCAGTCTGCAGTAAGGGCAGTATCCAGTGTCTGATGCCTTGGCTTTGAGTCATTCAAGTCCAGTTTGGTCATACTGAGCCCTTACTGTGATGCAGGGTGGCAAGGATGGGGAGCTTGTCCTCACCTTGCTGGTGAGAGCTCTTGTTTCATGGGTGCTGATGTGTCTGCAGTGCACACCAAGGGACAGCATTGAAACTCTTGGGCTCAGTAGCACCAGTGGTTAATTATTGAGCATCCTCTGGTTGGAAGCTGCCCTGGAGAAATAGCAGCAGAAGCATATGGTGTGTCTGGCCAGTGCGGGGGTGGGAGCATGGGTGTGCAGGTTTAGCGTGAAAGAGAAGGGGAAATCTGCTCGTGTTGCCATCCTCGCTTCATTTCTGTTTGGGATGGCTTGAGACTCTTGTTGATCTTTTGTCTGAAATGTGGGGAAGAGGAGAAAGCAAGGGAGATGAAGTTGACTTAAATAGCTTCCTTCCTTCCTTCTTAACAAGGGCTAGCTGTTTCACCTGTGACACGCCTGATAAATTCTTTCCCTTGTATTGAAATCGCCCCATTCAGAAGAATGTGAGTCTTCTGAAGTGCTGTAATTAACCCATCTAGTTTTGATGCCAAATTGGGAGGACCTAGCTGAGAGTTGGGTTGACAAGTTGGAAAGTGTAAATGGGAGCACAGATGTCCTAACAGAATCCTATGGCTGTAGTACAAACTGTTTGAAATTCAGATAAAGAGGGAGCCTGCTTCAACTGATTGCCTTTTTGAGGGTTTCCCTGTGTTTCTAATGATTTTGTAACTAGCAGCACTGGCTAGTCACAAAAAAAGTTTGCATGCTATTCCTCCTTATCTCAGATATGACAGTGATACTGGCTGTTTGTGGTGATGCTTTTTGTAGGTTTTTATCAAGTTGATCAGTACTAGTTTCCATCTTGAGTTTAGAAAATGTCTTTCTTGCCATGATACACTAGTTTCTGCAAGCTCTCCTAGATTGTTGCCATACCGGGTTCACATTTTGCTCAAGTTCTTAAGGGATTCTTAATGCTTTTTAAGGGATGGGGGAAATAATAAGATGCTCTAAGCTTGTGCAGTTTGACTGATCAGCAGTTCAGAATGACCTGTTGAGCTTTTTGGTTTATTTTCTCTTGTCTCTTAATTTAGTAATGCTGAAGTATGTATCTTGCTGATTATCTCTTTGAAAATACAGTTTCATGGGGAAAAAAAACAAAACACTTTCTCTGAAAACACACACTATCAGTGACTGACTGACTTAGGAGGGGAAAAGTAATTGTTCTTTGAGGAAGAACAGATAAGGCAAAGCTTTGTGGTCCATGAAACCATGTGAGGAAAACTTAAGTTCTCTAGAACTGACTGGATCTGGTAAGAATATGATTATGATTTTTTTTTTCCCCAGCACAAACCCTTGAAAAAGTCATATTCCTAAGCAAGGATGGCAATGCAAAATTCCTCAGTCTTTGAATCTGCTTTTTTTCCTCCTCAAGTGCTGTTTGAAAATAAAATAGGCAGAATGGGACTAACGTGGGTTTGGTGTCAGCCTCAAATTGTTGCAAAATCGGCTTTCTGAAGCTGCTGCCAATCCAGAGCAGTATGTGTAACACAGTTACAGTTTGATTTTTGAAAAGCAAAAATAACTTCTATGTCCTTTCAGAACTTTGTAGCTTTGCCTTCCTTTTGGGGTATTTGACACACTTTCAAAGTAACCTTATTACTGGTTTTATCTCTTAGAAGTCTTTGTAAGTTACCTTTTCCGTGAGACTTTTCGTGTGTTACTTTTGAAATGCACTCGAATACAAAATTTTTTTTGTTGTTTCCACTGAAAGTACTCTAGATACAAGCTGTTCTGTTCAGGTTTAGGCATTGGAAAGTATCAAAAGTGAGGAATTTTAAAAAAGCTAAGGAAAATTATGTTTATTCAAACTAGAAAGTACAAATGTGTCAAAATGGGCACAGCATGTAGAATGTACAGTGACTCAATACTAAATATAGTATTAGTTGAGTTGCTAATGCATTGTATTGATGTATGGAAGTAGCACTACACTACTGTGTAACTGGCAAAATTATCCCCATGGTACAGAGGAGGATAATTCAAGACTTCAGAGTTTATTGTGGTAATTCATTAAGAAAAGATCTCTCCTTCTTGTGCTAAAGTAGAATTTTAACCACTCAGTTTTTCTCAGTCTCAGTATATTCACTTCCAGACTGCCAGTGGATATAATCAGGATCATGAATGTAATAGTAGGCTAGATTTGCAGTACAGGATAATGATATGGTAGTAACTGTGATTGCCATGTAAATATTCAGAAGCTTGTGTATGTTGTTTTAATCGGTGAGAGATACAAAGGCATCAGGTCAAATCTGTATCTTTCCAGGAAAAAAATATAATAGATGAGATTTTTTTTTTCTTTTTTTTTTTAAATATAGAAGGCTCATGTCCAAATTTTTGCTAAAACAGCAAAACACACTCCTCCTCTTCCTGCTTGGTAACTCAGCTGACTATTTTAACTTATTAAGGCATTTTTATTTCTGTAAAGTGCTGGACTGATTTGACTGGACACTTCTTTTGCTAGGGGCTTGTGATCTTACCAACCTAGTTGCTGTGAAATGCTCTGGTGTGGTGGCATTGTTCTGTGCAGATTACCAGCAGCAGAGCTGCCAGAGCTACCCAGCTCCCCTAACCCTGTCAGCAGCTGCCCCTGGCCTGGCACAGGGGCTGGCAGTGCCCTCCATGGCCTGTCCCTCCTGCAGGGAGCTGGTTCAGGCTCCAGCCACAGGAGCACTGCCTCTGGAGCAGTGGCTCAGGGTTCTGTAGGTCTTCTCAGGCTCTCCTCCCAAAAAGGGAACTAATGCTAGAAGGAAAAATTAAGTATCTTCCCCCTCACCCCAATCTTTATAAAAAACTCCAAAAAAGCCCCACCCTGAAAAGCTTTCATTGTCTTTAGCATTAATGATAGTGGTCTGAAAGAGCTGTTATTTATTTTATCTGAAGGGATTAGATTTTAGAAGGGAAAGGAGCCTTCCAACCTATCAGGAGGCCAGAAAGGTTAAATAACTGAGTAGCAGGATTTTGAAGGCAGAGCATGATTACTTTGTGAGAAGAAAGAGATGGAAGTAATAGGTTGAAATGGAAAATAAGGAGAGGAAAGGTAGGGTGAGATTACCTTAACAACTATCTTGCTGCAGCATATCATTTGGGGAACTAGATTAACTTCTGTATGCCAGTGTGGTTCTCCTGGATTAGTTAATGGATTCAGGGATCAAAAAATAATATCTCTGTTTGGAGAGGGGTAAAATTGGAGGAAGAAATTAGGTGGGAAAACATCCTTCTTTCCTAATGCTAAATAACAAATTTAGTAGGTGCACTGAAACAAAATCTGATCAAGGAAAAGGTGGACCCAGAGAGATGGCAAAGAAGAAATATGCATATTTTTCTTTAAAGTAGAAAAGCTAGAGGAAAATATAAAAGGGGCAATTAAGGGGCAAAGAGGGAAATCTGAGTTTTCTTCAACTTTAGAGTGAGTTAAAAAAAAGTGAGTGGGACTTAAATGAAGTGTGTTGTATTATTACCCCTTAGGGGAACTAAAATCTAAAGGTTTTTTTTCCTTAACCTTCAAAAATGTGATATTTAAATCTTGGTTTCCTGTAGAGTTTTGTATTGGAGTAAGCCTTGGTTCTTGGGTATGTATTCTGAAAGAAATCTGCTGTCAGCACGGTGGTAAAATGGCCTGTAAGCATTGTGTTTGGTTTTATGCCTAATGGACAATAAAGTAGTTTCCTCAAGCTACTTGAAATACTCCCTGTAAACTAAAGTGTCCGGATCAATTTCTCATTCACATCTTATTAAAGCTCACTGAGGAAGTTGGGAAAGCATGGTTTTGATCAGAGCACTGTTGAAGCTAGTCATAAACTCTCTTAATCCTTAAGCTACTTCATAAAATTCCTGAGAAGAACCTGGTGGGTTCCTGCTTTCAAAGACAGCTTCATCCCACCTGGATGAAGCCAAGCAGGGAGAGCAGCTCCACTCTATGGTGGGAGGGCACCCGGGAAGTGAATGGGGTCAAGGGGAGACAATTGGAGTGTCTTGTTTTTCCCATGTTTATCTGACTCACAGTTTCCTAGTGGAATACTAGGATTGTTGAATTATTTGCATGAATAGCTGTCTGCATCCAAAGTGACTTGTGCATGCTAGTCTATTCTCTGTATGTTAATGCCTGAATTTCTCTTGTGCAGTCAGTTCATGTTACATGACAACCTTTAATGCCTCGGTGGTGTGCTTGATCAAAACACTTTTTTTTTTCCCCCCTAAGGAAACACATGGTGTCACAGCTCTGAGAAGTCAGGAGTTTCTTGTTGGTAGGTAGATGGCTGGGTGCTAGCTTTCAGCATCACATTCTTGAGAAGAAGTTAAGCTGCTATCATACTGTACTCCACTTTTTTCATAAATATATTTTAAACTTTTATGATCTCTTCTATCAAGTTTCTGCCTATGCATCTGCATGAGTAGGAGGCTCAAATCAATATTTACAGGGTCTGCTTTCATGCTTTATATATGCAGCTATATCAAGATACATGATCGTGCATTTTATAAGAAACTTATTCAAGGGGAAGTGTTCATCTGATCAGCAGTATCTGCTTTTTTAACAATGATAGGAGGATGCTTTGAGCACAGTTGTATAAGGAATGTGCTTTGGAGAAACTGTCAAATATGCTGGCCATTTTGTGACTTGAAAATTGTGTTTAACTGTGGAGAAAAGTGGCCACCACAACATCACGGCTCCCTGGAGCAGCAAGTGTGCTGCCTGCATGCCAGTGGGACAGTGCCACCAAAGTAAATCGTGTTTCAAGACACAGGAAATGACAATGTTGGAGATGCTGTACCAGCAAATGGAAGGCTGTAAGCAGGATACAGGATAGATGGCAGAGATGTTATTCTGGCTGCACTAGTGAAAGAGTCAGAAAAAGGGGGCGTGGGGGAAAAGGTCCCCATCTGTAAAAATGGAAAGTATGTTAGCTGTTCCTAAAGCACATTTTTTTGTGACTTGTGAGAAAATTAGCAGTCTCAGCCTGGGTCTTAGTGGGCAAGTATCCTTGCATGTTGGTTGTCATGAGCTCATGCTGGTTGTGCCTGCTGTTGGCAGCCTGGGTGGTGAAGAGTTGCTCTTGCCCCAGAGGTGAGCTCCTGACTGGCAGGACAGGGTGACAGCCACGAGAGAAAACTTGCTCTGCCAGTGGTGCACTTTTTGCCTGGGTGGTCTGCTAGGCTGTTGATGTGTTGTTACCTCAAAGCAGCAGACTCCTGTACCAATTTCAGTGGAAAAACAAGACTAATGGCCAAATTTCTACACTCTGTCTTTCACTAATTGTGACAAATAGCAGTTTGCTTCTCCATCCTCCTGGCTTTACCATCTTTTTCATATAATTCACTGACTTTTACTTATGGCATCTTGTCTCTAATAATTTTTTAATGAAGCAGACAATTATATTTTATTTTATCCTGTGTGAGCTGCTTCTCATCATTTATTCTTGTTTCCCTCCACTCCATTTCCACTCCAGGAAAAAATTATTTCCAGTGAAGAAGGGCTGGATGTGTGTCATTCCAGCACTATTGCAAATGACCCTACAGATTTGCTTGGATACCCTGTTTTCTCACCTTGAATGCATGCAAGGAAGGTCATATGGGGCCTGTCCCCATTCCCCATCCCCACATCAGTGACCAAGAGCAGATGTCTGTAGAAGAGAACAGAAATGGAACAGATAGGTGATGCTTTTCATGTGGGTGTTATAAAGATGTTTGCCACTTCTCCCTCTGAGGTGTGACATGTCAGAAGCACATTAACCATTAAGAAGCAGATATTAACAGAGTCACATTGGGCCTGTGGGATGTATGGACTCCTTTACCTTTTCCTCTCCAACTGTTTTGATGGGAATGTTGATTACAGACAAGGTAAACTTGTTTGTACTTCATTTATTAATAACAAACTGTAAACTGCCCTGCCTCCCCTCCCCACAGGCAAGGCACTTGAGGAGATGCCAGGCAATTAAAGTACTTAAGACAGTAATTACAGTCAAATATACAACAAAAATAAAATCACTGCACATGATTTTTTTTATGCTTGGTTTTGTTCTATGCTTTTATTAAACCGCAATTCTTGCCTCACGATTGAACAGGAATCTCTCAACTGGTAATACCAAAGTGTTTGACAAGCTTTCTTTGGTTCATCTGCCTATTTAGCAAACCCTTTGATCATCTTCCTACTGAATTCATCACAGCTCAGATTCCTGCTTTTTAGATGTATCTTGCTATATAAAGCTGATGTACCTCTGAGCCTCAGTACCAATCAGTAGGGAGGTGATACCAATGCTATCTTGAAACTCTTCCTTTCTTACTTTTCTTGCTGGTTTTCTTATTGTACGAAGAGTAGCATCTCTAGTGGTAGTGATGCTTAGGAGGGGAAGACTGAATTAGGCTGGGGTGTTCATTTGGCTTCAGATATTTGAATTGAACCTGATGCATTTTAAACTCCAGAAATAAGTGTCAACAGTTTGATTTGTGAACCTATTTACTGAGTTAGCATCCTGCAGTAGAGTGTGTAGGCCAGCTCAGTATTTTTAAGTGAAATTCTAAGGGACTTCAGCATTCCAGATAAAGTACACTCTAAAAAGACAGAAACTTAGCTGTAATGAGATCCAGCTGGTGTGCATAAACCTTTCACATTGTGTTACATAGTTAAGTTGGTAAGTAATGTATGGGGAGAAGTTCTGGTGGCTTATTCTTTTGTACTGGAGTTTTACGAGGCTGTATAAATGCTGTAAGTATTTAATGGGGGAAATGCAGGATTAAAAGCAAACAGCTGATGATGTATGCTACAGAAATGTCATAGAGCAAATGTGTAGTAGTATCCTTTCAGTAAATATGAGATGACTGAAACTTGACATATGTTAAAATAGCTCTCATAAGAACATACGTTGACTTATGTTAAAATAGCTCTCATAAGAATAATTTCCAATTGATTGGTTTTATTAATGTGACTATTGCAGATTATGCTGGATGGCATCAGAGTGTAGATCTTCTCTGAGTAATGTTTTGACTGGTCTTTTTATTCAGTAAAATCTACATTGCTGTGGTATTCAAAGCAGAGGACAGGCTCATGGGCTCCTTACCTGTTCTCCTTTTAACAAACTGTAATTACAGAAACATAAACTACATCTTCATTTACTTCAATGGTAAGAGCATGGGAGAAGAATGTGGGAAGGCATTCTTTGTGCTGCCATCAATTTACTTGCCTATCCTGCAGTTGTTTCATAAACATCCTAGAAAGCTCCTGAAAATACCGAATGTGGAATGTGCCAAAAGTGGTTAAAATGCAAAACTTTGTCCTCTGACAGACAAGCCCTGGCAAATCTTAGCTTGATATTGCTGCCCTCGGCTGCCCTCCTCCTTTGTGGAAGGCTTTTGCTCCCTTGTGGAGTCAGCAAAAGGAACTGTGTGCCTGCACTTCAGCAGCTACAACAAACCTCA
Organism: Agelaius tricolor; assembly: GCF_023055355.1. NCBI lineage: Eukaryota > Metazoa > Chordata > Aves > Passeriformes > Icteridae > Agelaius > Agelaius tricolor. The sequence continues at coordinate 50,154,771 of NW_027269262.1, read as the reverse complement.
GTTGAGGGATTCAGGTTTTTTGGGTGCTGTCACTGTCACTGGTAACTTGAGTTGCCACGTTTATTCTGTGAACTGGAGCAGAGGAGGCAGGGTCATGTAGTCTGTTTTGCCAGCTGTGCTATGGGGGTGGTAGCCCTGGGGAGAGGAGTGGTTAAAAAAGAGTTGTCCGAAATTGCACAGCTATTTGCTGCATGATGATGTCTGAGCCCTCAGCTATCCTCATTTAAAGGCAATGGTCAGGGAGGTATCATAACATATTTAAAGCTTAGATAGCTGCTCTTAGAAGAGTATAATTTACAATAATTGCCACTTTTAATAATGAACTGATCTATTTGAGATGGCTCAATGCCCACTAAACAGTTAAAATGACAACCTAATTTTAAGATGCTGTTACCAATGTAGGTATATTGACCTCAAGCCGTTCAGAGGAATATTGTGGGGTGATTTTTCCATAGCAAAGGTATATTATGCTTAGGCACCCTTCTCCAAAAGGGAAGCTGAACTTAAAACTAGAAATAAATCTTCACTTTCTCAAGATTTATTCAATGAAAGGTGAAAGGAACATTCAGAACATGAGTGAATAATAAAAATCTTCTGGTTATGTGGGTTTGTATGTTCTTGTAAATCAGTCAGCAAGTTCCCAGTCATGACAACCACGTCCCACACTCTGACATTGCAGCCACCGCAAAACTCAAGAGAGGGATGTAATCAACCCCTAATAAAAGTGGCGAACCAAACAAGCAGCATTAAAAAAACCAAGGTGCTGTCTTCCAGATTTCTGACTTATTTTTTTGCAGGCTGTCAGCATGCCAGCAGACTCTTTAAACCCTCCCCCCTTTCCTCTGTGGGTCTCCACCTTGCCTCTTTCTGCTTGGTAAAGAAACAAGCAAAAATCCCATAATGGGACTTGATGCAGGGAAAATGGGCTGAAGACCTTTAAATAGCTTATACATAAGGATTTGACATGGCTCAATGTTTTGTGATCTTTGCCTTTAAGGAAATGCTCATGTAAAATATGGAAAAGAAATAGGTTGAAAGACAAAGCAGTGATAATGAATGCTCCTCTGTTTCTCTCACTGCCTTGGGGGCTGAGATCCCCACTGTTCCTGGTGAAGCCAGCATGAGGAGTTGGGCTGCACTGCTGGGCATTAGCCCTGCCTCAGGATTTCCAGCACGGGTGAGCTCTGGCCATGCTGCACCATGCCACCCAGATGTCCTGGGTTAAAAAATGAGGATAAAAGAAGCCTTACTGCTCAGCAGCCTTGGATCACTTGGCAGGGCTGTGCTTCTTCCAGCTTCTCACTGCGTGCAGGACCTGTGAATAGCCAGCAGACCTGCCGAAGCATTGGGAGCAGTGGCTGAAGGTGCTGCTAGGGATGACTGTGTACCCAACACCTTGTGTGCTTCTCCTGTGTGCATTGGCCTCCCTGGAAGTGAGACGTGAGCTAGCTTCAACCTCGGAATGGCTGATTCCAGTGCTCTGCCAGCCTCTGGCCAAAAGCTGGCCTGAGCCGACCCTGCCTGGCTTGAGGTCTGGTGGGATCGCAGTGCAGTGGGAATAAGAGGCACTTTGTTCTCCATCGTAGATACACTGTGATTAAACTTGGTAGTCATGAGGCCAGATTTACTGCTGTGCTCTCCCTGTTCTGCATTGCACAACAGCACAAACGCCCAGAGAGCGAGCAAATTTGATCCCTGTTTCCTAAGGATTGTGAAATTCTCCTTCTGTACAAATTTGCTGGCTGAATTTAAAGCGTGATTTATAAAAAGGGCCTTTCCTCTTAGAGTAAATGTGATTGCCCTTTCTGTAGGGCTGAAAGATAAATGTTCTTAGTCTTCAAGGGAACTTTTTTGGCATGCTATCCTTAACAAGATTTTGGCTCATCTTCCCTGCTGCACACTTTACTAACTTAAATCTGTTTAACTGAGATGCAAAAGAAAAATATTGTTTCTTCAGCATTTGGACTTGATGATGGTATACAAGAAATGCAGAGTAAGGCAGGCATTTGTTTTGGACTGTTCAGAGGCTTTTAAAAATCCTCCAGTCTGCTGTGGTCCTTAATTTTGGTCAGTTTCCTCTGACTGCCATTGCAAGTAGACTTTCTGTTGCTAATCTGCTGCCTGAAATACTCTTTGTTCAGGAAAGCAAGTCTCATTCTGTTGTAATCAGGGCTAGGAATTCAGCTTCAGGGTCACTCTTTGTGCTGTAGAGTTCACTGACCATGTTTTGCTTCTGGCAGTCCTAGCTTTGGCCCCTTTACACAGATCAATGCCAGGCTAACCCCATTTATTACTACTACTGAATCAAAACTCTGCTTCTCCTATTTAATTTAGCTCAAAATAGATGTAATGCAAACAAGCGTCAGCATGGAAAATGGGGGAGAAGAAAAAACCATACTCAGGGTTTTTTTGAATTAAATACATACTAAATGGTGTCAGGCTGAAAGTGGGAAGAATTATTTGGCATTGTATCATTAGAACCTTTCTAAAAATCAATCATCATCATTGATTCTAATTTGCATATGAGTATTAGAGTTTGTCTGCTTATCTTCCATTCCTTTGTTGTGTTTAAAACCATTTATAATGTAACTGTTACTGCTTAAGCTCAGCCATGCATTCACATTTCTCCTGGGTTTCTCAGTCCTAGATGAACCTCCTGGCTTGCTTCACTGTGCCCTCACGAGGTGAAGCTCCATCCTTATTCCTGGATTCCACAGTGTCAGCATCATAGAAACTTCCAGACTTGCTTCTGGTCGAGTGAGGCTGCTGTTGGCAGGACTGTGCTATTCTCGGTGAAGCCGCTTGATGCTGAGCACTTTGTAAGGCTCATCACTGGGAGATGGGTTAAGAGGTTTTGTTGAAGCAAGCATGTGGCTTGACTCCTGTGGCTATCAAACCCTGTGAGTCTGATATAATTTTTTTCTGTGTCTGTGGCACACCTCAGTGTGAGAAAGTGTTGGGCACCTCAGGACTTACTTGAATTTTAGATGACAAGATCTTCATGGCATGGTTGGCATCCAGCCATCTTTCCTGGCCAGGGCTGGAGTTAGGAATTCCACTTGCCACACCTCATTCCATGCTGCTTTTCAAATATGTGGAATAAGGCACACACATACCCTCACCCGTTGTTGATTTCTGGATTGAAGTTCTGTTCGTTGTGCAAGGCAGTGTGGGTGGAAATCATGAGGTCTGTTTTTAATGCTGAAAAACAAAATCTAGCCATTCATCCTTCCACTCTAGCTCCTTTCCCCACGGATAAACCTCTCCTCAAGCTATTCCCTTTTGGTTCTTCAACTCTAAGATGGTGTTCATCAGAAATCAAGTGTCTAGTTTGCTGTATTTGTAATGGGATGGAAGATAGCTGAGACAATCTACAACTTTGGGATTGTTACTGAAGTTAAGTTCTCTTATGCTCTACTGGGTGATCACCACAAGACTCCTGAAACCCTTCCTGTTTGTTTCAAATGCTCCTTTATTTCTGACATTACAAATCTTCTGTTCTTGAAGCCAGGCTTCTCAAATATTTTTTCTGGAGGAGAGACCTATGAACTGAAATGTTTGGCATTTGGGAGGAGTTTGCTTTTGGTTTTGTTTTTTTCCCCCACTCTTGGCAATTTAATGCCTTCTCCTTCTTCTGTCTGCTCTTTCCTTTTCCTTGAAGGGCTTTGTTGTTTCAAAAGGGGATTCTTTGGTTTCCCACTCCCAACATGTGCTCCTGTATCTGTTGCACTCTGTCCTTACCCTTTTCAGGAAAGCTAGTGCTTCAGCCTCTGCTTTCCTTCTTTTCCACACCAGGGAGAGAGCTGATGGTTTCCTCCACTGCTCCTGAGTGGGAGGCTAGCATGAAGTGAGACCCAAGCTGTAAGACCTTCCTGATGTTTCCCTCAAATTTACCTGGTTCCAGACAAAATCCTTTGCAGTTATCTCCCCTACTTTATCTGAGATTGGTTTTTTAAAGACTCTGGATGTGTTGCCATGCACAGTTGTCCCTTTATCTGTCAGCTTTTCCTCTTGTGAATGTTTCTTCCACTTTTCAGGTCCCTATTGGAATGTGGTTGGTTTCTTGCAAATGGTTTTAAAAAATTATTTCATCATAGTTGATGGTTTTCTGCACCTGACCCCTTTCATACTTTTGATACTCAAAACTGTTCTTTTAATTATTTTTTTTAATCTTTTTTGTCCCCAATCTTTTAGTCTTTATCCTTCTTTAAGGTTGTTTTTTCTGTATTACAGAAGATAGGTTCAAAACTCTGTTTTGTCCTAGAGAGGCCCCTGATCAGCATGGTCTTACTGGTTATTACCACTCAAAATATTCAGTGAGTTTCTTTCCTCTAGCTTTGGTTAAATGAAGTCTTCCCCTGCTTCCCTACAAACACAACAAAAGATTTCTTCACCTATTATTCTGAATGAGGGTAAGTTAATCTAAAGCTTACTGCCTCAACAGCAGTTTAAGTGAGCTGAGCTGAGCCTTTTGGCCGCTGCCAGCTTCTCTGAGAGCCCCGTAACAGGGCAGCCTGACAGAAGGGACATTTATTTCATAGACAAATGCCTGTTGCCCCTTGGTGGCTGGTCCAGCTGTGGCAAGTGACAGCCTATGTCCAGGGTTGTCTCACTTAACTTCTGTGTGTTTTGAAAATAATGTATCTTTATTATGTTTATCTTTTGTTTTCTTGATGAAGCTGCTGTTTGCTGGTTTAAGTTTGAGATGTCCCTTGGAATCATCAAAGGATGTGATTCTTCTCTGTGCAATGACATAGATAGGGGGACTATTGGTGTATGCCAATGTGTTTTTATTTTCAGTTTTATTGACATGTCTTGTACATTAGAGGCAATAAAAGCTAGTAGCTAGAGAAAACGAGACAGACTTTTATCTTTGATTGATCAGCATGGGTTTTGCTGCTTCTTTAAACATTTTCGGGTCCTTTTGCTGCCCAGCCACTGACATTTTGTGTTTTAGTAATGACCAGAGAGGTATTAGCACAGATTTAGAAGCAGACTATGCCATCCAAAGGAGTGCATATTGTATATAACATAGATTTCATCCACTCTTCTGAGGTTGTATGCATGGTCTGATTTGGTGTTGGATCAAGTAAAAGCCTTTTAATATAAAATTAAGAGTTTGCCGAGCTATTTAGCAGAGACTGTTTATTCCACAACCAAATAGTGGATTGCTGCTTCGTGAAGTTGGCAGAGGCAATGATGGTTGCTGTTAGCATATAGCACAGGGTTATATAGATTTGGGGTTAATCACCCCTGTGGGTAAAAAATGCTAAAATTAGCTGCCAAATGGATGTTTTTATCATATAAGCTACAAGGACTACTTGGGGAAATCCCTACGGGTCTGAAAACAATAACCAAAATTGTATTTCTTAGCCATGGATCTTAGAGTATCTTTTACATATAATGGAATCAAATGAACCAGATCTAAAATATGCTTTGTTCATGTGCCATATGGTCGTTGTGTTGCCAAGCACTCTTTTTGCCTGCCAGAGCAGACTCCTGTGTTCTCCTTTCCTTGAATCCTGCCCTTCACACTAAAAAAACAGAATTGCTGCTTGACCCTCATAGGGAATGGTGGGCATATGACTTTCTCTGTTCCTCCCTGAATACATTTTCAGCATTTAAGAAAACTCCAAACACCAGAAAAGAGGCAAAGTGAAATAAAAAACCTTCATGTGATACTGCATTGAAGGAGCCTTTTGAATATACTCACAGCTGTATTTAGCTTAGTTTGGGACTTCAGCATCTCCCTACCAGCCATCCAGAAACATACCTACTTCTGTAAGGGATTTAAAATCCAAAGGTGGACAGATTTTGGAGTAGGGCAGGGGTAGAGAAGTGTCTGGGTCACCAATGGGTTTGAGTGCAGGTTTCATGTGCCACGTGCATAGCCCATTCCCAGAGCTCTGGGGAGAAGCCCCCATTGCTGTGTGCTACCTCTTGCATATTTTTAGCAGGGGGCTGTTTCCTGCCCCCATACAGTGACACCCTTCTGGTGTTATGCTGCCTGTCCCAAGGTATTAAGTAACCCACAGGCATTTTGAAATAGTTAATCATAATATGATTTCTCTCACGATAATGTTTGGGGTTTTTCATTCTCCTGCTTGTTATGAAATCTGTAGGCTGATAATTTTAATGGGAGTTACAAGAGGAGAGGAAAAATTCCCAGCAAGCCCTGGAAAAGCATGGGAGAGGAGGGTAAACGCTCCCTATTGCAGTCCATCCTGACAAGAACTTCCAAAAAGCCTGTCATCTCAGTCAGTTCAACTCTCACCCTTTCCTTGCACTGTTCTCCCTCTTGGCAGTCCCTGTCCCTCTAGTGGGGTTTTGATAAATTATCATTTTAGTGAGACTGGGGCGTTGCTTTGCTAAGTTCAGCTTCAGAGACTTGTTGGAAGGGGAGTAGATGAAAAAGCAAGAAAGAAAACTGAGTGACACAGGGGTCCTGAAGGTCAGGGTTTTTTCCTCATGGTGTTTCATTGATCCCAGAGTGAGGAATGTATAATTTAATATTACAATTTCACACCTTATTTCTAATGCTCTATGAGACTGAGCTGTGATTTTCAAAATTGTGGTTCTGTTTACATCTTTATCATAAATTAAATAATTACAAATGTGTGGCTTCAAAGCACTTTCATGCCTTTTTCCTGCAGTCAGGTTATAGATGAAACTATCTGTTTTACTGGCTACTGCCATAATTACCAAATGGACTCAATGTCTTCAAAATTGCAATTCCAGCTGAGAATATTTTATTACTAGTTGCTTCAAGAAACATCTGGAGAGTGCTTAAAGCTCTTGCGTCTTACAACATTTCAAAGATGTGGTTTTATCAGATCCTTCTATTTTGTCCCTTACCTTTTCCTCCTAATATGGCCAGGAGACCTTAATAAAGACTTTCTTGTATTTTTCTTAAGCGTGGTAAAAGTAATTCTAGATACAAAATTCTTCAGATAGTACACAGGTGGAGGTGTTTTTTTGTTTTCATGTTCAGTCTGAAGTAGATATCTTCTCTAGATGGGTCAGTGCTATTTCTTTCTGCTCCTAGGCAAATTAATAAACCAAATTTAAAAGTGCAAAGGAAAGCAGGCGGCTGGCTGATTCAAAGGGAGAGGCTATGTTTTTCATCACCACCCTTTCAAAGCCTCTCTGAATCAAAAGAACCATTGGATTGCAAAGGCAAGACCTATGCCACACCAGAAGCTCCCAGTTCAGCAATTTTCCCAGGGTAAAATTATAACTCATGTTTCCTCAGCACAGGCTGTAACTGGCAGCGTTCCTTCTACTTCTAAGGGTGAAATCGCTGGGGGGAGAACAGACATCTAATGTGCCTCTGGAAGTTTTACAATGGGTGTTAGCCTCCCTTTGTGGAAAGGTAGATGTTCTTCTGGAACATACCCAAGGGCAGGTGCTATTCAAACTGGAGTGTAAACTGACTTCAAATAAGGCAGTACAGGCTTCTTTTTGTTCAGTTTGTGAGTCAAATCTAAAGAAGAAAAACCCATTTCTCAAATTCTGACAATTCATGACAATCTTCCAGTTATCCCACTGAAGTCTACATTTTTATGGGTCTTTGAAATCTTCAGATACGACTGCAATTCAAGACATTAATCTTTATTCATGTACTGCTGATAGGATCTTACCTTGCAAACAAAACAGATTTTAACAATGCTTGTTTTTTAGTGTTACTTCTCACCAGAAGATTATTGGACAGGTAGCAAATTTGGTCCAAGAAGACGTAACCACTTGGTTTCTTTCCCACTCAAATCTTAGCACCATTTGTGAGGATTTGTTTGACTTTGCATTCAAATACACCAGCATGGTTCTGGCAGAGAGAAGTCCTTTCCTTCTAAACCCAGGAGGGAGTGTTTGTTGTTGTTTCTCCCTTTTCCTGATGTGAAGACTCTTGCAAAATATGTGTAGAGTGCCTGCTAGAAGTGGATAAAAGGCAACAGTGCTTGAGTGAAAAGTCTGACTAAAAATTACATTATTAATAAATCTCAAGCTGCAAGTAGTCTACTTGGGAACAGTTGAAAGATGGATTCCAGTGTTCAGAGTTCCCCTGTTTGTTCCCATAGCTGTTCCTGGCCCAAACCCCATGTAAGTGTGGTGAAGGTGGCTGTCACATTCCTGCCTTCAGTGGTGCAGGAGATGAGCTGGCAGATGCTGCATCCCTCACAGAAGCACTGGGCGGTGTTGAGTGCTCTGTGCTGGGCTATTCCCTGGGACTGGGGAGAGCTGACTGAGTGGCTGTCTCTTGCAGGGAGGAGCTGTAGACTCTGAATGGAGCCCCAGAGCATTTATGTATGCTGCCTGCAAAGTAGCTGGCATGGCAAACCTCTTGCAGCAGGGATGAAGTGGTTCAAGATATTTGGATCTATGCTTCTCACTGGAATGAGTGAAGCCTTGTATGGTGGGGAAGTAGTCTGTCATCTCTGCCCTTTGTAAAAGGTGGAGCTCCCTTTGTGTGTGCTTGCTTTCCTATGAAGTACAAATAAATTCACGTTTTCTCTGCTACCTGAGGTTTGATAGAGGTACGAGAAGAAAAGCGACCTATTTTCCAGGTTTAAAGGAAAGTAAATGAAACTGTCCTCAGGGCAGCAGAAGCAAAGACTTTAGTATCTAGCTGTAGTGTTGTGGGCAGGGCTGCCAGGCTGCTGAAGGCTCTTCAGACCTGGAAGCCTTTCCCAGGGACTGCTCATCTTTTAATAGTGTTTCCTTTTTTTTTTTTTTTTTTTTTTTAAGTGTCCACAATGACTGCAATCATTCCGTGCTCAGACAAGGGAGCACTTCGTGCTTACTGGCTTGTTTCTGCAGTATCTGATGGGATACTTGTCCCCTCTTGCAAGTGAGAATAAAGAAGTTTGAGTTTGAAGGTGACTGAAGCACTGCATTGTGTACACTACACTGCATTGTGTACCTCATGAAATATTTTGAACTGGTCATGTCCAGCTCAGGTGTTCCAGCTCAGGAGTTACACTTTCGTTTGGTCACTCCTAACTTGGTTTCATTGCTAATTTGGGTAGATGCTGGTGCAGAACAGACAAGCCCTTGGTGGAGCAAGTGGCCTGAAATGTCAGCTGTCCAGTCTGTCTGTATCATAGGACACCCTTAGCAACATCATGGCAAGTCTGTTACCTTTGGTCCCATGTCCTCCTGCATCTAAACACTGTGTCCTCCAGCATGGTTAGGGGATGTTTTTGCCTGCTGCATCCTGGGGTGAACACCCTGTGATTAGAGTGTCAGGTGGGCAGTGGTGTGCTGTGCACTTACTGGGAGCAGCTTTCAAATCCGGTTTTACTTGTAAATTAAATGGGCGCTTTTGCTGAGTGAGAATTGAATCGGCACCTCTAAAGGCTGTAGAAGTTCTCCTTCCGTGGTGAAAGCCAAAGTGTTTGTGTTTGGAGGTAGTGAATCTGGGCTAGACCCCCAAGTTTCATTTGTTTTTTTTTTAATAATACTCTGGGTTGGATGTATTCCAAAGATCCTGCTTCTATTAGTGGCTTCAGTCAGATTCTGTGCTGGCCATGTTTGCCACTTGCTTGACCCAAGCACATCAAGTGTGCACATCAGCCACCTCCTACAGAAGGGCTGTGCTTGACCCAAGGAAGAAATGGGTAGGCAGTGCAGAAGAACAGAGATGTAATAAATTACAACATTTGGGCTGACCTCAGCACTACTCACCCAAACAAGCAAGGGGCTGAGTTAATCTTCCATAAAGAGTGCAAACTTATATTTTGAGGGAGGTATTAAACTTTTGTCTGCAGTTTCGAGGCTTAGGGAGGTTTTCTGAGAACTTCTTAAGTACTTGAGAAGATATATCCTGTCTCTGTAAACCTTGCCAGGTTTTTGAACTCGCCATTACTGTTGTACTGGTGTAGGTACAGGCCCTCATTTGACTTCTGCCATTATCCATGAATTCTTTTTCTCCACTTAAAGATTTTTCTTAAGGGCTCAATGACAAGTTTCTGATGAAAGTGTGGTTAGAGCTGTTCTGCTCAAGCTAGTTGTGTGCTATAGACTTGGCTCCTGAGCTCTGGAATTATCAAGGTGCCTCCAAGCTCTTGTCCAAGGGTGGTTTTTAACTGTCCTGCATCTCCAGGTAGGCAGCTTTCTCCACCAAGCACAAACAAATACCTCACTTCCTTCAGCCCTTTGCCTTGCATTTGGTTCTCTGCACCTGTGTCATTTATTCTAGGTCCTGGTCAGCTCTGAAATCCCAGCAAGGCTCATTTTCCCAAGGAAATGCCACCACATCTCTCCAGCGCTTGCAGCACTTAGTGTGTGTATGTGCTCTGCAGTGCCAGCATCTCCAGGAGGAGAAGGCTGAAGGCAGCCAGAATTTGGGATGTGCTGCAAGGGACCCCCATCTTGAGGGGCCAGATCAGCGCTCTACTCCAGGGACAGTGACTCTGGGACAAGGAGAATGTACCAGTTAAAATTGTCCCATCAGGTAAGTGCTCCAGTCTCCACTGCTGTGGCCACTCTGGTGTGACCAGAGGTGTGTTTATCACCTTTGTAGGCTTGATCTGCATTTGGACTATTTCAGGATACAGAGAGGACAGCCCAATACTGTTCCTGACACCTTCAGGAAAGAGTTTCAGCCTAGGTTTTTGTTTCACAATGAACTATACCCCACACTCTGGCTATGAGGGACTGACCCTTCTGGGTATCTCTGTCCCCTCTCTCAAGTGGCCTTGTGACACCCACCTTTCTAAAGTGCATTGCTGCATGTATTTCTGCAAATAATACTGAGTGCCCCAAGCATGGCACTTGTGGTGTGAGGAGTGAGCAGCTGCTTGGCATAGTAGATCTTCTGCAATTCAGTGGCTCAGCATATCCAGAAAACCTTCCTGCTCTTCAAGCTCTCCATTGTATTTGACAGTCTTGCATAGGATAATTTGACCTTCTGTTGTATATTGACAGACATTCAGGGTTTAAAATGAAGCTTTAGAGATTTAGAATAATAAATCTAGCACTACTATTGAGTCTCAGTGGACCTGGTGTCTTAGCTTACTGTGGCATTGAATTGCAGCTGATTGTGTTTTGGGCCTGTTTCTCGTGTGACGCTCAAACACAATTGTTCTGGAGCTTTGTCTTATAATTCCTAATGTTCAGAGTCAGCAATCCTAAACCTTGCAGCTGTGAGAGAAAGGGCAGTTGTATTATATTGATGAAAGGCAAAACATGACAGTGCAATCGGCATATTTTTGCTGGGGAAAACAATGGGCTGTTTCTTTGTTTTGCAGACCCAGTGGCAGCAGTAAAGCCCAACCATGTCCTCAGGGAGCTACCAACCATTGGTGTCAGGGTGAAGAAGCAGAAGCAAAGGATGGATGTGATTACATGTAAAGACTTTTTGACAAAGATCTGAGCAATTTCTTTGTGCCACTGGGCTCTTCAGAATGAAGGTGAAGAGAAAGCGCCATGATGGCATGCACACCTTGAGATCAAAATGCAGTTTGCATGCTCTGTGTGGGGCACTTGGTCATCTCTGACCACCTTGCAGGGCTCTGTCTGAGGGGTCAGCACAGTTGGTGTCATCTGTAGATGCTGAGTACCAGAGCCACAGCTAGAGAATTTGGTGTGAGGACATCACCAGCCCATAGAGGTACCCAGGATGGGATTTTCCCCTTCCAGAAACCTGGGTTTCTTGGACATGTAGCTTTGTATCTCTGCCTGCTTGCTATACCTTCCAGAAGTGCTGTTTGTACTATACTGATATTGTTTATGTTGAATAAATGCTTTCTCCAGCCTCTTTGTTGTGGCAACTCTTTTTGCTGAATTCAAAAAAAGGTGGGGGGGTACTTGTCCAAGCATTGTGGTGAGACCTGATGATGATTATTTTTTTAATCTTTAATGAAATGTTTGTTTTGAAAAAGTGCATCTTCAAAACGGGGACACTTGTGCAGGAGCCAAATCCAAGAGCGGTCCTAATGTTCCTGGTTTGGATGAAGTTCTCAAGCTGCACTTTCCCCCATCCCACAGGCACCCCAGAGCATCAGCCTGCTGTTTATTTCAGAGTGCAGGCACACAGATGTCCCTGACACTTGAGTGATTTCTGCTCTGTTCTGGAGGAGAAGGGATTTGACACCAGCTTCTGAAGTTTGTTTGCTTTTGGATTCATTCCCCATACAGTGGGATATATGTGTGCAGACTCTTCTGCTGGAGGTGGCTGATGTGGATGTGTTAACTGCTGTTTGCAGTTGTTCCTGGGCACCAAGCTTTTGTGAGGAGAAGCATCTGTCTCATGTCTCTCTGTGGTGTAAAAAGGATAATGAACACAGACTGACTTGATACTTTAGGATAAACTACTGCATGATTTTTCGCTCTAATGTCTAGAAGAGATAAGCTTGCCCTCACCTCCCTCAAAAAGTCCAAGGGAGTTAGAAATGTGTAAATTTGAGTTTTGATTTCTTTTCTTTCAGCAATAATAACTGCTGGGGCTTTGACAGGGAATATATTTGCTACTGAGTAGCATATACACTTCTGGTTGAGCTGGGCTGGCTTACAGGGAAGATACTGGTTAAATAATTCCAGCCAGCAGTGTCTTGACCTGCAAAATAAAATGATCCTCACAGTCTGGTGAGTCAAGCAGACAGTTTGTACTTGAATGTCGGTCCTTCTGTGCCTGAGCTTGGCTTGTCTTGTGGTGGCATGGTTTTTGTCAAGGTTTCTGTCTTAAGAAGGGAACCAGGATGACTTTACTCGAGACCACAGAGTGTAAATAACACTTAGGACACCAATGCTAATATTTTGAGGGGAGGAGTAAGCCTCCCATCTCTTTGATTTTTGTACACTTAGCACATTGTAGTGACTCATGTTCTTCAGATATCTCCTATTCCTTCCACTTGCTGCCAGAACATTGACACCTGTGTTATTGTCATTTGGAAGACCAGTTGCATGAGTGCACATCTCAGCCCTGCAGCTACTATGGTTTGTTTCAACCCAGGTGTAAAGGCTTACTCTTTAACAATGTTTTTGAGAGGAGCTGGGGAGAAGATGGTGTAGAAGAAAAGGCAGGGAGAGGAGAAGGGGTTTGTAAGCTCTTCTCCATGATCCTTGGCCCCCTTCAGTAGGAAGGCTTCTAAATTATACAGATTTTTGTAAATCCCAGGAGGAGCAGCTAAAGTACGGCTGCTTTTGCTTTTGTTGAGCCTACAGGAGGGCTTGCCTAGAGCAGAAAATGTGAAGCAGATTCAGATATACTCTAAAGACCTGTGCCTGTGAGCTGCTTGTTGTGGAAAGACTCCTTCAAGTATCAACAAGGAAGTAGAGGAGCCCCAAACTGTCCTAAGAGCAGTGCTTTTGTGTGCTAAACCAAAACTGAAAAGTTTTAGACAACCTAATGGCCTTTAGCCTGCCTAGCACACAGATTTTGGCATTTTTGATTACATAGTTTCACTCATTCTGAGTGAAAGTGGGAACTAATTTTTATGGAAAGTTGGAGGGGGAGGAAATTATCTGGATATTAATAATGATAAATGCTTTACAGGGTATTTGAAGCATTTTGGTCCATGGAACTCCTATAAAGCTGTATTTTCTGTTTTACTTAATTTTTTTTGTAGGATAAATAATAAAATGTTTGAGAAGGAAAGCTATGAAGGGTCAGCCTTTTGACAGGTCAGGAGGGTCACTGCCCATCCAGGCAGTGCAGGTGGTGGCCATGGTTTGTGCCCCACTCATGAACAAAGCTGATGCAGTTCCCAAGGCAGACAACAACTTCTGTGATCTCCTGTGTGGGAACAGCCGTGGCTGAGCTCTGAACCCGTTCCTGGGTTCATGTCTCACCTGCCTGACACCAGGAAAGGCTTCTGAAGGGCTTTTTGATTCTTTTCATTGTCAGCTGTTCCAGATAGCTTGCTGGAGCCCACTGAGTTTTAATTTCTCTGACTCCTTTCTCTCCACCTGTAATTCTTGCTAAGGAATTGTATTTGTAATCACATTAGGTGGTGGAAACTTAGCTTACCAGCAGTGCTTTGTTTTAATTACATTTAACCAAAGCTTGTTCATTTCCACGTTTGCAATAATCCAACCCAAGCCATGTATTTCTTCAGAGACTGTTTGCCCCTGTGTTATCCTTTCCATAGCTGAACAATACAGTGATTTAACTAATGCAGTTATATAACTCTGATCTGTTAAATGCTGTACCCATTGGATGGTGATCTTCTGTGCTCTGACAGTTCTATTGAGTTGTGCCACATTGAAAAAATGGGAATTTTTCATGGACTTGCTTCTCTGAATCCCATTTTTGCTTTAGTTTCTCTGGGGCAACTGCAGTAGAAATACAATTGTTTAATTTCAAAGTATCTCCAAAATTATACTGAATGTTTTTATGCAGGGAAATGTGCTTTGTGGGCTAAGACTGGAGCAAGGTTAGCATTATTGTGCTTAATATCAGCCACTGAGAAGAAGGACTTTGTTTCATGAGACACAATAAACACAGGTAACTTGAAGGGGAAACGTTGAAAAGGAGGAGGATGAAATAAAAGAGCAAAAGGTTTTACTATAAAGCATTTTTATTTCTTGGGAGTTTTGGTAGGTAAACTATGTAAATGGCAACGTGGTTATGACTTGGGTTTGGAAACTGGTTCCCTTTTCTTATGCTTTGTGGATACTTTTGCCTTTTAAAATGCCCACGGTCCTCCAACCTATCTCCCATCCTGGCAGTGATGTTTATACTACACATTCTTCTACTGTTTTGTGCAGCCAGTGCTATCACAGCTACACTGAATGAGGTTCCAGCCTAACTACAATATTAACCCTGCAAATCTGTTCATTTTCTCTCCAGCAGCCCCAGGCAGGGTATACAGGAGAATGTGTCCAATTGAAAAACTGTGACAGACTCGGTGGTGCTGCACTGTGCTAAATTGCAAGAGAGCTATGTTTTTTCTGCCAGAGAGGATCCTGTGAAGGGACATGCTGGTGTCCGTCTCGTACAAGTTACAGAATTTGGTTTTTGTTTTAGTCTCAACTTGCATTGATAATGTTATCTTTATTTTTGCCAAACTGTCTGCTTTTAAGCACTGGAATGTGTTCCTCAGACCTGCTGCTTTCCTCCTGCTAATCGTCCAGTGCATGCTCCCCCCACCCCTAGTTTGTATCAGTCCTTGACTTCTTACTTTCACCTTTGTAGTTGTTGTTTTTAATTTTTTCTTCATTATTTTACTAAATACCGCTCTGCAGATCAGTAGCATCTTGGGTGGTGGTTGTACCACATAGCATTTATAGCAGACATTAGTTTTGCATAGCGTGTGTACCTTATTTTGTCTGGACTTGTCTTCTTTGCGCTGCAGGCACGTCCTCCAGCAATTTTAGTGATTAAGCCTGGTATTTCTGCAGATTTATATTAACTTCTGCTTATAAAGAAAGAGAAGAAACCCAACCCTTCCCTCTCCCCCAACATCTAAACTAGATGTTTTTCTCCATTCCCTTAGTTTTTATCAGTATTAGACTGAAGCTTGCTTTTGTGTATGAAAGAAAATTAGTTAAGTACCTTGTGGTTTATAGATGCCTTTTGTTACACACTGTTCGGATTTATCGTGCAACGCTGGCCTGTAAATCATTTCAGCCAGACGATTACCTGGCTCACGTTGCCTTTGTGATTTGAGCCCTTGAGCAGCCATGAAAAATGGAGAAACGCTGGTTTTTGGGGACGGCGGACTTGGCTGGTCCGAGCGCCCCGTGACTCTCTCTGATGGCCGCGCTCCGCTTTGCTGAGGTTTGCTGCCTGGCTCCGAGGAGATGTTTACAAGGAATACATTACTCTGTGCAGCTGAAAGACGGTGTTGAAAGAACAAAGGGAGTTTTGTGATGAAGTGTATCTGACTTTTCGCTGCTTTGCTTACCTTTTAAATGTAAAACTCGGTCATTTGCAAGGGCTTTTAGTTCTCAGGGCATCCCTATAAGATTCCACCCCGCGTGGATCTGTCCTTCAGTCGAAAGCGGCGTTGTCTCAAAACCGCTCTCGAGAACGCATTTCTATTTTAATCCCAACTTTGCCTGCCGCCTGCCTTCCTGGCTCCAGCTCACCGCCCTGCCCTGCCCTGCCCTTCCCTGCCCCGCCCGCAGCGCGCAGGCGGCCGCCGCTCGCTCCGCGCCGCTGCTGCAGCGCTCCCAAAGTTGGTTCATCAGCGGAGCATCGGCTCCGCTCCGCGCTGCTGCTGCGCTCCCATTGCCGCGGCTCAAAGTTGGCTTCATCAGCGGAGCATCGGCTCCGCTCCGCGCTGCTGCAGCGCTCCCAAAGTTGGCTTCATCAGCGGAGCATCGGCTCCCGCTCCGCGCTCAGCCCGGGGAGCCGCTCAGACCTGCAGCCTATGCGCGGCACGCCGGGGCAGCTGTCGCCATACGTATAACTTTTAAATGGAAAATGTCTTTCTCAAAGGCTGTCGATGTCCAGTGGTCTGCAGTCCATGAGCAGTTGACTAGTCCAGGTGTTTCTGCTTCTGTTCCTGTGCTATGTGAATTGGGAATTCAAGAGAAGAGTGTGCAGGATGGAGGAGTTGAGGGTTTGTATTCCTGTTCTGGTGGTACGGCAGTGACGGAAGGCTTGGTTGGGAAGGAACAGAAAGTCTACCTGGGGTTGTCTCAGTTGAGAAAAATATTGTTCTCAGTCTTTTTGTCTGTACCTCTTTCTGTCAGTGCTTTCATCAGCTCTTAAAAATAAGAATGACCCTTTTTGTTGGTATGGATTGAGTGTCGCGAATAGTGTTCAGGAAAAACTTGGTTTTGAATGTGATTTCTTCTTTGTGGGTTCTATCAGTGCGTTTTGCCCCACTCATTTAAAATGTAGCCATTTCAAACTCTCGGAGCTGGATTCATTTTAAAAACTGCCGAATATTTGTCTGTGCTTTACTAAGATAAAAGTCATAATCTGAGGCTATGAGACAGTCCTATTGATTCAAGACTGGGGGTTTCTGTAAGGTTTTTAAGGAGATCATTAACCCAGGTCTATCTTTTCACAGGACAGTCGGCCCAATATGTCAAGACCTCTGATTACTAGATCCCCTGCATCTCCATTGAACAATCAAGGCATCCCCACTCCAGCACAGCTCACAAAATCCAACGCACCAGTTCACATTGATGTGGGTGGGCACATGTATACCAGCAGCTTGGCCACGCTTACAAAATATCCCGATTCCAGGTAACTTTAAAAAGCTTCTTCTGCATGTCTTTGGCAAACTCCTTTTCTTTCTTTTCGTGCTTGGACGTCCTGGGGCTGTCTCAGAATGATGAATTTAGCTGCTTTTGTTTCAAAATTAAATTAGTTTTCTTTGTTAGTAGGCAGTTAGAGACTGACTTTTGTTTCCCTGCTCCACTGTGTTCCTGACAAATGGCACTTCTGCAAATCCTGATGTGTGTGTACTAAAACAAAGCTAGGAGAAAAGAGCACTTACTTTCTACTACCTAGGATTCTGGGTTTGTGCCAGGGCACCCATGCTGTGGTTTGTTACATACAAAAACTGTAGTGATACTGCATTTAATCCCAATGGTGGGGGTGTTGGAGTATTTGTTTTGTTTCTTTTGGAACAGTAACCGCTCTCCTGTGCTGTCAACACGCCATCTCAGATGTGTCACTTGAGGCAAAGGCAAGGTTGAATGAAATAAACTCCAGGACAGTATTAACTGAATACTTTTAGGACTTTTCAAATAATTGGGCTCTTAACTCTCATATACCTTTTGAATGAAGTATTTGTGACTCTGGTAGCTCACTGGTATTAAGCAGTCAGAGAACTGCTGCATATGTGAGCAAAGGGTGCCTGTAGAGTAGCTAAAACAAGAGTGCATCTCTGAGAAATCTAGAGTGCATTTAGCAGTGTGTGTGGGCATTGCCTGGTGGTGCTGGCAGACAAGCAGTGCAGTGGTACTGTAACTCTAAGGGTTGGTCATGAGACAGCAAGAAGTCATTGTGTCCACAGTATGAATCTATACCTTGCCCTTTGCTGCCCAGTCCTGCTCCAGAGGGCAGGCAGTGCTCCCATTGTGTTCTCTCCAGTCTGAGGGGGGAGATTTTCAGTTTCTTGATCCCACAGCTCTGACCCACCTTTTCAAAGGGCACAAAGCCCACTTCATGGGATGTGACTTGGTTCAAAGCCTGGGTTTCACTTGATGCTGCTGCCTCTGCATTGCCAGCTCACAGTGTTAGGTGGGCTGAAGCAGTGCTCCTGACAGGGCTGGAGGAAGAGAGCCCTACACACAGCGAGGCACATGGCCTTTCTTGAGATAGTCTCCTCAGGGAAACCCGGCAGAGGGGAGCAAAAGAAGCCATGCCAGAGCCTGGGTCTGCCAGGAGAGATTGAAGAAATGTCTGGGAAAATTTGAGCTGTTCTTAGAAAACCAAATCTGTTCTTTTGGGGTTTTTTTTAGAAGTTTCTTGTGTTCAGCTCCTAGTAGTTGTGATGACTTCATGGGTTTTTTGGTTGTTGGAGCAGTGATGGTGTCTGACACTGTTGTGTGCGCAGAATGAGAGGCTGCTGCTTCTGTTTTCATGTCAAATTCACAGAGAGAGTGTATTACTTCAAGTGAAGAAACACTAAAATGTCATTCAAAAATGTGTCTGGTGGCAGTGGAATTTAAGCTTAATGTATTCTGTGCTCAATTGAGCCATTGTAGCACTTGAAAGTGAAAGCTATGCCTGTAGTATCAAAGCCAGTTTAATAAATTAAACATTTTAAAAGCTCTTCAAACATAATTTAAAGAAAACCCAAACTCTGAGTTATAGTCATTCTGCTTCAAGTCGTTCTGACATGTGTTTGTGTTTCAGTTCTGACAGTGTCTTTTGAACCTCTTGATGAGTGAATATTTCCAGTGTAGCTGTTAGAACCTGGAATTCCCAGCCACTTCCAGAACTTGAGAGATTTTTTTTAACATTAGCAGCTTCAAAAGAGCAATTACTATACTCGTTTGAATGTCAAGACAATGACATGAAGCAATATGCCTGTAATCATGATATAGTTGTTTGGGTTTTGTCTGAGATTTTGCCAGGAGGTTTTTTTCCAGTGGAGGGCTGGGATGTATATACGTGTGTATATATATCTGTACATACTTATATAGAGTGAGTGCTAGGTAAAAATTACCCAGTAATATTTAGACATTAATACAAATTGTTTCTTGAAGCCTGACCTGGTCAGTTCCATATCTAGCTAGACTCTAACTTCATTACTCACAAAGTTTTTGTCAACATTGCTTGTATGTTTCTTTTTCTGCCAATATAACATGTGTGAATGATATCAAAAGTAAGGAAGGTCTCATAGATATTTTTGGGCCAGTTGAAACCTCCTGAGACTTACTATTATATGAAGTATTGTCTATGAAAAATAAGGTCTTGATTATCTTGCCTGAAAGAGCACTGCTCCAGGGATGAGTCAAGGCATCAGTTACAGGCTCCAGCATGTAACAGGTTGAGACATGAAAGTCATTAGGTTTCTGACTCGTATTACATGTAGTCTAAGGGCCAGAAGCCTAAAATGAACCTTTCATCTGTGGGCCAGGTACCAGAGTCATCTTTCTTTGTGAGATTGAAAGGGTGATATTCAAACCAGCAGCTCTGGAGTCACTCTGACTTGCTGGTGTGAGGGAGACCTATTCTGATGGAGCAGTCTCTGCTTTGGAGCAAGTGCACTCTTCCTTCTCCTTTTGGAGTCAATAGCCCTCATCTTGTACCTCGCTGTTTTCTTCTTCTTGGACAGTAGAGTACGAATTGGAAAGAGTACTTTAAAAAAGAGAAAAAGAGTTTCTTAAATGATATCAGGTAAAGACTTGTAGCTTGAAGGGATCATTTTCCATAATTCTTCTGTTAGGTTCCCCAGCCTGGTTTGTGCCTTGACATGTAAAATGCCTACTGACAGATGCCTATTCATCCCTCCAAAGAAACCTTGGTGTGACTGTAAAAGTGTCTTGCTACTGTTGCTGGATCCCTGCTCTTTGCTTTGGAAAGACAATTGTGCGTTTCTCTCAAATGCTCTTGTGCTTGAAGAAGCCAAAGAATCAGAACCAATCTATGTTTTGGGCAAAAGCTGATTCGATGAAGCAATCTGACAGACAAGCAGCTTATCTAATGGATGGTTTGAATTGAGTAATCCTAGAATTATAAATTCTGAAGCTAAAATAATGCTTAAAAAAGCTCTCAATATTAATTTTAAAATCTAGTAGCATATAATTTCAAAGAGCCCAGTTATAATCTAGACTAGGGAGAACCTATTGTTTTCACAAGGAAAACTCAAATGCTTCAAACATGGTCTCATGAAGCTCAATAATACAATTTGCCAGACTTAGGCTTTGAGAAGAAGCCTAAGTTTGAATCAGCCTGTTTACCAAGAAGACCTAATGTGAGGTCTCTCTGCTGAAATAAATTGCAATTTTTTTTTTAAAGTGTGAGGAGGGAGCAGGTGTGCAGCCATCTATGTAGCTCTCTCCACTGAGACCGTAGACCTTGGTGCATTCAGCCCTGCACAGATTGTACAACCTTTGGTTTACTTGAAGTTACCAGACCTTCAGGTTGGTATCTGGCAACAGTCAGCTATCTGCTAAAGATTTGGGTGTACAAATTTTTTTAAAAATTGTTTGGTTTTTGAAAATAAAGGGGTTTTTTTCCACAGCCCAGGGAAAAAAATTATTCCAGGAAAGAAGGATCCAAGACAAGGGTCTGCTAAAGGAGCTTTTCTCCCCCCAAGAGCTCAGGCACATGCATGCAGTGCCATTGTTCCCTGTGGTCACCAAAAAGCTTGAGGAGAACAGGTTGAGGTGTTAGGTTTATGATTGTGAGGAGAGGAAGCACTGGCTGGTTAGCTCTGATACTTTAACCCAAGCAGCCTACTCTCCTTCCAGTGCATGATCATCTTGCAGCAGGATCGAGCCCTTTGCTTGGAGTCAGCATTCCTACATCTCTCAGCCTAAATGCTGTCTGCATGGCATCTACCAGAAGTTATTGTGTACCAGGCTGAGACAACCTCAACTGAATATCCGAGCTGAATGGGAAGATGTTGAACTTTGATCATACAAGCATCAGCTGTCTGATATCTCTGATATCAGCAATATCAGCAGTATTGTATATCTTGTATGTTCAAAGCATCTGAACTTTTAATTAGGTCTGTCCAAGTCATCTGGTACAAATATTTGCATAACGCCATGGCATTGGATTGCCACATCACATATTCCCACCACAGAATGGGAAAAAAATCACTTAAAACCTTGTATATCACTCTGTAGAACCTTTTGGAGTATCTGTTTGTGTTGCTACATCTCCCATCTTGAGTTGCTCCCTGCATATGAAGATGGATTCTTATACAGTATTTCACAATCCTTCCATATTTCTGCCCAGGGCAATTTCAGGTTTTCATATGAACCAATCCATTCGTGTCCCAGTTTTCTTACCCAATCTTCACTCTCAGCCCTCAGGGAAATTAAATTTCACACACTTGGATCCAGTTAGGACACTGGCTTTTTTTTTTTTTTTTATTGGTAAGGGTTTCTTTTGCATCAAGAGCACAGAATTACTTAGGAGAATGCCCAGACTGTCCTTGGCCTTTTTTTGACAGTTTGCAAGAAAGACTTATCCTTCACAAGTTGTGTAGGTAGAGTTCCAAGGCCATGCTGTGAATCAGGCAGCACTGCTTGGAAGAAGAGCACTGCTTGGCAGTTTCTGCTATCAGTCCCCAGGTCCAAAACAAACTGACATGGCCCTTAGCTCAAACTCCTGCAAACTGAATCACCATGCTGTAGGAGACCTGCTGAGGTGAGGGTGCTCTGCACTTTGCATAGGCCTCCCTCTGTAGCAGCTCCATGAAAGCAGCCCTGTCACAACTTTCGTGCTGACCTTGGAAAGTACTTCTCAAACTGCTCTAAGTTGTGCTAAATTTGAAGAAATACAAAATTTTCTAACTAATGAGCATTTGGTGATTTGGGTTTTTAAAGGAAAATTGAGAGAGTGGGTGTTACTGCATCTTTATTTTCACCTTCCTTATTTGGATTTATCTTCCTGAGAGGTACATCTCTATCTGTAGCTTTCTAGAATAGCAACATCAAGGGCAAGCTTCTGTGAAAGAGCAAGCTTCTGTGAAAGTTTTCAGTATTGCTGTAACCAGCTTTGTCTGCTGTATTACAATGAATGGTCCAGGTCACAGCTTTTTAATGTTTTGTAACATTCCTGGCAGGAGGGAAAGAGGCAGAA
The DNA here is from genome assembly GCF_023055355.1 of Agelaius tricolor. Classification (NCBI taxonomy): domain Eukaryota; kingdom Metazoa; phylum Chordata; class Aves; order Passeriformes; family Icteridae; genus Agelaius; species Agelaius tricolor. The sequence continues at coordinate 50,132,606 of NW_027269262.1, read as the reverse complement.
GAAGTTGGCAGAGGGTCAGTTCAGTCTTTGTTATCTATCCTGTCTTACTCATCTCGTTATTCACCTTTTATATTTCATCACTTGATTGCTGCATGGTCTTGTGGCAAGGAAAAGTGAGGGCTTGGGATAGGGAAATATATTGACTCTCACTGACCTGTTCTGTGACCCAAGATAACTGATTTAACTTTGAGCTTCACTTGCTTCCTACCAAGGTTAACAAAAAAGCAATTTGTAGAGTGCTTTGGGATGATGATTGAAAGTGTAAAAGATTACTATCTCTAAGCATAAATATTTATAGATCCAGTAACTGAGATAGAGGTTGATGATGTTGGTATCATCAGTAACATGTATTAATAAAAAATTAACTGTTGATTCATGAGGACCAGACTGAACACAGTCAGGCAGTACAGTTGTGTTGGTTGGTGTAACCACATACACAGACTTGGAAAGAAAATGGAAACAGAATTGTGAATGATACTGTGGTTCATGCCTATTTAAAGAAATTCAGAGAATTTGCACTACTGATATTTTAAAGAGAGCTCTCTTGCAACACACATCTGTCAATAAAGAGCTCGGAGGGGTATTTTCTGGTCCTGGCTGAACCAAGATTAATTGTAGCTCTAGGTATGTATATTGAACTTAGGGTATATATTGACCTCATTTTGCCTCAATTAATGATCACCACAGGTCAGTCATCACTGTTGCCTCAGTAGAAGTAAATATTTTTCAAATTGTAGTCCTGTAAAATGTTTAATTTGCAAGGTCAGCAAGTTGCTGCTGTTGCTTGTGGCTGGTGACTGGTGAAAGAAATGGCACCATCAGATTAGCAGGTTCTCACATCATGTGGTCAGTAACTGCTGGTGAGTCATCACTGAAAGGGGCCACAAATTGGTGTCTGTCTTCTTGTTCTAAATGTCAGTAAAAGTGAGCTTATGTGTATTTACTTGTAGGGTAAAAAGCAGTGTCCTGTACTTGTTCAATGCTTTTGCACTTAAATCTGTAAAATGACAGTAAAATCAAGATAGTGGATTGTTGGAGAGCTCTTTGCATATATGCAGAGCCAGGGAAAGTAGATGTGCAGACTTGATGCTACAGGGGTTCGTTACATGCTTGTTCTGGCTGCCTGGCTATGACAGTGAATAAGGAAATATGTTCAGAAGAATAAGTGTCTACATTCAGGAGTGTTAGAAAGCTAAAAACTTCAGCTCCTTATTTCTGAGGCTAGTAATCCTCAGAAGTAACAATCATTTTTTTCTTGAGGGGAAAGAAGAAAATCCATAGCCATATAATCAGTGTAGGCATTCTTTTGCCAGTTGGCTTGTGTGGGTTTGTAGGGATTGGATCAGCCTGTAAGTCCAGCAGAGGGGAGGTTGTCAATAACTAGTTTAAGGGCCTGTGCTTTGAGAAATCATTTGATTGCAAAGGCTGCTTAGAATCCTTGGTGGATGGAAATTTGTGGATGGGAACCTTACAACTTTTGTATTTTTCTGCCCAATAGCATGGTTTCACAAGCTAGACTGAAGGCACCCAAGCAGTATTTCTCACTCTGCCTGACCAATACCTGGGAAGATAAAACAATTTTCTGAGTCTCTGGGTCTCGCAGACCTAATAAGAAAAAATCCCATTAGAAACTGAGGTGGCACTGAAGTATTCTGCTTATTGGTCACTTCTCATAGGGCCCAGGTTTGAGCCATGATCATGAGGTTCGATGGTTTGTTTTGCCTTTTGCTGTACTTACAGCAGGTACAGGTTCCTGATGGCAAGGAGTATGTTAGCACAAGGTTTTCATTCTGCTCCACATAAACTGTTTGTACTTCATTGGTCTTTCATAAATTGCAATGTAGTTGCTAAGCAAATTGGCATCTAGTACATACATAATTGCAGAAGCAAATACATTTGGCTTCCAGTTTTGCCGTCAACACCCGGCCACCTCTTGGGTGTGTTTGAAGCTTTAGGATATAGATTCCAACTTCTGGCTTACTTCTTTCTGGTGATGATCAGCCTTCTGGCTGGGTTTCATGTATACAAGTGTGCTTGCCATTTGGGGATGTATTTGCAGAGGTTGCATAGGAAATGGTGAAAACTGCTCAGGACTGAATGGTTATCTGCAGTCATTTAAATGCAAATAAGGCACAAATGCTGTGTTGGCCAAGGGAATGTCACCAGTTCCTGTTATGTGAACTTTTCCTCTAACTCAACCAGTCTGCAATTTATTCAAATATCATAACCAGACAAGTGTCATCTGGCAAGCTTTATTCTCCTTTTGTCTTTTGTTCTCAACCTTTTTTTTTGCCTTTGTCTACACCATGCAAGATGTTGATGTCTGACTCTTGCCTTTCAGTATCTTTTTTTCTGTCCCTGTTCTGCTCTGAGCATTGGCCCTACTTCTGTCACCTGAAGTCCCTCATTGCTTTGTCTTAATTTCTTTTTTGTACACACTTTTTTATCTCTGTTGGAAGGAGTCAGAGCTCACAGAGGTCCCAAGTGATCTTTACCTGACCAGATCAAAGCACATTGCTGGCTTACTTGTCCTTTTCCCCCCACACATGTATGGTTTTCTGGCTCTTGTTAATAGTGAGCTGTCTTAGAGTAGGTATGCAGCCAGCATGTTTTAAGGATATCTCAGATACTGCTTTTGCTCTTAGTGACATCAGTTCAGGGGTGTCTCTGAGACTCATTCACATTGATTCCTTTCACTGAGTCTTTAAATCAGTAATCAAATAAATTGTTTCTAGCCCTGATGTGTGCATTACCTTGGGTCTGTAGGACTCTACCAGCACAGCTGCAGCTCTCTGCAGAAAATGTGGGCACTTTTCTAGGCATTTTCAAGGCACTTTCTGCCTGCTGAGAACCAATGGGCTTCTGTAACCGTTTGAAAGCATTATAAGCTGACCTTGTAGCTGCTACTTGTGGACTGCTTTGTAGGGACATGCCTTTAGGAGAGCAGTGGGCTCACAGTCACTTTGCTATCCAGTCCTTCCTCCGTGCAGCGCCGTGTGTGCAGACACTTGGGTAGCTCAGGTGCTCAAAGCAATATAGCGCGACGCTCCACCTGGACTCGTTTTTCCTGCTTCCAGCAAACTCAGCTGTGCCACGTCTGGTACCCAAGCTAATTACTGAAGACCTATCTTTGCAATTTCTTCACGCTGCTGCATTTTGCAGAACAGGCATTCGGTGATGGAGAGCAACACTGGCAATTCAGTTTCTGTGAATCAAAAACTTTCTGTTTGCAAAGGATTAAAAGAGGTAAAGGGGGAGAGTAACAGAAAGATGAAAGGGTGTGTTTAGAAGGTGAGACAGTTGCACAAAGCAGTGTTAAATGCAATGGGATATGCTTCTGCAGTTTAGCAATTTAGAAAGATAAATTCTACCTCCTAGACCACAATGGGGTTTTCTTGATAAAATGTGAGAAGCCTGTCAATCAAATGGTAGACATAATTGTTCTTTAAGTGAGCTATTAACATCCCATTCCTTTTAATTAAAAATTGTATTTTAAGTTCTCGTTCAGGCCATATTTGAACGGTAAAAACTCTTTCCACATGAGGCGTGTTGCAGGTGAAAGGCTGTCACAAGCTGTGTGACACATGCAAAACAGGAGTGATTGAAGTCCCAGTGCAGCAACAATGTGGCTTGCCTTTGGCTCCCTGCTGACACAGAGGGAGATGGAGGGATAAGCAGTATCTCACAGAACCACACCCAAACCCTTTGCATTCCTTGCCTAAGAAATTGCTTGTAGTTGCTTATTGTGGCATAGAAAGTTATAATATGCAGCATTTGCCATAAGTGTGTCACTTCAGAGCAAATGATGGATTATGTCCTTCCACACCCCAAAAGTTGTTCTTTGTTCTGCAATTAAAAAATAAATGTTGCAATGTTGAATTGGAAATATTTTGTGCCGTACAATAAATTTGTTTTGTTAGGTTGCCTGGGTGTAATTGCAGCAATGTCACTGCATTAAACCTGTGTCATGGGGTAATGGTTTCCTGCCCCTACACCAGTGCCAAGCACTGCTTTGCTTAGCAGCTCTATTGCTGTTTTTCTCTGTCAGCCCCTGTGATTATTTTGCTTCTGTGAAACTTTTTTTCCTATTTTGTTCCATGCACACTATAAATTATAGTTCTGTTCGAGTGCTAACCACAAATCCCAAACAGTGGGAAGCTCTGCCATGCCAGAGTGGCTCAGCTGGGAGCTGGTTTTAGGTTTGCCCAAACTTGTCAGTGATAGGAGGGGAAGAAGGTGCTCCAAACCGTGATGGTCTGCTGGGCCCCTTCTACCCATCTGAAAATTGATCCCTCTTAAACAGTTTAGAGGACCCTCGGGGTCTTGCAGCTTACATAAAAAATGAAAGCCCTTCCTGTCTTAGAGCAGTGCAAGCAGTCAATACAAAAGAGAAAAATGATCTTTTAAGTGTATCCCACTGAATCCATTATCTCGAGGGCCCGTGCTTGATGCTTCATCAAAACATCATCGTCCTGGTGATACATGGGGGAGAGGGTGAGGGGGCATTCGGGGGATTTCAGAGAAAATGCTGCAGGTACTCTCAGTGCCATAGGACAGGCTAAATGTGATACAAGCCAGAAAATGAGAGCTGCAGAAAAACTGATGTGTTCCTCCTTATAACGTACTGAATTTTGCATATTTGAAAAGCAAATCTTTCAGGAAAAGTTTTGAGTGTTTCTTTTGTGGTAAGAAAGTCCTTTTAGGCGGCTTGTATGGTAATGTCTTTGCTTTCAATGAGAACATAAATTTGCAGGTTTTTTTTTTTTTCTTTTCATTACAATGATAAAGAAAATAAAGGACCAAATAAAAACCAGTGTTTGTACCATGACTACCTTCTAGCCTTGTGGTGGGAAGTAGTGATAGGGTTGAACTGCTCTATCATTACCTCAATTGGTGTTGGATTTCTGGTTCTTGTGAGCAAGTGTCAGGACTGTTAGTTTTTAAATGCTGAAGTTTTAAAAATCTTTGCATGTCTGTACTAATGATTCATATGTTTTTCTTAGACTAGCATGAAAGGAAAATCATTGATTTCTGTTGCTCTGAGTTTGAAGTATTTATAGCAGCACAGTGGAGTTTTTTACCAGATTACAGGGGTAGGAGCCAATCTTTTGCCATCAGTGTTTGCTTACTGGAAATAGTAAGAATATTGCTCTTTTGCTGGATTATAAGCAGTAAAACAGAAGAACTGGAATTTGTTTTCAATAACCAGTAGCATCAGTAATTCAGAAATACTATTTTCAGAAATACTATATAAAGGTGTTTTTTGGAAGACAGAACAACAAAGAAGCACTATTTCTGAATGTAACTGAGCTGTCAAACACACATCCTTTGGGGTGTCCTCCATTTCCTTTGGTGAAAGGCTAGCTTAAATAAACTGAGCAGTAGGCAGTGGGTGTGTGCCTTTGCACAACAACATACACCCAGGTGCTTTGTTGGCCAGGGTGATCCCAAAGGCAGAGCGCTGTCAACATTCCTAATTGGTTATTACCCAATAACACACACCCTCCAGTGTCTTGGGACTACAAAACACTTTTTACCTAGCCTTCCTACATGAATAATGAAGCACTTCAAATATTCATCCAATTATACTCAGCCTCTCTCTTGGCTAAGGATTGCCAAATGCAATTGGACATACTTCTGACATAGAATTTCAGGCTATATCTATGTTGGAAGGGTTTAGTCTTAATTCTTGACTTCTGGGGAGAGGTTAGATATCACCAGGATGGTAATTTCTCCAGCCTCAAAAGCTATTGTTTATTCACTTTTGCTATGAAATTCTAGTTTACTAGTGGTATAATGTGGGAGTTTTAGAAATATTTTTTTCATTTTATACTTGGAGCTTGTCACATGAAACTGCTCATGTTTGTTTGAAACAATGAGATGTTTTGCTTTTTCTCCAAGTGCTGTGGCTACAGCTGCACAGGATTGAAGTTGCCATAAAGCATGTGAAAAGCAGTTAATGTTTACTTTCAAACATGTAAGCTATATTTATATTCATCTTATATTTTTTCTGAATATTTTGCTGCCCAGCACAATTGATTCCTGATGTGCCAGTGACTTTTAAATAGGTTTTTCCCATGCCTTGCTAACATTTTCAAAAACAATGTCCTTATCCTTTGCAGAATATTAAGGCTTAATTTTGCTTTACTGGCTTCTCCTGTGTATGAGCTCCCCTGAGTGATAATCTTCCCTCTGGCCTTTCAAAACCTGATGAGGGTGGTGCTCTGCTCATGGCAGCTTCCAGCCCTGCTGCAGTAATGCCATAGGGAGCCACTCTGGCTCCATCATGCTGCCACAGAGAAAAGCCCAGTGTCCATCGTTGCATGTGTAGGGAAGTGGTGACAAATGTTATTCTAGGCAGATACAAGCTGTCAAAACAGTGGCAGGAAGGATACCTGCCTGCTTATTTCCCCTTTGGAAGAGCTTATGGGAAAGGAGAAAAACTGCTGCTTTTCTGTAGCTAAAGCATATTTGGAGGCTCCACTTTTCATCAGACATTCTCATTTTCCCAGTTCTAATATTGCAGTCTCATAAAGCTGGGCCTTGGGCCATGCCTCTCATACTGGCCTTCTCTTGCTTAGTAGCTAACCTCGATAAACTCATCAGCAGAGCTACAATTGCACTTTCCCACTTCCACTTTGGATTAATGGTGTAGCTGAATGGATGCTGCTCTCCAGACCACAGAGGTCTGATTCTAGGTGAGCGTTTAATTCCCCTCTTGGGAAATAGAAATAAAAGCCCTAATCAGGTATGTTTCATGCTTCTCTCTTGGGTAGGCTCAACAAAATGAAGGATGAAAAAGATGCCATTGGAAGTTGCTGCTGTCTGCTATCATTACAAGGCATAAAGCACTGGTTTGAAAATAGAAACAACTGGTATGGGTGCAAGTTTCAATTGTGTTTAGTTTCCATGTGGGTCAGTTTATTATTTCCTATTAAAATGCAAAGTAGTTCAATCAGAGGCATAAGCCCTTCTTCCTTTTGTTTATTAATGAAATCCTGGAACCATGATAAACATGAATGGCCCCGGAAATGATGAAGAACTTATAACAGGTTTGGTACCGTGTAAAAACGTAAAGCTGGCAGTGCAGTTCCTATTCAGACAGGAAAAATGAGTCATGTTGTTCTGCAAACCTGAACCTGAGCCTGCAGAAACTCTGCTGTGCTGTGCTAGGCTGTTTCACATTGGGATAGCTCATCTGCAGCTCTTCTGGGAGTATTTCTTCAAATAATCCTTTCTGTTGCTATGAAGGACCACAGAAAGGGTTCTGTCCCTTGACCTTGCCTGCCAGAATATTTTTCTTTGCAGTGTGCTTCCACTGGGGAAGGTGATGAAAGTTTTATCAGTTGGAAATTGCAGAGGTTGTAGACAGAACAAAATAAATGGAGTGAGGTCCCAAAAAAGCAGTCAGTGAAATCTAGTCCTAATAAAGGTCAAGTTTGTTGTAGCATGTTGCTGACTAAATGCACATCCATCATAACAGAGTTTATTTTCCTCACTGATGTCCTAATATTATTCTGCCGTAGTAACAAAATATTGGCAGTGGTAGGGCAGGTAGTGTGGAGGGAGTTGATGCCCCTGCTCTGAATTGACTCCACATGCTTCAGCCAGCAAGAATGTGCTGCTGTCAGCTCTCCCTGCTTCAGAGCTGAGGTGAAGCTCCTTCTTTGTCATGTCTGAATTTCTATTTCTAATAAATAATAAGCCAGTGATGTGCTCCCAAAATTAGATGTGGAATTTAATTTTGCCTGTGTTCACAGACCATGAGGCGCAAACATGCTGTGTCTGACTTCAATCCTGCAAAGTAGCCTGAGCTGCTGTCCGCAGTCACATGCTGGCTGTTTCTGTGCCCCTCAGTATTTGTTTAGAAGAGGATTTTCCTCGAAGATCAACCAACTCTTGAAGCACAGTGGAGAAATGCCCCTTCCTTTTGTCATCTGTTGTGAGGCTCAGTTCTTTGTAAACACTTCTCAGGGCTCCCTGCAAAGCTGTTGCTGCCTTTGTGTTACCCCTGTGAGTGTGTCAGACTTGTTCTTCACTGCAGCATAAATCCCTGGGGCAGATCTCTGCCAGAGGTCTTCTGACATCAAAGCACACGGATGGTGCTTGGTGGCAATTAGAGGCAGCAGAGATGGATTATGTGCCTGCACCCACTGTGGCTGGAGCTCTGGGTGGGCTGCAGGATTCAGGGATGGAGTGGGCACAGCTGCTGAGCAGTAGGGCTTGGGGAAAGCATCTGATTTGAGGGGCAGCTGCAAGCAAATGAGCCCTGTGGTCTTGCTGCTCTTGTTGAATGTGCTGCTGCAGTATCAGTGGTGATACAAGAGCCCAGTCTGACCTCAGGTGCCTTCTCCCTCCTGTTAAAACCCATCATGGTGCTCAGCAGCAGGTTCTGCCTTCTGCTGGACAATGGGCAGCCCAGGTCCATTTTGCCTCCTTACCCTACCATTGCTTGTGGGTAGTCATCTTGTGGTATACACTGAGGGAAGAAAAGCTGTGCAAAAGTGAGGGGGCAAGAACTGCACTATCAACTTCCATCACTGGCTGTGAGGTTAAAACAAATAAATACAGACTCTTGTGCATAGGGTGGTTAGCAATATTTAATTTGATGGTCTGACTTCCTCGTCAAAGTCGGTTGTTTTAACACATTATCTTTCTCCAGACTTCTTCCTTTCATGGTGCTAATTGTCTTCTGCCTGCCACGAAAAGAGGAGGTTTTTAGGAAGGTAATGGAAAGTAATCAAAATCAAACTATAGCCCCAAACTGTTTGTTGCAACACCAGTGGCTTTTGGAGAGATGGGGCTTTGATGAAACAGTGCAGCTCTTGATTACCCTAAACTATTTTCAGTCTTCTGCAACTTTCGATAACGTGGTTCTGTAGATCTCCTGTAAAGATAGCAGAAAACAATTTATATCTATGCCTTGGGGAGAGGAAAGAGAAAAAAAAATCAGAAATCTACCAAGACACCTGGATTTCCACGAAATTAAAATTTTATTACATTCACATACAGAGCAAAAAGCATTGGTATTAACTAAGTAGTACACATGTGGAGGGAATAATGCAAGGTGGTTGTAAGGTGTTTGATTGTCAACAGAGGGGAGGAGAATTTTCTGGAACAGTTTTCTGTTCCCAAAAATGTCTGTATTGGAACTTGCATTGTTCTAAAAAACTGTAGGTTTGAAATTCAGTATTTTTCTCAGTAAATTCTTAGCTGTTTTTTCTTCTTGTTGTTAAGGAAATCCTTGTCTTTTGGTATACGCAACCCTGTTCATTCTTGATCAGTTTTTTTTTTTTCAGTATTAGTGCAAGCTGCAACTTAATTTATTGATAAGAGGGTTGTGTGGTGTTACTAGCATCTGGGGAAAAGGGCAGATGCAGTATGGAGAGACCCTTAGGAAATGGTTCTTTTTTTGCTTCCATTGTTCCAAGTGTAGCTATATTTTCCTCTTTTTAGAGAAAAGCCTCACAGTTAAGTGAATGAAATAATGAAAACCTACAAACTCAAGCAGTAGTCTGCTTCATCAGCAGCATATTTCTATTAGTTCAAAAGCAGTGCTCAGCTTAATAGGCATCTTCTTGTTTATTAGCAGCGTGGAACCACGCCAGGAAGATTTTCACTGTTGGGTTGTGCTGGTTTCCACCAGGAAGATCACAACGGATGTAGGACATACATCCTCACTGCTGTAAATCCTCCAGACTGATGGAGTTAAGCTTGTTTGAGTGTTTCTCCACAGATCATTTCCCACCTGCATTCAGCATTTGAATGACAGAGCTGTTGCAATCTTCGGGGTGCATGATCACTGCTGCGGTGGTGCACAAGGTGTGCGTGGATGAGAGCCAGCCCCGTGTGGGTGGGCTGCCCTCTGAGATGAGAGACTACATTTTGTTCATCACGAGAAAGAGACCAGTGTGTTACAAGAGTTGTCTGCTGACTATTTCTGTACTACTTCATGAGATATGAGCCACAAGGATACCAGGGAAGGGGTTACAGGAGCCCACACATGGTCCCACCCAGCAAATGGTACAAGCAGATAACTCACAGAAATAACGACCAGGGAAAGGCTGGGGAAAGGGCAGGGGCAGATAAACACCCAGCAGGGAAACCTTTCCTGCTGACAAATGGTACAAGCAGATAACTCACAGAAATAACGACCAGGGAAAGGCTGGGGAAAGGGCAGGGGCAGATAAACACCCAGCAGGGAAACCTTTCCTGCTGACAAATGGTACAAGCAGATAACTCACAGAGATAACGACCAGGGAAAAGCTGGGGAAGGGGCAGGGGCAGATAACAGTTTGCAAGGCAGGATATTTGCTTGCTTAAGCTTAATAGGGCACATATTGCGTTAATCATAAGATCTTGGTAATTTTCCACGGAGAAGTCACCAAATAAGGACATAGGGTGAAGAAGACGCAGCTGAGGAAGACTCTGCAGCCTTCATCACCGACCACCAGGAGGTAGAAGGATGACCCCCCTAGCAACAACCAGCGCAGGTGCAGAGTACTCCGAGATGATATGGACTCCTGAAGGATGGAGAGGATAAAAGGACTGAATCAGAAACTAGTTGGGGCGGCAGTTGGTGGAGCGGAAACTCCCCTGTCACCCAGCGCTGAGCCTTTTGCTTACGTAGTATAACTGCTTCAATAATTAATAAATTCTTTGATTGGAAATTACTCGTTTTGAGTCAATTTTATAACACCCTCCACGGCAGTGTCTGTCTGTCCGTCCTTGGGCTGTAGCTTGATTCTACAGTCAGCTCACTTCAACACCCTGCTGAACAGGCTGACTGCCTGCGTTTAGGAAGCAGGGCTCCTAAATTTGACTTTGGATGTCACTCCTCTGTATTCCTGTAGTGAAGCTGTAGCTCAGGAGGAAGCTAGGACCAGTCAGCTCCTCTGTGTGAGAGTAACCTGACCTGCTGGGTAAAAGAACTCTTAAATTAAAAATGTTGCAAATTCCTGTACAATTTAGGAGCACTACAGATTTTGCTCTGAATTTATTATCATATAAATTTTTAATTTTTTATTTAATAGAGCCCGACTTTTTAAGAATTGAAATGAGTGTCTAGGAAGAATGTTAGATTTTGTTTAATTTGGTACAGTTAGTTTCTGGTCATTTTTGTGAGTGGGATACACTCACTTTGACATGGGAAGCTAATGCTTGTGCAGTTTCTGCTTGGACTCTGTGGCTGCTCCAGCAGGGCACAAGCCTGCAGTAGTGTCCCTGTGCCATCACCCAGCACTTTGGGATGCCCTAGAGTATCTCAAGTGGCAATAGGCAGCTGAATCACATCCTGGATGTTGTTTATTAAAGGAACCGTGTTGTAACCTTTATTTTGTCATGTGGTATTTTTGCAGATTTTGCTTTCTACAGTTACGGCATCTGTTTTCACATCCATGGATTAATTATTCCTTGCACCACTAGTTTATGGGGCTGTATTGCTTCTGTGCTGTGTCTCACTTCTCTTCCTTTCTCCTCTTTCTGCCTCCTCCACAGGATTGCATCTGACCTACTGTTGGGTTTGGTATGGCTGCAGGGATGATTACACCATGGCAGCCTCTAATTTAATAAACAATAAAGCCACTGTTTTGTATATGTAAAGTTTGTCAATGGAAATAATGTTATCTGTGTGTTTTTTTATCACCCCACCACCAGCAAAATGTTCAGGTGTGGCTTTGGCATTTCTAACCTGTGCAATAAGCATTATTTATTGCTCAGAGCCACTGTCTAAGATGTTTTAGGTGGACTTTCCTGTCCTCTTAACTGACTAGCACACAGGTTCTGTATGAACTGATTTGGTTAATGGTGTGATTTTTCTAGTTACTGAAGTGCATAAATCACTGCAACCTCTAGCATGGAAGCGATTAAACATGGAAATGCATGGGAATGAGTTGTATGGGTATAAACACGTTTCTCTATGTAGACACTTGTATGTGTCCACATGAGGAATTACAGCTATGTAATTGTACTGGATGTGAGTTAATCAAGAAAAGAGCAGTGTATGGTCCTGTGTTTCCCATATTTAATTCTGTGTTCATAACACCCCCTTCTTCCTTGCCTCTGTTGTGTATGCTTTTATGCTATATGGATTGCCCTTCTAGAAGAATTTGTAATCTAGGATGTTAGTCTAAAAGTAATGTTTTCTGTCTAGGGAGAGGAATCTCTGAGCAGGTGGGCTAGGTAAGTAAGGGAAAACACTAATATTTGAAGTATAATAAATGTGCTATTGGTAGATGGCCTTGCAGCTTCTCTCATTGCAATTAAAGTAAGCTTTATAGGAAAAGAGCCTTATTTGGACAGCCAGGGTAACCTTTGCAGTTTTCATAGTATATGTGTATATTATATCTGCAGTATATTATATCTGCAATACATTTGCCTGCCTCTGTGCAGAGAGATGTGTTGCTTATTTACTAAACATGTCATCAGCATCTCCTGTTCCTCCTGAGTTCAGCATGTGTCCCTTGGGCTGTATTTTCTACCTGTTACTTGAGTCCTGTTCTGAAGAGTCATTCTTGTGTGCTTTCTTCACAACGTTCCTTAGTCTGGTCCCTTCTTGCTTCACTCAAAGAAGCTTAAAAATTAAGGCAGGTGTGCTTACTGGTAGCATCACAGAGGAAATCTGGCACATGCTTGGACAGAGTCCATTTTTCTAGGTCAGCCCCCATCTACTTTACCCATTTTCCCTTCCTGCAGTCCCTTCCTCATCCATTAGAGCTCCAGCAGATGAAGCAGGGGTCCCATGGGCAGCAGCCTCCTAGGCTGTAGAACCCTGGCTTCTACCTGGCTTGGGTGCCAAGTTCAGGGTGCTGTGAGAAAGACTGGATCATTAAAATCTAAAGTCTAAAATCCTTCACACAAAGGGAGGTTTGCAAATGTGACTTGCAGGAGCATCTCTAATATCTGACATACCTTAACTTGTGAAGCTTGTTTTGACTACCTTAACAGTGTTCTTTTCACATGCTTTTTTTTTCCTTTGTCTATTTGTGTAGGGATTTTAAAAAGCAGACTGAACATCTTTTCCACCTTCCCTGGCAAATTTGTCACCTGATAGTCCAAGCCCTAGCTCAGCAGCAGGGTTGGGACCTGGTAATGTGTTTTACAGGCTTCTGCTGCACAAGCTAACAGCAGCAAATTGTTGTCCTCTGTGTGAACCATGCTTCCAAAGGATGTTGCAAAGTTTGTGTGTGACTTTCATGGGTATTTATTGAAAGCAGAAGAGTGAGGATGTTTGGGAATACTTCATTCCTTCATTCTGGTCTCTGGAGGGTGGTGTTTCCTGGGGACACAGGCACAAACATAGTTAAGACACAGACATCTAAAAGTTTTAGAAGTGCTTTGTCTCTCTGAATTTTATTCATTAATGGGAAGCTTTTACTTAGGCTTTAATGCAGTAGTGGCCTCTTTCTCTCAGGAAGCAATTCCTGTAGAATCCCCCACAGAGCACACAGAGGTTAATTGTGCAGTCTCCTGCTTTTATGGGCTGCAATGAAGAAGGAGCTTGTGCAACTCTTGCAAAGGGAAAGGCAAGTGTGTTCTTGTCTTGTCTATGGAAACGCGCTGTCCTTTCTCTTAGAGAAGGCAGCAGTTAACAAAACAACATAGATGTGATTTCTGGCTAAGTAGTCAAAGTTGTGAAGATCTTGGAAAGCTTAATTCATTATGGTTTCATTGCCATGTTTGTAATTTATACAGAAAGAGGTTCCAGGCATGTGAGAGTGATGCCAGGTTCTCAAAGTAACATCCTGGAAAGGGGCAGAATTAGCAACACCTTACTGATTCTACAAAGCATATACATGCTGTAGTGGGATCTCTATTGGGTTTGGATCCAGAACTTCTTTTGCCATTACTTTTCTAAGGAATTTCATGGAGAAACTTGGAGTGTTTCCTGATTTCCAGTGATTCGTATGTGGAATTTTGATGCTGAGTCTTCTCAAGGATACAGAGGAAATACTGAGAACAAGTAGTGGTTTGAATGAAATTCATGAAAGCTGAGGGGCAAACTTGATGTACAAAGGAATACATCAAAGGATTTCCCATATTCTGAGAAGGTTTTTTGTTGGTTGTTTGGTTTTTCTTTATCATGAGTTTTGAAAGGGAAATGGCTCTGGTAGTTTTTTCCAAGCTGCTTTAATGGTGTCCTCTCTTTGTGGAGTCTGCATGAACAGGTTTATCAACAGGGATTTGAGGATGGGTATTGTTAGCCATCATTTTATTAAAAACAAAAAAACAAAAAAACCAACTTGACAGCCTCAGTTGGAGGCTGAGTTGAAACTGATATATTTTTTGCTTTTTACTTAAATGTGATCCTAAGACACAAGTTCTACTTTTTTATTTTGCTGCCTGTGAAGGAGCTCAGTGTTCTGAATATATAGATTATCATGGCCTTTGGGATGTTGTGCATCCACCAGTTTACCTACTTTCTGGCTTTTGGTATTGAATGATAAACACTCCTGTTCTGCTCCTATCCTCCATTATCTGCACCCACAGCCAACCTGACCATCTTAAACATGATTAAAATATAATTCAAAAGTTATTAGCTAATTATGACGCAAAGTACTTAATTTGCCATTGCACCCTAATAACTTAAAGGTACTCCTGATAGCTCAGTAATAACCATATCATAAGCAAAAGGACACGGTTGCTACTAACTTAATAGGCAGCTTCCCTCAAGATAAAACAAATAACATACCTCAATGAAATCGGATTCAAGCTTAGTAAAATCATCTTGGCAAGCAAAGAGAGTGTTTGTTAATTTTTCTGTGAAATGTTATCATTGCCAAGAAAAGTTGGTTACAAAAAACAGAGATGGCAAAAGTATTTGCATGAATAATTGATTTAACATTTCATTGGTTTAAGTGATTTTAGGAAAAGTGGTTTTGATATGCTCTGGAAAACTAGAAAGTTTTTAAGGACTTATTTGCAAGATACCAAACACTGTAGGAGATGTGGGGCTTAAAGGCTTGTAGACTGTTCTTCAGTATATCCAGTGCATGCACAAGCCTAAAAAGAAAGAAAAGTAGAGACGGCATTTTAAAAGGCTAAAATCCTGGTGCTGTGGCTATGGTCTCTGGGTGTGCAGGGAAGCCCATGTGTGTAGCTCCTTATTGCCTGATGTCCTCACAAATACCTCGAGCAAATTGCCCCTGTGATGAGAGGGATGATGGCAGGTATCTGCAGCCTCCTGCCCTGCTCTGAGTGTCCAAGATTTGGCAGGTGTGTCACTCAGGGTGCTGGCTGGTCCCAGAAGTGTCTCAAAGTCCTAGAGGAAGAGAAGGGCTGTGGCACCATTCTGTAGCTTGACTGAAGAAACAGCCAAGCAATCCCCCAGTTTGGGGATTGCAAGGCTTAAGATTTCTGGAGACATATCTGTATGGTAGCAAAAGGACTTGAAGGTGTGTTTGGTATCTGAAGACAAGCAAAACTGTGAGGATTAAGGATGTGTTCAGTCAGAGGATATTCTGAATTGGAATGGATCCACAAGGATCATTGAGTCCAGCTCTTAAGTGAATGGTCCATACATGTCTTGGGAAGTGTCAGCGACTTCAGTGTCTGTCAGATGGAGGAACCTCACTTTCTTAAAAGTGATGGGTTTTGTGGGGTAAAGATTCTGGTTTGGGGTGGGAGAACAACTGGTGAGCAGTGGCTAGACCCCTCTCAGCCACATCTGAAGCCTGTAAGGCAATCTAAAGATCCAGGAGGTTTGGATGACTCGGTATTGAAATTGCTTTTAAAACACTTACCTGCCCAGCCTTGTGTGAAAAAATGCAGATTAGGGTTTCAGCCTGTTCCTCTTATCAGTTCTGCATCTCCCTGGTACACCAGAGCAGAGAGAGAAGGAATATGGTAAACAGAAACTCCCTGGCTCATCCATGGTCTGGGATAGTAGTGCTTTCCTGGCCTCACCCTTGTTGCCATCTTGCAATGTGGGAGATGGTTTCCATCTGCCTGCAAATACTGTTCTCTGGTCATGAGTCAACAGCTCTCAACATCTCATCCCAACTATTTACTCCTTTTTGTTCTAAAATGTCAGCATTTCTACCAGCGCCATTTGTGTCTGGGCAGATGATGGTCCTGATTCCATGGTTTGGGAATGAGGGTTTGAACATCCCAAGGGAAGCCAGTGACAGAGACTACATTTTTGGACTGGCTTCTGTGGAACATTCAGGCACCCTACATGCACCAAGGTGACTGACTGTCAACCAGTATGTTCTGTACACCAGGGGAGTTGCTGTATTAGCCCTATTTCATGGTGTAATCATTAGTTCTGGTGTGAAACTCCTAGGTGGCTAGGTCACCTCTTTAGCAGGGAAAATACAGCTTTCAGTTTATTTTGGAAAAATTTCCTTTTCAGGCAAACAGAGGTTAGGGTACTTCTACTGACTTGTGGAGCCTTGGCCATCCATTTTTTAATGCACCCCTGTGTTTGCAGTTTGTTCTGCTGTTGTTTCAATACCTGTCTCTCATCCTCCATGCTCATCTGTGGCGTAGAAGGACGTAGTTTGCTCTCGTGTCAGTAGCATTCCTGTAACATGACTACACCATGTTGTGCAATTCATACTTTTCCAGTTAATGTGTCAGTTTGTCCATCTGGATTAGATCCAGCAGCTATTAGTTCATTTTGTAATATGTCTGATTGGTTTTCATCTCTGCTCCTGATGCTCCCTCTGATCAGGCAGGTTGTAGCAAATCCCATGTTTCTCTCTTTTTTCTTAGTTGTTTGGGGTTTTTTTGTCTCTAGTGTGTTCCCTGATGATACCATGTCACTCATCATTTCAGATCCTTCCCATCTGCTCCTCGCATGCTTTGCTCTGCCTTTAAGATTATTCACCACTTTTTATCTATCTCACTTCCTTCTAAATGCCTTATGAGCCCTCTGAGTTTGCCCCTACCTTTTCTTTTGCTGTCATGCTGAAGTAATAATCTTAAGATGTTTGAAATCTTCTTCATGTAAATGATTCAGTTCCTTAATCTTTAGCAAATATTTCTACAAAGGTCTGACATCCTTTTACTCAGTATTTGGCATTTATCTGTTGTTTAAAATGCCATGTAACTTTGTAACTTTTTTTTTTTTTTTACATCTTGTAAGAACTGGTGTTTAAATACCTCTTCCCGTACATTCTTCTCTGTAATTTTGGCTCCTATATAAATACTTTTTCTATAGAAGGTTTAATGAGCTTTAAGGTTTTAATGCATTTTTCCCGTTACCTTTGCTTTATAATTATTTGTATTAATCCATCTTCTCATAATGTAGGAACTGTATGTGCCAAGAAATTCCTGAGACTCATGGACATGAAACCTTAAATTAAATGTAAGAAGAAAAAGATAAGAACAAATTATAATAGCACTGAGAGCAAGAGATTACAACAGGGTATTTGGTTAAAGTGTGGTTTTTGTAATATATGTTTCTGAAAATTGCAAATGTATTCTGTTATGTTTATGAGCCAACTTTTGTTATGCAGAATTATAAAGGTTGCTACGTATTCAGTCTCTGTGGATACAAATTATGTGAGTTATTCAAAAAAGAAAAGCAGGTTGATACTGTCAAAGTGGTTCTCTGAAAAAAAAAAAAAGAATTGAAACCTCATAATTCTCCACTTGGGTAGGATAACATTTCTCACTGGCATGGAGACCACTTCAACTGTACTAGCTGCTAGGGGACAGTGCAAAATTATATAATTTAGACATACGAGGAAGTAAAATTAAATGGCCATGAGATGAGCATACCATTAAACAGATCTCATTTATAATGGACTCTTATGCAAATTGCCTTTGAGCACTCAGTAAAAGAAAATGAAAATAAATTAATAAGGATGGCTCAAACTAAAAAGTTGCAGGGGAAAAGAAAAGTAGAAGCTTGTTACAGCTCACTCTCCACACACTCCAGAGTGTTAAATAAGCATTCCCATTAGCCACATAAATATAATGATGTGATAATAAAACATGCACTTAACTTTTAAGGACCAAACTCCTAATCACTCTGCTGCAGTGGCTCCAACCAGATGAGTAAGATTTCAAATAAAATACATTTACTTCGTCATGTGATTCATTATTGGAGGGAAAGAGATGTGTTTTCATGAGTATTTTGCTCTTTGCTAGCTGCTGAATATCCTCCCTCAGTGAAATCCAGGCAGTTACTTGCCTTGCCATTAGTGTGGGATTGCAGGTTCCAGGGCATCACTGCTGCTCCTCCTGCTGCACAGCCCCCTCTGATGGGTTAAAAAAAGGACTTCTCACCACTTTTCCTCCCTTTTTCTTGTTCCGTGAAAGATGTGGGGAGCATGGGACTCTGGCAGCTCAGAACTGTTGAAAGTAGTGTATTGTAAAATATTTTCAGTTAGTTTGTAGTGTCTTCTGATAAAGATGTTAATATAAGAAATTATATACTGAATATATTCAATTATAAGAAACCTGTATTTTCTCAGAGAAGAAATGTTTATTTCTACCTTAGTTTGAAAGTAATGTAATATTCTGCATGTTTGTAAACATCAAGGCTTGCAGGTTTTCCATGTTCCTTGGATCCTTTTGATTACAGAAATGAAGAATTTTAGCTGTGTCCAGTGAAGCCATTAAAACACTCTGTAGAACTCTGTCTTTTTTTTTTGGCATTAAGAGAGTTTTGCAATAACTGACTTGTTTAATTACTACTGGCCATCTTGTTCCTAATTATTGCTGCTTTCCCACATATCCAGCTGACGCAGAATATACTAAAGTGAAGTCTTTTCTCTTTATGTGTATAATAATAATATATTTAAATATTTATACAATGAGAGATCAAGGCTATAAACACACTATGTATACAGTTCTGCTGCAGACAGTATATTTTTATACTTGACAAATAGGACTTTTTTCTGAAGAATTTGAGAAATCCTGCAAGCAAATCATCTTCTAATGCTAGCTTTTTGGTATAGAAATGTTGTTACAGGAGTGCTGATTTGTGGGAAGAAAGATCCATCCCGGTAATATTTTATGGAATTAAAACAATGATATTTTCCATTCCCTGTTGTTTTTTCTCCAGTAAACAAGGGCTTGTAGCTATACCTAGTTTGTGTCCTTTAAGTAAAACCAAATTCTCACATGGAGGCAGGGTTTTCCACTGGTTATATTTTCAACCCTTGAAGCATTTGATTTCTGACAGTGGAATATGATACTTAAAGCCACAGACATTAATTATTACCCATTGGAGGTCACACTTTCAACCCATGGGACGTTAATTTTCCTGATATATGGAAAATTCCAGCCTGTTAGTTTTAATTAAATATTTCAGAAGCACATTTTCTTGTAAATGGACTGCAGTTTCTTATCCTTTACCCTTGATATTTGGCTAATTCTGCATATAATTATCATCTTATTTTGCAAGCCTCCTTCAAAGTGCTCTCCTGTCTCGAAACTCCATTCAGCTGTTACATATTTGTCATTTAAAACAGAAAGGTGTCCTTGCCAGTCATCAACCAACATTGTCAAGAAGGAGATGGGGAAAAACATCTTTCAGGTTTTCTTGGGAAGTGAAATTATAATGACTTACCAGTCCCTTCTTGTGCTAGCAAGGTGGTGTCTCTTAAGCATGTATAATCCCAGTGTGAGACCCAGTAAAGCTTTGGGTGGCAGGGAGGATGGTGATCAAATTGTTTTGTACAGAGGAGGTGACAAAGTGAGGCATGAGAGAGTGCTTCCCACTGTGCCCCTGGGAACACAAGAGTTCCTGGTGAGGATGCTGGAAAGTGAGGATGCTGGTTGTTCCCCAGATCCTGGCATAGCCCACTCTCCTCTCCTGATTGGGTGTAGCAAATGCAGATTAGGAGCAGGACCATGTCACCAGATTTGGATCCCATAGTAGTACCTCAGGTTTTTCCCTGAAGGCCACATGAAGGGTGCTGGAATCTACATTTTTCCATCTGAAAAGGAAAAAAAAATTAATTTTCTTTACAGAAGTCTCTCTGCTGGGGTCTACCCTTCCAAAGCTGTTTTAATATGTGAAAATATATTGCAGATTGATCCTGGGAGGGGAGTCAGGAGAGAATTGGGACTATGCAGTTCCTGGGATTTTGCTGCTGCTGCTGCTGTTGCTGCTGCAGAGCAGCAGAGCATTGAGGCAGCACTTTCTGTTAACACTTCCAGTCCATTCCCAAAGCCATTCAGGTCCCAGGTAGCACTCCCAGTGGCTGAGCACTCTCCTCAGCATTATGGTTTTGTCTGAAGGCTCCATCCTCTGATACTATCTTGCTCTTCTCTAAACAATTAATAAAATGGAGACAAAAAGCCTAGAGGTTTAAAATATGTAATTATATAAGTAATTTAGAACTAGGAAAATGCTGCAGAAACCAATTACAATTATACATTTCAGTAATGACTGACTTGGCCAAATACATGTTTTGTGTGTGAATTCCGTGATAAATTTGAAGATGACATGCTTGAGTATAAGGGAAAATTAATTCTAAATGCTGAGTACTTCCATATTAGACATAAAATGTGGCTCATACACCACATGAACAGGAGCCTGTGTTATATGGGCTGTCACAGCTTTTGAGCAGCAGGGCAGGCAGTAACAAGTCTTTGAGGAAGAAAGCTCAAATAGTTCAAGGGATGGCTTTGAAAAAAAAAATTGTTCTGTACCTGCTCATGATGCAAAATATATTTCATTCATTATATGTTACAGATTTCATGCAACTTGAATTGATTCATGCATTTATTACAGAACTGTAAATGGCCAGCTGGGGTTAATGGAGTTTTATTTGTTTTCTGATCTCCTCCCAGCTGGTGAGAAGCTATAGATGAGATTTGTATTCGGTTCACAACTTATATATATACCTGCTCCAGGCACAGACATTGTTCCAAACTCAATTTGGGTTGCCTGTGCCATTTTCAAAGGGAGGATATTTGGCTGTTGATGCAACACAGTGTATGGTTGCCTGGAGCCCTGCCCCTCTGCAGTTCCCTGAGACCCTGCTGCAAGCCCTGCTGCCTCCCCCTCTTTGGGAGCCCACTTCTGTCTTTTGCCTCTTGAATCGCTTCTGGACATCCCCTTCTGGTGGCCACTGGATGGGGCATCTCTCAGCCTGGGGTGCTTTGTGCACCTCTGAGTATTTGGTGGCTTTTTTTTTTTTTATTGCTGGTAGTGGGGGTTTGTTGTTTATGCACTGCTTTTAAAACATAACAAAAACAGTGTGCCATGACTGTTTGTTGCCAAAAAGCATTTCCACATTGCACATACAGACATATGAACAGGCACACAAAATCAGACCTGCCAGTCACTCCTGCTCATTTCATTGGGAAACCACCAGTGACTCAGGAGTGTTTTGCAAATGCCCCAGTGCAGTAACAAAACATTTATTTGGTGTCACTTTGAGGGTTTTGTTTGGCTTTTTCAGCCCTTCCTATTGCTCTAACTAAAGCTGGTTTGGGAGGCCCACATCCAGAAATGCATGTGTACTCAGTGGTTGATGTTGCAAGACCTGTTGCCAAGCAGAGGCTCTCTAGGTGGCTGCGTGGTTCTGGTGGTTAGTGGGTGGTGTCTAAAAGCTGAGACATTTTTCTGTATTATTTGAGTGTTCTGCTTGATACCTGCCACAAGCACTTAACTTTTACATTCAAGCATTACCTCACATTGAAATGTTATCAACTTTGTACCCTCATCTTTATGTTACCACAATGTGCTGCACGTCAGCTGTGCCTGCCCTAATTAATGTTGGTTGCAGTAGATGGTATCCAAAAAGTGACCTGAGTTTAAAAACAAGTGAAAACCAAGCAAAGAACCAAACCAAACTATTCCCCAGGTACAGTTTCCAAACTAAATCCAAACTAAATCAAGTTCCCTATGCAGTGCTCTATAAAGCAGAATGAGTCAGTCCAGGGCGTTGGAGCATCTAGAGGGAATGGGCTGTGCTGAAGGGGACTATCAAAAGAGGTGTCCAAAATAATTGAGGGATTGTCATTTTATGAGATACAGACTGGGGCATTGAGGTGGGTGGGAGAGGCTGCTGGCCTGGCTTCTTCCCTTCCACCTCCTCAGCTGTGCTGCTTGGAACTTAATGAGGCTATGCTGGAAAATATGTGGCTTACACAGTGGTTTGAAATCAGCCTCTTTCTAATGAAACAAAGCCACAGAGCTGCTTCAGTGAAGTTTGCATGGGAGGGTTTTGTAGTGCTGAACTATTTGAGCAGCTCTTGAGCTGAGCTTGGTCTGACTGTGCTCCTTGTCTCTTGTTTCCTCTCCAGAATTGGCCGGCTTTTCGATGGCACGGAGCCCATTGTCCTCGACAGTCTCAAGCAGCATTATTTCATCGACAGAGATGGGCAGATGTTCAGATATATCTTGAATTTCTTAAGGACATCAAAACTCCTCATTCCTGATGATTTCAAGGTGAGATTTCAAGGGACTTGGATGTTTTGCAAGTACCTTGGTAAAGCTATCTGGTGTGTAGTCAAAACAGAGCCCTGGATAGGGAAGGTTGACTTGCAGGGCTTACTCTTCAAGTAAGAATGGGGTTGCTAAAGTGGTGTCTTCCTCTCCTAGAGTGGCATCAATATTAAACTTTCCCCTGCTGGCTATAGTGGTAATAAAGCAACCTTGCCAGATTTGACCCAGGGAAATTAAATGTTGTACCATACTCATGGAAACAGAAGCGACAATCTGCAACTGACAGCTCATGAGCTTTACTAATTATTTTCCTCTCATCCATTTTTATGCTTCCCCAGTGATCGCAGCAGTTCCAGTTTTCACTCCCACACTGAAATTCAGAAAATGGTGTGTGAATCACAATATTGACAAAATAAACTGCACACATGGTAATATTTGGGCATTAAGTCATAGACTGTTTTCTCCCTCAGACTCTTGAATGCATACTGCAAGTTTAATTTTGGAGTTTTAGAGAAGTCAGGAATGAATCGTTCTATGTTTATTATTTAAACTTTAATAAAGAGCCTGCTTTTTTTTTTTTTTTAGTTTTTAGTAACAAATTGAATTAGTGGTAGGTTCAATGTCAGACAAAGCCTACAGAGGCAGAGCTTCAGAATCCATGTGATGCTTATGTAGTAGGTATGAGGGTGTATATGGGGTGTCTTCAATCAGAACAGATCCTTACCTTCACTTAATGACCACACATCAGTGTACCTGGTTCACTGCAGGAAATGCAGCAGTTGGGATTGAACAGGAGAGGTGATGGGTGATGAGGCAGGGATGGAGCAGTTCACGCTGGTATTCACTCCTTTTCCCCTCGTAGCTGAGACAGTTTTTCAGGCATTTGGGCATAACAAGTGTGAGGCTGAGTTCAAGAGCTGTATTTCAGCAAGCTTGGAATCATCTGCTGTAGACACATCCTTGCTGCTCCCATAGTGACAAGGGCAGATCTCCCTGAATAATGTGGGAGTTTGGAGCAAACAGATAAGCATCATTTCCTTCTTTTGAAGCCTTGGTCTGGCTTTGTGCTGCTCTCGGCACTTCTCCTGCAGGTAATCAGAAATACAGAAAAAGGAAAAGCCACCTTTCATGCAATATTAAGAAATTACATATGTAGAGCTTTTTAAACACATAAATATACTGTAGCAGTGTTGAAATTAAAAATGTAATTCCTGGCAAGTTCACCCAACTGTGATGTTCAAAGGGGTGTCCTCTCCAGTTATGCTTTAAGGTGTACAAAAAAAACAGTGATTAAAATGAACAGTGTTTTTTGTTTCTTAGAAATATATGGGTTACATTACTTTTTTGTTACACAATAAATGTAAGCAGTATTTTTACCATGATTTAGGTGTCCTCATCAAGTATTTGGTTTCTAGTTCAAATTCAGGACCATATTGACTGTTAGCAGGTTTCTCTTGTCATTCTCTTTCTCTCTCATCCCTAATTCTCATGTATCTCTTTTCTCTGTATAAATATTTTCCAAATGGTTTTATGCTCTCACACCTAGAAAAACAAGATTTTTTTTAAAATGTTTTTTAGATTTAAAAAATGGCAGTAGGCAGATTCCACATCATCAGTTCTAAATTACTTCTGCAGTGGCTATGCCTAGAAATGCATTCCCTCTGCTCTGGCATTTGAGATGATGTAGTAAACAATACTAGTGGCAAAACAGAGAAGTATTAAAAAATACTTAATTTTTAAAATGCACTAATATGTGCAAACATTATGCAAATATCTGAATCATTTTACACTAACAAACATTGCAGGCTTCCTCATTTACATTCTTATACCTGTTATAATGCCTGCTAGTATTGCTGTAAGACACAATGGATCCTAATGATGAATTTTCTGAATCCTGATTGAATTCTGTTCCATCTGTTCAATGAGATCATTATTATATGACATCACTGTGGGGATGAAATATGGGGAAAAGTGGGATTTTGTTGGGTTTTTTTTTTTACAGAAGGGAGTTAAGCAAGCATAGCCTTACTTTTGCAAGTGCTGCTGTACTCATTGTGTTCTAAGTAGCTGATTGTTTGAACCCGGGAAATTTCTCTGGCTGCCCTGGAGGACTTGAGACCCTGACAGGGGGCTCGGAGACCTTGGCAAGGAGTCAAAAACACCTGTGCCTTCGATTTTAGCCCTTGGAAAAAACAATTACCAACTTTGTATGAAGATGTACAAGCCACAAGAGTTTGAATAGAATGTTAGTGAATTTATCACAGGGTGAAAATGTAGAATTTTGAGTTTTTAGAATGTGGGTTTAGAAGCCAAGATGGAGGGATTTGGGCGTGCCTTGTCCTTCTTCCTTCTTCTTCTTCTTAGCTTCCATCTTCCGGGTGATGTTGCACTTTTAGATTGGTTTAGAGTAGAAACACACTGTCTAACATAGGTGATAGGTATTGGGAAATTATTGTAAATAATGGACATGTAGTTTTTAGTATAAAAGATAGCACCGCCTCTGAAGGCGGTCAGTGTGCCTCAGCCCGACCTGCCAGACAGACCTCGGCGGGTCAGAGAAAGAATGTTATAGATAAGAAATAATAAACAACCTTGAGAACGACAACAGAAGAATCCTGACTCCTTCTTCAACTGCCGGGCTGGGAGAAGAGACTCTCTAACACATCTCGGGGTCATTGTGACCACAGAGGCCCCCGAGAGCTAATGGTTATTTTCTGCTTGCACTGTTACTTTATTGCACCTTCCTACAAAGTCTTGAGGAGCTCTGTCCAGTGGGGTTCCTAAAGCAGCCTAAATATCCATCTACCTTAAGCACCACATTAGCAATGCCTCTCTTAATGTGTGTGTCTTTCAGGACTACAGCTTGCTATATGAAGAAGCAAAGTATTTCCAGCTTCAGCCCATGCTAGGAGAGATGGAACGGTGGAAACAGGACCGGGAGAGCGGCCGCTTCTCAAAGTCCTGCGAGTGCCTGGTGGTGCGAGTGGCCCCAGATCTCGGCGAGAGGATTACACTGAGTGGAGATAAGTCATTGATAGAGGAGGTGTTCCCGGAGATCGGGGATGTGATGTGTAATTCTGTCAACGCCGGCTGGAACCACGACTCCACACACGTCATCCGCTTCCCGCTGAACGGATACTGTCACCTCAACTCAGTTCAGGTAGGACATCACAGCTGCAGTTTTTGAAAGGGAGATGCTGGCCAGGTGTCAATGGGCTGACCCTGTTCCATGTCACTGGAGTGTTTTGGTGAGCAGAATCAGCTGGAGGCTTTAAGCAAGTTACTTAACTTCTGTGCGTCAAGTTGTCTTTCTCCATTTAATTAATGTATCACCATTTAATCCATTTAATTCATGTATCTCCATTTAATTCATGTATCAATTCAAATCTCTTTGCAAACAAACTACAGTAGTGTTAGAATTTTCTCTGATCATAGGGAAAACCCTTCACTTTCAATTCCAGTGTTTTTTCCTGATTTTTTCATAGCATAGTAGAGTCCTGTTGCAATTGACAGGACAAAGGATAATGATTTAAACTAAAA
Source organism: Agelaius tricolor (assembly GCF_023055355.1). Classification (NCBI taxonomy): domain Eukaryota; kingdom Metazoa; phylum Chordata; class Aves; order Passeriformes; family Icteridae; genus Agelaius; species Agelaius tricolor. Next base: position 50,106,712 of record NW_027269262.1, on the reverse strand, counting down.
TAAGGTCGATTTTTACTAGATAAAAGAAGGAAAATTTTTCTGTGAGGGTGGTGAAACACTGGAACAGGTTGCCCAGAGAGGTGGTGGATGTCCCATCCATGGGAATATTCAAGGATCAGGCTGGACAGGGCTCTGAGCAGCCTGATTTAGTTAAAGATGTCCCTGCTCACTGCAGAGGGGTTGAACTTGATGATCTTTAAAGGCTCCTTTCAACCCAAAGTATTCTATGATGCAATGTAGTAATGTCTAAAATCAGTAGATGTTATGAAATGGATAAGAAAAAATCTGGGAGACAAATGCAGGTAATTCCTGGAATAATTATAATCAACTTGAGCATTAGATTTATGTTTTTATCCTTTGTTGGTTAAAAGCAACCAACCTCAGACACCTGCCTGCCCCTAGTTAGCACACCCAGCATAGCCAGCACTTCCCATGTGAAATCATCAATGGCACAATCGATGCTGTTTGGTTTAAACACACCTCCTAAATGCTGCAGGCTCATGTGTGAATTCTTTTACAGAACAGGCTTGCAAGCTGAGCTTGGCATCCTTTCATCTGCCAGGTCCCAATGTCCAGGTAGAGAATCACAGAGTCATTAAGACTGGAAAAGATCTCCAAGATCAACAAATTCAGCCTTTGATCAAACACCACCATGTCAACTAAACCACATCATTAAGTGCCATATCCAGTCATTTCTTGAATATTTCCAGGGATGGTGACTCCACCACTGCCCTGGGTAGTCCATTCCAATGCTGAACCACCCTCATAGTGAAGAAATTCTTTCTGATGTCCAACCCAACCTGAATGCCCTCTGGTGCATCTTGAGGCCATTTCCTGACACCACCTTGCTACAGCCTCCTTTCAGGTAGTTTTAGAAGGTCACCCCTGACCTTCTAGCCTCTTTTTCTCCAGATGAAGCACTGAGGCACACTGAAGGCTGGCCAGACACTGTGCTTGTGCTAGCACTTAACACAAGGGTCCAGATAGACCTATCCAGACCTATCTAACCCATGTTATGCTTGGACGGTTGTCTCTTACTGGCCTTGACTGTCATGCTGAAACATCAAAATTGTTTGTCATAGTGATTAATGCAAATTTAGAACAGCCTTAGATGTCAGATTACAGCTGAAAAGAAGTTTCAAGGATGGCTGCTTAGCTATATCATAGGATACATATCGTAGGATAGCATATCCTGTATCATAGGATAGTTATCAAGGCAGTTGTATCCTTCAACACTTTGTCACTTATTCTGATGCTTACACTTTTGTTGCACAAATAAGAATTACAAAGCATATTTACTGATGTGAAAAACCTGAGCTGGAGTGGCAAAATATATACAGGCTTCAAAATATGTACAGTCAGAGTGGCAAAATATGTACAAGCTTGTGTAATGATCCCACATTGATAATGGAAGGAATAAGTATCTCCCTGTACTAATAAAAATGAGAGACTGCCAACAGACCTGAAGGGTGAGGTACAGACCAATGGATTGTCCAGGGCTGAGCTAGTTTCCAGAGTTGTTTCCACCACAGTTTTTGTTTACATTAATTTACAAATTAATGTAAAGACATGGCATGTCTTCTTTGAAGCATTTTTAAACCTCAGCTTGCTTCTTCCCCTGCCCTAGTCCTTTGCAGTCTTCTGCCATCCTACTTGCCAGTGTTGTCCCAGCATGCATGCAAGCCAATTTGACAACTGGTGAAACAGCTGGGGAAGCCATGGTAGGCACCTGATTCCAGCACAGCCCTTGTGAGGTCTGGTCATGCTGAGTAGAGGGTCCCACATCCTCTGAGGTCCAGGAGCATCACCCCTTCCTTGGGTTTGGCAGCTGTCATGCTGACCCTGGTAAACCCCAGGAAGTTACCTTCTGGGGTGAGGCAAAGGATGCCCAGAACAGGTGAAGATGATGATAGAAGTAACTAAGAGTTGGTTTTTAAGTCTCTAGTAAATATCATGGTAGGTTTTCTGAAATTATGACCATTGTTATCTACACTGTCACCATTTCATTGTGGTATTTGCTCAGCATCTGCTGTGCAATCATGTGTTTGCCCTTTTGTGTTGTAAATTCTGTAAAGCAGAGAATGTGTTTTTCTAGTCCTGTTTCTGTGGCCAGAAGATTGGATTTGTTGACAGTACTAAAAAAATAAAATAAATTTTTCTTCATTTTTCTTTTTCACTGCTCAGTGGCCATAGTCAGCAGAAATCAATCCAGTACAGTTAAGCTATGTAACCATTTTTTTTCCCCCTAGTTGAATCCATTTGAAAACAGCAGTTATAATCATCGGACAGCAAATAGTCTGTTAATTTACTTACACATTGGTGTTTGTTTCCTCTTTTTTGCAGGTACTTGAGAGGTTACAGCAAAGAGGCTTTGAGATTGTTGGCTCATGTGGAGGTGGGGTGGACTCTTCCCAATTCAGTGAATACGTACTGAGACGAGAACTCAGAAGGACATCTCGTGCACCCTCTGTCATTCGAATAAAGCAAGAGCCTCTGGACTAAAATGGACATGTTTCTTTATGCAAAAAAAAAAAAAAAAAAAAGAAAGAAAAACAAAGAGGAAAAACAAAAAGGGGGACATTTCATGTGCAGTTTGGACTCCAAACAAGTCCTGGAACTAAAATTGAATAAAAGACACATTTATATCAAATATAGAGACCACACCTGAATTCATATGGGAACACTTGGAATAGTAGTGATAATAATAATAATAACCTCAAGGTATAAAAGAAAACACACACACACACACATAAAAAAATATGTATGTATATGTATGTCTGTACATATATATATGTATGTATATGTCAAAGGGTAGGAAATGCAATGACAGAATGTGGTAGATGAGGTTGGTGCTGTGATGGCCATTAAGTGTCCCAGGCCCTTCCGGGCCCAACTTAATGGTGTACAAGCCATTGCCAGGGGGGGATTCATGGACTGTTCTTCACCCATTTTCATTGCCAAACAGCCATCCACTTTTTAATGTGTACACACCTTGAGTCAACTTTATTTGCATATGGAGGTTTATGTCTGTCTTTTTTAGAGGTGGATGGGCAGGTGTTCAGGAGACGACCATCCATTGCATTGGAAAGCTGAAATTTTAAATGTAGTTTGTACAGAAGTCGCACACTTTTTGTCAGCCCTCACAGATGTGAAAGGTTAACTTTTCTTTTGAATGAGTTTTTTTGTTGTTTTGTTTTGTGTTTTTCAAAGGGGGCCAGAATAATTAATATTTGGTAGAGATGCTCTGGTTTGAATCTGCTGCTTTCCTACAATTTTTTCAAATTTTATAATGTATTAAATACAATAAACTCCTGTTTAAAATAACAAGGGTCTGGTTTAAGCCAACAGAAGCAGAGAGGTGGGATTACACTGCACTCCAGCGTGTAGAGGGGCAAGGCAGTGGGCAGGCAGAGCTGCCTGCGCAGGGTGGAGTGAGTTTAAGGCAGCAGAGGCTGTTGAGGGATCTTCTGGTGTGCTGCACATGGCTGCTGTTCCTTCAGCACTGTCCCAGCTGGAAGAGAAACTGTTGGTCAGACGTGAAAATAACACCAGCTCAGCCCAGGGAAACCCATGAAAAAATGACACCTGGTTCTGTAACCCTCAGTGTAACAGTGAATCATTCCCTCTTGCATCATTCCCTCTTGATTAGGGAGTTGGTGGCTTTGACTCTCCAAGCCCTTGCCTTGCTGAGTGTTAGTCAGCCTGTTGGGTTTTCAGGTTGCTCATTTCCCTCTTTTCAAGCCGTTGTTCTGTCAGAGAGTGACATGGCCAGCCCCTTGTGTTACCATCGGCTGTGTCCCTTGGTAGCAGGCAGTAATTCCACATTCTGCATTGGCAGCCCTGCCAGCTTCTCTCTTGCAGAGTCTCACTGGGGCCACCTCTGCAGGCACAGGCTCCAGGCCTGTGAGGTTTTGCAGAGGCACCACATCCCGATGCCACTGCACAGACTGCTCATGGGTTGATGCACCAGCAACCCCCGCCTTTCCTCCAAAGTCTCTTTTTATGCACTGTTACAGAATATGACTCTGTGTTCATCCTAGTGTGGAAATTTCTATCAACACTATGGTGCTGGCATTCCATTCATTTTGGTGACACTTTGCTATTTATTTAAGAAAAGAAAAAGAGAAACTGTTAGCTATATGTAACAAGGTTTTCAATATAGTCTAACTAAAAAAAAAAAAGTTACATTTTTTTCTGGGTTTTATTAAAATATGTCTGAGGACATCTTTAAATAACTGGCAGCACATATCAATGGTTTGGAATTACTGAAGTGTGAAAATGGGGAAGGGAGGGGCCTCTAAAAATTAAGGTTCATTAGTGGGTTATTAGATCTTCAATGTGATGCTGATCTGTCTATTCACAGTACTGAAACAGCTGCCTCATTGAAAATGCTTGTTTTCAATTAGCAGCAAGAAGTCCTCTTACAAAATAAACAAATGCTTGCTCTTACTGCCCACACTTTGGTTGTTAGTCTGCATAGAAGTTGGAAAGCTAAAACCCAGGGAAATAAATATTTTTAACAGATCTTCAAACCATTGGAAGTGATGAAATTTGTGATGTCCAAAAAGATGCTGGTCCCCATGGGTTTGAGAGTCCATGGGTCCCAGTGCAAGGTGATGTGATTCTTCAGAGACTGCTGTGCAGGCTGGAGCTGGGGGGAGTGCAGCTCCTTTTCGTGCTCCTTGGCAAGCAGGCTCTGCAAGCCTGCTGCATCAGCAGCCCCAAAGGTGTCCCCCCAGTGCTGGCAGGGCCCACACTGCCTGCAGCCTCTGCACAGGAGCTTTGCCTCTGATGCTCTCCAACATCTGATTCCCAAAGCCAACAAGTTGTGCTCTGCTGGTGGTTTTGCTTGCTCAGCGTGTACCTGTCCAAGTCAATGACCTTAAAGATACCACTGTGCTCCTTCCAAATCCTCAGCTGGCTGGGCATTCTTTCACCAAGCCTGCTTTTGTTGTTGATGGAGTCAAAAATCACTCTGAGACCCTGAATGTAAATGTCTCTGCAGTTACAATGTGGTCATGGAGAAAGAGGTCATGATTATTCAAAGTAATGGCTGATGAAAAATGTATGCAGGAATAAACTGGCTGTAGATTTTTAGAGAGCCAATGAGATTAGTCCTGTTTGCAAATGAGGTTTATAACCATGTGTTTTTAAAATGTTCTTTAGAAAAACTGATCAACAAACAAATGAGCAATTTCTCCAGGAATGTGGGGGGAGTAGGGGGGAACCAAGAAGGACCAGATTACTGTCAGCTTGTCTCTGGAGGTTAGTGATTTTGACATCTAAATTGATCTAATTTTTTATTAGCAAGTGTTGAGTCCATTTTATGCCATTGGTGTATTTAATAACAAGAGGCAGAACTGCAGTGAGTGGTAGCTGCCAACGTGGTACTTCAGCAAGTTGGTTAAGCAGCTGCCAGGAGAACTCCTGCAGACGTGCAGAGATTGCAGATGGCACCAACTCCCCTTCCCACTGTGAGACACAGGCAGAGGAATTTAGTCCTCACCTTTTCTTTGGGTAATGAGAATGTTGGATTTCTGCAACAGCCATTGATCCAGGGTTTAGTTCTCCCCTGAATGTACCAAACAGCTGCATAATGTAAGTATGGACCCTGGCATGCTTGGGTGAACCTTAAAACTGAGTGTCCCATTGGAGACTGAGCCAATTTACTCTGTGCTGGAGAAAGTGAAGTCCTGCTTTGTCACTGGGTTAATCTCTCTTTCCAGAAGCAGTACAGATAAATAGGTGCTGCTAATTTATTCTGTCTTCAGGTAGGTACTAGCCAAGCAGTCTGACCCAATGAAGGATTCTCCTCTCTGTTGCCATACATCTACAGAAGGAAGCTGATCATCTCAGTGATTGACTGGCACAGCAAGTCAAGTCGACACATTGTTTTATGATGCTCACTAAAATGCATAACGAAAACCAATGGGGAAAACTTAGTAAACTCCAAAAACATGAAAGTTCAGCCACCCATTCAATTATTTTCCTTTATGCTGAACAGGCACTGAATTCAATTTGAAGTCAAACATTTTGTTCATAAGCATAATTTTTTGCAGCAAGCTTTAAAAATTGATTTCTATACTAATTACAGGGTTTTTACTGACATCCAAATGACTTGTCAAATGAATTTTTCTTTAATGTTTCCATTGCATGAGTTGGGGGGGAGAAAGGTTGGATTTTAGGGGGTGAGAAAAGCATTTTTATTTACCAGTGGTCAGTTTTTCAGAGAAATAAAAACATTTATTTCCATCTGTCATTACTTCACTGCAGAATTCTATATTATGAATTATTTCTATGGACAACTGGTATTTGTACGTCGGCATTCAAGCTGCCTGAGGTTTATTTACAGTGGAAGTGAAACCAAGATATCCTTAGGGTCTGTAGACCAGTTGCTTTTTCTCAGATTTTGGTTTGAATGGTTTATTATTTCTTGAGGGTCTGGAGGGATCACCACCACCAAAAATCAATATGTTGCACCAGGTCCCAGTGTTGGCTTTGGCTGCTGCCCCATTGATCTGTTTTTTTGAAGACCCCAAAACTGACTTAGCAAAGGGGTCCTCTATTTGAGGCTGAAACTGCTAAAATCATAGCCCTAACTCCTCTTAAAAAGAAAAAATGCAGGCACATAGTACACAAGTTCATCCTCCTGTAAGCTGGGCTAGCTCAGCTATCTGGTAACGAGGATGTTAGCATTGATGCAGTGGGGAAACCCTAGTGCTAGCCTGCTGAAGCATCTTCTGTTTGCACAAGTAAGGGCTCCAGAAATGGAAATGTCATCTGACAAACGGAGAAAAGCCCACTTCTCCTTGAATCTGTTTTGGGGTTTTGTTTTGGTTTGGCTTGGTTTTTTATTGTTGTTTTTTTTGGGAGGAGTGTTTGTCTGCTTTGGTTTTTGTTTGTTTGTTTCACTTTTTTTGACTAGGGATCCAATAGGAGTCCTGTGTCCCTAAAATAATAGGGTGTAATATTTTTCAGGTGATGCTGGAGATTATGGGCCAGATCTCATCTTCTGCCCTCCATACTCATGGTGAACTTGGCTCATGCCCCAGTCAGAAGCCCAAAGGGTGCAGTGTGGCATGGGCTGTCAGTGCCATTGCATCCACAGCAATAGTGTGTCATCTCTGTTGCTTCTAAAAATACAGTATTTTCCTCTGCAGGTCAGAGGAAGTATGGGTTGATGAGACTCTTCTCTCTCAGCCTCATTAAAGCCCCATATACATGAGTTCTCTCTGGAGAGGCTGTTGCCAGAATGAGCAGGCTGGATTTGTGCTTCTTGGGGAGCATGGAGTGCTGGTGCCACGGCCCAGCCCATTGATCCCTGTCCTGTGGTCCTCAGAGCACAGCTCTAGCTTGCTGGTCTGAGGAGAGATGGAGAGAGGGACATTTGTCTCTGTGCTCTGGAGTTTGGACTGATAAATGATCTCATCTACAACCCTAAATGGTCTTGTGGCTTCTGTTATGTAGCTTGTCAGTGTTGTTATTAATTTTCCTGAGGAAAATGTGAAGCATGGGATGGCTGGCCTTGCCTCCTTACTATTAGGATGCAGTCTAAAAGACAGGGTGACATTGACTTAAAGCAAAAACTGCATATGGTGAAGTCCCCTAAATTAATGTACTGCATTCTTTCTGACTGCAGGTCAAACCAGAGGGCTCAGTGAGGCTCAGCAGTGGATGTTTGATACTTCATTTGATTAACTGCCAAGAAATTGCAAAAACAAAAGGCAAAACAAGCAGAGCACGGATGCTTGTTCTGAAGATCTGGAGCCATAATTTCACTAATCCCTGCTGCTTCTGAATAAATACTTCAGTTCTGGGTGGCTTACATTAAAACCAAAAGCAGCTGTGCATTTCTTTCCCTCACTTTCTGCAGCTCAGGAGGCTTGTTTTTCTTCTGCTGGGGGCTGTGCCTGGGCAGCTCAAGTGTAATAACTTTGGCCCTAATGCAGCTCTTGGTCTCTTCAAAGCATTGTACAGAGCTTCAATTAAGCATCTCTCTACTTCTAAGGGAAGAAGGCAGCAATAAACTCACCTTGCAGCTGGGGAGGCTGAAGAAGCTTGACTGCCACTCACTTGGGTCCCAAGCTGCACATCTGGAATCCCTCTTTTCCACAAGCCCTCTTGCAGTACAGAAAGAGTTGGAAATCAAGGAGGAACTGTGACACATTTATTTTTTTAAGCTGAGAGTTTGAAGCTATACAAGCACATAGAAGGCATTGCTGGGATGTTTGAATGAGCTTAAAATGTTAGCATTACAACCAGGTTAGGCTTGACACACCTTCTGATTTCTTTTTCTAATTCTTTCCAAAGTGAGAGAAAAATAAATAAATGAAATATAATTTCCTTTACCTTACATGTTTTAAGTGAAGTCAACTGATGGCATATTTAATTTCCTTTCTCTGCCTCAGCTCTTCAACAGGGACTATCATTTTCTGTTTATGTTTATATTCCTTAATACAGAACTCAGGCAATAAAATGGGAGAAGGAACCAGTGCAACTTGTGAAAGAGCCTTGTTTATTCATACAGTGGTCACAACAAAATCCTGCTGCATGCCAGGATGGCAGGAATGTTTTCCAGGTGTGGTTGTTGAGATGGGGCAAGGCACAGCTGGCTCCCAGCTTCAAATGCTCCACAATAAAAATTACAACAGTGGGAAACTAGGGCTCAAACCCTCATGGATTATCTTCCTCCTTAAGCATCCACTCATCTTTCTCACAGTTGAAGCCTTTAGATGAGTAAAAGCTGTGCTGTCATCTCTGCTGTAACCAGTGCAGCTATTCCAGAGAAAGCTGCTTGGATCAGGGACGGCTGTTCTGCAGAAAAATTCTCTTCTGATGCATTATTGATAGATGTAAGTTAAAGCCATAAAGCTCACAGCTTTATCGGGCAATATCTACTAAATCCTGGAAGCATGTAAGATAACCTAAATGTAATCTACTGCATACCAGCTTCTTCAGTGATGGATAGCACCACAAAAGCAGGACTAATGAAAAATTAATGAAAACAGTTACTTCCATAAGAAAAATGATCTGTTTTCTCCCACCTTTGTATTGATTTTAACTGGCCCTGTAATTGGAAGTGTATAATTTTTTCCTCAGGTAAAGAGGATTGAGGGTGAGGGAGAGCGAGTGTATAATTCTATTCATGTTTGTGACATACTTTCAGGCTACAAAAACAAAACATTTTCCTTAGGATGTTGAAGCCGCCTGTGAATGCCGACTTCAAGCATATTTTCTCAGCTCAGGCAAACTGCCATGCTGCTTTGCCTGAAACCAGATATTGCATGAGCAGAGTACTTGGCATACTTTGAAGGCTAGCAAGGAAGTACAGAGAAACAATGTTTAAGGAAAACCAAATACAGCGCATGTAACTTGGTGGGTTTAACATGTGTCATGCATTTAAGTTCATTCCTGATTGATCTGCTCCTTGGTGAAAGGGAAAAATCCTCCATTGCTCTTTGGAGAGGGAAGGAATGTCAGGCTCTGAGGAAGGACCTTCTCTGTGAGACCAAACCGAATGTACCATGATGTTCATGTGCCAGCTTGGCAGAGAATTCACAGCCACAGTGAGCCTCAGCCTCTTCTCACTAACACACTTAAACACAACTGTCTTTTTCTCTAAATTTAACAGAGCATTTCTGCCTTTTTCACCATCTCACAGCAGAATTCAGTCAGATCTGCAGCTGCTGTAAACTCTATTTTAAATTATTCCTAAGTCTTTACCTGCTTAATGTTAATATATCCACTGAGCCCGAAGGGCAATGCTGAGATAATAAATCAATCAGAACAGCATATAGTTTGTTTTTCTAGGGTAAAAAAGTGCACATTTTTAAAGTGTTTAGGAAATGCTGCTTTCCTGTTCCCTGTTGTATATGCTATGGGTCTTTTTCTAATCTCTTCCATCAAAGACATGATATGGGCTCATAGTGTTTTGAGGACCAGGATATTCTACACATTTGTAGTAAATGTTACTCTTAATCTTTGGGGATTCTTTTAGCTGATATGCCTTCATTTAAAAAGTCCTCTTTTTCTTTTTTTTTCAACTTGAGCGATTTAGCCATGTCTTTGGTTTTTGCTTTTATTCCTTGCTTTTCTTATTGGCCTGGTAACAGCTGCAGTACAAGATGAACCACCCCTTCCAATGCATGTCTTAAAAAATTAGGGCATTTACTTGTCGTCAGTGTTTGGCTTTATTTTTGTCTCAGCAGCCTGCTCTGGTCCAGCCTCAGCTGGTGCTCCACACAGCAGGTGTGGTGACTGCTTGGCACCAGTGACCACAGAGCCTTTGTGATGATGTTCTACCCATCTCACAGGGCCCTGCTGCATGAGTGAGAGCTGCAGGAGCAGCACCACTGATGGGAAACCACCCAAAAAGTGTTACAGCTGTAACCGTGCAGCAGCCAGAGGGGGGGCAGCCCAGGGCAGTGCCTGTACTCACTGCTGGGGCTGGGAGAGGTGCTGCTGCCAGCGAGGGGTTCTGGGTGCCCAGCTCCCTGTTCCACCATCAGGCAAATCCTCTGGGTCCCCTGGAGACCAAAAGGCATCTGGACACAGTCCTGAGCAATGGGCTCAAGGTGGCCCTGCTTGTGCCAGGTGAACGAGATGATCTCTAGAGAATACTTCCAACCTCAACCATTCTATGTTTTCTGTCATTTCCAAGAAGACTGGACTGACTGAGATGTGAAAGGTTCCTCAGGGAGTGTGAAATGTGGCTCTACCTCTTTACTTGGTGCCATTGTTCAGATTTTCTGGAGTTTTAATTCTGTCCTCTCTTTCTTTTCAATCAAGAGAGATCTTTTACATTTTTTTCAGTAGGGAGCAGAATGGGGATTCTGTCCTAAAAGGACTTGAAAGCCATTGGTGCAAGTGCTGGACTTAATATAATAAACTGTAAAATAATATTTAAAGTATTACTCACAGAAATTCTGTGAACACTGAAGCTGTATTTCATAACTACATATCACTGTTGCTGAAGAGCAAACAAAGAACTTCAAGAAAGGCAGATGCAGAGCTCCTTCACATCTTCTTTGTGGGGTCCTGATTTGGGGAGGAATTTCAGGCGCCCTTAGCTTTTGGTACAGTAGAAGTTTGGTCTTCACTTCATGGAACACCCACAGTACTGAAATTGTGTTTGCATTTCCATACCTCACCAACTGAAGACACAGAGGGGCAAGAACACACCAGAGAAAGCTTCCCCCCAGTTCTCTCTTCCTGATTTTTTTGTTTGTTTTACTTATTGTAGGGCTAAATATTGATTTTTCAGCTCTGAAAAACTGAAGATATAGCATCTTCTTCTGCCATGTTCTCAATATGCTTAAAATGAAAAAAGCACTCCATGATCACATTTTTCCCCTACAAAAATGTGAGCAATTAGCACAGGAGGTTCTCAGCTCAATATGTATAATTTATTGTAAAATGTATATAATTAGTTTGGCAGACAGCAAAAGCACCAACACAAGCATAAACCCTTTTATGAATCCATATGTAATACTGGATGTTGATGGATTATTACTACAGCAAGATGTCATGTTAAATAACTGATGCAGATATACAGTAGCAAATAGTTTGCCATTTTCATTAAAAAAGGAAACAAACAGAAAAAAAATTCTTCATATCTTCATTACTTATTGAAGTTGAGGGTTTTTTATACACTCACTGCTGGAGCATCTGGGTGTATTAAACAGCTGAATTCAATATCACATTAAGCTAAATTGCCCACAATGGGCAGCTGCCTCATTTCACTCTTCTTAAAAGTCCAAAATGTGTTTTCTGAACCTGAGGCATTTGTCTCCTTGCCGAAGTGGTGTGCTGGTTAGTATTTCAGCAAAGGGAGAAGCAGTGGGGGACATGTCCTTCTGCTGCTAAGACCCTGGCCAAAATATTCTCAGTGCAGGGGAGAGGACAGGCATAGGAGGAGAGGTCAAAACAGTGCTCCCAGTTTTGTCTGTGTGGATCTGGTTTAAAACCTGGTAGAAAGGGAACATCACGTGCTGTCACTGTGGGGCTGGATCTGAGGGAACAGCCACCCTTCTGAGCTTCTAGACAAGCTCAGAAGTCTCCTCAGTCCTCTGGCTCCCAAATATCTGTGTGCCACGTAGGGGTGCAGAGCAGCACAGGCTGCAGCCCTTTGGCTTCCTGCTCAGGTCTTGGGTAGCCCTGCAGTGCTGGATCACGGGCTGATGAGAGCAGCGGGGTGGTGCAAAGAGGGATGTGCGGGAGGTGTGTGTCTGGGCAGGGGGATGTTCTGGAGGAGCCACCTGAGTTTGCCCTGCTCACTGCTTGAACCACATCCCTGACCTGGGCTTCTCAGTCCTGCCAGAAACCCTGAAGCCCCTCAGGAAAAAGCAGGAACTCCTGCAGCACCTGTCCAGGCTTGATCTCTGGGGCATGTCTGACAAGGGACCCCCCTCCATTCCTTCCCTGCTCTATTTTCCCCTGTGTCTTTTTCCATAGAGACCACAAAGAGCTCAGACATTTTCCAGCCTCTCTGGAGGTGTCCACACTCCTCCAGGTGTTTCTTCCTGTCACCTGTGAGACTCAGAGCCAGATGTCAAAGCCCCCTTATCGGTGCCTGTACCCAGAACTAGCTGTATTTCACACTAACCTTCCTACACTTGTGTCCTCCTATATCTTCTTCAGCCTCTCTCTTAGCCCCAAGTGGATTTTCCAATTAATTTCCCACCTTTTACATCTTCCTCCTCCCTTAGCCCATTTTTTCATCATCTCCTTCCAGTTGTCTGTTTTCTTTCTTCTATAATCCTCTACATTTGGATAATTTTCATTTGGACTATTTAACATAACCACCGGATTTGTGTTTTAGCCTTGTTTAGCAGGTTGGAGGCTCTTTTTTCTATCTTATGTTCTGCATTTTTTTCTCCCTCTTAATATGTCAGCATTAACAGAATGGGATCCAGCTTCACTTCAGTGGGAAGTTTCACCAGTGATTTCCATAGGAGAAGAGGGAGAACATTCAAAATGTGAGAGGCTAAACCCAAGTGTCTGGGTTTGTCTATTGCTAGATTTCCCAAGCTTCTCCATGCTTCCATCATCTCCTAGCTCCAAAGGGATCTATAAGTAGAAAGAACAGTGTTTCTGAAAAGCAGGCCACATTTCCTTAAGTTACAGCGATGGAGGCAGCATCCTACCTGGAACCTTATCCCCAGCATGTCCCTGCTAGGCATGGTGCCCAGTCCCTCAGCCACATTTATACGTATCAGTAGTATATTTAAAGGGAAGGAAGGAGAAAACCTTTTTTTGCCTTCCAACTTCTTTCCAGGGGAAGCTTGTAGAGGTTCACATGTTCCAAACAAGCCAGAAATCTCTGTCCAATCCCCCAGATTACCCAGTCACACATTACCTGGCTGTGGTGCTGTCCCACACTTGCGTTCTGAGCACATGTATCCTGCAGACATGCTGTGGCCATCCCTAAATGACAACTGCTTGGGTGAAGTCACTCATCCACATAGATAATCCAACAAAACCACCAGTAATGTACATTCAGTGATAGGCTAGAAAATACAGTTTTGCTGGCAGGATTTATTCCATGACCCTGCTCTCTTCAAGTGAGCAAAGCAGTCAGAGATGTGAGGGATGCCCGCAGGAAGCCTGCCCAACCTCTGCATAGCCTGGGATGGCTGTGCTGCCAAAGCACTGCTAATACAGCCCTAGGAATGGGCAGCCCTGGTTGTTTTCTGCCTTGGTGTGTAGAAAGATTCCCACATTGTGCTCTGATCACATTCAGGTGGGTTTTATTCTGCAGCTGCAAAACACCTCAGAAAAAGAATCCAAACTGACCTCAGGAATGAAAGAAAAATGGAAGGGCAGCTGGTTTTGAGTGAGGCTCCTTTATCAAATGGTGTCAGTTCCAACCCCTTCTGTTCAGGAACAGCCCCAGTAGAAAAAGCCTCCCTTTCCAGCTTATCCTTTCTGCAGCTGTCACTGCACTGCTCTTTGTTCGTGAAGTTACCGGCACCCATGTCTCCGATGTGATCTAGAGGCTCCCACTGTTTATTTCAATGTAAATATTTTTTTTGTTGAGAAACAAAAGGGGCTGGAAAAAGGGAGGTTATGGGAATATTCAGGATGAGATAAGGAATCTGAGGCAGAAAAGAACACATCAATTACCTCAGCTCACATGCTCATCTGCCAGATGAAACCAGTTTTACCGGCTGTTGCCCAAAGGCAAAACACCACAGGGCTTCTGATGTCATGTTGGCCTTTGGTTATGAGCCCGGGTAAATGGGTACCTGGCAGAGAGAGAAAAAGGGCTGTGCTGCTTAATGCCAGCTTCATCTATTTATGTTCCTCTAGCATCAATTAAAAATATCTCTGTCTCATTCTGCCTGCCTGCCTGCCTGCCTGCCTGCCTGCTACTGTGGTATTTGTTTTCTTTCCATAGCACTGCAGATTGCCTTGCCTTACAGTTTACAACAGTGAGAGCTGGCACTTGCCTCTGGCAGGGCAGAGGATGAGAAACCATTTCACTTTTCCTCCACTCTGTCTTCGTGTGGAGCCACAAAGGTGTTTGATGGGCTGGTTGTTGTGAAGGGGTGATGTACAAGGCCAGGGCTGTTGTTAATGTGCAGTGCTTCAATAGCATTAGCTTTTTCCTTAGGATTTAAATTGAATTGGTGGCATTGGACAATATAGTGCTGTAGATCTGAAGTGTGTTCTGTGTACTCATCTGTCTTTTTTTCTTTATTATATTACCCTTCTTTTTCTTCCTCTTTTTTTTTTTTTTTTTGCTTTTTTGTATCACCAAGACCCAGTGAAGCAGATTTTATGCTGCAATAATTCTGCGTGTTTTGGTTATAAATATCCAAAAGCAAAGTTAAGGGTTTTTTCATATAACTATCAAAGCAAGTGTCTGCTTCAGCCCAAATTGAAAGAGACGTTTTACACATAAAAGTTCATCAGTGGATGGTAAACAGCTTCCGTCCTAATACAACTGCAAATACTCTGCTGCAGCACAGACCTACAGACCAAGTCACAGACCTTTGGTGAAACTGGTGGTATCTGACCTACACACAATAGTTCCCTGTGCTAGTTGTTGTCCCTGGAACTTAACCAGGGTCTGAGCATCCAAGAAATCCCAGGAAAATCAAGTCTTTTGCCCACAGCAATATAAAACATGCTTCCAGTCTCCAGTTTCTCCTTGCATTCCTAGCTGTCTCTTTGAGAGCAAATAATGCCGCAAAGTAATTTAAAAACAGAGGAGGTAAAAATCAGTAACTTCAGCAATAGCAGCACAGACAGTTTCCTCCATCACAATCTCCCATCTAGATTTTCAGAGCAGACTTGCAATTTCAGTGGTTGCCTTGGCATGTGCCCAGCGTGACACACCTGAAAGCAGCCAGGCTGTCTGAGAGCAAATGCACGATGATTTTGAAAAATCAGGGTTCTTCAACAGTTCTCAAGTTGATCATCAAATACTACGAAATATTTCTCTTTTTTTTTCTTCCTCAGAGTTGCACACCCTCAGAATGGCAAATGCTTCATGATCTGAAGCCAACACAACAGCACTGGTATCACTGGCTTGCAACAACATCTATTTGAAGGGATGTTTTAAAGCAGTCTGCAGTGCTGGAAGGCGGCTTTTTCTGTACTGCTTCTAGCTAGGATGTGCTGATCTGAGCACTTGGCAGCATAATTTATTTATTAGGACTTCTTACAATTTTTTTCCCCATTGACATAGGATTAAAATTAAACATTCCTAACTGCACTAGATGAAAGTATAGCTTAGCTCATTCAGGTACGTCCACATTAGACATGTGTGTAAGTGACTGCTCTCCACTAGCTTCATCCTGCTTTCGTGTACAGGCAAAACTCCCCCAAGATGACTCGCCTGAGTCGGATGTTCAGCTGAACCCTGACTGTGCCCAGAGGTGGCAGTGACTGGAACAGACCAGAGCAAACCTTTACAGCCTTTGATTCTCCAAAGACTCCATCAATAGCTGCCATTGATACTAAGGGGGGGTGTGATGAAAGCTGAGATCCTTGAGAATGCATCAATTACTCGGCCCCATCATTTCACTTGCCAAGCACAGTGCTGCACCCACATGCAGTGAAGCTCAATAAGTCACCTCTTCACGAGCTGCTGGAGAGGAGATACATTCCCAAGCCATGCAGCTGCCTGGCTGCCAAGCACTGGAGGCACAAGACAGCCACCCCTCTGGTCACTTGGGCTGACTCCACTTCACTTGAATACTTTGCTCATACCAGTTACCAAGTCTGAGGCTAAGGGAAATGGTTGTACCTTGCCATGGTCTCATCCCTGGATGCTGCCTCTCCCAGAGGCAGTCCAGGCAGACAGAAAATGTCTGGCTTAGTGTCCGGCTGCTAGTGCACAGCAACATCTCACAGGGTGGCACTGTGGGGGGCCAAAATCCTAAGAGCAGCCCTTGAGACCCCCAGGACCCAGGAAAGGGAAAGCATCCCCCACCAAAGATCCATTGTCAGGGAGGCAGCACTAGCTGCTGTGGGTGCTGGGAAAAGGTTAGATGCCTGCAAAAACTCAGCTGGCAGGGAAGGCATCAGATGCAGAATAAAAGGTTTCTCTGCATCCAGCCACTGCCATGGGGACCTGGCTGACCCAGGCCTGAAAAACCCTGCTGGGCCAGACCCTGCTTCTGCAAGCAGATTGCATTCTGCCTCTCAGTCAATAAAGTTTCTCCTGCTCCATCAAGCACTTTTATCCCAGTGTCTGGGCTGACAAGCATGAGTTTGGGCTTCCAACATGACAGATGGGGAAGAAGGACTCCAGAAGATACCTCCAGCTTTTCAGGGAAGGGGTTTGACTACACATCTTCTTCACCTGGGGTCTTTGCTGCCCTTGCACCTGGGAGAAGGGTGGTGGGAAGAAGTCACCCATCCTGGCCATAGGGCATGGGACCTGCTGGTCCTTTGCTGGTGGATATGGTAAAGAAAAATCCGAGTCAGGCAGCTGATTTGGTAGTTTGTGGCATACTAGGAGCATGCATGGTGCAGACTTGCTTGAACTGAGTGGACTATGTAAAGGCCTTGTCAGGGATGGAAAGGGTTTTTCCAGGAGAAAATTGTTGCCTATGAAGGTTCCTGTGCTTTGCAAAGCCTGGAAAGGAGTAGGATGGACTGTGGTGGTCTACTATGCCAGAGCAGATGTGGGTTTCCAGGGAAAACAACTTCTAGTGTTATCTAAAAGCTGAATGTTTCCCTGGGGAAAGATAATGAAGGAGAGATGAAATATACCTGGAATATCATTGACGGAAATATCATTGAATGCAGAACTTGTTGCCTTTGCCTACCTACTTTGAAACACATCTTCATCCTGCAAAGTCTGTTCTGCCCTTCAGACTCCCTCCTTTTGTGATAAGCAACACATGTATTACTTTGTCCATTGCTCCCTCTGCATACATTATGTGGTGACATATGATGTGGTGATGACACTGAAACCAACTGTTGATTGCCCAAGGTTTGAAAAGGTGGCCTGGAATGGAAACTATTGTCACAAAGACCTTCACACATGGGTTGGTTGGTGGGTTGGTTGGTTGGTTGGTTGGTGATTTCAGACTACAAAGGGATGAGTGAGTAGAGCCTGGGCAGTTTTGCTGCAAACACTGTGGTCCAAAGTTATGCTGTAGATGTTGGGGTGTCCTCATTCATGGAGATTAAAGCACTCAATAGGAGAAGCCACCATATTACTAATGCTTGCAGAAGCATAACGTATATGAAAGTACTTCCAGTGCTTCCATCTCCCCAGAAGTAAACAGAAATTAAAATGTACTCTAAGTTTGCACACACAGAATCATTAACTTTGTATAGTTAGGGACTAGAAAGAGGGAGGGAAGGGGGATTTTTGGTAGAATTTTTTTTTTTTTTTTTTTGCCCTGGGCAAAATTTTCAACATTAACTAATTAATGTTTATAAAGCACTTTGCATATATAGTGCCTTTCATCAGGGGATCTCCAAGTATTAGATTATATTATCTTGAAGGCCCCAGGCCTGTGCATACTAGCCCTATAAAGTATTAGCCTTATAAACTTTAGTAATTCACTTTGGGTTTTTTCCTAGGGTTTTTTTTTTTTTGGTGGTTTGTTTTTTGGGGTTTTTTTTCGATTGGGTTTTTTTTTTTCAGTTGGGTTTTTAATCTTCCCTCTTCTGAAAATGTGCCGAGTATTTTGGCTATGTATGTAAAAAGGTGGTAAAAAGTGTGGTGTCAGCCAGAATGACCATATGAAAACTTAGGGCTCCATAATGAACTTCTCAAATACTCTAATTGCCAGGGTTGGGGAGTAGCAACTGTGCCAAACTAAAATTCAAGTATAAACCCCACTCATCAAGTAGAGTTGAGGGCAAAGCATCATCACTGGTGAGGGAAGCAGCTCTGACATTTGTTCTGGTAATGACAGTGGGGATAGGGAGAAAAGGGGAAGAAAGGGATACCTCTGAAATCCAGCAGCATCACAAGAAAAACCCCTTGCTCCAGCTTGGATGCAAGATGGTGGCTCTTATGTATTGCATTAAGTTTCTGTTACTGGTGGCTGGAGGCTGGGAAAGCAAGGATGGGCATGAAATGGCACATCTGGAGTGTGTTCATTGCTGCCATCCTCCTGGGCAGAGGCAGGAGGTAGGGTACCCCAAAGCCATGCCAACAGCAGTGAATCTCCCATGTTCTAAATCTGAAAAGCCTGCTTGGGTGTGGGCTCAGTGGATGACTCAAACAATTACTTAACAATAGCTGCTTGCATGAGCTGGCAGGGATGAAGCCAGGTTCACAATGGAAAAAATGTGTGGGCATCTTGGCTTTAGCGAAACACGCGGGGAGCAGACTTGCTGCTGCATGCAGGAACTACCAACAGAGAAAGCAAGGCCTTGGGGAGCAGAAACTTGACAGGGACAAGGCAAAGGATGTCTTTGCCCTTACTTGCACATCTTACAGGTGGAATTCCCCCAGCTGAATTTAGCTGGATAAGGGCTGCTACTCTGAGGGAAAGGCTGAGCAGCAAATCCAGTCTTTTGAAGTGTCAGCAGTATTCAGAACTCCAGAACGAAGCCATCACTTGTGAGGCCATCTTGTCCACATTGAAGTGCTCTTTCATGAGGGAAAGTTCACAGCAAGGATGGGAAATCCCTCCCTGCTCAAAGGAGAGGAGAATTCAGCAGAGTGATGGCACATGTAGCTACAACCAGACAGGTACTCTGGCATAGAAACAACCTGATAGCTCTTTAGAGTCTGCATACACTCAAGAACCTAATGGGGAGCTTGGAACTGGTAAAAGTGCTCACTTGCTGCTTGCGGACTAACATTCCAAATCTCAAAATATCCACTCTGCACGCGACTCCCAAGAGAGAGACAACTGAGAGAAGTGTACAAGGTGGCTGTGGGGAATGGCTCTCCAGATAGGTTGTGGGCAGCATCTGGACATGGAAAAACATATGAGGAAACCTAGCAAGTAGGGATCACTCACCAGGCTTGCAATGTGGATAAGAGCTTGGTACACTAAGCCCAGCACCCTGCACTGTGCACTCCTGGTCCCAAGGAAGAGTGGGAACTCCACAGAGATCTGGAGGGTGCTCACTGTGCAGACCTAGAGCAGCACTCAGATGAAGATCCAACTGTAGCGGAGCTCCTGCTGGGAGGGAACAGGCAGAGACATCTTTGTCATGTCCACATGCTTTATCCCTGGAGCCAGCACTGTGGGAGAGCAGGAAGCTCAAGTCTTGTGTTGGCAGATGCCCTAGGAAGCAGGGCCCGTATAGGTTGCTCTGTTGTTGCAAACAAGAGAGGATTGTGAGGGCCAGCTGTACATTGAGAGTGAAAGAGAGAGTGTGAACTTTCCTGCTCTGGAGACACCACAATGCAGAGAACTGGACTGAGAGCAGCTAAAGGTCCCACCACCTTGCTCCAACCAACAGTGTGGGCTGTTGTGATTGCACATCACTGTGTGATTGCAGTGAGCACTGAGAGGACTTCTGTTCTTTTTTTCTCCCCTTCAGGCAGCTGTGGCTATAGAGAGACTTGGGGAAGAGCAATCAAAGCAATCCAACTACGCTGTGATATGGCTGGGTCTGCTCTCCTGGGCTCCAACGGTGCCCTTCTCCTGGCATTGCTGTGTATGCTGGAAACATTTTGCTCTTCCAGTTTCTCCAGCGCTTTATGCACTGTGTTCAACCCCTGCTGGCAAGTGTGTATTTATATTGGCAAATGAGTCCATCTACCAGATAAAGGGCCTGTAACAAGGCAAGCAGGCATAGTTACAAAAGGTCACTGCCACAAGCTGTCCATGTACATGTTAATCCTCCGTCCTCTTTGATGCAGATGCTTCACTTATGGGTCAGGTCTGGTCTTTCAGGCCAGGATACTCCCAAACTTGATATGCAGCAGGAGGGAGTGTGCTTTGTGCTATTGGTATTACCGCCAACCTAGGGCAAGCATGGATTAATCCACACTCATCAACAGGGAGCAAGGCACCTTTTCCCTTTCACTGAACTCAGGAAGCAGACATTGCTGCACCAGGCCCTAGGGAGCTGGGAGCCGGGCATGTGG
The DNA here is from genome assembly GCF_023055355.1 of Agelaius tricolor. Lineage (NCBI taxonomy): Eukaryota > Metazoa > Chordata > Aves > Passeriformes > Icteridae > Agelaius > Agelaius tricolor. The sequence continues at coordinate 50,086,188 of NW_027269262.1, read as the reverse complement.
ACTCACAGGTAATCATAGATGGGCTGTGAGTCATTCCTGCCCTGGAAACCAACCAGCTTCTGCTCATCAGCTACCATTACAAGAGCTGCAGCTCCTGTTATATGTGAGTGGTTTCGCTGCCTGCTGGTTGCTGTCCATCCAGTTGGAAGTCACCGGTACTCCTCTTTCACAGGTGGGTGGTACAAGTGCTTTGGAGCAAAATATGATGCTTGGCTTTGAAGGAGAAAGGCTGTGAAGTTTACCCATTCCAGAGCCACAGCTCCACCCCTCACCAAAGCAGGTGCACTGCCAACTGCAGTCTTTAGCTTCAGCAGATCTGGGAGAATTGGGGCTCTTTGGTTGCTCTTCCCATTTGCATGCAATTCCCTCTAACTCCTGAATCCTCTCCCTGTGACAGGTGATTTGCCTAGCCAACAGGAGCTCAGGAAGAGCCATGCAGCCTGGAATTTCCCCACATTTCACACCAATGAGTCCTGACTGGTACGAGTTGAGATGTAAGAGCAACAAGGAGGCAACACACAAAGATGAGAGTGGCTTCTGCTGAAACAGAAGAGACATTGGTCCAGCGCAGGGAAGCAACACTACCATGCTGGGCTTGGGTAGACCATCTCATGGTGCTGTGTAGCAAATCACTTAGGAAGGGAGTCCTCTCCCATGGAGGTCATGCTGCTCCTTTGGTGGGGACAGCTGTAGCTGAACAGCTGTAGCATGACCAAAGAGCTTGCAAGGACCGACATTGTGGCGCAGATGGTAACTGAGGGACTCCAGAGGGAAACAAGAAAGGACTTGCAGCAAAGCTGACTCTGCAAGGCCGAGTTGGGCAATTGCAGTTTAGATCAGTTATAGATCTAGAGGCCCTCAAGTGAGGCAGGAGACAGAGGAAGCTTCTCTCTCTTGCCAGCACATTCATATTTGGAGGTGTGGGTGAAGGCTGCTCCCTGCTCCCTGGGGGCTCAGGCACCAACAAATTGGGCCACTTGGTCTAGTACAGAGGAAGTTTGCCACAGCAAACTTCAAGTTTTTGGGGGTTTTGAGTAACTTTGGGGGAGGAGGTATTAATTTGTACCCCCAGATAAAAAAGTTTCAGCTTTGTCCTAAAGCAAGCTCCTGCATAGTACGGAAAAACAATTGATGTCCCTCCAGAACAGGTGTTGCAGGCAGCTCTCCCTACCTCGGGCAGTGCTGAGCTGGCTTTATGGCCCTGGCTAAGTACATCTTTGGACTATTCAAAGCTGCGTCTCTCTCCTATTAAAGTCTGAGGACTAAATAAAGATGCCTCTTCCTCACCACCTATTCACAGAGAGGAGAATAATCCTGGTACAAGCAGCTGGCGTTCCCCACTGTGGCAAGGTGGGCACTGGGGCTTGGCTGTGCTTCCAGGCAGCGCATCAGGGATAAGAGGGAGCAGCAGCAATGCCCCACAGTGGGGAGAGCACTGCAACAAGGCAGGCTTGGGGGATTTGGAGGGCATCACAACCATCTCAGGCTCCAGCAAAGGGAGGATGGATTTATAAGCATGTGTAAGCCTCAACTCCAGCCCACCAACACTCTCTCCCCAAGGGAGAGCATACAGCTTCTCCTAGAGCATTGAAAACATGAAGGGAAATACCCTTCAGGAACTGCCCAGATTTCATACTTGGAATTCAGACCACCAGTCTTGTGATTCCTGGAGATCTGATTCATACTTTTTGAACGTGTGGGTTTGGCAATCCTGTGCTTACACTTACAGCCATTTCCCAACCCCTTATTTTCCCCAGAGGTGTTCTTACTTTTCCCTCTTTTTACTCTTGTACACATGAAATAAACTGCTTGGGGGTTAGGGGGGTTGTTACTGATAGCAAAACTCATCTATTAAATTCACAGTGAGTTGCTCACTAAATAACAGCAAAAAAAATCCCCCACAATTTTATAGTCTAAACCAACCACAGCAGGTTGGAGCGACTCCTCACAGCTTTTGCTTTGCCTTGGGGCAGGATACACTGAGCAAGGGTTTTTCTCCCCAAGGAGCAGCAGGAAAATGCTGTCCCCCAACTGCAGCCATGCTGGGGTGGCAGACAAGCCCTGTACCATTGTGGTGGATGTGACCTATCTGTCCCCACGTGTTTTTGTGGGAAAGGTGAGCCCCTGTCCTCCCCAGCTGCTCTGGGGAGGGAGGTCTAGGTACATGGAGGCACATAAGCTCCTAGGAGAGCATCTAAGGGCCTTTCCTGGGGTAATGAAAATAGGATGGTTTTGTTCTGGGACATTTAATGTGAGAGTTTTGGGCCCATATTAATTTCGACCAGCAAAAATTCCATTTTTTCCTCCCATATATTTCTTTTGTTCAGTCACAGAAATGACTGTATCTTTATCACTGTAGATATCAACCAGAGGCATAAGTAATACTGTAGCTGAAAGAAACAGTATTAATTATCCAAGCCCTGTGCTGAGCACCATTTGTATTCCCTCAGACAGCCTGCTCTTGGCACAACGGAAGGCAAAACCACGAACCCACGGGAGTGGAGACTGTTTTCCATTTTCTCTGAGAGCTCCCTGCCCATTTGAACACAGAGCAGACAGAGCAGAATCAGGAAACAAAAGGATGAGGGAGAGGGTTTGCAAAGTGCCACCCCAAAGTGGCCCCACATGCTCGGAGGTATCACAAGATGTGACCTTTCAGTCAGTTTGGGATTCACAGGCAATTTCAGGAAAAGGTTTTGTTGTGGTAAATCTTAGAAAGGTATAATATAGTGCTGTCCTTGGTCTACACTGCCTCAAGCAATGGGCCATGGGCATCCACAGAGGATGGCATATTGGGAAAGGGAACTACCAAAACCTAGATGGAGGGAAATCCCCAGTGCAGGGTTTCAGCTGCTGAGAAGTGAACACTTCCTTCTCATGGCATTCTCCGTGATGCCGCAGAAGCCTAACACCAGCAAGTTTTTATTGGCATCACAGCAAAGCCCAACTTGAACGAGACATCTGAAACAGCTTAATAGCCTAGAAGCACTGCAGCTGCCTGGGACAGCGTGCCTTCTTTCTGCAGGAGGTGCACACAGGAATCTAGGGAAGGAAAACTGCTCCACTTTGGCTGTCCTTCCCTGGGGAAAAGGGAATCTGCTTCTCTGACACCTTGGAAAGGCAGAAATGACAGCAGAGACTTTTGCAGCCAGCACTTCTCAAGGCTCTTGAGAAGTTACGTTCAAGGTTTGGAAGCTCCCGAGATCGCAAATACCACAGGACTGACACTGCCTACTCATTAACAAAGATAATGGAAGAGAAAGTAACAGCCCTATTTCAGCCCTGTTCAAATTGATTTAATGTCTCGACATGCCCACCGGGACCCCCAAGTGCTCACAACCCCCGCCTGGACAACAGGTTTGCGATAAAGCTTTGTGAGCTCTCAGCTCAGACAAGGGGCAGCTGAGGACTTGCTTGTGCAGGAGACGTCTCCTGTGGAAGGCAATCAAAGCAGTAAACCTGAAGAAGGCTGAGAAGCGATGGCAGTCATCCAAGGGAAACAAATTATTTGAGGGATGGGGAAGAGAATCAGAGCAACCATGGAAGCTGAAGAGGAAGGCAGGCCTTCTGGCAGAGCAGAAGTGCCCAACAGCTGTGAAAGATGAAGGTGGAAGCACCTGGTCTGGGTCCATGAGCATTTCACCTGGGTTTTGCCTAAGCACAGAAGTTCAAGTCAGGCTGGAGGGTGTCTGGAGGAAGCAGACAGTTCCCTCCCAGTTCAGAATTCATAGAATCATCATAGTGGAGTAGAGGGGCTGAATCACCTTCCTCGATCTTCTGACCATGCTGCATTTGATGCAGCCCAGGACACAGTTTTCCAGGCTGCAAGTACATGTTGCCTGCTCATGTCCAGGCTCTCATCCACCAGCACCACCAAGTCCTCATCAGTGCTGCTGTCAGTGACTTCTTCCCCCGTCTGCACTCATGTCTGGGGTTGCCCCAACCCAGGTGCCGCACTTGCACTTGGTCTTGTTAAATCTCATAAGGTTTTCATGGGCCTACTTTTTGAGCTTGTCCAGGTCCCTCTGGATAGCATCCTTCAGGTGTGTCAACTGCACCACTCAGCTTGGTGTCATCTCCAAACTTGCTGAAGGTGCACGTGATCTTCGGTCTATGTCTTCAATGAAGATATTAAATAACACCAGTCCTAATACAGACTCCTGTGGGTCACTGATGTCCTTCAGGGCTCTGAGCCATTGACCATTATCCTCCAGATATGATCATCCAACCAATTTCTTTTCTATCTAACAGTTCATCCACCAAATTGGATGGACTGTTCTCTCTCTAATTTAGAGACAAGCATGTTGTAGGATTTTGTGTCAAAGGCTTTATAGATTCTCAGATGACATCTGCAGCCTTTCCCTTGTTAACTGATGTAGTCACTCCATCAAAGAAGGCCACTGGTTTGGTCAGGCAGGACTTGCCCTTGGGGAAGCTGTGATGGCTGTCTCGAATCATGTCCCTGTCCTTCATGTGCCTTACCACAGCTACTGGGAGGATCTGTTCCATGATCTTCCCAGGCACAAAGCTGAGGCTGATGTAGTTCCCAAGGTCTCCCATTCTACTCTTTCCAGAGATAAGGACAATGTTTCCCTTTTTCCAGTCACCTGGGTCTTCAGTTGAGTGGCATGACTTTTCAAATATCATGGAGAGCAGCTTGACAATGACATCAGCCAAGTCCCTCAGGATTCTGGGAGACTTATGTACATTCAGGTTCCTCAGGTGGTCATGCTTACACAGTGGAAAACACTTTGTTCCCCAAGCCCCCATCCTGCTGTCCATCCAATTGAGTAATGTGGAAGAGAGGTTGCCATTAAGCCAAAAAATTGTTGAGTACCTCAGCCTTATCCTCATCTGCTGCCACCACTATCCCAGCATTGTTTCTTACTGGGGGTACACCTTATACTTTCAAAATATCGTTCTAGTGGTTAAAACACTGAGAAAGGGAAGGCTGGGGAGAACATTAAGGGAAGGCAGGCAGTGCTACAGCAGGTTTGTGCAAGGCACGAGCAGGGGGGAAAGATGCAAAACCAAGGCAACTGTAGGGTTAAAGAACTGGTGGGAAGGAGATCCAACACCACAGAAAACAGGTGGAGGGGACAAGGGTGGGAGCAGGGCCACTGCATGTTGGTCAGATGTGCCTGGGAATGTTTGTTCCAAGAGCCAGGGAGTGCTTGTGCTGCATCCCAACGTGAGGAACTCAAGCTGCCTGCGATGCAGACTGGCTTCTCAAGGAGACCTCAATGCTTGAGAAGGCTGGTGCCACGTCACATCACGGAGCACCCAGGCAATCATGGCAATGGTTCAGCGAGGCCTCCCACCCTCCCTCTGGCCGAGAGCCGCCGGCGCGCCGAGGGGAAGCGCCTTCCCCAGGGCAGGGCCTTTCCCTGGGGCTGGGCCGGGCCGGGCAGGCCCGGCGGCCCTGGGGCAGCAGGGCGGTGCTGGCTCCTCTGGGCCCCGAGCCAAGGCGGAGCTTTCTCAAGGCTGCCTCCGCCAGCGCAGCCTCTCCGCCCTTCCCGGGGCGCAGGAGCTGCCGGAGGGTAGCGAACGGCAGCGCCCGCCATCCATCGGCCCTGTGCCACCCACCCTGCCCCAGCCCTGTGCTGATTCGGCTGCCCCCGTGTGTCAGCTGCCGCCCACGGCGGGTGACAGCTAAACAGGAATTTTAAATCTCTTCTTGATCCCTTCTTTAAATCATCCGTGTGTTTCTAGGAGAGGGGAAAGAATCACCAAAGAGGCAGCACCCTTCCACTCTGCCAGGGCTGGGTGGCGCCTCCCGGGCTTTCTTCCTTGGGGGATGCTGCACCTGGGGTCAGCCCCGCTCCCAGACATGGCTCAGAACTGCAGAAAGTTGAGCCTGTTAAGGAGAAAAAGCCTGAAAAGGCAGACGTCTAGCTCAGGAGGTGGAGGAGCCTCACCCAGGTACAGGGAGGTCTGGAACAGTCGGGTCCCTGCAAGGTGTTCGTCCCAACAAAGTTTTTATTTGAGCAGGACTACAGAGAAGAAAAAAAAAAAGGGGGGGGGGGGGGGGGGAGAGAGAAAGAGAGAAGGAAAGAAAGAGAGGAAAGAAAGGAATAAAGAAAGAAAGGAAGAAAAGAAAGAAACGAAAGAAAGAAAAGAAAGGGCTTCTGACTCATTCTCTTCCCAAGACTGCCCTAGCCCAGGGCATTTTCCCTGCCTTGGGAAGTGTTGCAAAATTTGAGCTTGCCCTGGAGGTATCTCTCACTAGTAACTGGATATCCTGGTTTTGTGTAAGGACATAGGCAGGACCTTCCCACAGGTTCTTCTTTACCGCATGGGAAAAAAAAAACTCGAAACGCTGATTTCTGTTCCAGCATCCCCAGCAGACTGCTGTAAAGGGCTGATTCCACACTCGAGGGGATCTTTTTCTGGAGCCATCCTCCCCAGCTCTGGGGCATCACTCACCAACAGCTTCTAAGAAGTGTGGAATTTCAAAGGCAAAAACAAGCTTACTTTTAATATTTGCCCTCTGTACCTGATGTTTAGGTCACTTTCAGGTTTTTTTTCCCCTGTAATAAAGAAGGCTAAAGCTTTCAAATTAGAAGCAAAGACTGAGAGCTGTGTGAGATGAGGCCTCTTTGAGCTTGCACCACCCACCAGCCAGTCTGCAAAGGGCTAAGGAATGGGCTGGTGAAAGGCAGGGTGCAGAAAATTACAGACCTGGCCCTGACAAGAGGTAGCACAAGCCTGATTACCACCTCAGCTTGACACAAGGTGGATGCTCACACGGACTATTAGCCTCCAACTGTGGTTTATTCACATCAGCAGAGGAAAACTGCTTCAGCTACAAGATGTTGAGTAGCCCACGCTGTATTTACACAGCTCCTGGTCTGTCTAATGTAGCTACACTTCTTCTCCTTACTCCAGCATCTTCTTTCAGCATCGGGCCACTGACTCCCATGGACAGCATGTGGCCCACAACCCACAGTAGCTCAGTTCTGTGCTGGTGATAGCATTTGCTACTCCTTCAAAGAGACATAAGGTGATAACGGCGGGGTTTTCCAAATTTTAAGAGACATGAAGTTAAAAATGAAAATGGCATTGAGCAGGAAGCAACAATATAAGGATTTCTTCCTCACCAGGTCTGCTTCATTAGATACACAGCCTGCCTACATGGAGTCACCTACTTTGTTTCTAGGAAGGTCCTTTTCTGTCTTTTCTCTAAAAGAAAGCCTCTGCCAGAATGCTTGTAAATGTATCACTGAAGCTCCTGAAGAGAGGAGCAAGCTGTTTTCCATTCTCTGTATGCATTCTCCTTTTCCTACTCTTCCTTCTTGAGGCTTCCCACTGATCAGCTCTTCAAGGGAGTCTTTATTCTCTGCCCAATTTTGCACAAAGGTATCAAAGGATTTTAACACATTAAAACTTGAAACCTCTTTAAGAAAGAAGATAATTTATCTCCTTCCTCCCTCTCTCCTTGTTGCTGGAGTTTCACACCTGGGAGCTGTTATAACTCAGTCTTTACATAGAGTATTTCTTTTTAAAAGTTACTCAGCCATCCTTATACACACAGAGTACATGTATATTCACACATAATTCCTTGAAAAAATACTTCCATCCTCCCTTCCAGCTTCTAAGAGCAGAAATAAGAAACACCTTAAAATAACTGTAAATAATAAACCCCGTCATGCTAAACACTTCAAAGTGGAAGAGCAAATATCTCAAGAAGCTTGGGGAACTACACATAATTATGAATTAGCTCTCAAAAACAGATACAGATGATCTGATCTGTCAGATAATGTTTTCATTTCAAATAGATTTAAAAATACTATTCCCTGTGATCTGGTAGAGACAGTAGCTGCTTACTGATAACCACAGAGCAGTTATCAAACAAAACATGTGGAGCAGGAGCATGGCATGCCAAGCTGCTAAAAGAGGCACTTTATGCCTTAGCAGTACCTATGCAGAAGACCCCCACCTTTGCTCCCTCCCACCAGGGTGCAGCCCCAGGGGAGGTGGTGTTTTAGTGACACTGCAAAGGGGCAGAACTCTGGTGAAGCACATATTGGTCACCCTCTGGGGCCTCAGTGTAGGTCCTGACACCCCTCAGTGTCCACCTGAATCACACAAAACAGGCTCTGTACCCTTTGCTAGTTCTGAGACACACAGCAGACAATGAGAGACATGGAAGAGCTGTGGGACTGTGGGATGGGGCTGGGGAAGAGACTGGATGACCATCTCTGATAGGGTGTCCAGTGGGAACTTCGGGTGGCTCTGCCAGGAAAACATCCCTTGGAAGATGGGAGTCACCTACTGCTATAAGGACCTTGTAGAAAACCTCTGACTGAAGTAGGAGTTAATGGTGGAAGTCTTTGCCACCATGAAACACCAGCTTCCTGCAAGGATCTTCCTGGTGCACAAAGTAGCAGCCTCAGGGCTGTGGGCTGACCTGTGCCACCATCTCCTTCCACTCCAAAATAACCATTCAAGTCCAGGATGAAAATCTTCCTTTTCCTCCCTTCAGAGCAAAAAACTTTCAAAACCAGGTTCCTCACAAGGGGAACTGTGAAGCAGGGGCTCATGAGGAGAGACTGGGTAGCAAAGCTACCAGCTAACATGCCAGAATAGCTACAGAGAGCAGGCAGTGAGTGACCATCTCATGCCTGCAAGAGAAGTAGAAAGAAGAGGCCTAGATAGGATATATCTGAAAGGAAAAGATGAAGTTTATTGCTTATTCCTTCAGTGTTACAAATGGGGTGCTTATCTAGGTTACTGAAGGCCTGCACCAAGTGAAACACTGGCATTGTGGCCTGCACACAAGCAGCCTTTGTATCCAGTGAGGGAGGGACAAGGCACCGACACGTCGCAATGAACCCAGAACCCAAAGTGTCAAAACAGACAGGTCCGGTGTGCTGTTCAGTCTTGGCACTCAGCTTTGCACCCCTCAAAGGAGTAAAGCCTTCACTACAGGTTGTAGTTATTTCCAGAGCTACAGCCATGGGACCTGGGATAACAATGGCATCCAGCTTTCACAGCATGCACAGACATTGTGTGGTACATGCACAGGGAAGAGTGTGAAGCACTTGGCCTCAGAAACCCAGCAGCCCTCATTTGAAAAGCTGCTGGGAACAAGCCTGTTTCACCAAGTCCAATCACTTGGACTGTCTGCCCCTTCAGGACATCCTCACTTGCTTTAGTCTTTCTCTCTTCACCCCAGTGATTACAAATGAAGAGGAAAGCAAAGAACAGAGCAAAGAAATGAACCTGGAGAACAGCTGACAGCACTTTTGCTCAGCACAGTGCACTCACATGGCAGGACACAGGTGCCTACAAAGAGAGGGGGCCTAGAACAACTTGATGCAAACAGTAGCCTTAAGCTACTCGTGTCAAAGTGTCCAAGAGAGTGCAATGGCTTTGAGGAATCATCCAGCAATGTCTCACAATCCCCTGCTACCTTCCTCATTAAACCTCAAACAAAGCTGCAGGGTGTGTTAGTACACTCCAGCTAGGCTTTCCCATGGGGAGAAGGGAAAAGCTGGAGTCAAAGACAGTGCAAAGGGCTAGATTCAGTGCTAAAACTTGAAAATGGCAATAAAACGAAAAAGCAGCAGTTGGAGAAGCAGTACAGGCCCCCTTTTGTCAGCAAGTAACACACAAAATTTGGCACAGAATGCTGCTGAGATAGTAGTAAAGAGCAAGCAACAACAGCTTTCCCCCCAACTGTACACCCTTTTCTCTGAAGGTTGAGCACTTCAGTGGCAGGGATAGTTGCCCAGCCAGCTCAGTGCATCAGAAACAGCCACTAGGATAGCAGGCCAGCTGGAAAGCAGGAGGTGCCTGGAGCAAGCTTTAGAGCCCTCCCAGCACTGGTGGCACAGACAGTTCCTCCAGGTTCCCAAGCTTGAACATGAGCACACTGAGAACTGAAAGGCAAGGGAGCATGATAGCAGGTTTTGTCCTTATGACTGGGATTTCAGTATTCCCATAAAGGGCAGAAAGAGCAGGGAAAAGCATGGAAGTGAACCCCTGGTGATCTCTCCTTTAATTCCTGATGTAGCTGAGCAAAGCCCAGGTATCTCCTAAATAAATGCCACTTTAGAGGACACTTTTCTCAGAAGCAAAGTTGAGCTCATCTGGGGGCAGGATGAACCCTTGGCAAAGAGACAAGTATTTTCAGCTTTTGCACCAAAGACAAAGACATCCCTGTCTGAAATTAGGCCTATAAACTTGCTGAAAAACCTTTTTGAAACATCTGCTACTCCTTACAGTATAAAATTTTGGATTTGAGAGGTCTTTTGGGAGTGGGGTGGGTGTGGACATGACACATGGGGGAAGAGGGAACACACAGGGAGAATTGACTGGTGAGAGACAACTTGTGCTGGCAGCAATAAAAGCTTGTGATCTGCATCATAGGCAGGCCATAAAAACACCTGAATCATCCATAATCCTTTGGATATATCTATTTATCAATTATTTTCTCCAACATATTTCACTTCAGCATTGCACTGGTTTCAAAAGAAAGAGGCAGGCCAATTTACAGATTCTCTGTGTGATTCTCCAGCCTGCATTTAATTAATTGTGAGTTGCTCTAAAAATAATTTAGGACAGTGCTTCCACAGCACATTGCTGAAGTCTGACACAGTTCATGCTTTCGCTTCCCAGAACATGTGCAAAGCTCTCACCTCTGCCCAGCTGTTACCAAAAACCCCACAACCCAGTCTTTGTGCTGAGAGGAGAAAATTAGAGACATTTCTTTTTCTCCCTGCCCACCCCTCCCCTTTCCAGCAATCCTTTTCTCTGTCATCTACCTGTTTTAAAACCCCTTCAAATAGAGATGTTCATAGTTAATATGTTACATGAGGAAACTGTGCCAGCTCCTGCGATGGGCAGACAGCTGGGACTGGCTCTCCAAGTCACACCATTAGTCATGGTGCTGACAGCTTCAGATGCTGAACTTCTCATGTCAGCAAACAAAGTTACCAATTTATTATTTTTAATAAAATAATTGCTTTAATGCAGTATTTAAAATAATTTTTAACATCTGATCAATAAGATAACAGTACACAAATATGGAAAATGCTGCACTTTACATAAAAAGTAAAGCTAAGCATTTAATAATACAAAACAATTTTGCCCGATGCCATCAATATCTTGCAAACTATAGTCAAAGTACTGCTTTTCTTATATATATATATGCTATATATACATATATAAATAATTTACAGCATTCATTTACTAGATTTGTTTACTACTGTTCCAACAAAAACCAACATAACCGATACACAACTTCGTGAATTTGGTAACCATCTACAGTGGTTCTGACAGTGCAGAACAGTTGTGTGAACTGTTTTTGCTTCAAGTTTTGAAGCAGCATGCCAAGTAACCCTAGGAAGCTTGTTTTTTGTCAAAGAAAAGAAAATTCAGCAGGAAGCCATTCAATAGTTGGTCAGAGCATGGTGCTGATAATGTTCTGTGTTCAATTCCTGTGCAGGCCGTTCACTTTAGAGTTGGACTCTATGATCCTTGGGGTAGGTTCCTTCCAACTCAGGATATTCTGTGATTCTCTGAATGCAGTCAGTGTCTTTCCCACCAGTCCTGGGAAACAGCCATGCTATACAGTGCTGTGTCATGAAAGGCAACATGTTTGGAGCCTGGGAAGAAGGGTGACCCAAAGGGCTTTCCTTCCACCACAAGGCAGTCTTTAACAGCAAGCAGACAATCTTTGAACCTGTTCTAACAGTCTTTATAATCCAGAGTCCTCCTTCTCACTGAATGGGAACAAAGCAACTGTCTAAATTTGAGAAGCTTCCCTGTTACACCACATTAAAGTATCAAAACAATATTCTAAAGCAGTGAATCCTGTGCTTTGCAAACACTGCTCCTCTCCAAGGAGAGTCTTCAGCTCCAGAGTTTCAATGAATCTCAACTTTTCTCTTTTTTGTAGTCAGAACAGGTTTTGTTAATATCTTTCCACATCTATGCTCAAATTCAATGCTATTTCTTTTATTCACAGAAAGATGAACTGTTTTTTCTGTTTACCCTCCCTTTTTAGGATTTTTTATTCCTTTTATTTTTAGTAACTCCAAATTTTCCATGACCATCCAAGTATGCCCTAACTACATTGTGTGATGTACTTCAATCACAATGACTGATTTGTCCTCCTTCCCTCAGTCACCTTCTCAGAGGAAAGGCTGAGGGCAATTGAGGCAAAGTATGGGATACAAAGGACCCCTCATTCCTTTTACTTGCTATTTGGTCTCCACAAGTGGGCATCCAGTAGTAATTCTAAACCCTTTAAAAAAATTTAAGACGTTGAGTCACAGAAGCAATACATTAGCATGTTTACTGACTGCTGGTTCATGATTAAATACAGTTGCCATGCTATGCTGTGCCATTATATTTGCTCCCCTAAATAAGATGGGGTTGGAAGGTGGCACTACACATAGAACAGATGTTGCAGACTCTGGAGTACTGAAGCAAGTGGCATACATTAACTAGGGACACTTATCAAGCCCTCAGAGCTTGTAAGACAGTTCAATGCAAGCAGATAGGTGCTTATGTGTGCAGCTCAGTGTTTTCATTGGTTTACAGACAGATTTAAGCCAAGTATTATTAAAACCTTACAGGTGCTAAGTTAGGTATTTAATAAAAATATTTATCTGTAAACAAAAGTTATCCTTACAACGGATCATTTTCCAGAAACTGGAATTTCAAGACAGTGCAACAATGCTTCAGTGTTATCTTTGGCAGTAGACAGCATGGTGAAATGCAAGATTCAAATCACTTCAGAAGGGCACGGTACAAGCGTAGAGAATGCTTCATCTCCCTCTCTTGTTCCATGCAGAATATCAAGTCCCTGAGACAGACACGGGTTACTCGTGGACAGAGCATCTGCTTCGTAAGGCTAAAACCTGATGATCCAGCAATTCCATTGCTTTTCAAACCCTAAATGGGGGAGAGAGGAAGAAAAAACCCATCAGAAACATTAGAATTTCATGTAAATAGAAGTTTTAACTAAACTGGTTGGATTATAATGCCTATTTGTATAAAACTAGCCCACTGATGTTCAGCTTTCCGCGTTGAAAACCAGCAATCCAAAAAACCTTGCACATTAGATACTGAAAAAGACAAAGCAAGCGCTTGCCAGGTGATGGTTTATTTCAGTCAAAGCAACCACAAAGTTCTTTCTTCCTTTAAAATTATACTAAGATGGTAAGATAAATAACTGCCATTCCACTGAAGTCTGCTAAACAGACTTGCACTGAGAAAACATCAGCCACCTATGAAGAAGGTACTAACACAGTACCTATGCAGAGCCCCAGGTCGTGCACAGCTCTTACTACCGCTTGCTCCAGAGGTTTCCATCTCTTCATGAGGAACTGTCACTGTGGTGCACCCTAGTTTTGAAACATGGCCAGGTGAAACTCATCCCAGCCATCATATGTGCTCTGTCCTTTAAGAGGGCAACAAATACTCAGTGAAAGCATCCAGATATTCAGAACACTGTATTTGAGCCTATCCACCTCAGTCAGCTGCCTTGCTTGGTTATGAAAATATAATTGGTAGGAGATGATGACATTGAGTAGTTTTATATTCAAGCTACTAGAATGAGCAACCCCCACGCTTTCCAAAATGCCCCAAGATTTATTATTAGGGGTGGGGAAGAGGAAGATTACCATGAGCTGCACAATAGACTGGCTACTTATCTTGGAGCCAATCTGTGCTGCACAGCCAGTCTCTTATCACTACTGGAGGGTTCTTGGTAATGAATGTAATTTGTACAAATACGAGTGCTCAGTCTCTGTAACTTCAGCAGGGCAATGCCTGCCAGCATCAACACCACTTGGAGATGGTGTTGCTTGGATGCAGTGTTAACTATATCAATTCTTACCCTAACACTCTCTGCAAGACTTCAGCAAAATGACTTTGCCCACTTTGCTTAGAGAAATCTGTTTAAACCCCCCATTTATTAGAAATGACTACCAGTGCTGGACTACATATAGCAGCAAATGCTACTGTTGTTAGGGTGGAAGCATTGAAATTTATAAAAATATAAAGAGATTCACCAGAGAGCACATGCTAGCCACAGAAAACCCAGGGCACATTGCAGAAATGGAAGCTGTATTTTTTTACAAGCAGCACGCAGGGTATTCAGCACCATTTCATTTGCTTTACAGTCAATACTATTAAACACTATGAAATGCCATCATTTGAAACTTTCAGTTTGTTAAATGGCTCGGAACAAATGCGTGCGTGGGGAAGACTGCTGGCCACATTGCACAGAGGGCACTGCTGTCCTGGTAAGACACAAAAGGGTCACAGTTCAAGTTTGTCATATGACAACCCTGAAGGATCCAAGGGAAAGATAGCTCTGCAATGCAGCTGCCAGCACGGGTTGAAAAGGAGGTCAGTCCAACAGGATGCAGCAGAAGGCCCGAGGCAATGTTATAAATGAAACAAACCCCAAGGGTTTTCAGTAACCCAACAGCAATGTCCTTTATAATTCAAAGAACTTTATTGAGGTGAAAGTATTTTCTCTCTAAATAAGTCATTAGACTGGAAGTCTTACCTTTAAAAAGACACTAAACAAAGCCACCTCAATCCTGTTCACTCTTACAAAAAAGGGAGACAGACAGCACAAATCACCCAGCCTGCTTTGGAAGCTGCTGTAGCTGCAAGATGCTACAACAGGGCAGAAGCACCAAGCTGCCTGAGTTTGAGACAGAGTTAAGGATTTGTTTATTCTTAAATTCCTACCCATCATGCTCAGTGCAGAGACATAAAGCGATATTATGCTGCAATACCACATCCAAAGTCAAAGCTTGTCCTGGGCCCCTGTTTACTAAGACAGCCATTCACAGTTCTATGTTTCCCACAGCATCACTCTGGCTTATCAAAGCTACCGAGCACAGCATTTCAGGGGCCAGGGAGCTCTTTGACAACCAACAGCTCCTACCACAGGGAGCTGTTTGACAACCAACAGCTCCTACCATAACCAACAGCTCCTACCACTTTAAAAGAAAGTGTCCTTCTCTCAAAGTACATGATGGTTTAAAATTAAAGAAGCCAACAGACACCCTAGGTCATTCCAGTCCAGATAGGGGCCATGCTGGGGAACCCACTTTCAAGTGAATTTATGCAGTGCTGAGCACTATTTCCTGTTAGCTACTGTCTTCCACAGTTTGTATTGAAACACTGTTTTTTCCTGGTTTTGTTTTGGAACTTGGACCAAGCAGTGGTCCAAGATCTGCACATCCCAAAGAACCATCACAGACCCCTCTGTTAATGTCCAAGACTTTACTTATGAAATGCCCAGCTCTGAGCTCTCAAGGTGACACAAGGGACACTTTAGGGAGGGTCCTCTGCTGCTCCACTTTAGCAAATTCCTATTGGGCAGGAGGTCGACCTTGTCTGGCCCTAGGCAACAGTCAATAATCCTCTCCTTTAGATCTCACATACCCCTTCCTCAAAAGCACAAAACTTTTGAGACCTGAAAAACACCAGCTCACTCCTTGCTCCCTGACATCTCCTTTATGCTCCTTCCATTTGGGCAGCAACCACTTGTGCCCTGCTGTTTTGGGGGATTCTTCACTGCTAGTCTTCAGCACGCCCCAAGACAGCTTTGTCTGTTTCTAGGGGAAAAGTGCTGCTTTTCAACGAGGTCACAGACAAGTACAAAGATAAACAAATAGAAAATGCATCCCTGTAGAATCAGTTCTAACCAAGGCTACTGCAATCAGCCTGCATCCTCCTTCTGCAACATTTGATTATTAGTGCTCTAACTAGCAACTTCTTTTTTTCTTGCTCTTTTTTGTTTGTTGTGGGTATCACAACTGACAGCTGACAGACCCTGTTTGTAAGCCAGGTGAGGCACTACAGCAATGTAACTGCACCACTGTAAACATCCATCCCAGTACTGAGACCACAACTGGCTTAAAATCAGCCCCAGGAGGTCACAGCAGCAGGAGTCCTGCTTTTGATCTGTCCTCAGAACTGAGCCCAAATCAGCACCTTTTCCACAGCAGCACACTGTCACATTTAGAGCCTTTTATAAACACCTGACAGAGATCAATTGCACTCACTTGGCAGCACAACCCATTGTGGTGCTCCTGCTGTAGTCCCAAGCTGTTGAACAGCCAGTTTCATTCAGAGGTTGCTCTGGAAACCTGTTTAAAGATCTCTAGAGCTCTCTCCAGTGGCTGGATGGAGAATGAAATACCAATTCTCTGAAAAGGTAAGAGTGAAGTTAATACAGAGCCACCATTCCCACCTTACTTCTAGTGTGCAAGGTATCTGGAGCTTGGCATCTGCAAGTTTGGATCATGGATACCAACAAGGATTTCAAAACTGCTCAGAGCTATTCTACAGGTCCTGACACAAAGCTCATAGAGGTCTGCAGATATCTCCCTCCCCACCAAGTTCCACTCAGGTTCAGTGAGCTGTTCCTGGTGGAATACACACTCCCTTCCCAAGTTCAATGACTTCACACCAACCAAAATCCAAAATTTTAAAGCTCTTGGGAGGGAGACACTTTAAGGGAGAAAAGTACTCGGTCAAATGTTTAAAAGTCAAGCCAAGAGTTCTCATTTCAATTTTTGGTGTGGCATAAACATATCACAGGCCCAGAGCCAAGATCCCAAGAGAGCAGATTGTTGTTGCAGCTCTGCTGCACATTATAAAAATACCACCAGCAGAAAGAAGCAAAGTCATGAGACACTTTTCAATGACACCCCCAAACACTGAAAAATGACAGCTGTGTGCAGCAGAGGTGTTGCTAAAAGGTGGTAAGAGCACCTAGTGAATTGAAGCAAAAGCTTCCAGGTTCAACCCCCATATCTGTCACATGTGGTCACACTGAGATCAGGGATATCTACTGTATGCTCTACTTGGTCTCTCAGCTGTAAAACACAGAACACATTCCTGTCTCATAGGAAACAAAGGTTAAAAAACCACTAACACGTTGTGTTCAAGCACTTACCTGAGTCTCCTCCAGCAGCCAGGGGGAAAGGAACAGACCCTGGCAAAATTGTGACCTTTTTGCTCGTACACACAAGTGCCTAATGCAGGCCAGAGAAAACAAAGTGAAAGAAGTTGATAGCAGTCTGGTGGCAAGCCAGCCTACTGATGCTGCCTATTCTAACAAACCTCGGTCTGACAAAAATACTCCCACATTCACAACACTAAAGTATTAGATGACTCAATATTTATAGGATTCTTTATTTAAAAAGAATAAAGTTGGTTGTTTTAGGTTGGGGTCTGGGGATTTTTTATTTTTTTAACCTTATAGATCATTCGGGTAGCTCAAGCCAATGGCTGAAAGACTCAGATTTCTATGTCCAGACTGCATCTTGTGCAGCTGAAAGCAAATGTGTATTTATGATGTTATCTGCAGCCTACAAAAAAGCCTCACAGAGCTGTCAGATCTATATAATAGAAAACTCCATTCAATTACACATTTTTCTTCAGATTTCATTGCAACATCCCTACAAGTATTTTCAAATGTAGGCAACAACATGTTTTACATATTGAAACAAATTACTGTGAATGCAGTGTCAGTTTATTCACTATTATGCCCAAGATTCATGTACGCATGTCACTTCTTATGGGTACATCAGATGCTTAATCTGTACCTGGAGGTAATGAATCCTATACAAATATGTCATGTTAGTTAACAGACAATTATTAAGCTAAAATTTTCTGGCTCTTTGCCACATCATTTTAAGCAATGCATTGTCAACTAAATTATAAATCTCTTGACCCTTCACATGTCATCAACATTTGTGCATTACCAATATGTTCAGCCTAAAGCTACAATGCAATTAGTCATTTAAATTGCAGATCTCTTTCACATATAAGAAGAATTAAGTTCATCTCTAGCACAGAGAAGGCACGATATGGGCCAATGAACTGTATTTCTGAAGTGTGTGAATGGCAGTTGAGAATATTTTTGCCTATTTACATGGGGAAAAAAATTCAGATCAAGTGTATAGCCTAGACTGACAGGCACCAGGAAATTCAGCACAGAAACTGAAACTCTAGCTGACAGAGCTGTGCTTTGTTAGGTCTTGAAACAGGTAACTAAGACGCTGAGGACATTTTATTATTGCAGTAACTTTTAGCTCCCTTCTTCCCCAAAGGTATGACCATGTCATAGACACTTCAGTTGTCCAAGAGCTTAAATAAGAACCAGAAATTTAAATCAAGAGTCTACATACATTAAGCATATGCAAAATAGAGAAAACCTCACACTCCAGTATCACTTAATACCTGTGGGCTGGGGGAAGGGGTGACAAAGACAGAAAGAGACACAGAGAAAGTAAGGGAAACCACTGAAGTGTAGAAACAGATTTTGTAGCCTTGTTAGGAACACCTACTTGTATATAAGCGGCCCAATTTGAAGTGATTGCTTTTAAATTAATTTTATGCAGCTTCTAAGAAAATACTTTAGCAGACTATCATGTACCCATGCCAAAGACCAGACAGTGGCTTCACTGCACAGGGAGCTATCATTTGCTACAGAGCCAATTCATGCCTTTAAATTCACACTTAGACACACTTAAATTCACACTTAGTCATGTCTTTAACACCAATACTGAAGCTGATGAATTGTGCTAGTGTGTTCCCTCATCAGAAGAGCTTATGGCCAAAAAGAGTGGGACTAGCTTCTACAGTTACCACTTACAAGAGCATAAACCCCTTCTGAAAATAAAAAATAAAATAAAATAAAATAAAATAAGTCATTGGATTGTCACATACCAGAAAAAAACAAATCATGTCTCTTCCCCAGCCATTTGGAAGAGTTGGGTTAACTTCCATTCTGCAGAAAGAACTTGTTGCTCAAGGCTTAGTTCTTCCTCAGTCAACCTAAAGAACATTTCCAAAGCTCAAACAAGCACCATGTACAGAATATGTTTAATCAATGTGCATACCAGCATCCCAAAGTTGTAAAGCAAGAAGGGTAAGTTTAAGTTTTGCTAACAATGATCAGATGTGGCAGACACAAGAGAAGATGACAAGCTCATTTCCTCCACCCACAGTCAATACTAAAAATGGAACAATGACCACTGTGGTAAACAAGGCATTTCTTCCATTTTTGCTTGCCAAACTTCTTTGCAGAAGGAGAATTCAAGTGTGGACTGCTGTATTAGATGTGCACATCCCTGGAAGTTATCACATTCTTTTAAGTATGTTGGCCAGGGCTAGGAGTTTGACAGAAAAGGAGTATTTGAATGGCTCTGCACTGACCACAGCATATCGGCTGCATGATTTACTAATGTAGCAACTACTTGCAGTAGCTTATGTTTCCACAGCAAAGCCAGACTGCCTGTGACAAGGCAAGACCCACACTTGCTAACAGAGCAGCCAGTCTTGGCAGGGGACAGAACAGACACAAGCAGTATTTGGAAAGAGGAATTTCCTTTGCCATTGGATCTGACATAAAGAAAGAAAAGACACGAGATGTACAACCCTTAGTCAGTCAGTGGAACCAACCTGGGAGAAAGCAAGTGAAGAACTCGACACCAACAGCAGGAGAGACTGCATCACTTTTAAGTACTTAATGTGTTATCATGGAGCCAGAAAAATAATGCAAAGCAAGTGCTCTACCCCAAAAAATTACACAGAAGTACTGGTATTCAACTAAATTTTCCTATACAAAGTAGATGAAGGGCCTGACCACACTATTCAGATGAGGACCATAAGTGTAACAGCCAGTCTTCTGAGTCTTCTCTCAGAAACATCTGCAGACTTTTTTCCTCCCTGGTGCATGATTCTGCACAAATACACAGCTCTTGGTCCAAGGCCAAAGCTGACTTGCACCCAAGACACCTCTGAATAGAAGGAAACAAAGTTTAAGGACACAGAACTGCAGTCTTCAAACTTCTAAGGTTCCAATTACAGTGGAAATGAGAAAAAGCTGTTTCCAAAATGGCTTTGTCAACAGTAAAGCAGTAAAACTTAATAAAAAATATAAAAAATCCTTGACTATTTATCAGCATTGAAAACATTATGGGGCGTTTCATAGCTTTTACCAACCAATAAAAGCTATGAAACAGAACAAAGAACTGGAAAAATGAGTCTGTGGTTTCAAGTTTACTTTTTTCTTATTTGTTTTAGAAGCGTCCTCCCTTCCCAAGATGAGTTAGTTTTCAATTCTTCCTACCCTTTAATTCATTACTGTTTACCACATGCCCTCTAACCAGGGGAGGAGGAGAGGTGGGTAACAAATGCACAAACCCCAAGACACATATAAATGAAATCCAAAGGCCTCTCCTATTCATTGTATCCAAAACTGTCCAGAGGGATAAGAATGAGAGAGATGAAGATATTGCCACCTCTGGATTACAAGTAGCACCAATTAACACATTTTCACAACAGAGGGATTTTCTTACCAAGGCTTTCTCAAATTGCTCTTTTTGAACAATACCATTCAAATGTTAAGTTGCAGTGAAGAGAACATGCAAAACTACCCAAACTAGTGTTTCCAACAAGAAAGGAAAAAGAATTCCCATTATATTGCTGCCTTTTCTTTCTTTTATTTTTTTTTAATTAGGCCTAGAGCATTAGCCTTATTTTTTCATTCCATGATCATCATGGATTTGTCCCTACTGCTATTTCAACTTTAGAGATACATAAGCAATTATGGCAACATATAGATTATTCTTTTTATATTGCTTTTAGGTCCAAATCAGTTGACAGGCACTCCTCTGGACAAGAGCCTCTTTCTGTACTTGTTACATTATGAGGTGATGAGGCTGCTGGCAAGCAGGCTTCTAGCTGGAAAGCACATGCTTGTGTCACCACATGTTCTAGTTACCACATTAAAATGACCCATAATAGGTCTCCTGGAAAGACCAAGTAAAGCACAATTTCAGACATCAAAATAAGATGAACAGGCAGGAATCGTGTGCTCAACTATCTTGGGAAAAAGACTTCTCAGAAGAGGAGCAAAGCCCAGTGCTGGTGTGTGGAGAAATAAAAAACCTTGGGCTGAAAAAATCATCCCAGTTAAACACAGATACTTATTTGTGGATAAGTTAGCATACCATGCTCCCTAAAATGCTGGTTTGAGCCCTTCACATTTACTGCAACAATAGGCAGCAGATCCAACCAACCCAGTCTGCTGAACTGAACTTTCCCAGTCCCCATTCCGTTTTGGTACTGAATAAAGAAAGGCAAATAGACGACAAATTTACTTACAGAGTTTCAGTTTTTTCATACATATGTAACTGATTATTTCTTCCCTGTCTGCCCAAATACATTAGGGCTTTGGTTTGCATCAATAATTGCTTGAAAAAATTCCTTTCCTTTAATTATTGCAGTAGGTAACCATAAAAAGAAGCTGTACAGAGCTGACACAGCCATAGGAGACACATTGTACAAATAACATTATCCAAAGAAAGTTGAAGTCATAGTTAAAAATCTTAATCCAGTTAGCATCAGTGATTTTACTCAATAATGTTAAATATCATTTGTATTTAGGAATAACTTCTTCCATTGTTATCTACCAAGTTATCAGTCTTTAAAACTAAAAAAAAAAAAAAAAAAAAAAATGTCACAGGAGTATTGTGCACAGATTTACTTGCCATTGCACAGTCTAGAAGTTCTGACATTTAAGATTATTTGAGAGTAAAGCTCTCTGTATTTTGTCTGTATTTGCAATTTGAAATGAAAAAGCATATCCTGCCTGTTTAAATTATTCTCAGACAGGTTGCCCAAAAAGATGATTTTAAAGATGCCCAAATGTGTATCAGCCTAAGGCCATATTGTACTTGCTTTCAGTTTCAAAGACCTCCTTTCA
This sequence comes from Agelaius tricolor, assembly GCF_023055355.1. NCBI lineage: Eukaryota > Metazoa > Chordata > Aves > Passeriformes > Icteridae > Agelaius > Agelaius tricolor. The sequence continues at coordinate 50,064,428 of NW_027269262.1, read as the reverse complement.
TCTCTGAAGAATGGAATGTTGTTTACTGCTCAGGATGTTTTGCCATGTTATCATGAATGTATTACAAATGTTCTGCTTCTTGAACTAGAGAGTGTTTGTCAAAACCATTCTTTATTCTACATGAGAAGTCTTAAGCCTTTTATAAATCCTGCTCAGATATATTGGGACACTTAAAAACATTTAAATCTAAACATCCTTCTCAAGGATTGTTATCCTGCATAATTTCACAAAATAGAAAAAAAAAAAGGTCTGCAGAGAAATGCTTTCCAGTAGCATGAAGCCTAAGAACTAGGCACTGGAATGTGAGCTTGCATGCAAGAAACAAAAAGGGTTTCACTGCCAGAATTACCTTCACCTACTGCCCTTACAAATCAGTCCAGTATGGCAACCATATGAGAAGCTGCTTACAGTACAGCAGGTAAATTTGTGACAATGGAATGTTATCAAGATTTCTGGTCAGTTTTAGGCGTGTCGTGTCCACATTCTTTTAAAGTGGTATAGTAAATAATGGATAACCAGCTTTCAACAGCAACACTGTTATCTGTCTCGCTTTGGCATAATCTCATGAAGCTTTTAATAAAGCAGACATACCACAGATGATGAGAAATAACTGAAAAGTACTTAACAGGCAGACTTGTTAAATATTCAGAAACAAATCCGACAATAATTACAGAAAACCACTATGAAGAACAGGAATAGTTACCTGATAGAAGCTTGGGGGAAGATGAGAAAAGCATGGGGGAAACTGTTCTTGTGCTAGACTGATTTTTTCAAGTTTTTCCAGTGGTATTAAAAAAAAATAACCATACATTTAGCTTCATGTGAAAGTGCATTAAAAAACTTCAAAGAAGAGAAGAAAAGCTGCTCAAAAGCTGCTTTCTGCAGCTTGTTTAGAGAAAGATTGCTTCCCTTCACTTGTGGTTAACAGGGAGTATTCAAAGACCTAATTCTGTATCCATGTCAGGGAAAAAAATAAGTTAAAAATTCACTGAAACAAGTCTATCTCACCTGCTTAGCGAGGCCTCTTGTGACAGTCCAGATGAAGAAAAAACCACAGGACAGTTGCCACCACTATCTCAGTTACAATGCAAATAACTGAGGACAAGGTCCTCCCAGACTGCTATGCTAAAATGACAGAGTATTTTCAATCCTACCATCTATTTAAGCTTCCCAGACAACAAGAATGAAAAAGACTGAAGGTTCATCAGAAAGGACAACTTTACCATCACTGCCTCCACACAAGAGTTGCTTTCCAGGTTCCTGATCATTGTGATTATGTCAGGACCAGCCTTTCACCTGAGCAATATTGAGGCTTCATGATAGAGGGGCAAAACTGGCAGTAACACCAATTTCTCCCATCTCCAGCAAAGATGATGACCTCTAACAGAAGTCTCCTCAGGATTTGTGCAGCCACAAAAGCTTCCCAGGCACCAGGAACAGTTACTCTTCAGCACATTGAGAGATTTGCTCAGATAGGGTTTGTTAAAAGCATTTTCAGTATCCAACATGAGCCATAGAAGACAATCTTGAATGGTCTAGCTTTACTGACTTATTTTCTGCTTTTTAGGAGAACCTAGCCAAGGTGAACTCAGAATATTTCAGAAGAGTCCCTATGCATTGTGCATGGATTAATGTCCACAGTCAAATGTCAAATCAAGAACCATTTCAAAAGCCATCCAACCCAGAAACTGTGAGTTCACCTGAGAGGCCATGACAATTACCCATTGTGGAAGGCCACCACAGCTTGGTTACCCTCCACTATAGTTGGGAATTTCTCTGAGTCATCATTTCATTTAGTCCTTTACACACAGTGCTCTTATGCATAGTCTTTCCTTTAACACACAATTACACACTCCCATCAAATTTACCAGAAACAATCCTTTCAAGCACCAAACACACAAACTAGGTTTCTTACAGAATGCAACAAACCATTTTGTGTGAGAGAATTCACACTTCTTCCTACAGGGAAAGATAAATGTAATTCAGTATGAAGATGTAACACAAGGCAAGTCATTGCAAGCCACATCTGTACCTCGAGCCCAGATCCAATGTTCAATGAATCCAGTGGTCTTTTCTTCCTTGGTCCAATGGCTGCCAAAGCTGTGAGGTTGGCTTCTCTTTGTTGCATCTGTGCTAATTCCAGCTGTTGCATCTAATTTAAAAAGAAAACACCTACATTAATTATGATACACATTATGTTCAATCGTTCTTTTTAGAGTGTTTCAGACGGCTCTGTAGCTCTTACAGAAACAATGTGTTTCACAGCATCTTTCCCCTCTTTCTGGTCACTTCTGACCAATTCCAGTACTCAGTCATGCTTGGAGCCCTATGGACAGCACTGTTGAACTAACACCTTTTATGGAGGCCACACTGTGGTATCAATGCGGCCTTAACACGAACCTTGTAGCTGCTTCCTTACCTCAGAAGGTTTGTTGTTTCTGCTTAATGGAAAATCTTGGTCTGAACTGGTTTATGAACCTGGATTAGTATTAAAAATTGAAGTTACCAGGCTATGTGACCTGGTTTTATTCTTATTTCAAAATCTCAATTCCTGACTGCACAAGGAAGATACCCAATTTCCTCTATCACCTGAACTCAGCACTTAATATTGCTTTTGTGAAACATTGTACTACCCAATTTAACAGGATGCTGCTAGCTGACTGCTAGTCTTTCTTTTCCCAGTACATATTTGAATGTTCAGGAACATCTGAAGCACGGTAGTGATACACTGCATTTTTATTTTCGCTCACCTCCAAAACTGTTGCACACTAAGGAATCATTAGAAACAACCTTCACCTGGGTTAGGTAAACTTGGGATGGGATAGAAACCCACAGTAAAGAGCATTTTAAAAAGTTTTAAAAAACATTGTTTAAAATAAAATTTATTCTTGTATTTTGAGATACATTCTATTCAATAATTATTGACGCCAGCTGCTCTGGAGCTCAACTCAGCCAAGTCTGCTGACAGACTTACTGTCTTAGATCAGCCACCTTGCTAATACAAACACACTGCTTCCAGATCCACCAGCTGTCCAACTTGGAGCATGGGTGGAGAAGGAAGGTTTTCCAAACATAAACTTCTAGGTGACGTCAAGCCTGGGATGGTCTGACCTGCAACTATCGTAGATAGCTCTGTAGCCCACATCCTCCCCATTCCCAGGACTTAGAAGATTGCTCAGATGGCAATTCTCTGCATGGATGTGTGTGCATGTCTTAAAAAAACTGAAGTACAACCATATCATGGGTAGGAAAGCATCCAAATCTCCTCCCATCTCCTGTCATAAACCCAATGAATTACCTGGATTTCCTCACCCAGTCAATACGGATATCCTGCTTACCAAGCTTGCAACACTATGATTTTGCTTGCTTTTCAGCTCTCAGAAATCCCACTTGGAGAGGAAAAGAGCAGCTGATAACAACTGAGCTTGCAGCCCCTACATGGTGTTAAGTCCCCTACTTGCTACTACTTAAATAAAGAAGAATCCACAACAACAAAATACTTTGGGGCTCATGGGGAGTGTTTTGGGGAAGAGAGCTTTTGGCTGGGTGGTTTCTGGGTGGGTGCTGTTACAAGCCTTATTTTACATCATATAAGTAGATTTTAGTGATGGTGGCAGCTTCACATCAGGTACTGCAGCAACTAGGCTATTTAAATGAAAACAGTATTTCGGGGCAAGATTCCTAAAAGGACAGTGTTCCCTGGAAGAGACAAACTGCTCAAGGTTTTTCAGCAGAAATCAGGGAAAGCAAAATTTTAACAAATATGTTGAGAATAAAGTTTTTGGGGGGTTTGTATGTTTCAGTTTTGAAAACAGCACTATTTGCAAGTCATCTTTGATCACCCAATGTATGCTTTTATTGTAGTAGTACTTCTTCACACAGTAGTACTTCTTCAAAGCTAGACACCATTCACTTACCACACACACTAGTCTTGCTTTTGTGTGCAGTGTACACAATTAAAACCTTATTTATCAAAATTTACTCCATTCAGTCAGCTTGTTTTTATCCAAATACACAGGACTGCTTTCAGGAATACTTTACACACTATGAACTTTCAAACTACTAGTATTTTGCAATTGTCTGAGGTTAACTCCAGCCAGCTTACTAGCATAAAATGTTTAGGATAAATTTTCCTCTTATCTCATATATAGATTAAATCTCATATCTTTATATTCAGTAACACACTCCAGCCAATAAGAGATGGGAGAAAGTGAAAATAAATTAAAAGAAAAATTTGAAACGTCGCAAACTGTGAAAGATTGAGGCAGGAGCAATGAAATGCTTAGAGGAAGCGTTAAATCTCAGCAACAAAATGCTGAGGTTTTTGGCAGAGGCACGTGCTGACTTCCAGCTGCCCAGGCCTCCAAGACCTGGAGCCACTCCTCCTTACAGGCAGCTAATGGAGCATCCCTGCAGAAGTAAAGCACTCCTTCCTGCCAGCAGTGTAGTTCTGTCATCACAATGGTCACAGGTACACCACAGTCTTCTTGCCATGAGAAGGGGCATTGCAACATGCCATGCACACAGCACTCCTCTGGGGAAAGATTAAAATCCTTAAGGCTCCAGTGAAAAAGAAAACCAGAAGGGGAAAGATGATTTGCTTTAATTTAGGAACCATTACACTCAACGTAAAACAACTTTTAAAACCATTAAACTTAAGACAATGCAAAACAAACCAAAAGACTTTATTAGTCTGTGTGCCTGCATCCCTGGGAAGCACTGGAAAACACATCCCCCTTCCCTCTCAACCCTACAAAGCACACACCAACCAGCATTACTGCAGTTAGACTTGTCAAAAACGTGTGGCTGCTGAACACCTCTGGCTTGAAGCAGCATTGAAATAAGCCCCTCTCTCCTTTTCACAGCTGCTGTTGATGGGCAGCCATGGCCAAGTGTGACAACAAAAGGCAGAGATATGAATTAAATACCAAGAGGGCTTTGGGTTGGCATCAGCATGGGGTGGAGGGGACTGGGCAAGTTGAGGCTCTCTTGGTGGAGCATCAGGATGCTGCTCTGGTTGAGGACCGGGCAGAGCCTTGGCACCATCACCAATTACACCATGGAATTCTAGCGGACCAAGCGTGCTGCTGGCACAGACACACTGCAGGAGGGAGCAATACTGCTGGAGGGCAGTGCTGGCAGAGATAACAAAGGAGAGAATGGCACTTGGGAGACTGTATAAAAAAAGATGTGCTTTCTAGAAACAGAACTGATGCATCTTCGACCAGGCAGTTTCCAAGACAATGCTGGAATCACATGTCCTTATCAACATCTGCTCTCTCCAATACATTTTCCACCTCCTAGCTAATCAAAGGATTTTTCAAATCATGAAGAATCTCACCAGGGTTTGAAGCAAAAGAAGAAAAAAAAATCATAGTCTTGTTGCATTCTACACATCTCAGGGATTTTTCTGAGAACATAATTAAGACAAATGAATTTAAACACTCAATTTCTATAATGGACTCAACAGATCCCCGTTAAGCGATATGGGCAGGCATCCAAATTACCCTGCTGAAGCCAGCAAAATCATCTTTTCATCAAGTTTTGTTCCATTAAAAATTGCAGATTAAATGTCTAAACATTGTGTGAGCAGTTAAAAGCACAGGATAAGGGGAAGACAGGCAGATAATGTCAAGGGATACCCGAGGATACTGGCTGGCTAACTACTGCCAGATTTTCCTAAACAAGATTAGGAAAGAGCAAGAGGTGACTGTGTGGAGTCAAATTTTTCTTCAATGGTTAGTTTTGTAGCATGTAAGTTAGGGAAGAAAGATCACTGCATAAGGGGCAGTAAAAGTAGTAGATACACTTTATTAAAATATAACATAGAGAAGCTGCATGGTTTCCCTTCTAGAGGTCAGTTTTATTAACATTGGTGTCTTTGAGTATGATAGGATACAAAGAGAACTGTCACACCCAGGTGAAATCATACCATCATGCTCATCTTGACAACAGACTGATCTTTAAAGACCAAAGCATGTGATGGCAATTCCAGAGGAGCAGGGGGGAGCTGCCCCATATGTTGGACCCCCAAACTAGCAGGCTGCCCCTCAACCCGACCTACTCTCTCTGCTAAAAGATGCTGCTCTTCCATCACAACACAAGAACCCAACACATGCTCTATTCAGAATTCATTCCCCAAGAAGGGCAATAAGAGGGGGTGGGTTCCAGGCAAGTGGCAAATGAATGTTCGTGCTTCCTTCCTGCCCTTTCCAATTTCACGTATGCTAAGAATTGCAGTACAAAGAGTTCTAAAAACCTGTGTATAAAGATCAAATTGCTATGAAAATGTCTCAGAACTTGTAAAATAGTCTTTGTTGCTGCTGGCCTTTTTAATAATAAAAATAGGGTTTAAAGTCTGGTCTTGCAGCAAGCAGGAATCTCTAGGGTGACACAATAACCATTTTAGTTAATCTGACCTGCAGCAGAAATCAGGAAATAAGGTACGTTTCAAAGTCCTTCCTTATAGTGAAATGGCATTTGCAGCATGGCTGTAATCACACAGAATGAAAGGTTTTAAAATTGACCTCTCTGTTCTTCACTCAATCCTCTTAGAAAAGTATTTTTTTCCTGCTCACAGAAACTCTCACGTCTCACACACCACATTTCAGAAAATACGCAAAATCTATTTTTACTGTTACACAACGACATTTTTGAGGCACTTTAATATTAAAAAATAAATTTCAAGTTGTATGAGAAGACAAGAAGTACTTCAGCTATGAGATGCTGAAACTTTTACTTAAAGCAATACTGCAGATTGGTTTTAAACCCTTTTGGTTATGAAGTACATGATAATGTGGTTGCCTGCCTTATCAGAGCCTCAATAATGCAAGTTATGCAAATCTCGAGGCTTTCCCTAAAGAGAAAGAATCCCTTAAACACAACTGATGAAAAGTATACACTGCTATAAATAAAGTCAACTAATTCACAGCAGTTAATCCATGATGTGTACAGCAGAGGGTGGCTGTATTATCAAAGGTGGGGAAAAAAAAAGAGTGTTATCTAGCTGAATACAAGTTCACCTTGGAAAAAGAGTAGATTAAAGTCTTTGTGTCTGGTCACAAAGTCCCCAGGACAGGATTCAGATATTTGATATAAGCTTTCATAGAGGACAAAGTACATGAAACATTTGCTCTCTAAGATCCTCAAAAAACAGTTTTACCAGGGAAGGTGTTTCTACAGGTAGAATTGAGATCACCTGTCTTAGCCAGGGCTCACAGAGCAGTAACAGGAGTGAGGTTAAAGAAAAGCCAGACAGGCAGCCCTTGTCCAGCAGATAACATGCCACCATCATGCTGGCATGAGAAATTCATACCACTGTCTGCTTCTGCAGGCACTTCAATATACAAAGTACTAGGAAACAAATCTGAGGAGCAGAGAAAAGAAATCTCTCTTCATTTGAACGCTAGGAACTTATGCCTGGGGAAAAAAAAAAAAGCCGAAAAATTGTCTTGGCAATGCAATAACAAATAAATACAGCCCCATGGATGTAAATGAGCTCAGAAAAAATGCTGGCAAAACAGATGTGGCTAAACACCACAATTCTGGACTTGGTTATAATTAATATAAGAGAAATACTTAAACGTACATGTACAAGGTTTAATATTAAGTAAAAGTGAGGATGTCTCCACATATGACATTACAGGCAGATGGAGTACAGGACAGATTAAATAAATATTTAAACTAACAGAAGAACTGGCAGGAAAGGAAACCAGGGAAGGCTGAAGACAACTTAATGTATGCCTAAGGGTTATGTGTGCTATCCAGCAATAAGTACATCAGGAGTAATAAAAGCACTAAAGTAGATGAACAAGAATTTTTATAAGACTTGCGGGGGGTGAGGGGGGGGAAAGAAAGGAATATAGGCATACAAAAGAGACAGAAACTCCCAATCCTATCAGCTCCCTCAATAAAGAAACTAAACAATAAATTAACAAATAGTAAAAGTCAAAGAAACTGCGACCAAATTTCAATGTCTGCCTTTTCTAGCTTGCATGTGTGAAAGAGAAACCTCAGGACCTCTCTGAGCCTTTTACTGCCCTTTACTGTGTATTTTTAAAGAACTAAATACTGAGGTACCTTTTTAATGGGTCCACTTATCCCACTGAAATGACTTTTCTCTTTTTTGTATCCATTCTCTCTTTTTGACCAGCTTTTTCAAGCAAGGTTTCACTGGGTTTCATTATGTCCTCTGTTTAGTGCTTTGAAAGTTGTCTACTGCTCTCAGTCACTTCTCTCTTCATTGTCTTTGGAAGAAAGAACTGCAATTTTTTTCACATTCCCTTTAAGCATTTTAAGGAACTTGAGAAGAAAATGAAAAATAAACCTTAAAATCTGCTTTCAATCCCAAGCCTCTCACACTGGCTGTCATAAAGCTCAATGAGTATTACTGCCTCCAGCCTCTACCTTTCCTACACAAAATTTTCTGCCCTACAGGTTGAATGTGGCTGAATAGCAGACTTCTCATATGGGGGACATTCTCTGAGGAAAACTGACACTTGGAGGCTGCATATTTAAACATTTACCATCCTCTCCTCTTGCCTATAATGCAATTTCTCTTCTTGCAATTGCTTCCTTTCAAACTGTTTTAATTAGCCATACAATTAGTTTCCACTGACTTTTCCCTCTGTTGTAATTTAGATTTAACAGCAGAAAGGCAGAATAGCATGCACTGGTTTGAAATGCAGCCCTGACTTATAACAGAGCTGTATTTAGTACTGTAGATTTCTTTCAGGTTAATATCCAAGATACCTGCTTCAGTGGCAAGACAAGCCCTACCGTGGCTGTGTGCCCCAAGACCAGGTGCTTTGCCTCTCTAAAAGGTTGCAATTAAATGTTCTGGAGAACAACAGAACATTTTTCCAGGACATCCACAAAGTAATCTACCCGTAGGAGGAGGGAAAAAAAAAAAAGGTATTTTGAGTTGATATTTCCTAATATATAATTAACTCCACACAAGAAAAAAAGAAAAAAATCCAGGGCACAGTGACTTCCTAACTCCTTATTTTGCCCACTCTTGGTAAGAATTTCCAATGTGTTGGAGTGCATATTTCCTTTTATCTGGTTTTTTTTTGTTTGCTTACTCATTATTGATACATTTGTGTGTTTTCTAGGACACTTGGAACATGATTTCCCCTGTGCAGTCCCATCAGTTTGCCTTATTTTGAGGCCCAGGGAAGTTTTTGGGTGTCCAGCATCCACCATCAAGCTCTCTATGTGCTTTCAGACCCTGTTTAGGCTAATTGTGCTGCAAGGACAAGAAACAGACTACAGCACCCCACACAAATGCAACATATTCCACAGGTTTTGTTTCAGATGCTATCACTTAGGAGAAGACTGTTCAATGACCATCAGCAGGCAGGCCTGTCCATCTCATCATGCATCCACCCAACTCTTCTTGGCAGACAACTCTCTGGATCTTCATTATCATCTTCTTTTTGTACTTCCAGCCCTAAAGTTTCTTCCATTAGCAAATTTCTGATCCAAGGCCATACCAGTTTTATGTTCATTCTCTGTCTCTCAGACAAACTGAGAAAAGGCTATTTGCAAATCCAAGAACACTTTTAATGGAGTTTTGTGGGGGGGCTGTTTTACACTAAAGACAGTTGTTGCCATCTTTCAGGCAGATGGTTTTAGGGTATCAGAGGCAGTGTCTCAGCTGCTCTTTTTTTACATTGCTTCAAAACACCAACATGACTGTCACAAACAGGCATTTGGTCTGCTTTGTAGCTCGCCCAATAATCTAACACGTCATCGAATTTCTATTCCTGAATTTCTACAAGACTTGTAACATACCAAATCTCTAATGATTGCCCTTTGTAATTTGTAAGGCTACATTGCAGCTAATGAAATTTATGTCTCTTTGATTATCATGGTTTGGTTTTCCTGTTTTTCAAAACATGCAGAAGCAGGTAAGAAACACTACAGAACAATAAAGATAATATAAATCAGGTAATTAGGCAGAAGCTCTTAGGCTGCCACTGAAGGCTCATAAAAAAGCCAATTGATAACAATGAGGTCTTGTTTTGTTTGCAGCAACTTGTACTTGCTTTTTTGAGAAGTTATAGTTAACTTCTGCCCTGCCACAAGAGTGGTCTTAAATAATTTGAACCATTGGGTCCAGAAGACTAGATAGAGAAGCAGCACAAAAGGAAAAAGAAAACAAACAGCTTGAAAATGTGAGTTGGAGGTGGTAGGGCAAGCAGCAAAGAATCAAGTTACAGTAACTTATTACCTGAGAGTGTTAGAGGAAATAAGGGAGTTAGAAGGTTATATGAAACAGGAAAAAAAAAGATGCTAACTGTTGAGAAGGTACTACAGAACAACTAAAATTCAGTCATTACTATGTAAGACCAAGAACGCACTGGAATCATGCTGGCTCTTTGTTTGATGTTTTCTATAGGGGTTGTTTTGTCTCTACAAAAACCCTAAGGTTTGCCATTTTCTTCCCAGTCAGTTGATACTAAAGATATTGAATTTTCTCAGCATCTCATCTACTGCCATCTTGCATGAGTGCATCAAGCAGGCAGGAACAAGGAGTGGAAAGATCTGTGCAATCCCAAGTGAACAGAGCTGCTGAGAGAGCAAAGAATGGGGCAGGCAGACCTGCTGTCCCTCAGGTGCTTGCTCCACACACTCCTCCCCTAGCTCAAGATGCAGCTGCTCCCCTTTATGCGCTGACAAGGTGACACAAGGTAAGAGCAGGGATAAAGGTGGCTACTATGGAAATAAGCAAAGATGCTCTCAGTGAAATACCTCTTCACCTGCTCAACACCAGCAGGTATCTTGCCCAGATACATTCTGAAAGGTTTGCCCAGGTTCAGCCTTAAGCTTCCTGAAGCTGTACTACAAAAGCACTCACTTCTGAATAGGAGGGACAGGAGTACAGGGAAACTGGGAAAAATTCCTTCACCAAAAGAGTTGTCAAGTTTTTGAACAGGCTGTCCTAGGAAGTAGTTGAGTCACCATCCTTGGAGGGGTCCAAAAAATATTTAAATGGGGCACTTAGGAACACGGTTTAGTGATGGCCCAAGACTTGGCAGTGCTGGGTTAATAGTTGGGCTCAGTGATCTTAGAGGTCTTTTCCAAACTAAACAATTCTAAGGGATCAGAGTTTTTATTTAGAATTATAAAACACCATTTAATACTGACATTTTTACAGGTCTTCTGCAATGAACTGTTCATATGGCTGGCTAGCACATTTGACAGTATCCTATACCTACTCAATTTAGGAAAGCTCATTTCAGGAAAGGAGAAAAAGGCACAGATAAACTATAAATACAGCAACAAGAATCACATTGACTGAACACTTTCTTTGTAACTGGAAGCATTGTGGAAAGTAGAACAGGAAATAGCAGAAACCACCTAAAAAAAGTCAGGGTTTAATAGTGCAAACATTACGGACAATGAGAGGGCTGCATCCTCTCAGCCTGAAGAGGCAGATAAAGCAGAATGAAAAACAGGGGTAATTTACCCAGACTGCAGGAATGCCACTGCACAAAGAGCTGGTCCGTGAGGAGAGCAAGGACAAAATTCTTGAGTGCACAAAGCAGCAGCTTGGGGCAAGCCTTGCAGCTGTCTCAGAAGGAATGTGCACTTTCCATAGGTATTAAAATCTGCTGAAACAGGTGAAAGAGGGAAATAAATACAGACTTAATTCATGGCAAGCTACATAGGCTAAGAATATAGGAAAGTAAATGACTTAGCATAGGGGAAGTTTGAGGCAATAGGTCATGCAAAAAGGGATGAAAAGGTCACAGCAATTATGTATAGCCCTTTGGATAAAAGAATCCACTGCAGAGTCTCTGGATGTACTTCCAGCAATGTTAAGATGTTGCTTCCAGCTACTGGATGACAGCACATCCTGGATTTATAAGTATTCATTGTCAGGATGTACACCCTGCATTTTGGGAAACTTTGCTTAGAACGTGTTACAGTGCCATTACTCCACACCCTCTTCCTTCTCCCAGGGGGTCACCATCAACATACAAAAGACAGCTTTGAGGAAGGCAGGTCCATATTAATTTTTAAAGAACTATAAGCAGACAATCAGATCAAGCTTTCCAGCAGATACTCGACTGGAGTGACCTGGAAAGGATCTGATTCCAGCTGACAGAGGCATCAAAGTTTCCAAGTCTGGTTCCTTAGGACCAGACTATAACCACAACATGACAAGACAGACAGACAAGGGTAAGCTATTTCAAGCCTTCATCCCACTGTACACCATGCTTCTGTGCTACCAGTTTTAGTCTTAGGACATTTGTTGATTTTTATTTTGCTCTTATTCCAGTCCTATTCATGCTTGCATTTTTTTAGTGCAAATGTGTGCTGACCAGTTTTCTGCAAACTGTCAATAAAGTGCTAATTTTTTTCCAGCTGCATGTGTTCTCATTTCCACTCTCCATCTTGAGATGGTCCCAGATGAAAAAGCACCACTGGCACAGAAGGTGGGTGTCCCCATTCTCTGTGTGAAGCTTGGAGAAGCTTCTGGCTGCCTCATTCTCTGGAGAACAAAGCAGTAGGACAGAGTTCTTTAAGTGAATATCAACACAAAGATCTGTGCTGCCCCAAGAGGCACATCTGCCTCCTCTTCTTTTGGTGGAGCAGTTGGAGACTGTCATTCTGGGAGCAGCACAGCATGGAGAAACACACAGGACAACGAGTGATGCAGGTTGTGTTAGTCTGGCACAAGATGAGATGCACTGAAGGAGGGGAACTCAAGACATATTAGAACACCAAGCACGAAACTTATATGCCTTCCCTGCTCTGTTGGCTCATTTTTTTGTACACCACTATGCCACTTTTTAAAAGAGATCTCATGAAAAATATCACTGAATCTAATCTAACCTTCTTTGTGCTCTAAATATGCAAACCACACTATACTTTTAATGATTTTACACATTATTGTTCAGAAAACAAGAGAAAAGAAGCTGCATAAATGAATTACTTTGCAGTCTTTATTAAAAGAAAGTACATCTAGAAACGATCAGATGATGCAGAGGTAAAGTCACCTACAAAACAAGACAGATTAGCATCACCCACTGATTGTTGATCCTGGTGGCACTAGAGGCAAACTGGGAAGGGCTTTAGGGCAACTTTGTACTCACAGACTGTAGCAATGAAGGAAGAATTGTAAGCAGAAACAAAGAATTAAAAGATAGATAGTAAAGCAAGTTCCTTCTTTCTCATTTTACAAATTTCATCTACTGTGGTGCAAATCCAGAGCATTGATTCAAATACTATTTTACTGGATTTCCATTTGTTTTGCCTGGGCTCCTACATTAATCCAAACAATAAGGGCCTTTAAAGCATTCATAAATAACCTGCTGCTGCTGGCACCTAAGAGCCAAGTGCAGCAATGTTAAGCAACAACAAATTTCATAGTTCAAGAGGCACAGTTAAGGAAAAAGGTTGCTCAGAAAATCACTCTCATTTAGCACAAAGATCCTTAAAAATTGCATGAAATCAGTCAAGTAACTATAGAAACCAATTTCTTCAGCTCTGTATCACACGTCTCACACCTCAATTGTCTTTATTATCGTCTGCTGTCAGATCCTTAATCAGAAATGTGAACAGGCTTGATGATTTATTCAGCAGGGACAAGAATCTGTAGGTCAAGTGAAAAATTTCACACACACATACACACGCACACACATCTTCAACCTTAGGTACTTTCATTTCATTCTGTTCCCAGTAGCTCTGGGGGCAACTCCAGTGAGATCCAATATTAAGGCTCAATTAAAATAAGCTCCAATTAGTGGAGCTTTTTTCTCTCAGGCTAGAAAAGTCAGGAAATGGATATTGGGAAATGTAAAAAGTCAGCTACTGAGAGGAGGCTGCAGACATAAATGAACTTATTTGTTGATTTCTACAGTTGCTATGCAGAGGCCTCTGGGAGTAAAAGCTTAACCAGTCTAAGCTATAAACTAAAACCCCTGCAGCTAAACATGAACTGTGTGAAACAAGGGCTCCATTCCAGAACAGAAAACTGCTGGGCCCAGAAAATTAAAAGCCAGAGGCGTTTTCCATTTAAAACTAAATCCCAGTACCGCCTCCCAGCCAAAGAATTATAAGCAGTATCAGATTTACAAAACGAACAATTACCCTGGAAAAATGTAGCCTATTGTACAGTCCCAGATGCTAAATCTTCTTTTTTTTTTTTTTTCTAATCCCACATTATATTCCTACCAAGTGTACTGCTGCAGTTTACAAAGGACTGTTTCGAGACAGGACTGAAACTGCAAAAATAAAATGTTAAAAAAAGAGAGCTCATAATTCATTGACCTCATTTGAAGCACTGCCCTTGCCTGTGGCAGTTCCTGTCCTTCCCCAAGGCCTCTGCAAATGGTATGCAGCAGCAAAATAAACCCTGACCTAATTGCCAGGACAGGGCTGCCAACCTTCTCTCAACACACAAAGGCAAGCATGGTAACTGGAAACTCCTACCTCTTTTGCTTTCTGCTTTAACCGCAGTTGCTCTGGATCTTCTTTATTGGAACGGCTCTACCAAAGGAAGAAGAAAAAGATTGAACAGAAATTACTGGAGTCCAAACACCATCCTATCTGTTAAATATTTAATAAATGACAGTTTTCTCTGGTGATTGAAAGATTTAGCTCCAGGGCTGAATGCCTGAATCCAGACTGGCTTCCATCCCCCTCCACGCATATACGTGCACACCCCTCCTCATCTGGGCCGGCTGCCTCTGCTCTAGCCAGAGGCAAGATTAAGCTGAAAATGATGCTAACACTGTCAGTCAGGTCCAGTCTAGGCATGATGTTGTTCATGTCAGCAGCAGACACTTAAAAAGGACAGGAAGTATAGGAAAGAAAGGGAGTTCTATTCATGCAAGCACAACACTGTTCGTTCAACTCTAGATTAGGCTTCCACCCAAGCAGCTCCAGAATTCGGCTTTAAACAAAACCAAAAGAAAAGAATCAACAGAAGATGGTCAAGTCACAGCTGATGAAGCAACATCTACTGTCCTAGCTTTTTTTTCCCTCCTCTTCCTGAGGGGAAGGAAGAGAGAAAAAACTTATTCTGTACTAGCAACAGCTCCATCAGGAGTTCATGGATGCTGTGGTACCAGCTCCAAGGCTAGCCCTCTGAAAAGGGAAAACAAATACTCATGCAACGGTGGTGGATCTCATCAGGCTTCTGTTTCAGAGGCAAAAAGAGATACAGGAAGGACATTTATAGATTGTTACTTCATTTTGACCAGTAGAAATAATCTCAAAAAAGTAATTCACCATACATTTCAAAGAACTCTTGTGGACTATTGAAAAAAAATGTAAATAGGTTAAATCCTTTTCTGTATAGCCACAATTGTCCTAAACATTATAGATTTTCAGTGACAGAATTAATGGTTACTATATTTAAAGCAGAAGTAGGAGAAACCAGAAGATGGTCACCAATCTAGAGGACATGACTACTTCCCTGGAAACTTACGAGTCTTACCTTGGCTGCTCGAAGCAACATTTCACGTTCCTCTTCATCTTTTCTCTGCTTTTCTAGGTGATCAAGCTTCTCAAGAAATCTCAGTTGTGCTCTGGTGTCACTACATACGATGTACTTATCACTCCCCTGAAAAAAGAACTTTGTTATAGACAACCAGGAGCTCATAAACCTAATGGGAACAATCCAAGAAGAACAACGCTATTTTTCAAAGCTGAAAAGTGTGGGCTGTTTTATAAAGACTTCAGGTAGTAGGTAGTTATTTACATGTCTCCTCTCCACTGAAGCATGCTTCCAAGTGTCTGTGACTAGTAAGAGGTTATTGAACAAGTGACATTAAAAACATCCAGTCTATACTGACTATAATAGCAGAAGTCTTCCCAAACCTTAGACTAAAGAAATTTTGTTTGAAACCACCAACTTATTATCCAGTAAACATGTCAGGAAAGAAAAAGGAATTGTAAAGCAGCAGGGCAAAATATCTTTTCTCCTTTGAAGAGAAAAAAAAAATTAGAATTTGACATTATAAATTTCTAGTGCTTTGTGTTCTAGTTTCAGCTATTTAACGCAGAAGTTGAAACAAGCATCATCTGGTATTTCCAAAAAGATGATGGAACGTATGTATGTATTGGAAAGGTGGTCTCGAACCAGTTATAATGAATCTTAGGGGTGAAGAAGGTGAAATATATTATATCTGGTTTGTTATAGCTTTAAGAATAGGTATTTTTGCCTCAGTGAATCTTTCAAGTCCCAGGATAGCTTATGTTGAAAGGTAACCTAGGGAAGTCATCTGGTCCAGCCACCTGTACAAAGCTGGGCCAGTGAATAGTGATGATTAGCTTTAGTCCAACAATCACTGGACACACAGGCATTCACACAGGACTGAGGTCCTTTTGGTCTCAAGAATAGCAATCAGTAGTTTATTTTACATTCTATTTTTGCCCCCACTGGAAAGCCTGAGTTGGCATTTACTTTAGCTCAGAAAGGCAGAGAAAGGAAAGATCCAAAACATGGTGAACTGGCAATGAAAAGCTTGGTTTTACTACTCTGCTTTTCCAAAGACAGACTTCTTGAGCCATGCGTTGGCCAGATGGCAATTAGGCAACAAAAGACAAGGAGCCCATTCTAGATGAGGTATGTCTGTGCCACCTGTTTGTACCACTTTTTATTGCACGTCCTACAGCTGTCTTCTTTCTGTTATTTTGTGAACTTGGGTTTTTTTTTTCCCTGAGAAATTTATCCTGAGGCATTTATCAGCCAAAACCACTATGTACTTTCAGAGTCTCTTCGTTCTATCTTATACCAGTCTCAAATGGTAATGAAACAATTCTGACATACAACTATTCTAAAAGAAGCACAGGATATTTTACAGCTGTATTTTAGGCAAGGTTATATGTTAAGTATAGGGACTATCCATAACTTCAGTTACTCAATTTTTAGTTTTCAAGGATATTAAGATACTATACTATACTGCTTCTTCTCACACACAGTTGTGCACTATGAAAAGATGGAAGGAAAGTAGAAGTTTTCTTGTGGAGCACTGCTGTCTCCTGATCTGAATTTTCACAACTGAGTTAGAGCATGAAATCAATCCCTTTTCTGGTATTACGTCTGGTCCTTTTCAATGAGGTACCTCATTGTCACATATTACCAACTGTGGCTCAAAACACACCACAGACTGCAACCAGAGACTTTCCCAAGCAGCGTCTGTGGCTCTGCAAAAAAGTCCAACAAACCTTTTCCCCTCCTCGTCTGTCACTGCTCAAGTCTTTTTTAACTGCTCTCCACAAAGTATAAGCTATTTCTGAGTCACTCTCAGTACATCAGTACAACTTGTTTTGAAGCAGCAGTTTATAATAATCCACCACCATGCCACAATCCTTTTAAAAGGACAAAGAAGAAAGCTGTAGTACCAGAAGATTATTTTCTTCCAAAGTTTAGAAGTGTTTCGCTTTGGAATAGCCAGATATTTACACATTTTAAGACAAATCCATGACCCTATACCAACCAGCAATGTAAGTCTCCTCAAGCAGAAGCTCCCCAATGCACTACCATGAGCTTATATGGGACAAGAAATAGGTGCATCTGTAACAGTATTTCAGCTCATCACCTGTTTTAAGATAGCTTATTTCAGGAATTTTTAAAAGAGGAACACCTGCAGTTATATTTTGTCCTACTCAATGAACTTCTCTGTGGTCATTTAGCAGGGAATTGCTGAGACAGAAAACATTACATTGTACCCCATTGTATCATGACTTGTAGCCAGTGCTGTTATGATGAAGCATTATCACCCACATCCCACAGCCCCTACAGATAATGCAGTTCAGTGTTGTGGCGTTTCAGTGCTACTGCATGAGGGGAAAATGTTTCCATGGAGCATCACTTATAGCTCAGCACCACACCACACCTCTCGGAGCCATGAGCTCAGGGCTTCCAACCACAGGAACATGGCAGCTGTTTCATGCTGGGATGAATCCACATAAATACTCTTTCCCTTTATGGTTTTCCAAAGGCTCTATAAAAGCACTGCAACAAGAGCTGCATCACAGAAAGCAGCTCCCAACCATCTGAAAGACTATTCCTACTTCACATAAAGAGACCACCATCATAGTTTTATCCCAATTTTATCCCAATTAAGTCAATATCCAATTATAATTTCTTTTCTTAAATTTAACAAAAAAAAGGACTAAAGTTGACAAGTCTACATGATGGTATAGCATGAAGCTTTTACCCTGCCAATTCACTCTCTCTGCAGGGCTGTCTATCAGATGAAAGCTGCCAGGCATGAGCTGAGTAACTGGGAAGAAGAGTTTCCTGACTATGATTCCAAGAATTACTGGTCTTTTTATACCAACTCCCACCCTAACAACAGCTACTTTGGTTTCACCACAACTATGCCTATTGCTGTCTTTTTGTAATGAAGATAGGCCAGTACAAAACCCCTTATGGAGCAACCACCCAACCCTCCTGGAAAGACACTGGGAATTTATCTGACATAGATGTAGCCCACATCATGCAGGGGTACCAATCAAAAGCCATGAGGGAAAAGAGAACAGGGGTAAGCACCAGGGCAGATGGAATACAGGACTGTATAAATATCTATATTAATACATAACGGGACTCCAGCACCCTGCAGTGCTCTCTTCTTGAACTTTAGATTCCTAAAAGCCTGTCAGCATCTCTCACAATAGCACTGCTCACAAAGGTAATCCTGTAGGACACTCCTCTGTCACGTAATACCATCTTCCTAACAAAAGAGGGGATCTGTGCCTCTAAGATTACTGTGCCCGTTACTTTTGATTTTTTGTTTGTTTTGCTTTTGAGAAAAGAGGAAAAGAAAGCCAGCTTATTGCAATCTTATAATCTTATCACTGCTTCTGGCAATTCAATCAGACAAAAACCTGTTTTTCTATTGCTTTAGTTCAATGAGAAAGAAACTAGCCCTATCCAGCCTACTGTCCAAAACCATTTCCTTCTGTTCTTGGTGTCTGCAAGACACTATGTCCTACTGGTTACTCTGGACTTCAGCTTCCTCCTCAGTTTTGCTCACAAGCTCAACAGTACCTCCCATTTTGGAGAAAACAACGTACAAGTGCAGATTTCCAAAGTCTTTTCATACAGAACTCTGTACTTGTTCTGTATTGATTTTCTTTTCTTTTACATCTTCTTCCAGGAAGGAACCGAGTACTCCTACTGCTTCAGAAAACACCATAAATACTCAGAAGTTTCCAAATAGTTGGTCCTCTTTACTATTGCTGCTCCAGTGCTGAAAAGCCAATAAAAAGTGCTCAGTACAAAAATAATTCCTATTCCATCAGTTGGTTGTTCTTGTTAAATTTCATTAAGTATAAAGTTCTTGTAAAAAAACTCAACCCGAACAAACAGGAAACTAAGAGTTGACAGATACATTTGCTTCTCACTTTTTTTTTTTTCTAAAACAGCTTCACATTGAAAGATGTAAGGATTAGTATCTTGCTATTGAATGACAAAAGAAAAAAAGAAAGCTAGTTTGGCCAGTAAATTATCACTTCCCATTTGCACCATACAAGCATCTTAAGGGATACTAGCTCACTGGGACACAATATACTTTATATTGAATGAAGCTAAAAAAAGACTTAAAATGAAAAAAATCCTAAGATGAAAAGGGCCTCTGCCTTCATGGAGCACTTTCCAAAAGTAAAATAATCAATTCAGTTTCCCAAGGCTTTTTACTGAGCCAATACTGACTGCAATTCCAACAACAGTAAATGCATAAGGAAAACAGAAGTCCCTAAATCAACCCACCATCAAGAGCATTCAAAGTCAGCTTTCCATGTACCATGTAAGAGACTTTGTGTAACAGCCACCATTGCTATGGAAGAGAAGAAAAATATGCATTCAGTCTTATGCTGGGTTTTAAGAGCACCTGCCCAACAAATCAAATGGAACAGTTATATGCTGGGCTAGACACAGCTAAAATCAGCCTTTGGTAGATACTAGGAAGGCAAATGTTGCCTGTGATGTGCCCACACTTGGAAGAGGTTTACCTTCAAGGCTGCAAAGCAGGAAAACTTTGAGCAAAACTTGCTAATGATTTCCTTTACCTTGTGGGTTGATACTCTGTGCCGAGCAATTACAGTTAGTTTTTCCAGGAGCCCTCGTAATCTTTCCTGTGTAGCGTGGGAGATCAAGTTCACAACATCAGAGTTAAGTTCCATAATGTCATGCCTTTTACCTGTGGAAGCAGAGAAAATCCATTACGTGTTTTAGTAGTAGCTGATAATTGAAATAATTAGCACAGCAGGTATTCTGTTCCCCCTGGAAGTCATACCCATTATGAATAAAGGTTTGGAGATTATGATTTTCCTGGTAAAGTCACAACTTCAAAGATCTTAGACATTACATTAATAAAACTTAGCCTGGAGCTTCAGAAAATATAGACATTGTTTCACTTAGCCTCCAGAACCACTCTCCTTGCAAGGTCATTTATAGGACAAAGTTAATAAGAACACAAATCAAGCTTCATGTTCAGGGAGGGGGAGAAGCGGTAGCTGTAGAAATTAGTGCCATATTCTGTTAATTCCAGTAATTAAAAAAATACAGAATTACATTTTGCCCTGCTTGACACCGTGCTTGTTAACAACTCATGACATTTATTTGACGAGCAGGAATGGGTTTTGCAGCGCACTCCAGGCACACGAGACCCTCCAAAGTGCCTTGGCCGACCGACAGGGGCAGCCAGACCCAAGCGAGCCACAGCAGCCGCTGGGACAGCGCACATTCCAGTCCAGCCGGGCTCCTCCTGCCACCACCTTCAACCTTTCCTCCCGGGCTGCTGCTGAATCTCCGCGTCTCAGCAGCTGCGACCGAGGCTGGTGCCAGCTCCAGGCAAGGCTGTGCTGGCCCTGCACCCAGAGCTGGGCATCACCTCTGTGACCTTCCCGCGGCTGCAGGCTGCCAAGGAGAAGCCTTCCCATGGCTGACACCATCCATCACTCAGCGCGGCGCCATCGAGACACCTGGGCGGCTGCGGCTTTTCCCTGGTGGGCACGGCAGGCAGCAGTTCCACATGCCTCATACGCTGTACCTGTCAGAAGCACTTTCCCTTGCCCTGCACTGCATTTACAGCAGCTGTAATGCTTTATGATGCAATATACAGCACGCCTTCAAAACCCATTTCAGTATTTACTGCCAAGCGAAGTGTTAAGAATGGATAAACAGCACGCTGTAAAAAAACTAATCACCTATTTCATTTGCTTTTGCTACTGTAACTGAAAATGAATGGCAATCTCACAAGGCAGGGAGAACCTAGAATGTTTTCCCAGATACAATCAAAGCACTCCCCTTTTTGATCAGTAAGCATTGGCCTGTAACTTAACTGAGTGCAAAGCTTTTTTTGCTCAAGCACCTTTAAATACTGCAGCTCTCACTAGACTATCAGATTACTGAAACACCAACTTAAAGACAAAATAAAATCCCCCCAAACCTCAAGACCTCCCTATACACACATTTCTTAATCCAAAGATGGCTCGGTTCAAAAGCAGACATGTTAACTTTCTGAATTGCTCTGCTCTCTGGCAGCATTCCTTTCCTTGCAAACAAGCACTTATCATTTATGACATGAATTATTGATATTGCTATTATTATTATTATTAATTTGGAACAACTACCATTCTAGCTATGAAACAGCCAGGCTTTTATTTTCCATCTTTCAACACAGTGTCTTTACACCCACAACCAGCAAATTATTCTAGAAATACTCTCTCTGGTTTTGCAGAGCTCTTTATTTTTCCTAATATCCACTTCCCACAAATGACTGATTCATCTTCTACTGAACTTTGAGAACATCTTCTGGGCACCAGGTCTGATGTGCACTTTCCCTTTGCCACTGGTAACACAGTATTTGCTATGCCCCATACAGCTCGAGATGACACATCTGGTCGACTGGGGCAGGAGCACCAAGGTCACAAGTAGCATTTGCAGGTTATGTGCTTGTCACAGGCTGGCTGCTCACTCTGGACTAAGAACCAGTTGTGTGTGGAAACAGAAAGACTTTGTGAACATGTGGTTAAGCCACTGTGACAGAATTGTGACTGTACATTCAGGCTTTCTTGGATGCTCAGCTGTAAAACTCAGTGTTCCAGTACAGCAAGTACTGGGCAGAGGGCACAAGCAAAGAGCTGAGCAACAAGCATGAAGTTTGCTGCTGACAAACAGCAAACTGGGACCAGCCAGTGTGCTGCAACACAACTGCATGCTCCCTGCTCTGACATAACACAACATTACTAAGCAACACTTATTATTTTTGCTCAAAAGAAATGATATCTACATTAGAAACTTCCTATAACACAGGCATTCAACATATATTCCACAGTATTACTCATTATACATACAGCTTAAACATCTCTTTTATATAAAATTAACGAAAGTTTTTTCCATGAAGGGAGTCATAAACAAAGCTCTGCTCTGTGTGTACTGGAAGTTTGAAACTTCTTCCTAATGTTAGTTGATAGATACATATACCTGAACAGGCAGAGGAATGCAAAAACTGTTAGGGAAGTCAGTGTAATGCAGCAAGTTAGAAGCTGCTGAGACAAAAAAGCACATTTAAGTGTTTTGATGCTAGCACCTTTATGGTTGTTAAGTGTTGCATTAGGTTTAAGAGTAAGAAAGGTGCTCACTTCTCACATGTTAAAGTGGCATCAGTTTCTTTTTTCTGGTTGTGCTTCATACTGTTTCCATGTAAAGAAAACCTTAAAGGACAGTTGTTTCCTAGAAGGGGAAGTGAAAACTCAATATTGTTTGGTAGAAACATATGAGATGGTAGATCATAATAGTTCCAGGTCCTGCTTCAAAGATTGGAGGCAGGCTGATGAAAGAGGCAAGGAAACACTACATCCATACATATCTGCTGTGTGTGCTGTGTTCTCACCTATGTTCAAGATCTTACTCTGAAGAGCTTCCAGAGACAGAAACGGTTCATCTGCACAAGAGTGAATCACTGTGCCAATGAGCTCAGAGTTTGCTGCCAAAATGCAGGCATTCTCCTCACTGAGATTAACCCCAGCCATAGAAGTCACATCATTTAGGTCATCTTCATCTCTACAAAAGAGGAGACCAACATTTTATGCTTTGTTTAGAACAGACACAAAGAAAAAGTCTCAACTATCAACAAGCAGCCACATTCACATTCCCTGTATACAACAGATGTTCAGCGTGGGTGTGGACAGGGAGCTCCTAAAAGCTCCCACACTTCTGCAAGGTGCCTCTGAAACATTAATTTGGCTAATGCCTCAGTTGCTAGGCATGCAAATCCTTTATATGAAACTGAAATTTTGAGCCAGCTTGGAAACCTAGGACTGAGTTAAACCCAGATTAAAAGTTCCCACAACCCCTAACCCTGCACCACCACTCTTGCAGCCTGAAATTTGTCCTAAAACTAATTCACCAGGTAGAACCAAGCATGGAATGAAGTTGAATGTTGACTCACTGGACTATAAACAAGCCCATTTTCTAACCAAGATGCATATCTTGCAAACTGAGGCTTAAAGCACAGGCTTATTAGCACAGACATGATCTTCAGTTTTCTTTAGCGAGTTCCCTTAAAACACAGGACACAAACGCTCCATGATTACTTACTACAACCAATCCAGGTACTTTTGATCAGTCCTACCATACTTGTATACACAGCAGGGAAGATGCCACTGCTTCTGAAGCACCATGCCAGAGCTCTAGCTGGTAACACCATTAGCTGGATTCTCATGTAGCAGCTTTGGACTATATGTTAATAATAAAAACTCAGTTAGGGTGAACATCACTCAGACTAGCTTTAATAGCCTGTGTGCTTCAGCCTAATGTTTTTTTTAAGAGATCATTTAAGTTAAAATACTGAATGAATTTTATAGGGAAAAGTTCTTGCACTACTTTGGCAGTGAAACAAACCAAGTTTTTATCAAATGAGTACAGACCACCAAGAGAAAGCATTTTTACTTCACAATGTGACAAAGGCCCTAACAGTGGCTTCAGGGATTTAGGACCAATCCAAAACAGACATCCATAGTATTAGGACAAGTAAGTAAAATCACTCAATCTGAACATCTTTTTATTTGGAAAGCACAGAAAACAACACACACACACACCCCTCTTGAAGAGTATTCTCTGGCAAGGTTTGATAAAGTTCACCTTCAGAAAACACTGTGTGGCCTCAATAACTCTTGAACAAGGGTTAGCCAGGAATTTGTCATTCTAAGGTGAAATGACATTTCTTGGAGGCTATCCTTTGACTGACTAGAGGCAGAAGCTAAAGTTATTAGAACATGAGTTAGGGTTGAGGTTAAGCAATACTCAAAAGACACAAGAAAATGTTAGGATATTTTTCTTAAAACTACAGATGCATTTTCTCCTTTGGGTTTCAGTATATTTCTATGGCACAATTCTTCTGCAAACTTCCAGTGAGAGACCCAGACAGAAAAGGAGTCCAGCCTTGAGTCCAGCCACCTTCTACCCCTCCTTCCATTCGTGTGCCCTCACTGCTAGCAGTTCCTATGTGTGAGTGTGTTTAGGGAAAAGGAGACCCAACAGATTCTCAAACCAGCTCCAGTTCTTTATGTCTAACTAGACACAATAGCTTCCCAACCAGGCCTGTGCCCCAAATCCATCATGCTAAAAAAAGTGTTATATCCCAGGACTGTCAGAACAGTTAGATGTCCACAGCTACGATTTAAAGCTGAAGCCAACAGTGCCAGAACAGCTTCCCTCCTCCTACCCCTTCTCAACCAGCAGCTGAGCAGCTCCAAGTGTATACTCAGGCTCTATCAGCCTAACAGAGACCCTGAACTTCCAACAAGCTTGTCAATGAAGCTTCATGGGATGATAATTGAGTGCTAACTGATCTTCACAAGTACATTCCAGTTTCCTCTTCTTAGTGACCACTACAGAGAAGTCTTTGCTGATGGCAGAGACAAGAATCCCACTGAAGCACAGCGACTGCCACATATCTGCTGACAAAATCAGCACAACCAGCACCAGGAACACACATCACAAGCTATCAGTGCTGGAACCTGACACTACTCCAGTGGAACTGTTTATGGAATGCCAGAAGGATGCTTACACCCCAAGTACAACTGCATAGCATGCAGTTTCAGGAAATCATTTTTACTTTTAATCTGGCCACATGCTCAAAACACTCAAGCAAAGAACAGATAAACTTCTATCTTCCATTTTTCTACATAGAGAAGTTTCATTTGTTTATAACCTGCCTTTACTAGGTACTATTTTCTTGATTATTTCCATGCACACAGTCTCTCCAGTGGGTACAAGCATACAAGACTTAAATGCAAGCAGACATCTCTACCTGTACTGTTCTTTTAGTTAGAATTAGTACTGTTAGTACCAATTCTAACTTTTTCACTGTGACACCTAAGTTTGCATTAAGTCAAGCTTTGATGAAATATATGAAAACACTGTTGCACTTATTTCACTTACCCCAAAGAAATTACCACTATATTCCCTAGGAAAGTGCTCACTAAAGATTAATGGAAGTTTCAGAAGCCATGCTAAGTTCATAATTTTTACTACTCTTTTTTCTTTGTTCAAACAAACTTCAATCATTTTAAGTAAGGTATCATGTACTTTGAGTAAGCTGTAGAAAAAATTCTACTAAGGTGATAAATTTAAAATATTGTAGAGTGTACACGAAGGTGTTTCTGATGGATATTGACTTCCTTTCACTTTTAAATCCCTCCATAAAGCCCCTTTCCTGCACCACTTCCTTTAATGCTCTTTACATTTGATCATGTCACACTCAGGAATGAGCAGGAAAAACTCATCCAGCTGTTAAAAGCCTCCAGTGATTTAAGTTTACTAGGATAAGGGGGAAAGCAGAACTCACAAGTTCTGAGAGATACACCACACAAAGTCAGGTTTGACATTTCTACTGGATATTCACTGCAAAAGAAGCCCAGGCAATGCAGATGCACCTCAGATCTATGAATTTGCCTGCTGCCTGAAAAGTGAGTCTGTGGCACCCTCTGGTGTCTGATGACAGCACTTGTCTCCTGAATCCTCCTAATTTACTCCATTTTATCCAAGAGTCAAAGGGAAAACTAGAAAGACACACTGAACCCAAACCTCTGTGCACCCTCCCTGACAACTACCCAGGCCAGAACAATTGCAGCCAAGCCAGAAAGTTGCCTGTGCTTTGGACAACAACTCTATTAAACAGAATAAATTCAAAACAAATGTTTGAAGATGAAATATGTGATTTACTTTTTTTCCAGAGTGCTCTAGCATATACTTTACAGAAACGTGTAGATCTGTTTACAAAAATCTTGATTTTTCAAAACCAGGCTATTTCTTTACATGCCATGGGGCAATGTCCATGCTTAGCTGAAACAACATCTAGAAGGTTGGAATGCTTTATGTTTTGTTGGGTTTTTTTCTGTTTGTTTGCTTGGGGGGCAGGAAATCACCACTCTTTCTACTGCTTATCTCGGGCAACCTAAAGCAGCGTGTTTAAGAGCAGACAGACAAGGTCAAACTGCAGCTAATTAAGTACAGCTCAGTGAGTAGAATGTCCTCAAATCCTAACCTGGCCTAGTCACAGAATGGCAGAGGAGTCAGGCTCCATGACACACTGCAGTGAGAGGGCACAGTAAGGGCACTCTCATTAGTGCCACATGTATAATCACATCAATTACAAGACACACTCTCTGCATTTAACAAATTTCATCACAAAATCTGAAAACAGGCCATGGTGCCTCTCTCTGCCTCACACACGATCAGCAGTTGATTGATCATAGGTGAGAAAGTTTGATTATAGCAGTGAATAGAAGAAACACCAAGGGTGTATTCAAAGACAAATTCTTCAGAGACAAGAGACTCTACAAAGAAAATTTAGGGTGAGTTAGAGATTTCCTATCTAAATTCTCATGGACTTATGCTACTTTGAAGATCACAATTCAAAAGCAAGAGAAATCTCTACTGAATCACACTGTAAAAGCAGGTTTTTTCCCTACAGTATGAATTTAACAATTCAGGGAACGACTTACAAGAATTCAAATTTCTCATGTAAGACAGCTAATATATTCGATTTGGAAGATCACAGAATTTTTTTTTTCTTTTTTGGGTATGGGTTTGTTCATTGTTGCTTTTTTTATTACTATATTTATGAAGGGGTGGTTTTTTTTAAACATCACCACCCAAAATTACATCCCACATTACATTCTGAAGTATATTTCATAAGACCTTGAGGCAGATGAACAGAGCTGTTGCTTCAATATGAGCTTTTCACTCCAGCTTCTGGCAACCACTCTTTTTAAGTGTTCATTGTATACTGTATGCTACTGTAAACAGCAGCAGCTTTCTGTCTAGACCAGTGCATTCAAAGCTGCAGCTTTCAACAGATGATAAGTCAACTGGTCAACAATATAGGGGTGTCATCATGTCTGCTTTTTTCCCTTGGAAGAGCAATGCCAAACTTGCCCTGAGGTGGTACGACTAATAATGCTTATGGCAGTCTGTACCTCTATTCCAACATCACACTTCATAGCTGCAAAAATAATTTCTGCCTTTGAAAAGCTAATCAGTTGCCAGAACTAAAAGCTTTAAGTACTCTTGCAATTTAAAGGCCTAGAGAACATGTTAGAAATCATGTAGTCAAAGACTTTCACCATACACACAGAAACAAGGAGCTAATTAAAGATTCTGAAATGTGGCACAGAGCTTTAGACAGGTTACAAGCCAGTCCAAGTAACAGCTCAGTGCTATCAGATTATATGCAAAAACCAGAGGTTCTGTCTGCTTTAATCCTGTTGAGAGACTTTACTACAAGATAACTAGATTAGTAATTGTACTCACAGGATGGAAAACATGTTAGTGAAAAGCTGACACAAAATGCAACCTCACCAGGACAGTTTTCTTACAGTAAGAATAATTAACATCTGCATAGAAGTTTTAAGGTTACCCATTACCCATGAGTATTGTGACGTGAAAAACATGTAGCAGAAAAAAAGCTTCTGAAGAAAGTTGCTATTATTCGGGCTCCATTCCCATCTCTATACTTGCTTCTTCCTTTTGTTCCTTTTTATACTTAACTTCTGATATTGTTCATTTTTACCTGAAGGATGTTGCTCCATTCTCTTTCATTTTCACTTTTTGAACAGGAGATGCTTGAAGCGACAGAATTTTATTTCTTGGCAAGGTAATTTGCTTCAGAATGGAACCTAAAACAAAACAAAGAACATGCTGTAGTACAAAGAAAAATGCTAAAACAACTGTTTAGTTAGTTCATTATTCTAGGTAAGGTTACTCAGACTCAGTAACAACTAATTGGGTCCATCTGAAAAAACCAGACACTCTAGAATCTTACATTCTGCAAGTTCTGTATGGCCCAAAGCCTCACACACTCCCAGCAAACACCCTCCCTTCTGTGCTGACCAGGGAAGTGTTTCAGTGAAAACTCACTGGCTGAGACAAACTCTTACTGTGCATCAGCCTGAACCTGTTGAAGGAAAAAGCAAGGCCTCATGAAGTAACTCTCAAAATCATCAGCTTAGAGGAAGTTCACTGCAAGGAGCTCAGTCACGGTATTTTAACAAGTACAAATATTTGATTGACGTGCTCTTAACAAGTGCCAGAAGTAGATGTGACATTGATTTTCTCATCAGAGCTCCAGACAGTAAAGATGTTCAACTTAATGCACAGAGCTGCTTGCTCCCGACAGACAGCCACCTTCTTGCACTCCTACAATCTACCAACAGCCTGCAGTTATTTCTATACCTCAGCAGTCCTCCCCCTTCTCCATGAAAGAGGTTCCTGCACTTTACCTGCAGGAAACTGGCTGGTTTGAACAAGGGTATTCAGTGGCATTTTCTTCTCAGCAGATGTCTGTAGGGTGAGCACTGAGGGCTGTGGGAGCGTGGATACTTGCTTGACAATGGCTCCTGATGGTTGCTGGACTACCTGGAAGTGGAATATCCAACATCAACAGTGAGAAGAGCTAAAAATACAGAGAAGTAAACAGCATCAATATTTCCATTTAGCCAGAAGTGCCACTGGGCAGGTATGCTTGTCTAGTTTTCAGTTTAAAGCAAACAGCATGCTCAGAAAAGACCTTTTTTTTTTTAAACTTCATGTCAAGAAATCTTAACAAGTGGTAGTGAGCTTTAAGCTCATTCAGTGAGCTCTAACAGACACTTCACCCCTATTCTTTACTGATGACTCTGTTTGACAAGTGTCACTAATTATCACACAAGCCATTACACTGAGAGGCTTTCCTCTACCTCACTCAGCAGGCTAACTATTAAAGAGTGACTCTGCCAGTAACTTCAAAAGGGTAGGTATCACAAACACCTAGTCAAAAAGGGAGAACACCAAAACAACTGAAGTCTTGCACGAAATACTGTACCTGCTAAGAATTAAAGAGTACATGCTCTATAAAATTACCAATATGTTTTTGGAATTGCAACATCAATTGTAAATTGTGATGCTGAGTCTCAAGGTGTTTAACTAAAATACACTAAACAGTTGCCAGGAACATGAAGTACTAAATAGCAACACCTATAGCAAGCAGAGCCTCTACACAAAGACATCAGTACACAGCTGAAGGGTAAAAAGGAAGGCAGTTCATAGTTTTGTTTAAAGAGACTCTTCAAAGAAACAAAACCAGACAGCAGGATGTCACCACAACACAGACCTACAGGCACAGCCCATAAATACTAATCCTTCCTCTTCAGGGGCAACTATTAAAATGCAAGAAAGTAATAAAATTGCAGCATCCCTAAAAATCTCACTTCTAAGCCTCCTAACTAGCAGAATGTGGGCTGGAGCTTTGATATACGCTTAAAAAAAGTTCTTGATTACAGGCAGTAGAAATATGTTAATTCACCAAAGCATAAAATCAACATCTTCAGACTGAATCCTATTTTTTCAGCAGCAGAAAACTAACAAAGAAAATGACAGGGTCAAGAAACCATTTTTCTCCTCTGCATCTTTCATCACTTCAGAAAGTCTAGAGAGTGCTTGCACAAGTGTAATTAAAGAATTGACATTTACAATACTTCAGAAATTAGGCTCTCTCCTGTCACCTAACTTCTCTGCTATTAATAAATATCATCAACATGAGCACCATACATTCACAAAAAGATACTTTGTGTATCAAAGAGTCAAGATAACCTCTCAACCATCTCTGAATTGGTAGCACTAAGGCTTGGTGTAGCAGCAGTAATAGAATAACTGATCTGAAAGTGGTATCTGAAAACCTGACAGACAGTTAACATTAAGATCTAGAGGAGGAAAGAACTACAGGAATATAGGGACAGACTGTGGACAGAGATGAGGCTCACATATGCAGCACTTCCTCATGGAGCAGAACAGATGCTAAGGTTTACTTCTACGTGTTTTTCCCACAGCTCAGTTTGATCTCTCAGAAAGATCCAGCTTCCAAAACTGCAAGTTGTGAATAACGTTAGCAGCATCTTTTGTGAGTTCAGGTAACTAATGAGGAGCCAAGCAGCTTGGACACACTACTCACAGGCTCCACTAGCACTAACACACACCTAGAGACCCTCCTTACCACCAGGAAGAATGGTGCTTCATCTTCAGCATGCAAAACACTGGAGCAGCACAGGAGGAAACATAAGCATTCCAGACTGAGGTACAGCAGACAAAAGGACAGAGATAGCAATGTTACAACAACAGTCTAAGTGAAGACTGGGATGTAAATCAAGTAACCAAGAAGGCTACATTGCCAAGAAACAGAGAGGATGTGCTGGCAGTAGAGTTCATCTTCTATTTGCCATTCTAGCTCTAGACTAACAAAAGCTGGAAGTCCTTGAGAGTTGCAATGGGAGAGAACAACAATACTGGAAATTTCAATATGGATCCAATGTGAGAATGAAGCATTACCAACATCAGTAATATCTGTGAGAATATCCTTTCTTCAGGTTAGCAGTAAGAAATAATAAAGAAAAGGGACTGTTCCTTTGTGCCCTGTTAAGCAGGCTGACACAGACATCAGAATAAAATTATTGATGTTCTTAGGTTAAAAAAAAAAGCAACACAACATTCAGCAGACAATGAAGAGACAGCTGCCTGAAAGAGACTTTGATTAGTCTCACTGAACCTGTTTAACATTCATAAAACAAAGTTTGGAGATCAGCAGAGGAATGCTGAAGTATCATCACACACAAGCAGTATTGGTTCATGAAGGAAGCCTCATTAATTGAATGCAAGAGCAATAACCAGGACAAAAAAAAAATAATGGAGAAGGTGGTTCATGAAAGCTCAGCTCCAAGGGGCCATGACACTAACAACTGACTAAGAACAAGCAGTTGCAAAGCATAAACACTTCACTCCTTGGTTCAATCATTAATAATCTCCAGGCAGTGTGTCTCACTGGTAACTGTGGGGACTATACCATAAACCCCTCTAGGGCTGGTTATGCCTGACGTGAAGCTGTGATCTCACAGCAGCTTTCTCACCGATGGATGCCAGCATCTGGTAATGTAAATTTTCATTTATTGTGCTTTAACAAGAGACAAAGCAATACTAAAGCAACACAAACGTTATTTCCAAGATGAAAAGTCTTTGTAAGCCAACAACCTTAAATGAGATGGTGTTGAGAAAATCCTTCAAAATATGCAACTGCCACAGCACAGGAGTGCAATCAATCCCAAGAGTACTCCTGAAGAACAGGCCCCTCAGTGTCCACACAGAGTTTTGATAATAATGCTGCAGAAATGAAAAGTTTTGTGTTGCATCACTCCAGTCACAAATTTGATATTAAAATACAGCAGTGCTGCACTCTTGAGCACCACCAATATTATAATGGAGCTGGCACGTGAAAGTTCAAATCCTCTCAAGCACAAGAGGCCAAAATTAGAACGGGTCATACAGAGGGAGTGTATGGCATCAGACATCCCTGTGGGCTGAAAAGGGAAAGAACTGCTGGCAGCATTGTATGGACAGATTTGCACAGCTGGCAGTGTGCTTCCTTTTTCAGCTGGCAGTAGGACCCTTCTGTTTAGGGAAGGCAGGTCCAGATTTGTTTTCTTATGGGAGAAAACAGACCCTCTGCCCTTTCAAGAGAAGGCACCAGGACAGTCATAGGAGACACAGCCACTTCTACTGACTTGCCCTTTGTGCTAGTAAGTTGTCTGAACAAACACCAAGCTCCTGATATGGCTAAACTGTGAAGCAATCAACTCAGTCCTTCAACTGTATCTGAGAAAAGCATTTTAGTCACTGTGTCTGCCCAAAATGAGGATGAAACCATGTTTTGTATGCAATTCAATATATGTAAGGCACAGCAAAGAAAGGCAATTGCAGCAGACTGCCACAGTGCAGCAGTGTAGAGGTAGAAGCCATTTCTTGAGTTCACCAATATCAAATTCAAGAAGTGTTTTGACTCCCCTGTGTGGAGCTAAGCTTCCTTGCCTATTTGTACAGATGGTCAACCTTTCCCCTGGATTACAAGCCTTGCTGTGTAGCCAACAACTGCTCTCCTGCCCTTGTACTACCTAAGAAATTCTCCTTTTCTTCTGGCTGGAATTTCAAACTTAGTCCTCGAAGACAATATGAGTACCAACTCCTTTTCCAATTTGACTTTAGCTACTACTAGCCAAGATGTCAGTGCATATGCTTAATAACTCTTCTTTGGAGTTTTGGGGTTGAGGGTATTTTGCCTCTTTTTTTTTTTTTTTTTAACAAATCCACTCAGAAAAAGAACTCTCCATCCACCCCATACAGTTTTAAGCAAGTCTGGAAAGGTGAAAAGCTCATGCTTACGCTACCATAGCGTGAACTCTTTATTTAGAATGCAGGATTCTTGTATTATATCTACCTTAATTCCTCTGAAAGGAAAGAAACTAAAAAGGCAAAACATTTTAGGGGTCTGAACACTGTTAAATCAAGTATACACAATATCCAAGCTAAAAAGAAAACTCACACAGCAGATGTCCTACCATACCTGTGAAAAGTAAATCTAGTTTCACAGGAAGTCTAATGGTTTTCCCACTTTTTAAAGAAAAAATTTTTTACAAGGAATTCCTTTGCAAGAATTGAGTTCTTTATCTGCCAAAGGGAGACTAATTCTCTAAAATACTTGAAAGCATTACTTACATGTAGACCAGCTGGACACCATGCTACTTGGTATCTTAAACACCTATAAGCCAAACCTAATTTATTTCACAAAGTTGTTCTTTTGGGTATACCTGTGACCCACAGTTTCTTGGTATTTAATATTAATATTAGCAAAAAGTTAACCTGTGCCAAGAATAAAAAACGTTAACACATTGCTTTTGAGGGTATTGTTTTAATAAGACAGTTATTCCTCCTGGAATTTGTTAGCTAATGAGGCCTGATAGAAAAAACTCACTTTTGGATGACTTCATAATTAACATGTCTTAGTAAATGTGGAGGTCAGAACTCAGCTCAGAAAAGCTCTTTGAGGTAGTTCATGCATTTCAGATAACATATCACTGAACAATATCAAGCCACCTGTGCCTGTCAAGTAGCCAGGGCAGGAACTACCAGGGGAGAGAGACTGGCATCCCTGGTGGCTAGCTGAGGCACAGCCCTAACAGGACATCCAAGAGCAATCAGTGTAAGTATCTCATGAGCAGTTTCTGTGTCTGACACTTGCATTTCCTAACTTTTCTTCCAGGTGCCAACCTAGCCTGGCTGTGTGCGTGGTGGGGGCTAGACCTCGTATCCCTCCGCCTCTCAAAATGGCTGTTCAGTCTGGTGAAATGGTGGTCAATGTGTCTTACAAGAGACCAAGCTGACAGATTGACTTTAGATTCACCTTTCCAGAAAGGGCTCAGCATTTCTAAACTATCACAAACATAACTGCTGGACTCAAGACAGACTAGCTTCATACATTTAAAAGAAAAAACAAAAGAAGAACCAGAGGTCCAAACTGTTATCCTCTTTATTAAATGGCAAGAGTCAAAGTAAAGGAGCTGGGTTATTACAGAGAAGCAGAGAATCCATCTTACCAGCTGCTTCACTTTAACCACCTGCGGAGCACCCGCTGACCGTGCCACGATGGAGCTGGGCTGCGAGATTTTAATGCCAACTGGGGTTCCAATGACTGGTTTCAGAGGCTGGAGAGGGGTTGTTGCTGAAGATGCCACTGTAGAGACCAGCACTGGCTTTGCAGCCTGCAGAGAGGGCGCTGGCACCGCAGTGGTGAGGACTGGCTTGCCAGGCTGGACAGCGGTCAGCCCAGACGATGCCACGGCTGCGGTGAGGACGGAAGCTGCGGGCCCCAGCGCCACTGTCCCTGTGGCAGGGGAAGGAACAGCCTTCACAGCCTGCAGAGGAGCTGCTGCTGATGTGCTGGCAAGGACTGGTGTGACAACTACAGGGGCTGTGACCGCTGCAGATGAGGGTTTTACAGCTGGAAGAGCAGTTGTTGCTACAGCCGAGGTTGCCGCTCCTGTCGAAGGAGCTGGTGCTGCAGAGGGACAAATGGAAACCTCTTCTTGGGTTGGAGCTGGCTGCTCCATACACTGCTGGATAAAGCTCTGAGGATCAGGCATTAGTTGCCGTAAGGCAAGCACACTTTTCTAAAAGAAAAATGAAAAAACACTGGATGTAGTAGCAGCAGAGTTTTCCACAATAATAATACATTTTTAACTGAATCCTCTTCCTAATTTCCCAATTAAATTTTTCATGAGACAATAAATGGCAAACAAGTTTTGCTAAATTTCAGGCATGCTTTAATTGAGGACAATCCTGTTCAGTGAAGATGACAAGAAACACCAACACCAGCTGAGCAAAGGTCAACCATCACCACAGCTACACTACACACAGTAATCCCATCTATAGGGAAACTCACATATTACTTTGTTCTTCTGTTTAGATTTTTCAATTTGGAATTTATGTTTCAGAGTAAGATGATTTTAACTGCTTTATTACCTCAAAGAATTTTGTCTTGCCAAAACCCCCTGCTATATTGGAACAGCTGTGTTTATTTCATGGAGCCTGACAGGGAGCTACGAATTATCCAATAAAGTCAGGAACAAGCTCTGAAGACAAGAACACTTTTATACCAATACAGCTGTATCTACACTAGGGGGGGATACCACTTTAATAATGTCTGTAGAGCTGCAGCAACACAACTTCAGCCAGCTACTTCTCTGCAAAAGGAGAACAAAAGTAAAGGAATCTGGCAACATCTCATTTTTACTACAGCTGTGTTTGAGAAGGTTAATAGACAGAATAATCTTCAAACTCTCTACAGATTTTTCTCCTTCACTGTTTATAATCTGCTATAGCTCTGAAGCAGGGGAAATCAGTTCTGCAGCTACCTGTATATTCTTGAAAACCCTTGTATTTTTTCCTCTGTTCTTAATAGTTGCTAAAGTTTGTAAGAGCTCCTAACACAGTGCTGCCACTTTGGACTTCATGCAAAAGGTGCATGTCTCACATGCTAGCGTACCAAGTAATCATACTGTTTGCACAACTGGACCTTTTGCAGCCCATCTGTTTTTTAACATTCACTTCTTTTTCTTTTAAAAAGCTGCTTAGCTCCTGATGCAATTTTTGTACCAAAAGCATCCAGCAGACTTGAAAATCAAGCAGGCTTCACAGCCAAAGCCACTGTACTTTTTCCACCTATTGGAACAGACAAAATGAAACACATGCACAACTTCATCAAAAACCTGCAGCTCAAAGATAAGAGCTGGCTCCAGAGAGACCTCCCTAAAATTCCACTTCACTAGCTAAAAGTGGATTGGCAAAATGCCGTATCACATTTCTTTCCAGACTGAAGCTGTAAACATTTTCCCCACAAACAAGGCCAGCATTGATCCTCTTAGCACCTTCGAGAAGTGCTCCTGAAGTCATCCTCCATTTGGCACACAGTCCTGTCACAGCTGCTCAGAGTTACAGATCAACCTAATTGTGTGTATCAGCCACACATCCTTACAGTGTTTCAGGAAAAGGCAATCTGGGTGCAAGATGCTTTAAAGGATTGGCAACACTGCAAAGTCAGCTAACTCTGACCATGTCTGAACAACACTTCTGAAGTCACAGTATATCTTTGTTAATGTAGCACACAACAGGGAGAGAGCACCATGCCAAGGATTATGTGGTATGGAGACTGCACAAATCAGAGAAGCCTAGATGATGCCAGTACCTGGCAGTGCACTGCAGAAGGAACACACAAGGGCTCTGCTGTGACAGGTCAGGGTCTGACCCACACTGATGAACCCAACTTAACCCCTGCAGAAATGCCTTGAGTTCTCTGCATCAAGTGTAGCAGCTCTTCACATCATTGGATGGCTTCTTGGAAGAGCTGAGCACTTCTGTGAGTGCCAGTCACACTGACCAAGTACTCACAGCCTGGTCCCTCTGCAGCCAGAGCCACACTGCATGCAGAAAACCCATTCTCAGAGCTGTGTATTTTTCTGGCTTTTGCATGGCCATTTAAGAAGCCTCCAGGAAATTAAACAGATAATAAATGACCTGTTTAATAAATCATAACATTTTATGTATCATAGAATCATCAAGGTTGGAAGAGACCTTATACCTTTAAGATCATCAAGTCCAACTGTCAGCCCAGCACTACTACTGTATCCCCTAAACCACTAAATCTCATCACCCAGCACCAGATCCAGATCCTATTAAACACCTAAGGGATGGTGACTGCACCACCCGCCCCGGGCAACCCATTCCAATGCCTGACCATCCTAAAAGTGACAATTTTTTTTCTAATATCAAATCTGAATCTCTCATCTCAGCTTAAGGTGCTGCAGAGATGACTGCACTCTTTCAGACTCATGGCAAACTTGCTAGCAAGGCATTTAAAAGTTGCCACTGTAAGGAAAATTTTTATCCCAGATTTCAGTAGATGAGCATCAGCCATCTAGAGCAATATAAACATTATCCCATGCATTGTTATATGGCCCATCAAATACCAAGGAAGAGGGCAAACTCCAGAAAAACTCTGTCCCAGCTTTACCACTTAACTATTTTTCCTTTATTCACCATCACGCTTATAATGAACGTACAGGTCCAACAAACCTAAGAGTATGGTGCACACTGGATTTAGTAAACTTAACATAGTTTTCTATGTTTTCACTGAGATTTAATGCTTGCTGTATAATTATTTTTTATTTTGTTAATACCATTCTATAATATGATTAAAAGTCTCAAGGAAGCATTTTTTCCTTTATATGATTATTTGCTTGAACAGAAGTAGAGTCCCTGGGATTCTTTTCCTAAGCTACAGTAGTCTTATCAGACCCTTTCTGGAGCAAGGGGCAGAGATTTTTCCTGTCTCTAGCTAAACATAAACCAGCAGAAGATGAATAGCTTTATGCAGATTGTTTGATCTTTAACATGGCATAAGCTTGTGCATCACCACTGCTGTCAGCCTTTGAGTTAGAACTCAGAATTGCTACAATTTTGATGAGAAAGTAGGAGGTTATCTTACCACAGCTGCTCTACTGTAGACTAGATGCACAGCTTCCAACACACCAGTCTCCCCTAACACCGAGAGGGCAATTACTCTACAACATTAGGAACACAGCATAAAATACTCCTCAAAAACTCCTCCTCCCCTTAAGAATTGTCTTTCCAAGCACAACAGTCACAGAGCACCATTCTTCAAGTGACCTGAACAAATTTGAATGCCTCAACTCTCTTCTCTTCTGGTCCTCCTCCCTTCCTTCTTTAAATACTACATATCCATAATCAGACACTTACCTTGAGAAAAGGAACTAAATATGGTTGTGGAGATGACTTAAGCTCTGTGTACAACTTTTTTGTAAATTCTTCTGGTTCAATTTTTGCTTCCTAAGAGGAAAATAAAATTATAATTTTAAGTTATAAGTGAATTTACCTCAAGACGTACCAAAAGGTCATGGAAACTTATATTATCGTGGCATTGTTCAATTTCAGTACTCAAATGCTTTTTTCCTACTTTATTTAAAAAGAAAAAAAAAGGGGAGTCAGGATAGAACAATGTTGTAATGTTCATATAGTATTACCCAAGTTGTTTATGCTTTCTTCAGCTACAGGCAGTTAACACACTTAGGGATAGGTGTTCACACCCAGTCACTGAAGTGAAGGGACAGAAAAAAGTTTATAAGCAGCACTGATCTTTTTGAGTATTTCACTGTTAAATCAACTACTAGTACTTCTTTCAGTAAAGGTAGTTTCTCTGCATAAAAATAAACTTAGAGGCATCAAAGACTTACGACAACTTAGCAGTTTTGGTAAGACAATTCCAAACTACTGCATTACACAGCACATTAGAACATTTAACACAGTCTTTCCAAAATGATCGAAACATTTCTGCATACCCCCACGGTAACAGTCCTCTGAATTACAGAGTACTGTTTCCTTTCTTAATGCTTTCCAGCCTGTCCCAACACAAATACCTGACTCAAGGGCTTGGGAGGGTTAGGAAGCTGGAGTAAACTTCTGAGACCCCTCACTTGCACACAGGGTTAAGCCCCAGACTCATCAAGAACATTACCTCCTCCAAAAAGGTATAAACACACAAAGGGAACACCAGTCTCCATTTCTGCTGAGAAATTACTCCTCTCACTAGGTTACCTCTGGAGAAACTGTTCCAGGTTGCTAGATAAACAGGACAGGGATTTTAGAGACTGTGTTTTTGCAGACAAACAGAGCTTCCAGCAGCTCTCCCATTTAGCCACTTGATCTGTTGCCTGTTAGATCTCACTGAGATGCAAACATGGGTCACCGAGGTCTCACTGATACAGATGCAAGTGGTTTGGCACACTAAGGCTCAGTGCATACAGGGTGCTTGACAGCCACTTCATGAAACACTGCCTTAAGCATCATTCTGCTGCCCAGCTGCAATTTACTCATTTCTCTCATACACACAAAACTCTATTTTGCATTTAAATCATACACATACCAAATAGCAGAATTTTAAACTACTACAAAAAGCAAACAACTGTGCAGTTAACAATGTATTAACATCTCTTACTAACTGCTCTTTAAAAAGAAACAAAACCAAAAAACAACAAGTACTGTAAGCACAAGAAAGAACAACTCAATTTTTCCCACAGAAGGAAGGTGTACAGTCCCGCAGGGACAGAGGGTAAGGAATCAAATTTTTGCAAGGCTGCATTCTTCAAACAATCTGCTCTCTGAAATTACACCTGTCTACATCACACCTTCCCAGACTGAAAAGCCCTTTGGTACCACTAGCAAAGCCACCCCCCTCCACCAGCACACAGCCTTCTGCTAGGGTGGAACAACAACACAGCAGCAGCGGTCAAATGCCATGACAAGAAGTGGCAGGAGAAATCGTTACCAGGAAAACCCAGCTGTGCTGGGATACAGCACGAAGCACCATACGGAAGCCACCTGCAAAGAGAGAGAGTTTGGCAGCCACCACACTGTTTGCTCCATCCTACTGTTTTAAACTATTGATAATGTCATTCCTGTTCCTCTGCTCAGTTCTGTCTTGGAGTAAAGCAGTAGTATGGACTCAGTGCTGCACTGCAACCTCCAGATTGTTGCTACTGAGGACTCAAAACTACACTAACATGAAAAAAAATATACCCAGAAGCTGTGTTAACACTACCAGCTCCTCCTGCTGTCGGTTACCTGTGTGCATAAAGTGAAACAGAAATGTGAGAGGGGAAATAACACAGCATGGGATTCAGTTTAAAAAAGTAAGATTTATAATGTAAGACTTAACAAGGGTCAGATGCATTCTGCCACAAATCCAACTCCTGAGCTGTTAAAAAAAAAAAGCTACAAAATAACAGGAACAAAACTATGACAAAGTACATGTCAAAAATTCATAGACAAATGACGCAGACTTTGTTTTGAAAAAAGTCTCACCAGTAGGTTTTGCACCAGATTCTTCACATTCTGCCCCATCTCAGGGGCTTGAGGTCCACTAGACGCCAATTTTACTAGCGTAGCAAGAAAATTCTTGCATTTCTTCACATTCTCTAGCATCTCCTAGTGTGGAAATAAAGAGAAGACTGTTAGATGTTGCACTGTCTCTTCAACCTCTGATGAACATACAGAATGTTAATTTTTAATTAAAAACTTTTTTTTTCCTTACTGCAGAAGCGCTGGTCTGTGCTACCGTTGTGCCCTCTGCTTTCACAGAGACTGCCTTTTGGGAGATAGCTTGTGCAGGTGGTCCTGTAACTGGAAGTTTTACAGGTGTTCCAGTACTCAAAGGCTTTACAGCAGTAACTGTAGTAGCACTAGCTGTTGCAGCTGCTGGCTGAAGAGAAAAATTAACACTTTTTAACCAAGGAACAACGTGACAAACATACTGGATTCTGCTAGCATACAAAGCAGCCACTTCCCTGGATTCTGCTAGCATATAAGGTAGCAGCTTCCCTCCACACTGCTATCTGAAGCACAAAGAAACAATTCTTCTCCTTGTTTTTAGAGTTTAGATTAATTTGTTTTGGGAGGCTCTATTTAATATAGTAAGTGACAGCCACAGCCATAATTCTATTTATAAATCAAGGGTGGGGGGGAAGAAATTACAGAGACATATCCAGACCAAAGCACTGCCTGCAACTTTGAAGGAAGAGAGGAAGGTAAAATTTGTCTTGAAGAAACCAATATATTAACTTTGCCAGGCTCCTACAGTCTAAGACTAATGGATTTCGGGCAATGCTAAGCCAGGTGATAGGATTCTGTTTATCTTCAGAATAGTAAGTCATTATTTATCTTCCAGTCTTGCCCTGAAGCTCCTCTCCCAATTGCAACACCCCTTGCTCTTCCTATCACACAAAAAGACATCATGTCAACTTTGGAAGGATGCAAGTGCCAGCAGAAGCAGCCAGCTCAGCAAATGGACCTAGCAAGTTCTTCCTGCTTTTTCCTCGTGGGCAGCAATTTGGATCTCCTTCTCCTCTGCCCTGACAGAAACTCTCACAAAATCCAGTTATTTTGAGACCTCTTTTTAAAAGCTCATTATAATTTACCAACAGATTCAGAAGCTCCAGCAACAGGAGAGTAATTAAGGTTTAGGAAAAAGTACCTCACTTCTTTGCAAACTAGGTTAAATCTAAAACCCAAGTATTGCTAAACCCAAGTATTGCTACTTCAGATATTAAAGAGAACAAACAAACAAACCATACCCAAAACACCAACACAGTTCATTTGATACAACAGAATACAATACAATTAAAACAATCTGCCCAGGCAAAAAACCACAACTTTTGATTTCTCAACTTAAAATCTGAAAAGCCAGAGGGAACCCGCAGGCAGAGTTCCAGGTTAACATTTGAAACCTAAAGTTGGCTGTCATCTTTCCTCCAAGCC
Source organism: Agelaius tricolor (assembly GCF_023055355.1). Taxonomy (NCBI): domain Eukaryota; kingdom Metazoa; phylum Chordata; class Aves; order Passeriformes; family Icteridae; genus Agelaius; species Agelaius tricolor. The sequence continues at coordinate 50,023,210 of NW_027269262.1, read as the reverse complement.
TGTGAAGAGGAAGGGAAAGTCTGGTTTTGTAGTTCAAATTTTAGGTTCGGATCTGCACAATGTAATGGCTTTCACTGACTCCTAACACATTTAAGCACCCCAGCTTAGTCAAACACGCACAACTAATACTGGCTAATTGCATCAATCATAAGAGAGTTAGACAGGAATCTAACTTAACCTACCAAGGATAAAACAAAAACTAATCAAAAGTGGGACAGACATCACACAGAACAGCAGTCTTTCAGGAAAGGGAAATTAATGAACAAACATTTAAAGCTAAAGCAAAACCATAACGCTTTTGTCATACATTTACAATTTTTTCTTTTCTGGGTGGGTGTCCTCTCCTCCCCAAGCTGCTGCCAGCTTGACATGAAAGCAGCAGGCAGCTACCAGAAAGCTTTCTAGCTCAGGCTCCCACTGTTGGTAACACTTTAATAGCTCTCTGCAGGATCTTTGCCACCACCACTGCCTCTTCCAAGGATGAGGCTCAACAGCTCTGAGACCACGGGGAGGCAAACTGGGCACAAGAATCCCACAAACAGATGGGCAGGAGGAAGACGGAAGGGGACACAGCGCAGATCTGCCAAGTTGCAATGCCCTGGGCCTTTAAAAGTCGAAAACAGGAGCTGATCTCTTGCAAATTCCAGCATGCTTACACATCAAGACTAGAACAGCATTTTATCAGCTGAGGGAGGAAACAACAGGAAGTCTGCTGGACCCTTTTCCCAGGAAAATGAATATATGGGAATTAATTTCTGTCATCTCCCGTCAACCTTTTTCGCTACTGACAATTCTCATTCTCACTTCGAGCAACAGAGAAACGGTCACCACAAAAAATGGCATTAATCCTGCATATTTTGAAGTCATTTCAAGAGAAGAAGTGCTTTGCATCTAAATGAAAGTGCCCCAGCATGATGCTAATTAGACACTTTGCAGCTTTGTTATGCCATCTGGGAAACAGGTAAAAAATAAGAATGTGCAGGTAATTTTGTCTAACCTCAGAGCTTAAACATTCAGGAATGTCAGAAAAGGGAAATATTTTCGTTGATGAGGAGAATAATCCTGCAGTCAGTACCTACAGAGTTTAGCAGGGAGTGTTCCAAGTTGGATTTCACACGAGACTGAAGATGCAGAACCAAGCCAAGTATTATTTCCTCTCCACTCTCCACCACTTTCTGTGGTGACATCATACTTCCAGACCAACACTCCTCTCCTGTGACCTCCAAAAATTACCAAGACTAAGATCAGGAAGTTATTTTAAGACTGATGAATGAATTGCTGCCAAGGAAATCAGACTCAGGGACTCTGCCATCTTTCCCCAGATGGTTCCATCAACTTTTTGCACTGGCTCCCTTTGCAGCACTCTTCTCTTGTCCACCCCAGGGTGAGGAGCAACGTGCCCACATGATGGCAAGATGTATCCACATTGCATCTGTTTACTCTTCACTGTACAAGGAGCTCGTACAGAGGGCTTTGCAATCCTCTGTAAAACAGAGGGGCTTCAAGGAAGCCACTCCAAACAAAACAGCTCTGTTAATTTTTCCTAGAGTCATCATTCCTGCTGTCTAAATCTAGCCCTACAGCTCATTCCAAGTGTTCCACTTTCTACAGTGGGGGAAAAAAAAAACAGCTTACAAAAAACACTCCAAGTCTATGTCTTAAAATATTTTAGAAGAACACAAGTTCAACAGACTATATCAAAACTGAATTAAAGTACAGAAAAACCAAGCCAAAGGCAGATAAAAGTTTTAAAAAGAGAAGTTAATAGCATGATGAATCTCAGTGTTTACCCACATGAGAGTGTGAGGATGCATGTGACTTCATCCATCAGATGATGGATGACCTTCATCTCTTTTCCCCAGTGCAAGGGTAGTATAGTAGATAACTACTGTTTTTATATCCTAAAGACCTCTATGCAGAGATCACAAGTTTGCAAGCTAGGATTCCAAAACAAAAGTGAGGAATATCCATTACTGTACTTATACAGAAAGCATACACTGTTTCCATTCTGAGCAAAATAGGAACTGAATTAAGAGAGGCCTCTGGGTTTTCCACTTTAGCCCCAACATTATCCATCTGTAGTGAGAGGGAAGTGAAAAAAAAAGCACAGAGTGTGAGTAGTGTTCAGCTGCTGATACAGAAGAACAGCAGAAGGATGAACTTGTTAGTCAGACTGTTACCACTGTCAGCACACACATCCCCCAACCCTTCAAACACCCTCAGGGTCAAGAACATACATCCAGCATGTTTTTTTAAATGACTGATCTTGCTCATTTACTGAGTGTTTTGTCAACTGCTACAGCTCAAGTCTCCTTTGAAGTCTTGTCACAAAACACAAGTACAAGCCAGACTTCTTCATGATTTCTCCTCCAGATTATGAACAGAACATACTATATGCAGAAAAATGTGGGTTTCTTTTCGTTCCACATGCTTATCCAGAAGCCTGGTCCCCAAGAACAGAGGATGAACCATACATAGGAAAAATCTCATACTCTGCAGGTGATAAAACCCTCTTCAGAAGAGGTCTACAACATTTTTTCTCCAGAAAAAGCTATATAAGACCTAGGAAATAAGACAAAAATACTACCTGAAAATAATGAGGCATTTTCAACCACTGCCTATTTACAGCTGTACCTGTGGAACCCATCTGCCACACTCAATTAGAGAACAGGTCTTCAGCTATGACCTTCCTTCAGTTTATAATAAGGGGGAAAAACATCATATACATGAAAAACAGCTTGATTGGTGCAGACAGCTCATTTTCCCCTCAACATGATCTCAGGTATACCTTTTTCTGCACTGAGGAATCAGGGAACCCAAACAGGAGCACATCTCCCAGAAAAGATTTAGCAAGAGAATGAAGGAGCTCTGTCACAGCATACAAAAGCACTGGAAATGGCTCTCTGAACTATTTATTGTATTCATTGTTCACGTGCTTTCTACTGTAGTGAGTTAAGATTATCTGACACACACTGACAGAAGCCTAATTAAATTATGCATTTAAAAAAACAGATTTGAGAAATAATTTCTTATGAGGACAAAGGTTACTAAGCTTACTGAAAACCAGATTACAGTTAGAAATAACAGGAATGCATCTATATTTTCTCCAGTTCTTTCTGTCACTTATTCCACCATACTATAAAGCTTGCAAAGTACCTGTATTACAGCAGGTGTCTGAACAGTAGAAACCACAGCATTTGTTGTTTGAGATAATGTTTTCACAGGAGCAGCTGCTATTTTCTTTACTAACTGTGTGCCAGAATTCTTTGAAAAAAATAAAACATTAAAAATAATTACACATGGGCAGAGAACAGTTGTCAGACAAGCAATGACAAAACAGACATTGCAGTTGGGGTCAGATACAAACTGAGGCACATCCTCTTAACAGTAACAACACAGGCATCATTCACACAGTCCATATCATTTAAACACTGCTCAACAAAGCTCTTTGTCTACCACTTTAATATTCAATAACAGATTCAGAGACATTTATAGATAATGCATAATCAGAATAAAATGGTTAAAGAAATACATAAATTGTTACTTTTATGTAGCTCCTTACTCTTGCGTGCTGACCACACTAAGAGGTGGAAGCAAAAAGCCAGCAGAGTTCAGGGAAGGAGGAATATCCTAGGGACATGGGAAAGGTCCTCAGCTTTGGAGAAATATCCCAACAGAGGATCACAAGGTTTTTGATAGTAGCAATAACCATTTAGGCAATTTTGGCTGGCATTTTTTTTCTTAAAATGGTTTACATCATCACCATCATCAGAGAGGAGTTCACTAATTTGACCTTTACCATATGTAACAGTCCACAAGTTTTTACCCAAGCAAGAAAGCAAAGCACATAGTGATGTTTATTGGTGCAAAACCAAACACCATCACCCCACTCAGAAAGGGTTCAAACGTTTATTTAACCCTCCACAACTTATTTGCAAACCCTGTTCTACCTACATAACATACAGCTATGCCAAACTAAAGTTATGAGAGAAGTTACCTGCACAGCACATATTCTGATTGCAGGTGTGCTGGTTGGCACAGGTGGTCTCACACTTGTGTTGTTTTGTGTCTGGTTCTGTGCTTGTCCTATTGACTGTTGAGATACCAGCATTAGGTGCCCATTACTGCTTCTGATAAGAACAGTTCCTGTTGAAAAAAAAACACATTCAGGCTGTGATATTACGGCTTTCCTGTGTTTCTGTGGAAGAAATAACTAGACCACACTAGATAATGTAATATTTACTTTATTACTCCAAGGAACAGCTGCCAAGAAATAGAAGAATAAAGTGCACATCAGCTTTACTACGCATCTCTTGACAGAAAATAATTCCTACATTCAAGAGAAAAACTTAACCACTGGCCACGCTGAAACATGGTATGCATACAAGATGCAAATTGCAAAGCAGCTCACCATTTGAGTCAAAAAGATATTCTGAACATTAAAAAGACAGACACACAAAATATACACACACTCTGGGATTACTTTAGCACTAATTTTAAGCAGTTCTTCATCTGCAAAATTCATCACCACTATCACACTTGGCTGCCTCTTCAGTTTCTGAACACTTAGGCACATACTTAGAGGTGAAAACACAGCTTAGAGAAAACTGTAGTGAGAACTGAAGCCTGATTAGTATCAGCTCACCTACCTGTATCAAGATCATCCTCCCCAGTCAAGAGGGCAGTGGTCTCCCATGAAAATCAAAGTCACTGAGATATTTGAAGCTCTCCCTCTGTCAAGGGCATGCCCAAAAGCATTAAAACCCAGGGTTTTATTGGAGCAGTTTGAAGCCAAATAGGGAGATTCCAGTGGGAAAGAATTAAAAAGGAAAGTGAAAAAAAAAAAAAAAAAAAAAAGACCATTCAGCTACTAAAGTCTCCTCTCCTAATGGCTCATCTCTGAAAAAATCAGAGGATTCAAAACAATCACAAATACAAAATCCCAGCTGGATGGTTGGTCTGTACCATGTCAGATCCTTCAAGGGAGCTACAGAGGACCCTACCTTTGTGGTGTCTCGTCTCCTTTGTCTCCAGCAGCAGCTGCTGCAAAGTCCACCACTGAAAACACCATCCTCAAACAACCTCACTTATCACTGATCTTTCAAATAAAAGGAAGGAGGAGGTACAGGAGAATCCAGTAAGTAAGACTGGATCCAGAGAATCCAGTAAGTAAAACCTCAATGTTTCTGGAGGAGTGCATTAAACTTTCTTGCAAGTTATCCAATATCTGAAACCCAGATCTTCTATGCACACTTACAATCTTTCCTAGTGTAAAACAAGACTGTAATGAAAGTCTTTTTATGACTTGGTTAGTCTGAAAGCTGACAAAATATGACCACACAATACAGTCTAAAACACTTCTTCTGTCTGAGTTTAAATGCATACAACAGAAAAAGCCACAAGCTCCACGAGTTGGGTTTTGCTGAGTATGTTTTGGGGTTTTTTTTTTAAACAATCAAGCTATAACCACATGCTTAGAAACAGCTTTTCATCCTCCACATCTAAAAGCATAAGAGGATATTGCAAGACGACACAAAACCTGGTATAAAATTCTGTAGCATCAACATATTGCCATTTACATAGCAGACACAAGCTGAGAACTGCAAGAGCAGCATCTACATGATCCCCTCTTTTCTCAAGCAGCTTTTACTACATGGGCCAGATGCACAAGGCAAGTTGCATATTCAGAAAAACACTGTTAACTCCATCTGACAACTCAGCTTTCTCCTCCTCCACTGATGACTTGACTATAATTATATTTAGGTACAGATGGATCATTTAATTTAATCAATGAATAACCGGAATTATAGAAAACATATTAGATTTCTCATTTTCTTTTCACGCCATCTCATTTAGACAGTGATTCATGGCAAACAATTTATCATCAGCCAGGAAAAGAGCATTGTTTCCCTTGTTCAGACCACATGCTTATGCAGATTTCACTGAAAGAGAGAAAGCTGACCACATTTACTAGCAAGAGCATTTCGCTCTAAGTCTACATTCAGAATGGCAGAAGTGTTGCTACTGGAGATTTTAGGCTTTTCTTTTATAAGCCTGGTTTAAAACATCACTGACAGCTATACTACTTTGAGAAGCCACATATAAACTTATAATTTCATTCCTTTAGAGGTTTGGAATGCATTAAGAGTAAGTTTTAATGTACTTGGATATTTTGTCACTACTCATTACATTTGTCTGTTAAGTCAAATTATCAGAAGTGCATTTTCTACTTCTGCATTTGAGAAACCACATTGATACCAGTCAACTTGATTATAGGGCTGGGACTGGTTTTGCACTACTGTTCTGCATTTTCAATTGGCATTCAACAGAGATGGAGACCCTGCTGGAAAAGTATCCCATCCTCCAGTCACCTGAATGGGGTGAGTTTCCAGCACAATCTACTTGCTTGACAGGAAATTACCTCAAGAGTGAGCTAGAAAGTTTATGCAAATACAATACAGTTCATATGTAAATTCATTAACATCTCCAAAAAGAAAAGGTAAACAAGTAACCCCTTTACATTTGAGCAGGATAGCAGTGATCCTGAAAAGGATGTAACCCAAAACATAAAGCAGGTTTCCAGCCCTTGCAACAGGATAAGGCAACACAAGGACATCCATACTGAATTAAAATAACTTGGTGAAAGCATCCACAGAAGAAGTTACCTAAGGCTAATCCAGTGATCATAGTCTTGATTGGAACATTCAACTATGATAATGCCTGTAACTTGACTATAAGTTAGAGTAACAAACAATCATTTCCCTAACTTTGTTCCATTTGGCAGAATTTTTAATTAAGCCTGATAACCTCTTCATGGCAGCAGATCTTTGTGACACTGGCAAAATTATAACTCCAAGCCAGTATTATGGTAATCTACAAACTACTGCTTCTGCAGGCTTATTGCTATTGATGCCTGATGCACAGATAAAGCTGAAGGCAAATTTGAAACAGCTGTCAGAGCTACAGCTCCACACACTGAAGAGCCACATCTTGTCCAAACACTAGAGACAGTTCTGGGCAGTAACAACTGATGTCACAAAGGGACAGTAAACTGACACATGAATTGGCTGAAACTCTTTGAAAGCTGTTGAGAACAGCACTTATTTTTTACCTCTTGCCACAATTTAATTACAGTTTTTCACAACTTTGATACTCCCCTTCTGCCTGGAAACAAAAGCAATAACCCCATACTGCAGCCAATAGCACAGACTCCAAGAGGCAGCACAGGAGGTCTCTTATGCCAGAAGAAGAGGTTCCATGGCTCTCAAAACCAATGCCTGAAGTCTCATACACTTTATACAGCTGCACAAGTGTGAAATGAGGGAACAGCAGGTGACAGTAACCTTGAGGCTCTCAATAAAAAGGTCACATAAACAGACTCGTGCAGCTACCAGGACGCTACTATCAGACATGAAGCTAAGTGCAAGAATCCACATTCTTCACTTGGCAGGGGGGGAAGATAGTACTTCTTATCAAGAGCTGTTTTCACATTCACTAGAAAGCAAACACTAACAAAACAAATGTGAAAAAACATCATGTCTTGCAGTCACTGCAACTCCACAAGAAAATGGGAGGAAGAAAGAAAATACATGAAACAACACAGGATCTCTGAGCAGCTGAAGCATGAAGTTTCATCTAACACCTCTCAGCACTGCATTTAAAAACAGAAAAGGTATTGGCAACCTGGGCAAAATATCAGCATCAATGGTAGTAAATGAAGAGCAATGAAGCATCCTCATAACACTAGAGATGCCCTCTTCTGGGCTGCACTTCCAAGAACATTGTTTGATAGTTTTACTGGAGTTGTTTCAGAGAACGGGAACGACTTCCTCATTATTCACGCACTTTGCTAGGAAGAGCAAGGCACAATCCCTTTAGGGCTACAAAGCTGTTCCTATTTTCAAACCAAAGTGACCAGTTACCATTAGAGATTATTTCTTACATGCTTCACTGAAGGACTCAAGTGTCTCCAGCAGATTAAAAAAAACCAAAAAACCAAGCCATTTTGCAGTGAACTGAAACTTCTGTCCTCAGATATTCTGCCTGTCCTGCCAAAAACATACTTTGGAAAGTTATTTGGTTTTCCTACAGTGGCTGAAAAGGCAGTTAAAACACAATCAGCTCTTTCAGCCATTTGTTCTCTGCACATCCTTCTTCATCTGTAACCCTGTGAAGGGAGCTGGAGGGGAAGTACCTGACAACCAAAAGCCACCTTAGTTTCCTCCAAAGCTACACAGAAGGAGCCATGCTATACCTGCTTACCTTGAAGAGGTCTCATTGAGATCTACACCCAGTGCCCTGCCTTCTCCTGGAACCAGGGCTGCAGGTATGGTTCCTGGCAACAGTCCTGCAAAGCTCTGGCAGCCACTACCCAGATCAGCCTCTACTGAGACATGCCAGCACTGTGAGCAATGGAAAATCAGAGGCCTTCTAATGAAATTTCATTTCATTTCCTTTCACAAACTTGAGATTAATCTGCTACAAATTTTCACTGTCCCAACACCACTGATGAAGGAAACCCAGCTTATTCTGAACTTGGTTTAGCACCCAGCCCAGGAACCAAGAAACACAGGCTGGAAGCTTCCAGATATCTCTGCATTTTAACTAGAAAGCACCAAAACCTCACTGGAACCATGGCAAGAAGCTGTGGGATAACGGCAGAGATCTGTTTATGCTACTCTACATAATGCCACCTGCATGGGCTTCACTGTATTTCAGGGAATAGTGTTAAGGAAACCACAATGCTGTTAACACAAACCTGTGCTGCCAACTGAAGCTCTGGGCTTCATCCAGCAGCACTGAGCACCAATGAATGCTAAAAGCATCCCACCACAAGGGCAGGCAACTTCCACCACATAAGACAAGCCTGAGACATTTCTGATGGGGAACTTCCCTCAGGAATTTCCCGAGATGAACCAGCTGGCATTTGTGCTCCAGTGGAGATACACCTTATGCTGTTATTACAGGTAAAGCTGAAGTTGTCATGTTAAGCCACCACTTTGATTACAAGGTTTCTAACCCAACTGCTCAACCAAACAGCTCTTGGGAACTGCTGCTTAGGGAATAATGTGAGGAAATGAAGAGCAGTCTTTCGCTCCTAAAATAAAATACAAGCAAGAACCAACCGCAATGAGACCAAGCTCATTTAAGAGAACATAAGTCACAAAAGCTGCATTCAAAGAAGGGTAAATTTAGCTTATTTCAAAACAAGGAGTGCCTCCATCAGGTATGCTGCCAATCTTAGTAAAGTACACTTAAACCCAATTATAAAAACAAGGCTAAATGGGGACTTCCAGGCCTCAAATCAGAAGCTAAACAACAAAAATGTTTTAAAACAACAGTAATGTGTCAGAGCTCTCTGTTCCTAAACAAATCCCATTCTTTCACTGAGCTACTCAAAACAAAGCAATAGCTTTTAAGGAAGTTATTTCAAGCTAAAACCAAGCTTTAGAGGTGATGTTTTCATAGGTAACTAAGTGGCAATTAAAAATGAATAGTGGTTTTAAGTTTCTTTGACTATTTAGAATCATTCAAAAATTGGAAAATAAGATACCAGACACTACTAATCCATGCAACAGGTTTGAATACAGTTTTTCTCTCTAAAGACATCCCTTAGGAAATAAAAGCCTGTTTTTTCCTCTTCAATTCCATTTATTGAGCCCCACAGACTAGGTCACCTAAAAATTTTAAGAAATACATTACAGGAGTGAATAAGACAGACCAGAAAAGCATTATTAGAGATGTAGACTGTGCCAGCAGTGATTGTATCAAGGTGCATTATGACAGTAGGTTAGCTGAAAAAGAGTGCAAAAGAGGCACAAAGTGTTAATGAAATACTGGGAAAGACAGTAATTAACTTCTACATGATTGACATAATCCTTCTAATATGAAGAGGCTGTAATGTTTTCAGATGAAGTATGGTCTGTAGTGCATGCAGGAGAACTACTTACTCCCTATGAACCTCACTCAGTACTTGAGTTTTCCTAAATATCTACTGCAAATTTCTGTAGTGGAGATGAAGAAACAAGGACAACAGCCCAATTTGGAGGAAACACCTAGCTGTGCTTTTCACTGTTTTAGGAATGAAGCCACAACAGTGATCTGGAGGCTACACCAAGTTACCCCATCACAGGCTCCCAGTAATGATCTCTAACTTCTATTTTCAAATGCAATTGACTTCAGACAGCAGATCTTTTGTGAAGTCACAAAGAATGCCTGATTCAGGCTTTTCTTGGGAAAAACACCTGTGCTTGTTCTCATGTTTCCCAGATAAGTAGGGGAGAGGGCTCATCTACACTATATGGGGTCAAGATAAGTTGTTCAGCAACTACACTATATCCACAAAACATTTTACTCCATACAACAAATCATTCCAACCTTTGGAAGTCAATTCTAGCTGATACAAGGATTCAGAAATGTCCAACCCACAATCAAGTACTGCTATTGCAGCAACCAGAATCACTCACCACACATCCAGGCCCTCAAACAATAAATTCCATTCACATTTTGTTTCACAAACTAAATAATTACATATCTCAGAAATTACCCTCTGTGCTCTTTCCCTTTGTTCCAGAGAAGCTTCTAAACTAATGAGTCTTCATAGCAATGGATTAGGACCAGTGACTAGCATGTAGATATTGCAGAGTCACAATGAAATGTCATTTTGAATGCCAATGAAAGACACCTTGTTTTACCCATGGATATGGAAATCATTAATTTCCATGTCAGGAGAAAAATTCAAAGGGCATAATCCCCATATTCTTTCATGCTACAACAGAACACAGTCTATACACAACGTTATACCTGTAAGTTCTTTAAAGAGGTTGGTGCCATCTCTGCCAACTGCACAAACTGCACTGCAGACTCATATGGACTCTGGAGTACAGCTTTCAAGGCTGATGTCTGACATCTCACCTTTTCAAAGCCAGTGACCAGCTTTCATTGCAGACACCACTGTCCAGCTGACAGCACAGTTCCACAAGCATTAACGTTTCTCAGACTGTCTGGGCTGCTGTGAGCAGTGTTTTAAACAACCACCATGTACGCACTACCAGCTGGGGAGGTTTACAGTCCCAGCAAAGGCTGCTGCCTCCAGTAACTCCAACTTGTCTCTGGCTAAGCATCTTTCTGTGCTAACAGCAGGCACCAACTCCTGAGATAGCCAGTGCAGACACAGGCTTTCCAAGCATAGAAAACCAGGAAAGGAATGATGCTATCTCTTCTAGGCAGGATGGAGCAGACTCTGGTATCCTATTGTTTGAAACAGTCTGGAATAATGGACACCACACATCTTTCTCAAAAGTGTAAACAAAGTCCCCTCTCCCTCTCTTTCTCCAGGAACTAGACACAAGTGCTAAAACTGCAAAAATCTGAAGCCAAGTTTCACACACTGCTCCACCAGCAAGTCTTATCCAAGCTGTTGAAGACTAGCTGCTCATCAATGTATTTTGCTGCCCAGATGGATATCTGTTTAACAATTTAGCAACTGGACCCCCTTAGTTTTCACATTTTCTGATGCCTTTTCACAGAATACAGGCCCACATTTCAGCATGAAAAGAGTTTTCCTTGACAGCACATACAGTTGAGCTTCTTTCTTTGAGAATACATTTATAGCCACAGAATTTTACAGTTATTGTAGAACTCTTAAACAAAAGTATAACTGTACGACCAACAACAAACAACCAATAGGTTTTCTGGGCACAGTTACAAGATTGCAATACCATTTCTATTTGGATTCAGAGCGTATTTATTACACTTGAATCCCAAGAAGTGTTGTTTTTATTGTGTATAGGCATCAGGGATTCTCAGCCAACACTGTGCACTGTGCAAATAAGGCAGAGCCTTATTTGATATTGTGATAGCATCTAGCTCATGTCCTTGGGCCACGCCTTTCAGCAACTGGGATCATCTCCCATCAGCATTTCCCCATCGCATCTTTGTGGTTTGCAACTTTGCACCTTGAGGCTTGGTTCCTTTCCTATCTGAGTAATCAGACAGTTCTAGGACTGTCTACAGCTAAGATGATCTGACTTGAGCATTCTCTGGGACTCATACAGAAGCTTCAAATATTTGCTGGCAACTCAGCTGATGGCAGTGAAATAGTACCTCAAAGGAGCAAAGGGACACTTCCTTACTCTCAAGACAACTCCTACTGCACTGAAAGAAGCATTGAGTCTCTACACCACATTCTCTTGTGTACTCCTAGTATTCACTGGAGTGAAATTCTTCAAATAGCAAGTTATGTGCTTGGCACACTGCAGCCATACATATACAGCAGACAGCTTTCTAAGGACCAGAAGGTATGCCAACACCCTGCACTTACCATTTCTGGAACAGCCACTGAGCTGATACTGAGAAATCTGAAGCTGAAATGTTGAACCACAAATCTTAACTTTAAACCAAGAGTTGCTGAAAACATCATCAGTGTCTTGGTAGTGTTTTAACAAAGGACAAGATCAGTCCCCTTTAAATCTCTATCTCCTTTAAGTAAGAGGTCAGTTAATTCAGATTAATTTTACAATGGGATATTTGTTTCCTCATTGCTCACCTGGGGACCAGAAGAAAGTTGAATTCCACTTCTGAAAGTGCAAATTCACTCCTCAGCTGGATGGTTTTTCACTTGCAAACAAGGGATCAACACTGAATTTTAACACTGATCACCACCTTGCTCTAAGTGTGATGGAGCAAACAAAAATTATTGCAGAAGACAGCAAAACCTTCATGGGAAGCATTAACTTCTGTCTCATTAACACAGATATTGTGGAAACTGTCACCAGAACTGTGTGATATTTGTCAAGTGCCCAGTATGGCAGCTATGTATACTTCTGCAGTACCCTGAGTGCAGTCACCCCCTTCAACAGAGAACACTGGCTGCCCCACTGAGACTGCCTGGTAATGCACCACCCACCATTCACTGGACTGGGCTTGCAGGGCTCCACTGGGAACAGGTGGCAACTGCCACTGGGAAAGCTGCCAGGGAAAGTCTTCAGGTGCTGTGCCAACCAGGGCAGGCTGTTTCACCCAGTTGTTATTCTAGCCTGGACATCCACCCAAGGAACTCTGATTTCTCAGGCAACTCCTAGGAGCAGCCAGAACTAATGAAAGCATACCTCTGCCTCCACCAAACTGGAAGCATGCTCTGGAAAAAGCCTGCAAACATGAGCTGGGAAAATTAAGTGTTACCATATCATCAGACTGTTCTTACAGCACAGTAAGATCACTGAGCTTCAGCAGCTTTCCAGCCTTAACAGACCCTAGATTTCCTCACTGGCAACAAGGATCTTCCATCTATTGCTATTTTTACCACACTTCAGTTGCAATCAGAGACTATTTCCTCAAGACACCGGTGGAAAAGATCTGTTAGTGGACTTTGTTCTAAAGGTGATCCAGATGGCAGAGCAGACCTTAATCCTGACAATCTGCATAGTAAGGCACTTAAAAACATCTATGGTGATTTTTTCCATTTTGTAAATTATACTTCGTTTTCTTCTGACATCATAAATTTTCAGAAAATGCCAAGAGAATTCTCAAAAATGTATTTGCCTTTTGCTTTTGTCTAAATGGTTAAAGCAGTACTAATTATTCATCTTTGATAGCTATCAAAAGTGTTGCAATTTACATCAAAACTTGTATACACATACATCTGTAAATACAATCCTACCCACTAGGCACAGCACAGACTCCAGTCAAATGGCATAACAAATACCTGGTTCTCTAAAATGACTTAAAAAACCTGGTATGGTTGCTACTCAAAATAACAACACATGAGCTTACCTAAATTTTATCAGCATATTTGGGAAAAAGAATACTGAAACATAATTAGTCTTTCCTCCAGCTGTCACCTGTGTGAGTGATGCTATTTTTACTGCTACAAGCTGAAAGGTCCTTTAAATACTGCAAAAGTAACACAAGTCATGCTCATGTTCTCTCTCTTCTAAGGATTTAAAAAAAAAGTTTACTGTTCACCAAACTGTAGCTGTAATTCTTTACAATACACTCTAATCAGTGGTAAAATCTGAACAGCATTAAACATTAATTTTACTGAGTGTCATATTTCCATGCTTCAGTATTCAGAATGCATCTATTTTTTTTCTGCGTGTTGGAAAACCATAAATCTAGACATTAGCTTTGCATTTTCTGCCAAGATTTAAATCTTAATTCCCACATGGCTGTGCATTTAATCATATGAAGGCATTATTTTGCTAGACAAACTCAGTCCTGAAAGCAAAATCAAGTCCTACAGTGCAGCTGAAATTTCAAGTAGTTACAGCACATTTCCTTGCTATTATCTAAGTTTGACTTAGTTCTTCAAACCCATGAAAGCTTTGCTCACCCTTCCTCAGGAAAAAGAAAGTTGATCAGTGTCACCTAACGTGAAGAGTGAAGTCTGCAGAGAATCCATCCCCAGAGGCCTGCTGACCAGAAGATGTTATTGGCATACAAAAAGTTACAAGCATGGATTATTTAGCCCCTACTGGCCTAAGCACAAGTACTATGCTCAGACTTCATGGGATTACCAACATCCAGGAACTGCATACTTTAAAGGAATTTCTACAGTTTTCTGCCTGTTGAAACAAGAAATCTTTAGGTAGCCTACACCTACTCAAACATAATATAAATCAAGAAGTATTTTAAAATCAGTAATTTCCCCTATTCTAAAGCAAGGGACCAGATACAAATATCACCAAATATTCATACAATCTAATTCCTCGTGGTTTTACCACTGAAAAAAAACAACAACTAGAACATGACGAGGGAGAAAGCAGAAGGCAGCAGCATCCCGATGTTTATCAGCCCTTACCTCTTCAGGTTACCTACCTTAGGTTCTACAGACAGTTAAGAGAAACTCAACAAGACCAGGCTCCATACCACCCCCCTGCAGTTTTGGAATACCCACGCTGGGTCTCCTTCCCACCCAGAGGAGTGCACACGCTGCCTGCCCGCTCCACGCCATGCAGCCCAGCCACCTGACACAACAGTGGCTGTGCTTTCTGAAGTTACCCACTATCAGCCTAGATAAGCTGCAGGCAGTGGAAAACCTGCAACAGACGAGGCAAAACATCCAAGCAAAGACAACTGAGCTGCAAACAGAAACCAAGAAGCTGAACTTGCTGCTGTTCCTCTCTAAGTCAGGTGCAAAGGAAACCTTACACGGAGACGATGCCTTGCACCACACTGCTAGTGAAATTACAGCACACTCAGGGCACCTTTTCTTTGCTGACACCGTGCTTGCTCAGGCCCACTGGTGTTAGCAGTAATGGAAAGCATAAAACAGAAATGCACACACCAGAGGCAGCCAATGCTACAGTGGAAAGTGATGGCAGCTGCTGCCACAGCCCTGTGTGGCATGAGGAGAGGTTTTCAAAGAATTTTCCTGCTCTAAGCAAACTGAAGGTAACAATGGAGGATCCTGGCATCTGGTTCAGTTCTGTCCTTTCTCATGGCATCAGCAGAAAAGCAGATTTATCTATTAATTGTCCTTTGAACACCTGCTTGTAATGAGCATTCCAGGTCCAGGGATAGACTGAAAGTACAGACACAGAAGTGACAAAAACCTAAATTCAAGAAAAGTAAACAAAACCGAGAAACTACATTCTTTTTGTTGTTTTTATGCTCTTTTTCTACCCTCCACTTCTCCAAAGCAGTGTGAGGCCCAAAGACACGGTGAACTATAGACATTTGTCACGGCCCTTGTGTCTCCTTCCCCTTCCCAATTATTTCCTCCTGTCTAATAGCACAGCCCATCCATTTCTCCCCCTCATTAAGCTCAGGTTAACCAAGGACACAATTTCTTGTTAAGCAGATGGTCCATGACATGAGACTTTTGCAGGTTTGTAGCATCAGCACAGGCCACATGTAGCTCAGGACTGAGGCAGCACGGCGCTCACCCCGCCGCTCTGCTCTCTGCAGACCCAGACTGCGACGTGCAAAGCCTTCTGAAATGCTGCTAGCCTTGCTGCTCCTGTCAGCAAAGAGGGCAACTGAGGAAAGGTCCCTTTGGTAGATCAAATTCCCTTTATTTGGGAGGACATAGCCCAGCCACTGAATCTAAGAGCTGATAGTATGCACGATAAGAAGACCAAAGCCACCCCTGATGTCAGACCAGCTGGAGTCCTGTTGTGTGCTAAAGCCTCCAGTGGTGGTCAGCTAGGGATGGCCTTGGGTATCTGCAGCACTGCTCTGACAGCTGGCTGCTCTACTGAAAACCAGCACTTTGTAGAGGAAATCATAGGAAGGTGATGAAAACCCCTTGTTAATCATCAGCAGGCCCGGGTCCTTCAGGACCAAGATAACTTGTAAAGCTCAGTGGTCTTTCCTGGGCAATCAGACGAAAAGAGGCATTTGGCATTTGGGCAATCTCTGCTCAGGGGCATGAGGAGTCAGTCATTTGCTAGTCATCTGCTTTTCCCAACTCCTGGCTTTATTCTGAGCAAGAGGAAGGGGGAGGTAGAGATGGAAGAGAAGGAGCAGCATAAATCCCTGATTTCCATGAACCTCCACTGCCCTCCAGGTCACAGAGGCAAACACAGCTCCACTGGTGCCCTTCCTTCCCCAGACTGCAGTGCTGTGGAAGCAATGCCTACTCTGGGTCACAAGCAGCTCATCAGAAACTCAGCATGACCAGTCATGGCAGTGCTGTCCAGAACAAGCCACTCAAATACTTCCCTCTGAAACTCAAGGGAAGGATGTTTTCTGTATGCATTTTTCTTAGCAGGTGCCACAAAAAGGTGAATGCCATAATTTTAAACCTAAGAGCATCCTCCCTTCTGTATTTTATCCTGTATGCCTAGATTTGGCAGTTTATTTGAAATAAAAACTTTTCAAGCCTAGGAATTTGGTGGTTTATTCCATTTCTTTTTCTTAATGCTGCTAACTCTTGTAGCTTTAATACTATCCATCTTGCATTTTTTATTATTAATTAAAAATTGAATCCACCTAGAAGACAGAGGTAAAATACTAACACTTTTTCAAGACAGAATGCATTTTTATATAACCTTGCAACAACTACATAGACAAGTTCCCCTGAAACATTGATCCATTTGAAATCTGACAACGTCTAGTTTCTTCTGAAGCACTGAAGTCCATAGAGTTATTTTTATTTACAATGCTACAGAGTACCAGCACCTCTGAACTTCTGATACAAAGACTGCATTGTCCCAGGAGTAAGGAAAACAAGCTGATGCAACTGAGGGGTAATACCACTTTCGTGACATCTGCTTCCTACCACAACACAAGTCAGATGACATTCAACAGTATACCTGGATGCAGTCGAACTTAAGCCACTACAAAAAACCTGTAAGTTTTAATAACATGTAGTTCCCAAACCACAGGCAACTCAACATGATCTTCCCCTTCACAGAAAGGTGCGTTTAAGTGAATGTCAATACATTCCAGAAAGCAAAAGTATTAGATACAAAACTTGTAAACCTGGGAAGCCCTGCTACAAGAAGTTAATATATTTCCATTATGGTTCATTTCAGAGGAAAGTTGGCAAGGATTTAAACTCATCCTTGACTGCTGACTACCCAGACATTACAGCATCATGAGTGCTGGGAAATCTACAGTGAAACTGACTGACTAAAGACTAATTTTTTTTAATTAGCATTATATATCTCTTTGGGAGGTGCATGTCTTTGATAAAGACATTAGGATTTAAAAAAATGAGGAGAGGAAAAAAAAAGCAAATATGCACTACCAGCACAGGAATTACTGTAAGGCCAGTCATCCTTTTCAGCAATATGCAACCTGAAAGTAATTGCAACAGATGCTCCAACAACAGAACTGTCCTGGCAGGAAATAATTATAGCATCAAATAGCAATGAAGTCATTACATATCTTGGGGTCTCAAAAGAGCAAGACCAAAACCAGTGGAAGCAAAGAAACTTTTTTTTTTATTTTTATTTTTTTAAAACACTTAGATACAGCCCAACAGGGAGAAATGAGAAGATCAGAACCAACAGCACGTTCTCCCCCTTAAGAGAAAGTGCAGGTGGAAGCCCTGGCAATCCTCTGTTGCTATCCAAGGTATTAAGATGTCTGTATCAGCACTGTGCAACTCCTACGCTAATATTTTCACTGCTGCAATAGGAAACACATCTGTAAGAGCAACATCTCTCCAAACCCTTATGTTTCCCACAGAGGTTTACAGAAAAAGAGGGTTTCAAGGAGCAACACGTAATGAACTTTCAACTCTGTCCTCCTTAGGCACGGCAGTATTTTGTTCCATGAGCAGTCGCATCGGCCTGGTTGTGCCGGTGACAAGAATTCCCGCGGGACCGTCCGGTCAGAGGCGAGTGCGGGCAGCCGGACCCGCTCGGTAACTTACGGAGCCGCTCTGCAGCCTCCAACCCACGCTCACACCCCCTCCCCGAGATACTCCTTCATCCAAGTTCCACTAAAGCCTCGAGCAGTCTTTTCCAAGTCACACATAAGAGTAACTTGGCCGCTGAATTTTTGGTTACTTCTCCTGCTCTTCGTGCTATCCAGCAAAGTAAGAAGTTGCATTTATCCAGAGACTTCCAGATCCATCCTGCAGACAGGCTGTAAGCATCCCCAGCGCTGCTACCCGACTGAGCCCAGGCACACTGCCCATGCCCCGCAAGGTAGACGCACACGCCGGTTCCCAGGAGTTTGGGACAGACAAGCAGCCCGAAACATACACGGCCACTACATCACCGCCACCCCCGCCGCCCTGCCCGTCCTTCGCCACGGCTCGTCTCCAGCAGCAAGGGCAGCGCGCCGGGCTCCGTCCTGCCCACCGGTCCCTCGCCAGCGACGACCGCGACAAGCCGGCTAAGTCGCGATACGGGACGTGCCCGCAGCAGGGGCAGCCCGGGAGGGATCACTCACCTGGGGGCAGCTGCAAGTTGGCCGGCAACTGGAGGGTGGCCGCGGGCGGCCCCTTGGGCGCCACCGGCCGCGGGACGCCGGGAGCGGCCCCCCGCACCACCGGGGTGCCCGCGGGGGCGGCCGCGGGACGGGCCGGGGTGGCGGCGGGGCCGGCGGGCACAGCGGCGGCGGGGCTGCCTCGCTCGGGCGCCGAGCCCGCGGCTGGGGCGCAGGCGGCCGCCTGCTCCGGGTGCCCGCCGGGCATGAGCCTGACGGGGGCCGCCGAGGCGCTCATGGAGGAGGAGGCGGCGAGGGGTCGGGGGGCGGCCGCGTCGCGCAGAGCCCCGCGGCGCCCCGCAGCATCGCGGGCGGGGGGCGCTCAGGCGGTGCCCCGGCCGGCGGCTCGCCCGCGGAAACACATGGCAGCGCCGCTCCGCCGGCTCCCGGGCGCCGCGCACGTGGGCCCGGCCGGCCCGGCCTCCCCTGCCGGCGGCGGGAGGGAGGGAGGGAGAGGAGGAGGGAAGAAGGGCGGTCCAATGCCGCCAGCGCGTCCTACTGCGGCGGCGCCCGGCCCGGCCCCCCCGCCCCTTTGAGCCCGCCCGTGTTTATGGAGCCATGCGGACTCCAGCGCCTGTGCCGCGCTGAAGTTGGTGGCAGCGGAGAGAGTCCGGGCGGCCGGAGGGGACGCGGCCGGAGGCCCGGGATGGGGGCGAGGTGTGGGTGGCCACAGCAGAGCCGCGGAGCCGCTCCTCCCGCCGTGCCAGCCTCCGGCCCGCCTACCTGCGCCAGACCTCCCCCGGCTGCACCTGGGCTGCAGGTGTCCTTGGGCTTCCATTCAAAACAAGAGCGGCTCCGGCAAGTGTGAGAGTTCGTCCTGTCGTGATGGGAGCTTGCTGACAGGCCGAGACGGCGAAAGGAGCACGGACCTGTACGGATGAAGGAGAAAATGCTGTCCTGTTTGACCTTCATGCACAGGGCTCGACTTGAAGAAACACTGAGGGAGGACGTGGATCTCAGTCACCCTTGTAAAGCAGGGGGGTGATCCTGACAGCATACACACAACACAGCTCTAAAAACAAATTTTAAAATACAATGGAAATTTTTTGCACGTGTGATAGGGAACTCAGCATGACCTTCAGTAATTCTGCTTTGAGGTCGTTGTGTATCGTAACTAAGTCTAGATTAAATTCCAATTCATTCTGAAGCATGTTGATGCCCATGCTTTATTTTATGCATAAAATTTAAGGGGTATTGCTTATAACTACCTAAAGTGAGCGCAACAAGCAATAACAAAATACAGGGCCTATTGTATGGTTCATTAAAGTGGTACAAAAAGCTCGAAGTCCAAAAAATATTAGGAGAAAAAAAATAATTACGCTTGTATTAAACTTCCCTTGCAACTATGTTTTTCAGATAGAAATGTAGACAAGAAAAGGAAACACTCCTCTTTTTGGCCATTTTGAGTAACAACTTTGCTTGGTTCCACAGCGTTGGTGCTTTATATTGCTGTCAGCAGCAACAGAAACAGAGAAATTGCTCACCTCTTGCCATGCCTACTCTATTCCAGAACAAATCAGCCCAAAATCTCAAAGAAGTGGCAGCAGCAATGGTCAGAGTTTCCAGGTGTCAGAGCAAGCTACGAAGATGGTGAAAAAGAAGAGGTGGTAACACAAGAGAGGGTATCCTCTGTACCTTTTACAGCTCTGCCAAGTCTGACCAAATTACATCACTTCTTACATATATGAAGCTGTGTTACACACATAAAGTAACAACCAGGGTACAGTACCTCCTACATGTCAAAGGATGCACAGAGACCAGGAGAGAGAGACCAGCAAAGACCAGCAATGACTGATGGCAGAAGGGAAGAGGATGCAAAGCAAGGCATCATGTTTATTATTCTTGGACTTCAGGAAGAATGGAGTTGGCTTCTTGCTTAAAGCCAAGTTTTTATCTTCTTGCAGACATTGAACTTTAGAGGCAATCTCTGAGACCACCATGCAGATGCTCAGGAGTGAAAGTGCATCTGAAAGAGGCAAAAATAAACAGCTAAAGACAACAGAAGTGTATGCACCAAAGCTGCAAAGCAGAGCAGTGTGTGGAAATGAGAAGTAGAAAATACAGCATAGTGAGAGAAAGAAATACATGATTCAAGGTGTGAAGGAAGCAATATGAAATGCATTACAAGAAAAGGCATACCACAATTACAACAAAGAGGAAAAAAATCCACCATATCTAGAAGATGTAGAAATATGCATATATTAAAATAAATTAAAAGTTTAAGTGCCATAAGTATCTTCTTCAAACAAAACAGAGGCACCCATCATTGTATGAAACTGCACAGAAAATAAAAGGAAGAGTTCTTTTCCCACACTGGAAACGTGCTATCATATAGATCCAGTATGCACTCTTTATTAGCAAAGTTAAGGAAAATACAAAATGTAATTCAGAATAAAAAGGAACAAAGAATCTGGAACTTGAAAGCTATTTTCATAACTGAAGAAGTTACAGCACATGTAAGGAAGTTATTTTTGTCATTACCTGGAGTTTTGAGGTTTTAAAAATCTCTATTCTCTTGGGTAAGTGCCACCATCAAAAAAAAAAAAACTCCAAACAAAAACCCATACATTAAAAACTTTGAATTAAGTCATCATTCTTATCTACACTCTTGTTTTACCCCACGACCTTGTCTGAGGGATACTGCTAAATATGGTAATTGCTTTTCAAAGTCAGCTAAAGATGCATCTAAGCATGGAACTGTTCCTTCCATGAACACCCAGCCTTGGCAAACTGACCTGCTCTGCTACTTCCAATAACCCATGAATGGGCACATCTGACATTCATATAGAAGTCCCTTCTTTACCTTCCAGGCACAGGAAAGCATTACAGCAAACAGCAGCTCCAATTTCCTTTCCAGGAGCTATTAGGTTAGATAGATACTGCCCGTAGTTTGCTCTGCATGACATGTTTCCAACAGCTGAGACCTTCACAGTGCACATTGAATCAGTCTGTGCTGTTCTACGTTTCTGGAGGCTTTCAAATAGCATATTTAAAACACAAAACACCCTCCATAAAGCTGCTCGCCCTCCAAAATTTCTGTCCACACAGCCGGCCTTAACTCTTCCAAAGACCGACATTTTTAGGTCCTTAGGTGTTAAGCCAGTTTCACATACAACAATGGTTTCAGCTTCCTATAATCCTATAAAATCTATCTAGTGTGCTTCAAGAGTTTTTAATCTGTCTATGATTCTTTTTACAAAATTTTATATTCTCTTAGTTAGAAATTCAGGAATAGAATACTTGAGCAAAAAATACTAAGTTAGGGGAATCAAAGTTGTAAACATGTTTCTATTTACTAATGAAAACAAAGTGAAATCACAGATAGCTATTTAATATCAGCAGTAAACACACCTGCATTTTGGTTGCAATTTCACTAGATTTGTTTGTTTGTTTATAGTCAGAGATACAGTCTGCCCTGTTTTTTGTCTTGACTGATGATCTTTTTATGGAGGTGTCTCTTTTGGATATTCAGGTCACAATGTATATACAGATTTGCGTAAGTCAAAGTCTTTGTTCCATGAGGTAAAATACCCTGCAGCTTTAAAACCTTATAAAACATTTAAAAATACAACAGGAAGGTATAATAAAAGAATTGGGCATATACTTTTATACTGTTACATAACATAAAGCTTGGTTGACTATACTGAGCCACTAATAGCAAGAGCTAACAGTGAGGCACGTGAAGTCCCAGCAGAGGAATTCCTGTCTGGCTGTGCACCTGCAGTGCCAGCTGATTTGTGGAACCCCAAGCTACATCACAGAGTCATAGAAACATGTGTTGGAGAAGACCACCAGGACCATCAAGTCCAACCATTACCCTGCACTGCCAAGTCCATCACTAAACCTTGTCCCTCAGTACCACACATACAGATCATTTCAATACCTCCAGGGATTATACCATTTCCCTGGGCAGCCTGTTCCAATGCTCAGCAGTCCTTTCAGTGGAGGAATTTTTCCTAATCTCCAATCTCAGCTTCCCCTGGCACAATCTGAGGCCATTTCCTCTTGTGCCATCACTTGTTACGTGGGAGAAGAGACCAACTCTCACCTGGCTACAGCCTCCTTTCAGGTAGTTGTAGAGGGCAATAAGGCATCCCTCAGCCTCCTCTTCTCCCAGCAACTCCTGTAGCCATTCTCCAAACAATCTGTGCTCCAGACCCTTGCCCAGCTCCGTTGCCCTTCTCTAGACATGCTCCAACACCTCCATTTCCTTCTTGTTGTGAGGGTTCCAGAACTGAACACAGGATTTGAGGTGCAGCCTCACCAGGGCCAAGTACAGGGGGACAATCACTGCCCTGGTCCTGCAGGCCACACTACTCCTGACACAGGCCAGGGTGCCATTGGTCTTCTTGGCCACCTGGGCACAGCTGGCTCATGTTCAGCTGGAAGTGACCTGGTGGGGTGGGAAGGTCTGGAACTCATGCACACCTCACAAGCTTGGCTCTAAGTAAGAAAGATCAGAAAACTAAGTGAACAAAGGAAGAAAGAATGGAGGAATGGGCACGAGCAATAGTCATGAGGAGCTGAAAATATACAGTAACAGGAAGAGGTACAGTAAAAATGCCTCTACAAAAGAGATCCATAAATTAAAGCTTAGCCATTGGGCACAAATATATTCTCAACAGAACACAGAATAAAACAAATTGATCTGGACTTAATATGGTAAGAATTACAGAATTATACTCTGAAATTATACTGGATATCACTTGCTATCCAGTAAAACTCACTCAAAGAAAAAAGTTTTATCACTGACACTGCAGTGGTTTCTAATAATACAGCATTATGTATTCAAGTATTATGTAAGGTGACATTGCTATTTTATTTATTTATTGATATTGCTCATTAATAATGTACTGTATTGCAACACTTAGTAAATGAAACAGAACACAAATAAGATCTTTACTGGACTCATAGTACCACTGAGCAGTAATAAGCCTATTTGCAAAAATTACAATAAAAAAGGAGGAGGAAA
Source organism: Agelaius tricolor (assembly GCF_023055355.1). NCBI lineage: Eukaryota > Metazoa > Chordata > Aves > Passeriformes > Icteridae > Agelaius > Agelaius tricolor. Next base: position 49,999,353 of record NW_027269262.1, on the reverse strand, counting down.
AAAGAGGTTCTGACAGATTTTACATATCCTGTACCACTAATAACCCAGGCCAATCATCAGCTTCTGGAAAACAAGTCAGTAATTTTTCATGGCAAATATATGTGCAAGGGGGAAAAAAAAGCCTCTTTTTTACACAGCTCAAGCATATTGGACATAGCACAACTCTAGCTCCATCATGTTTCAGGAAAACCACAAAACAGCTTAGATAGAAACAAGTTCATTCAGCAACTCTGTGCACTGTAGACAATTACTGCCTCTTAGAGCTTCAAAAACACTATGCTTTCATAATTGTTCTGTGACTTAGATCTTTTTCCCTTCTCTGCTTCTGTAACTTGCATTTCAGTATCTTTTGCATTAAAAATCTGAGTAAAACAAAATTATTAATGCCATGGATTTCCAATTGTGATGCTCCAATCTATTTTTCCTTTATCCTCATAAGTATCACATTGTAGAAAACTATTGCTGGAGTGGTGTGTTAAATTTCCACCTCCCTATGCTTGCATATCATCTTAGATTAAGCAGGTTTTTTAGCTGAACTGCTGGTCTCCCAATGGGAATTCATAATTTGATTCCTTAATAATTTGATACCCTTAATGCACAAAGAGCATAAAAGCATAGAAAGCTAATGATTTCTGAACCTGGAACTGCAATCTTGTTTCCTTGTTTTTGTTCCATGGATAAATCAAAGAAACTGGTTTACTTGTTCAAAAAGTGCCTGCAAAGAATACCTGGATTTATCTTTTTTTCCTTTTGGTAATTAATAAAAATATTGAGTTTTTTTTTTCCCTTCCTCTTCCTTCCTTCACACTGTTCTCATATATGAAGTGGGAAAGAGGAGTATTTTAAACTTTGAACAAATGCTAAAACTGAAAAAAATATTCTAATTTCTAAAGCATTAATGCAAAGCAAAATGTTTGCCCTATTTAAACATTGGGGAAAATGCATTTACATATTGTTGCCTCCCCTATTTTTTTCTGTGGTGTTTTCAAAACATTCAAGTCACAGTCTCTTACTGTACTGTCATACTGGGAGAGAGGAAATGCGTACTGAATTTCAAAGTACACACTCGTTAAAATTTGTTATTCAAGCTGAATACCTGGAGACAGGCAATACCCTTTGGTGCTCCATCATCCTCATTGTAAAAAAAAAAAAAAAAAATTAAAAAAAAATCCTGAAGTTTCAGTTTGAGCCTGTCACCTCCAGTCTTGTCTCTGAACACCACTGGTGCTGTCCTCTTCATACTCTCCCATCACATATTTATAGACATTGACTTTATCTCCCTGAGCCTTCTCTTCTGCAGGCTGAGCAGTCCCAACACTCTCCACCTTTCCTCACAGGAGAGATGCTCCAGTCCTTTCATCATCCTTGGGGCCCTTTGCTGGACTCTCTCCAGTACATCCATGTCTCTCTTGTACTGGGCAGCCCAGAAGGGAATACAGCACTGCAGGTGTGGCCTCACCAATGCTGAGCAGAGAGGAAAGTTTGTCTTCCTTTAACCTGCTGGCTGTACTTTATAGAGGTAGTATTACAGTAACTATTATGAAAAATGAGAATACTGCATTCTGATAATATTTTAATGCAAACTTTTTATACACTATATAGCCTGTATCTTACTCTTGTGATGGAAACTGAAGCTACTAAGCTACAAAGGGAAAACATCATGTCAGAAACACTGTGGGGTAAGGATCACTGTTGGATAAAACACTGCTATAATTTTCATAATTTTCAAAGACAATGATAATGTCTTATACAACCCACACAAGTAGCATGTTGCCATACAACTTCCTACTCTGCTTCCTGCATGAAATGTTCCCAACAGTGTCTTACACTATTATAAATCAGCAGCAACCATTATAGCTCCCAGCACTATCAATCTACAGAGACACTACAAAAGTCACCTAACATTGTACCACCAGATGTTAAGGGAGATTTCATACATCAAGTTGAATGCACAGGTGTCACCTGGAATAATTTTTGTGAGAATATTTTGCATACCATTTATATAATTGTTTCCTATGGAGTTATTAATACATACCTGGGATGGCTGGTTTCTCCTTATTATAGCAAGTTCAATGGTTTTTCCACCAGATTTCACAGTGTAGCATACAATGAAATCATTAAAAGAAGTATATTTACCAAGTATTTTTGCATTTTCATGAAGGAAGGAGGCCCAGGCTTTTCTTGAAGCTTTTAGCATGCACTTAGTACTGGATGACTTCTTTGCTAATTTGATGGTGTCCTTTGAGCTCCTGGAGCAGCTTTGGGGTATTCCTGTTCCAAAAACTCCTACCCCAGCTTTAGCATTGCCAGCAATTGCAGATGACAGAAAGCAAGTTGCATCACAACACATATGAACTTACCTGCTTAAATTGATCTTATAAAGGCTCATGTACATTTTGCAAAGGGACTCCCTCACAGTCACTACGCAACATGCGGTGCACAACTTTTCGGTCTGCCACGTCAACCACTTCCCCTTGCAGCTCACAGTTAGACTCTGCTAGTGTTCTAGTACTTCATCATAGGATATCTAGGAATATAAATACATGAGAGCAGCAGTTCTCAACTATTTTTATGCCACATGTCTTTTTCTTTATTCTCTGGCAACTCTTGTTAGCCAGAACCTCTTCTGATCAACAGCTATGGAAAGCACTTCAATCCTTTAACACACTCTTGTGAGCAACAGTTGAAGGAACTCAAATTCTGTCCATGGCAGAAGCACTCCTAAATTAAGCTGGGATGTAGACTATTTCACTAACCTATGTAGATCTATATTCAGCATTTTAGGAATGCCATGGCTGAGTTAGGCAGGGTTTTTTTGCAAAAACAGCCAAGAAGCTCAGTTTGAAAGAACTGCAAAGTTTGGTACATATTTCTTTACATCAGAGAAGAAAAAAGGGATGCACAGGGTTTCTCTCAAATGGAATTCCAGACTTTTTCCAGTTTCATTAGCATCTAAATCACTATCAGCTTCCTAGTGAATTGAAGATTGTCCACATGGTCTAATGTGCAAGACTAGCTTCTAGTGCTATGTTTTCTTTTCTTACATTATCCAGAGAATAGATATTTGTAGTGGTTCAGTGATTATCTTTCCCACCCTGAATAATAAAAAAAATTATTCTAACATAATAGCACTAAAAAACCCCCAGTAGCATTTGTTCATTTAGAAGAGATGCAGAAGGTGGGCAGAAGCTTCACCTGGGTTTACTGAAGAGCTGATTATGACCATTTTCACCAAATCATGCCATGATTTTTCAATAAATGGTATCCCTGGTGGTCCAGCTGCCAACACACATTCACCAGTCCTGAAGACAAGGATCATCCATCAGCATTTTTTAAAATTAAGATCAGAATGGCAAGAAAGGTATTCTGCATGGTTTACAGTGGAAAAAAAAGTATATTCAGAGGATGGGAAAAGCAGGTGGGGGAAAGGGCTTCCCTGCTTTCTCTCTTTTGGGAATCAAACAGAGAAAGTGAACAGTAATCCAATTAACTACACTCTTGAGGCAAAAACTAGGGAATAAAAGGCAAGTACAGGCAGGTCCCAGCAGGACAGGAAGCCAAGAAGGTTGATGGGCACATCAGAGTATAGAACAGTAGAAGACTGCAAAGTTAAACACCATCCCTTGCATTGGTAAGTAACTCTGCTACTCTGTGCTTACCTTGGGAAAAATAAAACCACACAAACAAACATGCAATACGTAAGAAAGAAGAAAAGAAGGAATTAGGACTTGTCATTACCTTTTGCCCATAACCTCCAAGTTAAGAGCCAAAATCTCTGAGCAAAATGGAATTGAGAGAGAGATAATGGTAACAGCAAGAATGGCTACTACCTGGCAAATTATCAAAAAGCAACTTTCCCTACCAAGGTTCTTAAGTTGAGAAAACACAAAGTGTGTACTTATTTACCAGTTCTAGCAACTACTTTAAAACATCAATAACATTAAAAGGTTAAAGTAAATTGGCAAAAATATCAAGTTGATTAAACTAGCATTTACAGTATCAACACAGTAATGAGAAGTACTTATGTAATAAAACTACCCACTTAGAAATAAAGATAAGTCAATACAGAAGTGATTATCACAATTCAGCCTTGAATTTTTTCATTTCATTGATGGACAAAAGCAGAGAAATTCATAAAATACACAGAACATACATAAAATTAGTGTAAGCCTTTAAAGGATCCTTATGTCCTTCAGTCCTTTGCCTCAAAGCCATCATGACACTTGATTTTGCCTTCACCAAGGTACATACTCTTACAAGTCTGGGGAAGTTTTAATTCTACAGAAAAATTGTTCAAATTTACTCATAACCAAAGAATGGAATTACAATTTGCTCATAACCAAAGGATTACAAAATGTGCTGATGCACCATTTTCCTCCCTCCTCTTCTCCTACTAAGCCTTACCAAAGAGAACTAATTAAAACTGAGCAGTGAAGGTGGACATCACTCCTGCTGTGCATTGGGAGACAAATCCAGTGCAGCAACTTCCAGCTGCCTTAGTTATACCTGTGCCAGAACAGAAAGGTCATCAGACACTGGAGCAGGCTCATCTCTATTTCTTCAGTGGTCTCTGGCACACATCAGAAACCTGCAGCCAGGGCACAGCTGGTCCATTCTGGAGGCAAGGAGACTCTGGTTTGAACACTGTCTTGAGGACAAAACCTGGTCTTCAGCAGTTTTGTTCACTAGTGAAGAGGCACCCCATCAGCTCAGGCACTGTAAGAGCTTCCAGAATCCACTAAGCACAAACTCAGCAATGAAATTACTCCACTGGATTATAGTGGTAAATACTTGATGGACTGAACACAAAGTATGGACAGCACCAGCTGCTGTCAGGTGTGACTGTTCCTTTAGCCAGGGGACTTCCTCAACCAGATCCCATACCTCTTCATGATACTCACCATCATCTGACACTTTTAGGCAGAAACCTAAAAGTATCAAACCTTATCTGCTAAAGTTGCAATGCTGGTGTGTGATGTATTCTGCTGTGGCTGGACCCTCAAGGGTCAGTCTATGGTGCTTTAAATCACTATTGTGGCACCAGCAGTCAGGTCTGCATAATCACAATGATTAAGTCCTCAGAAAGAGTCCTTCATTAACTAACAACACATTGTTATTCAAGAAGGAGGAAACCATCACAACTTTTTTTAAGTCAAAAACTGCTAAGAGAGTAATGAGAAATATTCTGAGAAATAGCAGTTTATTCTAAGAAATAGCAGTTTTAAGTAAATTTCAGGCCGTAACAGTTTTTAAGTTTACAGAAAGTTAACTTGCATAACTAAATATGGGTTTAGCCACTCCAAAAACACATATGAAAAGCACCTTCTTTTCCAGATACCACATATCATGGTTTTGGTATTGTATCACTCCCACCAACCACAGTACCAGGAAATGGGGGTTGCCAGCAGCGTAACAGTGTGTAAGAAGAGAGGGATATTGAGGTTCATCCTTTTTCTTCTTCATTACAAGATACTGTAGAAAATGCAAAGCACAGTACCACATCATAAGTTTCCTGATGGTAAAGCAGTTGAGTAAGTTCCTTACTTCCCAGTTTCCTAGTAAATTATTCACTCTCTGGTGTAGTTTTTCATTCTCCAATTCTCCCACAAATTCACCTGCTTGTGAGGCCAGTGAAAACATGCAGTTTCCAAAGGTAAAAGATAATTATGTTTTTTAAGTTGGATCATTCTGATGAACTGTTTACTACAAAAAGCTAAAAATTTCTTTGATCACTTGGACTCCTCTTTTTGGGAGCAGTTCCACACTTAGCATCAGCCAATCTAAGAGCCCATTGCTACAAAAGAAGTTCTTTCTCCCGTCTCTCACTGGATATTTTGATTTTCTCCCTATTTTAAGATGAGCAGTTCTACAAATGTTAAATTACTGTTGATCCACCTGTGTGTGGATCAAACTCAAAACTAATGTTTTTTTGACAAGCTGAATTTCGTTTTCATCCCTTTGAAAGCACACAAAGTGGATAGTTTCACCTCCTGATAGCATAACCTAAATGGAGATTGCCACAAAATACAGCAGTTCTGTTCTTCCCAACCACTTCCACAGATATTCCTGCAGCTTCCCTTGAACTGGATTTAACAATCACACAGCTTTCTGGCAACTCACAAAAAAAATCACTTTGCATCAGATCAGTGAGTTTAGCACAATTATCCTCAGTAGCAGCCTGCATACACAATTGGTTAGGTGTAATATCAAATTCCACCCTCAGTGGGTGACATAAATGGTCTGACCCCCAAAAAAGGACATTTACATCTCCTCCCCCAACTTCTTCCTTCACTCCACCTTTCCCTCACAGGTATGGGATACATATGACGGCCCACTGAATCAATGCAACAAGAAAGTAAAGATTTGTTTTCTGGGAGGTTGGTGAGCTGAGTCCACTCACAAGGGCTCCAAAGCAGTATCAGAAAGGGCACCAGGGAGATGACAGTGCTTAGGACAGAGCAGGACAGAGCAGAGGCAGGAGGAAGAAGTGCCACCACCCAGTAGCACACAGTAATGTGAGAGTTAAACTGATCTAAGTCAGTACTGTGGCTTTGCTCTTTGAATTGCTTCCTCTTCTGAGTCTGTGGCTCTCACCTGGCCTGGGTGAGCCATTGCAAGAAAACTTTTCTGGCTTTCTTGGCTTATCTCTCTGCCCTGCAGGGCTTCCAGCCTGGCTTACCACACTCCAGCCAGGCAGCAAGGCCAGCACAGAAGGGACAGTGGGAGAGCACAGCCTGGGGTAAGACCTTGAGGTGCCAGGTAGTAATGACAAGTTGGTTTAGGCATCCCATGGAACTGTACAGGGGGATGATATGTACACTCTAGGCAGTTCTGCTAACCATCTGCTGAGCTTCCATGCAGTTTGGCCTTCATTCAGTCCTCATATGAAGAAAAATATTCATTGTGGAGGCAAATGTTCTAAAGCGCTGGATTATATATGTTTGGAAGAGGGGTCTCTTTTAAGAGATGGATGTGTCAAGAGGCAGCAGCTAGGGCAGGGGAGGAGGAGAGCAGTAGAGATTTAAGCCCAAAGTTGTGTTCAAAATCTCCAGAAATATTTCCAATATCATCCTCATTTGTTTTGATGAATTTTATCTGTAGGTTAGTATTTCTTGTCCCTTTCAGTCTGCCTATTGCCATTGGAATTAGTAAAGAGCAACTTCTGCTAAACAAGTGGCTTGCTCCTAATAACAAGATGCAAACAGACCTAAAAGATTATTAAAAAAAAAGGTACCATTAATTTTGCAAAATCAAAATTATAAATTATTCCCACTGGCCCCATAAGAATCCTTTGGCCATGTTCAAAACAGTTGTGTAGAAGCCTTCATGTCCTAATACCAATGTCCCAAACCATAGCATCCATCTTCACAATATTCTTCATAAATTCACTGTTATTCAATTATCTTCTTACATTCAATCTTCATAAATTTAGTTTAAAGGTCTCCTATGTACCGTATAATTGCATACTTGCAAGCCAACATATTGTGGTACAATAACTGGTAACAATACCTGCAATAACTGGTGTGATCAATAACCTACCAATAACTGGTATGATCAACCAGTGCACATGCTCTGCTCACAGTTCTTTTCTCTTGAAGCTTGGCAACATTTTTGGTTTTGTATGTACAACACAGCTGTATCCAGCCCTCAAATTCCATCCTGTTAAGTAAGGATAAATTTTTCTAATCCCAAATATTTATTTATGTTATGCAGAGGAGATGTTGTAATAATAAGTCTTTTCACAAGGACATTGGTAAGCAGTTATCTGGAGGCTGTGTCTTCCTCCCCAAATTAGAAATAATAATAATAATAATAATGTCTGACACCTGTTAAGAAGGAAAAAATTCTAAGGTATAGTAGAGATCACCAAAAAGTTTTGAAGTTGCAAAAGTTGTGATTTACAAATATAGTACAGATAGGTAGCCCCTGGACAAAAGGCTTATAACCAAGTAGAAAATAAAGGAAATAAGGTGGTTACAGACATGAGAGCCCAGGCAGATAGCAAGTCTGCACAGATCAATGTGGTGAGCAGTATTCTCAGTATATTCACTGTTTATGGGTGCAGTCATGGCTACAATCTTCTAAAAGCTAACTGCTGACAAAGAAGGGTAAAGCTGCCCCACTCTTCTGCCCCGGAATCATCCTTCCCTTGCTTTGATATTGAAACTCATCTGCTCCCAATCTGTGAAACTGATCAGGCAGAAAAGCACTTTTAAAGAAAGGCAATTGGTTTTCTGCCAATTCAGCTTCCTTAAACATCTCACTACATGATCAGACAAGTAAATGTGATGGCGCAGAGATGGAGTGGGGGCACAAATGAGGGTATAAGGGACTGAAGGAAAAACAAGAATTTTGGTAACACCTTGCTGTGAGGTTTACTTAGGTGTAAGGTATAACCTGGCTGCAACTTAAATGCTGTCACTGGTTTCATAAGTATTTTGGTGGGGATGAGTTTTGAAGGCAGATGCACTACAGGGATTTATGAGAAGCTCCTTTTATAGATGGAGGGAGGGAGGGAGGGAAAGGGAGAGATATAGAAAGAAAGCTGACAACTGCTGCTTTGAAAATTTCTGAGAAAGACTCATGGAGGGACAGTTAGTCAACATCTCAAGAGCAGAGAAGAACTTTGTTGCTTTCTCAGTTGTTTGAAGCTCAGCACTTCCACCTTTTTCTTAGAAGATGCAAATAAATAAAAAAGGAAACTGTGCACTGTGTCAGATCTGTCAATGGACTGAAGAAATTAAATGAATGATAGGGTGATAAACAGTGATAAACAAGGATTTTGAGCTGACCATCTTGAGCATGGTTGAAATACAACATAAGCAACCCCTCCCCTGCTTAGTCAGTCTTCCTCAAAGATGCTCTCCTACTAACACTAATGAATTGATGTAAAAGAGGGTTTACAGGAACACACATAGTCTTTCCCTTGCAGAAATGTATCTTCTTATCCAGTACTCAAGAAAGAAAAACTCTTTTAGTATGTTACATACCGAAGTCATCTCTTTTTTTACACAATTTTCTTATGATAAATATTCTCCTTTTTGTTTACCTAAGACTAGAGTTTTGGTATATCACAACCAACATCAAACTTTACAATTTCTGTGACTATTTTATATAAAGTATACACAAGGTAAAATATCACATGCATAAATGTAGACAATGGTTTATTATTTTAAAAGACATAAGCTGATATTTTAGCCATTTAAGAAGAACAACAGGCTGATTTCATAATTCTAATATAAAATGTTTGCTCTTTTCAAAAGTCCAGACCATAGGTACATACAATCTAGCCATCAATTATACTTGTTTTAGAGCTCATAAAACTTATATCTTAAAATATGCCAGCAAAGAGTTTTTATAGATAGTTTCGTGTTACGTGTCAGTCAACTAAAATTTTGTCCTTTGTTCTAGCCTTACAATTCTTTACATTGCTTAGAAAAGTTAGGTCTAAACCAATAAATATCAATAAACATAGAAGGTTTAATCTGCTTCTCCTCACCTGATTTGACCACTCTCTTTTCCACTTGGCTCTCCTTGTCATAATTTCTGATGAATTCAAATTTTTTTGTTTCTTTTCTCCAGAGAGCAAAGTTATTTCAATTCTTCATTCGTGGGTTATAATTTATTTTCCTTGACTCTATCTAATCAACTTTCCAAGTTGATGCTGACCAAGTACTGGGAGCAATTCTGAGAAAGACAAAGAAAAATAAAACCCATGTTTAGTATTTTCAATAGATACCTAAATATTGAATTCTACAAAAGATAATTATTCCAAACTGAATTATTCTCACTAGCTAAATCAACAGGGTAAAATGATGCATCATGGATGGAGAATCAAAGGCTCACTTGGAATGACTAAGGAAGAATAGAGTATTTATGAGTAGCAAAAGAGCAAAAGGGGGTAATGAATTTATTTGAGCAATAGTACCTTATTCCTTCACAAATATATACACACTAATAGCTAAACTGTGAATGTATTTCAATGACAAAACTGCATTTTGTCATTACTCGAAGACTAGTAGTATTTAATAATGAAGGTTACAGTCTAGGAAAAAAACTTTCTTATTCCTATAGAATCAACATAAAAGAGGCATAAGTATTTTTATGGCCCACATTCCCCTCAGCAAGGTTTCTAATTAGTCTTTTAACTTAGAATTTTTCTTACTGATACCAAGAGCAAACTCAATTTGATTTTCAGACTGATTTAATAGTAAGATATATTGCTATTTTACTTGGAAAAGAATATATTGCAATTATGGAATAACACTTTTTAAAAGTATATTTTTGTATGAGAGGCATGCTTTAAAATTTCATGCTGGAAAAATGGAAAAGAAAAAGGTAAAAAGCATTGCTACATCCATAAAAGAAATACCAGAAATCAACATAGTTACTTTTTTTTATGTTTCCTCCTGTTTTTCACAGCAGACCTTCTTTGCCTTGGGAGCCTCTTCTTACAGACTGTACTCACACAAAGCATCTTTCTTCTCCTCCTTTTTGCTCCTTCTTGAAAAGAAACACACATGCATAGATGCAAGGGGTCTGCATGGATGAACATGAGCAAGGAGCTCCTGACAAAACCCAAACATAAAATGCAGCCTACCAGCGGTAGAAGCAAGGACAGGCACTCTGGAGGAATAATACAGAAATACTGCCTGAGCAGAAAGAGCTATTTTAATAGTTTCAGCTTTAGTTAAGTCTTTAGACATTATCTCCCACAACAGTCTCGTAGGCAAGCTGATGGAGTATGGACTGAAGAAGTGTACAGTGAGGTGTAATGAACATTGGCTGAACTGTCAGTCTCACAGAGTTGGGATCAGCAGCACAGAGTCCAGCTGGGGCCAGCCAACAGTGATACATCTCAGGAGTCACTGCTGGGGCCAATGCTGCTCAACTTCTTCATTACTGACCTGGCTGACAGCAGGGAACTGGACCCTCAGCAAGTTCACAGATATTCCAAGAGTGAGAGTTGTTCATACACCATTGCTCTTGGATGACCTCAGCAGATTGAAAAAATAGCCAGACATAAACCATATGAAGTTCAACAAAGGGGAGAGCAAAGAGTCCTGTACCTGGGGAGAACCAACCCCATGTACCAGTTCATGCTGAGGGATGTCATTATAGAGCACGACACAGTACAAAGTACCATGACTCCATCAGAAGGGTGCAAGAGAGATTTATTACAGCAACATGTTGCTTTTATACTTTTTCAAGATATTTACATTCACTTAACATACACATTCACTGCCCATTGGTTAAAGAAAAGAAACAAAGTTCTCAGTGGGTGACCAAGGAGCCATGTTATTCTGTGAGCCAGCTAGAGTCTGTATCTCTTAACTTTCTCTCCTTCATCACGTCTCCATGGTGACAACCTTGGAGTCTTCCTCAGGAGAGATATGGGGCTTTCCTTTATCTTCAGGAGGCCTTCGCTGGCTCACAATAACAGCACAGAATGTCTCTCCTACAGAGGGATGACTGCAAAAAGCACCTGAGAGTCCTGGTGGACAAGGTGGTTGTAAGCCAGCAACATGCCCTCACCACAAAGGGCAAGAGAATCTTGGACAGCACCGGAAAGAGCACTGCCAGCAGAATTAGGGGGTTCTTTCTTACCTTATGGGATCAGAGTCTCTGAAAGGAAATCACACTCGGCATAATTTACACTTTCTATTTTCCCTCAGGAAGTTGATTGGAATTGTGACAAGGTGGAAGTACTGCCCTCTAGTTGTTCAGTCATCTCCTCTGTCCTTCATGGTCATGAGTCTTCAGAAGGCAGATGCTGGAGATGATGCAGATGATGCAGAAGTGAGAGTCCCCAAAGACCGGTATGACTCTCCACTGCAAATGTGTTGCGTTGTACCAGATATGAAAGTTCAGTGATCTTCAAGATCATTGCTACATTTTCTTCAGTATGGCTTGGCAGTGCCTTCTCATGTTTGTCTTTCCTGCTTTGCTTTCAACATTCAAAAACTGAAGTTAGTGAACTGTAGCACTTTGCTGCTGTGCCATAAAATAAAATATTAACCTCTAAGAATACTTGAGGAATTTGCAGCTCTAAGGAGGTTTAGATTAGATGCTCTGCTATTTTTTATTTATAGGATATGTTCCTAGTAGCAGGAGATTCCCTTTTGAAGAATAAAATTAGGACATGGAAAGATTTTCTCACTGCAGATACTGCACTTACTCCCATTAGTTCAAACTGCTGAACCTGCTGTGAGCTTCTTTATTCTAAATATTTATATTTGTAGACTAAAATGACAGGTAGTAAAATAAAAGTTTAGCATCCCAATGATTTTTTTCTGGGTTTGTTATTGCCCCTCTGGAATGTGGCAGAGCTGCCAATATCCTTGAAGTGTGCAGTGTTGTTTGAGTACTTCATTTTATACTGGAACATACAGACTTGCATTTCACATGCTAGTTTTTATTACTATTCCATACAATAGCCAACGCAGAATGGAAATTACAAAATTCTGTGAAAAAAAACCCCCAACAATCAGGCAAGAAGCTGCCAGAATAAATTGAAGACAAATTTATTCTGTTAGCATCGTCCCTTTTAGGAAACAAAAAGCACCATTTACCCTGAAAACCACTCTGATATTGTTATGTATTTTGATAACAAGTGGCTGGGTTTTATTTGAACATCAACCATTTACATAGGCAGACCTTCAGGTGCAAGCTTCATTTTGCCACAAGATGAGTTAACACAGAGACTGGGCATATAGAAAATCCCAAAAAAAGTTATGAGATCACCAAGTTCAGTTGGTAAAGAAATACTCAACCAAAAATCGCATTTTTTCCATCTTCTTTTTCATCTACAGGAAGACCCTTCTTCCTTGGGATCTACTCTGTTACCTGATAGTATTGTTGATGTTACAAAACACCAGCATAAACACCCTATCTCTTTTTTTTTTTTTTTTTTAATTTCAAGATGAAAAAGGAGTCTACCCTGGAGAAGAGGCTCAGATTCACCACTATCCTATCTATTAGCAGTAGATCCTGAGTTATCATCCTTATTATAAAGTGGGTGGGTTGCTGTCAGTTGGAGTGAGGTCACAAAATTAGGTGCTCTCACCAAAAACTATGTATGTTAAAAGCTTTGTCTAAGAAATACCTGGCTCATAGGAAGGATCTAACTTTCATACCAAGACCTGTAGTAAAGAAGGTTTTTAAGCAAGTGGTACTACCATAAAATTCTTTGCTGTCCCTTTCTGTTGCAGTGTGATGTGACTGGCTATGACATCACACTGCAACATCTTTCTTGTATATATACCTTCATAAATACTACATATGTAGTATTTTTTTAATTTTAATTTTAAAAATTTTTAAAAATTTTTAATTTTTTTTTTAATTTTAAATGTACATTTGAAAATGTTAATGAATCAGCATTCTGTATTTTCCTTCTTGTGGATGGAAATGTCCGTCACTCTGTGGAAATTGAGATAATACAAGTGGCAGAAAACAACTTGTTACTGAGAAATATGAGTTGGAACCTTAGGAAAAAGTCTTTCAGAAAAGGACTGATCCTCCTCTGTCTGAATTCTTTTCTCTCCAAAAAATATGACATACTCAAATGCAGATCAACAAAAAAGAAAGGCTACACTGACAAAAGTTGGAATAGAGGTGGAAATAAGATCTCATTGAAACATATTTGCATTTGAAACTCTTGATGATGACTGAGATTTACACATCTAAATTACAATTAAATAATGTTAAGGTTGTGAGTAACTCATAAGAGCAAAGAAATGTGCAATTAAAGGGAAAATATACCATATGTCCTTTGATATCCAGGCATATTGCAGTGCATTAAGGAAGTCATAAAAGAGACACCCTGTTGTGGTTATGTGTTCTGAGACATGTGGCACATTTCCATTGTAGCTATCTATTTCCCTGCTTGTATGCATCTGTGCCATTATTTAAATGTTGATTTTGAATGTGAATTTCCCTTCGCATGGTAAAAAAAAACAAGCTTCAGACTGGCTTTTTTCAATGTTTGTTTAGATTTGTTGCTATTTATGAATGTGGAAGTCCAAAATGTTAAACACATGAATGAAAAAAACAAATCACAAATGGCAAAAAAATAATTAATTCAATCCTCAGACAAAATGAGGCAAAGGAGATAGTTTTAACGGCTATGAATGAATGATCTTATATCTTCCCTCTAGAAACTGACAGAGTTGCACTTCAAACACCGCTCTCCTGTATTTTGCATGGAAATAGGAATGTACTAAAAGAATTCACATATTTAGTTTGGACCATTTGTGGAAATAAAATGGAAAATTACTCCTTTCATTTTAAGGTTTCTCACCTATGGCCTCCCACAAGTTTTTATTTTTTTGTCTTCCTCGACTCAAAATCCACCCTGAAAGTGTGGCAGAACAAAATGAACATTCAGATCCTAAGAGCAGTGTTTGTGTGGCTGGCATCTAACCCACATTGTCTCAAACACTGCAATCACCAAGACACCCCAGTGCAAAATACTTTATACACAGGGGTTGGGTAACCAGAGCATGGCATCTGGACGTCACACTCGTGGAAAAATAAAAGCATTTTGTGGCATTCCCAGCGTTCAGAGTATTTCATGGGAACATGTTTGCTATGCCTGCAGCCTTGGGACACTTTCAGACACCTCACCAGTTCTCCAGGGACAAGTATATGCTTAAAAAAGAGTCTTCATAATTCTGTTACTAACTAGGTGGGAGATGGTTGGTACTGATTACACTGATTTAGCCATGGCATTCTTCACTCATAGGGCTCTTTGCTGCTGTTTGTAGTAACTGAAAAAGTACCAATTTGAACACACAGGTACTACAACAGTTACTCTCTGAGCTCACTCCAAGACCATCTAATAATTACCATACATCACCATGAAGCATATCAACTTTAGAAAAATACGGTTTCTTCAAATTTTCTTTATTTTTGGTTTCCTACAAGTATTATAGTAGTAACAATGATGATGATGATGATGGTGAGGTGTGTAGCAGACAGAAAAAATGGACCAAAATAGTCCAAAAACTGGACCACAGTGATGAGTGAAATGGTTAGAAACACAAAGTAATGGACACACTGGCATTGCTCCATCTTAGCATAACCTACAGAGCGAGCACTGAGAAGAGTGCTTTCCTGGAGAAAAGGAATCCAGATTAGCATCACATCAACTCTGGATCCTGTATAATCTGAAGAGACAGGGAAGAAGAAGTGTCATTCTGGTAACACAGAGCATCAGGCCCAGGTGGCGAGCCCTTGGGAAGTGGGATGGTGTAGGAACGCAACAACAGTTTCGAGCCCGGGAAGTGGCTGCCAAGGGGAAAAAGCAAGGGGCAGGCGCAGCACATCCTCAGACAGCAGAGGCAGCACGAGTAATCGTCATGGGGCTGGGGACAGGAGCCAGCCTAGACCCAGTGTGAGGAGAGAGCATGCCAGTTGGGAAGCAGCGGCACAGCCATGGGATGGCCGTGGGTGCCGCTGACAAACGCGTGCTGTGACCAAAAGGGCCGGCTAGGGTGGAGGGAAGAGCCAGGGCCTTCCACCAGCACTGCTGAGAAACTGAGCAAACAAGGAAGGATCAAGATTCACGTCTCGTGGCTGTGGTATCCTGCCAGTGTCCTGCCAGCCACGGAAGCACACACACCTCAGCCAGCTGCAAGAGCAGCCAAAAGCAAGAAATTCCCTACCTACAGCCTGTAGTGTGGCACGGGAATGCCCACAGGCTGAGCAATGGATGTGCCCAGGAAAAAGGTTTAAAATGCTTTGGCTGGGGACTTTCAATGTCCCTGTACCGATTGCCTGTTGCAACTCTTAGACTGTCTTAAACTTCAGCGACACCGAGATTCCCTCCAGTGGCTGCACTGAAACAAATCAAGGCTGGTTTCAGGGCTTCCAGCGTTTGTAATTTTGCTTAATGCTGCAGCCGATCTTCTTGCTCTGTTTCACTCTAAGGGCAGTGAACCTGCAGCTGCCCAACTCACCGGGGAAAGCCGTCCCAAGCCCCTGAGCAGCCTGTTCCACTGCTCTGCTACCCTCCATGTAAAAAAGTCCTCCCTCATGTCGAAGTGGAAACTTCTCGTGTTCTAGTTTATGGCCATTGCTCCTTGTCCTGTCGCTGGGCACCACTCTCTTGGCCCCCTCCTCTGAGATGTGTAGATGTAGAATCGTCTATTCTTTAGACTAAAAGGGTCAGTTTCCGCAGTCTCTCCTCATGAGAGACGATCCAAACCACGTCCCCTCCACCTCCAAGTTTCTCCCTTCAGCACGTCCCGTCCCGTCCCGTCCCGCCCCGCCCCGCGCTGCCGCCAGAGCGGGCTCCCCGGGTGCAACCAACTGCGGCGCCGGGCAGAGGGGGGAGTGGAGACTGCCGCCCGGCACAGCCCGAGCATGTCCCCTGCAACGTGCGCGCCACAGCACCGTGACCCCCCTCCCAGTCGACCGTACCACTTCCCTGTTATGAGGCTCGTCGGGCAGGAACGTACCAAGGCGGCGGAGGGAAAGGGATAGACAAGAAAGGCGCGTGACAAGGCTGTGTGGGGGGGATCACTTTCGAAGCGGCTCAGGGTCGGCTCTCGATCCAGGTGTTCTGGCCGGGCCGTACGGAGCGGCCACGGTCTCATCGAGGCGCCCCCTCGCCAGGGGGAAAAGCAGGGAGGAGCCGCCGGTCCTCCTTAACCCCTTCCTCCGGCGGGATGGGGATGGGCCGTCCCACCGGGCGCGCGCCCCCGCCCCCCCGCGCGCCGCGTTCTTCCCGGATCGCCGCCGCTGCTGGGTCCGCGGGGCGCGCGCGCGAACGGGCGGGAGCGGACGCGGAGGCTCCCGGCACCCGCCAGACATGTCGGTGGCGTTCGCGGCCCCGAGGCAGCGGGGCAAGGGCGAGATCACGCCGGCCGCCATCCAGAAGGTGAGGAGGGCGCGAAGAGGAGGGCCCGGCCCGGGCGGCCCCGGGGGCTGCAGCTGCCGCTTCCTGCCGCGCGGGGAACGGGGGCGGCGGCAGCGGCTCAGGCCCGGAGCGCCGAGGCCCCGGCGGGGAAGGGAGGCGGCTGGGCCGCACTCGCTGCGCCCGGGGCTCGGCCCCGGCGGGGCGCTGCCCCTCTCCCTGCGTTTGGACACTTGTTGGAGGGTCCCGGGGCCGGCGAGAGGCGCCGGGCGGAGGCGGCGATGTCCCCGGGCGCCTCCAGCCCTCATTTTTTTTCCTCCACTCGGGCTGCCCCGATCGCCCCCGCGGGCCTGAATTAAGCCGAGAGGACTCGGCCTGAAAGTGGAGGAGTGGAGTAAGTCCTTCCTGCGGGGGGGGGGCTCTGACAGCGGGACCGCAGCCCGGGTGTTCCAGACCCCTCTGCCTGACTCTGGGCGCTGCGGGGTAGGCGGCGGCTCCAGTTCCCAAACTTGGTCGACCTGGTAGTTAAGGCTGCCTCCCAGTAAGCCTTAGGTGTGATTGAAGAAGGCTATCTCGTTCGGAGCCAATGACAGCGCCTCCGGACGACTCCACCTAAGCTTGTGTGGGAGGGAGCAAGTTAACTCGCTAAAGCGATCAAAGAAAAGCACATACAGGATTAATAATAATGCACAGCAGCAACAGAGGAGCATGTTCAAGTTCACTGGTAACTGTGTGATATTTAGAAACTTGAGACTCGTACCATCATTGGTGTGGGTGGCCGTGGATCAAACAGATTTCAGATTGGTACCAGCTCCTCATGTGGAGGAGTCCTTTAGGTAAATAGAGCCTCTGATTTAGTAAAGAATTAGAACCTCTACAAAGCAGGTGTTGCCCCAATACGGACCTCAAAGAAGAACCTAGAGTTGTAATGGGAAGCTCCAGGGTACTGTAGGAGAAGTCAGTGCTTGGGAACTGTAGATGAAAAATACATATCCACTGGGTGGGAAGCTGCACAGGGGTAGTCAGTAGAGACTTCAGGATGCCGAGGTGCCCATGGAGAATACAGAAGATAAAGTTCTCCTGGGTCTGTAGTCAAACCATTAGTTCGATGGTGGTGTGCTGGCAAAACCCCAGTGTTAAAGTTGAAGAATTTTTGTAATGTACCTGAGTTGTCAGAAGTCCTGAGGGTATTTTCATCCAGCTAGAAACTAAATTCTCTTTCAATGGTAGGCGTTTATAACTATCCCAATTTTCTATCAGCAAACACTCAGTTAAACTTGTAAAAAACAGTTGTCTGCAGCCCCTCCTAGGATACAGTTATATTCTTTCTTGTTCCTTTTCCTCTTAGCCCTAGCACTCCTGCCCCCTCCGGTCCTTTCCTCCCCAAGAGGTCTAGCTTACATGGTTATAGTGAAGAATGCAACTATCTAATGGGTAGTTTGAAGGTCTGCTTGTCTGCTAAGCCTTAAGAATCTGCTGCTTCCCTCAGGACTGTGGGAGGTAGTCTGAGGAGAGCCTTGATTCACAGCTTCCTTTGCAAGTGTTCTATTAGACTTTGGTATCAAAGGTATTATCTCCTTTTTCCCTTTTTCTGATGAATATGGCCACTGTGTTTCTTGTAAAACTTGAAGTAAATACATGTGCTATGTGTCAGTGTTGCAGTGGGTTTGTGATCCTCTTCAGAGAGTGCAGTTGTAGCTTTGCCTGTTTTCCGAGGTTCACATAGTAGCTGAAAATACTGCAGTTATGTCTGTGTTTAGTGCTTAATGCATGTGTTTCCAGATCCAGCAGTTTCAGGCAAAATACTTGCACTGGGATTTTTCTAGTCCATTCTGGTGAATTACTGTTTAAAGATTGAGAAAACTTGGCTGACTGGCTTGTTCTTACTGGATAGAAGTCCTGAATGAACTGCCTAAGGTTTCTGACTCCATCCTCTTTTTCATAGTAGAGATGGATTAGGTGCAGAAAAAAGTGTCACTACTTCTTCTTTTTTTTTTTTTTTTCCCTCCCTGTAGAATTTGTTAGGAAAATAAAGGTTGTGGAATGATGTTGGCCCTTCCTTGTGGAAGAATGACTCTAGTCATGGCTAGTTTCAACCGTGTTTGGAAGAAGGAGAAAATCTGTGGGATGTCTTAAGATTCTGCTTGTTTTGTGAAATTCAGCAGCTGGGTAAAGGGATGTAAACCAGCCTTTCAGTGAGAGAAAGCAAAGGAGTAAATTGATGCAAAATTTTGCATTTGGCAGTAAATGTTCCATTTCTGTAAGTTCACTTGGATAACTTGGCTGGTGGCTCAGATTAGCCATGGTTCTGCTGAATCTTGCCTGATCAGAGTGCGGAGCATGAGCTAGAAAGATGAGTGTGGGCCACATGCACTCCAGGATACCAGGTTGTGTGTTTTTTTTCCCTGTTCACAGAGCTTGGAACACTCTGACTTCATGAAATTTTTGTAGAAAGTTGTGAAATTGTCCATTTCCCATGATTTTTTAGAACTACCCTTTTTTGGTGAGAAAATGAATTAGCAGGTGTTCATTTTCATGGACACTGCTAAAGTATGATAGATTTATTGTGTGCATTTGTCCTGATTCTGGCCACCACAGGATTAATTCCTGCACTAGCCAGGAAGTCTCATGGCATGGACCTGGAGGTTATTCTGTAGCACCTCGCTCCATTTTCCAGGCTTGGGGAAGGGGTCACGTATTGTGGTGTTGTCAGGTACTGTTGGGGGCTCTGTGTGATGAGCACTTGCATGTGAATCATTTCCCCTCTTGTACCCTCTATTAGTAGTAGTTTTGCTGTTATTGTTTGCTTCTTATCTCAGTGGTATTTCCAGTAAATTTTTGCCATCTCAGTTGGTGATCCTTTTGTACCTCCAGTTCTCCCCTCTACCCTACCAGAGGGGAGAAGGATGTGTGGTTTGGAGTGTTCAATGGGAATACTAAATTGGGCAATACCATTCCTAAACCATAATGTGCCATTATACCAAATATTTATAAAATGCAGCTTAGTTAGAGATTCTTCATGTAAATATTGCCTGGCTTTCCAGTGCATTTACTTTGAACAAATCTGGTCAGCCCAGTTTCACCAATAACAATTTCAGTGTCTTTTAAAATTAAATTTATAAGCAGTTGCAGGCTTTAGAAGGAGAAGGGAAACTTGGGGCATAGACTTTTAAGTGAATTTCTTGTTAAAAATCAAACGAAGGAATGCAGAAAACTTAAAACTTTCTAAGAACTTAGTGCAGAATCAGCACAGGTCTTTGAACAGGCTGCTTCACGAATGTGGCTTCTGATGGTAGCACTGTGAATTCCTTAAGCCAAAACCTGTAAAACTGATCAGAGGGGGGAAATGGGAGCAAACCAGTGTTCTGCAAATAAGTGGTGAAGTAGAACTTTATGGATAACAACATTTTTTGTTGTTTTTTAAAACTAAGAAGAGGAGCATTACTCAAGACTCAAACTTATCTTCAGTTTCTTTCCAAAAAAGAACATGGAATTTACTTCAAACTTTTTCTTTATTGTTCCAGATGTTGGATGAAAACAACCATCTTATCCAGTGTATAATGGACTATCAGAACAAGGGAAAGACTTCTGAATGCTCTCAGTAAGACCTTAATCTATACCTACTGTGGACTGGGTGAATTTCCATCTAGACCATCATTCTTGATTTGTTTAGCTTCCCTTACAGGACAGCTGTGCTGTGAAGAAAAGCATTGCTATAGATACTACACTTGAAATTCTTGTGGGGGGTGGGTGGGTTTTATTTGCTCTACGAGTATAACTTCTGTCACTGAAATGTTGCAACTTGCCTACTGCAAGTTGATGTCATGATGATGATGCTCATAAAAATAAGGACTGTCTAACATAGATCTTTTTCTTCTGTATTGTAATTACATTGTTGGAAAGAGGTAGTTTTGTTTGAAAAATTCTCAAAGTCATGTAGGAGAATGGACCTTTCTGCTTCCTGATGGCATGTTTGAAAACTACCTGCTTTTCACATGCCCAAGAACAAACAGGCTTGTTGGAGAAGTTTGGCTTGCTAAAATATCTGTCATAGATTTGCTGTCTAGTGGGGTCTTTGGAGAGTAATCTGAGAGAACTATAGAAGGAGTGAATTGTTAAGGAAATTTATTTTCCTATTACTCTTTTCTGGCATGAAGTGATGATGGCACCCATGTAATCCTACAAATATGGACAGATAGGATGTCCTACTCCCTTGCCAAGAGAACTGGTAATATGGGAATAGGAGTGGGATCATAAACAATGGGTGCTTTTGGTTTAAGGGACTACTTTTGTTTGCAAGCCTGTAGTTATGTTCTTGTCATCTGCTCCAGCTTTCAAGGTTGTTTTTGTGACTGTGGGCTAAATACTGAGAATCAGGACTGTGGTTCTCTAGCAGAAAAATTATTCCATAGCAAACTTCCAAATCTCATGGTCCTGATGAAATGTAGTCATGTAAACCTATGATATCTTGAATATGGGGACATAATAAACAGCTCTAGTGTTTGTGATGGAAATTACATCAGACACAAACACACTCCCTGTATGTATTCTGGTGATTTAGTTTAAGGCAGGAAGTGAAATAAGTGAGAACAGTGTCACCCAGCTTTAGATTTTTTTCATAGCAGGACAGTAGTACAGTTAGATACAGATATGATGGAGACATTGGGAAAGATCGGATAATAGAGAAGTGTGAGGGAAAAGGCTTAAGATTCCTAGCAATGGTACTCTTGTAAGTCTCCTGAGTCATGTTTTGCATAAGTAGCTTTCTTTTTTCTTTTCTAAATTCTCATGTTAACTGTATTTATGAATTAAGATTTGTTTTGCTTTGTTTATTTTGATAGATACCAGCAGATGCTGCATACAAACTTGGTTTACCTAGCCACTATAGCTGACTCCAACCAGAACATGCAGTCTCTACTACCAGCAGTAAGTACTAAATAGTGTAAAAGTAGGGAATATATTTCATTTGGATTCCCGAAGGTAAAAAAAAAAAAAACCCACCCAAACCAAAAACCAACCAAACAAATGTTTGAGATAATGACCAAACACTTGGCCTCTGATTTACTGTGCCGTAAATACATGATGCTCTTTATGCTGTATTTGGAGTAATCTCACTGCTTAGGTTTGCTTAAAATCTGACTTGTTTAAATGTAGACTCTTACTGTGATTTAGATATCTGGTCTACTTCAAGGACAGATTTTTTTTTTCCTCTTTTGTTTTTCACCCTCAGCTGAGAACTGTAGTGGTATGGTTCCTAGTCAACTCCTACTGCAGTACTCTTTTTCCTCTTAGATTAGGGAAAGGTGAGGGAATGGGATTTTTTGTCTTTTTATTTTTCACTGGAATATAATCCATTCTCTTGCCCCAGTGGAATGAGGCTGGGTAAATTTTTTTCTGCTTTTCTACCTTCTAGATGATTCTCAAATTCTTTGCCTTTCTCCTTTATTGGAAAACATCCTTGTTTTAAGGTGGATTATGATAATACAAAAGAAGTAAGGGCCCAGAGGCCCTTGAAATGCTGCATCACTTTACGTGTCTTGGATATTACTTGCTATCTTTTTTAGCCTGAATTTTTTCTGAATCTGTATTCCTGAACTCTGTATTTTACATGATGCCTTAATTTTTTCCCCCTTTTCATTGTTTATACAGCAGTAAGAAAAGAAACAGCAGCATAGCTTGCTGTCTGTTTGCTTTTTGTGCTAATCAGAAAGCTTGGGGAGTTCATTGTGAGTAACACAAGGAAGTTCTTTGTTTTTTAGTAGTAAGACTTTTCTTGAATTAATATAGTCTTGATTCATTTCTGCAAAATGAAGCTAAAAAGAATATCTATAAAACAGCCATTCCTAGATACTAGTTTTCACCAACTGAAATTGAATTACTTTTTCTTTGGTCTCTGGAGAAGTGTTCTCCAATCATTGCTAGTGGCGAAGCATCCTTTCAAGTTGGTACCTAGAGGACTATAGAAACACTGCTTTATTATGTCCAACCTGTTGTGCCTGTAGAGGTTTCTCTTTTATAAATCCATGCTTGTAGCTGAAGGGGAGGGAAAGAACCCTTTAAGAGGGTTGTGTATGTTCCTCAACTAATATGTTTTTGGAGGCTTAATTCATATCCTGCTTCTGATGACAACTGGAAATGAATTTGACCTTATCCTAGTCCCTGGTGGACAGCCCTGTTGTTAAAGTTGAATGTGATGACATTCTCTTCCTAAAAGAAAATGAAGATAGGGCTGGGAAAGGCTTTTGCAGATCTGGACAGAAGTGTGTTTCTGTTCTTCAATGACAGGAATATTCCATGATACTGAGAAAAATAGCATAGTGTGTGTGTTTGAGTGGGTAGAGAAAGTCTCTTTTGGACAGGTGAGGAAGGGAATAAACGTTCTTGTGTTTCTCTGGGTTTTCTTTCAAAAATACTAAATGAAATTTCGATCATCAGTCTTATCTAAATGTAGATGCTCTGACCTATGATATTTGAAGATTGTCCCAAAATGTAGCATAATCAGACAAGATTATTTTTGTTGGGGTATATGGGAAAATATTCTTTAAATTCTTTCTGTCTTGCTAGTATATATCTAGCAATTTTAGCTAACAGAATTTGGGCACATGTGAGATATCATGTTTTCTTTCTTTTTTCAATGCAAGATGAACTACTTCAGGGTCTTTTCCTCCACTGGCTTTCCATGTAGGAGCTGATGAGGCTCATGCTGACTTGGAGGTAGTATGATTCTCTTCACCATGCTTATGTATCAGCAGTTGATCAGTCTTCGAGGTGTGGATGGCAACAGTAAATACAGAGCAGGATACAGTGTGTGTGTAGACATCTACTATTTTTAATACTAAAATATATCAGTTTTATGCTACTGCTATTGCAGTTTCTTTCCATAGAAGTTAGGAGACCTTGAGTTTGGATACCTTCTCAAGTTGGGTTGTGTCTCATCTATTCATTTCTGGAAGATTGTTCCCCCCGGCAGACTAAATTTTCTTTTTTGTTTAGGTTTTATCCTGTTATTGTTTTAATCAGGTAAATAAGCTCTCAAGAAATTTCACAACTTTTAAAGCATTTCATAAAAAGTAATAGTTACGTGTTAAAGGAAGGTTGGAAAGAGAATGCTTCTCCTCAGATATCATTCACACTGAAAAAAAGACATAAGTTACCAGCTTCATTGAAATTTTTAATATAAGCAAAAATTACTCAATGCTTTATATTGTTAGGAGAAATGCTTGTAGTCAGCTCTTGTGCCTTTTCCCATGCCTTTCAGAATTCAGTGTTCCAATGAAATGACTGATGTAGTTTCTGAAACTCTGGTATTGCCTTAGAGAACAAAAAGTGTAGTGATCCAGTAGTGCTGTGCAGAGAAATGTTTATATAACTGGGACCTGGAAGTGTGGAATGGTGAAGCAGGTGAAGCAAACACTGCAGAGTCTGGGTGAAAGGAGCCAGGAAAACTTTGATAATCTGGTGTTATAACAAAGCTCTTGTGGTCTTGTATGCCTACTAGAGTACTGAATTATTACTTTTGGGTAGGACACCTTCTTTCACATTAAAAGACAAAGTGTGAGGTTCTTGAGTGAACCAGTCTTTTCTCAGCTGCGTGAACAGCAGTGTTATTAAGGGCAGGGCTGTTATGTGGTGTCTTCCCAGCTGGATTAGGGCAGTGACTAAGTTCACATGTTAAGTTGATGCAACATTTTGCTGTCTCTTTCTGAGTTGTGGCAGGTATTTTTGCATCACAGTCAAGAGTCTCTTTACCATCACCTTATGAGATAAGCTAGCTTCCCAAAAAGGGCTTTTGCACCATGAGGAACATAACACTTGCTTTCTTGTGATTTTTCACTGAATTTTTTGGTGCTGCTTTTGAGGGAAGCCTACAGCAAGATATTGATGTCCTTGAACTGTAGAGAGCAAAGATGCAATTGAAGTGGAGGTGAGATATTGTGTGTTTGTTTCTAAACACATGAAATTTCAAACTGCAGAACAAGCATCCTCCTTGACTTATATTTTTTTGTTTTCTGAAGTGTTTTTAGTGCCCTTAAAAACTCATTGAAGACTACTGAATAAAAAAAACCCAGCTTTTCTATTTGGACATCTTCCCTCTCTTATATGTCTTCATTTTGCCAGATATTTTTAAGGAAACAACCCATGCCCATCACTTTATTTGGTATGTAGTGGGAAACTCCATTTTATAATGGGCACATGTTGAGATCTGCAGGAATTATTTGGGAACACTGGTGTGTGGATTTTTATTGGTTTTTTGGGTTTTGTTTTGTGGGGGTGGTGTTTTTTTTTTTTTGTAGTATAGGCAGTGATTTTTTTCAGTTTTTCTTATATTCTGTCAGCATTCAGAGCATGAGATTTCAGTGTATATTTCAGGGTGTTGAAAATAAGTGCTCCTGATTATTACTCACTTGTGTAACATAGAGCTTTGTTTTATGTTGAAAGTGCCAGTTTCTTCCAGTACTAAGTTACAGTCTGTATGTGTAATGACTTCCAAGAAAACTTACTGTGTCCAAGTCCCAGAAGAATCTGGATATTGCATTAAATAGTTTTTCTAAATTGGATAATATTGTGAAGGTTATTAATAACTTTCTAATTACAAACCTGAAATACCTTTTTTTCTTGAGCTATTTCTTTCAAAAATTAAGCTTTTTGTAGCACTTGTGAAATCCCTTACTTTGTGCTGTTCCCAAACTTGTCACACAGATTAGGGAGGAGTCCATGTCACTTTAGTTACAAAATACTTCTCTAGAAGATAATGATAGCTTTTTATAAACACCTAATCTCAACAAGCACTGAAATCCTGGTTCTTCCCAAAGCAACTGCTTCAAGAGATAGGAAAAAACCCAAACCACAGCAAAGCAAACTAATACAAACAAATCTCCCAAACCAAAACCAAAGACAACCACTGCCCATACACCAAATAATAAAATACTTCCAAAAATTAACTTGAAGACAAGCTTTCATGAAGTGTTAGTAATGATGTTTAATGGTTCTATGTTGTGGAGCGCTGCAGGCTAAGTAGGAATCTTTAATATAAGCATGGTTTCACTCAAACAATGAAAACTCTCATATAATTTTACACACTTTATTTTTCAAAGGGGTGATGTTCTATCTATGGTTTTAATGCACTTGCAATGTGTTGTAGAAAAAAATGTGAGTCTTAAGAAATGAGCTGTGCACTCTGTTTTTTTTAGTAGCCATTATTTTGAACACAAAAGTTGTCTAAAATATATGGTAATTGAATTACCTTGACTTGGCTCTTCTTGAAAAAAGCAAGGTGGCATCCTGAGAATAAAAATATGGCTCAGTTTTTTTCACACTTTAAAATAAAACTGTGAAGTAAAACTTCTACTACTGATGATGAGAGGAATCCTAAATTAATGAGATTCTTGTCCAGTTATGCACCAAATGCCTGGTAAAGTTTGATAGCTATGGTGGTGATGTGGTTTAACCCCAGCTGGCAACTAAGTACCATGCAGTTGCTTGGTTATCCCACACACCTTCCTTCCCCTTGCAGTGGGCTGGGCAGGAGAATGAGGAAAAAAGATGAAACCTCTGTGTTGAGATAAGAACAGTTTAATAATTGAAATAAAATACTACAATAATATTATAATTGTAATTAAAAATGAGACAGTAAAAACCACAGACCAGTGCTCAGTCTGAGTCTGATGCTCTGTGGTGTGGATTATCCCTTTGGCCAGTTTGAGTCTGCTGTCCTGGCCATGCTCTCTCTTGGCTTCTTGCACACCTTGCTGGCAGAGCCTGGGAAACCAAAAAATCTTTGATTTAAGAGTGAGCACTGCTTAGCAACTAAAACATCAGTGTTATCAATATTATTCTACTGAATCCAAAACCCAGCACTGCACCAGCTACTGGGAAGAAAATCAACTCTATCCCAACAGAAATCAGGACAGGTAGCATAGCAGAAAATCTGTTTGTAGTATGTGGAGTATGCTGCATAATTTTGCATTAACCTTTCAGAACACAAGTCCATGCCCAGTTCAAGTTCAACTATTTGTAAACTGAATTAATAGAGAACAGAGCCAAAGCAAGGTTGAATGTTTCCTGTCAAGAGGCAAGGGAGCTATTAGTGATTCCTGGAGCTTGGATTTTGAAGAATAATTGCTCTGATTAAATGTTAAATAGTTTTGAAAAAAACCGTAATTTCTTAAGATGTTACAAAAGAGAAGGCGGCGGATGTGTTGGCACAAGTGAAAGGGTACTGTTGGAAATGAAGAGTCACTGGTGGGAGCTTCTTAACCCAGCAGCTACACTATGAAAAAAATAAATACTGGAATTTCTGTTGTTAGGAGTGAATTCAGAGCCCAATAGCTGCCATTTTAAACAGAGGATTGCTCTGAGTTCTGTAAGCTACTTTGCATGTATTGTTAATCAGGTGTGTCCACACGGGGAGCTAGTGCACTGTACACAAAAAACTATTTCTATTGCCTCTGAACTTCTGTGTCTGATTTAGAAATCAGTAAAAATCACTGGCAGCTTGAATGAGGAGTATGCTCTAAAGTGTAGTTCTTTCATACTCACAAATGTCATTTGCCTCTCTGTAGTGCACTATCTGCACAATAAATACATTTTCAGTTGTAGGCTGTTTCCTGAGAGCTGTACCAGATAGTCTGGTAGCATAGGTGCAGAGTCTGTATGGTTTTGCTCTTTCCCAAATGCCTTGCTGTGATTTGGGGTTCTCCTGGATTCTTTCTGCTTTAGGTGAGTTTACATAAAGCCTTTTAGCTAGAACAGAGGTGGGGTTTTTTTCTCTTAGACTACTAAATGCAAGCAAAACCTGTAAGTATCAGACCAAACATTAAACCATCTTAAAAGCAAAAGAGACCAGGGCTGTGGAACACAAAGCTGAGGACAGATAGGAACTGCGTTTTATGGGGGAGTTATAGAGCACCTCAGAAGCTGTCTAGTTTCTATAATTCAGTGATCCCTGAGTTAACATCCACAGTTAAGTGATGCATGGTCACTCTTAATAAACCCTTATGAATTAATACAGATTTTAAAATTTCTGATTTAAGTAATTTTTAGTTCTACTAAAACCCCCGAAAGAATTTTTGGAGGATTATTTTTGTAAGTGTCAGAGTAGCTATTGCTAAGAGGACATCAGATATTTCAGGGTTAAATTTTGTTTGTTAAAATGTTGTTAATGAATATTGGGACAGTGAAATATTTTTATGCAGTGACATATGCAATTTGAAACAATTAAAGATTTCAATTTCCTCTTTAAACAGAATGTTTAAGTCAGAATTTCTCTGACTTTTGAAGATCCTGATGTAGATCAAGATGTATTAACTGGCTGTCATTGTAAATTTAAAATTCCTTACTCTGAGTCACAACTGATAATCCAACAGTGAGAGCACAAATTACATTTATAATTAACTTCACTATTTAGACATGATTGTAAATGTTTTTCCTGTCGAAATCCTCCCTACCCTCAAATATTTCACTAGCTGAGAATTGATACGGGGCCTTTATTTTTTCATTGAAGACACTCAGTACCAGAATACCCTGTACCTTGTAGAGGAAGAATTGTAGCCCAATTAAACCTCTGCTCTTTCAAATCTCAAAAGCATATTCCTTTACAATCTTATTTCCCAGTCTGACACCTCAGTAAGTACTCCACAGGTGCCATCACCACCTATCAACAGAGTACTGCTCCCTGAGACTGGGACAGGTCCTGCGATATTAGCAATGTGATATGAGCAGGGCAGAGTACCCCCTGGGAAAGGGTGTGTTGCTTTGCAGAAAATGGTATTTGAGAATTGAAAACAAAGATGATTGATTAAATCCTGAGTTAAGGCTTCTCTTGGAAAGAAAAGAAGGCTATTTATGTTTGCATTTCCGGGAGCTTTTAATTGTTGTTCTGAGAGAATTTCAAGAAAATTGTATTTTTGATAGTGTACTTTAAGTATCTATTGCTAGTTGTATTGATTAGCAATATTGTGTTTTAATGTGCTTACCAGTATTTCCTGAGGGGTTTTTTGTTTGTTAGTTTGTTTGTGGTTTTTTTGTTTGTTTGGTTGGTTTTTTTTTTTGCTGACTGAGTTGATATTCCACCTCAGTTTTCATAACAATACATGTTCCCTAAACAAATCTTTGAACCTGCTTTGAACCTGCTGGTGGTGGTAAGAAAAATCTTACCATCTTCTGGTACACATTTTCACCCAAGGTGATTTTATTGTTGCGTCTTATATTTGATCTATTTTATTATTTACAAGAAAATCCTCTAAAAAATGCAGTGTAGCTGTCGTCTTTAATGCATGCTTTTAAATAACTTCTGGATTTAGTAGGATTTTGTTTGCTGGAACTTGTCAGTTAAAATCTATTTTTTTCATGTCTCTTTTTTTAATTGCAACTATTGGATCAGTTTCAGTCTTTTTCCAGTTCAAATTTCTGGAGTTTCACTAAATAGCTTATAATTATTTTTTTTTCATGCTCTGATAAATTTTAAATGCTCATAGCCACTGTAAGTGTAATCTGTGTGTTTGGGGAAATAAGCCAAAAGTTAGTGTTTAGCAAGTGAAACTAACATTTTCTAAATCTTTAATTTACTTTTTACTGAAGTAAAATATTTTAACATTTTCTACTACATAATCAGAATAAAATCAGCAGTGATTTTAATTTTCATTCCTTTTTGTCACACTTCCAGCAAAAGGAGGGAAGTAGCCTTTCCTTTGGTTCTGTTAACCTAACTGTGTTTGGATGTCAATTAACCCTTTGTATCTAGGCTTAATGGCTAGGGTTCATTTTGGATAGCTTTTCTTTCACACAGGGTGGGTTGTTTCTTTTGAATACTGTGTGATCATTTTTCATTGCAAAATTTATTTAGTGCATGTTCCTGGGGATAGTCAATTTTCTTAACTTCTGTAAGGAACAAAAAAGGTTAAATAATCTAGTTTATGTAGCTGAGTGGGGCTTTTTTCTTGTGGGATTTTTAAATTGAAGTTAATTTAAAAAAGTTTATTATCTCCAAAAGTCTGGATCAAGTCCAATAGAAATTGGGAAGTTACCATTTAAAAACAATTTTTTCTTGTTTTCTTCTGTCTGGATCCACTAGCAAAATACTCTGGAGGAATTTCACTGGGGAATAATTATATCTGCAGGAGACATTTCATTTTAATTACTATCAGGTAGTGATTGGTTTATGATCTGACAAAAAGGCTTGTAATGCTCTTTTAAAATATCCTATATAACTGTTTCTATTGCATATATGTATGTGTAATTATCTCTTAATCTTATTTAAACATACTTCTAGTGTACTGTGTTGATGAATACCTCAGATTTATGTGATTTATGGTGTGTCTTGTATGTTTAATGTTATTCGTCAATTTACTGACTAATCTCCTGAGGTTTTCTTTCTTGTTAAACTATAAATTGGATGATCTACTTTTTGTATGTATCATACATTAAATTGTCTTTCTGTCATATCCTCTTAAGTTATATTCCTTTATATGCAAAAAAAAAAGATCTGTCCTTTTTGCCTGTTTCAGGTGTAAACAGTCAAAGGTTTTAATCACTGATTGCCTCTCTTTAGAATCCTGCTATTTTACAGTATCTTTTTGAGATTACTTTGCCCAAATTGAATGTGCATTATGGTATCAAAAACATCAGCATTTTTTCTTTAGTATTCTACCTGACTTTAGATATTACTGAAGATAATCAGAAAGTGACCACAGGTATTATGTATAGATTTTATGGGGTTTTGAGTTTTCTGTTTGTTTTGTTGGGTTTTTTGTTTCAGTTTGGGATGTTTTTTCCCCACCAAACACTCTGGATCGTGGTAAATTCTTTTTTGTTTGTTACTTTTTTTCTGGATCAAAGGCAATAGGAGCTTCCTCTTTCTGAAGAATGTGGTTTACAGTTCCATGTAGTTGTCATATATTTATCCACATCGCTTGGCACCTTCTGCTTATTCTTTCTTTCACATTTTCAGTAATGTTACAGTAGCTTCATATGTTGACATTTACTAAAATATTTTCAGGAGAGCTCTGTGTGTTCCTTTACTCTTTGAACTTCCCTTTGGGCAGTTTCTGATCAGTGCCATTGGACAATGTATTGCTCCAAAAGGCTTTGTCAAAAAACTTGTGTTAAGAGGCTTCTTTTAATTATGCAGCTAGGTGGTTTAATTTATACTTTAAAAATTTCTAGTAAATTAGAAAGGTTTGACTTTACTATATTGGTCCTACTACTTTTTTATAAGTAGAGGTATAGTGTTTGTCTACCTTCTATTCATCTGATAGGGTAGTTTCTTTTAATGGAAGATTGAATTTTTTTCTTAGCATCTTCTTTTGCATTATTTTCAAGAATCTTGTATGGATTCACACAGGTCTTTGGGCTGTTTCCATATCCAGAAGCTCCTCTTGATGAATTACTTTCTGGTAGTACCTCTTTGAGTGTTTTTAGTCGCTCCCTCAATTGACTTAATTCCCTGTGGTTTGTGAAGTCTCTTGCAGGTTTTTGTATCTAAAGTCCTTAACAATTTTTTGTTCCCTGTCCTTGCATGTCTACACTCTCTCATGCTGTCTTTTTGATAACTGCAGTGTTTTTCTTGAAGGATAGTTGTTTTGAAAACTTCAGTCTAAATAGCGTTGGAATATATATAGTTTTGTTAAAATAATCCTTGGAGCTTTCTTCATCCCTCTTCCCACACATAAGGACATGCCTGTGTTTGTGCGATATGATCTGCAGGATAGCTAAAACCTAGGTATGAGCTGATCTTCTTTAGTACTTCATTGGAGTTTCTAATGTTTGTTTCATACTTGGAATTGAAGAAGTTCATTTTAATTCTAAAAACATTTCAGCTTGGATGATTTTTGACTTTACTCTCAGTTTGCTGGCATGGGCCTTCTCTGAGGCTGACATGGGACAGGCTCTGAGCACTGACTGTTCATGTGGAGGTTACCAAGTGTGTTGGTTTTGAATAGTATTCCTGAACATACTTTCTAAAAAAAAATGTTTTCTTTTTTGTTTGTTTCTTTGTATATCAGTTTTAGATAATTTCTGTTAGATTCTCTTAAATGCAAAATTAGGATAATAGTGAGTTTTGAAGGTGAAGGGACAGAAGACTCTAACTGAGGGGAAGCAGCCTTGCCTTGGTTGCTCACTAGTGGAGGAAGAACAAGCAGAGTGGAGCAGCATTTCAGTCACATTTTTCAGAGGGTAGAGCTGCCTTTCACTCTTGCCTTCTTCACCTCCTGTCGCTTCTGCTATAGGCTGAAGAAGGAACTTTGCTTATAAAATGTTATTCTTTTCATCATGGAGGAATGAAAGGAATTTAGTAAGAGAAGTTGCATACTTGCTTATGTTTTTCTTCATGTCCTTCCTTCTTCCTGCTGAAAAAAAAAAGCTTTCACTAATTTCCTGAAGAATTTTTTAAAGTACTGCAGGGAAAATAATACCTGCTTGAGGTATTTGAAGAATTGTTGAGACAACAAATTACTACCATTCAGTCCCCTCCCCTGGCAAGTGAATATATGTGTGTGTCTGTGTTACCCTGCTGTTACCATCTCCAGCATACATTCCCTGGGAAAGCCTTGCTCTTTACTATTGTATTGTGTTTTGTCTTTATGAACCTGGTGAATAGTGTAGGCATAGGCAGGGACTGGGCTAGAGAGGAACTTAGGGTTCACCTGCTTGGTTCTGTCTGTGAAGAGAAATGTTGAAAAACGCACACGTGGTTGTCTCATGGGGGCAGTTTTTCATGAATAGTTATAACCTGTAGACAGAGTCCTCAAAAGCCAGAGAGCCGGGAATTTGCTCTCACTGAGATGATTTTTACTCCCCTGAAAGTGCTTGGCTAAGGTATGTGAGAAGGATCGTAGAGTCTCACAGGTGTTTTTAGTAGGAAAACAAAGCTGGCTACTAGCAGTTTCTCTGTCTCCTTACATTGCTATGAGTAGAACCTACCAGTAAATTCCCTCTTGTATTTATTGTTTTTCTTGCTCTCCCTCTTTGAACTCTCAAGGTTATTCAGTTATTTTCCTCACAATTTCATTAGGAAATTTGCCAAAAACATCCTTTCTAGGCAGCTGTCTCTGGACCTTTGGAGGCCAGCACTAATGTGCTTCCAGTCTGTAGGGGGTGTTTGGCATGGAATTATGAACTAGGCCTTCATTACTTTGGGGGAGAGCAGGGAAGAGATCGCTAGTGTTTTACCACACCCAGGTGCAAATTTTTTGCTGGTCTATGAGCATTCAGAGGCTTTCATCTCATGTTGTACCTGTTTTGTCCCAGTGCAAGGTCTGTTAACAGCAACAAATAGTTGATGTGAGAGAATTACAGTGAACACTTATTTCTCTGTTGAATGAAAGCTTTTGTGTGTGAGTGTAAGGGAGTGACTCCAGCAGTCTTAAACTGTTCAGATGTAATTTTTTAATGAGGCATTGATTTGGTTTTTTTATCTCTTGAAGTGGCACTCAAAGGTGCTGTGGTGTTGTTTGCATGTAATACTTCATGTAAAATTGATTAAAATGTTAAACGCTTTGCCAGAATTAATGTTGGGAGGAGTTAAACATATCAGATAGAGAAAGAAATGCATTTCAGCGCTTTCTTTCATACACCGTTGAACAATATAGGCAAGTGCTGTACCATATGTACATATAATATATTTGTCAGACTAACTGCTCCCCGTGTTTGACTAAACTGTCTCCTTTCAGCCACCCACACAGAATATGCCTATGGGTCCGGGCGGGATGAGTCAGAGCGGCCCTCCCCCACCCCCGCGCTCGCACAACATGTCTTCAGATGGTATGGTAGGTGGGGGCCCTCCTGCACCACACATGCAGAACCAGATGAACGGCCAGATGCCTGGTAAGTTTTTCTCCTCTAAGACATTAACACCAGCGTTGCCTGGCAACTGAAACGACATGGGGGCTCAAGGGATACTAGATTGTTGATGACAAAACTGCTTTGAATGCCCCCGAGTACAAGCTCTCTTAGAGTTTGTTAGCTACAGAGCTACGTGACCTGTATTCAGTGTTTATCAGGCTGCCCTTGGGCTTTGATGTAGCTGACACACAGCATTCCTCTGATGAACAGAACTGGCTAAATTTAGTCTGTTTGAAACCATGCAGTACAGCTGGCTTTAGAGGGCTTACTGGGGAAAGGTATTGGCCTGTGGCTGAGCGAACACAAATCCTTCCATAAAAAGATAATGTGAAATCATTGTAGCTAAATAATTAGATAATAATAAAATAGATACTTCTGAAAGCAGCTGTTTCTGATTTCGGTAAATGTTTAAAAAAAAAAAGGTTGCTTTTATACAGCTTCCACTAATCTCCTGTGTTCTTTATTATTGAAGATGTGTTGAATCGTAAGGGATTTGTAAAGAAATGGCCTCCAGATTATTGTTCTAGGTGTAAATTTTAAGTCAGTTTCTATGCCCTCCTGTTTTGTAATAAAAAGAAATGTACTTGGGAAGACAGAAACAAAGCAGAGAAGGAGGATGATAAAATTCCACGTTGTACCTACCAATACTGGCTTCAGGGTAACTATTCCCTTTAGCAGTCAGATCAGAGTGGTGTAGGCAATGGAAAAGCATGCTTTTTTATATAGAGGCTATTTTCCTGAATTTCCACTTGTAAAATCATACTGCCTATTTCATGTGAAATGGCTTTCAGCTTAAAATTGCATTCCCAGGATTGCTTTTGTTCAGGATCCCTTCCATTTTTTTTTCTTTTTTTTGTTATGGAGGAACTTTTCATACAAAAGCTCCTCAAGGTATTGATACTTTCAAGAAAGGAAACTACTGTCAAAGGATCTTTGAAAATTAATCTTTCACTGGTGTCAAGGATAACCTTCCTGACAGCAAACACAGTAATAACTATGCAAACTTAATACAAAATAAAAAATACAACAATTGCTGTAGTCTCTAATTTCTGTGCAAATCTTGATAAAATGGACGTGATATAATGGTGGCTTTTCTGAAAGAGTAGCTTGAATAGCCTCCAGAGGCTGTGTGTAAGAAGTGCAATAAAAGATCTAGAGAAGTTAGTTTCATCATACACCAGTAGTCATGGTCTGCATTTGGAAGTGTAAAGAGCAATATATGCTTCTCCCTAAGTAGGGCAGAGATATTCTGATTGTGGTGTCCTTTATCCAAGTAAGATCCATCAGTTCCCATGGAGAATAGCATTGCCTCTCAAAAATCAGTCTCTTTGACCCTCAAGTGTAATCATATTATTGTTGTTATAGTGATCTTTTCCAAGGAGAAGGATTACTAAGTCACAACATGAGCATAATGACTTCACTGCAGAGCCACGGGGGAGAAAAGTCACTCCTTAAACATACATATTTTGTAATTAGATAGAATAAGAAAAGAGCTGTTAGGAAAATATGTGAAAGGTAAATAGCTTTGTTTTGGTATTCACCTAGACAGATACTTAAATACAGTTTCCAACTAAGCTTTAATTTAGCCTTTCCTCCAACATATTCCCTTTCTTGAATGTCTGTTCTTTCCATCTCAGTTTGAAGTTTTCTCTGAGGATGTGAAGATAAACAGCTTAGGATGAGGGCATCTCTAATATCAGAAAGGCTTGCTAAAATAATTTCATAGGTTGGAAAAAGGGAAACAATCATCTTGGTAAGTGTGTAGCTGAATTACACATATCTTTTTAAGTGTGTGTTAGTTTACCTGCTTGTGAGCCTTCCTGTATTTCACAGAGAATTTCTCTGTATTTCTCTTTGTATTTCTAATAATTTCTACATTGTATACATTTGCTTTCTGGTTTTAGGGCACTTACTCTGAGCTTACATAAACATTTGTACTAAAAACCAGATACAAAATCTTAAATATCTGTAGAGATTATCTGTATAAAAGGAGTAAAGTCACTAATCTTAAACTAAGAGAATCCAGGACTGACATCAGTTGACCAGCATGGAAAAAATAAAATGCAGGCTCTTAAAAATGCCAGCTAAGGATTTCAGGTATTACGTGAGTAGGGGCTTCCACAGATCTGTGTATGGGCAGAAGAGAATGGTTGATGAGAGGTATAGAAGAACTGCCTAGTGATCATCAGGGCATGAGTAATTTTAAAGTTCTGCTACAGACCTGTCCCATTGCCTGAAGGGCAAAGGATGATTTTTCTTGTACTTGTGTCCTGGTTAATACAGAACCTGAAGTGCTGTTGGGGCCTTTAATTGCATCCCCTGACAAATGTGTGTCTGTATCCTCTTGTCAGGGAAGACAGTCATGACAAACCTTTTTCAACTGGTGATACACTTGAGTGTTATTTGTACCTGTGACAGATTGTGGGTTTTAGCTGCAAAAATCGCTGTCTGAAGAGTTACTTTGGCTGAGTTTATGTGATGCAAAGTAAGGGTGGTCTGAATTTGGAAGGAGATGATGAAATAGGATGTGTTGGGGACAAGTTGTCTTCCTGATTTCTTGAGGTTGTTTTCTCACATATACAAAGTTGAAAGGTAAGACTAGCTATGGGGGTCTCTGTGCTTTGTCATGGCACTGATAGGTGACCTTCCTGGACAACAGGTCCTGGTTCCAGCCAGAACAGGGTTAAATTTTGCAGTAGCCAGGAGGAGGCATGGTCAGGACCTGCAGGATATTTTGAGGGTTCTGTGTGGTGAGCAATTGCCTGTGAATCCTTTGCATCTTGTACACTGTTATTAATACTGTTGCTGTTACTGTCCTTTTTCTGATTTCATTGCTGTTTCCAGTAATTTTTTCTTATCTCAACTTGTAATCTTTACTTTTTTTGCCTCCTGTTCACCTCTCCAGCCCAGCACAGGAAAGGGGATACAGGGGAGCAAGCAAAGTGGTGTGTGGTTTGGAGTGTTGTAGTGGAAACCATAAACTGGGGAATAGCATTTCTAAACCACAACACAGGTGTTTGTGTGTTCCCAACAAGTTCTCTCAAAATCTTTCCTTCCTGCAAATGTAGTCTCCAATGTATTTAGTTCGGATTACAGCTTCTTGGAGGTAAGATGTGTGCATAGGTGGTTAAGAGGAAAAAGGACTTCTGTTTATACTCAGGATAGATAGTTACTCTACTAACTTCATTGTAACACAAATCTAATTATAAGTGTATATATCTAAGTATAGCATTTAAAGCAATTACTTTAAAGTGGAGATACATACTTCATGCCTCATTAATTCACTCTCCGTTCATTCATATTCTCTTCTTCCTATTTCATTTATGCGTGTAAAAAAGAAAATCAATTGTTTTGTCCTTATATGCAAGAGAACTCAATGAAGTGTTTTGACAAACTATAAAATAACTTATATGTAAAGTGTTTTTTTATTATTTTTCATTATTTTTTATTATTTTTCATTTGCAAGCTTTTTGATCCTATGGTCTTAGCTTTATCTCTGTTCTTGTTTTCTAGCTTCTCACTAACAAACCCCCTAGATTTTGACCACAGAAAATACACGTACCTTGCATTTCATATGACAGCTTTTTCTTATGAGTGCTCTCTTCTGTTTTAGTGCTATCTGATACGTGAATATAACCAACCTTTTAGAGAAGGTGTGTTATTTTTTCAAGCCATCTCTTGCGATGATTTTTGCCTTCCTCATTTTGCTTCTTACATTACCAGTTTTTAAAATCTTGCTCCCCTGTGTGCTTGCCTAACTCTCTGAAGTTTATCAATGTCTTCCTTTAATCAGAAAGAAACAAAGCCACTCCCAGGCCCTAACTTTCTGGCACTAACCCTGTATATTCCTTCCTTTACTTAGGAAAATAGTCTTCTAGCAGCTCTGCAACAGTTGCTTGGCACTACAGTAGGAAGCTTTGCTTCACTGTAGCTTTACCTCAGAGCACATTCATGATTGAGCTCGTGGTTAGAGACAAGCTCACTTTTTCATAATTAAACTGTCTCCATGTTCTCATTATTACAGAATTAAGCAATGTTGAATTGAAGAGGGGCAGCATAGGCATCTGTAGTACTCTTGTGGGCATAATCCTTTTCACTGAATTACTATTTCTGTATTTGGGGTGGACCTGCCTTTGTACATATCAGCAATCTCTGCTCACCTTGTTTTGCAGGAACAGTCAACTGCATGTTTGATGCCTTTTTCAGCTCTTACACTTTCCTTGACAAAATAGGTTTGTGTTTATTCCGGTAAGGTGTCTTAAGGGCAAAAGGATAAACACATTTTAAAACTTATTCTCTGTTTCTTCACTTTGGCTTTAGTAACCATGTTCACTTATTATTGTTAGCTTTTTCTTCTGCATCTTTTTGTTTCAGTCAGTTATTATTGTATCTGTGACCTTGTGTGCAGCTATCTGTGTCCTTATTTCTGCCTTCATTCTACTCTAGATTAGTGCATTTTTTTTCATTAGCCAAGGACTTAGGAGCTGCTTAGGCAGAGGGGGTGTGTGTGTGGTTCTTTTTTTTTTTTTAATTTTCACTGGGAAATACATAACCAAATCAGTACCTTCCTACAACTCTAATAGTGTAATTTCTTTTAGATTCCTTTTCTTAGACTTTTCTAGCTTAACTAAAAACCTGTGTCATGTTAAGCAACAGGAGCATCTTCTTGCTGAAATCTGTACGTGTCAGCATTTGCCTTGTTTACAGTTGACCTGGTCTGTCATGTCCTCTGGTTCTACATATTTTCATGAGGTCTTCATGCGGTGCTTGTCATGGGCATACTCCATGCATTTAATCTACTTTTTTACTTGTCATAGTTATATCCAGTCCCACTTCTTAGTAATTTTAGTTCTAGTAGCTGTTCACCTATTCCACTAAAGTAATGAATAAACTGACCAGATGGTATTATAATGTTGTACTTGTTAAAGTACCTATTGAGAGTAGATTGAATTCAGAGAATAATCTGAATTCATCCTCTGTTGTCAGGAAGAAGGGAAATAAAAGGTGAAAAGATGTTGTTGGCACATGGGTGTTGGAGCAACTTGCTCTTCCTTTGCATCTTCACAAGTTGAACTGATAATTTGGAGACTGTCCTTCCAGTCATCATCGCCCACTCTAGTACTCTACAAATACAGTTGCAGAATATTGACTATATAGTATATGATCAAAAATGTTAAATAGTTCTTCAGCCATTTTTATTCTACATTGTTTCATACTGTCTGAATCACTGCAATGCTAGGTCCATTAGAAGTCAAAAGCAACAAGTGTTGAAATTTTCCACTTTATTTACAAGTAGAGAAGAATGCAGCACATTGCCTGTAACATTTTTCCTTTGTTCCTTTTTTCACACCTTTCTCTGATTTCCAAGGTTATTCTTTTACGTATTCACAGCAAAGGTGATGTGTTT
The DNA here is from genome assembly GCF_023055355.1 of Agelaius tricolor. Lineage (NCBI taxonomy): Eukaryota > Metazoa > Chordata > Aves > Passeriformes > Icteridae > Agelaius > Agelaius tricolor. The sequence goes on along the minus strand of NW_027269262.1, from coordinate 49,960,246 downwards.
ACCAGTGCAGGTCACTAAATGCTTTCCATTTACATGTCATTCTTATAGAAGTCATGATTGAAGTATCCAAAAAAAAGTCTTGATGTCTTACCAAAAAGATTTGTTCTCATTCCCATCTCAGGAGATAAACTCAGGAGTTGTCTCCTTGTCATGAGAAACTTTTGGTTACATTTTTATCTACAAGGGCATTAAAACACCTGTGTAGAATGAGTTTGGCTCACAGGTTTTCCGTAAAAGCCTTTGCTGTTGTATCAGTGATCCATGGAGTGCTTGTGACCTTCTCTTTCTTCTATGAATGACTGTATAATCATTAGAATGAAAATTAGCCTAAGTTAGCATTTTGTGGTGGACTTGGCAGTATTAAATTTGTTGTTGGACTTGATGATTTTAGTGTTCTTTTCCAATCAAAATGTTTCTATGGTTCTATGTAATTATACCATGTCAATGTTAATACCGCCTGCCTGCATTTAAAAATAATAATAATAATAGTTTCAAAAATTGTCTAGCATGAGTTGTTTGAATACACAGAAATGTTACATCCATTGTAACAATTACAGATTTGATAAAGTTTCAACCTCTCTGTTACACTGGTCTTCTGCCATTCAGAATGAAATTCAGGCTGTATTATGCAAGTACTAAAAAGACTAGTTTTGTGTATGATACGGATAGAAGATGAGCTATATGGTAATTCACCTTTGTTTCAGTAGCTTCAGTTACTCAACAAAAGAAAATGTATTTCATAGTAAAGTTGAACTTTGTTGTTCACTTTGTTATTTTAAAAGTGACGAAATCACATGCAAACTGTATTTTAAAATTATTTTCATGTAATTGTATTTAATTCTGTTTAGTTTCGTAATTCAGTATGACTGTTTGCACCTGCTTTGAAGATGCTTAATGCACAACTTTCCTCCCTGTTTTTCTTTCTGAAGGACCCAACCATATGCCTATGCAAGGGCCTGGACCTAACCAGCTCAATATGACAAACAGTTCCATGAATATGCCTTCAAGTAGCCACGGGTCCATGGGTGGCTATAATCACTCAGTGCCATCATCACAGAGCATGCCAGTGCAGAATCAGATGACAATGAGCCAGGGACAGCCGATGGGCAACTATGGGCCCAGACCAAACATGAATATGCAACCAAACCAAGGTAAGCAAGGTATCTATTGGCTTCTGTAAAAGGAAAATATCTTGGGTGCAGATTTTTTTAAAGGTCTTATCTTGTAGATTTCCTTCTCTAAATGTGTTTGTACCCTGAGATTGGCTCAGTTGCTTAGAGCATGGTGCTAAAGACCAAAAATTGTGACTTCAGTCACCCTATGGGCCATTTACCTAAGACGTGGACTCAAGGATCCTTGTGGAAGGATCATCTCAGAATACTCTGTGAATATTCTGTACTCATGTTTGGAGGATTCTACACCTCTACACCTCTTTTCTCCCATATATCTGTGACTTTTTGTTTATTTGCAGACATTTAACTGTTTTCAGGTATAATGTGAGAATCTAGAAATGGATCTCCTTTCAGCAGTTATAAGCTGGAGCTACTGTTTGTCTTTTTTAGACTTTACACTTCTAGCGAAGTGTTATTGTCATTCAGGTTGATAAAATACATTTCTACTTTCAAGTTTCTTGGTTAAATGGAAAAATCAAAGTCAGATAGCCCTCAGATTGTTAACCTAGTTAGTCTTTGTTTTCAGCATTTTTAGCATGGAATGTGTGTTTAGTCTTAGAGAAGCAAAATTCAGTTCCAGGAACAAATCTTGTACTCCCTACTGTTTTGATGAGATGTCCTTGTGTATATAGTAAAAATCAAAGCTAATTTTGTATCTAAGGTATTTCCATTGTATAAACTGATGGTGTTTTGATGTCCTTGTTGAAGTGCAAGGACGTTGTGGAATTAAAAAATTGCATTAAAGTCACAGCACAGCAAATTACTAAGCTGTATATGTACTGCATATTCTTATAGAGGTGCTTTATAAGTCAGCAATCAGTATTTTCAGCTTACCTGTTAAGTCTGTTACTGCATTGGATCTGTACATGCTAGAAGTACATCTGTACATTGGATCTAGCACCTGCTAGAAGACATATGACAAACCAAAGCTCCACTTTTTTATGTGTAGATGTCATCTGTTCTGAGGTGTACAGACAGACCAGGTCATACTGATCAGTTTGATTATTTGGTTACAGAAAGTTGCAAAACAGACAAAAGACTAACTTAATGAGAGACTAAAAATAAGTCATGATGAGAGAAGCTGTTTCTGCCCTTTCCTTACCAGATCTGAGGCCTTTAGCATCCACATAGTTACTTGCATTTTAATAAATGTATAATAGAAGAAACAAAAGATAGGTACATAGTCGGGGAAATCATAAGTGGGAATACTTTTGACTGTCTCTCTGAACTGGGAAGTTATCTCTGTATTCTGGGCAATACATAGTGTAATAATTCTGTTGTAAGATGCTTTGGAAAAGTCTTATGCTGTTTCAATTCAGATTTTTTAGTTGCAGAGTTAGCAATAATTATGTAGCAGTGTATGTGAGGGAGCCATCTAGTAAGTCACTCTGCAGGAAACATTGTTGTGTGACTGGCCTAAAATTTAGGAGATGATTCCATCTCAAAGTAGGATTCTTTACTCTTTATTCTCCTGTTGTGTTTTTGAAAATTGGTCATTAGAAACTAAGCAGAAATAAACTTAAAAGATTTCTGTGCTGAACAAATAGTGGAACTGAAGTGACTTTGGGGAATAGAGAATAAAACATTATTAACCAAATTATAGGTTCAAGAACAAAACAAAAATTAACAAAAACAAAATCAACAAAATTATAGGTTCAAAGAGCAAAATCTTTACTTAGAACAATGGCACCAATGCCATTAAGGCCACAGCAAGCTTTTGCATTGTGCAACTCTAATTCTGCCAAGTTTTGACCCTTTAGGCTGAGGCTTTTCCATTTCAAGTGTCTGGTTCTATTTTTTGCAGAGGTTTCTCAGAAGGAGAGGCCAGTGGGGTAAAAAATCATATTCTTTAAAATGTTTCAATGTTTCACAAAAACATTAGTAAACAGAGCACTTCATATATAAATGTAGGAGTGCACGTGCCACTTTCCTTAAAGCAAGGGTTTGAAATTTGTCTGTTATGCAAACAAAGTGTTATTTGCTGTTAAATGAAAATATTGTTCCAATTACCTGTGAGAGAGGAAGTCTTAAGTTTGAAGATGGGGATGTTTGTTATTTTGATCTAAGATGATTGCCAATCAGGTCTCCTTAGTACATTTCCCCCATTTTCTACTCTTAGTTGTTCCATGTGTATTGATGTTTGATGACAAATTAGAGGAAGTATTTTTGTATCTTCACTGTCTTGTGACTCCAAGGCAGCTGGGCAGAGAATGACAGCAATCTGTGACACCATGAGAAATTTAGAGGTAGGTAGCCAAGCCCCATTATGGCTTGGCAGATGTCTCAGCCAAGCATGGCCACTTCAGGCTTCTCTCCTAAGTGAAGAAACAAGAATGAGCTGTTAGGAAATGCACCCAGTGCAGTTTAACAAAAGGGGAATAAACAGATTGGGACTCAGAGATTTCTTAACTGGTCATATGTACAACAATTCAGAAACATGAGTGAACCAAAATTTCTGAACATCAGTGTTGTTGGTCAGGAGACATTTGTGAACCCCTAAGTATGCTTTGTTTCTTTGTCTTACAGGATTGATCCATACTGAAAATGAGAGATCCTACTACATCTGTCAGTTAATAACAGCACTAGCTAAATATAATGCTAAATATTCCACAAGATAAGGTCTTAGCATCTCAAGTTGGCTGTTAAAAATTAGTAGATGTTTTTGGCCTTAATCTTTCCCTATGTGGGTTCCTCATCTATAGAGGAATGAATTTGATGGTAAGATTCCAATACCATCTGATTTCACAGGAGAGTTGTAAGAGTATATTCATTATGAAGATTTGGACAAATTACTTATGGGTACCATAAGAAAACGTATGAATAAGTTAATAATTCTGTCTTCAGTCTTTGACTAGGCATCACATCTCACATGAACAGAAACAAAATACTGAAATAGTTTTTCAGTGAGTAATACCTACCGTGTACTGAATGAAGCCAATACTTCCAGGGGAAAAGAAGCATACTGTTATATAATAGATAAAACCACCATAACACTCAGAAAGGCTTGCTCTAACACTTGGGTTATGCTTGAGCATAACCTCTTTATGTGCAATTGCTACCAGAACATCTTGCTGTATATACACCTTGTGAGGCAGATGGTGTTAGCAAGAAAAAATGAAAAAGTGCTAATTAAGAAATAAAATGCATAGTAACAGAACTGTTTGCTGCATTCACTTCCTGTGTACCTCTCTGTACTCATTACTGCTTTGTACTAGTTATAAAATGCTATCCACAGGAATACCTTAAATGAGAAGCAAAGTTTTCATGGTATTGATTTTATATAGTCAGTCCAGTTTAAAAGTTTAAAATTTAGTAGTTTTGGACTTAAAAAGCAAAATATTTTAAGTGGAAGATTCTGTAGGTGACTCTTCATTGAAAAGTGAATATAGCAGCCCAGGACATCTGCAAGAAATATTGGCTACCTTTTTGGAAAAGATAGGAAACAGAAGGAACTGAATGAATATTGAAGAAATTATGTTCTTATGGGTGCATTTCTTCTTGTGTATGGTAAACTACTTAGCTTGAAAAAAAATGTCAAGTGTTGCCAGTTTTTGACTTTTCAGGGGGGAAGATATAGGCATAATTTTTCTGAAACCTGAAACTTGCATGGAAATTCCTCTTTTTTTTTATATTGAACAAATCTTTCACACTCAGGGAATAATATTTAGTAGTGGAGTTAATATATTTTATAAGTAAGAACCAAGGAATTGTAGCTTGGTCATCTCAGAAATTCTGTTTGGTATGCATGGCCAGCCCAGAGACTGTTTCTCATCTGTCAGATCCCTTTGCTGCGATTGCATTCCTGTGCTAGAAGAGTTTGACACAAGGTTGTCAAATTCCCAGTTTCTATTGAATGAGCATTATATGTTTCCTGTGGTAAGGGAGGAGAACAAGTTTACAGGTGACTTCTACAGGACAAGATCATGTTGACTCAGTCACTTGCAGACCAGTTGTCAAATCTGATGCTGAAATTCTTTAATGATTGTTTAATTTCTATAACCTTGGAAAAATTCCATTAAAATTTCAGAGCTCTTTGACTTACAAGCAAATATGAAGATATGGAAAGAGTAGAGATGAGACAGATGCAGATTCTGGTTGTTTTGTTGTGCACATAAAGAAAGGAACATAAAGATAGGAACGTCCAATGTTAGCTAAAATATAAACGTATTCAGGGTATGGCAGATCAGGATAAAGTGATTTCTGAGTTTGACTACCTTCTGTAAATGTCTTCCCATCTGTTCACTCCCATGTAAGCTGAGACTAAGGTTTCAGTACCTTGACTGTTTACAGTAGTCAAGATGTTATGGAAAAAGCAGGGCAGTCTCTTTTTTTTTTTTGAAATCTAGTGTATTAGAGGGAAATAAAATTGCCTCCACATTCTGAAATGCCATCATGCTATAGCTGCATTGTGTAGGATGTCTAGCTGTAGAAGACATTGTAGTTTTGTCATGAAAAAACAAAAGATATAAACAGCTGCCACAGAGCTTGTGCTTTCATCTGCTTTCCCTGGAGTAAAACATGAAAGGCAGTGTTGGTAACTAAGGAATTTTTTCTCTGACATTTTGTGTTCCAGTTTTTTTAAAATGATACCTGAAATTGTGGTTCAGTTGGGGATGAGAAATTTGTGGAGTAATAAAGTGTGGAGAAGTGTCTACTGTCTTTAATTTGCAGCCTGAATCATACATTAGGAGTAGCAAAAAGTTTTGTATCCTCAAAATCTTTTGAGATAATGTTTAAACTGCTCCTGGTGTTAAATTTAGGATGGTGGTTCATTTGACTAAGCACATCTGAATTGTAATGTTTGTCAAGTTAAATTGACCCTCATTATAGTTTCTAAGAAAGCTCACACAAGGCTTAAAACCATCATTTGAAAAAGAAGCTTTTTTTTTTTAAACATGTGGAAAAACACCAAAAAAAATTTTGGTGAGGGCTGCTGCATTTTGTTTTTGGTGTTGCCTGATCAGGAATTCAAAAGCTGTGTTTTAGGGTGCTTGTAAAAATTTGTGCCACAAATAGTGGAAAACATAAAGTCATTGAATGATTTGGGTTGTAAGGGACCTGAAAGATCACATAGTTCCAGCCTCCCTGCCTGTGCTACAACTAGCCTAGGTTTCTCAGAGCCCCATCCAGCCTGGTGACTTGAATACATCTAGGGATGGGCATTCACAACTTCTTTGGGCAACCTGTCCCAGTGCCTCTTCACACTGAAGAATTTCCTCCTAATATCTCACCTATACCTACCCTCTTTCAATTTAAAACTATTGCCCCTTGTCCTGTCACTGTCTGCCTGTATAAAAAGTCCATCTCCTTCCCTTTTATAAAGCCCCCTTAAAATACTGGAAGGCCAAAGTGAGGTCTCCCTGCAGCTTTCTCTGCTCCATGCTCCCTTAGCGTTTCCTTCTCTATCCCTCTGATAATCCTTGTGGCCTTCCTCTTGACCTGGTCCAACACGTCTTTCTGTGTCTTTCTGTGCTGGACCCCCTAAAGCTGGATACAGCACTCTGGGTGGGATCTCACCAGAGCAGAGTAGAGGGGCAGGTTCACCTCGCTTGACCACCTGACCATGTTTTTTCATGCAACCCAGGATACAGTTGTTTCTTTGGGCTGCAGGCCCGCATTGCCAGATCAGAGCAAGCTTTTCATCAACACAAACCCTCAAGTTCTTCTCAGGGCTGCTCTCAGTGAGTTTCCTACTCTGTACTTGTATCTAGGTTTGCCCCTACTCAGGTGCTGCACCTTGCACTTGGACTTGTGGAATTTCATGGGGTTCTCTTGGGCCCACTTCTCAAGTTTGTCCATATCCAAGTAGATAATGAATTAAGAGTCTTAAGTGTTTTATTAAGTTTTGGGATTTTATGTCATATTAAGTGTTACACAATGAATAAACATAGCTTTCTCCTAGGCTAGATTTTTCAAATGGAAGAATAAAGTCTAAGTTCCCTCATCCCTCAAAACCACTGCATAAAATAGTTATGTTCCATGAGGCAGTAGAGACCATGGTGGTTCTTTTAGGTATCTTTTTAATAAGAAGAACCAAACTGGAAGGAAGCCAGGCCGTCTGTTATGAACACAACACACAGCCTAATACAGGGTAGTGAATTCTCATTGTGGCTCTACAAAGCGTTAATGAAGTTCTAATTTAAAAAGCAAACAGAAAATCTCTACATTGCACCATAGGGACCCAACACATTTTATCACATTGTATTGTGACTAATATTAATATTGTTAATTAACAAGCTTTCTTGAGATCTAGGAATATTATGGCAACAAGTTTCTATTTTTTATCAAGACTGCCTGATGTTTCTCAGTACCTCCAAACAGAGGAGCAGTGAAATGGAATAATCTAAATTACTTACTCATTTAGAAGATCAAAAAAAGGAAAAGTATTTTGCCAATAATTAAAATAAGTACATCTGAATTTAACCCTTACTTTAAAGTCAGGACAGAGAAACTTGCCATACTGAAGGACAGAAGCATAACTGGATCTTCTTAAGAGTGGCCAATATTTATCTTTAGAGGAAAATGAAGCTTAGGCCACTTTACTTCTCAGTGAGAGATCCCACACTGGGGTTTTATGGGATTTAACTTATGCACTTGGAATTCATACTATTAATTAATTTGTCATAACTTTCCCTTGTAAATCTGCATAGACAGTGTATAAGTGACTACATATTCCTTTGCCTGTAAAAATCCATTGTTGCTTGGCTGTGTATCTAGGTATTTTTCCAGTACGCTAGTTTCACACAGGACTTTCTGCTTGTGCTTCAGAACCTAGTTTTTCAAAAATACTAAATGGAATGGAAAAATCTAAGCATACAGAAAAAAGGTAATATCTTCCTTTTTCTCACTGGATGGCACTTAGGAGTGGCTCTGCTAGTTTGATGTTTAATGTCATGGTTTGTTTTAATTTTTAGTAAGGCTGCTAGTTTCTTGTTATCTTTGTAGTTTATAAAATAAATTATTTTTTTTAAAGCCAGAAAAGCTTAGGGTTTCACCATTATAGACTGGGCAGTATGTGTGAAGTGGTTCAAATTAATATATTACAAAAATCTGTTGCTTAAAAAAGTTTAGCTCCTTGTCACAACTTTTTCCTCCTCATGTTTTTGATACTGGAATAACTCTTTTCTGAAGTGGTACTACAGAGGAAACACTGAGGCTGTTCTTTGTTAAATGTTGTATCAGTCTAACCTGCAATCTCATATAATGAAATTGTGTAATCATCATTTTCATTGCTGTGTGGTGTCAGTAGGGTGCTCTTTAACTGTCTGTTTTCATTACTGAAATTTGCATTTCTCCAAGTACAGCCCTAATCAAATTTTGTCAGTTGATAAAACATGGACAGTACTTGATCTCTCCTAGTCTCTTCCTGTGGTTTATAGAACTTGGTGCAACTAAATATGAAAGATATTTTTTGTTAGAGATTGTTTAGGACTGTTCAGTGTCAGGCAGAGCCTGTGTTCTGTGGGCTTTCTGCATATGCCTGTTGTGTAATTGCCTGTCTGGTTCATGTGGTTTGTCTTTTCAGGCTAAATAAAATTGTTGATTTTGTGATAACAGCTTAGTAGTTTGTTGGTGGAATATAACAGCAACTATGTATGTGTATTGAAACTATGCTCCAAGGAGATCACAAATGTTAAATAATTTTTCTATGACTTACCAATGTTTCACCATCAGGTTTTCACCTACACTATTTTTGAAGATTTTTTTTATAACAAAAAGTCGTGAAAGTGTTTCAGTTATGTTTTTGTAGGTGTAAACTAATATCTGTGGTTTTGAAGAAAAATCTAAAAAGCAACCTTATTTAGGCTGATTTCTGTTTTGTAGTTTGGCTGCTGAATTGTTCACCTACATTTGCGTAGGTCCAGAAACAACAAACCCTTACCAGAGCAGTGGATATACAGAGCTTTTTTTAGTCCATTTTTAAAGGTTGGGTTTTCCGTGTTCTTTTGGAAAGGTTTAATCACAAATCATTTTTGTGTATTTGACATTTTTGCTGCTTCTCCTTTTGCAGGTCCAATGATGCACCAGCAGCCTCCCTCCCAGCAATACAACATGCCACAGGCAGGTGGCCAGCATTACCAGGGGCAGCAGCCACCGATGGGAATGATGGGCCAAGTTAACCAAGGAAATCACATGATGGGGCAGAGACAGATTCCTCCATACAGGCCACCACAGCAAGGTAGGAATTCTCTTCAGTATTTTTGCATTGATTTTAAATAACCATGTTTAAAACCATTTTTCATCTCTTTCTTGCTTAATCCAAATTTCTGTCAAGTCATTTGGTGTGACAGACTTTGTTTGCACACTCTTTTTGTTACCCATTTTAAGGGTGGTTCTTGCAGCAAGAGATTACTGCTGTCACCATGAAATGTGAAGAAAAGTTTGGTTTTTTTTTTGTTTTGGTTCTTTCTGAGATTATACATTCTGAAATTGGACATCTCAGATATATGCTGATGCAGAATTTGATATTCTGATATTTAAATGATAGGGCAGAAAAGGAACAGAATACCTACTCGGTTCTGGATTCATTCAGTTACGAAAAAGGAACAATGTTCCATGATTTTGGTTATCTTTTTTCTTTTTAGTCCTTTTCAACAAGGAATAATTTTATTTTTAACACCCTAGTCTGTTATACACATATTCCTAAAATGAGCTCAAAACTGAAGTTTGATATATATAGTCTCAGTCTTGTGCAGCCAAACAACTGTGTGTTTGTATATGTATATAGATACATTTACTTATTTTTTTAACTAAACCAGATTACATATGTTGTCTGTAATGCAGCAATATGGGTGGGGAATACATTTGAGAAATATTTCTCATACTAAAATCAGAAATTAGCAGGCTTTATAACAGACAAAACAAGTTATTTACGTATTGACTGGTTGTGGTTTTTCAGGCCCACCACAGCAGTACTCAGGCCAGGAAGACTATTATGGGGACCAATACAGTCATGGTGGACAAGGTCCTCCAGAAGGCATGAACCAGCAATATTACCCTGATGGTAATCTCTCATAAATGTTAACTTTCCCATTTTCTATACCTGCCCAATACTAATGTAGTCCTATGCCCAAAATTAGGGGATGAGGAAAGAATAGTAATTGGATATCATACCTCACATTTAAAAACCCTTCCAAATTCAGAATTGTTACTACAGTTTAAGCTACTCTGACTAGTTAAATTTGCAACTTAAAGCATGTAATTTGTATTACTCCCATTTGAAACTCTTAAAAACAGTTTTAGTATTTCAAAAGAATGGAAATAATTTGTTTCTCTCAAAGAATGGAGAGTTCCTTAGCATATCTAATATGATTGACATGAATTTAAACAGTCATAACTTTATTATCAATAAGAGAGGGGGCGATATCCTTTTATTAAAAATTTTACTGAACTGAAAAAACTTGCTAAAAAGATGTGGGTTTTTTCTGTAAATACTCTACTTTTTTTAACTTAGTGTTTCATTTTCATGTAAGTCGCACAAATGTGTTATTGCTGACATGGTATGGGCCTTCAGTTTAACATTTATAGAGGAATAAAGTGGTCCCTGCCCTGAGGATATTGAAAATGTGAATCCTCTTTAGATGTCCCCTCAGTGCTTTCAAGACAAGACTGAAACTTTGAATTTCATAAATCTGTCCTCCTACCTCTTGGACTATGGAGTGCTGAAGACTATTGGATTGTGTTATAAGTTAGAAAAGTTGAAATTAACTTGTTTTCAGGCTGAGCAGAGACTGGGAGAACAAAGATGCTAACTCCTGACTACTGTGATAACCATGTGTGCAACTTAATGGTATCTTATGAAGCTCAAGAAATGTGGTACATGTTAATGTTTAAAAAATATATGCAAAGCAAAGCTGTGTAATTGCCAAAGCAACTGCTCATAGCAAATAAAGGGATGCAAGTCAGTTGTTTGAATTCAATTTCCATCAAATTGATTTTAAGGTACATCAAGCTTTATCTGTATAAGCTTACATGTGTTAATTTCTGGAGGTGTGTGTGCAAATAACTTGTGTTATTTTACAAGTTGCATTAACTGGTAATTATTCAGATTTCATTTTAGAAGATTTATGTATACACGTGAACGCTAAATTGTTACAGGCAATTTACTCTAGTAAAGGCGGTTTGATGTTAGCATCAGCAGCTTTGTGACAGCACAGATGACTTCTAGGATCTATTCCTTCTAAAGAGTCATCTTTATCATTACCTCATTATTACTCTTATGTAGAATAAAAGTAGAATATTTTAAGACTTGTTTTAATGGTTATGTATGCATGTAAGATTCAGTCAGTGCTGTATTGCAGACCTGATGACAAAACCACTGAGTTTCAGAATTGTTTCCTCCTTTCCTTACTTGTATCTAAAAAATTTATTCCAAATTTATAATATTTAATTTCAAATGTAAACAAAATTTTGGCATGTATTCTTGACCAAGTTAGCAATAAGATATATTTTGATCATCTGTAAGAAAATATATGTGTGCTAAAAACAACAGGTGGGGTGCTTACTGCATGTATTGCTTCCTTAATCAGAGATGCCTGTAGTCTCTGAGTAGAAAGGTTTGTTTGTAATGAATCTGCTCAGGACTGAAATGTAAGAGGAAAAGTTTTCTTAAGATTTTAAGTAGGAATTCTGTTTGTAGGGAAAACCTTGAGAGTGTTGTATTTCTGTCATTCAAAACCAGAATTTAATGTAGATGATGGTTCATAACTTCATTGAGCTTTATTTGTTATATTTCACACTGCTTTTAGCATATGCTTTTGAATTGGAGATCAGCAGAACAGGTGTTAGACAAAGTATGATAATTGCTTTCTTTGTTCATTCTAATTTAATTCAGGTTATTTACATGTGAAAGGCCTAAATGCTTTCATTTTTTTTTTGAGTGAAAGATGAAGTACTCGTCCCCCCTCCGACTCCCCCAACAAGGATTATTGGAAGGTTAAGACCATCCCTTACTGTGATGTTTCTAGAACTACTGCATTAAGCCTTTTTTTTCCCCTGTCACATGTTAATTCAATATGAAAGGAAATCATATTAATAAGTCTTTGGCTAATACAATTGAAAATTCTTTTTCATGTATATCCAGTTGAAATTTTTTTTTTCATTTTTCTGAGAAATGAAATATTTTTAGGGTTTTCACTCAGAGGCCATTAACGTTTCTTCCTGTCTCTTGTCGAATTGATGTAGGTCATAATGATTACGGTTATCAGCAACCGTCGTATCCTGAACAAGGCTACGATAGGCCTTATGAGGATTCCTCACAACATTACTACGAAGGAGGTATCTATATACCTTCACACACATACGCACAGACATTCCCTCTCCTCCCCCACCCTCAACGGGAACAGACATTCTTGCACAACACAACTTATACCCATGCAAAGCTCTTGTAGAATACTAGTTGCTGGCTGTCTTGGAAATGGCAGGGAACTTGGAGCCTTCAGAATAATTTCTTGCAAACACCTTAAATATATAACCACAATTTGCCATTCTAACAACAGTAAAATGACTAAAACACTCTAGAGATTTTTTTTTTTTTTTACCTCAATGGAAATTTTTATTTTAACATAAATTTGTTGGTTCAGTTATATATCTTTTTGTGTGTGTATATTTTGTATAATTATAGTGCTGTTAGGAAACAGCTTGCTGATCTTGTGTAGCTAGTCTGTGCTCTTGTAGCTGTCCTTAATTTTGTCTTTTTTTTTTATTTTATTTAGCATAGTCATGATCTTATGACTGTGATGTTCCAGTAAATGTAATGCTCGTTTGGCAGAGACGCTGAAAATGCTGCAGTTCAACTTTGCAAAATTGGCTTTAACTGCAGTTTGTTTGGCCGAGTTCCTTCTGTTTGGTTTGAGTTTTCTTTGTTTTGTTCAGTTTTTGAAATCAATATTGCATTTTCATTTTGTTCTTGTGTTGTTGGCTGTGCATCTTAGAAGGAAAAAAAAATAAAATAGGTATCTTTATGAGTTTTTGCTTTCTTGCAATGATCTTACAGGAAACTCGCAATATGGTCAGCAGCAAGATGCATATCAAGGACCACCCCAACAGCAGGGTTATCCACCACAGCAGCAGCAATATCCCGGCCAACAAGGCTATCCAGGACAACAGCAGGGTTATGGTAAGAACCTGAGGACACAGACAGCTGTCACAGAAAGGACTAGGAGAGACCTTTGTTGTGTCTTACTCCATCCCTGTTTGACTGTGTCCAGAGGCCAGGCTTGGACAGAACAGCTCTGTGCCTGCAATTTCACTGGGCTGAGACAAGAAAACATAGAAGGCAGTGTCTTTTGGGACTTAGATCTGTTTAGGATTAGGCAGTCTAGGAGAGTGTGGTGGCACAGAAAAGTGAAGAGTGACTAAACGGCATTGCAATGGGTGTCTGTAATTTAGAAGGACCCAGAAAGATTCTGCTCCTTTCTCTCTTCTCTAGGTGAACATACTTACTAAGAGGACAAAGAACCACTTTCATCTGTGGATTTGCCAGTTAAAACAGTCTTTTAAAAACTGGTTTAAAACTTCATTCAACACATACATGAACATATTCATGGTTCACATACATGAACCATCATTTTCAAATTCTTGTATTGATCAGTAGAGAAATGACTGTAAGCATTGACAGCATACCTTTAAAGCAACCGTGCCTTATAAATTCGTACTAGTAGTCAAAACCTTTTGGTGCATGGCAGGAATGAGAAATTCTCTGCCACAAGTCCCTAGATTCAAGGAAAACCACCTAAAAAGGAAACTTAAAGCAGTAGAATGTAATTTTGGTGAATTAATTCTAAAAAACTTCATGTCAGAAGAGCATACTGAAACTCAAAAAAGTTTTATTTGCTTTCATACTGTAAAGCAATATACATAAATTTATGACAGAAGAAGGAATCTCTGAAATTTCATAAATTCCATGTACATTAGCTTTCAGCTCATTTGCAGGCTTAAATGCTAAAGCTTTCAACATTGTGTGTATGTGAGGAAATGCACAGGTAATATGTTTGCCATGTAGATAAATGCCAGATTCACATGAAATCCAGTTATGTTGAGACAGAGTTAAGCTTTAAGAGGATCCACTGAGATTTACCAAGTTCTACTCCTGGAGTTTATGGATGAATTGATAGTTCTGGAGTAATACTTGTACCTACATTCTGCTAAACATAATATAGGAATAGACTAAAGGTCAGAGTAGAGGTCATGTTGATCACTGCTCTGAACTTTGTAAGTAAAGAAATAAAATCTGATTTATTCAGAAAGTTTAGGTTAAGAAATGCTAGAAGAAAAAGGGATTAGGAAGTCTTTTGGAGCCACTTACCCAATATAATTTGTAAAACAGAATAATATATTTTTCAGTTTCTTGTTTTTAGCCAGAATTGTTACCAAAGTTCCATTTCTTTTCTGTGAAATTTGTCAATGAATATTTAGAATTCGGCTATAAAGAATTACCATGAATAAATAAATCCATGTTCATTTATCAGATGAACACAGCACTTTTAGGATGTTGTATTCTCGTTCAATTTAATATTTAATTGCTTTCTAATTTTCAGAAATAAATCAATATCTCAAGACATTATTATCAATCTTTAAGGTTTTGTTTCACTGTGGAAAGGTGAAGCTGCATAGTTCAAGGGGATTTGAGGCCTGAGGAGAATGGTAATAGCTTATGGAGCTTTTCTTCTCCAGGTCATCTTTTCACTGTCTTACAGATCCAGAATTACTGAAGGAGTTATCAGCTGATGTCATCCTAATGTCCAGTGCCTGTAGCTCAGACTAGCCCTCTCTAGCACTGAATCACTGTTGCTAAAAACATACCTGTTTCTTCTGAAGTGAAGGAAACAAAAGTGTTGGTTTGTTTAAAAGAAAAGCCCTTCTGAAAAGCTGCAGAACTTCAGCTCTGAAAAATAGAGACCCAGTTTTTGAGGAGTGTTGTTGAAAAAGCTAACAGATCCACTGCTGAGGATTCATAAGGGTTGCCACTGAAATACAGAGTACATCTCTCCCAGTGCTGGAGGGGATGGGGATAATTTTGTTTGGAATATGGCTGCAATGCCTGATTGTGGTATCGTGCAGCTTCCAGTGGTAGACAGGCCAAGTCCCTGTGAATAGTAACAGAGAGTTATACTTGCAAAAGAACTACTTCTTTTACAGACAAAAAAGACTGGAGTCCAAGTTTTGGGTTTTTTCTTAACCTTTTTCTGGAAAGTCAATATTACCAAAGGAGTGTGGAGTAGAGGGTGCTTTTTTCCATCTCACAATACATTTTACTGCTTGTCACATCTCACATTTTATACATGTGTAGCTTGCTTGCCTGACACCCCATCCATGATTGCCTGCTGTGGTGTGGGACTTCACTTTCTGGCAGCACAGTACTGCTGGTCTCTTCAGAAAGTCCAAATGCTAAACATAGCTGGTTATCTGGCTGCTCTTGGCATTAGAAAATTCTGGAACTCAAGCAGCCTACATCAGGAGACTGCCTTCCTAAAACCTGGAAAGGGCTCATGTTTATAATTTCTTGCCTTGTTCTTCTCTGTCCTGTACGTGGAACTACATGCATTGATATTAAACAATGAATATATAAATAAAAGTAAATGTTTCTGTGGTTGGAGCACAGGCCCTGGCAGCCAAGGTGCTTTCCAGGGGGAGGGAGGTAGGACACTCAAAAGACCTAATTGCATAGTAGTGGTATTTCTTAGTCCTGGTTAGCTGTAAAATTCAGTGGTTTTTTAGCTGTAAAATTCAGTGTTTTCCCTGTTCTCTTCTTTCCAACATCTTAAGCACTTTTTTTTTTTTTTTTTTTTTTTAAATTTAATGATCTCCAGGTCCTTCCCAGAGTGGTCCAGGGCCTCAGTATCCCAATTATCCACAGGGACAAGGACAACAGTATGGGGGATACAGACCCACGCAGCCTGGGCCACCACAACCACCACAGCAGAGGCCTTACGGATATGACCAGGTATTCTTCTGTTTGATGAGAAAGTTGTGAATCTTACACACTCATTTGATAATCTTAGGTTCTGGACACTTAAACTAATGAATTTTAGGACATGGTCTTTCAGGTATGTACATACAATTCTCATGGAGTTTATTTCTTGGTGAGTTACCAAGAATCATTTGTATGGAATTGTGATTAGTCATTCTCTCCTGAGTTTCCTAAATTTTAATGCAATTTGGCAAAGTGAGGCCTTCCCAGCAGTGTTTTTGGATGTTAGAAATTAAGGTGATGTGTTTCATAGCCTTATGGTGAATGACTAATATGAAAGATGAGGTATCTAAATCTCATGGTGGATCATTTTTCATTACTTCTTTGCAATAGAAATGGTTGAATTTATTTTCCACAAACACAAATCCTAATCATAATCTTCCTCTTCAGTTGCAAAAGCACCTGAGGCGTGCAGCTGAGGTCTTTCAGCTGCAGAGCTTATGGGGAGACGTGAACTTGTTTTTGCACAGATTTTCTCTGAGCAGTATAAGGGAGCAGTGAACATGGGAAAGAAGTGACCTGAAAATCAACTGTTTCATTCCTATTACTGCTAAGACAAGATTAAAACAAACAAACAATTACCACCAAAACTTTGGGCTGGAGTTGTAGTGAAGGGCTCATGTAAAAAAGCTGGCTTAAAATTAAAGGATGAAACAGGTTTAGTTCCTGTAAAAAGTACTAACTTGTAAAAATCCAAACTTTTCACTATTAATCATTCAGAAGCATCATTAAAATGCTTTATTACTTTCCTTGGTATAAATAATATTAAGATTAACTAAATGATAAAGTTGAGGTTCTAATGTTTAAATAAAGTCCTGTTATGTCAGTAGAAGATCAATTCAATTTTCAAGAAAAACTTCCCTGAGGAAGTGAGAATTGCCCCCAGTTTTGATGAACAGTTGGCTTTCTTTATAGAGAAATTAGAAAAGACAAGGAATAAGGAACAAACTCTCTGTGTGGTAGTTTAGAGATGCAGTTACTTTTAATTATTTAACAGATAAAATGTTTATGCACTGAACCAGTAGCTTCCTCTGAAAACAATAAGCTACAGGAGAATTCTTTACTTGTGGCCAGTATAGGGTCAAGGGAACTTAATCACAATTTGCTGAGTTTTTTCCAGCTTTCCTTGCAGTAGAGGTGGATAACCCTCTCTGTTGATAGGCTGTGCTCCTCCAGTTTGTGCACTTGCAAGTTCCCCTGGGAAACTCAGTTATAGAAGACCTCTCTTTCATACTGGCCATTCCCATATGAATTGTGCTGCTTAAATTCTCATCTGGCAGCTGTTGTGAAACTCTTCTTTGTGACTGATTGTTATATTATAATGGAACATAACTGGCATTGCAACATAAAACTAAAATGTAAAACACTACCTTGTTGTGGTAGTACTTTGCATGGAACGGTGGCAGGATCAGTTTGGAGCATGTTCACTTCCTAGCACAGTACTTCTTTCTGCAAGCCTTGAGCCCTGTGGTGGTGAAGGATCATGGTAAGCTTATAGCATTGATGCTTTCACCTCTGTCCACTTCTGCAGTACATGACATTCTGTCAAAAGAAATAGAGAATATCAATAAGGGTGGTAATTCTATGTATCAGATCTGTGGAATAATTGCCTCTGTAGGATATGTAGGCTGGTTGTTCATGTTCATCAGGATGTGCCTTGGTTTTGAAATACATGTAATGCTTGATAGATTAATAATTTTAGGTACCTTTGTGTCATGGTTACTTTCCTAAATTACTTTGAATTTTGGTGACCTTGACTTTTTGAAATAATTTTCAAGGTTTAGGTGGGAAGTAATCCCCATCTTTCTTTTTTTTAATGATGTTCTGCTAATTTCACAGCAGCCTATTGAATATAAAGGTATACTCTTTTGATCAAATTAGGCTCCTGGCCTTATATTCATGTCTTTGGTCTTACTTCTGCATTAAAGCTCAAAGTATTTTTAGTGAGATGAAACTTATTACTCATATCAGTATATCATTTACTTGTATTAGTTTCCATCTTTTAATATCACAGTTTATTTTGATGGTCTTCCAATTACAGCTTTAAATGCAGGAAAATATGCCTTGTAGTCTAATTATGTATTTTGAATTTTTTTAGGGTCAATATGGAAATTACCAACAGTGAAAAAGTACTCACATTCCGGTAGGCAAAATCTATTAGCAGCCATATTGTCTCCTCAGCACTGTGGACATCTTCCCAAGATGAGAGCCTCCCATTCCATCTAGATTTTGGAAAAATCTTGTGGCTGTTTTATGGTTATACAGTCTTTATGGGTTAATTGTTAAAGACTGTAGATTCTCAGAAACTAGTTTCACATCTCTACTCTAGATGGCAATATTGGACAGAAAATCTGTGACATAACAATTTGCAGTGAGTTGAGAACTGTATGTCATATATACTGTTACAGACTGAGAGGTGCAAACAGCTTTGTATGTTTATGAAGGTTATGGGAATTTAATATTTTTTCCACAGATTTTTTTTGTAGGGGGAAAGGGGAAATGCACACTTTTTACAGCAGCAATATTTTGTATATTATGTTTTACATGTGATGAATATGCAAGACAGTACACTACTCGCTGGGCAGGATAACAAATCTACTGTTAAAATGGGTAGGGCATGGTAAATGCTTGATTGTATTAGTCTCGAAATGGTGTACAATAAAGATAACAGTGAAAAGATGGAGAGCATTCTATGTCACTGATGGGTTCACATACAAAGATTGAGAATCCCAGTTATCTAAATGGGAACATAATTAAGGACAGTGTAATATAGTCTTGTGCAAAGATAAAATTTTTAAGCTTTCCAATTTTTCTGAGTGAAGCGGTTTTGTAAAAATTGTTTCTAACATAGTTTGACAATTTTCTGCAACATTTTTTGGGTAACAAGATAAATGTTTGGGTTTTATTTCTCAAGTGTTTTGTCAGAGCTTTGCATAAGCAAGCTGTAATCCTTCTTAATAATTGCAATAACAAAGAAAATGACAAGTGTTAATTTTACTTGGCTTGAATATGCAAAGAACTTGAAAAAGAATATGGAGAACAGGACTGTATTGTATAAGTGTATTTTAACCTTTAGTTGAATAATTTGTATGTATCAAAATAGCCTAGAGGACTTTGTAAAACCTATCTAAACTTTTGTCATGGTTTAGGAATGGTGTCCCCCAATTTTAGTCTTCCCACTGACACACTCCAAGCCACGCTTGCTCGCTTGCTCCCCACTCTCCCCTTCCTTTGTGGCAGGCTGGAGAGGAGAATCAGAGGCACAAAAGGGAAAGATCAGGGCTTGAGAGAACAATTTACTGGAAACAGCAAAAGGAAGGTAAGGGCAGCAATGCCAGTGCCAGAGGGTGCAAGAAAGAGGTGAAGGCTTCACACATGGTTGATTGCTCACCATGCAGAGCCCGGTTCCACCCCATGCTACACTGCCTGGAAGGGTCCCCTGAAAATGAGGTGTGCCCTCCTGGCTACTGCAAAAATTAACCCCGTCCTGGCCGGAACCAGGAGAGCTTTCCTAACTGGGAGTTAATAACTTTAGAAAAGGGACATTTTTGTTTGTGCCCATTTTTCTTATTGGTTAACATGAGACCAAGGGGATGTTTTATAACATTAAGTACAAAACCTGTTGATGAGGGAAATGCCAAATTTTGTTTGGAACTGCATTAATGCTTATAGTGTTGCATGTGAGAGAGGCAGCACCTTGATCAATAACAACAGCACACAAAAAATTGGTTTTGAAACTGCCCTACAACTGTGTATCAGATAAATAAATGGATATTCTATTCTGCAGAAATATACGCATTCAAGAATCCCTTGCAACTTTTATAAATGATAAAACCTAAAATTAACCCAGGAGTAAAATATTTTGTGTTTTTTCAGTTTGCAATCAATGTTCAGGGGGATAAAAAACAACTCGTGTTCATAGTATGTGTGACATTATATATGGAAGACAAGATTTTCAATTTGTGCATCCTTTTTAAAAGGAAAACAGATTTCTTAAAGTCAATAAAAAATACACATCAAGGTTTGAACAGATATGGCATGAGGAACATTATTCTGAATTAAAATCTTGCAGGTTCTGTGCCAATTTTCCACCACTGTGTACTTCATTGCTATTTAAAACTGTACTCCATCAATTCTAACGGAAGAATAAATTATTTGTGATTTTAATTTTCTCATTTGTTTCTTTAAATTAGATCCCTATCACTCTGATGTCTCATCTGGAGACTCTGCTGTGGGTTTTGATTTTAAAGATGTTTGGCCAGAATAACCAGACCTTATTTGCAGTCTAGGACTTTATCAAAATTCTCTTGCCATAGCCAAGTTAATTAGAATTAACTGTTCAGTAATCAGCATGTTGTGTAGGTTGTTTGTTAAGAAATTCTTTCTCTGAAAATGAAGGTCCATGAGGCTATAATCAAGATGACTGAATTAGATAAATGAGTTGACGAGGCAAAAATGTGTTGAACCCAACCTGGTGTAGATACGTTATCTCATTTGAAATAGGCTCAACTGACATTAAGAAATAATTTGTCTTGCCAACCCATCTTCTGTTGTCTTATTCTCCTTTTTAATGGAAACTAAAATTGCAGTTTTAATAAGCAGAATTTCCTCCAGGGTTTCCCTCCTAGAGACTACTGCATTTGCAAGGTTTAATTGTTTTATAACAGTCCTGTTTCGTAAAACTTTTTAATTGGTGGTGACAAAAATTACCTTATTCCTCTGATACTATGCCAGAAGAACAACTTGAGAGGAGATATCTCCTCGCAGAAGTTTTTCTAAAACTATATATTAGAAAGGAACGTGTGTTCCCTAAACAAAAGAAGTGCATGACAGGACCAGGAGAAAATGGCAAGATACAAAGTTCATTTTAGTAAGTCTTCCTTATAAAATAAAATCCAGCCAAAAGGAAACTAGTAAAAAAGGTGTTGCAACTGGCATTTTACAGTCAGAATATAGAAAATGAGGGCGACTGACATAGCAAATCAAACACATGAGCAGAAATTATAAAAATGGTAAAAGAGTAAAGAGGAGGGGTTAATGCATTCAGTGACTTCTATTTATCATAGGGTTATGATTTTTGCCATTGTATGTTTTCAGTATTCAGACTGTTTTATTTCCTTTTCTGCTCTGTGAATGACTTGCAGAAGGGAGAAGCTGGCTCCTTGTTTCAGTTGAAATTGACTTCACAATGTTGGCCATAAGAAAGCAAATGTGCTGCTTTGTAGGCAGGCTAAATGTATCATTTCACAAAAGACACTTCCATTTTCATACCTAAATTACTCTAAAATGTGTAAAGTAATAGATTTTTTGAGAAAATGCACCTGATTAAAGAGGGGCAAGGACCTCAGTGCAAAAATACCATTGTATTTCTACG
This sequence comes from Agelaius tricolor, assembly GCF_023055355.1. Classification (NCBI taxonomy): domain Eukaryota; kingdom Metazoa; phylum Chordata; class Aves; order Passeriformes; family Icteridae; genus Agelaius; species Agelaius tricolor. The sequence goes on along the minus strand of NW_027269262.1, from coordinate 49,938,729 downwards.
GTTTTCACCACAGAGGATGCTAAAAGCCTACAATGTGATAAAAAAAATCAGATTTTCGATTTCAAAAAAGAATACTTAAATTTACAAAATTAAGAGAAACTGTTACTTCAGCAAGTCTAGGTGGAGTTCTGCCAGAAGCCCTGAAGAAGTTCAAAAACAAAGTAGCAGGCTTTCCCTACAGGAACAACAATTGCTGTATCATAAAACAGAAGCATAAGAGTGAAATCCTGTGAAATGAAGCCAAACAAACCTTCTGAGATGAATAGATACCTGGATAAAGTAGTAAGTAAGAAAACCCCAACAACCTAAGCTAAATATGTTCATTTAAAAAAAATATTCAAAACAACAAAAGCTGACCCTCAGTCTGGTAGAGTTATAGTAACAACTCATAGCACAGTCTGATGGAATTGATCTTTATGTTCACAATGCCTGAAGTTCTCTGAGAAGCTGCTATCATAAAAATGAAGCATGGAGTAAGGTTGACTGTGAAGCACTAGGAATGGGATAAGACAGCAAAAGGGGTGTAGGAATAAATGCTGAGTATCACAAGTAATAGAGGTTGATAGTAAGTTACTCTGGAGCTCTCTAGGGATCATTGATTAACACTTTAAAATAAATTGGAGAAAAGAATATGTATTTCAACAGCAACAAGAGGTGGAAGTGGTGCTACTTAGATTATGCAGGACTTAAACTAGAAATGCAATGGGACATAGATAGCAGAACTTAAGAAATCACTGATGTTTATAAATACAGTACTGGGTGAGATAATTCCTTTTTACTCATACCCGGCTATTCAGGTGTCAGGAGTAGTCCAGCAGCTAACACAGTTAAAGTTCTGTTCAGTGGGTGTCAGGAGTCAAAGGGCTACCAAAATACTCGAAAAGTTGTGCTGTGGAATGCTTAACAAAGTACTCTAAATACTGATAAGAATTCTTTTCAGTTCAGAATTATTGTTCAACCTTGTCTCTTCCACATCAAAAAGACAGCTCAGGTAAAAGGTAAGTGGGTAACAAATGGCCAAGGACAAATACAGTGTGTTTGGGATTATTTCAAATGTCAGTATGTGTAAACCAGCAGTAAATAACAGATGTAATTTTTGTAAGGATACAGGCAACATGACCAAAATTAAAAGCAGCACCTTTGAAATTGATGAATGCTTCTTATGGCATGCAGAACTGCAGACTCAATCCCATGGGTTTAGTAGGATTAAAAAATGAATTGGATAGATGTACAGTAATGTAAAACTGGTTAGGTTGGAAAAGATCTTTAAGACCAGTGAGTGCAACCATTAGGCCAGCAGAGCCAAGTCTACCAGCGCCCATGTCTCCAAGTGCCACGTCTGTTAAATACCTCCAGGGATGCCAGCTCCACCACTGCACTGGGCAGCCTGTTCCAACACTTGACAACCCTTTTGGAAGAGAAGCTTTTTCCAAATACTAAATCTAAACCTCCCCATGTGCAGTTTGGTAAGTTGGTGAGGGGAGAATAGGACTCCTGTCCTACCAGCTGTTATTTGGAGAGCAGCCTGACCCCCACTTTGCTGCAACCTCATTTTACATGAACAATTAAATTAGGGCAGAAAAAAAGCAATGCTCTATTCAGAAAGCTGGTTTTTTTGCTATGGTGAAATATATCTCCTAAACAATGTGAATAGTGAAATACTTACATTTCAGTCTTGCAAGATGCTGGCTGGGTACTTTCACTGAACTCTCTTAAGCTTCCCATGACATAATTTTTCAGGAAAATTCTGACTAATCCAACAGAATGTCTTTTTTTTCCCTGCTTGAGATCTGATGATTTTACAAGAGATTTTTCTGTTTTCCATAGATAAAGTTTTCTAATTTTCTCTTTAACTATTCACATGTTGGTCTTAGGAATGAAGGTAGTTTGGTATGTCAGTGGCTTCACAGAGGTACACCTGGGGTTTTTGGTTTTCCAGCTGTGGGGCTGGAAAGGAAGCTGCTGGAATAACCAGACCTAATAGTCTGTGAACTCTTCAGGGCACTGTGTCATTTTCACTTGCCTTGGCACTTTTTAAACAAATGGTGTAGGTGAATTGCCATATAAATGCTTTTGCATTTTGGTTCATAATTTTAATTTAATCTCACAGTTAATTTTACACAGCATAAATTCTAATCACCTACTGCAGTTGGTGTTGCCAGAAGTGCACTGGCATCTTTACACAGGTTCATTACAGATACTTTTATAGAAAAATACCATTTGCGAGGGCAGGCTTGGTAGAAACACACATTTTGTTGTTATGAAATTAAGTTCCATCAGTTGTAGTTCCGGATGCTTTTAGCAAATTTCAAGTCAAGAAGTTTTGGTCTCCAGTATTAAGTTGCCACGTTGACATTTTTCGACATGTAGCTTTTCTCAGCCCACAGCCTTTCGACTTTCTTTCCACAGGGCTACAATGTAAACAAGTGCTGCAGTTCTTAGAGTTTCTTTCTAAATGCTAATTATGGCCTTACTTGTTAAGATAGTTTTTTGGCAAGTTGATGCAGTGTCAGTCTCAAAGGTTAATGATCAGAATCTCTGTCTTTTCTTTTTTTTTCACCCCAGCAAGGATGCAGATTATTTAAGAGCTAGCTCTTATTTGGGCACTTAGATAATTGTATCAATCTGCTCACAACACTGTTTCCAGTTTAGCAAAAATGTTTGCCTTCTATCCTGGAATGCCTTCTTAGCCTACTGGTGTGTAAAAAGGGTTCTGCCTGGAAACACCAGAGTTTCTGATTTCATAAGGACAGAGATCCAGCCCATCTGAGTATGACAAAATATTTGCTAGAGTGACACTGGCTTAGGATTTATTTCCTGCTTCAGTGTCCATGTAGGCTCAGGAAAAGTGCATTTGGCAAACCTGAGGCAGCATGAAGGTTTCTGTTGTATCCTCCAGCGTTTTTGGTTGATGGCAAGAGGTTGATTTTAGGACTGAAATAGATATGTGGTGAGTACGAGGGTATCTGTCACAGCTACAAGCACCTTGTGTGCATGCAAACATGTCTAATGGAGCCTGTGTTCACTGGTGCTTGTTACAGCTGCTGCTGTGGTCTTGCTGTAAAGACAGCACTGGTACTCTATTGCCTCAGAAGCTTCTAAGTTCTAAGTTGCCTGTGTTATTTGCCCATCAGTTTCACATTGCTTCATGTTTTCTGCCTGTCTGGCTGCAAAAAAGGAAGGCAGAAAAGCAAGAGTCTTATGTGAGAATCTGCTGATGAGGAACATGAGACTGATTTGACTGCTTCAGTAGTTCTTTTTACTGTTTTAGAAATCTGGAGTTTAAAATGTGGCAGACCTGAAATCTGTGGGCCAAGCACAATAGAGGTGACCGGCTGTCCAGGATTTCTTGATACCATGCCCCATCGTCTCTTTGAGTGACCACTGACAGCAGCTGGTCACTTGGCACTTGGCTGCACGTCCAGCTTGTATCAGCTGTTTGGTAAGAGTGAACTCGTGAGTCAAAGCACCTTTTGGGCTGCCTGTTTTTCACTGAGAGTTGTTGCAGGAGGATGCTGGAGTGTGCTGTGGTGCTGGTGAGTGTGTGGTTGTCCTTGCAACAGGCTGATCCAATCACTCAGTAACTTGTAGGCTACCCCATGTTATGGCATCAGTAGTGCAGACAGTTTGTATATATAGATGAATATTCAGAAGCTCTCTCCTTTGCTGCTGTTTCTCATACAGCAGTGGGACCATGTTGGCCATCTGTTTGTTGTTGTAAGCCACAACAGCTTACCTTTCCACCATGCTCATCTTCTAGAAGGGTAACAGGCAAGACTCTCCTGGACGCCTGATAAGGATGCAAAGGCACAATTGCTGCTGGAGTTACTGGGAGATATCTGTGCCATGGTGTGTGTTTTGAGAGTGCTTTCTCCATTGCTCTGAGTAGGCTCTGAGCCCAAGAGATAGCCATGGATTAGTGGACTTACGTTATATTTGGAATCAGGGCCTTTGGGTGAAGACCTCTATAGTGAACTGCTCCCTGAGTTTCTAAAAGATCACAGCATATTCCAAGCACCAGTGCATATGAGGGACAGGGTGCCCAAGAGGTTTGATTCTATTGCTCACTGACTGATGACTTAGGAGTGGGAAAGTCTACTGCAAGGAAGATGGACAACAAAATCTGCTTTGGCAAATTTTGCCTGAAAAAATCTGTCAAGTTGTGTGGAACCTATCCCAGCACTGAATCCTCAATTTTTAGCACTGTGAGCACCTGTGACTCCATCAACAAGAAGAGTTTGCTACTCCTTTTATGTGAGGATTCCTAGATTTTCACAGATGCACCGACTGATCTCAGTGGCCCAAACTGGGACACCTTTCTTTCCACCATCTGCACAAAGAGATTTTGATAGTGGGAGGGACCAGTGCTGTTTTCTCCAGATAAAGAAATATCCAAGGTGAGTGGCTCCCTAAATGCACTCTGGGAAGTTGTGCCGCAGGTGTGGCATAGGGTCATGAAAAGATTCCATTTATCCACCATACTGCACACTGATGAAACTGAGAGCTATGTAATGTCTCAAAGCAAAAAAATCATGTTTGAGTAAAAGGAGGGTATAGAAAGCTTAAGAGGAGGAATAGATGGTGGAACTTAGAAACATCAATAAGCATAAAGGATTTATGTATCCCTCCTTAATGTAACCCAAGACACTTGCAAGGACAAGGGAGGGTCTGTAGCACCAGTGCCAATATAGATGGGAAAAAGGGAGAATTTGGTGGTTTGCAACAACTTTGATGACATGACATTCTCAGAAGGCAGCAAGTCAGATAACAAGCTAATACACATTGGAAGGGACCTAAGGAGATCCCTAGTCCAGCCTCCTGCTCAAAGCCTGGTTCAGATCAGGTTGACCATCTTCTGAGAACAGAGACTGCACAACCTCCTTGGAACCATGTTCCCCTGACTGACTTTTCTCCTCCACTTGAAGAAGTTTCTTCTTTTAGCAAGTCTGAACCTCTTATGCTTCAGCTCATGTCTGTTGTCTCTTGCCCTCCAGCCATGCACTGCCATGACATTCCTGGCTTGGTCTTCCTGCTAGCCTACCTTTATACACTTAGAGGTATGCTGCTTGTAGGTCCCATCCCAAACCATCTCATCTCAGCAGGACAAGCCCTGTGCCCACTACCTTGTCTCAGATGGCAAGTGCTCCAGCCTGGGGGCCCGCCACTGAATTTGCTCCACTTCATCAGTTCCTTTGCTGAGGGTGGGACAAGCCTGGACAGAGCACTGCAGGCCCTCATGCACAGTCAGTCCCCAGCAGTCAAAGATGTCAGTGTCCAGAAACAAAGCGTCAGGAACCAAAGATTTTGTAGAGTGAGGTGGTTTATATTATAAGATCAGAGGATGAACAAGAATGAGGATATTGAATTGATAAGCTTAAAACTCCAGATTTTTGTGTGTAAATGCAGTAAGTGCAGGAATATACAGGAAGATCCATAAATGTATGATTGAAACTATAGCTACATAGGCATAACAGATACGCAGTTCTATTTATTTATTTACTAGTTTTGAACATTAACATACATATTTTTTTGCAATTGAAGAGAGGAGATGCTTTGTCAGTGAATAAGGCATTTCTCTGAGGCATGGAAGATTGACCAGTTGAGAATGCATGCAACAACAAGTTGGAAAAGACCAAATGCAGCCATCATGGCGAGATTTTACCCTAGGAAACTTTAATAGGGGGAAAAAAAGTCTAAAAAATTAATTCAGAAGAGCAGGCAAGTCCTCAAAGAAAATTACACTATGGTGGATGTACAAACTATCCCAATGTGGAGGATCAAGAGCTCATCAGTGCCTTCAAACAAAGGAGTACTGAAGGCTCTCATTGTTAGGAATTGGCTTAAAATAACAGTAGAACACATTGAAATAAAATCAAGACAAGCAACAAACTGAACTATAATTATTGAGAGATACTGGTTAAAAAAAAAGAAGAGCTGATCCATTACTTCTCAGAGAACAAAAGCTGTAGGCAGTGTTGCTGAAGAGTATTCAAGCTTAGGACATTGTTCCTAGACTTAGGTAGGAATAATCAGTTACACAAATACCAGATGAAGAGAAATTCATTAGGTACATAGAATTTTACTATTGTTGCCATGAAGATTGCTAGCCCTATTCTAGGATCAAGGAACTAGTAAAATAACAGCAATAATAGCAATAGAGTTCAGATTTGTTATCTTATCAGGCCAATTTATGACAGAAGGAAAGACAGTGGGCACATTAGAGGTAGGATCTTGGTGGGGATAATTATCCCCAAATGACTACTGGCATGAGGTGAGTATGGAAAGATGATGGTGGGGGCATCTCAGAGGGGAATAACATCTATTGATCATATTTATCAAACACAGTGAGCTGACCACAAGATCCATAATAGTATATTGGCTCATTATAGTACAAAACATATATTAGTTCTAACATAGATTACACCTTTACTTTTAATCCCCACCAGCGCTGAGGGAGTAATGAACTTCCAGCAAAGGAGAGAGTGAGGAGAGAGTAAATAAATGGTCTTGCAGAGAACCTGCCAGCTGCCACATCCCATGGAAATGGATGCTGGGAAACCAGCAGATAAAACCCATTTTGAACATCAGTTGCTGCTGTTACTCTGTTGCACTCTTCCTCTTTTCAACTTCAGAAAACATCCTTTAATTTTAAACTTTGCCTACATCAATTTGTTATGATTCAGTGTGTCCTGTACTCCTGAGTGATTTTCAACCTTATTAAACTTTATTCCAAGTTTCCTAATTGGTGCTAAGAAACTGTGATTTTTGGGCAGGTGAGGAACCAAGGTCTTTACTAAATATGCAGTTCACCATCTTAGAATCAGAGAATAGCTTGGGTTGGAAGGAATCCTAAAGGTCACATAGTTCCACCCCCTTGCCACAGGCAGGCACACCTTCCACTGGATCAGGCTGCTCAAATCATCTTCTGTAGTTTTTTCTCTTTGATACTAAGAATATAGTGCTGTTCAGGATATCCTTCCATCATCCTCTTCAGCTGGAGATGAGCTGGAGATGGCCCAGCTGGAGCTGCAGACCGTGCCTGTCCTAGCAAAGGAGGGTGAATTACCATCATGAGCAGAGTGCCCATTCCCTGAATACCCTGGCTTTGAGTTGGGAGGAAGAGTTAAAGAAGATCTTGTATGCTTCCTCCCTCTTTTCAGGAAGAAACAAGTGTGCAGAGCAGCTGGGTGCCAAGTGCAAGGGGAGCTGCACTTCCTAGAGTGGGGAGCACTGGAGTGGCACTGCAGATCCCCTGCAAAACGCAGAGCTCAGGAGAAACTGGGCTTCAAAGTTCCTTAATTGACCCACACCTGTTTTGGACCATGCTGGCTGATGTGTGCACAAAAGCAAGTACTGCTTCTGAGGTGTGCTGATAAAATGCATTTGTACCACCTATGGATACTCCTTGTCTAGTAAGCACAGGGATTTGGGAGCAATGGAGGTAGGATGCACTGGGAAACAACAATCATAGTATGTATATTTTGGGCACTTGCTGCCACATCTGAGACCACAGGAGCAAAACAACTATTTGCATGTTACCTCCAATCTCGCACTCTTAAGACTCTTCAGAATCCCCTTAAAGGTTTCTGAACAGAATGCCAAATGCTGCAGCTCTCCTCAGCAGCTGTAGCTCTACCAAGTTACCAAGACCTAGTTCTTTAATTTCGACATCCCATCCTAGCAAGTCATGGAAGCTTCGTACCAAAAGTTGAGTACTTCAAACCCTGCCAGTTAGAGCTCAGTCCTCATTCCCACATAAACACAACCATTTTGCAAACATGATCTGATATTAATTACCCCCCTGGCACCAAAAGTCAGGATTTCCTGATGCAGCCCGCTAATGTAAAATGCATTAGTGAAAATGCTGGCTCCAAGGGGTTAGGTTCTCTAAATAAACATAGCAAAGTTCTTTTTTATTTGCAACTCCCAGGCTATTCTGAAAGACTGATTTCTCCAAGAAAAAAAAAAAAAAAGAAGACTAAAATCATCCTTGGGTTTTTAATAGGTTATAAATGCCTTTTTTCTATTCAGTTGCAGGAACTGAATGTCAAGTTGTAGATCAATGAAATCTGAGTCTTTGCCTTAGAATGAAGTTTGTCCAAGCTCCTTTCTACAGCTGTGTGCTTTGTGTTGTGTCTTTCAGCAGATAGCTGAGTATCAGCAGGGCAGGACTGCAATGCTGACTTTTGGGCTAAGGTGACAACGCTAACATTTGTAGATAAAGAAGGTAAAATTGTGCAAGAGCTAAAGATTATTATGTAAAAAAAGACCAAAACTTAATTTCTGAGGCAGTGACTTAGAATTGTTTTTCTGCCACTGAAAATCAGAATTAGGACTCAAACAAAGCCAGCTTGCAATGAATGAGAAATGTTCAGCTCTGTTAACAAAATATGGCTGTGAGGCCAGTGATTTCCATCTGAGAAATTGCCCGTGCCCTCATTGGCAGTACCAGCTTAAGGCACTGCCACCTTCTGCCAGTACTGCAGTGCCTTGCCTTCACATTTGTGCCAGGACTTGGACACAATCTGGAATTTCATCTGGCTTGAGTAGAAAAAAAACCTTAAAAAACCCTAAACCTAAACAACAAGACAAATCTCTCAAGCTCTTGCCAGCAGTACTGTCCTGGGACACCTGACAGGCACAGAATGGCAAGAATAAGAGACAGCAGATGCAGGGCATAACCCAGACAGGATAGCCCAAAGCTGCCCCTTGCTGAGCAGCTGCTGCTCCCCAAGTGCCAGCAGCAAACAGCTGGGGCTGGAGCCTTGTGCTCTGCAAGGCTGGAGCTGCCTGTCCTGCCTGCACAGAGCCTGGCAGGCTGGGGTTGGCTGGGGAAGATCCCAGCATGGGAAGGAGTGGAAAGGATCAGGGAGGGCTGTGCTTCGTGTCCAGAGAGGTTCTCCTGCCTGTCTCTGGCCAAAACTCCTCCAGTGTCCCATATTGTAATATTTCCACACTGGCCAATAAAAGCACTCCTTAAATGAGTGTGGGAGATGCTACTGCAGTCATCATACACCAGCAAATGTGGGCATCTCTGCCTCGCTGGGCACTCCCCATCCTAATTTGTGTCCCAGCTTTTAGAAGGGTCTTTGGAAACTAGACCCAAGGTATCCATCCTTGCTCTGCTTCTGTTTGTACATCCTGTTCTTAGGGGCAAGGAAGTGAAAGCAACGAAGTGTGTTGAAGGCCTAGGATACCTTCTCAGGTGGTGAAATGAGGCTGAAACAGTGGTGGGGATTTCAAACCAGGAGCATATACATATAGCTAGTCCCATGTAACTGAATTGCTAAAAAAATGTCTACTCAGTCCTTTTCCCATTTCAGAGCAACTAAAAATTTGTGCACTGGTATGATAAGATCAGGTACCAACACAAGCATCTCATCCTCACCTGATTCTAAACACAAACACTTGTTTACTCCACTGCAAATAAATTTGTATCTGAAATGCTGTTCAGCACCTCTCTATTAGAGTCTATTCAGATAATGGTCCCTTCATATTTATAAGAAAGGCTGAAACCTTCTTGTATGTTGAAAGAAAATTCAATTACAATTTAAAAAGAATACTTGTCCAGGTCAAGTTTTGTTTGAATCATCTAAAGAGGCACAGTTAATCACTGGGAAACTGCAGTATTTTGTAGACCAATTTTCAAATGTTAGTTCTCAGAGTAAGTTTCATCTTTGTATTCAACAGTTTACCATGTTTGGTTTTAAATTTAACTTTCTTGATTTCAGTTAAAACAAGACCCCTTTCTGTTTTGGTGGTCTAACCTTGCATATTCTGTTCTTGCTTTGAATCACATCCTAGAAAATATTTTCCTTTTGTCTTCCATGCTTGTGGAGGGATGAGTAGAATGCCAGCTTCAGTCTACACCAAATTTTTTTAATAAAAAAAAAAAAGTTTGCTGTACAGGGTCAGGATCTAGGGGAGGGGGTAGAGGATTCTAAAATTTCAAAACTAAGTACCTCTTTTCTACCCAGAGTTTTCAGAATTCATTCTTTGTCTTGTAGGTCCAAAGGTTAAAAATAACAGTACCTCCTGAGACTTCTCCCTGGGCTGTGCACTTCCCTGGGATTCTGTGAGCTTTTTCCACCCAAACTGGGTCAGCCTCGTGCCTGATTTTAAAAATCTCTGGGATCCAATGCTTTATAAAAATCAATGAGGACTTTCCCGTTATATAATCCCAGCAGTCACATATGATATGCTCTTGCCCAATTCTGCTTAAGCTTGATTTTATATATTGAAATGATGATTATTAGTTTTAAAGAGCTGCGAGTTCTCTTGAAAAATTATAAGGAAAATTCTTCATGTGTGGAGTCTTTTCTCTATCTCTTTTTGCAAACCCTTCCCTTTTCAGGCAGGAAGACTACTGTTAAGATGAGAATGTTGCTTCATTGAACTTAGGAATTGACTTTTAAGCTAAAAGGTTGAGAAAGTACATTTTCTTATATTTGCTCTGACTGTGTTTGCAATCTCTTTTACTCTCTGAAAATGTAATTACAAGAAATATTGATGGAGTTTACAAATATCTCTACAAATCTGTTTCTCTAGACATTTTGATACCCAAGTTATTCCTGCAGCTAGGCTGCAAGGTCTGGGAAGAACTCAAGCAGCATTAAATTATATAGGGGGCTGTGAGCATCAGATCAGTGAATAAACCAAAATAATTTCAGAATTTAAGTAAAATACCTCATTGTTTTATCATTCTCTGCTTAGACAGACACTTCTTTGCTATAATGCCTACAAAATATGTGACAACTGTTTGAGAGCTCACATGCTGCACCAGTGTCCATCATACCCACCTGTTGCTGTGCTCTGGCTTTCCTGGTAATATCCAGCTGTTTCTAGACTTAGACTGGGTATTGGAATAAGAATTGTTTTGATCTTTTATGCAGCACCTAGCACAGTGTCATCCTGATGCATGGCAGGAACTAGAAGATGCTCCTGCAAAGCAAATTAACAGTGTCTTTGGGATTTGGAAATGACATGAAGAATTATTCAAGATCCGGCTCCAGAAAGTAAATCACTAAGTCAAACTGTTAATGATAGCTGTGACAGAAACGCATGGTTTGGAATTTTATTGGAAAGAATTTGACAAATGCTTTAGATAATGAACAAAGTAATAAAAAATCAATGTCTATTCCCAGATAATTTGTGAAAAGGAAAAGGAGTTTATTTATCAAATATATTGTTTCTGCAAATAGTTCACCTCATGATTTCAGAGGGGAAGTAGGTAGGAAGAGAAAATGAGCTTAGCAAAACAAACATTGGTTTATCTTTCAATATTCTCGTAAATGACAACGACAGAAGGGAAATACAGCTAATACGATATGGGAACAAAATAACTTCTAAAATGAAAATTTTGTTGTGACTCTTCTAAACTTCACCAGCTCCATAACAATGACAAATCCAAGAACCACCTACTGCACTCTGCTATTGAACATGGGGCTGCAGGAGAGCCCTGGCTGTGCTGCTCCAGTAGTGCTTCCCAACTCTCCCACTCTCTCAATCACTTTTTGGTGCCATATATTTCCTTTTACTCAGTTTGTCTGCAGCAAATGACTGTTTGGGAAGCAAACAGACACATTTCTGTATTCCAGGGGAATAGCAGGCTGATTTACAGCAGATTTCCTTATGACTTTTTAAGGACAACATTAATATCATTTATAGTCAACCTAATCTTTCCCTTTGACAGAAACAACTGCAGAAGAGGGAAACTTCTTCTTGTGACTTTTACCTTAATTAGGAAGCCAGAGGTGTATGTCTGAAACCTATTTGGATGGAGCTGGGCAGGTGAGAAAACCCCAGGGCATCTACCCCCAGCCCTAGCCAGGGTGCAGGCATGTCTGTGTGACCTTTTGTCACATCTCTTTGGCACTGAGTTTCATGGCAGCTCCCCTCCCCACCTTCCAAGGTTTTCATTTCAGTCTGATGAATTCCTGTGATGGTTTTGGGTGGGGTAGAGTTAATTTTCCTCACACTAGCTGGTAAGGGGCGATGGCTTGGGCTTGTGCTGTAAACAGTGCTGATAGTTCAGGGGTGTTTTAGCCCTTGCTGAGCTGTGCTTACACAGAATTAAGGGTTTTTCTGCTCCTCACATCACTCCACCAGTGAGGAGGCTGATGGTGCAGAAGGAGCTGGGAGGGGACACAGCCAGGGGAGCTGGCCCCAACAGACCAGAGGAGTATCCCAGCCCATATGGGATCATTCTGAGCAAAAAGAGCTGGGGGATGAGGCAGGAAGGGGGGATGTTCAGAGTAATGGAGTTTATCTTCCCAAGTCACTGTTAGGTGTGATGGATCCCAGCTTTCCTGGGATGGTTGAACACCTGCCTGCCCCTGGGAAGTGGTGAATGAATTCCTTGTTTTTCTTTGCTTGTGTGTGGCTTTTGCTTTACCTATTGAACTACTTTTATCACAACTGATGAGTTTTCTTGGTTTTACTCTCCCAAATGTCTTCCCCCATCCCACAGGGAGAAGTGAGCAAGGGGTTTTGTGGGGCTCAGTTGCCAGCTGGGGTTTGCAGGCAGAGGAGAACAGCTGCTCCAGAAAGGTACAATAACTTATTTTGTTTCCAACTGGAATCATCATGACTTTTTATAGCTTATTTTTAGTCTGATCAGATGTGGGAAAGGAAACAGGTAACACCATAGCAGAGACCAGGATGAAAAGCAAAGCCTGGGGAGTACAGAAAGCACAGCTGAGATCCATCCCCCTCCTGCCTGCAAAAACACAAGTTTATGACCTGAGAAAGCACAGCAGCCAAGTGTGTGCGTGTGTGTGTGTACATGTGGGTGATTTGTGGGGTCCTGCCCATGCCCATTTGCTCTCCCCTTGGAGCAGATGCTCCTCCTCACCTCTGTGGGACAAAGAGGAACATGAAGTCTGAGCTTTGCCCTTTCAGGTCCTGCATCCTCCCCCAAGGAGGGCTGCTGGTGCAGCTCCCAGGGGGATGCCAGCCCCCAAGCACAGCTTGGCTCTGCACCTGGACAAATCCCACCACACAACCCACTGGGGAAGAGCAGCGTGGGCCAATGGTCTTCTGCTTGTGGAATGGCACACGGGAAAGTGGAGCCCTCAAGGTGCTCCAGGGTCCTGGAGACCTGGCAGGTGAAAGGAGAGCTGTGCTCAGGGCTGCCAGCTGTTCCCTGTGCTGTCCTCACACCCTGGCCTTCAGCACTGCTTGCTGCTCACCTGGATGCCTCAGGAGCAATCCAAGAGATGGCCTCTTGAGGGGCCACCCTTAGTTCTCTGTGCTTTATTCCCAAAAGCAGAATGTCATTAGATTCCAGTGGGGGAAACACTGTCAATGGAAAAAGGATTTTTCTCTGCCAAATACCAGGACACCAAATAAGAATGCAACTGCAACTGGAGAATAAGCTGAGTAAAATGAACCCCTCAGGAGGTCTCTTCTTTCCCATTAAAGCCCTAAAACCAGGCAACATGTATCTGGGAGTTTTATCTTCTTCCTTCTTTTCCATAGTGTTATCTTCCATTAGTAGAAATAACATTTTAGGGATATGTTTTCCTTTCATGACTATCCTATACACAGAAATACAGGTAAGCATTGTCTGTCTCCTTGCAATGAGGAGGAAAATGTCTGCAATGTTTGCAATGAGGGAAAATGACATCTAAAGGAGACAGGTGACACTGAGCTCTCCAGCCTCAGCTCTACATTTGCTTGCACCACAGCAAATAACTTTTCTGAGGATCTTAGAGAACTGGGAGGGGGATGGAGCATTTCCAAAGCTTAGTAAGAAATGCTTGCAAAATTCAACTAATTTTGGAGTGTCAGGTGGATTTCTGCCACTATGCCCATTCAAAGTCAAGATATCCTAAATTGGGGATATGAGCAACAGTGCTCAGGGAGCAGACAGCAGGCACTGAATGCTGCTGTAATCAATGAAGGTTTATGCAATAAGTGGCTTTTAGTAGTATTTAAATCTCAGATGTCTGTGGAAAACATCAACTTGAGGAGCTTTCTGTCCTCAGTAATTTAGATTGTGTTCATTGAAACTGAACACAGACCATCAAGTACTCTCAAGTTCATTTAAAGCCCATGCTAAGTTATGGCCTCAAATTCACATTTAAAGCATCAGGGAAAAAGAAGCCTGACTTTCAAACAGTAAGTCCTGGTTTTAAAGGTAGCAATGAAATGCCCATGGAAGGGAACTGTGTATTATTGGTTTCAGACATACTCCTTGGCCCAGAGAAAAACAAAAGGAAAATGTTGGGAAAGTCATTACAGGAAGGATTGGTTTCAGTTTTTCAAGGTTACAGGAGTCTCACCCTGGCTGCTTTTGTTCTCCAGGAGGCTAAGTGCTTATCTTAAACATCAGGGAGGCTCTTCATGTGCAGCATCCACTCAGGCAATAGTAAAGATACAGTAAGGCTCTTAAAACATGAAAAAACAAAACCCAAAGAATCACAGTCCTACTCTGCCCAGAAATAAGACTTTCTCTTTTATCTGACCTGATTTCTGAAAATAATATTTGCAATGCTATAATTTTTCTTTCTGAGAAGAAGGAAGTATCTGGAGGGAGCCTACAGGAAAGATGGAGAGAGACTGTTTACAAGGGCCTGGAGTGGCAGAACAAGGGGGAATGGCTTCACACTGAGAGAGAGTAGGTTTTGTTTAGGAGCTAGAAATTCTTTACATCATGGTGGTGATGGTGGTGAGGCACAGAAACAGGTTGTACAGAGAAACTGTGGATGCCCCATCCCTGGAAATTTTTAAGGCCAGGTTGAACAATGCTTGGAGCAACCTGGTCTAGTGGAAGGTGTCCCTGCCCCATGGCAAGGAGGGTTTGAACAAGATGATCTCTAAGGTCCTTTCCAACTCAGGCCTATCCTATGATTCTGTGTGTTTCCTTCTACAGACTCCAGCTTGCCATCTGTGCTTTCCTTTCCCTTGCACAGACTGAATTTACTTTTCCTGAGGATGGATGAGCACAAAGACCAAATAGCACAGTGCAGGGGAATCTGGCAAGCCTCATCCTCCTGCTGGGTGAAGTACAACATCTCACTGTACCTGATGGCAAGCTCCATCTTTGATAGATTTAGATGTGAAGAGCCAGTTGAAATGGTGGCACAGAGTTTCAAGCATCTATAACCTATGGGAAATCACTGAGTGCCAAAGTCTCTTTATGCTAAATCTCCTAGTCAGAGAAGTCTGGCCTTTCCATATAATTATAAAACTTGTAATTCTTTGTGCATTTTTATAATTGTTTTTTTTAAGTGTTTGCTATGCCAACAGCTGATGTGGAAGCCCAGCCCACAGCTGTTTCCACCTGCAGCAGTCCTTCAGCTGAGCTTCACAGCCTCCTAGAACATCCACAGTGTCTGGTGCTGGCCTAGGATGGTTTGATACAGTCTGTCAGTCAGTTTGGATGTCTTTCTGCTCTGTGTCTGACTGCCTGGACCACTCCTCAGCCTGATGCCCTGGGTATGAGTGACCCACAGCACCCACACTCTCTGGCTCCTGCAGCACATCCTGGTATTGGCTGCTCAAAGAGATTTTGCAGTTAAACAGCAAAGATCCCTTGGGACTGATGTTAGCCCACTGCAGCATGAGCTGGCCCTTCCCAGAGCTCCACCTCCTCCACATCCCTGTGTTTCAGCTTTCTGCTTTGGTATTGCTGGGGTTTGAATGCACAGGTAAAGTTGACAGAAGATATGAAACCCAAACAATCCTTACAAAAGCAGCACAGAAACAAAACTCACCTCTTTGCAGGGAGGCTTTTGCCATCTTGGTTTGACCTGCCCTTACACTGGACCTCCTCTTGCTAGAGGATGCCTCCCTACCCCTAGGGCTGTAAACCTTGAGAGATCAAAAATCTTGAGTTGGATTCCCTGAAGCAAATCAAAGTGAAAAGGCTGCAGTTTTAAATATTAAAAAACAAACCAGTAAAATGTGCCTTTGTTTTCTTCAGCTGATCTCACCTTGTTTTGCATTGTTTGTGCATCAATTTTATTTAAACCCCAACATTTAACACCTCCAGAAATTAACACCTCACCTTGCCTGCTGAAGTAGGGAATCTGCACATGCTGAAGATATGAAGGGAAATCCATATCATGCAGCAGTTTGGGCTTTCTTCTCTACCACAGCCTTGTCTCTCCCCTGCACTTGCTCCTGTGTAAAGGTTTTTGTACATGAAGATGGAGGTATATTCTTTATACATCAACTGAGAAATTATTTTTCAATACATATTTATGTGAACCACAAACATATTTAAATGTAAAGTTGTCATTACAGTGTCAGCCATCTCTCTAACTGCTGGAAAACACCTAACCTAAGCAGTGCTTTTTATAACTCAACACATTAATTATATTTAGCATCCTTAATTATCTCTTTTCCATAGTCAACTCTAATAAATTCCAAACATTTAAAAATAATTTTCAATAATGCTGCTTTCTTTGCATATTTTCAATCAACTGCACAAATATCTAAATTAGTTGGTGATTATATGACATTTGGTTTACTTTAAAAACTGGTAATTAATTGCCCAATGCAACATTTTCTTTTTTAGTCTCCATTGTCCCTCCCCCTCACAGCCCTGGGACTGGGATGGGCTCCAGGCTTTCCTTTGCCCACTCTCTCCCTGCTCTGGCTGCCTGGGATTAACAAGCAGAAATATAAATGATGAGCAGCAATAGGTTTTAGACTCAGACATACACATATATTAGCCTTTTTCACTTGCACACACTGGCAGCAGTCATTCCAATTGACTAATTAACCAAAAGCTTGGTTTTTCTAATTGAGAATTTTCACTACAAATGGCTTTGAAATGTTTGCAAAATTCTGTTGTAAAATTGTATTTAAATAAATTGTACTTTACCATAATTTCTTTATTTAAATATTAAGAAGGAATATATTAGTTTGTTTTATGTTTATTTTGTTATTTCTCTTTGAAGATTGACCCTCTCAGATGTATTTTAACTTAAAATCCTTAGCAGGTCAATATCTGTTTTATTAACAGTTCCTGTGATGCTTAAAAATTTTCAATGAAACAAAATTCCTCCTAGTAGAAAGCTATTGGGAAGAAGAATAGCATCCCACTCACATTAAAAGAATAAGTCATTTTATATGTCTGACCATTGTTTTAGGTAATAAGCTGGTTTTTGTTGTGGATTTTTTGGTAGGAGGGCTACAGAGGACTGAGGGGGACAGAAGAATAAGATGTCTAGGAGTGTGCTGGGGAAACTTTTCAAACAAAAGGGGAGAGAACATCAGAAAGGAATGATAATACTCAGCTGATTTTCATTGATAACCTAATTTCTTCTGCTTTAGTGGTGCACTTAGCACAGCACAGCTGCATAAAGCATCCACAAATAAAGATCCCCCACAGAGAAAAGAGGTGATGCTACTGAGAGTCTTCAGAGAAATAAGACAATGGCATGAAGAAAGGAAAAAAAAATCAATGTAATTTCTTTCTAAAAGTAAGAATGATCAACTCATTCTGGACAGTTTCACATTCATTAGCGAGAGCTTCTCTTCCTGAATAATAATGAATAATATTGGAGTTTTTTCTAGAGGACTTTCTGCAGCAATCTGCCCAGGCAGGTTCCACCTTTCTACCTAAATGTCCTGCTTGTGCTTAAGGTATGGATTTCCTGATGGGACAGGGATGAGGAATTACAAGCTGAGTGTGATCTCTGATACATCCCGTTGTGTGCTGGGCAGGTGGGACCCTCATCACCCACTCACCTTTGTAAAACACTTTGACAACTTTGGATGAAAAAGTAGTGCCTTTATTTGGAGATTACTCTATGCTGGCTCTGTGGCAAAAAAAAAAAAAAAAAAAAGAAAAAGAAAAAAAAAGAAAAAAAAGGTGATAATAAAGCAGGGACTGAGTTTGCCCTTGGGGTAGTCAAAAGAAGATGAACATTTGAATATGGTTGAAGAAATATTTTCTGGCGGATCATCTCATGTGAAAGAAGGGAAGTGGAAGCAAAGAGGAAATATGCCTAACAGGAACAGAAACAAGATTTCTGTCTTGGGACTTTTTTTTCTGTGCTAGGACTTCTGTGATGCAGGTCTCTCCCTTCTTTCCATCCTTTAAATTGCTCCGTACTGGGAATTTCTTATTGTTATTGAAGACTCTCACAAGGATATGCCAGAGCAAACTCTCTCAAAAACTGACAGGCCAGAAAGCCTCTATGGCTCCTGTGAGTGGTGAACTTGGAGCAATGCTGAAGAGAGCCAAGAGCCAGAGAATGAAGGAAATTGAGCCTCACATGCAGGCAGATGAGGAAACAAGCAAAGCCTCTCAAATACTGTCTCAACATCTGTCTCCTGTGGCAGCAAAGAGGCAAAAAACAGCTAGGAAAAAATCTTGGCATACTGGAAAATTAAGTATACATCCTTTTAAGGAAGAGGATTAGGTAAGTTGGTGATCAGAAAGAAAACACAGATCCTGACATGAATATGCACAGTCATATTTCTACTGAAAGGACTGAGGGTGAAAGTAAAGGACCAGAATATCTACGCTAGAAATAAAAGTTATTTAATCTCTGTGAGAAGAAAGGAAATACAGTGTCAAGAAATCCTTAAGCTTGTTCATTACTATGAGAAAAATAAATCCCCCATTTTACAGAGAGGTAAACTAGTTGCCAATGGAATTGAGATTCTTGCTGTCATCACACAGTAGGTATATCTCATACCTAGGCATGGATCACACCAGGTCATTCACCTGTCAATTTCTGTGTCAGCTAATAGGAAAATACTTCAATTACAAAGAAGGACTGTAGAATTTGCTCAGCAGAAGACGATTGCAAGGCACTCATGGCATCTTTCTCTAGCCAGTCCATGGAAACATCAATCTGTCCAGGGAAGGAGCTCCCAGAGGCTGGCATGTGAAATCTTTATTCACAGCCCACAGAAGACATTCTAAAATCTCTGATTGTATCCCAGAGCTACCTTGTTTCATATGCCCTCTCATGAGGGAAACTGTAGGTACACCATCTTTTTGTGCTTTTCACACTGTGTGGCTACTAATGTCTGCACAAAGTGGGCAATGGTGGGAATATTACTTTCTGGGCCTTTTACTGTTTTCCTTGTGTTTTGAACTCATTCTAGGCTGTGTTAATGGCAAGAGACAAGGCAGCAGAGACTTAGACCAGCTGACTACCTGTTCATGGAAGTGCATCTCCGCATGCCGCTTTTCCTGCCTCTGATTCCTATAAAGTGTTTTTTCCCTGAGGGATTATATTTAAAGCTGTGTTATAAAGCCAATGCACAATTCCCCAGCGCCCGTGTTATTTGCACTGGATTGCAGCTATAGAGAAAACTCAAAAGGTAGATGTGCAAAACAATTCAGACGAGACACAGACCACCACGAAATATATTATTAAATAAAATGATGTTTGATTTGTAGCTGTGAGACCAACCCCTTTTGACATTCAAGGGAGCACAGCTATGGGCTGTCTTGAAAGCCTCCACACATCGATAGTTTTTCTGTTGCTAGGAGGAAGGGTTTTGAAGTGGGAGGAGAAGCAGAGACCCTCCAGTCAACAGAAGGATCCTCATGTAAGGGTCAAGAGGGAGCAGAGCATAGAGGGAGAAAAATATTCAGCTGACCATACTGTGCTATTCTCTATTCACTTTAATACCTACACTTAATGATATGCTTTAAAGCTAAACCTCAGGAATGTCAGGAGTCTTTTTCTCATGGTGACATCCCATGTAGGCGGAATCTCTCGAGTTCTCCCTTTAAAATAGAAAGATGAATAAAGGCTTGCCTTGGAGAAATTTCCTCTGGATTTGAGCTTGTTGGTGTGTTGTTTACTCAAATGATTTATGGACTGGAGATTAGTGAAGTCATAGCAACACAGAAATTGCCAAGTGAAAATAAAAACAGCCCTGTGTATCCTTATTGAACATAATCAAGGAAGCAGCTGACAAACAAGGCTTTTTTTTTCTCCTGTTATGCAGAGACTTGGTATGAGACAAAGCTGATTTTTGCCTTTCAAAACTCTTTGAGCAGTGTCTGGCATTCTAATAACTGTCATGATAAATTTGACTTTACCAAATAATGGGATTTTTTTTTATCTTGCCATCCCTTGTATATAGCCATCAAAGACACATTTCCTTCTGGAGAAACTGCCACGTCCTTCCAGGAGGCAAGGGCTGGGAAAAGACTCATTCCCAGCACTGCCAGACTTGCTCTCAAGTCACACATGGTGAGATTTGTCTTTCAGTAAAACTAGTGAAAAGCCATGGGTCTGAGCTGAGCTCATTTCCTGGAACCTCTGAAAACCACAGAGAGGACTTGTGCACCTCTGAGAAGGGGCAGCATCCTTTTAGGATAAGATGAAGGCATCTGGAGGACTGCAGAGGGACCCCACAGGAATACCTCTTGCAGATAGGTTCAGGTCCTCCCCCTCCCCTTCTGAAGCCTCTCCTTTCTTTTCTAACAACAAAAGTGGGATGATTACTATCACTGAATGTGTTATACATTCTGTACCACATCAAAAAGAGAGTGCTGCCTATCACTGAGGAAAAACAGAGCAGAATGAACTTTACCTAGTTACTCTCTTTGTGGCTTCAACCACTGTATAAGACTTTTTTGCCAGGCCCTGCAGAGGAGGACTCCCTCTTATTTTATTTTTTCTGGTTTTGCACAAAGGTGTGCACAATAGGGTGACGTTTGTCGTGGGTGGACATTCCTGCAGTTAACAGCTCGCTCCAGAGAGACCAAACTTGAAATCTGACCTCAGAAGGTTTTTACCTCAGTCTGACAGGGAGGTGGCACCTTGATGGCATCTTTTGACATGTTCATGAGTGGCCTTGTGAGAGAGCAGCAAGGCTTTGGGATCACTTAGACTATGGCAGAATTATTCATTTGCTTATGTGCAAAGAGAGAGATTCCCTTTCCTTACATTCTTTTCAGACAAGGTAGGTAAGTAGAGAGGAATGAAGAGTGTGTATGGACCTGGAAACCAGAGGAAGAATAGATAATGGCATCTATGAAAGCTGCCAAACTCTAGCCTAGTGTGAGATCAAGGGAGACATATGTCAGGACCAGTGAGAAAAGCAATTTGCTGATGTGGGAATTTGGGTGCAGAAAAATCAGTCTGAGAACTAAATGGAAAATGTACACTTATATCTTGCTGGTCCTTCTATAGTAGCTGAGTAAAAGCACATCACCTGAAAAGGGGAGAGGAAGGACAATACTTTTGACAAGTTCAGGGTCTACAAAGATTTCTTCAAGACAGACAAATGCTGTGGTACTTTGGGAGACCATCAGACCTTCAAAGTCAAGAATCCAGTTGAAAGTTGCCTGTAGGCTGTCAAAGACAAAACAGCAGTCCTTGTGGGGATGCACACAGTGGATCACCAAGAAGATGGCAATCTGGCAGAGATGCAGCTCTGCTGGTAGGAAGCAGAAGAGACTGAGCTGTATTCAGATGGGTCACCTTGAGTGCCTTAAAATCACCATCGTAGAGAGCAACCAGGAGAGCTCTCTTCTACTTTGTAAACCTCCACATGAGCTAACAGGTGCTCTGATGTGAGGCTGTTGTGGCAGTGGACTGTCCCCGCTCTGATCAGCGTTGTCTCCTCCGTGAGATGCCGCACTCCTGACCCCACTGGGCCGTTTGCAGCTGAAGCCGATGTGCACCAGCTCTGTCCCAGACGGGTCACCGGGAGTTCATTTCCTACCACGCAGCATTTCCCCATCTCACACTGCGCTTGCTTTGGTCTCGCTGCCTCTCCGTAGGTGGAGCTCTGCCAGGAGGGCTCGCAGAAGTGACACTGCCTTCACCCAGCTCTCATTGTAACAAGAAAGAATAACATCTTCTTTACTCAGCGCTGATGCAGTGGAATACTGCCAAACCCCTGGAAAGCCTCCAAATCAGCACATTTCTCCTTCCCATTAAAAACTAATACAGTACTAGCAAAACAGAAAGCACTGGCAACAAAAACATATTTTTCCCACAATCTGAGATCCCAATTTACTTGTAAAATAAACATTGAATACAGATTTAGCTCACTTTTTACATTTTCTGATAGTGTATAATAGGAATAACACCTCTTTTAAAGTAAGCTAGAAAAAAAGACAGACTTTCATGCTCTGAATTAAGATCTCAGCTCACAATTTTGGCTTCCTCGGCACACAGCACCAGTTTAGTTCCTAATTTCCTCTCGAGTGACTTAACGGTACTATATTGCTTAATTATAGCAGTTGCAAACTCCATCCTCTAAGAAGCATCACTGGGACCCAAACATCTGCAAGATTTTGAGGAGGAAGATACCACATAAAATACCCATTTTTGTATTATTTTGTGTTTATTAGTCCGTCACACAGCATAGCTACTAAGCAGAAAGAACATTCGTTCAAATAAGAATTAATGGCAAGGAAATAAAGAACATTAAGTTACACAAACTCTCTCTTCTCTGAAGACTCAGGCTACAGAAGAGGGCACTTGACTATAATATGAGGCTTTTTTAATCTCAGCTGGACCAGAGATCCTAAAGGTGGCCTATATCTACCAGATCATCCTAGCCCACTCCTCCCCTGGACAGTAAGCATTGTTCTCAGCTGCTTATTCATTGCTGGTTTGCCACATCTTCTTTTAAATGTCCCAAGCAGAATTCCCCTCCACATGAAACAGGTTTTGATGGGAACAAATCAGATATCACCGTGTGGAAATAGCATCTGCCTGGTCAGAGTCTCCACAATGTTTGAAACCTTAAAGCCTGATGCGTAGGAAGAAATGTTAAAATGTTTAATGTAGTTGCTGTTGCTATAGAAACCATTTCCTGGGCACCCATACACCCTGTGCATTTGTCTCACTTGGTCCCTGGCCACCCAGGGAAAGAGGGCTTGTGGGGCTGGGAACAGAGAATGTGGGGGAACTCATCAGAGGTACCACAAGACCCTATTGTTTTGTATTGCCTTCTCTGGAAAAGGTGTTTAAAAACAGACAGCTGGGGAGCTGCTCAATTACCAGTGGAAGAGAGGAAAAGAAACATCAAGATCCAGAGAACTAAATTAATCCTGACGGAGCTCCAGTGGACAAAGAATATCCAAAGCAATTTGTGTTTTGCTGTCTGTGTGACCCACCTGCCCAGATGTTTCCTAAAGGCATTGGTTTTTTCAAACTTCATTATGAAAAATGTTTACTACTGATCTTAAGAGTTTTGCTTGCACTTTCTGAAAGTGATCAAATAGACAGCAGCTAAAGAACTCTTCAGTTTTCTCAGGTTTGTTCTGACTTTTGGGATAGCTGGATGTCAAACTCATGGAAGAAAAAGAGAAAGGATGTTGGTAATGGAGAAAAAACTTAGCCCAAGGCATTTCTAGAACTTTGTCTCTCCTCACTGTGTGTTTTGTCGAATTATTAAAATGTTAAAACTGAACAGGTAGTGCTTCCTTTTCCCATCATCTTCCCCAAGCACAGTGTTTAAGTGGCCTATTTTGAAAGGTGGCTTTTTTTGTCTAAGCTGTGGGTATGCAATTGCAGCGAGGTCAATGAGAGGTCAGGCAATGCCAGTCAGCCGGGAGGTCAGGCGACTTCTTTTCTGTTCCCTGGAAAGAAAATACTTACCTCTCAGCAATCACATTTCTTGTGGGAAGGAAGAGGAATCTGAATGGGGAATTAGAATTTATGCATGCAGCTCCTATTAATTGTTAGGTTGGGTTGTGGGTATTAAAATTTGCCAAGACTTTTTAAAAAGTGCACACTGCCGTCAGTAGAGCAGCAGCACAATTCTCCCCTTTCAAAATGCAAAAATGTCATAAATAAACACACAAATCCCCTAAAATAGCTGATGACATCTAACCCCAGTTGGTCTTCTGCTTTGCCAAAACTGTCAGCTAGACATAAGGAGCCTGTTGCTGCTGGTGCCTCTGTGTTGGTCTTTTTGCCTCCACTCTTTTCTCCAAAGACTTTCTCTGGAACAGCAAACTGTTAGCATAAGACATATTGAATAACTGTCTTCTGAAAAACAGTTTCAATTCTCTTTCACTCCTTAAGAAAACTCGCTATGGTGAGGAACTTACATGCTGCCCTTTGCATTTTTTAATGAAGACACCTAAATGTTCTCAGCATTCTTCTCAGCTGGGCTCCTCCTGGGAAGGAATTTAAGATTAATCTGCCTTCACAAGAAAATATTCTTATATATCATTAATGAAGTGTGAATTTTGCTACCTTCTTGTTACATGTATACTTCTGGCATCTTGGTTGTTTTTCCTGGTGGCTTTGAAAGGACAAGGGGAAAGCTTTGGTTTATAGACTTCTGGTTGAATATTGAGAACCACCAGAAGAGCTAAGAAAGATTTTAGGCTGAATCTACTTTATTCACCATGTAATACTATTCCTGTTTGACCAAAGCCATTCCATTAAAAAGCTGAGATTGAATGAATGAATGAATGAATGAATGGAGCCAAACAAGTCTGAAATTTTTAAAGACCTGTAAGTCAAATGCCTACCAACTTCCAGCAGAGTACTTTCAGGAATCTTGAAAGCGAGCATGACATCTTCTCTTTGTTAGATTGTGTGCTTCTTCTGGAGATTGTTCAAAATCATAATAATGAACTGTTATTGTCACCTTTAATCCTATTAAAGTGAGGGGAAGAATGTGCTACTTGCCTCTAGGCTTTTTGTAAAAGTAGTCTGACATTTTAATGTGGTCTTTCTTAAAAGTCATGCAAGTGGCATCCTGGAAAGTGCCTTGGAATAAGGGGGAAAAAAGAGTTGTATAAAGCATAAGCATAATGAAATACTAAATGTGAATTTCTAGGTTTTCACACTTTTCTTTCATTCCACTTAATACATAAGGACAAGAATAAATGTCTTGCTCATTTTTTCTGGAGATCACCTTGGTAGGCTAAAGGAGAACACTTCAGAACAATCAGATTTATCAGCCTGTAATTTAGATGCTGAATAACAGAGATGTTTTCCCCTAGCCAATTTTGGGTATGGTAAAGAGATTCTATGGGAAAGAAAAAAAAAGTAATAGCTTTAAATCCTCTAAGTAGAAGTATGTTACCCTCATTTTTTCAGGTTTAGATTCTGTCAAGTTTCTGACAGAAATACCAGCTCTGCTGTCAGCTGTACACAATCCTGAAAAATCAAGACAGACACAGTTTACCCTTTAGAACAAAAATTTAAGAATCTTTAGCCCAACCCACCATGCTAATGGTTCATGGGGGTAAAAGATTTCACATCACAAAAAAAAATATATGGATTTAAACCCCTTCTCCCCCCCACTGGTTTCATGTTTTCTGAACATGAAACAAGTCAGTTTCTACTCTGTCTAGTTCCCACAATAAATACATATTGAGTGCTCAGTGCACGCATTCAGGTTTTTTTTCCCCCTCTCCCATTCAGTCTCTTGCCACTGACTTTTCTTGCTTTCCAGGTTATATTAAAGCTTTTGGCTTTGTGGCTGTAGGGAGAAATCTCAGCTCAGACATGGAGCTTAGCAAGGGAGAGCTGTGAATAGAGTCAGCCAGAAATACTGACAGCAAGGCAAAGGTGGGCAGCAAGGGACAGGGGAAGCAATTGACTACCAGCAAAGCCGAGGATTAAAAACATATCAGTGGGAAACAAAACCAGCAGAATATGAGATTCTATGAAATGCTCTCTGACGTAAAATCAGAGCCCCAATAAAGACTGAAATAAAAAAGTTCTGACTTGATCTATTTTATGTAAAATTCCCTCTTTACCTTTCAGATGCAGATCAGGTAAGGGGTGTTTCCTCTCCTTCTGTTCTTTAAAAGCCAAATTAAATCCATGGTTGTTTTATAGAGAAGATTTTAAGCTAGGGGGGTTTATAAAAAGATTCACAGAGTGAAAGTTTTAGTCTTTCGACAGGGAGCTAACAGGAGTGCTGCATAGTCTCAGCTATTGCAACCTTTCTCCTGCAATAACTTTTACTGACCTCAGGTCCAATTTTATGCTCATTATTCAGGCAAATGGCTCATTGTTTTCACTGGCAGCTGTGCCCAATTATGAAACTCTAGAGGAAGCTTTGAAACTGCAAAGACACCGCAGAAATTCATAACCATTGGATTGATTTAAAGCAAAAGCTGGAGCAGTGATGTTGAAAGGTGTCTGAGAGCTTGGGACAGCAAAAACCTCCATGGCCAGACACCTGCCAAAACATCTCCAGGGCTAACCTGGATGTCCAGCCTAAAATGCTAGGAGATGCCTGTGACATTAAGAGCTATGTGTTAAGTGACTTTGCAACATGAATACAGGCTGTGCACAAGTAAAATCTGCAATAAATGAGTGCTATGGTGTTCCTGAATGTAAAACAGTGCATTGGGGCATAAGTGATTTGCATCTGAGAAAATGTGTCTGGCATAGAAAAGAATGTAGTAAAGGATTGTTCAACAGCTCCACTCGAGTTCAAGAACCCATCAGAGAGGAAAGGGCTGGGACCAGAGTGCTCTCTGAAGCTGTAACCCCTTGGTGAACAATCTTCCCAGCACTTACTGATTTTGCAAGTTTTTAAGGAGCAGCTGTTAGCAGAGATACGTCTTGCTTCCTTAGCTGACACTTGTCTTAGCTCTTCTGAAAGATAAAAGGAGCTGCAGGGAGAGAGATGGAGCTGCAGCAAGGCCAGGAGAGACCACTGAGCATCCTTCAGATGCAACAGGCAACAGGGAAAGGCCCATGTCAGAGGAAAAGCTCAAGTGAAGAACGGAGAACTGGAAAAGCTTTTAAGAGAACAATGAAGTAGGGAAGGGAAGCAGCAACAGCAGATTAGGCACCACTATTTTCATGGGTTTTTGGTTTTTATTTTGAATCAGAAATTTCATCACTGATCAGGCTCATTTTCTGTCCAGGGATCACCTCAGTTCATCCACACACTGAACGAGGGGTCATGGAAAACAAGGACGTGTCTGGTACAAGGCCATAAGCTGGTCCTGCAGCTCAATTAGGTTAATTTGTGGGGTGGGACTCAGTGCCCCATGACTGCCCAAAAAGTAGGAGCAGCACAAGTAAAACCAGGACTGCAGCTTGTGGTTGTACATTTTCTCCAGCAATGCCACTGTTAGGTGGCAGAATCAGGCTCTTTTTTGTCTGTTTTTAGCTCTTTGGATCTGGCAACACAGATTCCCTGTCCTGTTTGGGGCTCCCAAGAACTTAAGGGTGGTGCAGGGGAATACTGGTGGGAAATAGAGGTGACAGAAAACACAGTGTTTTTGAGAAAATTGCCCAGTTCTAGCAGGGAAATGTGAAAAAAAAATTGTTTTCTGCAGGAATGTGTCAAGGTTGTAGCATGCCATTTTCCCAAGGGGGGAGAGCAGTTCCATTTTTCTGGATAGTTGCATCCAGGAGCAAAGAGCAATATCCTCCTCAAGTATCCTGGCCCATCTCTCCAATTGAAACAGCTTCTTCCTTTACCTCCAGCAGTTTTCCAAGAGCAAAGCCAGTGACAGCAGCATTTCATCTACAGATGTTGCTTTAAGGAGCTATTTTCTAAAAACCTTTAGAAGAGGGGGATCCTTTTCTTTGCACCACAGATCATAGAGTCATGGAATAGTTTGGGAAGGGACCTTACAGACCATCTAGTTCAATTTCCCTGACATGAGCAGGACATTTTCAACTAGATCAGGGTGCTCAAAACCCCATGCAAGCTGACCTTGAATGTTTGCAGGGACAGGGCATCCACCACCTCTCTGGGCGACCATTCCAGTGCTTTACCACCCTCATTGTAAAAATCTTCTTCCCCATATCTGATCTAAGTTGATTCTTGTTTAGTTTCAAACAATTTACCCCTCATTCTACCACATCAGGCCTTGCTAAATACAGACCAGATGGCTTTTCTTGGGTTCACATGTTCACCTGCAGTGTGTTGTGAGAGGGATCTGCCTTCTCCTGGGTCCAGTGCCAGCTGCACATCCTTTGGGGTAACACAGAGAAAGGTGTGAGTGGGCTGAGGGATCCAGCCAGCTAGCACCAACCAGTGGGGTGGGATTGGAAGTGGGGAACAGGCAATGCACCTCCTCCATGGGCTGGGCAAGGGGAGAACATTAACTCTCCCGTGTGCAGAAGATGAGAAAAAAATCACATGTATACAGAGATACCAGCTGCAGGGAAGTACACCACTTCTGCAGTTGTTGTGGTTATCCTACTTTTCTCATTTTTTCCATTGTTTTTAGAAAAAAAATCAAAAGATAGGAGTTAAAGGAAAAAGACCACAAATAGTGCATCTTCTGAGTGAACTCAGACTTGCTTTTACTCCTATTTCTGTATTCTGAGTTTACCATCAAGCCCAACAAGACTCCAAGTGCTGCCCACTGCAGTAGCAGATTAAGTGATTTGGAGTTTATCATTGCAAAAAATCTATCAGTTACCAGGCCACATTGCCCTTGGTGGGACAGTGATTTCCTATTTCATCATAAGGAAATTGGGTTTTTTTACTGGCAACTGCTGCTATTTACCCCCTAATACTCTGTACCTAGGCTGCTGGAAAATTGTGAAGGATGTAGAAACCAACAAAATGTATAGATGTTTAAGATGGCCAACAACACTGTCTTCTACAAAACTCCTACTTTAAAGTTTTTGATGTTTGTTTGTTCTTTCTGTCCTTCCTAGACATCAATTTTCTCCCACATGCTCTTGATTTTATTTTCTGTAAGCTTTGATGTACTTTTGTGAGCACCTACCACTGCTTCTTAGACCTTAGCTTCTTAACTAAAGCCATTTATTGATATAGTACATCTCTCAGTGAAGTAGTACATCAATAAATTAAAGATTAGTTCAGTGTGTCAGCTCTCCCAGAGTATCCTGGGAAGAATTTGCCACTCTGGAAGACCGTGGAGGCCACACAACATCCTTGCACAGGCAAGACAGTAACTCTGGGAGATTTAAGCTTTTGCTCCATGACATCTCCTCCTGCTAAATATTTTTCAAAGTCACCTTTTAAACTAACCCATGGATTCTGCTTGCTACTGAACAAACAGGTGGCATTGAGTTTGCATACTATATAGAGAGGTGTCCAAACCAATTTTCAGCTGTCTCTTACCACATTTTGTTTTTCCTGCTCTCTGATCTGATTTTATGCAGGCTACTTGTAGCAGTAAAGAGTTTTGGCCTGTATTTATATTCATCATGTTCCCTGTGTGACTCAAGCTCCTACTGCACTCCTGACAAATGTGCCTGCAAAGTTTCATTGCACCTAATTGTTTGCAAAGGCATGGCCTGAGGTGCATTGCTGCTGAAGAGGATATCATCAGGCTCATATTAACCATTTATGTGAGACACTGAAATGCTGTTTATTGCTATTTTTGTATTGGCACTCCAACATTCCTTGGTGTTTATTTCAGGATTTTGCACTATTCACTTGCTAAGTTTTATGCCTTGACCTTGCAGTCTATTTACAGGACTATACCTCAGACAAGATTTCAGAATGGGAGGCAAAAAAGCAGAGATCAGAGCCAATACTTGCATTCCTAGAGAGATGCTTTAGGTACAAATGTTCTGATAGGAGAGCAATTCCCATTAATTTGATTTTGGAGATGCAGTGTTGTTTGCACTATGGCTTCAGTCCTTTTAGTATGAAAATGACACCTTGTTTTTGGAGTACATATCCACTTCTCTGTGCATCCCTCTATGAAAATGAAATGCCATGGAATGGCAAACTAGAAGTGTTTTGGGCACACAAAACCCTTGGTTAGAAGATAAATGGTGCCCATTGGTTCCCTCTGGTCTTTTGAACCAGTTGCTTGAGGAACATGACTTTTTCTCTGTTTTCTGCCTGCTGGTGAGACAACACAGATTTCTTATGAGGCAGCACTAGGATGGTGGCAATTTCTATGAGGGGCTTAGCTGTGTTAGGTGTTATTATAAGAGGGTGTTTGTGGTTTGCGGGAGGTCTTCACAAGTTCTTCCCTTCTACTATGCATTATTGGTGCTGAGCTAATAAGCAGCCACTGAAGTCTCTTGGGTGGGTACAGAAAACATTTGAAACAGAAATGAATGATTTGTAGCCCTGTTAATGAACATTTTGTTGTACACAGACACCCATGTTAACACATGAATGTAGCCATTTGTATGAAGAGCAGTCCTTCTCCAGACCTTCACATGGAACAAAATCCTGTGTTCACAAAGGTTTGTGAATAATGAATATAAACAGGGACATGAAGAGGGCACTTAGATACCAAAGTGATGGGTATAGGATAATGGTACATACATGGCCAGATGGCTTTACACAGAAAATTGGAAATGAATGAATAAATGGATGACTCTTGATAAACCCTTCCTGGAAACCTTTCCTGAGTGCCTAGCCCAGCCTGTACAGGATATAACCTGTAAAGTCATAGAAAAAGCTCTGTAGATATTAAAATATTTTGTGGCAAAATTGTTAGCAGAAATGCATCACTCAGGAGAGGAGCCTTTGAGAGCTGTGTGTTTTGGTGAAATTTGGACTCTAAGGATTGTTATTATCTGTATTGTCAATGCAACCTGATGATGACCAGTGTGCCTCAGAGAATGGAAGCCCTACATACCCAAGCACATGGTCACACAAAGTTTTTGAGTCGGTCATTGTGACTGAGGTGGTTGTACTAATTCTCAACTGCTGCGGAGCTCTGGAGTCTTGGGGACCAGCAACAAAGAAGAAATGATTGTATTAATTGCCTACCTGGCATTCAGTAATGGCCAGGTTTTCTACCATTGCTAATGGACAAAATAGCAGAAAATTACTTAAAAAGGATGAGGCAAATTATATTTCTGTCATCCCTGCGCACAGAGGAGTGTGCCTATGTCCTGATGTCAGGAGGTAGTTACTTGTACACTTAGCTGTGGTGGGATGAGACAAATTCATTTCAGCTCTAGTGGGGAGTTTGCCTTGTGAAATTACCTCAATTTGTAGATGATCTTCATCTGGTTGAAACTTCTCTGAGTGAAATTTCTCAGCTGAAAATGAGGATACTCACATTGAGAGTGTAGTAGGTATTTCGGTCTAAGTCTCCAGGAAGATGTTCTTGGTGTGCCCCAGGTGTCATCCCAAGGAATAGTGAAAATCCGTGTGTGTGACCCCAGAAAAATGTGCTGTACATTCCCTGCATAGACAAGAAAGGAATCAGGGAACTGTTAATATCTGCTTCTCAGAGAATTACCCATATTAGCCCTGGTGTTTAACTCTGCAATGTTTCCCAAGAACTACAACAAAGAACAGTACTCAGACCTGTCTTTCAGCAAAGCTGGAGTGCAGGAAAAATAAGTAGCAATAGTAACATGCAGTGCTGACTCCTCTGCCACTGTACAACTGTTTTCTGCAGACATCTTGTATGTATTCACACCCCTAATTACATTATTAGGATGTAGACGTTTATATGTGAGGCTTTGGAGATTTATCCAAGTAGATACTTCTGATGTGTAGTTAAACATGAAGTAGTTACCAATTACTAGGAACTTTCCCCTATACAGGCCATTGATGAGCTTTTGTTAAAGCAAAAAAGTAAAATGTAAAATGTCAAGCAACCACCTCTGACTGACACTTGGGAAACTGAGCTGCTGCTGATTATTATCCCATTTACAATTAAAATCTGGACTCCTTTCTTAATTTTTGTTGACGTGCTGTTGGTCTGTGAACTCCTAGTAGACAACCTGGATTTTTAAATAGTCCTTGCTTTGACTTCCAATTACCATACAATTAACAATTCCAACAATGCTGTCTTTTAATTTCACTGCTTGTATTCATTTTTCTGTGTGCTCCTAATTGCCATGCTGGCATGTCACTTGTAGACTCTGGTTTAGGACATCAGATGTCTGTATTTATATTTAAGACATAGAAGTAGATAGTTTATATATCTATATTGGATCTATTCTTGCTTCTGAACAAAGGAAAGCTCTATATATCTTCACAAGCTACTCTTCTCTTTCCTTAGTCAGCTACATTTACATGTAAATACCATGGAGTGATTAAATCCTGGTGGTTTTGGGGCAGAAACATCCTTCTGTGGGAGCCTATGCCAAAGGTCCCAGAGTCCCAAGCTGGGCCACATAGACAGAGCTGTGCCTCGTGGGTGAAACTGCTCAGTTATCTCAGTCTGTGGTGTGCAGCTCTGGACTGTCCCCTTCTGAATCTCTGGGAACAAAGGGTTTAAAAAATCTTGCAAACTCAATTGTTTCTTCCTCCAAGAAATGCAACAGGAAGGAAAATGGCCCATTGCAATGGAAGCCGGTAAATTTGTCAGGATTTTCAGACTCTTATAAGATTCTGGCCCTTCATGTTTGATACTGTTCTAATAGCCTCAAGATTTTGAAATCAGATGAGGTGCCAGGAAAGCCATGGGAACATGGATCTAAGTCAGAAGGAGCAATGTCTCATGGAGACCTGTGCTGCCTCTGATGCTGCCCAGCAGCACCCTGTCTCTGCAAGGCAGATATCTCCCTGCAGGGCCCACACTAGGCAAACAGCCAGCAGTATGGTTTGGGAAGAGATGACTGGTAGAAAAAAAATATGGGACAGGACCCTGGAAAGTGTTATGATATTGCTTCTTCGTTTTAAGCAAAGAATGATGTTGAATTGTGGTCTGTCACCACCCAGCTTTGCACTAAATGATCCAAGGGGTCCCTTCAGCCCTGTGCTTCCATGAGCTGCAAGTACAGTCAAAATCCACTGTGGAGAGCGTTCCATTTATGATTCATTTGGGTTTGTTTATTGCTTTATTTTCCCAGGCTGATGCTGTGTTTCTTTCACAAAGAGAAGTATTACCTATTAGTGTGCTCAAGAAAGGTATTTAGCAATCCTAGGTGCTTAAACTGGTAATTTGGCTGGTATTTAATGGGTGGATGCTTAGACTGGAAATGTTTGTTTATTTTACCAGACTTCCCCAGTAAACCTACTCCTCTTGCTGCTGCTAATCCCTAGCAGAAGGGATATGAGAAGATTACAAAACCTGCCAATAATTTTCAGGACCAAAATTCAGTCTCCTGGTACCTCCCTGATCTCTTCATTGCTTTGTTCCAGCGAAAGGCCCTTGGTAGCCAGAAGGACAGTGGTTCCTGAAAGGAATTTCAAAAAGTGCATAAAGTTGATATCTGCCTAGAAGTAATACAAAACAGGAGCATCTGCCAGAGACAGGAGCATGTTGCAGGCTTAGTAAAACAGCAGGGGAACCTGCTGTTGACCAGATTTGTCCATATCAGTGCAGGTGTCTCTGCAGTTAATAAGAATTACTATTTACACTTGTTTTCAGAGATTTGGAGACATGGGGATAATATAGATAGCCTGTAAGTCATAAAGAGCAAGTAGATACGACACATGTTCCCATTAATGTATAGTGTTACTCCTTGGAGTTTGTGATATTGAAACATTACGAAGTATGGTATGAAATACAGATGGCTCTGAATCTTGACTGTGTTTGTTTAATTATAGCAGAATGTATTTTGAGATAGATTTCCATCCTATTTTCAAGATGAGAAAAAGGATGAACAAAGTCATACATAAACGGAATATGTTCAGAATTACTGTGATGTGGCAGCTAGATGTAAAATGTGATATAGTTTATCTTCAGAAAAAAACCTGATGTGAATGTTGATGCATAAGCATTTTTTTTTCTTGACAAACTGTGTTCTGATTAGTCAATAGATGCATAACCATTTTTTTTTGTTGGTGTAAATGAGTCTCCCTCCACGCATGTTGGCACAGAGACAGAGGCAAGGCTCCCAGATGTGTCTGCCTGGCTGCTCTGGCCCTGAAGGGAGAAACCAGAGCAAGGTTTTGGGATGTAATAAGGGGAAATCCCTCAAAAGAGGAACTTATTGATCTTGCTACTGCTTGGAACCCAGAGAAGTCAGGCAACAGCTACAGGGTCTAGTAGTGGCTGTTTTGCTTCTTTTTCTTTTACCTCTTGCCAGCAGTAGCTTCGCCCTGTATGTCCTCACTATCCTGGCTTTGCTGGCCTCTGATACAGGCAAAGTAGCGGTCATGGCTGGGCAGCACAGAAATGGAAATATTAGAGCATCTACACGCATTTATCTCCTACTGTGCTGGGGTAAAAAAAAAACAAAAAAACCCACAAAAATGTTATCAGATGTGCCCAGTTTCTCTGAAGAAATAAGCTTTAGTGACTATTCTCCTTTTGGCTCTACTCTCAAGTATAAAGTAAGATCACTTCTACTACATAGCACCCTTTGCAGCCGGCTGGCTGCATTCTTGTTCTCCAACACAAATTGTTATTTTTCTT
The DNA here is from genome assembly GCF_023055355.1 of Agelaius tricolor. Taxonomy (NCBI): domain Eukaryota; kingdom Metazoa; phylum Chordata; class Aves; order Passeriformes; family Icteridae; genus Agelaius; species Agelaius tricolor. The sequence continues at coordinate 49,904,579 of NW_027269262.1, read as the reverse complement.
CACAATATCAGGTGGGAACAAGATAAAACCTTCCTTCTGGGAAGCTGTACACTGCACAATCTGTAATTCTTCCATGATTTCTTACTCTGTGGGTTAAATCTCATCCTACCAGCAAACACACACAGAAGAAAACCACTAAGTAGGCTACACAGCTGGCTTTTGCCCTGGCAGTGCAGAGGCTATCTTAACATGTGTGGCACAAGTGGCAAGAAAGAGCCTTTGCTTCGGGATTCTCACTGGTTGGTCCCCACATGATCTCTCACCTAAATGGGGGGCCTCGATCCCCTGGTGCCCCCTCCATTCCTCTTAGCTCAGGGAAGTTGGAAAGGGGAAAACAGGAAAAAGAGACAATCCAACCATAACAGTTTGTTTTCCAGGATCAGGGTGGCAAGAGGGAGGGTGAAAGAGGAAAACTACTCTTGCTCTTTTCCTTGCAAACAAGGAAAAATGAGTCTTGCAAGAACGGACCAAAGCAGAAAAGGGTCTGGATGGGTTTATGAACACAAAGATTTTTACATTTAACTCACCTTCTGACTTGGGAAGTGGCTTTAAAAAAGAAATATGTAGAGCATCTGAGCATGTGTCTGGGTGGAAGAAGGCGAAGGGTCAAGAGAGAAGCCTGAAGTACTTTGTTCCATTTGTATATTTACTTCTTCAAAATGCTGGAAAGGGACGATATCTTTCACACTTGATTTTTTCTGAAGTACAAAGCAAATCCTCTCTGTATTAAACAGTGAAGAGCATTCTTGAGAGTAAGGACCCTTAAAGACTCTTGTGTTTTGTTTTGTTTTTTTCCTTCTGGGCAATGAATGACTAGTCCCTTGACACCACTAACTGTTTATGTAGAAAAGCTAATTTCACTTCTGCCAATAAAGTTCTCTTGCCAGTCTAAGTTTCTCATTAAAATTAATATTCTTATTGTATGTCCCTGTCCTTTCCCTTGCTGAGAAAGAAGCTAATAATCTTTCATTTGGGCCAAATTCCCACTTCTTCCCCATCCCAAAGCAGAGCAGGGGGAGAAGGTAATTGCATATGGAAAGGCATATTGGCAGGAACACTGTTCTTCAGAGATGCGCCTCATTTCATGGATAAGAGAAGTATTTCAGGGGCTGTAGGAGACCTTAGTTCACTTCTCTACTGGAAAAAGCTTCAAGCTAGTATCTCATGGGGGAATACCATAACTAACAGGCCAGGGACTGTGGGGGATTGTTCCCAATTTGTCACCAGTGAAGCAGCTCAATTTTGTAAGAGAGAATTAAGTAGCCAGGGAGAGAAAGTATGGAGGCAAGGCAGGGGGATTAGGACACTCACTTGGGATGTTTCAATTCCTGCTGTACTTAAAATAAAAACTTCATGGAGTCTTTAGATGAGAAGAGGTGTTATTTCCCCCACTTGCTTTATCTGGTGTGATGCTGGAGCTGTTGAGGGAATGCTTGCTGGAGCATTCATCAGAGGTGGAGGGGATAAGGTGTTTTGAGGAGCTTGTTGGCACTTTTTGTGAAATAGGTGGGACTGTTTCAGCATCCCAACTGTGTGATGCTCACCCGTGCATGGGGACACATCAAGCAGAAAGGGGAAAGCTGGGAACCAGATAGATTTTGGTTTAGCAGGCCTGAAGGAGAAATTAGAACCCTCTATGGCTCTAGCCTAGGAGGACTGTGTGTCCAAGCAACCATGCACACCTGAGGCTTAAGCTTCCTGCATAGGTAAACCCGAAATCCTCCTTCAGCCACTGTGGGAGATTGTTCTGCCCTTACGCACACAAATAACATTACCACAGTGCTGTCCTCATGCCTGAGGGAAAATTCCCCTTTCCTAAGCAGACTAGTTCACACTGGGGTTTTCTCTTCGTACTGTTCGAGCTAAAAGGCCTGCTCAGGGACAAGAGGATGGATAGAAGCACAGCTAGAACAAATCATCCCACCAGGTGGAACTACAATAAATATGAGACTCAGCTTCCTTTCCTCTTTTACATCTTTTTGCTGCCTCTTGGGGTTGATTTTTGAGGAGGGAAACAAAAGAGTGGTTTAGTGCGTATTTTAGAAGTCTGCCTGGAGTAAGACCCAGTCTTTCAAAAATTGTCTAGGAAAGCAATTCCTTACAACACTGAGAACATCACTAATGCTAAATGTTCCTTTAATTCTAATTTTGAGACACTTGCCAATCTTGTAAATTAAAGATTTATTGCCTGAGAGTACTCAGATCACAACCTAACACACGTTTAGCTGCTTTGTTCCATCCTGTTTGGAGTCATTCCAGAGGCTAAGCCCCTGTATTAGAAACATCACCAATGCAAAGATTGAATGATCGATCAAAGCAATGCAGATTATGAATTCTCCTATGCAGTCTTCCATAAAAGGGACCTAGAGAAGCAGCTATTTTTTTCCTGCTTATTTTTGGCAGACAGATTTATGTCAAAGATTCCCTGAGACGGTTTTGTAACAACCTGTGTCCTTTATTTAAGGAGGTAAATTTTACTATGGTAAATATTTTTCAAGTGAACAAGAAAATGACATAACTAAGACAAGACACAGAAATTAAATGTTCTGCACAATTCGTCAGGATAGATCAAAGATAGCAAAGGGAAAAGGTATTTCTAACTTCAGAAACTCCAGAATAAATAGACTGTTACTGATGCAAACTCCCTCAAGAAAACAAATAGGATGCACTTTTGCTCTTTTTTGAGTTGCTCTGTTTTGAAATTAATTCTAAGTCCAAGGAATGGAATACATAATGTGTGTAATAATTTCAATGTGAATCCCAGGGATATTAAGCATTAAATCTGGGCTGAGATCTTGCATTATAAAAATTATTGAGAGCATGTCATTAACATACATCATTCAGCTACTTACTGTATTTGAAGAGCCTAGGTTTATACAAATACATCAGAGTAATATTTTGCATTCCAGGGCGTGACCAAATAATCAAATTACAAAGAATGAAGCAGTTAGGGCTTGAGATAGCATGGTAAACACTACAACTCAAAGGATCCTCTGTTGTGGATCAAACCTTGCTCTCCACAGACTATCTGCTAAATAAAGGAATAAATAGGTGAGACTTTAGGGATGTCTTTTTCAGACTGTAGATATCATCCAAGACTTTTACACAAAGATCAAACCCAGCAGTCCATCAGGAAAGAAAACAAGCCACATCAGGTGCTGCTCCACTTGTTCAATTTGCTTCTCAGCCACTCAGTTTGAACTGTGGCTGATTATTGATCATAATGTTTTCTTCCTCACAAACTTGTCTCTCCTTATCAGTAAAGAATATCCACCCTGTCGTTCTACATCACTTTTTATGTTTCTGTGAGTTTTTCCTACTCAAATGTATGTTGTTTTCTACATTCTGCAACTAGGAAAAAAAGTGTGTTTAAATCTGGAGTATTCTTCTGAGAACCAAACTTTTCATTAAGCCCTGGAAGAATTTTGTAAGGAACATGGCAGAAGATCCTTTTGAGCATGGATTTTTGTATTTAAGTTCTTTGCTAGAAAACATGGATCTGTTATTACTGATCCTCTTTACTGTATTGCATCTCATCATCAAAGGTGGGAAGCTTTGTGATGCCTTTAGATGTGAGCAGGTAGCCAAATTTCTGTATCACACTAATTAGGAGGGGAAATTGGTGATGGAGGTTGTATATTTGATGAAATATGTTTATTCACATACATGTAGTATATTTAAATTAATGTACCAATTCCTGATTTCTTGACATGAGAAGGATCCAGAGACAGGAAATTTCCTTCTCTGCAGCTCCCCATGAAAAATAAAAGTATCTTTTCTCTTGCTCTTGGGTTGATCTTTGTCTTATCTACTTGGGTTTTGCACCATCCTCATGCTTCTCAAAATAACCCATCAAGTAAAGCCTCTTTTCTGTGTCACCTTTTTTCTATTGTGAGTGAAAACACATGTTTATCTACCTCTTAAAGTTATCTTAAAGGCTGATAGCTAGACACAGTGGTCTGAAAGAGATAACCTGATCTATGTCCTTTCCCTCAACTCAGATCACTGAAATGATGGCCACCTTATTTTAGTCAAAGTCATGATAAAGTTTTCCCACATTTTAACACAGCAAAATTACAGAAAGGTTAAGCTTTCCCACATTTATAGATTTGTTTCAGCTAACCTGCATCTTCAAAAGGAACTTTTAAAGATTGTATTTGGAATACACCTTTCCTATTGTTACTAGGTATGATAAACTCTATCTCACATATTAGTTCATCTATTACCTCAGTTACTCACATTTCTTGTTCAAATTACAGAGGTCCCAGTTTCTGAATCTGTTTTTCCAGTTTTGGATGCCTTCACATTCCCTAGATATTCTCTCCATTTGAAATCAATTAGGAGGTTCTGTTTTGAATCTCCCAAATCCCAAGTCTTTTTTGCTTGTCTGGTCTAATAAATGTAAGATTTGAGGCAATGTCTACAATTCCTTCACATTTCATCAATTCTATTACACTTTCAAACCCCAAAATTCCCATTATTGTTGTTAGCTGTCCAGCTTGAGATGAAAATGGCATGCTGCTCCTTTTACACAAGCATGAGTTTTGCTTGTTCTGTTTGATGTCCATCCATTCCCTGAGCTGAAAGGGAAGTTCTCAGTGAAGCAATGGTGGTATCCCCAGGTGTTGTAGTCCAGGAATGGTATTCCCCAATTTAGTGTTCCCACTGACACATTCCAAACTAAGTGCCATTCGATCACTCCCCTCTTCCTTGTCCCTCCCCTGCACTGGGCTGGAGAAGAGAACTGGAAGCACAATGGTAAAGATCATGGGTTGAGATAAGAACAATTTACTGGAAACAGTGATGAGATAAGGAAATGCAGTAACACCAGCAATATTACAGTAGGGTACAAAAGGCCAACAATTCACACATGATTGCTCACCATTGCACTACGAGGAAACCCTGGCAATACCCGACCACCCAACCACACCGCCATTGACTGGAAGATTGTCCCTTCGCCTGCCCCTGGAAATGATGTGAGGTGGCATACAACAGCCTCCAGGTTCTGGCCATATTTCATGTCACAGGTTCAATTTTCAAATGAACTTCATATTATTCTCAGCTTCATTTTACTGGGCCAAGTTGTTAATTTTATTATTTTTCAATAGCATCATGAGGCACATTTGTATTCTCTTTCCCTGTTACAGAACTGCAGTTAGAAAATTTGTAGTGACTGTAATCTCTGTCACTGGAAACTGCTTCTTCCTCTGGTCTATGAGTGCAAGAGGAAAATCTCAATTTCCATGGTAAACTTTGGAAATCCCTTGGAGTGTCTTTGGCTGCCATTCCCTGACCTAAGTGTAAAAGCCTAAGTCCAGCTGAGCACCTTTGCATCAATCTCTCTCCAGTTTATCCTTGAAAGCCCTCACTGTTATCTGCATATGCCAGGAACTCATGTTTCTGCTGATTCTCTTGCAGTTCCTGTAGGATTTTATCTTTTCATTTTCTTTTTCCTCTAACTTTTAGTTAGGCCTGGATCAGCTCAGATCTGTGGATGGCTTCAATCAAGAAGCAAAGGTTTGTCTGAAGCCTGTTTTTGAGAAATCAGAACTATGTCACTCTCTGGGCATGGTTATTCAGGCTTGCTGGTGGAACTCTTCTTCTCTGTATTCATCAGTTTTCATTCAGTCCATAATGCTATACTCAGTAAAGTAAGTCTCAAACAGAGTTTTTCCTAAAAGATATTAGATATTTGTATTATTTGGCCTCAGAAAGTCAAGCCTCTTCAATGGGACTCTTTGACTTTGGCAGCCAAGCAGATGAAGTGCAGTAAATGTTTTTGCCTCAGCTCTCTGACTGGCCCAGCTGAACATCCAGGTGGCTGGCTGCCATGATGGGTCTGTGACTAGACATTTCTTCCCGGAGCTGAACTTCAGCCAGTGAGCCCTTGTTCCTCTTCATCCCTGCTAGTGGGTTCCCAGATGGTGACTCCCTGCCTGGAAGCAGCTATGGCAGTGTTGTTTCCTTTTACCTTTTTGTCCTTACCAATTCAGACAGGCCTTCTCACTTAGTTAGGACATTTTGTAGTCATTACTCCAACAGAAACTTCACCTTTGCCTGCAAATCACTTCAGCCATTTCTGGGAAACCTCCAGATACTGCTGTAATTCCTTTTGTAAAGTTTCTAGCTCTTGCTTTAGTGCCTTCTGGTCTTGCTTTAATTCTTTTTGGCTAGTTTTGTTTTCTGAGAGCAGATTTGTTATTGGTTCAAGACGAATACGATCTCATAATTTCTGTGTTTGAATGGCATCCCAGTGTTGACACCAGGCTTTTATCTTGTGACCTGACCAGGTTATTTCAATTAGAATGAGAAATTGATGAGGGAGATACTTCAGTTACAATTCTGATAATTTATAAAAATGTACAAAGCTCTGCTTTTTTAGGGGAAGTGTTAATCATGCACAGATTTCTTGCCCACAGCCCTTTCTGCCAGAATCCTGTCCAAAAAAAAAAAATAATCCCACCATTATCCTTCCATTGGGGCTTCTGGGAAGGCTGGAGGTCTGCACACCAAAGGCAGAAACACCTTAAGGAGACACTTCCTTCAATCATAGACAGAGATAAGTATGCCTAGCCAGAGAGTCACAGACAGGACAAAAGTGTAATGTTCTGAAACCAGTGACAAACAGAAAAAGGTCTAAGTAGTGTAGACAACTGTGTGATGGGGTTAGAGGTGAAATGCATTCTACTTTTCGTGACTCTTCTAAGATCAACCCCAAATGTGAGCCTATTTAGGGCCCCCACATACAATAGTACAATAGCACCCAGGAGAGAGGATTGCTGCCTAAGACAGGCACAGCTATGCTGAGAAACTGTGCATTAGATCTGTTCAGAGGGCTGCACCTTCTTTCCCCTTGTACACTGGCTCTTCTGCACAGCTCCATCTCAGCAAATCCTCTCTATCTCTAACACTCCTAAGTTTTATATGTCCTATATTCAGTTGGAGACCTGCACTAACCTCCTTTTACAGATATCTTAAATGAAGGACAACATTGAAATTTAGGCTTAGTACTTATCACCACACAGACAAAGCGTTTCATCAGCGAGCTGGCAAAATATCTAACAACTGTTGAAAGAATCGAGGAGTCAAGATTGTTGGCCGAAAGGGCTTATGAGTTAACACATCAAAACAAATTACAATCAATGCTGAGAAGAAAAAGGGCTTGGCAACACAAGTGGTGAGAATCTCAGGATAGCACTCCCATGGGTTTTAAGGCAAGACCTGGAGGAAGGAGATGGGAAAAGCTAGCTCAAATGGCATGAAAGAAGACAGAGAGCAGAGTGGAAGAAGGGGTCACAGGGAGCACCGTGAGCAGCAGAGTCAGAGAAACATGGGATCAATGAGGGAAACATGATGAAAGGAGTGCAAAGATGAGATTGTGAATGTTCCCCAAACAAACAATGAAGACAGATGGAGTTGATACAACGCTTTCTTCTGATTCCTAAATACATTTAAGGATTAATACCTATTCTGTGCCAGGACAACTTCTGATAAAGAGCACTGCTTATTATAAGTGTTGTTAACTTCCTCACCCTTGGGAGAGGACAATCAAAAGGGTAATATGGGTAAGGCATGTGGAGGACTTTACAGGACTGTGGTGAGAAGTGAATTCTTGGAGCAGACTTCTTGGAGCAGAATTTCCCTATAGGAGATGATCACTGTCCCAGACACTGATGTAATTCCAGTTTGAATGCATCTCCTGGCCTCAGCTATAGCAGTTTTCTACAAGGAGAGATAACATCTTAATTTAACAGATCTACAATGATGCAGAGGGTTGTTTTTTGTTTTGTTTTGTTTTGTTTTGTTTTGTTTTTTTCTCAAAACAAATATCTTGAGTGCCAACTAAGAAAAGACTAAAAAGCTGTGAAAGATTCTTCAGGGTGAAGGTCAGGTGGTTTATATGATTAAATACAAGTGAGGAAAAGGTGGCATCTGGAGCAATAGTTGGACTCACTGCAAAAAGAAGGAAAGATGAGGAAAATAGAAAAGGTTGTTTGGATTAACAAAATCCAAGGTAAGAAGAAACAGTTGTGATATATTCCAGTGATCATCCTCTTGACCAAAACCACAGGACTGCACACCCAGATCCCTGGACAGCATGTTTCTGAGGCTGTGCTAAGTGTCTGGAAAGATGACTCCCCCTCTCAACTGTTCTAAAGCATTCATGTCATTGCCAGGGACACAAGCAGCCCCAATAGCCCCAGTGAGACATCCCTGACACCCAAGCTGATCTTTCTTCTAATGCCTCACCTCTTTTCCTGTCCTGTGGACTACAAAGTCCTCTCCACTTCCCACAAGTCCCAGACATAGCTTTTGTTCCTTGCCCTCATCACACTGTGACTTTTTACAAGTACTGGCACTTCCTTGCAGTCTTACACAAGCCCCTTCTTTTCCTTGCCTGTCCCAGTTTCTGAATCCCTCCCCAAGGGTAGAATTTGTAGCACATGACTGTGGATCAGCCAGTAATTCCAGTGCCTGTGACTTGTGTTTCTTCCAGATGTAACTATTTAGTCACCAGTAGACCATTTCCATGGGTTTTTTTATGACTTACCAAGTCTAGCCTCTAGCTAAGTGTCTAGATACAGCTCTGACCATGTCCCTGTGGAGTTCCTCCTATCATTATGAGATTAACAGAGTATTTAGTTTTCTTTTGTCTGCTGAACCTTTTACAGTTTCAAAGCTGTTCAACAGGCTGTGAAAACCATCTTCCTTTCCTGTTGCAGGGGCCTTACCACTCTGTATTGCAAACAACTTCCCAAGCTTTCTGTCATCTTCCATTATGGATATAAGGGAAGGCACTGTCCCCACCCGAGAACGTTGCAGTTTTCATTAGACACAAACACTGGATGAAGGCTGATGCAGAAAGGTTTTCAGGGACCATCAGTAAAAGGTGCTGGGGAAGATGTGATATAAGAAAGGATATAAACAAGGAGTAAGACACAAGACGGTTTTTTCAGTATTACAAGTTGATGTGGTAGAAAGGGTAGAGGTATGTCCAGAAATAAAGAGGTGCCATCTGTGAACTTCATACACCATAAGAAAAGCAGGTGAATGGTCTGAAAGGTTTAGTGATGTGAACAACAAAGTGTTTGCAGGATTGGCTGCTTCTTTGGAAATGAATTAGCAGAGAGGAAGAAAACAGAGGTAAGGCCCATAATAGTGCATGAAAGGATGAAAAGGAAAAAAAAGGAAAACTAGAAAAAAAGAGCAATGTGCGTGTATGCAGAGGGGATTTAGCAAATTTCTTTTGTTAGATAGTTTATTAGCAGGGTATCAGAAAATTATGCAGACATAAAGTTACTTACATGAGAACATTCACAACATAAATGCAATTTTCAGCTCAGGGTTTCATTATCTAGTGGGTAATAGTTCAAGTATTGTGAGATGGATTTTAATTCTGTCTAGCATGTACAAGTAAATGACAATTTGCTGTGCTTGGTGCAATGGAATGTATGCTATTCAGATGCCTGTATAAATTTAAGTTTTATTGGCAGCTGTAGCATAAACAAGGTGCCCTACCTGTTATCTCTTCATAGAGGACTCTTGTGTTCAACCAGACTGTTGCAAAAAATATATATAAAGTCATTACAGCTTCTGGATATTTTTCTACACTTTGGGGTTTTCATCAAGATTCAGAACCATTTTCAGAGAGTGCATGCCCTAAGACCCTCTCTGTCACTTACAGAATGCTGCAAATTGACTCTATCACTTTACCTGCTGCTGTAAATTGGCTCTGAGCACACATAATGTGTCAGGTTTGCCTACTCACTTTCAGTTTTCACCCGCCTCTACTGGGCATATCTAGGAGTAATGGGATGAAATTGAGCAAAGGAAAATTTAGACTGAATATCAGGAAAATTTTCCTAACAGTGAGATCTATTAGAATGTGGAATAGTCCCCCAGGAAAAGTGATGGAAACCCCGTTGCTAGAATCATTAAAAATAGACTGGAAAAAAACCACAGTAAAAATACAGTAGAAAATAATCTGCATTGTCAGGGGATGGACAAGATGATTCCCTAGGTTCTCTCAGGCTCTAATTTCTAGGATTTTAGGAGCTGAGCTGCATCAGTATTAAATTCCCTGAATGCCCAAGATCATCTAATTGAAACAATAGAAAGTTTGCTCATAGGCATGCCAGGGAGAGTGCTCAGTAATGATCAGGCTGCATTACTGCTGAGAGTGTATCACTTGATCTGCACTGTACAAAGAAACAAGGAAGGAGACAATTTTTATCACAATTTACCCTTTGCTAAAGCTGTTCTTGTAAGTCAAATATGCTGCCTTGATTCAGCATTGCTGATGTTATAGAAAGTGATCCTAGAAGCAGGTAATAATGAGTCCCGATCACAGTTTGTCATGGTGGAGTTTTGTATCAAAAGCTAACCACACGTGTTCAGAATCAAAATTTCCCTCTGCAACTCACGTATTTTCTACCATAGCCCTGTGCTCCTTTCATTGCACACACATGCCATGCACTGCCATTTCATTTGTCTATGGAAGACTTGTCTGTATATTGAGGGATAATGGATTACCTCCACAGGGAAAAGACACTGATTCTGAGTTTCTTCTCTCTAAAGTGTGAGCTCACTAATAAGATTTCCCCATTCTCATTGCTCATAATATTTCACAATCAATGTTAAAATCCCAACTAATGAAAAAATTAAAAACAAATTTCCAGAGCAGTACCAGGTAGTGCAGCCATACCTGAAGTCAGTGCTACTTTCTTACATCCAGCAATACCAGTCACATCCCTCCTTGCTGTGAGTAGGACACCAAAAACAGGGAGGGAAAAATGACTTGCCAGGATAACCACACAGGGGAACAGGCTATCCTACAGCTGGCTGAAGAAGCCACAAATTCAGATTTTTTTTTTTTTTTTCCGGGTGGATTGCTATGATGATTTTCTTCTCACTTCTTGAAATACTCTCCCATCCCTGATGACATGCCTGTTAGATGTGGGTGCTTTTCTGGGGGCCAAACTTGAAGGCCCAGAAGGTGAGTGAGGTGGAGCACTATTCATGTGCTTTTAGCACAGGATTCTCCTCTGTTCCTGTGCACATCCTGGAAAAGCATGCTGAAAAGACCCTTTGCCTTTTCACACAGCAGGGCCTCTGCTGGGAAGTTACATACAATAATAGATTTGTAACTTTTATTTCCAAGGCTGGCCAAGAAAAGCATATTGGGGAAACTGAAAATAGCTAAAGCAACTGCCTTAGTTCATGGCAACCAATTCCCAGAGTTCCCTTCTCATATTTTAAAAGCAGCAAAACTTTATGGCTCAGACTTCCAGCCCGGCTCTGGATGCTATGTCTCTGCAGATGTGGGTGGAGGGGAAAGGGCTGCAGCCATCTAGAAGGTCTTCAAGGGCTGCTTGTGGCCAGGACACCTTTACTCAGCTGCATGCCTTGGTTTGGCAGCACCCTTGGGGAGAGGGGCACTTGGATGCCTTGGGGGAGAAGCCAGACCGCAGCTCCCCATCCCCTTGTGTGGCTGTGACGTGTTGCAGACTCAGCACTGCAGAGACAGGAGCCCAGCAGGCGTGGGCAGCCCTATGGCCAGCCTGGGACCCTAGACTGCACAGTTCAGGCTCTCCTCTGGTCCCACAGACCTCCCCCAGCCCCTCAGCCAGCTCCATTCCCTAAATTAAGGGAGACATTGCTCCATGTCAGCTTCCAAAGTCTGCAGGTCAGAGTCCTTAGCAGCAAAGCCCCAGAGTACTTTTCTCCCCCTTTGGGGGCTGATCTTCACATGATATGCTCATGTGCATGTCATGCAACATATGAATGTGCCCACTGCTTCAATAGGAACAGCAATCATGTCCTCCTCCTCTCCTTTTGAGAACTGGGAGGGTCTGATGAGAGCCTGGAGGTACCAGGAGATAATAGGACTGCCTTGTAATTTCTGACTGCCTATCCCTAGCTGATTCAGGTCATTAGAGCTATTTTGCAACATTCTCTTAATAACCTTGCAGACGCTCTCCCCCAACACTAAAATCATACTCAGAAGGCCAAGGTTTAGGGAGATGAAGACAATGCTGATAATGAGTCCCTGATTGATTAAAAGTAAATACATTTTTATTCAGAGAAAAGGGCATTTGTTACCACAAACATTTCACCTTCAGCACAAATAGGAGTTGTGCTTACATTTACTAAGGGATTATAGCAGCACTACAACTAATTACTTCCCAGCAGCTATTGGCCTCAGGTTAGATGTGAGCTACTTCTGGCAATCTGTGGTGTGGGCTCATGTAAAAGGGAGCCCCTATTTTCATCATCTTGGTAGAAAACAGTGCAACAGTGAGGCGTGAGTGAACATACTATGCATAATGCAATAAAAAATAAGAGCTTATTACAAGGAAAGGACTCAAGGAGATCAAACAACATTAGTCCATCCCACCATTTTATGTTATGACAGAGATATTAATTATTCTGTTTGCATTTTGTAGATGGCCTCGAGTTGTACAATTATCACATAGAAAGGTGCACATTACTTGATGGAGACAGATTTCAGATTCAGACTCCTTGATTACCTTCACTTGCATGAAATCAGTTGTATATTCCTAATGTGACCCATGCAAATTATAGCATGTTTTTGATCAGTAAAATGTTATTTGTCCCTAAGTTATTTACCAGACTTCTGGTGTGAGAAATCTGTTTTTTTTCTGGAATCCCAACACAGTTGCATCTTTGCTGTTCTCACATGAATCTCTGAATTCTCCACCCTTCCACCTAACATTTTTGCTAAATTGCTGGCAAGCGATGAGATTACTGTAAAAATACCTATTAGGATTCAAAGAAGGAGGTTCCTTCAGGTCCAGGCAATGAACTGCTCTGAAATTATAGAGTTATCCATAACTTTGAGCAGTTACAAATTACTGCTATTAACCGAATCCTGTAATTACAGCAAGTAGCTAGGTTTTGTAGCATAATTTATGATATAGATAGCTTTTAGTGCATGTCTTAGAGAGTTAAACGGCATGCAGAGAAATGGCTTTTGCAGTACTGTGAAAATATGTGCTGTTTTCTAAGCTGGGATCTGATTTAGATGATAATGAAAAAAAAACCCATTCACTTTGGATGAGGGAAAAGTCCTTACTCTGATTAAAATAGTTCCAGAATGGTGTCTTCTAAATTAATGTTCTCACTGTATGGGCTGATTTTCACCATGACATGAGGAAAATCCTCCTTGAAGGCCTCTCACTGGAAAGTTTGTTCAGACAATAAGTCTGTAGCATTAAGAAATTGCTGACTGACACTAGTCAATCCATTTGAGACAAACCCTGGAGTGACTGCTCTCAGGGACTGTGTTAGAGCAAGCAGAGACCTCAGTGCAAGCGTCCAATAGCCCTGTGTTGTCACCCAGCAGAAACACACCACCACAGACTTGTTACACCTACACAGCAGGTGCTGGTGCCACTGGGTCCCCTTCTGTCTTGAGCAGAGAAAAATAAAGAGTGCTTTAATGGCAAGAACAAACAGATATTCAAGCTATTGTGCTTATTACTCCTAATTTCTGAGGATCAGCATAAAAAGTATTGCAAATTGCTTTCCATGGCTGGGTGTAACATCCAGCCATGAAGCTGGCATTCATTTTTGTGCTTCCTACCTGCAGTAATGACAACTCCAGCCTCTCTTCACTAGAAGCCATACCCCATTGCTCACCACATCATGAGAAGAAGGTCTTCTGGAGGTTATTGAAATCTGGGGTTTTCCTCCATCTGTATTATCTTTCATATGGTCAGTAAGAGGTAAGTAGCCCTGCATTCAGTCCAAGCAGGATGAAGCAGTGATTTATATTTCCTATCATGTATGTTTGATCTTGTTGTAAGAAAAACAGTGAGCCTGTTCAACAGTAAAGATTGATGCATGTCTTTTTTGGAAAGCAATATAATAAAAATGGTACTTTCTTACTCAGCTGTTCTGCTCTTGTGCATTGTGGACCATTGCTGCCTGTGTTCAGAACTAAAAAGTTTATAATTTTTAGCCCTGCAAAACCAACCCCCTGCAGGACAAGTGAGCTGGTTCCTCTCTACTGTATCATTAATAGAACCCTTTACTCCTTATCAGTTAATCAGCCAGTCAGTAAACACACTAATTGTTAACAAGAATTCCTGGATATCTCCTTTTTTCCCATTTAGTGTCAGCATGAGTGAAATTTCTTCTTGTGTAAGAGACCAGTAGTGTTTACACAACAATAATGCTTGCATATCTTTGCTAGCAGAGATTTCATGACATGTAGGTGATGGAGTGTAAAGAAAGAACTTTCTTTTGCCTTCTGAGTGTGGCTCTGTGTCCATTTGCAGTGGACAAAAAGTGACAGTTAAAAAGCAGAAATCTACAAAATCAAATTTCTGCTAAGGCACATGAGAATTCAAATGGGAAAAAAGTGAGCAAAGAGCTTGGGATTTGGCCCTGAGAAAGTTTATGCACATGAAGCATCTCTTAAAACTTTACTGAATGGATTATCAAATACAGATTCCTTAGTGGAGGAATCAAAGGGGCAAACATGAGGAAAGCTCTCATCATTGAGTGTATTTTTATTGTAAAAAAACTGGTTTGCTTAGGTATGGATTAGCTTTCCAAAGCCAGAAAACCAGGAAAATATTAAAACACTATCCATTACTGCTGAAGCTAGTTGGCACAGTCAGAGCTTCTCCCCTTTCTCCCTCACACTATTCCTCAGAAAGAAATCATAGCTTGTGATTCAGAAGTGATTCAGAAGCTAACATTTTTTCCATACCAACCTAAAGCAGGTGCCCCACTGAAACTGGAGGTAACAAATAACAGGGCATGCCTGTATACTAGTTGCTTCTTGAGGTCTTTATAAACAGAGGTTCTCTTTTTTGAAAAGATAAACCTCCCTCCTGTTATGATTACGAATATTGTCACTGCTTTTATGATCTCCATTAACAACAACTGTTCAAACACCACTAATCAATAGTCCTCTTATTCTTATTTCCCATTAAGAGGTTGGCCATTCTGTTGCCCTATGTTGATCAAGATAAGAAAGGAAATATTCCTCAGTGCATGAGAGCTTGTCCATGTCTACTAGAGACTCTGACAGGATTTCAAGCCCCAGTACCACAGAGATGTTGAATTCAAAATTTGTAAAGAAGGATTAATACAATAGAGTTGTCAGTTTCTCTGGGGAACCTGGATAAAATCCTTAGTGGACTCCTGAGTTTTGAAGATCAGAGACCTACTTCTAATACAGTTTGCCCAGGACCAGCAGAGATGAATCAGGGTTTCTTTAGCTGCCCAAGCTTGTACAACGGTCACTTTAAAAAGGCAAAAACCTCTTGTCCCCCAAACTTAATTACTTGTTCCCCAAACACTTCTGTCCAGTGTGGAGAGACAGCCAAGAAATTCGGAGGAGTGAAGCTCTTGGAGGGACTGACTGGCACCACTACATATTTGCACTGCTTACAGGGTGAAATTACTCAGGCGCTGCGACCTCTCAAGATATACACTTATCACAGTCTGAAGTGTGCCTTAAAGAGCACAGGAGCCTCTGTGGGACCCCCCATGGCACACTGTGAAATTCATCTGCATGCGATCCCCACAGCTGCAAATCCATCTTCTGTTTCCATTACACATTCTATTAGTTTGCCATGCTTCCCCTTTAGCATACATCAGCACAGCTCTTTATTTTAGCACTATTAATTTTTGACATGAAGTCGCTCTAAACATGGTAAATACAGAAAGTAATTGGTATGTTAAACAGGGGAAGCATAATGAGTCTCATGTACAAACGCGACTTGCTCCTGCTGCAGAGTCGGACAGAAACAGAATACAAAATCGAGCTGCCAATTTCAGCAGGAACTTCTTCACCAAGTCCCCTGGTTCACAGGCAGTGCCTCGACCTCTCCTGTACTTATGATACATCCAGCCACAGTTTAATGGCTGAAATGACTTTGAAGCTTTCCCAGTGGAACCAATTTTCACCCTCTGTGAATATAAAGCTCCAGCCTTTCAGCAAAGAGTTTAGTTTGGTGATAAGTTAACATGTGAGGCCAGCCTGAGAAAAAATTTTGACTGATGCCCTGATGATAGGGCTTTCACACTGTAACTTGTGGTGACGACACAGGGCTTTTGGGGAGAGACACGCTCTTCAGACTGATACTGGCTGATGGGATATTTTGTCAGCGAGATGTTCTGCGTAACCAGAGAAGCTGCTGCAGCTTGTCAGAACTGATGGCAGATCTTCACCAGGAGGAGCAGATAGGGAAGTCACAGCCCATTTGAGTCCACGCTTGTAGTGGTTAAGGGGTGATTATGAAATTCAGGATGAGAGTTTTAAGGGTATGGATAAGATATTATCTAAATTTGGTGAGAAGTCAGTGAAGAGAGAGGTATATTAGAAAGGATGAGAAAAAGAAAAGCTAGGAAAAAAGCATACCAACAACTTTTATATAAGCTTTAAAATACTACCAACCCCACCTTGTCTCTTACTCTTCATTTTAGCCTTTATAAAGATTTCAAATTTCTAGTTTTGCCTTGGAAATTATACATACTAAATACAGTTATTCCAGGTGTTGCAGTCTCAAAATAAAAAAAAATTTGTCCAGAATCAAGGCTGAAAGATCAGAATAAAATTATTGTACAATCCAGAATCAACAAAACACATATACACTATTTGAGAAGCTGTTTTCCTGCCTGCTCTATGCCTTTTTTTGGTGGAAATTCACAAATAAAAGACAGATACAGTCATCAGCAGGATGAGGCCATAATATCTGACCAAGAATGAAGCTGACATACATTAACAAAACACCCACAGACAGCAGATTCAGGAACCTGACCTGCCTGCTGCTTTACCCATGGTACTGCATAAATAATTAATTGTACCTGCCACTGTACCAGGTAACACCAGGTAGTTCTCTGCTTTTTGTTTTTTTACGACAATCCTTGATCTTTTTCTGTGTTAGTTGTCGTGGAAGAAGAAACTGGAAGAAAGAGAGCAGACCCTTGTTACTCGTGTAATAGCCTACCTGCTTTTTCAGGTTATTGTTGAAGAGGGGTTGTTGACAGGCTATAAAATATCTCAGCTCTTCCTGGCAGGAGAGAATCAGAAGAAAAAGACAGTACCTACCTTATTCTGAGTTTGGCGTGCGAACCAAAAAAACACATAGAAACAACTTTTGCTTGGAACATTTAAAATAGGGCACAATAATGTCCCATAAAATAGGTACTAGGGAACAAGCAGAAGCTCATAGCAGGATAGATTTAATGGCACAACAGTTTCTTTCAATTTGGTTTTATGTTTGGGTTTCAGAAGAACCCTGAAAACAGTCTAGAGACAAAATTTTCCTTTTCTTTTTCTTTTTAACACCTTTGTGATTTAATTTAAGAATGACATTTAATTCTGGACAAGGCTGACAGCTGAGTCCTGAAACATACATTCTGCAATTCAGCAAGTACATAAATAAAAAGGACAAGTAGTGCTAGGATCTTCTCTGAGGAAACATCAGAGGTAAGATTCAAATGCTGAAATGAAATACTGAATTCAGCTGAGGTACCTATGCTCGGTTTCAAGCAAGCAGCCAGCAAACATGTGTCCCTTTTTCTTTGTTTTTCCTTCTAGGGGTTATAATATTACTAATATTTCAATTTAACATATGTTTTCTGAAGGAGCATGGAAGCCTTGCCCCATGTAACTCACTCAGCTCTGTAAAAGAAACCATAAACTCACCAAAAAATGAGTTAGAAAACCCAGCACAGTGATTTCAAGACTAAGTCCCAGAACCTTCATGAATAGCATGCCTTAATGATGCAGAAGCTGGACAATAGCCTATGATCTCATAAGGGATACAGTTTCAACTTGGGCCTGATAAACCCAAGTACATAAACCTGCACCTGCACTTTCCAAATGCAAACACCTGGCTTTGCTTTATAGAAGGAGTCAAAAGCCTGCATTCTCTCTTTCAACAGCCTTTTCGAAGTGCAAGGATTGGAATCTGTACCCGCAAATCGCATTCCTGGGCTACTCCTACTGACACCCTAACAAACTGCAATCCTTCTGGCTATGCTGTCTTCAGAACTTCAAAAAACATTAAATGCATTGACTTTAGAAAAATCACAGAGAAGTCATCTTCGATCCTAGGCAAAGAATCCTGAGTCTGAAACTTTGCTTCTGATAGATTTGTTACACCTTTTCCTCCCACCAAATAGGGGCTACATTTACATAGCAGATTACTGAGCACTAGGTAGATGACAGTGCAGAGGCATTTTCCAACACTTGTTCTCAAGAAAAAACCTTAATCTGTGACCTGATCTGGGCTCAGACATCACTATACCTTTTAGACCTTTTCCTAAGCTTGTCTGAATGTTGATACCAGTCCAAATGCCCAAAATCTAAGGAGAAAGATCGAACCATTTTTGAACTTTATATTCAAACGGAGACTCTGCAAATTGGGCAGTTTGGTTCATAGATTTAGAAAGATAAAGAATGAAGACTGGAAGCTGAAGATTAGTGTTTGTGTTTAGACCCATTATGATTTTGAATGCATGACCAAGATGAACAATGGCACCATCAATGGTGCTTCCCATTGGCCATCCCAAACGACTTCATTTGCAGGACGACTGACAAAAGTATCAGCAGAAGACACCCATTGATAGATGAACAAAAACATGTCAGGCAGAACCTCTGGACTTTTCTGAAGTGGATGAACAGCTTTTTAGATGCCATCAAAAGCAACTAAAACAAAGCTTTCAGAGCTGGCTGTGCAGAATGCTCCACACACAGCTTGAATCACCTCACTCTTGGTAATGGTCTGCCACAGAAGCCCTAATCAAGTGTGTGTGTGAATTTTACTTTCATGAGATGACAGTTCCCAAGTGAAAGGACACTTCAGCTCTGATAAAACTTTCCTTCTATTGTCTAAGCTTTATTTGTTTTTTGGCAAACCCCAGCACTGCCTCTGCTTTCTGTGCAGGCATGCATTTCCCAAGCTTGTGCAGGGAGGCCAACCAAAGTCTTTGGAGGCTTCTCAGTAGTATTGCCTGAAGCAAATACCACAGCTCAATAGCAATTTAATATTATAATCAGGGAGCAAACTGTGCAGTTTTGGCACATTGTGATAATTATTAACTACATGTATTAGTGTTGTGATTCTAGTAACTAATATTTACAAAAGGTTCCCTGTGTGGGGAAGACCTCGCCCAGACATGAGCAGTTGAGCTATTCCTGAGTGATTGTCAGTGGGCCTTTAAGCCTCTGCTCATGTTCACCGCTTAAAGATAAAACATCAGTACTTAGAAATTGTACTTCAAAAGACCTATTTCATGAATAATAAATTCTCAGAGTGTAAAACCATACCAAGTGCCAGAACGTTTTGTGAATTTATGGGGAAGTTTTCCTGTGGAAAAAAAATCCTAGAAGATAAGATTAAAAAAGCACATCTCAAATTCCCTAACATAATAGAAAGGAGATTGGATTTAAACATTAAATAACTCTTGCTTTTCAGATTTTTGTTTCATGCCATGGTGTCTCTCTTTCTCCTGCTTTCCCATTGCTATTAGAATTAATGACCTTATGAACCTCAGTTCAGAACTCACAAGCAAGGGCAGAGATAAGCAGCAGCAAAATGTTCTCTAAACTCAAAATCTGTAATTGTCAAATTAAATTTCTGTGTGCAGTTATTATGTCCAGGCTGACTCAAGGTTGAAGCAAAGTTGCATTCCTCTTTGTGTCTTATGCAGCTCTTGTTGGTTTAGTAGTTCTTCACCTGGCTGAGCATTCTGGTGAAGAGTGAAGGTGGTTGGGTAAGAACATCTGTATCAAAAAAAGATGACCTGTACAGTAAGCTTGACTAACCTTCAACATCTTAGCACTCCTACTCAGAGTACATAATTGTAGTTCTTGCCCTGATCGATTGTGTAGTTTTCCAAACAAGTGGGGACACAAACAAATACATTCTTGACATGGAGTCTGTTTTAGTCTGTGAGCTGTACCACATCACTGATGTGAATATATGCACACAAAAAAAGTCATTTATTTTTTAATAGCATTGTAGTTGTGAAAAAGATTTTCTCATGCAACTTAACCTCTGTGTAGTTTCTTCCCTTCAAGCTCACCAATATTTCACACAATTTTTCTGGCAGTATTCAAAGTGCCTTTTAAATTATGCATGCTTTTGGCTAGTATGCCAGACTTGTAGTCTAAGAGACTAGACTTCCCTACAAAGAAGTCATGATTTGACATTGTTTATTTTGCTGCATAATCACATTAGATAGGGCAGTGTCATAAAGAAGACATGAAACAAATACGTGTAAACAATACATTGCCATTCCTTTAACAATTGTTTAAACAAATTAGCAAGTAAAATATACCCTTAGCTTCAGGTAGCTCCTATGTCACAGGAGCCAGACATTAACACATCGTACTTAGAATTCAGACCAGTACTGAGTGTTGCATTAATGTGGAAGACAAAGAAGGTTCTTTGCATGTGTTCGCAATGTAGGTAACAACCAGGAGATGTTTGAGGGGTGCTGGCAGGAAGTAAAAGTAACCAGTGAGGTGATGTTGGATAGCATGGTAAGTGGTGATTGCAAAGCACTAGGACATATCAAAAAAGAAATTACAGAGGCAGAAGGACAGGTAGAAGGAGACAGAGAAGCCAAAGGAAAATCAATTTCCAGAAAAAGTTAGGGAAATGATATCTGAAGTTGTTCACAGGTTCTGGAGGGCAGAGATGGCTATGAAGAGGTCAATGAAGATTTCACCTGACTGCAAGGCACTGGAAACAGATTGAAGGAAACTTTCTGTGGAGCAGAGAGGGAAACAGAAAGATGCGTGTGATACGTGTAGGGACAGGATAGTAGACTAGGGTTGCTTATACAAGTCCATGAAGTATACAATAGTAACATTGGTGTACATAGAGTATTAAAGATCTTGGTAATTTTGCCTTGTAAATTTTGTCCACATCAAAGGTCAATACAATCTAAAAAATTTCTACCAGAAACAGCAAAATGACATGCTTCATATTTATTTTTTCTATTTTATAAATTATGAACATGAAAAAATATGTCCAAATCTAATCAGATAGTGTAAACCTATATATGTATAAACACAACTCATCCAAGACTAAATCATGTATTTCTCTTCAATTGACAATTTTACCTGTTTCACTCCAAGTAGATATTTTAAGATTAATGAATCAGCCACAGTAAATTCCATTATTCTCACACATTACTGCTAGAGCCTATAGGCATAACATTAGTTTTTATAAATTCCTTTAATTAAAGCAATTATGTCAAAGATTAGATATGGTAAGCATATTAATATTTTAAGTAAACATTTGTGCTTGTTTTCAGAATTAGTAGAAACAGGAATTTGGCTACAGTTAGGGTTCTTCACTGGTTCTGAGTGCTGTAATAAGGAAGGGGAAAGGTAAGTGTATGCCTACCTTTAAGTAAGTGCTTTGCTTTTCTAACCTGCTGTGAAAGCAGTGAGTTAAGGGGACTAAGTACATACCTGAAGGAAAGTATGTGCTTGACTGCCTTGCTGATCTGAGCATAGAGACAGCAGGCTTCTCAAAAGGCTGTTGGCACACTCATCACATCAGTTCAGGGACAACAAATAATTTTTTTCACAAGCAACTTAACAATTGAAGGGACCAAGGTGTCACTTAAAACCAGTTAAAGTTACAGCAAAACCAGTTAAAACTCATCTTTTTCCTCTGAAGTGGAGACTTAATTCTAGCAAACCAGTGCAAAGCATGGCAGTGGTTCATAGAGATGATGAATTTTGGCCTAAGAACAAATGCTTCCCAGTGTGCAAGAAGTTATTAAATCAGGGTCATGGTCAAAGCTGTGGAGTTGTATCCTGTACCCTTTAGAATATACTTCGGGGTTAGATGCAAAAAAAAAAAGGTCAGGTACCTAATACTGCTCTTAGTCTACATGCAGGTGCCCAAGTTTAGACTTGTGACCCTAAAACTCCTGAATGTGTCTGGAGGTGCTAAAGATCCACCTTATAGAGGATTTCTAGAGTTCATGTTCTCTGAACACCTTTAATAACCTTGGAAAGGTTTGGCCTCTGTGTCAGTCTTATCTTTTCTGAGAACCACAAATAAAAGGTTTTCTCAGTCTCCAAGTAGTATGCTGATACCTGTGATGAAGATTAGAGGGAAGGGGAGAAAAGGGAGAATTACCTCTACTGTCCTTTCATCTAATAGTGCAGTGATTAAAATCCTTGCACAGTATACAGCTGAATTTGGTTAAAACATTAAATAGTTAGCAGAAACAATTACCATTACCCCCTTTGTACATACTCTAGTTTGATATTCTTTGATGCAAAGAAAAATATATCATACCAGGCTACTTAATGATGTAAACCCCAAATGAATAAACAACAACAAAAAAAGCTGTAACAGTGTAACCTTCAGGAGATCATTAGAATATTGAAATGTTGTGAGTTTCTTAAAATCTTGAATGTTTACCACAGTAAGCCCCCAAATCTCCCTGCCTCTCTGTAAATGTTGAGAAAGAAAGTCTGAATACTCTTGTCTGTGATAAGAAATTACTTACCCTTTGCAAAACTGGGATGCATTCTATTGTTATGAAATTGTGTATAGACAAAAGACAGTCTGCCTACTAATACTTATAGATGAGAGCAGTTAAGGAAACATTAAAGCTCCATAACTTTTTACTATAAAATGCATATACCTACAAAAATGGATTTTGTTTGTGGTGGGTTGTACAGGGCAGCAGTAGTGTCTCTGAATAAACAGCTCTTAGACCGGCTCCCCCCTGCCTCATCCATTGCTGTTGCCTCTGGCTCTGTTCTGTTTTGCTTCTTTTTTTTTTAATTTTTTTTTTTTTTTTATTGCCTGCTAAGGCCAGCTGCTTCCTTGATGGTTGGATCCTCTGCCATGGCCTGGGCTGCCTCGGGGATGTCAAGGGACCACCTCCACTGGGGCCAGCCAGGTTCTCTTGGTCGTGGTTTATCTGCCTGACGGGCCTGGGCAGCAAGGCAGAGATGCTCTTCTCACTTTCTTATCTTTCCCTCGCTACCCCAGCAACAGTGACCTGTATCACCTTGCCTGAATGCATCGGTTCTGCTACCGCCAGGACCTGGTGCAGGCAGTTGTAATCAGGCATTCTTCCCAGCTCTGATGTGTTTGAGTTTAGCAGTGCTTACCCTCCCGGTCATTCCCGTGACTGTCAATAGCACAACATCCAGAGGCGAGCTGCTGTGCCTTCTCATGTCTAGGCATTCATCGGGTTATGCCTGAACAACAGCTATGTCCAACTCTTCAAGAGGTGTGCAAGGGCAGGGGGAATACACAGCGCACAGAAGTCTTGGAATCATAGAATCATAGAATCTTTCAGGCTCGGAAAGACCTCTAAGGTTGAGTCCAACCATTAACCCAGCACTGCCAACTACACCATACCATGTTTTTAAGTGCTACAGCTACTCTTCTTATAAACAAACACCTCCAGAGATGGTGACTCAGCCACTTCCCTGGGCAGCCTGCTCCAATGCTTGACAGCCTTTTCTCCCAAACATCCAATCTAAACTTCCCCTGGCACAACCTGAGACCATTTCTTCTTGTCCCCTCAGTCACTTCTCTGGAGAAGAGATAGATACCTACCTTGCTACAACCTCCTTTTAGGTTGCTGTAGAGAGTGATAAGGTCTTCTCTAAGCCTCCTTTTCTCTGGGCTAAACAACCCCAGTTCCCTCAGGCATGCCCCATAAACCTTTTTCTCTTTGCCCACTAATCCTCCATGCTCCCTGGTCAGGGAGCTGCAGGCCAAAGTCAGTGCCTTGCTGTGTTTTTAGCAGGGCTCTTGTGAGGCTGTCCCCATCAAGTGCTCTGTGAAGTTCCTTTGCTATTTCACCTTGAGCTCACCACTCCTGAGACACAGATTTTGCAAATGGTGTTGCTAGTTGAGGACTTCTAATCAAACCTCCTCAGTAAGAGAGAAAGGGGGTTATTCAGCATGACATTTGTCTGAGAAACATTTGACAGGTCCCAATGAACATCTGACAGTGATGACAAGGATTGCAGAAAATGGTAGGAAACAGATAATTTTGGCAATTCTAGGAAGCATTCTGTATTGGACTAGGGCTGGCCCCATGTCTCCTGTGATGTAAATTGTGGTAGTCCTGTCTGACTTTTGTAACCTGGAGCTCCAATTTCTACATACAAAACCAACATTCAGAAGAAATGTTAAACATTTTTGCCCTGCTCTGAAAAATGAGAAAATCAGAAATCATTAAAACCAGAAGGGTTCATAAGCAAGAACTTCATCAAATTATGGTTATGCAAAATGTTTTTGGGAAGAAAGCATAATGAATAACAAACCATTCTACTTAATTGAAGTGCCAGTAAATTAGGGCTACTGAAGTTTAATGAAAACTGAAGTCAAAATAAATCTTTGAAAAAACCTATCACAGTAAAACTCTAAGCTTTATCCATATTAGGTTGTTCTTGGAATAGCAGTTTATAAAAAATTTTAAAGATCTGAGTATATAACAAGAAAATATCTCAAAATCTCCAATCTTGACACAATAGGAAGTCTGTTTTCAGAATAGTCATATATGTGACACAGGCACTTTCCACCATTCCACTCTGTTTTAAAGGATTCCTTTAACAAAGTTTTTTCAAATAAAATATTGCCAGAATTAACATGAAGCAAACTGTAGTATTCTTTCCAGCCTCCTGGAGCTGAAGAAAGAAGAAAATCATGTGGAACAGAGGGGACGTTCAAATTGTATTTTGCACTTACAATAACTAGATTTCCTTATACAAAATTCTTGCAGTGGATCCAGTGTGGTGCAGATTACTAAAACATTCCTTGGCATGTGTAGAAATCATCCTACAACCAAAAAGCTGGAAGCCGTGGGTAGGGAGCTTAACATTGCCTCTGATAACTTCTGAGTCTGATCCCAACCTGATGCAAGGCCAGATCTGTCAGGTAATACTTTGGCTGTTTCCTTGCCTGTCCTGGTGGAAAGCTTCCTTTCCTTTGATATTTTGGAGGATCTGCAAGGCCAGATCACCATTCACAGGAGCCTGGTACATTTCTTCTCTTCAAAATGCAGTAAATGATGGAGAAAGAAAGACTGCTCGATATCTCACAGCATGCAACCCTTTTTCAGTTGCCCAAAACGTAGTCAAATTTTAATATTAAAAAATTATGACTTTTTCTTTCCTTATATCAAGAGAGAAAGTCAATATTTTGTAGACTTTTACAAACCACATATTGAAAAAAGCCCAGCCTGTGAACTCGGGACATTTCACGGCAATGCTGCAGACCTGTGTCAACAGATTCTGACACTAATTCAGGAAAGGCACTAGTTAATTTTGATTTCTCAGCTCTCTCTTCAGTTCTGTTGTCATAATTAGTCAGTCAACATTTACCCACATTTATCATGAGACCTAGGAAAACTATTAGTTGCAAACAGCTGATTTGTTGAATTTAGCTCTGTTTCCTAATTGTGGTTGATCAACGACCACATTTTAATTTCTATTAATTTTATTCACTGCATAAATTCTTCTGTGACTTGTTAATCTGAATATATTTTAGCCTATGTATTGCTTACAGACTGGATGGTGTATCAGAGTTTTTGTGAGGTGTAATTCAGTTTGTTCATGAAGGATCAGTAGAATCCCAGTCTGTTGTTTCTGGTCTGTAGGTGCAGTCTCCAAAAATATGAAGTGATTTCGAGATGACTTCTGCAGACAGTTTGGAAGCTTTTTGGAAACAAAATTTACAGGAGTATTTGTTTCACTGTCTTTTTTAATATTAATTTATGTACAAACATTTCTCCTACTATTTGTATGCAAAACCCCTGTTCAACTCCTATTGAAAGCAACAGAAATATTCTGACTGGAATAAAAAAGAATCCCATAAAGTTCACTGTCAATAAAATGGGAAAACTATTGTCCAATTAAAGAATGGAGGGTTTTGGTTCATTTTTGTCTTCCTTGGACTCTTAAAAATGATCCTCACAGACACTGTCCTCCTTTCCTATCTTTCCCATTATTCCCCTACCTGTTGGCACCTCACTGGTCTCAGAGACACATTGACAATTTTTTATATTCTTCCTAACTGACAGCCTGGGGGAAGGCCTTTATTTAAAAAGAAACACAATATGGCAATGTGATTTTAGAAACATAAAAAGAAAAACTCCCTGTTCACTCTCGAAAAGAGATAACTGAGAGGGGGACCACATTAATGTGGGTAAGTACGTAAAGGGTTGATGTCAAAAGGGCGCACACAGTGGTGGTGCCAATCAATAAGACAAGAGGCAACAGGCAGAAACTGAGGCACAGGAAGCTCTGCCTGAACATGAGGAAGAAGTTCTCTACTGTGTGGATGACTGCGCTCTGGAACAGATTGCCCAGAGAGGTTGTGGTGTCTCCCTCACTGAAAAACCATATGGACACAGCCTGTGCTATGTGCTCTTAGGATGACCCTGCTTGAACAGGGAGGTTGACCAGGATCACCAGGTGACCCACTATGATATCTTCCAACCTGACCCATTCTGTGATTCTGTGAACCTGAAAAGAAGATGCATATCTTTTCCTGAAATGTTCAAAAGCCTGTCAAACAAAGGAAAGTGTCACACTAATTACAGCCCACCTTACTTGACAGTGCTTGTGTGTGGAGGGGACATGACTGACATCCATCAACCCAAGATGACAGCTGGCTGCAGCTCACACTAAAACAGCTGTTCCAGGCTTGCCTGCACCAGCTTTGGTGGCTTTTGACGGCAAACTTTTGCAATGCTTAGATGGCAGAGTGGACTGGCTGTCAGTGTTGACTGCATTCATACTGAGCTGCTTTATGGTTCCCTTGCTGATTGCCAAAGCCTTCAGGAAAGGATCTCCTCTCTCTCAAAGGCCTCAGTGATGTCTGACCACTGCCATGCACTGGGAAGCCTGAAAACATTTCCAGAAATGTTGTCTTGGAAATGGGTTGTTTGTATGTGTGTATTACAGAATCATCAAATGGCAAAGGTTGGAAAGGACCTCTGGTTGAACGTTGGACCTCTGGTTGAACGTTCCTGCTCAAGCAGGGTCATCCTAGCACACATGGCACAAGATTGCATCCAGATGATTCTTAAATATCTACAGTGAGAGAAACTCCACAACCTCTCCTGGCAGTCTGTTCCAGTACATGGTCACTCACACAGTAAAGAAGTTCTTCCTCATATTCAGGTGGAAACCCCCATTCATCAGTTTCTGCCCATTGCCTTATTGATTAGACACCTATTGCTTGCCACCACTGAGAAGAGCCTGGCTACATCATCTTGACACCCTCCCTTTAGATATTTACATAGTCTCAACATTGATGAGATCCCCTCTGACTTGTCTCTTTTTGAGGCTGAACAGGCCCAGCTGCAGCCATTCCTTGTAAGAGAGATGCTGCAGTCCCCCCAGCCACCCTTGTTGCCCTCTGCTGGATTCCAAGAGCTCCACGTCTCTCTTGTACTGGGGATCCCAGAACTGAACACGGTATCCCAGCATTCCAGACGTGGCTGCACCAGGGCTGAGGGGCTGGATTAGCTCCTATAGCTGCTGGCAATGCTCTTCCTAATACATCCCAGTATACCACTGGTGTTGAACAGCTGGTTCACGGACAGCTCGTCGTCTAGCAGGACGTCCAGCCCCCTCTGTGCAGAGAATGTACCTATAGTGGGCACATACAGACACAGCCGCACAAGGCAGGGCAGGGCCTGCGGTCTGTGACCTTGTGGATCACTGACAGCAACACCTGCGAGTCCTGGAGGGCAAAATGTCTACACGTGATGGGGCCCAGGCTGTGCCGGCGGGACCGGGGGAGTGCCGGGGCTGTGCCGGGACTGCGCTGCTGGGGCTGGAACAATGCTGGCAGGGCCGGGGCAGTGCCGGGGCTGAGCCGGGGCTGTGTTGGCGGGGCTGTGCCGGGGCAGTGCGGGGCTGTGCCGGGGATGTGCCGAGGCAGTGCAGTGGCTGTGCCCCAGCAGTGCGGGGCTGTTCCAGGGCTGTGCTGGCGCGGCCTGGGCCGCGGCCGCGGGGCGGCCCCACGCCGGGAGCCGGAGCTGTTGCCATGGCTACGCCGGCAGAGCCGAGCCGCGGTCCGGGAGCGCGGCCCTGCGAGCGATCGTATCGATTAAACGAGATCTATAGCTATAGATATATATACACACACACATACACATTGGCGCACGGGGAAAGCGGCACTGAGGAGGTCTGGTTCGGAAGGTGGCCGTCAGATCCCTCCGCGGTGCCCGGGAGTGGGTGAGGAGCAGGCGGGAGCGGTGTCTGCCCAGGGCGAGCCTCCCTTCGCAGCACACACCGTCCATAAAGCTCATCCTCCGGGTGCCGAGCTCTGACCCGTGCTGTCCTGACGGAAGGGCAGACTGAGAGGAGCGCTCGGAGGCAAAGCTGATTTGGTTTGGTAATGTTTACGGACAGCACTTGCCAGCAGGGCAGCACTAGACCCCTTCTTGCCAGCTCTCCTAAAGTCACTGTCAGTGCGGACACCTCAGGTCGTCCCACGGGGATTCCTTGGATGGCGGGTAAGGACCTGCCTGCTGGAGGAACGTCTCCTGAAATGTTCATTATCCTCAGCCTGACCTCATCTTGAGGATGTAGTGACCCCCTCGTAATAAGAGGAGCCCCCTTGCTCCCAGGCCGGATGACCTGTGTGGTGCATGATGCCTGTGTGGCCCTCTTGCCTCCCCCATCTCGGGAAAATGGCACAATACGGTGCGGCAGTCTGCCGGCGGATCTGTTACTAAAGGAATTCATGCATCTTGCATCTTGAAGATGCATTATTAATGCCTGGACAAATCACATCAGGTGGAGCTCAGCAAGTCCCTGGCACTGCAAAAAGGAACAAAGGCTGGTTCTACAAGAGAGAGAAGGATGAGACAAATTATAACAGCTGGGAGTTTCTTGTCAGTAAGATGGCATAAAAACAGAAATGCTAAAATTGTTTGCACATAAGGCACCTTTATATTTTTACTGAGAAGGAAATTGCACATTGCACTGTGAAGAAGACACTTTATTTGTATCCTAATAAACATTACATTGTTGGGGCATCCTTGAAATCCATGGCAAACTGGCCCAGCTTGCTGGCATTGAAATTACTTCCAAGCACAGTTTTATTTAGTATCTGGAAAGGACTATAAAGACTGGATTTGCAAGCAGAGGGCCTGATTTGCTTCTTGTCTCCTTGAAGTCAATGGCAAAATTCCCATTCACTTCAGCAGTAACAGCTCAGGCCAGAGTTTTTAGCAGTCTTCCAAAAGGAAGAAAGCAATGCTGCCTGCAACAGCACATGGGAAGGCATGGACCCCATCCTCCCGGGCAGAGAGCAGTAGTTCTTCATCTCTCTAACTCTTGATAAGAAGATCTAATCTGTGCAGCACAGGCTTTGATGCCAGCTAGTATTTTTGTCCCCATGGTGCAAGTAGCTATCCAAAATCTGCGCCTTGCTGTCTTTGTTGCATTAGGAATGGAAGACGATGATAGGAACCCAGGATTTCTTTGGGAAAGGCCCTGTTTATTTCCAGAGGTTGTTATTACAGCAAAGTGTTGTTACAGCAAGGCAGGAACAAGCAAAGTAGTTCCATGTTTGGAAGTGAAAGTCTCTTTTTAGGGAGCACTCAGCCAAGAAGAACTGCATTTTTGTTTCACCCCCTGACACTGCACCATTCCATTCCTGCAGGTGGCTTTCCCAATCTCTTCTCTTTTCTCATTATTTTTCATTCACTCACACATCCACCTACAACATGCAACCCCCCCAGCTGTTTCACTCACAACTTCACCCAGGAGAGCTGCTGGTCTGCTCTCTGCTCCTGCCCTTTTTGCTCTTACCTTGCGAAGCTGAGCCATGCTCTGGGCATTGACTTCTATTGTTCCCTTTGCTCTTAAATTAAAGGGCACTTAATTGCTGTTTCATTTGGTCTTAAAAAACCAAACTTCTGACTTTCACCTACACTGTGTTCTGTGATTGTTATTTCAGCACATAAGTACTTTACTTTTGACTTCAGACTGATTGACTCAAAGGTGGCGTTTTCTTTCATAAGAGCCTCCAAGGGCACACTGTTAACTCATGTTTAACTGACAAAAAACCTCAAACTACTTTCAGGCATCTACAAACTTGGTGTTTTTTTCTTCACCCAATATATTATTCTATAGGATTCCTATCAAAACTATGTATCTAAATTAAAAAAAAAAAAGTTATCAGAGTGCTTAAAAGGCATCTGAAGTAATTTTTTTATCACTATAACAGTATGAAATGCATTTCCTCTAAGTCACCAAAAACAGATCTAGCCTTTGGTGTGAAGTGGGGAGAGTATTTGTTAGGGATCCACATGAGATTGTAGGAGATTATTGAGATATCTCTAGCCATCACCACAGGGATAATCACTCTCTCGGCGCAAGAAATAGGACCCAGTGAGGAGAGGCAAAAAGGAGAAAGGACAAAGTAGGCAGTTTTCACTACAGCAAAAAGTAAAAAATGTGTCTCTCTAATTCTTTAATGTATTGGCAAGCTGACAGTGGTAACCTTGTTTTGCCAGAACCAGTCAGATGAGGGAAGAACGTGACAGAAGGAGTATTGGTGTGAGGATTATGTACAGACAGGCGTGTTCTGAGGGTACTGTGGGGTTATGGATTATCTACATCCAGCCAGAAGATGGATCTATGAATAGTGAGAACATCTGCTCAGTGCTCACAGACAACCAGAAATGTAATGCTAGCACATAAAAGTAAAGGACTTGAGAATAACACTTCAAATATTTAAGATACTTTGATGTAAGTGGGTGAATATCATGGCACATGGCACACAGTGTTCAGGATTAATCAAATGCTGTAGAGAAAAGTTAGGTTTTGGAAAATAGAGATCAGGATCAGCACATCAAAAAGAACTAAAACCACAGGTAAGCTTTGAGCAATGAGAATGTGAGAAGAGAACCTGCAAAGATGAGGTTGGTTAGATGTGGCAGCTCTTAAGAAAGGAGTCTTTAGTCAGTATTCCTTGGAATTAAGGAATGGCAGGCATTTACAGTGGCTGAAGAGAGAAGGCTTCACCTGAATACCCTGCAAACAAATGTGCCACTTGCTCTGGTACTAGAGGCCCAGACATAGTTAAAGCACTCTCTTGTTTCCTTCTGTAAAACTCTAGTTTGATTAGACCCAAAGTGCATCTTCTGCTCATTGACTAAATTCTGAAAAGAGGATTTTATTTTATTAAACTGCAGACTAATGATTTCAAGCACATTAAAAAGGGGCATTTTTCCAAAGCTCCTTCTGTGTAATCTGTCTGTTAAATAAGAATCTTCCTGACATCCTAAAGGAAATGACATTCTACTTAAACATGTTACCTGCTGATCTACGAGAGAAGCAGGCCAGAAGTCTTTTGTGTTTGGTTTATGTATGCATGTGTGTGGTTGTTTCATGGCTCCTGGGTAATGTTATCCATATTTTTCTGTTTGGAGAATCACTTTTCCCTATGCACTCACCAACCAACATGAAACCACCTAATTATATTTTCATAATCCTGATTAAAAACCATCTAAATTATCCTGCTTGATGTACTCAAAGAGTTTGTTGATTGCTTTTTGATGTGTATTAGAGCTTTTTGCAGAGCCACATCAAATGGTTTGCTCCACAATGAAATAAAAAAATCTTGTAATATACATATGCACATCTTTAAAAAAACATATATAATTTATATTCTGCTAATTAAGCTACATCAAAACCAAGTCTATCACCATGAAATAATTGTGTAAAAGCTACTCACCTATTACAAGAACATTAATTTCCACTTTGCTTTTTTTTTCCCCAAATATCGATTTTATCTTATACAAGGCAATTCAGCATTTCAAAGCCTCAGAGTCTCAAAGTGTTTTTCCACCTCCATGGAGACCTTAAATCTTGAATACAAAATCAAGTTTTAGAATAGAAAACTCAAGTAAATAATATTTTCATGTAGAATATGAGCCTTCTGCATAATGGATCACAAACATTTTAATTTTTCCTCTGTTGTTTTCACATCTTAAATACGTCACATCAAATCTTGAGAAAAGTTCTGTCTGCTGCAGCTAAGGGGTTGATAAGAGGAGGGGAGAAGAGAGGTGGGAGTTTGCAGAAACTCTGACCCTGGGTTTGACTCTGATTCATGGCCTGTTTTACCAGGAGACTATCTCAGTGTTCATCTCTAGGTTTGGTGCCAGTCTGGTTAATCTTGAAGATTATGTTGAGACAACATCATGCATCAGAATTTAATGGAGGCTAGAATTCCTCAAAGCCATGAAGGCCAACCAAGGCCAAGTTTGGATGGAACTTTGAGCAACCCGGTCCAGTGGAAGATGTCCCTGCCCACAAGAGGGGAGTTGGAACCAGGTGGTCTTCAAGTTCCCTTCCAACCCAAACCATTCTAGGATTCTATGACTTCATTAGGTAAGCTCATGAGCGCATTGGAGTTAAGGCTTACTTTGTGGTTGTCCAGCTCCAATCACAAAGTCAGCATTCATTAAGTAATAAAAAATAAAATACTCTAGGAAAACAATTAAATAATTCAAACTCTGCCTACTTGATATCAAATCTGTTGTCATATCAAATATTCATGTGAAAGAAATCTGTAGGTGTGTCTGTATGAATGGAGTGCAAGTGCAAATATCGATGCTTTGCTACAACTTGACATCCAGTGCTCTAAGACAAGATCACAGAGGATGATCTCACATGCAAAAGTGTCCCCTTTCAATGTCACCTTCCTTAGCTGCATGTATGTGTGTATGTGAAGACTGACTCTCCTTTCCTGCAAACCTGAAATGTTCTGCCACATAATCTGTGGTATCAGTGACAGCTATGGAGTATTCAAGTACAGCTCCATTCATCCTTGTGTTGCCAGTTTGACTTTCAGTAAATGTTTAATGATCCTTTTCAATTACTGGACCAAACAGTATTTGACAAGAATGCACCTTGTCTAATACTAGCACTTAGACAGGAGTGCATTTTTTAGATAGCACTTAGCATCCACAATGTTGTCATGATATTTGTGAATGTACTTTCAGGTTGATCTTAATGACCCCATTACAAAGGTCTTCTCATGCCTGGCTACGTTATCGTCTCTTTTTCCTCAACTTTACTGATAAAGAGCTGCCAGAGTTCACATGGGAACACTCCTACACTCAGTGTCCTGGGTGCAAGCCCTAAAGGACATTGGCTTTGCTGGCAAGGCTGTAAGTGCCATTGGAGAGGAAGTTCCATGTGAAACCATTTGACTGATCCTTTGGATTGCTGGCTGCATCTGATCTCACCTGTGGCCATCTGTGGAGTGCATCCCTCTCCTGTGTGTTGTCTGCATCCTCAGCCTCCATAGAGTAGAATGATTTCAAGGACATTGTGGTCTCACTCTGGCTGCTGCTCCTGGGCTTGATGTCCGTGGGAGCCAAGGCGTGCATCAGGAGAGACTGTCCCCTACAGGGACAGAATGGGCTCAGATGTGAGGACACAACCCCTACAGATGACACACAGGTATGTAAAATAAGACAGCTGAAGGAATGTTGCTATTTAAATGATATGGTCAAACACCTGGCAAGCGGGCAGCTCAATAAGACACTGAGGGATATGGCTCAGTAGAACTGTGATTGCTCCTTTACCTGGCATCCAAAGGTATTTTCTGTAGTTCTGAAGTAGATGATTCCACCTTTATTGTTATGACCATATTCTCTCCCTCTTAACTACCATTCCTTCAGTCCATCAAGGTATGAAAACAAATTATCTGCCCAACCCCTTCCTTCACAGTAACAATCAAACAACAGGACGCGTCAGCCCCTTGATGGGCTATGGAGATGCTCTCAGAGCAGGCCTAGTGCAGCCTGGCCAGACCAAGTTCCTTGTAAAACTCTCTGAGGACCTCACTGTGTTTTAAAAACTTGGGGAAAAGCAGCCATCACCATTTCTGTCTTGCATCAGCCTAGGGGTTTGAAAGTAGGAAATCCACACTCAGTTTCTATCCTCTTTGGAAAGAATTCAAACACACTTCTAGTCATTAGACTATAGATTTTTCTGGGAATGCTTTACCACTCCTCATGAAGCTGCACCACTGTGCAGAAAAATGGTTTGAATTCACTGAGAAAAGGAGAAAAGGCGAGTGAAAGCATGACTCCCCAGGCTAATGATTAGGCAGCTTTTTTGGAAGTAGGAAGAGGTGGGCTACAGTCATCCCTCCTGTTTTGTACTTTGGCTCATGCCTGTTTCATATCATGTCCTCATTCTTACAGTTAAACTGGTGCATTTTGGTATTTTGAACAAGAAATTATAGTCTGGTGCCTACCTACTGGGCATGCTCACGGTGTTCTGACTATGCAGTGATTTTATGCTGCATATGTCAATGAAGGAAGCTGAGGTTTCTCATCTATTTCCATTTATATGAGCTGGGATCCAGGCACAGTGAAAACTTCTTTTTGTCAAGTTTCCCGCCTGCCGTGCTTTCCCCCCCGCCTTTTTTCACAGTGTCATCTTTTATTAAGATCACATCAGAGCTTCTGGAACAGCCATATTTTATCAGGATCTCTCAAAAGAGGATGAGTCAGACCATCTGATTTGATTTTGTTAAGTTCATTTTTTATTTGCTGAGTTTAGTTCAGATATGAATACATCTTGTCCAATTTATCTTTAATATAATACAGATGCTGGCACAGGCACTGATCTTGGTTGCAGTAGTGTAAATTTGGGGACATGCCAATGGACCGCTGCCAAGGCCATACTAAAATTTCACTTTCAGCTTGTCTAGAGCTGCTAGCTTCTCAGGAAGCATGCTGCTGTGGTGGGACACTGCTCCACTTCTCAATAGCTCTGCAATTCTCTCTTGGTTAGAGAATATCACAGGTAACACAATACAGCCAAAGTCAGACAGGGCCAAAACACTGCTTTACCTAGCCTGAGGCTGACTGGATCACTACTTCACACAAGCCTTGACTGACGGGAATAAGCTGGTGGGATTTAACCAGTAAAGAGGGAAAAATGAAGCAAACTTTGTATGGATGGCAAGAACCATGGCTAGTCAATGTATTTATCACCTGGCTATTTCCCACAGTCATACCATAAAACAAAGAAATGAACAGTATCAAACCTGTCCAAACCATATTTGCTCAGAATTAGTACACACTGCAAAACCTGTGCCGGGAAAAAGCAACTGGATGCTGTTATGGCTTTTCCCAGAAAACGGGAGTTCTGTGCATTTTCTCCCAGTTTTTTTTACTGCAGAAGGTGTGCTCCAACATTCTACAGTAAATGTTAAAAATGTAAATGACTTATTGATTTAACCAGCCACCTAAGTACTCTGGTATATGGGTCTTCTGATGAATTTTCAGGTTTTGGCCCATGCAATGTAACTTCAGAAAACCCAGCTGATAAATGAGTTAGTTTAGCTAGCTAAGCTTAGCTTCCTTGAGACTCAGAATGGATAATTTGTAATCTATGTCCTGTGAAAACCTCTGTATTTTTTTTGTATTTAATAGGTCTCAAGGCTGCTTGGTTTCTCTCACTTAAGTAAAGCCAGAGCCCCATGGTAAAAAATCCTTTTAATATGTACTTCATGCTAAATGATTGATAAATATGGGGCAAAACTGAACCTGCTTCTCTGGCATGAATCATGAGAAACAGGGCTGGCAGAGATGGCAGCCTGCTGTGAACATCGATACCTCCGTAATTAATGTTTTCTGGAACTCTGCTGTCTTTAACCAGTTGTCTTTCTACTTTTCACCTGTTTATTTGATTGTTTATTATTGCCTATGCTCTGACTTGTGAGCTCTGTGGGTTAACAATTCACTTTGTATCAGTTCGTAGTGGCACTTAGGAGTCCTTGGAAACTTCTGCAAAGAAAACCAGTAAGGTGTGGATTTGGAGTATTTTTGGAGCTAAACTGCCTTTTGACATCCAAACGTTGAATATATGCAGTGCTTTTGCCATCTTATCTTTATTTGAATCAAGGTTTGATTTGTCAAACATTTTACAAATGTTTAATCCTTTCAACAAATAAAACCCACCTTTTAAATACACAGCACACTTTGCTGCCAAGAGTAGTAGTCTGGTTTGAAGCCAACACTATGGATGAATGGGTTCTGCCAGGCCTCCAGGCTTTACGTGGCTCTTTTGGGACTGCCTTCCCAAAGGTCCCAGGTGCAGCTTCTTGCAAGGCAAGCTCCACAGCTCTGGAGCATGATGACTGAATGTCTGGCATCTCTCTTCCCAAATAAAAAACCCAAATTCAGGTCTATGCTTCACACATGTCATAGTCAAAGTTGTAAGACAAAGCTGTTTGAAAGATTATAAGACAATTTGAAAGCCCCTGGATGTGAGCAGACATCTGCCTGAAGTTCTCAGGGGACTTGGGACTTTGAAAGGTGGGTGAACCCTGATGGGCTGTGGAGAAGAGGTTGTGCTTTACTTTTCCCAGTAGAGATTATGGCAGATACACAAAGCCCTGGATGATGACACTAAGGGTAAGTTTGTCAGAAGAAGGCTGTCTGCTGGCATGGCTGAATTGATACCAGTACCCAATCTCATGAGTTTAAGAATCTCTGAACTGTCCTATTATGCTTTAGGACTGTGTTGTCTTTGGAGAAATCATGCCTTTTTCCTCCAGGGTTCTTCTCAGGTGTGAGCTATCAAGAAGTCCATGGGAGCTTTGGTCCTCTTTCTCTTGCTGTGTGATGCCTGCCTGTCAGGGCATCTGGCTCCATATCACTTGGCTGAACTGCATCTGTGAGTTGGGATGCCTCCATACATTTGATGTCTGAACAGAGAATGGGCTATGTGCTTTTCCTGTAGCTCCCTTCTGTCCTTAAGATACCCTGCAAAATGTCAGCTTCTGTATCTTACCAAAATAGATGGTAATGTTGTCTTCTCTCGCTGTCACTGCTTACACCGGATACTGTGGGACTCAGATGAGATGTAGGGCTGGATGGCAAAGGCCTGGGATGTTGCAGTGGTTTTCCACTCACTGCCAGTCACTGACTTCATGCCAACTGCTGGGACTCCCAGGCAGATTAAGAGCCACAGGCAGAGCCCACAGATGGGTCACTCAGGTAGGCACACTGTGGCAGCAAATTCCTTTCTCTACGAAGCAGAAGCAAAAAGATGTAATCTTGTTTGCACTAGAGATACTCTCTCTTAACAGGGGACGATGACCCTGTGGTGGTACTGAATAATTGACTGTGCTCCTTTGGTCACTGCTGGAGAGGTGGCAGGGTAGTTTTGACCCTGGGGAGGTGGTTCCTTGCATGTCCCAAGCTGCCCTTGGTGATTTGAATGACTGGGGCACCATTTCCAAGTTACATGGATCTTACACCCAGCCAGGTGCAGCACAGCCTCTCTGACCAGGGAATTTCCTAGGTAGATAGTCAAGAAGATCTCTAAAGCTAGCTAAATGTTCTGAAATAGAAGCAAGATAATATTTCCTTTCTCATCCTCTGTGGTCTGTGGGGAGGGAATAGAGACAGCCACCACTCATTTAGCAAGAGCAATTCAATTTTTAAGAAATGGGAAGAGACACTAAAAAGTACTCTATGACTTAGGGTCATTTAAGCAGATAGCACTGAAGCAAAACCTATGATTAAGAGCAGCAATTATTTTTAGATATATTATTACATATTATTCAAATTCATTGCAACTGGAAAATAATGCATCTATCACATTCATTTTCTATTAATTTTCTTTTAAATAAGCCCTACAAATGTTATAAAGAGTTTGAAACATAATTGCTAGCATGACTACCCTATCTGCAGCCAAATAAGCTTTTTTTTATTAGACTTCATTTTATAAATGGAATGTGGCTGGAAAGTTTGAGTTCAATCTGTCTCTACTCAGCACTAAGCCATATATTGGAGAGGTACAGAATTTAAATCTTGCCAAGATACCTTTGCAACCAGAGAGGCAAGAGAAAGTTCAGTTCTGTAAAGGGAAGGCTTAGATTCTGGAGAGCAGAGCCAAATCTGTGGAGAAAATCCTAAAACTGCAAATACCATGGATTTAGATTGATCCTAATAATGCATTTTATTATTTAGATGTAATAAAAATTCAAATGATGTGAAAAATAGTAAAACCTCTAGTTTTAGAGGGTAGTGAGGGAGTGGGTTAGTGAGAGAGATTGAAGTATTTTTAGACCATTCTATATGAATGCCAATATAGATGGTAGAGTTTTGATAGCTATTCATCCAACACTTACAGAAAGACATTAACAATATATCACCCTTCACTGCCAGCTGCAAACACATATAATCAGTCACAAATTATGTATTTAGATTTTGGGAACATGAGATGTTTTATGTAATGTTATACTGAGACTGTGTTCAGAGATATTGAAATAGGGAGTCTCTGGCCCAATCCTGACCTCTTTGATATTTCTATTGACATCAAAAGTGAGCCATATGCAAGGGGTTTAACACTGCCATCTGCAGATTGCTATCAGATTTGCTGGGTTTTCCCACTGATACAGGACTGCCTTTTCACTTAGTAAATCAAAACAGTTAATTTGCTGCCCTTTCCTTTCACTGCTGGTTACCCAAAAGCCTGCTAGATATCATCTGATGGAGTTTTTCTGGGAATGCTATACTAGGTCAGTTTTGTCAAAATAGACTTTTTTCCCCTCATGCCTCATTATTGACCTTTCCACCCACAAGGGGACTCTGAACAACCAATCTGAGTCAAATAAGCATGAGGCTATTGAAGATGATGTGCACATCCTGTGTTCTAGGATGACTTAGAAGCAGTGAAACTCAGCACTGATATCTTCCCCGCACTAAATAAAATTGCCAGAAGGGAAATACCTTCACTGTCAGAATGACTATGTGAACAGATGAATTAGGATTAATAGATGTTTTTAATGAGCTTTCTAAATTAGTTATAATAGAAAAGGCATTATGGCATGCTTGTGTCCTCAAAATGCCACTCCAGCATGGAAAAAATGAAAGAGCCAAGATTGGACACAAATGACTTTATATAAATATGTAGTTTGAACAACAGAGAGAACAAACTAGGAGAGTCTGAAAATCACTGCATGGAAGAGCTAATTCCAAAAGTGACATCAATGGGATGCCTTAATAAGAATGAGATTTGTCAACACCAAAACCCAGAACCTGCTGCAGGAATTTGTGAACCATTGAAAAGCTGAATAATCAAGTCCATGTGGCACAGTGTAAAGCTGTGGGGAGTTACCAGTTTGGGCTTCTGTCTAGGATATCCTGCACTGATACTGCCCTGATCCTGAGGCCTATAAAGATCTGCCTTGTGCACTGTCAGCTTTGGAGTCTGATCACGTCACTCCACCATACTTCTACTGCTATTGTGGGCAATATCTGCAGGAGAGATAGAGAGCCAGGCAATTTCCATTCTATTGCAAGCTCTGGTGACTGTCTACCGTGTGACATTTAACACAAATTGTTTCAGTTCTTTGTTTTCATATCTAAAATTAGGATAAAAGAATAATCATATCCCTTTGTAAAATGTATCTGATTTTTACAAAAAAAACCCCTCATATTTGAATCACTCTGTTTACTAATTTATTCTTGATAAAGATTCTGAGTAAGAATTTTAATTAATAGAGAGAATAAGTAAATAGTGAGGGTTGAAATAAATCAGTTTTGGCAAGTTTCACAGTCTATCCATTCTGATATTAAACTGTGTACTTGTCTACTTCAGAGAGAATGGTGTAACTTTGCAGGAGAATTTATTTTTGAGAGGGAAGAGCAGACCACACAAATGAGATATTAATATTTTCTTCATTACAGCAAGGTCACATACAACTGCATTTTCAAAACCCAGGTGTTCTGCACTTTAGGCAGTAGGTGCTCAAATAGATCTCTGCATGCTGCTCTGGCCAGGAGTTTTCAACAGTTATCTTTAATGCTGATCTCTTCTAAAAATATGACCATATAATTACATGCTCAGATACTAAGGATTGTGACGATGGTGACTGGAGGCATGTGTACTGGTTCCCCGCTGGACACTTGGAAATTAGCAGTCCTTGCCTTTACTTCTCAACGGGATTGCTGCAAACATTGGCCTGTCGTTACAGATGGCTTCCTTATTCTCTGCCTAGCAGCAACAGAAAAATGATGCGCCCAATTACTGGTGCCACTTACAAAAAAGCGCACAGTTCATTAGTTTGAATGGGCGTGCAGTTCTGACCCAGTGTGTCATTTACATATTATAATCAGTCATTAGCATATGCTAATCACAACCCTGAGCCTTGCCCTGGCACTTCTAAAAGATGCCGGATGATACTCTGTAGATGCTGATATCATTGGCTGTGGTCCAAATGCAGGCTCCTGCTTCAAGCAGTAGACTGGGCTGGTTGGCTCCAAGCTTGGTAGCAGGAGAAGTCTGCTTGTCTCTCTGCAGGAAGGACTGCTAAATCAGGTTCAATTGCAAGCAGAGGCTTTTTGAAGGAAAGCATGTTGCATGACGGCAAAGCATATTTCTGAGGACGAGTCATAACTGGCAACCCTCTGTGATCTGCAAGAGAAACCAGTTGAAAATGGATGGAGACCCACAGACCTTTCCTAAACATGACAGCAGTGTCTAGTCCATTCAGCAAGTAGATACTATCAGAATAAAGGGAAAATGCCAGACCCCTGGAGTGGTAGTTGAAGTTCTGTATTGCAGACCTTGAAAGTGCTCTGAGTAAAATCAAAACATGTTGAAGCTGAATTTCTCCCATGCCCCACACTTCTAAAAATGTTTCAACCTTGGCTCAGTTCTCTTGGGGTCTAGTCTACAAAGTGTCCTCTACATTTGCTGTAGCTCCTCCCTGGCTCACCTTCTACATGCCACCACAGAGCAGAGAGCAGGGAACACTGTCTGCCCCTCACATCCTGAGGGGGAAGAATTTTTTTGCCTCCAGCTGAGCCTACTGAAGTGCTTTGGCTACCTTCTAGGATGGAGTCACTTCCAGCAAGCCCCTTGATTTTCTTGTTTTTCCTTTCAGACTGTCCCAGTTGGTTCTAGCTGGTGGAGTTCCTTAGATAATTCACCTGTTGGGTTTGGCCAGAGCCTTTCACCTTTCCTCCCTGAGATACATCTGCCATACCATATAGCATCTTTCCTGTTAAGAAATATGTCTAGTGAGCATGAGAGCTAAGCATGGGAACTGGAACTCGGGGGAGATCACCTCAGCAGAAATGTTGCTGATGTTTTACTTTCCTTGTGTTGACCAGGGGAGTAGAGCAAGGCAGTATCATCTTCTGTTCTCATGCCTTTTGGGGCACTGTTCCTTCTGCAGGCTGAAAGCTCTGGGTGCAGCAGTACATTTCTTCTGCTCCATGCTTGCAGCTGTCTCCCACTGGATGGTCTCTCCTATCACCGTGGCTGGCTGGGTAAGTGTGGAAGGTGAAGTATGGTAGATAACTGGTTGCATACACAAATACAGAGCAACCAGTCCTTCCAGCCACATTTGCCTCTCCTGCTTAGTGTGTGGGGGGTTGACTGGAAGTGGTACTCACCATGTGCTCAGGGCTGCAGCTGCTGGATATCACCTTCCCAGCTCCTGGTGCCCCACCATCTCTTTTGCCGGGAGAGGGAACTCTCAATACTCAGAAAATACATATTGAACACTTATTAATCATGGGACTGGCAGTAAAATCACAGGATATTGAAACTAGCATATTCTTTGTGCCTTATGGTTCTGGAACCACCAGGGGCCAGGGTCTCCAGGGCTTTTCCTGATAGCATTACAGATTGCTGGACAGGAGGAAGGAAGAGAGAAAAGGAGAGCACTCACACAAATCTATTGACTTCAGGGACTGGGGTGCAAGAAAACAGACAACAACTGCTGTGGAATTGATTAAAAAATTTGGCAATGCTGCACATTTTTTTTGTCTGTGGGCAGAATAAAACATGCTAACAAGGGCTGAGCCTTTAAAGCTTTAATTCCTTTCTGTTGGATAATTTTTTTCTAATTCCTCCTGATCCAGATCTCCATTCTGTTATGCAGAACCACCCACAAAAACACTCTTTCTGGGCATTTTCATCTTTGACTCTGGATTTGCTCATCCTGCAAATTTACTGCCCGTTACTAGAGAGGATGGCTGTTACTACATGACTTTTCATGCAGGTTTCACTGCAGCTGAAGTATCCTGTTTTTCAAACAAACTTCTATCAAGTAGAAGTGATTAGCCAAATTAATGTGAAGTTAATGTCCCAAAGCAGCACAATTTGTTCTCAGAACTTCACGCGACATTTAGCTAACAGCTCAAAGAAAGGGTTCCATTTGATAAAGCGATCAGAAAGAGTCACAGCAATGAGCTCGGATATGCAGGGCTTGGTATAGCTTTTTTA
This sequence comes from Agelaius tricolor, assembly GCF_023055355.1. Classification (NCBI taxonomy): domain Eukaryota; kingdom Metazoa; phylum Chordata; class Aves; order Passeriformes; family Icteridae; genus Agelaius; species Agelaius tricolor. The sequence continues at coordinate 49,862,290 of NW_027269262.1, read as the reverse complement.
CTACCATAAATTAAAGAATAAGTATCAAATAATGTATTTAGCCAGGCAAGCATATGAAAAACCCCCCTCAACTTGCAAAGTTTCTTGCTGTTTCCATGGTGCTTCTTGCAATGGCAGCTCTGAAGGCCACCAGCAGAGAACAGTGCTGGGAAAGGAGGAACTGGTTAGGCTTGGGAAGGCCAAAAAGCCAAAACTGAGGTAAGAGTCTAGGTCCCTCACCTGTTAATACCAACAGACCTTTAATGATACAGTTCACTGCTTATCCTTATGCAGTAGCCTTTCACTTATGCAAACCTTTGTCCAAATCATATTTGGAGCAATACAAATCTGCTGTAGGACAATGGATGTCTGTTTCTGGAAAGGCTCTCAGAAGAGCCTACCCTAAAGGATGCCAAACACTTAACAGCGATCTTTCTCACAGAATAAATCCATGGAGAACAAGACTGGGATGGCAGTTTTTGTGCAGGTGCATTGCGTGAGCTGCCTGGGGAAGCACACACAACACCTGCTCAGGCACTCCTGACTGGAGTTGAACCACTGCAATTAGTCCCTCATTTTAATGAGCACCAGACTCAGTCACATCTTTTTTAAATCACCCCCTGGTGATTTTATACTTTGAAGTGCTGTTAATCCTCCACTACCAGGAAGATTGTGAGGAAATGGCTCACAGCACTAGCACTTAGGTGTGCTGGGCACCTTGCAGACCAAGGCAGGTCTGTGTAACTTCTTGTTTGTGGTTTTTGGGGTCTATTTTGACTGCAAATGGGACTCTCAGAGGGATCATCCCTGGTTGACTGATGACTGTTTGAACTAGGATGGCCCAAAATGTCAGCATGGCCATTCCAGGTTTAGATTAACTCATAGAAATCTCCTTTCAATTTAGGCAAGTGTCTTCCTTACAAGGAGAACTCCATGTTTTTTAAATTCAGGCTTCACATTTGTCCTGTGTTACTAGGACTCCTAATGCAACTTTGAATGGCATAGCCCATTCACTTCAGCTAATGCAAATAAAGTATAAAAAGGCTTTCAGTCTAGTAAGTGTCTGGAGGACGACTGTCTGTCTGACAAGCAGAGCTACTCTAGCACTTCAGCATTAAAGAAATCTTGCAAATTAGTATTCCATCAACTACAAAACCAGCAACTTTGTGGGGAGCTTTTAGGAACATATTCCATGCTCACTTGATGCATATTGGGCTAGAACCAAAAAGTGATTAAACACTGAAATTAGAAGCCAATGAAATAAGCTGGGATCCCTAGAAAATCAGTGCACAGCTTATTGTAAATTTGATTATGATTTTTTTAGCACTAAGTAGACGAAGTTACTGTTAATCACATGTAAATTGAGATACTGGAACTAATCCACTGAAATTAGTGGGATTTTTCCCATTGATTTCCAAAAGAGCAGGATTGGGCCCGCTCTGAGCAAAGAAGGGCAGGTGGAAAATTAATGTCTTGAAGAAGGAAGACTTAGGCCAGGTCTCACTATCAAAATGATGGATGGCTCAGTAAGTAACCAAACCTCTACTCTGTTTCTCTCCCTCAAGAAAGCATCATTAGCTGAAAATCCATGCCAAGCTCAAGAACCACTTCTATTGAAAAAAAAAAAAAGAAAAAAAGGAAAAGAAAAAGAAAGAAGTATAAATTTTGTTAGTATGATGTATTAATATCAAAAGTCAAAACCGGAAACTTACTTGCTGAAGGTGTGCTGATGAAATGTTTGGTAACTGGCACAAGGAGTAGAAATCCAGCTTGTAATGGAGTGTCAGTAGAAAGGCTGTATTTGCTGGACGTGCTGCTGTGGGATGCTCTGGTGTTTTCTTCCTGCCATGGTCAGATGGTATGGGTAATCTGCAGAGACAATGCAGCCTGAAGAGATTCATAGCCTAAATCTATGCTCACCTTTACCAGGGGCATAGACTTACTAAGAACAGCTAATATGTCCAGGTGACATAGGCAGAACCTCAGAATTAAAAGAAAAATCAGCTGCATTTTAGAGAGAACAAGTGCAAGCTAAAGAAAGAAATTTTTTGCTACCTAGAATTTAGCTTTAATTTGTATTTACTTCGTGTAGCATTTGGGAATAAGAAGAGTACTTTATGAATCAATTATTGATGGTGCTGTAGTCACCTCCATGGCAGGCCAGAATGCACAAATGGCCTTTGCACTTTTAAGGTACAACCATACAATATTGATCACCATTTCCTGCACTGTTTAACCTCATGGACAAATCATTATTAACTCACATGTATGGAAGCAGAGATTTCCTAATTCTCCTTTTCCCTTTTCCTGGACTCAGCACAACGACCAAGGGCAGAATGAGGAGAGAAGTTAATAATCACTCTAAGCTGCCTCTGCACCATATTCTTAGGCTACTGGAGATCCTTGGCAAGAATTCATCTTGAGACTGGCTCTGCACTGCTCCAACTGAGCCCTCATTCCTGAGGACTCATTTGAACAACAACAGCCATCGGCCAAGGCTTACCAGTCACGCTGTTCCGTCTGTTTTCTCCTGTTGCATATGCCAAAGCCTGATGGAACTGTCTTTACCCAGCCTGAGAAATTCCTTACATAAGGTAAATTCTCCAGAGGACCTTTATGCATGATTTACAGCATCATTATGCTATCATGCAGCCATAAAACCCATAAAGGCCCAAGCACTGAAACTAAGGCTCACACAGATGCGTGCTTTCCTCTAACCGCTCCTGTGCCTCCAGAAAACGTGCAGCAGGAACTGCCTCTCCCTGCCTTTCCCTGCCTTTCCCTGCCTCTTCCTGCCTTCACAACCCAACACCACACCCTGGCAGGTCACAGTGTGTTGCCAACCAGCTGCACATTGCATGCAATGTCCCTGAGGGAGAAGAGGGTTGAAGAGCTCCTGGCAGGTGTGGGTGTACCTGCGATATGGCAAGGTGACAGAGGTTGCATCCAAGTACCATGGCTCTTCCCTTATCAACTGATGCTGGAAAGTTTTCTCCTGCCAGTAGATAAACCACTGCACAGCCTCAGCTGTCAAAAAGAGAAGCAGCCTGAGAGTCTTGGCAACTGTGAATTAAATGTGACTGCTCAGGTACTGTGTTATGACAAGCATATTTCCATCCATTATTTTCAGCTACCCAACAAGAAATCATTTCAGTATCACTGGCTAACTCTATATACTCACTCATTTGAATATAATGACTTCAGTTTCATCTGAAGACTTAAAAGTCCTCTGGGCAAATCGGGTATTTAAAAAAAAAATCTTTGTGAATTGAAAAATTTAGTAGCCATGGTTGATTTCCCATTTTGATGGGTACATTGCTTCCTTAGCTATCTCTCAGGCAGAGTATATCACCTGAAGTGTGAAGTTCTATAAGCACAAATTATTCCTGATACTGAGATGCCTTCTTTTTTTCCCCCTAATTAGTAAAGTTAATTTGATTTAAATGGCAGTTCTGCTGAGGTACTGGTATTTATTCTGCTTTCAATACATGAACATTCTAAAAATGTTTTCAAAATATTAAATGAAGCTGTAAGTTTCCTGTGGTCAAGCAAAAAATAAACCCCCACAAATTATTACTCGAGCATATTATTCCCAAACATTTTTGAGAGGGCTTGCTTGGCTTTCTTTACATGCTTTGATTTTTTAGGACTAATGACTTCCCTCATGTGGCAGAAAATTTCAAGTCTCAGCTGTGAAGACCCAAGAAAAACATAAGCCTCTTTATGAGAAACATGTTATCCTAAGACAGTCTTTTTCAGTCTGGTGTGCTTGCAGACTCCTCTGGGTCCCAGCACTCCTACTTTGGGGACTAGAAAGGGTAAGCAAAACCAGCATGCCCACTGCCAATAGGTTTTCATTTGCTGCACAGAGATCCACATCTTCAGTGATAAATCCTTAAGGGTCCACAAATTGAAAAATGTTGAAAATCACCGCCCTAGGAATTGTGCTCGTACCTTGGAGCTATCTTTGCTAATTGGGCAGAGCTGACAAGCAGGTCCAATATGGTGAAAAGAGATCCCCAGATTATTAACAACATGATGGCATCTGGAAGTTTTGTAGAGCAATAGAGGCACAGCTCTAATCAAGCACTTTTTCAGCCTCTTGTATAGCCCATCTGTTACAGATTTAGCATATTATATATAATGCCCTCAGCAACTGACTTTGATGTATGTTCAACTGTGAAACTTCTTTTGTAAGCAACATAAAGAAATTATTGTTTATTATCTGCTAGGTCCTTAGAATGGAATCTCTGCAACAGTCACCAAAATAAATGATCTATGTTTTCAATATCTATGAAATATTGGTATCAGATGGAATTACTCTGTTATCTGAAGATCATGGAGATTTTTTCTGGATTTCACTAGAATTCTAATCTTGGCCAAACTTCATAAGACAAAGGGGATGTGTTAAACTTAGGGTACTGAGATTTTAGATGAAAAATGGGAAGCAATGTGGTGCAAACATAACTATGTTTCTATTGATACAAAATGATATATTGTAAATATTAGAACACATTTTATTGCAAAGTATTGAAGCAGCCTGGTCATTTTTATTCCCCTTTGATTGGTGCAGCACAAAAAATGTGTAAGGGATGTGTCCTGGATGAATTCCAGTTTGGGAAGTTGCATTTTACTTGACCCTAATTTCACCTGGCAGTGCCAAAAAAGAAGGAAAAAAAAGCCTCCAGTCCTAAATAATTCTCTGCTGCTGTAATTCTTAATCAGTAGGTACATATGATTTCCTTTAGTTCTGGGAAAAACAGATCTTTCTTTGCAGGGTTCTTTATTAAGTTATAATACTTTCATTTTCTAAAATGAGAAACATTCTGTAAATACAAAACAACTGCTTGGAGAAGCCCTTATTTGTTTCTAAGCTAGTCTACACCTTCAGTACCTGATAGTAGGGTAATATCATCTCCGTCTCTTCAAATTTGTTTTCAATATTTTACTTAGTGGAAAGTTGCTTGCTGTCCTGGTTTGGGAAAAATTTGGGAGGAAACCTCTGAAGGGGTCCCTCTAGAAAACAAATTCAAGCCAGTTCAGGAGACATAAACCTCCTTTGAGAAAAGTGGAAAAAACTGTTTATTTAACAAGCAAAGTATTCACAGACATGGTAAAATGAATAATACTAAATAATGGAACCTCTCATTGTTCTGAAGAGATGGCAAATTCAGAGAGTCCTTCTCATGGAGTGTAGCTTGGCTTGCTCAGTTTCTTATCAGTCCTTGCTGCACTGGAAAATGCCACATCCCAGCCCAGGTGAACAACAGGTGTGAGCTCTCAGTGTTTTTCTGGGTTTTTACTCCAGAGCAGGGCTGATCAGTTCCAAGAAAAAGAAAAACCACAGTCTAGGGAACTTCTTTGCCTTGGTTAGCTAAAAAAACCTAACTGAAAGCAAAGGAGAGCTCTTTCCCTCTGTATGTGCGGCAGACAGCACAGTCTGTGTGAAGGATGTGGGGGAGCAAGGGCAGTTTCTGCAAACAAACTCTGCATTTCTTCTCTTCCTCTTTGCTCTCAGAACCAGTCTTAAAGGTGCAGAACTAAATATCCAGCATAACAGAACAAATGGGGATACAAGCATCATAAAGTCATCCCTGGACACTTCCCTTGTTCTTCCTCAACTAGAATTTTCCTTTCATTCACAAAGGACTTGTCTGGATTAGGTGTGTGGATTTCACCATTTGTCCCTTAGGACTGCCCTGGCTCCTCAAGGACAGTTGCCAAAGCAGCTGCCAGGATGCCACCGTGCAAGGGTCAGGAGACTACCCCCAGGTTCCTGACAGTGGCCTGCAGAACCTGGTAGAGCATTTTTCTGGTCCAGGAGCTGCTCAAGCCTGTAAAGTGCTGAGCTCCATGGACTGGGAATGCTTGTTTAAGGTGAGGCTTCAGCAAGTGGATTTCTTTGTGTAGCTGTGTCAGGAAACTTTTCCCTTAAGCTTTTGACAGGAAGGCAGAATTGCTGTGATCTTGCGTGTTGTTCCCCACAATATCCATCTGTGCTCCTGTTACAGTGCTAGGAGCAGGTGACAAAGGAGTGTGAGGACTACGTGCCACATGCTATCAAGGGCCCATCCAGGGCCCTTGTGTGCTGTGGGGATGTGGTGGTGTCAGAGAGGAGCTCACAGCCCCAGAACCATACTGGGCACTCACCAGGATGCTTTCAGCAGCTCTCACAAATTTTCTTCTTAACACCAATGGTCATCAAATGGAGATTAAAATAAGCTGTTGCTTATGTTGAGTATGTTTATTCTGTAGGAATAAACATATTCCTACAGAATGAGAGCTACCAAGACTTAGGACTAGAGTACACTTCCAAGGTTGTTTTACGTCCAGTTTTAATTTCCCTGAAGCTAAGTCACATTAACATATCTTCATGTTTCTTCCTTAGTGATGCAATCCAATTTTATTGAAACTTAAAAAAAAATAAGAATAAATGATGCACTCACTGCTTAGTTTTTGTATGTGTGTTTTTATTGTTTACATGTAAACCAGGGCAGCTTTGCACTGGAAAATATCGCCAAGTCACTCACTGTGATGAGTACTTACATTCATTTGGATATAATGGACTTTAAAGTTGCCCAGTTTTGATTTACAGACATAAATTTGTAATAAAAACCTCTATTAATTTAAATACTTTGTGTTGATAATTAAATTGTAAGGGGGCTATAAATGGATGGGAAGAAGAGAACATGTTTCCATTAATATTTATGCATTTTTCTGGTTTCAGTTATCTCCCTGTAAATTTTTTTTAATACAGGATACCTGATAAAGTTCTTGTCTTTCACAAAGAAACTCTGTGCACCTCCCATTTAAACCATCTAAACAACACCAACACTTAAAGCATATAAAAACATATATTCAGTTTCTTCCTTATCATACTTCTTTGGTTTCTGAAGAGAGTAAAACAAAGCCTTGTGCTAAAAAGGGAAAAAGAAAAAAATAACAACTTAGATTTGTTTTAAAATGTGCCAGACTGGCTGACAAAGTGAGATACTTTACAAACCAAGAAATATGTCAGATATTAATTCACGGATTATAAAAAAGAACAATATAAAAATGTATGTATAATCTTGCATGGCATTTCCTTATGCTCCAAGTTCATAAATTAATATTAACCCCAAAGTTCAAGAAAACTGCAATAGAGTTGTACTCAGACTGCTGACAGTTTCTGAGAGAAACTTGCAAAGATCAGTATCATAGATTTTGATGTGGGGAAGGGTTTTGCAAAGAGATAGTATCGACTTTCAAGCATCCTCTCCATGGGCAGTGGCAAAACAAGAACAGAAATTGCTTATGACATGCCTTAAAGCTCAAAAAGTTTTTGAAGGGATCTGTTAATCTGAAACAAAGCCAGAAAAAAACACTGAGTAATTGATTTTTACTCCAGCAAAAAAACATTTTATTTTTTTGGGCTTTTTTGCACTAGGTGTTATTCAGTGGTTGAGTACCAAACAATCAAAGATAAATTAAGTCATTCACTCTCAGGAACTGCAGAAGTGAAGTGCTACCGTGTTGGTGATAACCAGCTAGTCTTACACAAAGTACATTTTCTTGCTTTCATAGGAAGATCACAAAAAGAGGCAATTTTATCCAGTTCACTAATTAAATTAACAAGCTGAGTGAGTATACATTAATAATACATAAATGAGATGTGTACATAAATAAATGGAGGTGTCACCTCCATCATGACAAAATTTTATGAGCTTTTAAGTATTTATTATGGTGAGGTCTCAATATGAAATATAGCTCCTAGGATCCAAAGTCAAATTTTGGGCTCTGATTTTCCACCCACCTTCCTCCAGTCCTTATGGATGCCAATCACAATTCCTGTGCATGCTATTAGTTAAATAACACTGTGTACAATATCCCATAGTAGAGTGGTAGAGTGCTGGAGTTATCTCCAATGTGTGCGAGTCAATATTTGAATCCTCTTTATATTTCTGGGTCTAGCAGAACACTGTATAAGTACATCCTGGCTGGCTCAAGCTGAATGCCTCTCTAGTCCAGTAGCCTGTGGTTGACAAAGTCAAATAGGAGATGCTTAGGGAAACAGTACAAGAAAGTCTGAAGGAATTAAATGCTGTTTGCTCTGCAAGATACTCTTAAACTCTGACGTGGTGGTCTGGGGTTGCTTGGTTGCTTATTGTCCACTTGGCCTCCTAAAAAGTCAGCAGAAATAGTACCACATGGGCTAAAAATGCATCTCACTAGTGTTTTGGTTGAAAGTAGTAATCAGATTTTTACAGAATTTTCGGTTGTCTCATTTTACCATCTACTGGTTTGATTCACAGTGTGGCTTTGGATTTCTTTGAGAGCAAACTAAATAAGAAACTCTCCTCCTGGTTTGTATTAAATGCCCTCAAAACCCAGATGGAGTCACGAGGCTACAAATAACTGACTGGTGCTTTGAATGGCTTTGAAACATGGGCATGATAAGGAAGTTTTAACCCAAAGGACCAGGCTGAATCTAACATGAAAAAAAATCCTGTAATTGTATATAGTGTAAATGCAGAGACTTCAATACCGATCTCTCAGGCTATGACTGAGAGGGCAAAGCTGCAATTCTTTCTTGAACTACTGAGCTGCAAACCAGGCTCTTTCCACTATCTTTGTTGGAATAGACTTTAGCATAAGGAACTCCATAAAAACTGGTACTGATGGGAATTCATGAACCCATGTAGCAGCAGTTAATATTAAACAATATTACCTACATATCCATCTCTCAGACATAATTTTAGAAGCTGCCATCTTCTTGTTCACTGAAATAAAATTTAGCTAAGAAGTATATAGCAACAAAATGAAAAAGGACAAAGCTCTTTTTTTCTCTCAAATTGCTCTACAAAATTTACCATAAGTTTCATTGTCATTGAATTTATTGAAATCCTGGATACTTTCCGTGGTAATGATGAGTCAACTGATAAAATTAGATTAATACAACATTTATATGTATTTATACAGCAGGGCAGTTTCAGGTACTGGTTATTACCTAATAACCTGCTTCAGAGAGGAGGAAATAAAACCACAGAAAAAAAGGGACTGCCCAGTTACAGAGTGGCTGCAGAGTTCCCTTTCCAGTCACATCCTGGACCTCAGGAGTCCCCTGTGTGGCATCTGGCACATGTGGGAGGGTGTATGTACAGACACACTGGCACGTAACCATCTAGAAACCAGCTGATAATGCAGGGATGTATTGTAAGCTACTGTTGCTCTGAGCAGCAATAACTAGCTCTCTGGCTTAGGGAATTGTAGGGCACCAATCACTGTAGAATCTAAGTGCCAATAATGCTTAACATTTATTTTACACTTTACAGAGTTAAAGTGCTGTAGGAACATTAGCTAATTAATTATTGCATCTCCCTTGTGATATGGGTCGGTTGGTAAGTATTAGTCCCATGTTACAGAGAGGAAAACTGAGATGCAGGGTTTTCCCCTTTTATTTCTCTGTTGTATTCTATAAAGCTCCACACACTCTCTGGAGGCGTTTGCTGCAAGTTACTTGCCCAAAGTCACTACTCAAGTTGGGATTCTGAGCAGTAGTTTAAAATTTGACTTCAGGTTTCTTCTCTCTTGCTCAACCCTCCACACACAAAGCAGCCTGTTTCTGGATGGTAAGGAGACTGCTACATTGCGCACGCACACAAAAAGGCAAACCAATCAGAGCTAGAGCAGCAATCCCAGTGTTCTGACAGATCTGCTCAGTCCAACTCCAAACAACAATCTGGATACTCTGCTACCTCTACTACAGATAGATCTGCAATGCCTTTTGAACAGGCATCCAGAGGCAGCTGGAGAACCTTGCAACAAACGTGAGCTATGCTTCTCGGTTAACCTGCTGCGTGGGAAGCCCAGAGTGGTGACAGGACTGGGATACCTGGAATCTCAACAATATTTGTCAAATCTTTCCATACCATTCAGCACTCAAGTCACTGCAAGAGGCCCTAAAGTCCAAACACGGACTTTTGTTGCATGAATGCATGTTCTAGCAGAAATCATATTTCCATTGGGCTTGAGGGTTTTTTGGGAACAGCTGTCAGGGTCTTGCAAGAACTTGCTAGAATAACCAACACCTTCTCTATGTTTGGTGTTTTTAAAAGCGAATACAATCCATCCTTTGACAGTAAATGCAGAATACCTGTACTTAGACCTGTACAGATTATGTTTGGAATTGGGAAAGGGGCAGTCCAAAGAATTTAGCAATCATAAATCAGGTTGCAAATAATCTGATGAATACTGGGTTATTATTTGCTAGTCACCTTTTGGTAAGCCCAGGTAGTACTTTCAGCCTCACCTTGTAGTTGTTTGCACTGAACATGATTTAGCTTTTTTCACTCTTAGTTGTGAGTCTGATCTAATCACATACTTCTCACAGTTGATGTTTCAAGAAACCCTCAGGATTCACAAGACCCGGCAATTTCAAAATGCAATTCATAAAGCTAATTGCAATTCTTCATGTAAGTAGAACTAATTATGTCTATGTACTTGACCTTTAAACACCAGTTTTGTTTTCTCTCTGAGACATTTGTGGTTTTAATTTCTTCACCTCACTGTTTATTGTTCTTAATCAAATTGTGCCCTCAAGTGATTAAGAACTCAAATTAGGGTTTATACTTTTCTTTAAGTATGTGATGGAAAGAAGAGGGTTAATACAAACACTTACAAGGCAATATTTAAAATATTTAAATTATTAGTTTGGCTTATTTAAATACTTCTTCAAAGTGCTAATAAAACAAATATTGAATTATGCTAGTAGAAAAGACCCAATGAGGAGAGTTTCCCTATGAAATTATTATAGATAATGTAATAGCAAAGTGCCTTCCCTAATTAAGCAAGGTGTAAATCAAAAATATATAATGAAGCGTGCACTTGATTTTAAAAATCACTTTAAATAAGATAAAGTCTAATCAGTAGCATAGGCAAGCTTATAAAAAAATAATTTAACATTGTTTTCTGGCAGCAGCCTTTGAAAAACCACTTCTGGTAGCCTTCCCTGGCATTCACTAAGTATTGGCAGCCTTGGCAAACTGGCAGGAAAGAAGATGCAGAAATGATCTAATTTAAACCTCTGAATCATTGCGTGTGGGCACCGCCAATCTTTGCACCCTGCCCTTGGGCCTCTCCTGCACCGTCCATCCCCGCTGTCCTGGGGACTGGGCTGGTGCCTGCAGATAATGAATGCTGCTCCCCTCATTCCATCTCACCTATCAAGGCAGAAATGTGAAATACTGTACATGTGCCTCATCCTGCCCCTTACCACCAACGTAACCATGAAGCTGTGTCAGCGAGGGGGAGGTTTGGATAGATCAATGAACAGGCTCGGGCTGCTCTCCCTCCTGACCTGGTGCCTCTACCAGAAAGATGACACCACTTGCTGTGGGCAACTTGTAATATGGTTTGTTTAATAGGGTAAATCATGCTTTTATCACTGGAAATAAGATGTGGTGGAGACACGTTGTCATGGTTACTTAGCCATTTCCCCAGAGTCACAACACCAGTGTCCCAGAGGGGACATAATTCTATTTCATGCATATGCATGAGGCTAGCAGGTGCTTTGGCACTTTAATTATATATTTTTTAAATGGCTAACTGTAAAATTGTGACAGAAACACAGAGTAAAAAGGATAAGAAATGGGCTTGGAAAGCAGGCAATAGGATTTTAAAGAAAAGGAAAAACATGGTCCAGGTTTCTGAAGCCAGTGCCAGAATTTAAAATAAATAAATATGTTTCCTAATTATTTAGGAAAGTCAAGGAGATAATGAAAGTTAAAATATCCAGGTAGGAGGGTATATGAAAGAAACTTTGCAGAATTGATTTCTTCTATGCAATTTTTCCATGGGAAAGCTGCTTAGCTCTTGGAAATGGCAACAAGAATGGGAGTAAGAAAGAGAGGATTTAATAAAATATTAATAACTCTTAAATAATTCAGAAAAGCCCCCCAAACAACAATAAAACCTGTAACTACAAAAAATATTGGCAAATGATTGGTATCATCCAATGACTCCTTTCATGAGTATTCAAGAGCTTTGGTAAGTTAGCATACTTTGTTTAATTGCTGTCTCCCCATGTTACTCATGACCCACAAGCTCCTGCTGTCCCAGGTGTTGATTATTGTCCTTCAGTGTTTTTTAGCTCAGTACAATAAAAAGTACAGCTTTAAGTCAAAATAACCTATAAATACAAGGATTTCCCAAAGTATCTTCAAATACATCAGCTGCTGTGTAATTACTGTGTATTCAAATATTATACAAGTCTGTGCATGCTTTTACAGGTAATTGATTAAACATTGGCTAATGAGTCCAATAGTAAGAAGAAATATTAAAAAAAAAATTCTGTAAAACCTCTGCATACTGATACCTGCTGGACACAAAAGGTTCATGCTGAAATAACAAACCTTTACAACTAGTTTGCCTTATATGTGTCTCCTACCACTGAAACACAACTGATTATGTCAGGAATGTTTTGGACTGGACCAAAGATTTCTGGAGTTGACAAGAATAAACCTATTCACAGAAGGTGAATAAGCCACAAATAATTTTTCTGAGTAGTGTCCCACATCTTTTTACTGTACCTCTTATATTGTGTTGGGGAACCATTATTTAATGTAAAATGTCAAAATTTCAAATTTATTTTTTATTTTGTGGGATTGAAAATGAGTCTCTTCACTATTTTTGTGAATGACTTTGAGTCAGATGAGGCATTATTTTGTTTGAGGACATCCACTTGGGATTAGAGATGGTTTTATTCTATTACTTGGATATATAGAGACACATGATCTGTCTCTTTCTTCCTCTCAATTTCTCCTTCTTCCAACCTAATTTTTGCCAAAATTGATATGCTTCGACAAAGTATTTTCCTTTTGACAGAAAACTGCATGCAAGTGAATGATTTTTCAGATCTTTTAACTCAATCTAGTTTTACGTTCTCAAGCATCTTTTATTAAGAGAATCATATCAGGCTCTGCTCTGCTTTCATGGGCATTCGGCTCAGCCACATTCAGCAGCATATTGTAGAGTTGTTTTTAAGTCAGGTCACCTCACAGGACCTGCAAACAGATTCAAGAAAGAGGGAGGAAGAAGCAGGGCTAGAAAGAAGAATGGGTTTTTTTATATCAAAAATGTTTGTGTTACTGCAGGTTTTGATAGAGTAATAAAAACATGGCCTCTGAAATTCTTTACTTCTGAAGCAGCTTGGACTATTCCCAGGTCCTTCTTTGCCCAGTAACTGCTATTCCGGATTGAATTCAGGAGGCACAGGAGCCAAACAAGTCGCACTTATACTCAAGGTGAGAAACGTCCATAATCAATTGAAGTGTGGACTGAAAATGTTAAGAAGCATTGTTTTGCCCTGCTGGAGGTTTGCCTAAATGTTTATATGTTCTCCTGGGAATGTTTCACAACACAGCATGTTATGCTCACACAGCTTTTGATATAGTCTAAGGCTCGGTGTTCATTATGAGAGTTCTTCTACAGGAAAAAGAATCTCTGAAAATATCTCAAGATATATTAATTTTTTAAATGTTAGAAGCATTTTCTTAACCCTGTTGTGGACTTGAAGCCTAGGAAGTAACTTAGCTGTTTGCTATGCAATTCTAGACAGCCAAAGTGAGTGCACTGCTGGTGCACATACTGTAAAATGTATGTGTTCAACACAGCCAGGAGACCAAAGCAGAACACTCTGAGATACTCTGAAGTGTTGATTAGATAGAGGAGAAGCTTTCTAAGAGGAACATGCATACATTTAGCCAATACCTTTGGGGACAGATGTAGTAACACTTCTGTGGCAAATGGTGTGCCAAATATTAAATAGAGTTGCATACTGCACAGTGTTAGAAGAAATTTCTACAAAGAAATACTCAAAAAAAGAATAATTTTCTGTTGCTAAGACAGCTATTCACCAAAGGAATTCAGGCAAACCTGAGTGGCTGTGACCACACTTCCTTGTGGTTACAGATGTACCAGGCACTGCAATCCCTGATCCAACATGCCCTGCATTGCTGGCTGGAAGTTACTGCCTTCTAGGCTTCAGCAGCAGAGCTGCTCCTGCAACTACTCCCTGGCTTGTGGGGTCCAAAGGAGCCACGTTAACTAACTGAAGCAGATCTTTGCTAGCATAGCTGGGTATCAGTGAGTCAGGTTAGGGAGAGCTCATACAGCCCCACTGAAAGGTCTGGAGATGTGCTGTGCTCCAGCAGAGGCAGGGACTGGGCAGCTGGAGTGCTCTAAGGGCAAGAATCCACCAAGGCGGCAACGATCTGGGGTCAAGGAACATGTCCATTGATTTTCCCTGCAATTTCTCTAGAAGAGTCATCATGGTTCAGTGGTGCACTCAAGCATGTATTTGCACATCCCTAGGATGAATGGGATAGAAGCTGAGTGTACCCAGGATGTAAGTGCTGTTGCTTTCAACAGAGCAGGTTTTATCCCTTCTGTATAAGTACTTTGCACGAGGGGCCTTGGGACCCTCCTGTCGCAGACATCTTTCATGAAAAATCCTTTCTTAGGATTTTTCCTTGTGAGAAGCTGCAGTTTCAGCAACCAAAGTAAACAATGGTTATCTGCTGCTGTGGAATGCAACAGGTAGACCCATGATTGGTCTCCTGTGGGTGTTTGGATTTCTTGACCACTTATGGCAGAGCTGGCTCTTGCTCTGTCTGAGACACAGATCTTTGTTATTCTTTTCTTTTTCTATTCTTAGCTTAGCTAGCTTCTCAAGAAACTTTTTCCTTTCTATTTCTTTTAGTATAGTCCTAATGTAACATATATCATAAAATAATAAATCAAGCCTTCTGATCATGGAGTCAACATTCTCGTCTCTTCTTCATCCTGAAAATCCTTGTGACCACAGTCACACCCTCCAGCTGCTCAAAGATAAGTACAAGAGCAAGAACTTTCGGCTAATCAAAGACTGAATCCATCTTGCAATGAGAAGTATGGGCATCTGTGACACCACTGCATCCCCTTCTCCTCCTGCATGGGCTAAGTAGTCATCATGCCAAATACACAAAAGAAATGGACATCAAAACTGCCCTCTTGCATCTGCACCAGCAAATCCATCTCAGGGGCATATAGCACCCCAGTTACTACTTTATTTAGGCACCTCATGTATTTATCCTCAGAACTACTCCATGGGATGAGGCAGTGCTGCTAATCCTGCAGTTCTCGCAGCTCAGCTGGGAGATACGGGTGCACAGTGCCAGACAAGTACTTTACCATCAGGCCTTGCTCTCCCATGGCTCATTCTAATGCTCCCATGCTCAAGACCATGTCTGCTCTCACCAAATATTTTACAGAAAGTGGATTGCCTTGTGTGCATCATATTTTAACTGCATGAAAAGAGATCTGACTACCACATTCAAAGCCACCCTTGAAATCTCTACTATTGCCAAAAACACTACACAGAGTTTTTAATGAAGCTCTTCTAATGAGAGAGACAAAAGATTGCTGTGATAGATAAAAGAGGAAAATGTTGCTGAAAACTTGACACTGATGGTGAGGGGCTGGGCAACAGAATGGGCTGGGCTTCAGAGGGGGACTTTCCCAGCTCCTAAGCAAAAGGAAGTGGTGGCTGTTGTACATTGCTGGAATGGGCTGTTCCATTTGCATATCATTCAACAACACCTGATGCTGGTTCATGCCCACGCTGCTCAGGTGCTACCTGTCTGTAAATAAGACTTTAAATTTGACCTCAAAAAGTCTTTAAAAAAATCTGAGCTACAAGTGAAGAGTTTTGCAGGAGCAAAAGTGAAGCAAACTGGAACATTATGCTCTCCTATAGAAGAAAACCTGAAATAAATAGAAATGGAAAAGTCAGAAGAAGATCTTAGGAAGTTCCTATTCTATTCCTTCTTTGTAATGCAGTGGCATCTTGCCCTGTTTATTCCACCTCCAACATGGGCTTAAGGACCTCTACTGAAAGAAATGCTGCAACCTCAATGAGCAGTTTCTCCCATTTCATTACAGTACTGGTTAGAAAGGATTCCTTAAAGTCAAGACTCTTTCTATTATTCAACTCATTCACCACAGATGTGGCAGAGCATTCTTGTGCCCTGAAATAACCTTTAACAAATCTGAGGACTGGTGTTAAATCCATTCTCAGCCTTTTCTTCTTTAGATTAAACTATACCAGATTTTAAAATATTTCTTCCAAAGTCATTTTTGCTCACTCCTTTCCTCCTCTGTGTTGTTTTTTTTTTTTCAAAGTTACCTCCCCTGTCCCTACCCAAGGCTATATACAGCATTTCAGCTGAGACATCAGTTCTGAGAAGAGACAGAAGATTAATTTATGGTAGAGAAAATAAGATTTTGGTAAAAATTGCACTGAAGACTTAACTGCCACTTGCCATGTCATTCATTGAACTGCACTGAGTCAGTCCTTTACAGAATTCATGATAAACACTTTTGTTTTGATCATAAACCACTGTAATTGCAATGCAAAAATTCTCTATCTTCCCTATAATCTCTTCTATCAGGTAGAAGAGTGTCAAAACCTTGCTAAAGTCAAGGTACGTATCATCTACAGATTCTCATTACCCACAAGGCCCATTACACAGCCAGGAAAGAAAATAAGGCTCATTTGACATAGAATGATATATAAATATTGATTTCCAGATGCTTTACTTCTTACAGAATTTTTCTGAGGATTGAAGTTCACTTGACTTCTGCAGTAACTCAATTCCCTCTTTTGCTTAAAAAAAGGACAGTATTGTGGTTTTCTATCTATCTAGCTCTTCATTCCCTCTCCACGGGTTCCCAGGATGACTACTAATGACTCTGAAAGAGCTTCAGAAAGTCCTCTAAGTATCCCATACAAAATTCATCAGACAAAACCGATTTTTTTAAAACTGAAGTTAAATGAATATCCTTTACCTATTCTTGCCCCTTTTTTTGTATCTGATTTTAATCATGCCAGCTGCATGCTCACAACTGACCTTACAATCAATCAGGTTGTAGGAACAGCACACACAGGCCTTCTCTGCATCCTTTTTGCAATTTGCTTGCCTCAAGATTTCAGTTGACACTGCTCTTGGTTTACCTCTAACTCCCAATGCACATAAAGAAGGATTTTTTTCCTACCCTTGGTGCTGC
The DNA here is from genome assembly GCF_023055355.1 of Agelaius tricolor. Lineage (NCBI taxonomy): Eukaryota > Metazoa > Chordata > Aves > Passeriformes > Icteridae > Agelaius > Agelaius tricolor. The sequence continues at coordinate 49,845,229 of NW_027269262.1, read as the reverse complement.
CACCTTGTAGTTGTTCAGTCCGTACTCCAGCTTTTCTTGTTTTGTCCGTACGTGCTCCTGGTAATCTTTCATACTCAATCCATAGTATCTGAGCATGGCTTCTTCCTTCTGTGCACATGCTGGTCAGTCTGTCTGCTATTGCAGGGACTTTCAAGCACTGTCAAAGCCCCTTGCTACCACTGAAAGCTGCTCTGTCTTGATCAGTTCCATGGCCAGTTGCTATAGCCATCCCACCATGTAATTACTTGAGGTCTTTTCCTGTATAATTATTATCTATTAAATTTTCAGGTGGTTTTAGTCTTTTCTACATGCCTGGCTTCCAGCAAGTAAATAGATCCAAACTGAGGTAACACCTCTCCTGTTCTCTCCTTGCCTGCTCTTCCTTTCATATTACTATTCAAGTCATGCCAATTATCCCACCAAGGCTCTGTTACACCAATTAAGTCATAATTTTGATCTTGCATTAAGACTTCCAGCTCCACCTGCTTATTCAAAATACTTCTTCCATTAGTATACAGACTTCTAAAGTGGACTGATTCACTACTCCCTGTGTGTCTCCTGTGAACCTATTTGAATACCAACATCACTGAAATTTTAGGTCCCCATCAGGCTGCTCTTGTTTTTGCTTTTTTTTTTTTTTTCCTAGTCAACCCCTCCCTCAATCCTACTTTAAAGCTCTTCTAACTAGGGTAGCAGTTTGCTGCATCAACAGCATGGAGCCAGTGGAGCAGGAAAACCTGAACACCTTCCAGTAGCATCTCAGGCTATGGCAGGCAGCACCCCTTCCTACCCACAGCTGCTTCCCTGATACAGCAAACAGCAAACCTCTCTTCCCATCAGAAGAGAGTCATCAGCTTTCTCAGCTATTCCTTATTTTGGAGGAGGGCTGGCTGCAAATCTCATATCTGGGTACGTGCTTTTTCCTTAGCACTAGGATTTAAGTATTATTTGCTCCCTGGATAACATGCCTGTTCTTGATTTCCACATCTGCCTCAGGAGGGAGCCAGCTGCATCCCTGCCGGTGGGGGAGCTGTGTCCTTCTCCACTGATGGTGCTGCTCCCTGCTCTAGGTAGTCAGTCTCTTTATGCTTAGAGGTGTCCTCACACACTGTCCTCGGGCCCTCTTGGCTCCTTTCCCTGAAGCTCCCTGGCTTGCCACCAAAGACACCCATTGATACAGGCACCTTTCCTACTTTCCCCACTGGAATGGAGAAAAAGGCCTCCTTCCTTGTAAAGTAAACCCAATGCAGGGTCTCAGTCATCCAGGATCAGCGTTCCCCACCTGAGTTGCACCTCCCTGGTGCAGACCAAAGTCAAAGCTTGTCTTAATGCATGGGTACAGCCAGACTCATCTCACTCCACCCTTAAGCTGAGAGGTGGAGAGCTGCTCTTCTCTGGGAACAGGCTGGATGCTCCAGGGGGTATCTTCTGTTCATGGCCGTCAGCATCAGCCTGGGCACAAACCCACGATGAGATAGCTACAGCCAGTCCCTTAAATATCCTATGCAAAATTCATCATACCCAGAGGACTTGAAAGCACCAGAGAAGGGAGCCTTACAGCTTTCACATCACAGCCAGCTCATCAAGCTGACCTGCTTGGAGTCCAGGCAATGCGACTGCATGTCTCACTGCTTCTCTACAGACAGCATGTTTAAAAAATACTCTTCTGCCTCATTTTTGTAAATGCAAAAGATGACAGTCCTGCCACTGCAGCCAGTCATGTGATATTTTTTTCCTTCCAACTATGTTATGTTCTAATGAAGGAACATTTTGTTTAGCATGTGAAATAGTAAATATCTCAAATCATAGGAAAACATACAATAGTTGCATTTTGTTATAAACAATGAGTACTACTAGGAAACACTAGAAGAATGAAACCCTCTCCCTTTTCCTGTTGACTACATGTGCTTTGCTTTCAGGCAAAATGGCTTTTCCCTCCAAGACCTGAATCACCATTCTTTCCCAGCACTTGCTATTGACATAACTTCCCAAGTTATTGTTATTCCTCTTATTGATTATTACTGCCAATACACATTAAGATTATGCCAGCATGCAGCTCCTCCAAAGACAGTGCAAATGTCCTCCCAAGAAATCTGATCCCTCACTCAAAAAGGTAGGGGAAGGTGTGAAGAACTAGCAGTAATAAATGGGGGGTACCAATCGTACTAGCACTATTGTAGTCTATGCTCCTGTTCATCTGAATGTGTTGTTTTATACAGAATAGGGAATTTCAAACATTGTAGTTACTGCTGGATCTGAGTTGGGCAGATCAAAGTGATAATTATCATATTCTAGAAGTCCTTATTTTTGATGATGAGTTTTTTTAAGCCTGTAACAACACACAGCTCCAATTGCAAAAGCTTAAAATTGCCTCTTCAGTAGAAGCAGGGCTTTGATTTCATCTAATTTGACCCTTCCACCGCACTTATAAGTGCACTCCAGTGCGGCTAGAGATAAAAACTTTGAAATTTAAATGTGCAACTTGCAGCTGAGGTTGAATTTGTGAGCTAGGACACAGAGTACCTTTTGATGAGCAGCAGTTTTCATTACAGCTGTCAGAAAATACCTCCCCATTAGGAAGCGATGAGTACATTTAATTCAAGTCCAACCCTTCCAACATCATCACTTACAGACACTCTTCTGCTCTGTGAGTGAGGTTCCAATAATACACTGAGCCATGTGGGACACACCAGGGTGATTAATGCTTGGATGTGAGCATGTACTGCACATTGTATATATACTTCTCCCTTAAATGAATATATCTGGTTTTCATTGATATTGAGGTAGATTTGCTCTGTACTTGCCCACATGAGGAAGCCTAGAACTGTGGGATCTATCATTCAGTAATAGCTCCTGATAACACTAACACTTGGAACATGGCAAAGTAAAAAATGTGAATTCATATTCACTTTTAATAAACTGGGGTAATTAGTCAGTTGAAATGCAATAGAAAGTGACAGCCTGTGACACATAAAAGACTGCAGACTGACAAAGACAGAGCTATTCTTCATTGCACTAACATCCGTTTCTTCATCAACATTGAATTTTTTCAGTCTCTTGGCATTTCAATTACATGATAAAATGAAGGGCTAAAATCCTGTCTCTGCATTTTTTCCAGTCCTCTTTGAAACTAAAGCAAAGAAAAGAGAATAGAAGAGAAAAACCCTCTCCTCAATTTGCTTCTGTATCCCCTGAAATGATGTCAGTGGGCCACGACATCCACAGTACCTGTGGTGCATGCAGGAAAAGGTGTTCCAGACTTGACTTCATCACAGTGCTGCTGGGACTGTGAAATCCCACCGAAGGGAACTGCCTGGAAGACAGTGAAAATGGGGAAAAAATAGGTAAATACCCCAGCAGAAACCTTCCTGACTAAAACAAATGTAACCATGAAACTCAAGATGCTTTGGGCACTCCTTTGCTGGCATCATCAGTATTTCCCTCTGCATCCCCAGTGCCCAGCACCTAAGGAGTGACTAATGGGCCAGTTGGGCAACCCATTTCTGACAGGTCATGTTTGCACCTCACCTGCTTCCCCTTTCCACAGTGTTTCCATCCATTTTTGGGTTGTGGGATGCTGGGAGCTGGGGTTAGCAGCACAGTTGGCAGGGCACCTCACCCACCAGGGATGCAGTCTCATGGTACTCCAGCAGAGCAGGGCTGCCTTCCAGCTCAGCTTTTGGGAGCAGCAGTGAGTCAGATGGCTCTGCCCAAAATGTTCTTAGTTCTCTCTTTTTCATAATGATTTTTGGTAAGGTCATCACGTGGGGATATGAATGGTGCTGTCTTTTAAATGGGTATGATGAGCAGCTACATTTGTGTCATTTCAGTGTTTGGTGCAGTCAAGCCTATATAGGGGGAAGCAAAATCTTTTATTGGATCACCTGGGACAACAGTCAGAAACAGACCAGATTCCAGGCACAGGAGTCCTTCCTCAGGGCTGAAACAGCCTCACTCAGCACCTTGGATCAGCCTAGTGACCAGACCACTGCTACTCTTTCCACTCTTTACATCCTCTGGAAATCTCAACATAGGCCTGCAGCAGAGGAAAAGAAATGAGCAGAAAGTATTTTTACAGGAAGAACAAATAAAATTTAAACCCTCTTTTTAAATGACATAGGGGCATTTTGCTGTGCAAAGCTTCAGCTTGTTGATTGGTGAAAGATCAATGACTTACCTTCCAGGCATGCTATTTTGTTAATTTTTGTATATTGTTTTGAGAGGCTCAGATGGAAGGCACCAAGATTGAGCTGTATAATTTTCTCAGAAGCCTCATGGTCTCATTTGGTTCATTCATATGTCAAAGCAGCTTTTAATTTCTCAGTTGTGGGGCTCAAGTCTTAAAATGCACCACCAGCCAGAAGGTCCCCTTTAAGTTGAATGAAAGGGTCAGGTTTTCAACTGTTTCTAGCCTCCTGCAGTTCCTATTGTTTTAATAGAGGTGTGCTGTTCAAAAAACCTAGCTCCCAGCTGTAAGCATGAGCACTTCTACTGCTGCTAATACTTCACAGCACAGTCACTACTTCTATCACCTCAGTGAAAAATGGATCTGGAGGGGATTTGTAGCTTAACTGGCATCCATGGAAAAATGGTGATGATCTGAACTGCCTCCACTGCCTACCTTTGAGTCTTCTTTGCAGCGAAAAAGAAGTAATTGCAGAAGTGAAATAAGGAACCATGTATTTTGAATAGATCTTGCAAGTCTCAGAGGGTAAAAGGCAAAAATATGTCAGCAGCATTATTTGAATTGTTAATCTATAAACGGTCTTAATAAAAATATTGCCCCAAGGTGTTCCTCTCAGTCCTTCCATCTGTCCCTAAGGTGCTCTGCAGAAGGTACAACCTGAGCAATGTGTCAGGTTGCCGAAGGCACCTCTTATCTTTGCCACTCTCTACCTGAACTTCTTATATCTGAGATCTTCCTTCTATTGATAGTAAAGTGTGTTTTGATAACTAGGTAAATGGAAATGCTGAATTTTAAGCAGTCAAGGATATCAACTTGAACCTAGACTTATAAATTTGAAATTCGTTGCCTAGAATTTTTTTTTTTAGTAAAATTTACCTGTATGAATTAGTCTTTGAAAAGACTCATGAACAGATTGGATCTGAAGTGCAGGCCAGTCCCTCAAATGGCATGAAGTATTGACTTGGGCATCAACACTGGTGAAAGGAAATCATTTTGCACCAGCTGAGGGCTCTGCATAGTTGTTTTTTTAAGGGTTTTTTGTTTTTGTTTTTGTTTCTTTTTTGTTTGTTTGGGGTTTTTTTTGGTGGGTTTTTTTTTTGTTTTTTTGTTTTGTTTTGTTTTGTTTTTTTGTTTAACTCAGGGAAATCTTCACAAATAAGGCTTTGTTCTCACCTTCTTCAGCCAGCAATATTCATGGTCAGAAAGAGAGTCTTCCTCTGCCAGGTCACTACAAAAGTGAGATAAATGTGGAGATGAGGATGAAATCTTAATCATAGTTTACTTTTAACCCTTAGGTTTTGTTCATTACCTCTTGGGTTACTCATTGTAGCAAATCACCTAGGCTCTGGCAGAAAATAGAAGGGAAATAAACTGGAGGCTGTTTTCACCTTAAGCAGCCAAGTGGTTAAAGGACTAGCATGTAAACAGCTCTGCTGCACCTATGCTGTATTATGGAGTCCAGTGGGATTCAGCTTTAATCTTGAGAGGGAGTGAGAGGGGTTTGTTTTTCACAGGGGCTTTAACCTACAGTTAAGTGCAAACACCTGCTGAAGTACTGGTAATTAGTAGGTAATTAGTAGCTAATGTTCTTAGAATTTAAAAAGAAAAGCTTACATAAGTAATTACTTACTATTTCTTATAATGTGCTGCTTTTCCTGAGATTTCATATCCCCAGAACATTTGCCAAGTTCCTAGGTTCCTCAACATACTAAATTGTTTATTAATTACACACGTATATTGCTTGTAGAAAAAATAAAATGCATTAAAATGCTGGAAACAGGAGTGAGTTATCTTTTAAATTACAGCACAAGACTCATTGGAAATGACAGAATTCACAGAGGATAACAGCTTTAGGAGGAGCATTAATTTGGGGCTGGGGGAGGAGGGTGGTGGTGGCTGGAGCAGTGAAAGCAACAGCTGGTTGAATGAATTTCTTTTGGTTGGATAAGGGCTAGAGAGAGACAAAGTGAGAAGCAGCCTTTGTGGTGGGTGCTTTGCTCTGGACAGTAAATGCATAGCACAGCTGTGGACCCCCAACTGGATTCATGCTTTCCCAGATCTATTCACACATTTCAGGTGTGCTGCAAGTTAGGGGCTCATCTGACTCCACAGCAAAGTGGTTTGCATCGTATTTCCTCTCCTGTAGAAGGATCACTTCTGGATCAATGGAAGAGCTAAAACATTTGCCTTGTCAAACTCTCTCTGCAGTCAGCACTTGCCATTTTCATACATGAGAACTCTTTAGGGAAAGCTCTTCTACATGCTTTAGACAAGGACTTGGAGATGATGCAGCTATTGAGGCTGTGATTGCACTTAGCAGCTGCCGGCCTTGCTCTTGCAGAGTATGGGACATGCTTTGTACAGAGACAGAAGAGCAAAGAGCCTGCTGAGTCCCCAGCTGAAGCTGGGCAATGCTCACCATGTGTTCTTGTGTAGGGCCCTGCTTGCAGCTCAGCATGAGCCCCATCCTCTGTGGCACTGGGGTACACACATCATCCTCTCTGATGATGGGTCTCCTTCAAGGTGCAGCACAGGCAAAAGCAGGTTCAGTAACAGCAAAGACCATGTAAGGGCAAATGGGAGATGTACAGAGTTGTCCTGGCAGGGAAGAGGTTGAATGTCACCCTCTGAGCTCCTGCACTGGGGGAAACAAAAGCCTTGAGATCTGCCATCTTCCCTGAAGTGATGCTATGCAGCAAGGCCAAGGGGACAGCACAGCTCTCTCAGGACTTTCTCATGTAGGACAGGGACTTCTGAAAGAACTGACATGGGAAAACCTCCCTGCAGTTCATCTGTGTGAAGGAGAAGCCTTCCAGACAATGACCCTTGTGATGTTGGGGAATGGTCCTGGAGATAAATTCCTTTATCCTGCTTTACCTTACTTCACTTAGGACTTCCTAAACTAAGAGCTTGTGGGGCAGTCTGGACATAGCTGTGATGTTTTAACAGAATGGTGATTCAATTGAAAATGGAGCCACTCTTTAAAGATAAATCATGAGCTGAACTCCTTCTTTTGTTGTTACTATTCACAGGGGGTTTTTTTTTGGTTTTTTTTTTTTTTTTTTTTTTTTTTAGCTTGGCAGTGAATAAGAAAAAACAAACAAACATTCACAAATTGGACTAATTGAGATGAAGCTGCTGGTAGGCAACAACTTAGCATACAGCTTGGGCTTCCTCAGGGTTTTAGGTCCTCCAGCATTCTTATTATTCTTTTCCAGTCAGTTAAGCTAAATGCAAATGGCAAAACATGAAATTAAAAGGCAAAAAAACAAAACAAAGCAAAACAAAACAAAGGGGAAAATCACTTCAAAAAGTTCACCCAAAAAACAACACCACCCAGGGTGGAGAGTTGGCTGTTTCAACCATACATAGCTCTTAAGAAAAACACCCACATTTTCATGCAGAGTTCTAATACTAGCTGACTAATCTCTTTGAGGTGTTCACCTTGGAAGGCTCCAAACCCAGCTGTATCTTAATAGCAACTATTATCAACTCCTCTCACACAGAGGCAGCGAGTCTCTGAAGAGGTGCATAAGTGCTAGGGCAGCATTTGTTTCCTGAACAATGGGTTTGCTTTCTCCAGGTGGAGACAAGCCCAGCAGAATCATAGAATCATAGAATTTTTTAGGTTGGAAAAAACCTCTAGGATCATTGAGTCTAACTATTAACCCAGCACTGCCAAGCCCACCACTAAACCATGGTGGATCTAATTTGCTTTAGATTCATACACCATTTACCACAACTCAGGATTTCCTGAACTGCAAACGGCATTGCCTGTCAGGACAAATAAAACCCCTGAATGAAGGCATCTGAGGTGATGAAGGTATTTGTCCCTGCAAGGCCTTATGAAAGAGTGGCTTTATGTCTCTCACAATGTTCCTTTCAGTGAAAAAGTGCTAGCTTCATTTTTCAATTAAAAATAGTGCATGGTTCATACTTACGTGGTAATGATTTGTAAAAGTATTTATGTTTCCTAAATAAGCAGTAATTAAAAAAATTAAACAGCAAATCTGTGGCCCTTTAGGAGCTATTTCCTGCCACTGTGCTATGCACCAGGGATGTGTGAAGCTTCCCAATCATAGCTGGGGACCAAAGCAGATTATTTGCTTCAAAGGCCTCGGTCTGTACATTCAAAATACAAAGCACCATCCCTATGCTTTAGTATCATTAGTGGTGTAAGACTGAGAAAGGAGTTGTTGTGATTCACTTTAAAAGGAAAAAAAAAATATCCTTCAGCCTATTTGAATTCCTCATTCTCACAGAATGTTTTGCTTAGAAAGAGAAGCTAAGTTACTATGGAAGGAAGTATGGTATGAATATTGATATGGGAGTCTCATATTCCATGAATTGCAATGGAAAACTCTTGAAAGAACACAGAAATACCACACAACTGTTTAAAAAAGGAAGAGCAATTAATTCAAATAATTTTGAACACAAATTGGCTTTAAAGTACAAACACAATTTGGCCAGGACATTGGATTAATGGATCTTGCCAAAGGGTTTATGGCATTAAATCATCTAATCTAGCCGTGCTTTCAGACCTGAACAAAAGACCAATTCTGTAACTCAGTCTCCTCTGTGAGCCCGCTCCATGTGCCCTGGGGTTCCTACTGCAGTCTTATTCAGCTGTTCCATAAAAACTAACCTTGCATAGACATCCTATTTTTACTGTTTCTCCAGCATGTACTTAAGATATGTCTCACCATGAAGACTGAATTCAGTTGCCTAATCAGAAGTTTCAAATACTGTTTTTGATGCCCCATGGTGCCCAAGACATCCACCCGGGCTGGCAGATGTAGCACGTCCCTGAGGGAAGGCTCATGGCTTTCTCAACAAGGAACTATTTCTTGTCCCATGTCTATTGGAAAGACAAGGCTTGTGTTGTAACAATCAAAGCTGGTGTTGTAATGAAGTGATAGTACATTTGAATTCCACTGTGATAGTCAGTTTTATTATTATCAAGCAGTATATTCTTACTATATTCAGAGTGTTGTTTGTTTTGATTCTCTGTGAAAATTTAAAACCAGATGGAAAACAGTTTTTCTGAGGCTACTACATCTTCCTGGAGAGTTACTGGAGAGATGAGCTGCATAATGACATTTTGTAGCTTGACTCCTGAAAACTGATTTGATTTCAGGTCAGTCTTTTTACTTTTGATGCAAACTGATGTCAGATGGCAGAGCAAAAATACATGTTCTTCTCCCTTTGTCTGAGTCTTAACTGATGCATCATTTACCCAGCTGATGTATCAATCCACACAAAAAGAGCTGTGTGCAAATAACACAGGATAATGTTTCTGCATTGTAGGCTAATTTTGCTCTCAGTTATACCCACTCCACTCTGCTCCTTTCATTGGGGTTGACAGGTGTAAATGAAAGCAGCTGATTTTTTACTCTGTGACCTTATAATGAACTGAGTGAGATTCTTCAGGGCTTGGTTGCCTGTATCATCATCATCATCATAATGATGTAACTGCAGTAATCCTATATGGCTTCATTGCTGCCCCAGGGGACTGACTCCGTTCACTTAATTGGCAACTGGATGATGATCCCTCTTGGTCAAGCTTGCCCTGAGTTAAACCTGGGATAGTGGTGGGTAAAAGCTGGAGCCATATGATGACTCTTCAGTGGTGCCTGGTGTGTGTGTTACATTCATAGAGAGCAGAGATACCTCTTGGGTCTATTACAGGAATGTGTCCATATCTGAAATCACAGAAGATAAGCACAGTTCATATCCTATTCCAGTCTCAACAGCAAGGATCTGAACTCAAGAGGGCTGAACCTTCATTTCTCCCAAGTTCAGGCATGGACAAATGAGTGAATCCATGTGGGGGAGCAGCAATCCCAGGCTGCACTCAGTTTCTTCCTCCCAGGGCTCTTGAAGATGCTTTCTAAAGTTTATAGTAAACCTACACACAACCAACTGGACGATATAAAGACAAGAACAGGCCAAAGAAGGGGCAAGTGTTGTATGCATCTTAACATTCAGTTCTTGTCTAATATTTAGTGAAGCTTTCTGCTTGGTCTAACAGGTTATTTGGAAACATCTCGATAAAAACCTTTTTATAAAGATGTATAGCTGCAGACACATATTCACAATTACTAGAAACTTTAAGATGTTTGCATAAATAGAAAGGGCTCACAGCCTGTGAACCTTGAAGAGCTAGATGAGATGAGAAATGGATAAAAAACTAAGAAAAGCCACACTAACAAGTACTATGACATCAAGGAGATGATCTTTTACTCATCTGATGACATGTCATGTGTTCTGGAGACTGACAATTTCAGTATCCTGGCTCTCTGCGAATCACCTATCACAGAATCATTGGAGTTTCGCAGAACATCTGTTCTTATAGGAGGCTAAAAACAGGAGTGGGTGCCTGATGACAGCCATTGTATACAGACTAGAAGGGAGCAAAATATTTGTTTCTCAAGCAAATCAGTTGATTATCTTGAAAAAACATTTCTGGAACAGAAGCAATCACCTGACTAAGTCTAGCAATCACCTGCTCTCTGGAGGGGGTAGACCTCAGAGCGAATCAGACAAAAAAAATAATGGGGGTTCCAGAAGTGATGGAGGTCAAAGTTCCTTAGATGATTTCCAGCTGTTCCTAATAATTCTTGCAGTCAGGGAGTTCCTCTCCTTGTAAAGTAGTGTCTTTGCATCATCTTTATGCTAATAAACATGATCTCTGAACTTACCATGTATCTATGTATGTATTTCACTATAGTGGGTAGATAACAATGAAACAATCAGTAACAACATATTGTAATGATACGAGCAAGAGGAAAGGAAATACAAATTAAAGTAACACTTGTGCAAGGCTCTGTGTACCAAAAATTGGGTAAAAAACATAATCTGTGCTCTTTGGTCTACATTATGCAGTGCTTTTCATCTGGAGGTGGCACCATTATGGGTCATACTGATGTCACAGTTGCAAAGCCTAAAACCTTTGAATGCTACCAAACATTTCCAGCAGAGAATTTATGCACCTTACAGAGACTGCAGCAACATCTACTTTTGTTTTGTATCTTGTGTTAATTAAGGACAAGCTTAAGTCCAAGCTTAGTTTTAACACTTAGATAAGTGACAAGCCGTAACAAGGATGTGACCCTTGTTTGATGCCAGCTCAACAAGTCTTTCTGGCTAAAAGATATGGCATGGTGGGAAAGACATCTGAAGAAGTGAAATGATTTAACTACAATTGCACAACAGATCAATTTTGAACCCTTTTTTTATTAAATCCAAGCAATACTTCCTCATTGGCCTTTCCCCATGACAGGAATAGTCCAGAGGGGGGTTTTCACTTCAGCAATGATTGCCACAAGGAGTTCAGATAATGGGGTGTTAATAGACTAAACATGTAAAATAGCATGAATCCTAGCTTGCACCAAGGTTTCCCTGTCAGTGTAGTATGCTGCTTTCTTGGGTGCTCATTAGATGCCTGTAAATACCTGTCAGAATTTATTTCCTACTTTTTTTTTCCCCCATCTCACTTGCACGGGTCTTGTCTCTTCAACCACATAATTCAATTATTGAGCATGAAAATATTTCCCCCTGTATCCTGATTGTTCTGTGGCTGATGATGGCATGAGGTGCCATGATGGAGTGCACTCAAGGAGCTCTTAGATGAGCATATATATTTGCATTGCTAATTTCGTGCCTTGAGAGGGAAGGCAATGGTTGACTTTGTTCCTTGTTTGATTCATGAGATCTGTCTCATTTTACTAAGGATGGATTTGTGTGTAGGCAGGGAGCGGGGCTGGATATATGGTTTGAATTGCTAGCACTTGTGCACAAGTGAAGTACTGCTTGTTTGCAAGAAGATACTGAAAAATGGGAAAACAATTGCATTACAAAAAAGGTGCCTGTGAGAAAGTTCTGTGTGTAAAGACCTACACAAAGATTTGCTCTTGGTCTGTTTGGACACGAAAAGGGAGATGATCCATGGAGAACATAAAATGGATAGCTTGAATCAAATAGAAGTCATTGATTACACAAAAATAAATGTTTTGCATGAGCTTAGCACTAGCATCAGGCTCATATAATGCTGGTAGGATGAATAAAAGCCATAAATCAATGCCATCCAGAAAAAAATAATGTTTCTTTAACAAGTGGTATAAGATTTGGAGACTTAGGCCAGACCAAGTATGAAGTAAAAAGCTTCACAAAAAAATAATTGAGGTCCCTGCAAAATATTTCAATTTTTTTATTGATTGAAGGCAATTATCCCTTAATTGCATATTTAAATGAGGTATTAGGAGGTTTAACTAAGCAATGCCTCTTAATTGCTGCTGCACACTAGGTGTCACAGATTGTGTTTATTTCATATGTTAATTAAAGAGAATGGGTATTTTATTTTATTGAGTAGCGGGCTCTTCAGGCTGCACTGCTTAGGACCAAGGATGTCTCAGGTGTCCACAGCAGCCTGGGTGTTAATGTAATCATGAGAAAGGTTCTGGTTTTAAATGAAGAGCTATATCTCCATTTCATGGATATTTTCAGCCACTTAGACCATATCTAAGTAGTGGGAGGGAGAACCTTAGCCCAGGTAATGTTAACTAAAATTATTCAGAAGTGCTTATGTGCAGGCACAACCACAGCAAAGGTATGCACATCAAGAGCACAGGTATTTTTTTGCCTCTGTTGAACATGCAACTCTAAGGCTGTAAAGCAGGATCTGATGGGGCTGAAATTTTAAATACCTGGCATAATTTCCAGGCTCTGGCATAATTTTTGAGGCTTTATTGCACAGCCATGTATGGTTCATACCTTGGAGTTAGCAGCCCCACTGCCATGAGATCTGGGGGAAATGTCTGGATGCGACATGATATTTCTGAGCTGGTTTTTGGGGATAGCAGCACATGAATGGCAGGGTTTTTTGTAAAAAAATTAAATTCCTTGTCTGACTAACTGGGTAGCTGCTGAAAGAATGTTATATGGGCAGAGCCAAACATTAAAGTGTGGTAGAGCTCTTCTCTGGTGTGTAGTGCATGCCTACTACACGTGTGATACACAGGGTTATACACCTCAGGCTCTGAGAGTGCCCTCTTTTTCTGTAAGATAAAAATAATCAGCCAGAGTGTTGAAAAGGCAAGAGACAAGATATCCTGTCTAATCACAGGAGTACTATGGTGTATCTATATGGAGGGGGCAGATGGATGGATACAGCAAACTGGCCAGATACAAACCTTCTCTGGGACAGAAACCATACAGCGTGTTAGTGAGGTTTGTGCCTGAGCTAATAAGGCCCACTGGGAGGCAGAGCGTGTTAATTCAGGAATCCTGTAACACTCCTGCCGTCAAGCAGCTTCTGGATCACAGCCTGTGTAGCTCAGAGCATGGGCAAAGGGGACACAGCACATCTCACCAACGTGGTGGGGCTGGTGAGAAACTGGAGGTGGTTTCAGGGCATATCAGGGCTGTAGCTGCTCGGGGCATGAAGGAGCTCTCGGAAATGCTTGCAAGGAGAAGTGATCCGGAGTTGGAACCAGAGGAAAAAAGATCTGCCAGAATGACTGGGGGGGTGGGGAGCCTATCCTATTATGGGAAACCCAGAAACAGCGTATTTTGTCTGGAAAAACAGAAGCAGATGGCAGGAGCCTGGGCAATCTTCAGGCACAGGCCTAGGGCAGCAGGCTGTGTCCTTGTCTGAGGAGGCAGTGGCTGGTTTGCAGCAGGAGCAATGGCTTCCACCACGCACCAGGTCTCTGCAGGGTCCTCACAGAAAAGGTGGGGTGCAAGTGGGTGGAGAAAGAAGCAGGATTCTCCAACTGTTTCTGGGGGAAGGGGTCTTGACCGAGAAAGAGGGAAATTCACAGACCCATTCCCACTTTCCCCAAATTTTTCCTCACCAGGCGAGCCCAAGGGACTCTTCCCAGTTTTTGACCAGTTCCCACCAGTTTCTGATCTCTCCCTGGCACTTCTTCTGCTGGTCAGCGTTAAAGGAAAGGCTGTTTCTGTGTTACTATATATTCACAGCAGTGGCATTCATTTGGAGACATGGCCCGCGCTCAGCACGAGGAAAACTGGAGACCCATGGCATCAAAAAGGCAAAATTCACATAAGACTACAGGCATATAAATTAATTTTGAGTAAGTTCTTGCTGGAAATTGGGTGTATCTTAACAGTAGAGCAGTGAGGTTCAGAAATGGCCTTCTGGTTAGGCAGTAGAAGCAAAAAGTATTGTTGTGATAGAACTGAACTGGTTTATTTATTGTAGCATCAGTTAGTATTTTGGAGCTGGCTATTGCTAGGGAATAGCTCTTCCAACTCCACGTTCAAATATAATATTCAACAAATTGTGTTTCTGGTTTGTTCTTCTACCTTTTGCTGAACATATATGGAAATTTCCAAGAAACACCAAAATGCCATGGCTGTTGTTTGAGCGCAGGGCATCTGGCTTTTTTTTTTGTGTTTGGGAAAAAACAACTGGAGCCACTAATGATGGGATGATCATGGACATAATTTCTGCCTTCTGTCAGAATATAAAAATGCAGTGCCAGAGTAAGAACCATCAGCCTCAAGTATTGACTGGACTGTTAGACTGAACACTGAATTTGCTCTCTTTTAAATGTGTTAAATCCAACCCTAGATTAAATTTAAACTACTCTGCTACAGCATAATCCACGAGGGATATCCTGACTTTCCACTGACTTTATTGGAGCCTTTACTGAACAATTAGAGCAAAGCACAAAATATGCAGGATGGCTGCAGAGATGAAGTGGTTAACAGCCTCTTTTTTGTGGGTAATTTCCCCTTTTAGTTTTTACTGTGTCATAATTAGCAAAGCCCAAGGGTTCAAATCTAAGCTAAAAAAGGGCAGTGGCATGATAGTTTGTGTATTGTTACTACTGCTTATTACATCTATCATTATCATCTCACCATGACCTTGGGCTTCCCCCACTGGTTTATCATCTCTTCTCTCCATCACCTATGTCTGCTGAAAGCTCTGTGGGGCAGATCTGGTGGTTTGGTGGTCCAAACCAGACTTAATTCTATATCAACAGACTTAATTCTATATCAAGGCCTGTAGGAGCAGCAGAGCAACTTCTTTGGGAAGACAAATACTGCTGTGCCAGTTTCTTCTCCTGGAGTCCAACAGCTGATTGTTGTAGGCCCAAAAGAGGGCTGAGCTTTCCATGCAGACTGTTACAGCATGGACAGGGAGCACCTCTGCTCTGCCTCAGATGTAGATGTAAGAACACAACCGCCTGATGTAGATGTAAGAACACAACAAGGGAGGTGGTGTGAGAACCCTCAGGAAGTGGAAGAGGCTTGGATGTACCTCCAGTTCAGTTTTCAGAGAGCTCAACCATGGGTTGATGACATTCATCAGCCGGACATTTCCCTCTAGTAGACATGGGCCAGGCACAGCTGCCCCAGCAGCTGCAGAGGCTTCATGCTCTTCTGGCAGCAAGTCTTTGAAAAGTTGAAATGTTTTTGTCTATCTAACATCTTTGGGCCAATGCAAGAGTGCATGAACGGAACATGGCAGCTCCTTAATGATTAAATGGGAGAGAAATCAGACTGGACAATTTATAGTTCCCTTTTGGCCAGAAATCTCTGGAACAATGTGCTGTCCCTTGCTGGTCAAAAAGTTCTGAGAAGCCCGTAATTTAGCCCTTAACGTAAGAGAGTTTTAATATTGCAACACACAGCACAATGGCTTGAAGAGAACCAGACGGGTCTTGACATCACCAGCCTTTTCTTCCCTTCAATTCCCCTGTGCAGTTTCTATTGTTTGAGCCTCATCACTAATGGCATTGGAGAGGGATCCAGCATTGGCCAACTGCTAGGGCTCTCGCGACCATATCATTATTTCTTCTCCTAGTAGATCTAGGCAGGACCATGATCAAAATACTGCAGGCTGACAGCAAACTTCTGCTGCCATGAGAGGAGCTGAACTGCTGTTTGTGAGGGCAGGATGAAAATTTCAAAGTTAATCTGGTTCCCATCTCTAGAACTATTTAACTGCAGCACACAAAGCATTCGCAGTGCACAGGGAATTCAGTTGTTTTATGCAGGTCAGCCATATGATGAAAAATTTTATATCAAAATGTTTAACTTCAAAAAGGGTTAGATTCAATTTCCTGGTGAAGGCTTGAGTCAGTTCTCATTTTAATCTCCCCTGCATTCCTGCCCCTAGGTAAAATGTCATTGTACTGTCACGTTTGGTTGTAATAATCGTAGTCATTTGGCCAGCAACAAAATCACAGGCCTGAACATTTCTGATGATTTAATCCAAATTCAGATCCAGATATGTCACCTGTCCCATCTTTGAAATGAGTGGAGCCATTTATTTGCACCTGGATCATCAAATTAGGATGCGGCTCCATCCTCTGAGGTCCTTGGGTCTATCTTACCTTATCTGCTGCTCCCCAGACAACATTTTTCCTGTTTAGGGCAGCTGCTCAAATGACTGATTCTGAAGCTGCTGGAATAATGCGGACTCTTCCCCCATCCAGAGAAACCAGTGGTGTCCCATTGTTTGTGTATTTCCCCTCATAAGTAGTTCATGAATATGCTTCCTTAAGTCACCGAAGGAAAATACTTCCAAGAAAAAACTCCTGTCTTGTCTTTAAGAAAAATATTTGGACTGGTAAAATGCATTGTACTATGAAGGATAGTTCCAATTTACAGACTCATGAGCTTATGAGTGGAATAAGCCTCCATCCTTATCTTTATGTTACAGCAATGGCACCCACATACGATAAGTCTTTGCTGGCAGAATTTTGAGAAAGTAATTCCAGTGCAGTGAATATAAAATAAATGCTATCAAGGAAAAATATTTTTTGCTCCCCTGGAATAGAAAACATTATTGAAACTGTTGGATGCCTCAGGAGTCTATTCATGCAAAATCTATTTCTGCAGTCAAAATATATTCTATTCTGCAGATTTTTTTTTCAATATGTGACTGAGACTTCAAGACAGAAAGAAATAGCCATTTTGGCCAGGAAAGAACTGGCATGTGGTCTGGTTTTAGGTGAGTGTAGATTTTGCATGAAAATTATAGTAATTATGGGTATTTGTAAACAGCGATTTTTGCACTTTAACGGCCTAATCGCATGGTCAACAGCTGGAAGTTGCTCTATGCAGATTCTTACCTAACACATAATAAAAGTCACCCTTTGCTGCATTTCCACAAAGAAACAAATTATAGCATAAAAGAAACCTGCCAAATGCAATCTTTCATCCGCTTCTGGTTCTTAAAGAGAATGTTTGAATATTCTGATTTTAAAAAAGGGGTAAAACAAAGGGAAAAATAATTTATGTATATCTAAAACACATGTATAAAGAAAAAAGGAATGGAAAATGCTGATGTATATGTACCACTTAGTCTTTCATTGTAATATATGCACTTCCTTTGCATTGGAAAGTTCCTGTGTCATGCATGGTACACATCTGTTCCTTTCATTTTTAATTCTGTTTTAAATACATATTTTTAATTTCTCCCTATTGTTTTCTCAAATGGTTCCATTACAGCAATTTAAAATCATATCCAACAAGCAAAACCACACAAAATGACTCTTGTCATATTGAAAATCTTGGCAACCTGATGAAGAATTTGCTATCTAACTGGAAGCAACAATCAAAATGGAAATCCAGAAGAAATCTGACCCAACCTTTCCCCTAGACTGCTGGGAAACACCTTGGTTCAGCATCCTGGTTGCCAGGTGTCCCAGTCCAGGCACAGCTCAACCAGTTAGAAGTTGCACTAACTGGCACTGGTGGTTTATATCAATCTTTTTTTTTTGCACTTAGGAGTGCCTAGGAAATAAAAGGGCAGGTGCTGTAGATCTGCTGAGAAATTGTAGCTTCAAATCTTTAATTTCCTTGTGATGAATATCCTTTATCCTTAGGCTTTCTAATAAGACACTGTCAATATCTATCACTTCTAATCTTCTGGATCTTTGTCCCTGTTTCTTTCCTGGACATTGGCTGGCAACTGGGCTCAGGATTTTCTGTTACCAAGTTTTCCAAAATGAGTGATGCTGGTGATACACCCGCAGCTTCACCAGGAGAAACACACAACTCCAGCCCTCTCTCTTTCTTGCCTTTGTAGTTGCTTCCCTTCAATCAGCTCCTTCATAGTTGTACAGATTGTGTTACAAGCATTGAGTTATATAAAGTGCACACCCCTTAATGTTAATTTGTGTATGGAATCAGTAAGTTTGTTTGTGTTGTTTGTAATGTCAACACTAGCTACTGAAATGCAAGTGTAAATTTAGTCTAAAACTTGCAGATGAAGAAAAATGACTGCTAGGAAATTATGGAGGAGTGAAAACCTTGAAGAGCTCCCTAGCCTCCATAAGAAACTCAATTTTAAAGGATCAAAGAAGAACCCAAAACTTGGCCCATGGGGCCCTGTCCCTGGTTCATGCTGGTTTGCTGGGGCAAGGGTGGGATACCAGTTTTCTGGGGTTGCAAGTGGGACCTGAGCATCCCCACCAAGTCCCAGGTGAGGCAGAGCTTAGAAGAAAGCACTGGCAATGCTCCAGCACAGAACAGTTCCCACATAACACCAGCCTGGTATCTGAGGCTCTCCTGCAGGTCTAGGGAGCCACAGCTGCTGGGGGCAGCTGGGTGCAACTGGGGCAGCAATGAAGGTTGTTCTCCATTTCCCATGGTGTTACAGGAGCTTCCCAGCTGCTGCTCCCAGCTTGGGAGACACAGCTCTTGAGGCTCAGTCTTACCCCTCAAAGTCATCCTTCTTTCCATCAGCAGGCACTTGGCATGCCTTTGGGTTCATTTTGCTCTTTCTCCCTTCTTGCCACTGTATATATTATTCTTTGTTAATTTATGAATTGCTGTGAGTCTTTGGCTTGGCTCTTATTAGAAACTGCATTTTAAAGGTGTTTAGTTCTTTCATTGCTAGTATTAATCGCTTCACTATCAATTCCCTATTCCCATCTGTTGTTTTGAAATAGCATTATATATTATTATGCCTTTTCATTGCTTCGGCTCTCTGTCATAGCTGACTGCTTGTTTACTTCACCCTCTGTGGAGCTTCCAAAATCCTTTTTCTCCCTTGTTCTCATGGCAATGCTCCAGCTCCCTGAATTCTGGTGTGTTCACTAGAGGTGCCCCTGCATAACCTGTAGGGCGTCTTGCTCCAGAATTTTAACATCTCTCTCAGTTTACCTCCCTCTTCCTGCCCAGCTACCTGTCCTGCTCTCTGCTGAAGGCAACTGCCCTGTGTGGCATCAGCATCATCTGTGTGTTTGTACCTGTAGCTCAGCTGCCAGCCTGGCACCTCAGATGAAACCACCAGCAGCAAGAGGCACAGCTGAGTTACTGGGGAGCCTCCACTGACTCCATTAATGTCTGACAGGTACTCATCAGGTTCCACATGAGAACCCATGGGATTTGATTAGGTATTTCATAGAAGAGTTACCTTGGATGTTGCTGCAGTACTGTAGTATCTCATTTTCTGCTTTTTTTCTCCCTGTTTATCCTTTCCTTCTCCTATAGCATTTTTGTGCCCTTTTCCTAACTAATTGGTTTCCCAATTTTATTACCACTTCTTTCCTCCCTGCTAATAGCAAGATTGTTTCTAAGCTGTTTTGTCAATTCTCTGTTACACCTATTTTCACCTCCTGTCTTCTAACAAACATATTTTATCAATGCTTCCAATTTTCACAACATCAAATGTAATTTCTGCCTACATTTCAGGCTATTTAATCTGTAGCACCTGAAAGAACTAGGTATTTATGCTTTCAAGGGAAAATAATGTCATTAATAAAGGGTTGGGATTCTTTTTTTCAGCAGCCTTTCATAGGGCCATCCATAACTTACATTTTAATCCCTGTAGTGCTAAGTGCATGAGCAGAGAAGATAATAATGGTAAACACCACTTCAGCCAATGTCCCCTCCAGCTGCCATCTCTGAAATCTCTTCTCTGCCCTTCACAGTGACCTTGTCCCACACTGCCTGGGTGGATTCCTGCGGCTTGTTTCTCAATCTCAGTCACATTATAGGTTGTATGACTGTGTATATGCAGAACTGGAATCTTTTTCTGGAGGAGAGAGAAATACTTCTGATTCAAAACATAGTTCAAAACATAGGAATGGGGATATCAGTCTGGCAGAGGGTTAGAAAACACCATACTGTTCAGGTACCATGTCATATAAATCCTGTCATATGGAGACCAACCTCTGTTGTTGAAAGGAGCCATTAGCTTGATGTATTGATCCTGTTCTGCCATTGGGAATGTTGCTATTCTGATAGAAAGCCTTTCCCCCCCATTTAAAAAAAAATTCTAAATTTTCTAAATTTGTGGGAGGCTGGTTTCTATTTAGTTCTTGCCCAATGGATGGCTTATTTTTTCTCCTCCAGCAGGTATTTACCAACTGTTTATCCAGGATAGGGCAGTTCTCTATGCCTTCAAGATTTCATTTTCATGCTAGCTGAATATGCCAAGCTTCAGCTTGTTTAGCACAGCTAACAGCCTGTTTCCCAAGGTTCTTAGCACTGTTGTCTAAATGAATTTCAGTTTGAAGTTCTGGTTTTTGAATGTGGGCAGCCAAAGGAGTAGACAGTATTTCAGATCTTGTTGCAGTACTGTTTCACACAGTTATCTTAAGACTTTTCTGTTACTGCTGGGACTATCTTGCCTGGCATGGGCTGGATTCTGCCTTTGCAAGGGTGGTCCCCATTGGTGGCCTAGAGTCATTCATGCTCTCCTTAGCTCCTGTACCAGCTTAACTCATCTCAGTCATTTTCTACTGATGAGAGGTCTTTTTACAGTAGCTTGGTAACAGTCCCTCCAAGAATGAGGTTTTATTTTATTCTATTCCTATAATGCCTGTCTTTCAGTCTACTGCCCTCATCCTCTTCTGTATTAACACTTTCTTTTACCTGTGGACAATTAGTATCCCAATCAGCATCCCAGAAGAAATGACTCTATTTATATGCAAGTTACAAGGAAAGAGAGAAAGTAGAAATATCTCAAATCTGAATGTAGAGAAAGTTCATTCATGTCTCTCCTTCAGTTCTTTTTGCAGTACTGCAAGTGATCATCTTCATTTCAGCAGGCTCCCACTCAATGCTTCCTTCATGCATCCCTATTTTCTCTAGCTAAAAAAAATTTTTCCCCATCTGACACCTTACTAAATGCTCAGATAAATTATATCTACCATGTTTCCTTTGTCTAAGAAATCTTTTATCTCTTAAAAATCCTATCAAATTAGTCTAAAACAACCTACCATTAGCAAACCCAAACCCTTTGGTAATATTTTAGTCCATTCCCAGTTTATCTCAATGACTTAAATTACTTCTTTCTTTCAAAATTTGTTCCTAAGCCTTGAGACATTTGAGATCAGACTAACTTTTAATTGTGAGATCTCTTTTCTTCTCTCACTGAACTGGAGATACTGCCTTTTACTATTTTCTAATCCCATGAGTAGATAGCTCATCATGAATACCTGCAAGTTCCTGTAATTTCACGTGCCAGTTCTGTCTGAATTCAGAATGGGATTACCCAGGTCCTCACAACTGGAGACAATTAAGCTCTTAGATTTTTTTCTGTTGTTTCCAGTTAGCAAAATCTCATTCCCATACAATTAAGCTTTTAGATTATTTTGCTGCTATTTCCAATGTAATAGAACCTCATTCCCATTATACATCTTCCCTTTGCACTTCTGTTATTGTCATTACTCTTACTGAAGTTTGAACTAAAGGCTCTCTAAGTGGTTCTTTATCCTGCAGGTCCATAGATGACTGAGTTTTTTCCTCCTGCTTGGAATACAGCTTTGAGGTCTTGTAAGCACCAGCGATTCAAAGAATCCTCCAGCCTCTTTCCCATCCCGTTGCAGAGGCACACAGTGTGTTGACTTTGGCGGCTGGGGCGCTCAGAGCACTTAGTCCATGCCCTTTTGAAATGGAGAACATTAGTTCCAGCCTCACTTTTATTTGTTCTTCCATTTAATGTAAACTGAATCAACGCACAATCACTTGAGCCAGTGCTGTTTCTCAGCTCAGGTCTGCTAAAATGTCTTCATTGCTTATCTAAACCAATGGAAAATTCCAGTCATTCTTTTAATATCTTTCTGTAATAAACACAATTGTATATATTATTTATAATTGTCTTCACCAGCTACTTAATTTCAGTGGTACCAGAATCTTTTTAGGAGTCATTTTGTCTTGATAGTGCTTAATAGAGAGAAATAAAGAGCCTGACAGGCAGGAGGAATCTTGAGCATAAGTGGAGATGATTGGAATTTGTGGGAAATTCCAGCCTTTTTAGCCCAAGTTAGGATGAAACATAAAAGTATTTATACCAAAAGGACTATGTTTCCAGGTCAAATGAACTGCTTGAAATGTTTCATTTTGTCTTAAGTCCATTAAAACTGATTCAATAGTCTTTTAATTTCTTTTTCCCCTCTGGCATTTTGAAATTTGGAAAAAAAAAAAGTGACCTGGCAGAGATGAAAATTACTTTAATAATAAATGTTCATATTTTTATTCTTCATAGAAAATGTACTTTTAAAATTACTTCCTGTGTTGTTTTGTACAAGGCAGTGGATTTTAAATATGCTCGCCCTGTAACAGAAATTAAACAGGAATGTGTGATTCATGTGATCAATCACAGCTAAGCAAACTCTGCAAACTGTAGAAATGTTAGCTGAATTATTCTCACTTTGACCCAGGGCTCTGATAGGTGTATTTCTAAAGTGCATGCTTCTGCTTTGTAATCACTGCAAGTTTGGTGGCATGTTTCCTGGGAGGGAATAAGTGCCCCTTGATGCCAACGCTATGCTGACTGTGGTAGATTTTGAGGGCTTGTTGTCTCTGCAGAGAGGATGGTCCTAATAAAGAGGCATCTGGGCCTTCTTGTCTCTTTTCATCTATTAAGATATGTCAGGCTAGACTCTGGACAGCTGGATTGTGATGTTTTTGCCCCTAGGGTGTCTTGGGGTAGTGCAGTAGGAGAGCATTGCTATCTCCGGGAGCCAGTGAATCTGAGAATACGTCTCAAGGATGAAACCTGGAGAAGTGCAAAGAATGATTTCATCTTGATTAATTACACAGTATTGATCCTCTGTGGAAAGAGCAATTATCCCAGACACTCTTCTCGCTGAAGTGAAAGCCACCGGGAAAGCCACTCTGATAAAGAGGATGAACGTTTTCCCTCCAAAGGGCTCAACTGGTTTTATCCTGAGGGCCTGCAGTGTTAAATTTAGACTCAAAGGGAAAAGAATTCTAGCCTCAGTGTAGATGTGCCCAGCTTATATCAAGCGCAACAGAAGTTGAACAGACAAGATGCAGGGTTAAACCTCAACTCCCATGGGTTAAGTGTGAAATATAACCTTGTGCATCTTTTCATGAATAGCTTTGTCCAGAAATTTCAAAATCTGGAAGTTGTCTGTTGAATGTTATCATAATGAGGATGTCATTCTCCTTCACCCATTGCCTTGCCATGCTGTGAATATCTCCATAGGCATTGATCCAAAGGATGCCAGATTCTACTCTATGCATCAAGGAAATAAAGCTTAAGCAGGAACACAAATCTGCCACATGCAGGCTGTCTCAAAGATATGCTGACATTGTCTTCTCTTCTTATATTGCAAGGAGCTGCTACTCTCAAAATTTTATTTTTTTAAAGTTCAATATAATTTGTCTGTATTCATAGACAAGATGTATACATCAATAGAATTTATAGTACTGGACAGAGGTTAAGTTTATGCTCAAATTCAAGCCCATTCATCTCCCTAAGTTTTCTATCTTTGTATTGTTTGGTTTTTTTTTTTCACCAGGCTGCATTTTCTAAAAGAGAAGTGTTTCCAGTCACTAAAGGGTAGAGCCATCCATACCCAGTCAAATCAGTGCTGATCCATACCCCTGTGCTTGCTCTCTTTGGTGCACCTGGAGCATGGTCTTCGCCACCCACTCAATCTGAGGCTGTTGTGACTCTGCAGCCCTCCATGATTTAAAAGCCTGAGGATAGCTCAGCTTTTTATTAAGGCCATCATTCTCTTCTTGCTCCATAAAGGTAGATGAGGAATTTGAGGAAGATCTCCCCTGTTAGCTGTAGGTGCCTTTCCCTTTGAAGCCTTTCTGGTCACATAAGGTCTGCACAGATCTTCTCAGGGATGTTGCCCTTGAGGTAGCTATTCCAGCACACTTCTCTTTTCCCCTAGTTAGCTCCTGTGTTAAGAATCACTCATGTTAACCATTTGCATTAACAAATCCAGACAAACTGCTAGGTGGTGCCTGCTGCTTCTGTAGCATAGCTTAAACCACTGGCTCTCTTGCCAAACTCATTCTGATCCCTTTTTATTGAAAATTTGTCCTGGTCCATCACCTATCTTTTCCCTAGCTGTTGATCACTATGAGAAGCATTCTAGAAAGGTTTATACATTCTGGAAAATCAGTGCCATGCCTAACACACGAAACACACTTCTCTCCAAGAGCTGTTTGTACCTTTCAGGAAACAAACTGCTCTCTTCTTCTGCTCAGATTCTGCAATCTACAATTCCCGTAGTACCACTCAGAGAAGCACACATCTTTGGTGATGTCAGTATCTTGTACTCAGCCACAGCTGGGATTTTGGGGAAAACAATTTTCTAGGTATGTACAGTATGTGTAGATGACTGGCTTTTGTAGCAGCAAGCTGTATATCAAAATATTTTCCACTTTGGGGAAGTGGGTTAAATTGCCAATGTGATCATAATGCAAGCTATAAAAAGATCAAAGTTGCAATGTTCTGCAACAGCATCATCCATTGAAATGTAGCAGGAGCTCGCTGAAAAAAAAAATGTTCATGCAATATATAAGACATTAAAAATTCTGTTACATTTCTCTTGCCACAAAGATTGTAATGAAAATGGGAAATGGCACAAACGTAACCCATTCTCATTACAATCGTTAGATTGTAATCTTGTGCTCTCCTTCTCAAGAGAATGTTAAATGAGATTTTAAAGTATGGAAAATAAAGGAGCAAATAGAAACTCGAAAGCAAAAGAGGTGAGGCATGATAGACTTCTCCTGCATTCTTATGTTCTTTATTTTTGCAGTAAATCAAGAGAGAACAGTGCAATTTCAAATAAAGATGTACACTCACATAGATATACTTATATTTTTCTTTCTTTTTGGAAAGTATATTATTTCAATATTTTTATCTTTTTCATTCTTACTGTAAAAAAAGAGTCCCTGTAAATCAAATAGACAAAGCAACACTTTATATATGCACATATAAAGATTTTTTTAACAGTGTAGAATTTGCCCTTATCCATCATAGTAAGAGCTGAAGGTAACACCTCCCAGTGAGAGAGAACTGTATGACTTAGGAGACTAGCAATTAAAAATCTGTCAGTCACAGGTCTGGATCCAGCTCTGATTAGATAGTGACCGAAAGTTGTTAATATTACCTGATCACCTGGCCCCGCTCAAATCCCCATGCAAGTATTTAAATGAATGACACGCTGTAGCTGTCACTCAGCTGTGCCACTGGTGCTGCCAGCAGAAGACTAAGCATTAAATAAGAAGTGATCTAACCCTGTCTCCTTTGCTGTGGTGGTATTTAACAAACAGGGTTTGAAGCAGGTGTAACAGGTACCTTCCTTCCAGGGTCTGATAGGGGAGGAAAGGGGATGCTGGCCTCTTCTTAGGCTGTACATCCAGGGCCTTGCAAGACCTCTTAAAATATTAATGATGGAAAAATATCTATTGAAGGCTCAGAGGCAGTGTCCCAGCAAAGCCTCTGTTTTGCTTGGAGAGTCAGTGGAAGTGAATGATTGTTATGCATGGGAGTCAGAAGGGCTCCTTGGTCACTGGGGCTATGCCCCTACAGAGTCCACTTGGCATCCTCTCCACATGGCCCTGCAACAATGCTACCTTATAAACATCATAACACCTCAATAACAAAATAAATGTCTTGCAGACAAAAGATTAAGATCTACAAAGGCTCTAACTGAACCCAGAGAGAAGGTGAGAAAGAGCAAAGTAATTAGAAATAATTTAGGTCTTTGCAGTTCTCTTGGAGAGCTATCTTCTTGTCTGCTCTTGTATTTTTTGTTGACTTTTTCTTTTTTTCTTTTCTTTTTTTGCTTACTCACTTTATTTGCCATAAGTGTGAGGTTTTGGGATTGTTTTGTTCATTCATTTTGGTTTTTGTTTACCCATGGAGCTCATGTTGACTCACCTCCCTTCCCTCACCAATGAGGTGACCATGGGCTACTCTAAGTGAAAATGGAAGATGGAACCTATAGACAAATCGTCTGTCATAGCTTCATGTAACCTCCCATCACTCTTTGATGAATGGATATCCTAGGTAAAGCTTATTTTCTCACTTTAAATCTGTCAAGAAATTATGGAGAAAGAAATCTGATATTTCATGGGTTTATACCAGAATAAAATTTCTTTGTACTTGATGTTTGCAGTCTCCAAAGGTCAGATTTTTTTCTTGTCTACATATAAATGCTGGGAAGTGACATGGTAATGATCTGACCAGCTTTCTAGCTGAAGAACAAATCTAGTCTTCAAAGAACATTTGTAAGTATCTGTAACTTCAGGATGACTTGTAGATTTCCTCTAATCATGGTTAAAGTGTTTACATGTGAGATGAGTTCTTATTTGCAAGTTTACACTATCATGAAAATGTTATATTTGCACTAGAATTCATGACAGCTCTTCTATTTTAACTGCCAAGAGATTTTGCACTAAGAGAAAAACCTGTATTATGGCTGGCTGTACTGCATCTAGCCTATGATAAATAGAGGACTTTTAATTTCCCAAGTATCCAGTTCCTCCAACTCCACAACCCACAAAAATTAAAAATAAAATTTTCATTCTGAAGCTTAAAATTAATTTAGTTTCTGTTGTAGTGCTGTAATAAGTAGATCTAATTTAACCAGTCAGCAGTTCCTTCCATTGGACATTAATTTTTTAAAGTCTGCAAGTTAATCAACCTGTTTTATGGCTATATGTGTTTTTACATCAAAACTCCTCATTATTTCTTTTTTATTTTTCTGTTAAGTGTCTGGGATAAGTGAAAATAGCTTCTGAATATAAAAGAATCAATTAATGTTTCAATATAGGGGGGAAAAAAAACATTCCCCAAATGGGTAACTATTTCCAGTGCTCCAGACTGTTTCTCTTGCAGCTGTTTGGATCATGATCTGTCAGTGCCACCTGTTAACTAGACTGGTCTTTACAGGCAGAATATATGGTCAGAAGATGAAGAAGCTCCTGAATTTTTCTCTTTTTGATTGTAATAGTCCCTCTGAAAGATGAAATTAGTCTCAGGGATTTTGGAAGCTGCATCTTCACACCTATTAGAGAAGAATCTATCAGAGGACACAGATTTTAGATGATGGATAATGCTGTTTGCAGGGCTCTGTAACTGAGAGGAAATATCCAAAACCAGGTCTTGATTCAAACCAAACCATTTCAATATCACCCTATAGCCACATTGGAGCTGCTTTGGAGAGTGAGGACATTGGGATGCTTGATTCCTGCTCCCTGAGGACAGGTGTATGGGAGAATCTTTCCCTCAAGGGGCTGCTTAGCAGCATTTCCCCTGACTGTAGGGTACCACACTGGCATCCCCTTTTGTTAATGCCAAAATGCAAGCTTCTCAAGAAAATGAACAGTGTTAGTGTTTCAAATCTCTCCTTTGTTTTTGCTTATATGTCAAAATTCAGCAAGTACAATACATTTGTTCCCTGGACCTTCAACCTGTCACAGCTCTTTTCTGCAAATCAGTTTGAACCTCAGTGTGTCTCAGCTGCTGCAGTAGGTATAATTCCAATCATAGCCAGCCACTTTAATGGGCTTCTTGAGTCCACTGGGAAGAGCTCTCCCATATGCAATGTCAGCTCCCAGCACCTAGAGAAAGCATGGTCTCTCTGCCACTTTTTAAGGAGAGCTTCAGTTCTGTAGTGACATTTGAGAGCTTTCATTATCTCAGTGCGAGAATCTCTGGGGCACACTCTGGTCTCTTTACATGCCCTTGTTTAACAGCACTCCTTACCTTTGGCTGCCTGTGTTCAGCTAACCAAGTGGTGGCAGAAATGTGTATAGTCCCTCTTAAATCATTCTGATTTTCCCAAGTCCCTCTGCAGTTTTTTGATGGAACATATGGCAATGTTATGTCTATTTGAAAAAGCCTTTGCATCATATGTTTATACAACTGCTCACTATCCCAAGACAAAAATTCTTTCCTGTTATTGCCCATTTGCTGACTAAAGAAATTATCCTCTTTATGTATTCTGGTACTTTACCTTGATACCTTACATGTTTAATTATGTAGTCCTTGGTCCATAATCCGTATGATTCACTCACCACATAATACAACTCGCATTCGTTTTATTTTTTTTAACCCTTGCCCTTTCTTTCTCACTTGCTTTCCTTTGTCAGCCGTTGCTATCTATTTAGTTTTGGATCTTAGCCTGGCTCACATAAAGCTTTTCCTCCTCAGTGACAAAAGAGTCTGTGGGTCCAGTGGAGCAGGATTTGTCTCAAAGGACAAGAGTTCCTGATGTTTGAAGGTGAGACCTTAAACAAAGGAAAAAACCAAGCAACAAACCCCAAAGAAAACTCCTGTTATGTGCCATATAAAGGAATAACATCACAAAATAGAGAAAGGAATGGGGTTTGTGGCTACAGAAACAAATAGAGAAACACCACTCTCTATTTGGCTCTTTTTGTTTCTTCCCCTGTACTGCCGGCCAACGACCCCAGTCAGCAATGGAAGTCATGGATTTCCAACAGTTTGTGAAGGAAAGAGTGTTGCACACTGGATCTTTTCATTCTTCCATTCTCTCAATATTCAGCAAAGTAGTAATAATGATTTTTCTCTTCCTTGGGTTAGAAGTGGTGAGGCTTGAAAAAAACCCAGATTCCTTAAAGAGTGAAAACAATTTTTCCCCTTGAGATCTGTTTTGAAAAAACCCTGACAACCTGGATTTTTTTTTCCCTCAGAAGGAGCAATGAAATAGTTTTTAGAGTAATGTTTAAAATGGGCTTTTTACAATTGAACTTTGTTCCTTTGAAATTCTTTCTGTGACCACTGACTACTTGAAATGAAGTAACTTTATTTCAAAGCTTGCAATATTAGGGAAATATGTCTAATATACTTTGGATCTACAGGTAATGGGTTCAATTTCTACTGGTTCTTTGTATCATCCTGTCTCCAGTGCATCTTAATGGGCCTATCTAGGGACTCTCTGTTCATTTTTTATAGACTTTCTAGAAATCTGGACTATTTTGTTTCTGCATTATTACAAAAGGTATTTATTTACATGAGATTCCTGAGCTCTACTGATATACGCATCCATTTTTTTTTTACTAGTCAATATTATCAAACCTTTCTTTCCAACACTTTGTTCTTTTCTCTTTTACTTTAAAAATAAGTTAATAGGCAAAAATCAAATGTGTATTTTCATACTTGGTGCAGTTCATACCTCATACTTTGTGTATTCCATGTCACCGTACCTAAATAAGAAAGTTTTGCTTGTGATGAATACCCAATTTTTTATATATCCCTAGCAGCTCTTCCAATGCATTTCTAATTTTTTTTGATGACAACACCCTTCATCCTTTTTCCTTTTTCTTTATTTTCTTTTTCTTTTCTTTTTCTTTTCAGAAAAAATATATGTTTTCAGGTGTTTGGCAGAGCTGAATGGTGAATGGAACTTGTCAAATTCCTTCTGATACCCAGAACCTAATAGCTGTGGTAGAATACTACAGAAGAACATATAAAAGTTTATAAAATGTATTTTCTCCTCACAGGCATCATGTTTCTCTGAATGCAGGATGAGCCAATTACTCCATATACAGTTTTGCCAGAGGAGGGTGGAAAGTGGTCCCAAAGCCCAAAAAAGCCCCACTTTCATATTGGCTCAGCTGACTGGAAGGACAGGCTTTGGGGTTAGATCCAGAGCAGGTCTGATTTGGGGAAAGGAGAGGAGGACTATTACATAAGGAGAGTGTAACCATCCAGCCTGGCATCTGGAAGTGGCTAAATACCCAATACTGCAAGTAAAAGAGGGTCAAGGAATTTTGAATGATGATTTAGGGCTCAGTCCTGGAAACTATTTACTGGAGGTGGACTTCTGTCCTTGTTTCCAGTACAGTCTCTGCTGGCTATGCTAAGGGGACGGTGAAAATTTGAATGCACAACACTCATGAAGATGCCAGAACAATGATGGGAGTTACTCTTCTGACTCAACATTTTACTCTTCTTTATTCTAGGGCTACAAGACTATTCAGCTTCTCTTAATTGACTTGATGGTCTTGCTGGAAAAAATTAGTTGCAATGACTTTTCTTCTGCTGAATTATTTACAGGTGGAAAAATCTGCCTTGCTGGATCTTACCCAAAAGGCACTAAAATGCTTCTTGCTGCCTGATATTATGCTTTTCTCCACTTTTCGTTTGGCTAGCAAAAAAAAAAAAAATTGGTTCAGTCAGATTTGAATAAAATATTTTTTCTTCCTATTTTTTTTAAATTCTGGTTTAGGGAGTGAAACAATTATTTACGCCGCCCTATTCCTGATAGCAACCATATGTCTGGACTGCACAGCAATGAGCCTTGCAGTCCCACTTCTGGCAGCTCTCCCTGGCCACAATGACATCCCGCAGTGCTCCTAATGGGAGTAGGTGCCGTGGAGCTCTTGGCGTGCCACCGGCACTTCCCAGCTTCCAACACCTTACCTCATATGCCACCACTGGCCTCCTCTTGCAGCTGGGCATTTGGTAAGCTGTGTGCCATAGGCAGCATTTGGAAGCTCAAAGCCCTCAAAGACTGTGATGCTGAGATGGGTCAGAGATTAAAAACACAGGGTGATTGAATGAGTTAAACTGCCCAGATTCCCATCAGCTTGGAAGGCAAATTTTGTAGGGGACGCAAATAAACTCTATGGAACTTTTGCATCACTTAGAAAAATCTGTGATACAAAGACTTTCCACACAGCAAAGAACCAAGAAACATGCCTGATGGCCTGGCTGGGACTGCTCAAGGAGGACAGATACTACCTGAGAAATGGAACTTGGGTGGAAAATGATTTTGTCATACAATAAGGTCTCTTTTCTTTCTTCATTTTTCTTATGATTAGGAAATCAGAGCTATCCTTTAATAAGACCAGCTAATTTCCATTTGTGAAGGGGCTGAAAGTAAACCCAGACATGCTGGGAAAGTCCCAGTGAACTGTGGTGGAAACATGTTTCCTGATCAGTTGGAAGAATACAAATGGAGGTCCTGGATGGGGAGGAAAGTTTAAATACTGATGTTTTGTGGGACATTTCTGGTAAGAGTATGTAGGGTTTAAAGGGTCAGTTAGCTCTGAATCTGAAGCCATCCTTCCCAGTAGTGTTTGCTCCTCCTTGACCAAAGGAGGCAGAAGAGAAGGACATGCAGCCTCTGTGCCAGCAGGAGACCCTGTGAGCACCTTCCCAGCTCCAGTCCCTGTGTCCTTGTCGGTGCAGAGGCTGTAAGGACTTGTCTTCTGCTACTGAGTACAGGTATGACTTCTTCCAACTGGGCAGCATAAGTGGGGCAGAACACAGCAGGACAACACCTCCCTTCTGCAAACATGCTGAACTTGGCCCAATGTGAGCTCTGGCTGTGGAAAATGCAGTAGGAGGCTGTGCTGTGGAGCTTTTATCAGCTGTGCAGATCAGAAGGGGAAATTTCACTCTGTTTCCTCCCATTTCTAATGCAGCAATATTTCAGCATTGTGCTTCAACCCACGGTTCACAGCTGAGTGGTAGTTTTATGATTTTATGAGGTCTCAGACCACAGTGTCTTTAAATGTTCTGTAAAATATACAGGTTAATCACCTCACCTCTGCAAACTTCTTGGAAGAACTTGTATTGCATTAGCTAATGCATTGCAATGCCTTCCTGGAGCTGCAGAAAATCATTGTACATGAAAAGCAAACCTGTCAAACTTGCAGCTTTGCTAACTTTGCACAAAAAAGGGAGAAAAAAGGTCCCTTTAACCAGTGCAAAACAAGATAAAACCAGAAACTTGATGGCCTTTTGTGCAACCTCAATTGGACATTGCAGCTCCATGCTGTAATCTCAGAACAGAGCCTTTATCATCTTGGGTGTACTAGCATTGACCCATAACAGAGTCTTAAATAAAGCAAACCATAATGTCAAAGCAAAAGTCAGTATCTCAGCAGGTCTGGCCTCAAGTGTGGGAGTGTGAACAGAGAAAACAAAAGCTCAGAATAAGGAGAAGGCTGGATGGGTTCAAAGGAGGAAAAAACCCCCCAACCTCTGGAAAAATAGCAGGGTGGAGCAGAAATAAAAATACTTTGGACAAGAGAATCCCTACAGGCTCCAAAGTGCAAGGCAAAAAAGGAAAAAAAAGGCCTAATCCTTGTTTTACCAGTGTCTGAGCTGATGTGGGTCAGCTGTGGTGGGAGAAGGGCTCAGAGCTTGGATTTTGAAATTTCTGTGCAGAGGTGGTCCAGCAAGGCCGTGTGGCAGAGACGACATTGTGGAAGCTTTGGGCCAGGCTGTAATTTATTGGCAAAATGCTCTGGGGCTAAATAGTCAAGAGAGATGGCACTGCACTCCTCCCTCTGCACTTCCTTTGGGAAGAGTGAACGATGCTTCCCTCTTGCTTGGAGGAGGGGAAGTGACATTGTTCTGTGGCAGTCAGTCCAAAGGAGGGCAGAGCCTTTTCAAGTAATTTGCTTGCCTGAGTGAGTTAACACTGAGTGGTTCCTGCTCTCCCTTGGATTGTGCTTCTGCCCATTGTACAGCAAGCAGAGATGGACATAGAGAGGCAGAGCTGAACTAATAGTCTTGCCCAGAGATAGGGAATGTACTTCTCCTAGTCTACAATCTTACCAGATGAATTTGCTCCTGTCATGTGTACTCTCCTTCTCCTCACTGAAGCCAAATCTGCCACAGGAAGAAAATCTGCTTTGCATTAGTTTGTGCATCCATTTTTACTTTTTGACACCCTTGCTGATATGTTAGTCAAAATGGCATTCCTACTAAGGAGTTTACAAATTTTTGTGCTCTGTTTTTCTTCTCTAAACAGCCCAACAGCCCAGCATGCCCCAATGTGCTGTGTGGTTGTGCATCCCACTCAGAGCTCTTGTGCTGTCCCTCCTGTGCTGCTTACAGCTGCCTTTTCTGCCAGCTGGCCAAGGTCTACCTCCACCCAAGACAGGAGAGCCAAATGGCTTAATGGGAGATGTTTTCAACTGGTGACACTTTTTTTTGGCGGGCCAGAGACAGAAAATGGAATCTGGCATGTTGTGCCATTAGCACTCCTCATTGGGAGCCAACCACAAGGTAAATCACCTGGCCCACACTCCACAAGGACTCAGTTTAAAACAAACAATAAAAAGATGTTAAAGCTTCCCCTCCCCCTCTCCCATCCCCCGCCCCAGGATCCCACTGCAGAGCAGTTTCCTTTGCAGTTCATTGCACTGCAGATGGGAGTTTCAGGCAAAGATGATACTCTTCTTTGGCTCAGAGATCACCCCAAGAGAGCAGCTTTGTGGGAACGGGTTCTGTGTTCCTATCAGTTCCCAGTAAGGCATGTTTTGGTGAGCAGCAGCAGCTCCAGTTCACAGGCACTTACTCATCCTCTCCCCAGACTGCCCCTGCAATCCCTGATGGTGACTCACTGTCCAGCCCTGCAAGCCTGGAGATCCCGCATGGAGGGCTGGGGAAATAAATATCTTACCTGTTCCTCATCCCACCAGAAATCTGTGACTGGCTTTCAACCAAATCTGCAGGCTTCCTCCATGGATGCATTGTGTGCATGAGCCATGAGGGTTAGTGCTAGCACAGGGAGAAAAACAGTGGAGGCATACTGCTGGGGTGGGCAGCTTCACAGAAGCCCAGGACAATTAATGCTGTCCCAAACTCATACAAGGGGGACACCCATGGGAATGAAACCCCAGAACAGGTATGAAAGCATCATTATACTGTTTTGAGAAAATAATTTGGAAAATATTATTTGTTTCTCCTTATTTCAGTGCTTTTCTAAAGTCTCCCTCACTTTCACCTTTTCCTCCTCTGTAACACCAACATGATGAAAAAAGGAGACAAGATATGTCTGAGAAAATGACATCTGTGTCAAAGCTGCTGATAATGGAGAGATAAATAGCCATATTGCAGCTGCACCTAGGCCCTGGAAAAAATGACTGCTGGTGTTCAACTGTTTGTCTTACTACAGGGAATTTTAATAACTATTAATTTTGCATAGTACTATGTGTACTCAGTAAAAGACAATGATTTTCCACAACATTCAGTTTAGTGTATTTATTGTTATTTATGAAATCACTGAAGATGTCTTTGCATTCATGGGTCTGAGTCTTGCACAAGTCATTGAAATGCTTGGCATCACTGCCATAAAACACACACACTGAAGGTAATAAAATCCAGCTATGCAGTACAGTAAAAATCCCCACAAAAAATATCATAAAATGGACATATGAATCTTGATAAAGTCCGTGTATCGCTACGCTGCACATTCACATGAATTAGAGGTGTGTGGTAATCCTGGATGAAGCCTTATATAAAAATAAGCTGTCGACAGAGGCAACATAAAACTCAAAGGGGGAATACAGTGCACCCTGTCCCTCTGATTATGCACAACTGTAACCCCTCCCTGAGGACTCCTTCTTGGCCATGCAAAATGTTCCCCAGTTCACAAACCACTCCTAGCAGGTGTGTTCCAGGTTCCCTGCCCCAGCCCTGTCAGCTTCCCCAGTGCCTATTTCACCATCATACTGCAAATGTAATCTGCAACTTCTAAGAAACATTTCTGACTTTCTGTCCCATTAGTACAGCCCATAAACTGAAGTAGCAGAGGGAAAAAGGGGGAGATGCATCCAAAAATACTTGGAATAAAGATTTCCATAGTGGTCTCTGGAGGGAAACAGCCCATTGCTCTTCCATGGGCCAATATTGCCAGCCTTCCTAGGCTATCAGTAGAAAGACACCATACATGATGGTGAGATTCATGGTGATCTAGAAAGCCTTTGAAGCACCATGACAAAACATTCATTGTGACATGAATTCTTTATGAATTATACAAGGGGGCAGAAAACAGATGTATACACCTCAGTACACCTCAGTGTATTGGCACAGCCTAGGAGCCTTGACTTCCTTTGTATTGGCAAACCAACAGCACCTTCTGGCTAGCAGGGTGCAACTTCCTCTCTACAACCACAGCATTTTATCCCCCAGCTTGTTACCTCAGTCTGTGCTCTTACAGGTAAGAGCTCCCCAGGAGATTTTCTGTCATTAAGCTTTGAAGTGAGCTCTGCCACAGCCTTGCAGGAAATAACTTTTAATATCCTGAAGTCTGGTGTCTGCTTTTACTCACTTCAGATGTGTAACATCTCCTTAATGGCAGCTTAATGCTGCATGGGTGACCAGGACCATCCATGTCCACGGCCAGAAAAGACCTGGGAGAAGAAAAGCATCACCTGCCAGGCACTGTCTCACAACAACAGCAGGACAAATCCCACAACATGCACTGCAGAGTCCCTTGTCAGGAAACTGAATATGGATTACTTTGAAGCCTAGCCCTGGTTCTGTGGCATCAAGGATTTGAGACAGGGGCAGATCACTGAAGATTAGTGGTCTGCTTTCTTAGTTCTGCTGGTGCTTGTTTGCAGTGGGTTTTCTGGTGTATATGCATAAAACCTGTACCAAGCACTAAGGTACAGATATTCTACAGAAAGATGATGAAGGGGAAAGACCTCACTTCTCCAGTTTTGTAAAATAAGATAAGGAATGGCTTGTGGGCACCCAGGATGATCAGAGGGCTGGAGCATCTCACCTGCAAGGAAAGGTGAAGAGAATTGGGACTGTTCAGCCAGGACAAGAGAAAGGTTTTGGGACAACCTGATCACAGCCTTCCAGTACCTGAAGGGAACCTACAAGAAAGGATAAAAACTTATTACAAGAACATGTAGTGACAGGGCAAGGGGGAATGGATTTAAACTGAAAGGGAGTAGATCTAGATTGGATATTAGGAATTAATTCTTTACTGTGAGGGTGGTAAGACAAGCTGGAACCACTTCTCTTGCCCAGAGAAGTTGTGAATTTCCCATCCCTGGAAGTATTCAAGGCCAGGTTGGATGGGGCTTTGAGCAACCTGGTCTAGTGAAAGATATCCCTGTCCATAGTAAGAAGGTTGGAACCAGATGATCTTTAAGGCTCTTCTAAACCAAACCATTCTATAACTCTATGATTCTACATGGAGAGAGTTAAAACTGTGGAAAAAAATTTGAAGAGTGCCTCGGCAAAAAGATGAGCACAGAAAATTTCCCACCAGGAAGATTCCTGAGAATCTGGGAAAAACTTCCCATGATCTAAGTGTCAATAGTTGCATCATTTAGAATCAGTTGTGCCAAGCCCTAGTAAACTGAAGAGAACTGGATGATTTGGGGGTAAATTTTCTTTTGCCAGCTGAGGATAAACAAACTGGTGAGTGCGTGAGTGAGCTATGTCCCAGCTCAGCAGTGGAGCACATCTGCTCAGCACTATGGAGGTGGGAGTGGGGGACTTGTGGGTGGGAAGAAACAGCACCAATGGCCATTAACCCAGGCAGTGAGTCCTACACCAGCCCTTGTGCCATTGTGATGTTTCTGTTATTGCTGCATGAACTGACCACAGGGAAGCTAAAATGTCCATGTCTGCTCCTACTACCATCACACCATCACTTGTTGTGCTAGCTCACCCCTTCCCAGGGCTCTCACACAGACCCTGGCCAGGCTCAGGCTGCCCCTGTGCTCACACCATCATTTTTCTCACTGCTCAGATATAGAGAGGACACTTTATTTCTGGAAGCCACAGTGGTAGTTACTGAGGAGAGGTGCAGAGAAGCAATACAGATGCAGGTGGTTGCTCTGCTGAGTCTGTCTGTGCCTGCATATTTCACCGGGAAAGGGCAATGCAGACCAGTGGCATGGTTCCCTGTCCCACTTTCTCCCTGTGTAAAACAGGAATAATGATACTGACCTAGTTCACTGGGGAGCCTGGAAAGGCCAGTTAATGTTTCTAAGGCTCCTTGAGAATAAAAAGGTCTGTATTGGTGCTAAGTGTTATTATTCACTTTGTATTGTAATTCTAACCTATAAGAGACCTGTCTTTAGTAGGAGAATTTTGGTGACTGCAGCTGAAAGGAGGTTTCATATTTTATCTTTAGCTGTATACAGATTAACAGCACTCACAATTTCTTCACAGGCGTAAAGATGAAGGTGAAATCCACACCGGCATTAGGCATTACAGTGAATTGCTTTGGCATGAAGGACCTCTGATTTCCAACATCTGTGAATGTTTAGCTGAAGTGATGTATAAAGACTTGGTGCCAGCTAACAAAAGCTTGTGAAATTGATCCTGAAATCTGAAATTTTCCACAGACTTTGGCACAATCTGGGGTGGTGCCCAAATCAGAAAGGTTAACATTTTACGATGTTAACCTTATATATTATAAGGTTATATATTAACCAAGTGAGGGTATAAATATATAGAAGGTTCAGAGTGGTTTCACAAAGGTCATTTCACTTGGAATTTACCTATCTCCAACCAGATCAGTGACACAGTGTGGCACATGTAAATCCAAAAATCACAAAGATATCAAACAGGGCTTTTATAACATACGGTGCAGTCCTGGCATGTATTGCTGCTATATGCTACACACTTCCATCATCACTGCTTCTCCTGTCTGGATTATGCTGACATCCCAGTGGAGATGACTGCATATTGGAATCTTGTACCAAGTAACAGCTAGAAAAAAATTACTCTTATTCAACTGAGACACCACCTTCCCAGCAAGAGGTAGGATTGTCAGGTCATTAAATCATATGGGAGATAATGGCATATCCACCATGAACAAAATCCAAATGCTTTCACATCATTTAGAAGTTATTTCATTGTGTTACACATGATGCCCTTCCACATGTTTGCCCTGATTTCACTTCTCTGATTTTTGTTACAATCATTCTATTTTAGTTTCCTTCCCTAAATAAGGGTTG
The DNA here is from genome assembly GCF_023055355.1 of Agelaius tricolor. Taxonomy (NCBI): domain Eukaryota; kingdom Metazoa; phylum Chordata; class Aves; order Passeriformes; family Icteridae; genus Agelaius; species Agelaius tricolor. The sequence continues at coordinate 49,807,080 of NW_027269262.1, read as the reverse complement.
GGGAACATGATGTTATTGCTTGGGCATTCAAGGGAGATAGTGTATGATCACTTGTCCAGGACACAGGCAGAAATGCTCCCTTCCTCACAAAGGTCTCCCTCTCCACCATCTCTCAGTTTTTGAGTAGATATCATCTACTTTATGGAATTTGAACAACATAAGATGGAACTGCAGGAGTTCTTAGGTGTAGCTATGTATTACATTTAACGTCATAACAATAAGAACAAAAAGTGCAAATCTTGATCACAGAAAGCCATATTTTCCATGTCCTGTCTTTTGGTAACAGAAATCAATGGGCCTTTCATATATGCAGCACATCTGAAGCACTGAAGCTCCCATCCTCCCTTCATATATGCATCAATTAATTTGTTTACTTTGCTGTCTAAACAAGTATGCTTCAAAATAATGACAGATTCCAGTGCATTATCTCCAGCACTTCTTTGCAGCAGAGCCCTTCTCTCTTTCTTCCACATTTCCTTCAATGAACAACTCATAGCATTTCCCACACAAGCTCCTCACACCCCACCTCATGACTGAAGTGGGGAGTACAGCACATGTAAAAATGTCACCCAACACAGCACCATTCAATTCCTGGTTGAAATACTGGATTGTTTTTCATCCCTTCTCATTTCTCAAATAGTCATTTTCTTTTCCCCAAATTTGGTATAGTTTCTCTAGCTGCTTATCCCTGCCCAGCCACATGCTTTTTCATGGCTTTTGCCATAACTGTCCATGTTTTGAGGTGACATTTCAGAGGTTCTTTGTTTTGTTTTTTCATGAAGAACTCTTACAAGGAATTGGTATTTTTCTATTAAGCTTGGTTACTAAATTTCTCACTAGTTCTAAAATTTAAGAATTCAGCACGATATTATCAAATGCACTAAGTCTTCATTGTAAATGATTATGCTCTGTATGGCTTTTTCCTATGTTCTGGAGCTATTTATATGATGAGTCATTGATTATTTATGGAGATATTTGTGGTGTTCTCTTGGACATGCCCTTTGAAGAAATCAGTAAGCTTAAGGAAAACAACAGTGGGGAGTCTGTGGGAGTGAACTTTTAGGTTTGTTTTTACATTTTGAGAAGCCTTCAGCACCATGAAAATCACAGCTAATTCTTAGAATTTTCCTATTGGCTTCTGTTGGGGAATCTCAAATGGAGACAGGCTTCCAGGAGGTAAGTGGAATGGTAACACTACCTATGGTGTTAGATGTGCACAGGCAGCCTGGATGAAACCTGGAGAAACCCTAAAGCTAGTAGGAATTTTGACCCTGCCACTGCTAGGCATGATGCAAAATTGTGGATGCCTTTCAAAAATTATGGAGGAATTTTGTTAGTGGAGCATGTACCAGAACTCTGATTTCCTTACCTTTGACCCCATCCTAGAAGTTGCAGAGTACTGATGCTCCCACAATGACCTGTTCCTCACTGCACTTGAGAATACAGGGGGCTTCCCTTCAGGCATCTGGACACAGCAGACTCTGTAATTCTGGGCTGGGTCTCAGTTTCAACAGACAGGACCATCAAAACTGCTTTCTGTTTTTGGTTTGGTTTGTATTTTATTTCTCATGTGGTGGTTTGAGCCTGTGTGTGCAGGAGAGAGAGGGAGAGAGGGAATGGCATGCTACCTAGGGACAGAGGAGTCCAGTCTGCTTAAAAGGGAAATGTTGCTGGATAAACACAAATTGGTGTAAGCCACATCATTAGGAGAAAGTTGTCTATCATTAAGCACTAGGCAGTGCATCCCTGTGAGCCTGAAATAAGTCTCCAGGGGACATACAATCATACTTGCCACACGAGTGGAAATGCTGAAGATGAACCATGCGCTGTCTGGGTGTCCACCTCCCACCTGTGTTAGCATCATTATGTGCATGTTGGGCTGACTTAGCACACTGAGGAGGAAGATGGCCATGCCATTCTCTTTTACCATCTGGATAATTTACTCCGTGAGTTTCTTAGAGAGTGAATTCATTAATGCAGATATGCAGGGTGCAATTATTCAGATGATGCAGTGGGAGGAAGCTGCATAAAATTTACAGAGTGAGCTCTGGTGGTACTCTGAGCAGTGCTTTTCTGGGTGGTCCTGCCTGGAAAAAAAATCACACCTAGGAATGCCTTGATGACTCCTCACTGTGTCCCAAATGGCAGCTCCTCCCGACTGGCATCAGTGGAAGCCACTCTCGCTAGGTGAGGGAGATACTAGAAGACTCGCAGTTAGCATCCGTCACAACAGAGAGGAAATCTGTGGGAAATGCTGATCATTTATATCAAAATTAATGAGATTTTCCCTCTCTGAATGTGAGGGCTGAGATGTATGCTGACTACAGGGAAAAAAAAAAGAGCCATCCATGGATATCTAGCTTGCCTTTTTATTTGTATTTTTCCAGGGGTCTTGTATAATTGATGACAGTGCCTATTTGGCAAAGAAATTTTCTGAGCACAAAATTTGTTTTAATAGTAATTTTTTTCTATTAAACAAACTGTTGTTTTTCCCTCCTACATCTGAAGCCAAAATCACAGGACCACAAAACAAATCAGCCTAATTTCACTGTGAACTTTTCTTTTGACATCCTTCTATTTTTCAAAGAGAATAAAGGTGTTGTTACATGACTGCTCTTTTCCAGACAGAAGAGGCAGAGAGCTATTTTTGAAGCTCCTTAAATCAGAAGCTCTGGCTCTTTACAAAAGCATCCCCACAGGATATCAGGGCTGTGTTTGGAAACATATGTGATAGAAAAAATCAAACCATAAAAATGAACTGGGATCACCTTGTAATTGGGCAGAGAAGACTTCCTGCTGCTGTCTGTATTTTTGTTAAAAGCCAGTGCTTCTGCATTTCTCACCTTTTGCTGCGCGAGATTGTACACAAAATCTCTGATTGCCAAGCAAATCAAAGCCAAGAGGGAGACCCCCTGTTTGGAGGAAACCATCCCCCTCCTATATTCTCTTTTACTGATGTTATGTGGGAAAAATTAGATGTACAGAATGAATCAAAAGTCATTGTAAAAAAAAAAATAAAATTAAACAACACCAGTGGAACAGAGCTATATGGAGGACCCGAAGGAGATCTTTGAATGCATCAGCTTCCATATAGAGCAGTAAGCTAATAGGCAGTTCATTGAAGCTCAAGTATAACATAAAACATAAAATTACAGAGAAAATGGCTGAAAATATAATAAAAAATAATTAAAAATCTTGTAGGAAGGTGGCATATCAACATATGATGTAAATACAGACATAGGAAGTGCAGTTTATCATTTGAATAGATGAAACAGCTGAAAATGGTAACAGAACATGCAGGTTTGTAGTCTATGTTTTCCAAAAATTTGAGAAAATCCCAATGGTTCCAGCAACAACTTCCCATTTTCATCTGTCAGAAGATGATTTCTCTGTTTTCCTCAGCTACCAGAATTCTGAAGAAAAAGTACCCATTGTAAAACTGGTTAAAACTGTAAATTTAAATTCAAAACTGAAAAAAAGGGAAGAAAAATCAGTATTTCCCCTGGTCCTTAAATATTAAACATACTGTGGAAAGACAAGAGTCTCTCCACCAGTTTGGCATGACATGAACCTTTGAAAAGAAACCAGACTTCTATTTCTTTTGTCCACTGCTTTTCTACTCATCAGGGAAATGAAATTTCAACGTTGTTGAAAACTTGGGGCAAAATTACTTTTTCCATGAAGTTGTAAGACAAATTGGACAAGGCATTAAGAGAATACAGAAGTTAAAAATAGGCAATGTTCTTCCTCCCCAGGAAAATTTTCCCCTGCTATCTGCAGCCTGGCATATTTAAAACTCAGCATCTCCTAGTGATGTGGATATACATATAATACATATGGATATACAAAATTTGTGGATATACAAAATAATACATATTTTCCTTTCATGGACTGGCACCTGGAGTTAACTCACTGAGAGCAAATTGGTAACATTCAGGCTGCAAATGTTTTGAGGATGAAGCATCTTTCTGTTTGCTGGACCAGAACCTTATTCCTAGACAAAATGTCAATATCAAAAATAGTCTTATATTTTTAACAGTGACACTCATACATGACAGTGCATCAGTATTGGTCCAGACAACACGTGACAATGTGAATGTGCATGTGTGCACACATAGGTATCTGTATTTTGAATTGATATTTATGTGTTTAGACCTGTGTAAGTATATGTACATACATGTATTTACACATGTTATATATTGCATGTATGTTGAGCATGGCATGCTCGTTGCCATGAAAGGTGTGCAACGGTGGTAGGGGAAAAAACAAAGACAGTGACAATCTTTTTCTAGGCTACTGCATCCTTTTCCTTGTAGCATACATGGGTTGAGCTCCTGGGCCAGGAACAAACATTCTCTATAATGAAGCCCTCCTGCTTTTCCAAGACTTTGCAGGAATACCTTTCTTCTTTGTTCCTCCTCATCATCCAGAGGCATGCTTTATACATAGTAAGCAGAACAGAGTGCATTGGTTCACTCCTTAACACAGCCCAGCAATTTTTGCATGTATTCTCAGATGGTTTTGTAAGTACAGAGGACATAGTATAAACTAAGCTCTGACAATGTGGCCTTTCAAGTTTTAAAAAAAAAAAGTTGCTTTAGTACACACAGATACATGCAAGATTCATGTTGTAATAGTGTTTACACCCACAACAAAGATCAGGAATCTACAATGTAAAATGTGGTGCAGGCTTTAATATAAGTGAGGCAGAGCTGACAGCAGTTACCATCTACATTATGAAGGGCTTGAAATCCAACAGAGCTACTTTATAGTTCAACTTACCTATTTTAAAAATAGCTTATTTAATAGTTGATAAAAGCAGGGGTCAGCTTCCTCTGAAAAGCAAGAGCTTTAAATACCTGCAGTTATTTTGAGAATATGGGTGATTAAATTCTAGCAACTCTGCAATTTCAAATGCAATTAGAAGTAAATGATAAATAAAAAATATTATGTTACTTGCTCCGAAGTTATTTTGCACCTTTTTCTTTTTTCTGTGTCTTTCCTCTTTCATTTTCTGTTCTTTACCTACCAAACTGTCTACCTATGTATTGTACCTACCACAAATACACACACACATGCAAACTGGTCCTTTACATGGTATTCAAATTTGTATGTCCAGTGGATTATCTCCCTACCTTTATAATATTATTCCAAATAAAATTTGGCAAGACAAACAGGAATGCAGGTAAGAAATATCAGGAAAGCTTTTAGTTAGCAGCTTTAACTTTCCACCTTGTTTAAATGTTTATATAATTTCAATTTCTGCAAGTCCCTAAAAGGAAGCTGAATCCCATTGGCCAAAAGAGGCAAGAAAGAAAAAAGAATTACTATAATCAGAAAATATTATCTAAGTGGAAAAGAAGAAAGATTTAGATTTAATTGATAGCTACTAAGAAGCAGTGACTTCTATCTCTTCACTTAAAGAAGATTTTTAAAAAATCCATCCCAATAGAATTTTCAGTCATTAGTGGAGGTTTCCAAAATCTCCAGATAGAGAAAATGAATGGAGGTGTTAAATGCAAAGGCTTATCCTGGAGACCCCAATTCTGCCTCATGCTGCTCACATTACGTATTATCCTCACTTGGCCTTACCCACAAAGTGGAAGCATTTCTGTGCAGTAGTGGAAATCAGATTGCACAAGACACCAATCACAAAACCATGCAGAAATGGATAAAAAAATTGAGAGCTCTGGCTTATATTCATGGCTTCCTCTGTTTTTTTTTTTTCTTTTTCACCCCTTTCCCAAATCCAGATTCTTTGTCTTTGTGGCCTGTAGTGCTCCTCAGTCAGGTTGAGGGATTGCAGGGGAAGGGAGAGATGCTGGAAATGGTCCAGTGTCACACAAAACTGTGAAAATACATATTTAGGAATTAGATATCATTTTTAAATGAGTATTACAGTTGATCTTTTTCTGAGCACAAAGGTGATTATCATAGAATCATAGGTTCATAAAATGGTTTGGGTTGGAAGGGGACCTTGAAGATCCTCGAGTTCCAAACCCACTGCCATGGGCAGGGACACCTCCCATTAGACCAGGCTTGAAGCCCCATCCAACCTGGGCTTGAGCACCTCCAGGGGATGGGGCATCCACAACTTCCCTGGGCAACTTGTTCCTTGTGGAGTTGCAAGGACAGGCTGACAAGACTCTGTATTGCATCATATTCATAAAACAGAGAATGAAAATCAATATGATGCCATTCACTGGTATTGTAATGTTATGTTCAGTAGTAAAACCAAACCCGACTGCAATGAGATATGGAAGAGCTTCAGGACACTGATCATGGAGCAACCAGGTAATAAAATGGCAGGACATATTCAATGCTAATATATAGAGAAAACTAATACATAGAGGAAAATACCACTAAGATTACAGGCAAGGTGTTGCGATCAAAATTGGACATTGGTATTTTCAAAAAAGATATCCTAAAGCCAGTGTGATTTGCTTTGTGAAAATGTTAGCTCAAAGTGTTTAGCTGTAGCAGAAAAAGGGGAAACAACCCTGAATTTTGAGTATTAATGGGAAATTAATAGAAAGCAAGTGGTAAATACACTTTTCTGTCCTTTTATCTCAAAGGATATGTAATCATGCCATAAAACTGGCAAAATAGGGCAAATAAATTGATCAAAGTTGTGGAGCAGCTCCCAAACATGGAAAAGATTAAACAGAGCTGGACATTTTAGCCTGGAAAAAAGATGATCAAGGAGGGATAAGGTAAAAGTCTAAAAAAGCAAAGAGAAGTCAAATGAGGAAATGGAGGTTGCTGACCATTGCTTCCACAAAAGGAAGAAAAAAAGGTTTTTCAAATGAAAATATTGGGTAGTAAACATAAAATAAACAAAAGTAAGAACCTCAAGGAATCTCAAGGCTGAAACTATATGTAGGTCCCAAACATAATAAGATAAACTCACAGAAGAAACACCTGTGGAAGGCTATACAGCATAAACCCACAGCTTCCCAGATTGGGGACTTTCTAAACCAGAGTCTGTACCTGAACCCTGTTTTTATCAGTGAAAAGAAAGCCTCAGCCTTATGTTCTAGTGCTGCTCTAAAAACAAATATCTTCCCTTGGAAAATTTTATTTGTGTGGGGATTTAGTCAAGAGACTTCAGTTAGCTCTTCTGGGAGGGAAGCTGTAGACTAGCAGAGGAAGGGTTAGCGCCACACTTCAGTGTGAGGGAGCAAAGTGACTGACATACCTAGAAGTTGTATCTAGGGGGCTGCCTTCATCTACACACTCACAGCAGGCGGGCTTCCCTGTGATTCTGAGGAGAAATGGTCTGTTAGAGGACAGCTCTGTCCACCAAAGTACTTTATTTGCTCTCTGAACTCTGCTTTGAAGAGGAATTTGCAAGCAGAGGTGAGCGGTGTGACACATGGCGTGCAGTGGAACGATGTGCTCCGCTTCCAGCAGCTCTGCTTCTTGCAGGACAAGCTCCCGTGCCAAATGCTGGGCCCAAATTTGCAGCAGAGAACAGGAACAAAGCAAGTCTGAAATGCGTGTGTTGTTTACAGACCCTCCTCTGCTGCATGGTGTCACAAACCCTGGTCACAGCTGCTCCGAGCAAAGAATGTTTTCTATGGAGAAATCACAGCAGCCTAGGGAAGGAAGGTGAGCAAGGATACCGAGTGAGAGCAGGGAGCTGTAGCTTGTATTTTGGTGAACTTAATGACTAGTTTTGAGGCAAAGACTTGAAGGCCAAAGTCTGACAGGCTGTCAGGCACTGATTGCCATTTTCATAAAGGGCGCTATGCAAGTGTAAGTGATTGATAGATTGATTGATTTATTTTGCTGAGGCTCCTTTGTGGTCTCCTGGGGGGATTTCTGGCCACACCTCTCAGGCTGAAAGCACTTGCTCTGCCTGCTGTTGCTTTTTTTTTTATTTGCGGGTAATGAAAATTTGTTACAAGCCTTCCCTTTCATCTGTACATGGCAGGCTGTCACACAGAAACAAGCCATTCTGGAACCATGCTTCTTTCCAAATTGCTAAATATTTTTCTTCAAATTGCTTCCCTAATGGGCTAGTATAATAGGAGCAGCATGCTCTCTGCCCACGCTGAAGATGCCAGAGCATTTGTCCAGTGCACATGTGTGTTGGGCACAATAAACTCATTGCCTGGCCTGGAGACAGTGCAGCACTGCTGCTGATCTAATCTATATCACACATTCCTTGGGCACAATCGTGCCCACGGTGCATATAGGAGAATATGCACATGGGTAGGTACTTGTGCCTCCCCTGGGAAAATGCACCTCATCAGGGAGGCAGCCAGCTACACATCCCACTCTCCTGGGGCAGGAGCCATGATTGCATTCAGTAAGGTGAGACACAATGGCAGGAGGAGGAGAAGTGGGCTGCACAGCCATCGGGTAAGCCATGCGAGCAGTGACAGAGCTGGGCTCACTAATGGACTGGCCTGGCCAGTTTTTTATTGACTCCAGTTGCTGCTTTTTGGAGGGGCAGGCACCAGCAGTCCCCAAGGTCAGCAGTTCCATGTGCTCTATGCTAAACTGTTGCTGACCCACTGCTTTATGAGCCTAAGTGCTTATCCAGGAACAGAAGTGAATAGGTTGTGTGTGATAAGAAAATAATTTGCCAAAACTGCAACAATAAAGAAAGCCTGATGGGATCTCTTATGGTATGAATAGCCCGGAGCAGCTGCAGATTTCTCTCTGCTTTCACAATTATTTTCTTTTTTATAACAACTAAAAAGGGAGCATTGTCCACAGGCTCCTGCAGCCCATATTTTCCTATCCAAATCTAATATTTCCATATACATGTATATACATATTATACATTGCGGACCTTTGTGAATAAAATACAGGAACAGAAAAAGAAAGAAAAAGGAAAAGCCTTCTCAGATAAGAGGCCTGTTGGCACACCAGCTTAACCCGTTCCTCTTTTATGTTTCTCTTACAACCCGTGTAGAAGGATTTCTGCAGATCCCAGAGCAGCCATCCCAAGCCACACGGAGCCATGTTCTCTGTGTGCTGAGCACAGATTCCCAGTACAGCCACACCTGGCCAGCTCTCCGTGCAGACACAGAGAGCTCTGTGCCAGGGGTAGCCATCCTCCCCCACCACCTGTGGGGCTGGGAACATCCTATCCCCCACCCAGGGGCAGTGGCTGTTGAGAAGCCTGAGTATATTTTTGCATGTTTTCCATCCACGTGTTGCAGAGGAGCTTCAGTCCAACAGCTGACCCTACTCAGGCCTCCTCAACTTATCCTATTCCCCACCTCCCTAATAGGTCTATGGCATTTTTCTTTCTCAGGGAGCACAAGCAGGTGTGATGCTCATCCCATGCTCTGTCCTGCACTCTGAACAGCCCCAGTGGTGCAGGACCCAGTGTCAGGCTCTGTGCTCTGACCCTTTCTTGCCCACCATTCCCAGTGGTTTGCCCAGAGAGGGCTGCCTGTGATCCAAAGCCCTGGAAACCATGCCCAGAGCTTCTTCCAAAAGCTATTCCAGAGCTGCTTGCAGAGGTAGCACACTCTCAGGAAGTCCAGGTCCCTGAAGCTCTCTGAGAACATCTAAAACCACCAGAGCTTTTCTTCTTGCCATTCAGTTCTGTGTAAGAAGAGCAGACTCCAGCCTTGGATGTCACATGAGAGTTAGGTATGCAAAGTTCAGAAAACAGTTGTATAAAGAAACACACAAAGAAATTACTGAGATGTAGCTGATCTCTGTAGCTGATTTCTCAGGAGGTGTCCAGTGAATCGGGCTGAATGAGCTTTTTGTTGCCTTTACTGTTACCAGGAGTAGTTGAAGTCAGAGAGAGTTCTCCTCTCTTAGTGCTGACAGCTACACTATGGCAGGGCTGTGGTGCCTTAGCATGCAGTGATCAATCTCATTTCAGTTCATTTTGCTAGAATTTAATTTTCACATGGCCCAGTGTGACCATGTCCCACTAATTTCCCACTTGGATATTTTCTTAAAAGAGAGAGACCAGTTGAAGATTCTGCAACTCCTGTTGGTGAAATAATAATAGTAATAATAATTTACATTTATTAAATGCTGTTCTTCCCAAAGGACTGCCCAAATGTTTTCCAAAATTTGTGTATGCAGGAATCCCTTCACCAAGGAAAGAAAAAATGCAGCTTCTTGCTTGGCACAGAGCAGCGCTAGCACAACAGCTTAGGATATGGAATGAATCAAAGGTTTAATGTTATTACATCTTTGTGGTTCTGCTAGAGTAATGCCCAGAAGTCTCAAGAGGGACCAAGGCCTCTCTTGGGGTTGGTGAAATAAGTAGTAAGGTTATTGAAAGAAAGCCAAGGAACAGGAAATGGTAAAAAGCGTTCTCAAGGAAGAGTAGGGAGAAAAAGAGAGGGATAGATAAACATTCACATGATTGCATAGATTTCAAAGATGTGGTAAAGTCATGCGATTGAAAGGCATCTGTGATGTTATTCCATACACCCTTCTCTCCTACAGCAGGCTCCCTTCTAGCTATTTGATCACTAATCTATGTTTGTATCTTGTTCCTAATGATTTCTACTGATGGAGATTTTTCAGCCTTCTGACTCACCTTCCTCTTAGCCCATAGCCTTCCCTTGCCTTTAACATGAGCTCGAATATTCCTTGCTATAACATAGACCTCTTATTCCTCATCTTTGCAGGCTGTCATTACCTGTTTGTAGACTTCCTACAGAGGTGTCAAGGTGAGCCTAACACTGGTGTTATAATGTTAACACATGCCATTAGATGGGATTTAGAGGAGGACATGGCATGTGGATATCTCTTTCTGTGGAGAGATGCATGGTAAAGGTGCTTGTGGAACAAACAGGTTGAGAGATGCTAAGTTGGTACTTGCAGTCCTATGGGAAAAGTGAGACATGTGAAAGAGATTATGGACCTTGGTGTTAAGGCCAGAAATGCCCACCCTTATGTTTGCAGATCACTGAGGAAATGTATTTTAATAATCCATAAGGAAACCAAAGCAGCAGGTAAAATGACAAGCATGGAGTTGGGGCAGGCACTTGGGACAGCAGCACTGAAGGACAGAGGGGAAAGGCTGTGGTGGTCAGCAGCATGGAGTTGGCCAAGTGTGGTACCTAGGAAATGCCACAGACAACAGTTTCTGGAGGAGAAAATAAAAATGGCCGCTACAACATGGGTCTACATGACCGAAAGATTAAGGACATTATGATCAGGCAGAGGAGAAGTGGAAGGTTTTGGCAAAGGAAGATTAGTAGCTCGGTGCTAATAAGCTGCTGCCAGCAGGACCTCTGTGAGGAGAGTTTGCTGATGCAGGTGGAGATACAGGGCTGGAAGGAATAAAGGTATCCTGCAGATACCAATTTGTGAGTTTTCAGAAGGAATATGTGCATTGATTTGGAGCTCCACTTCACAAATGTGAACAGATACAGAAAGCTAAAAATCATTTCTCCTCTCTTGTTTTCTCCCATGAGGAAAGCAGTTTTAGGGGTTAATGTCCTCTCTTCCGAGTCTCCTGCCCACTCGTCTTCTTTGACCTAACTTGATGTACTGTTTTTTTTGTTAAGCAGGAAGAGTCTTTCTAGTTCCTCATTCACAAAACATACCAACCTCAATCCTTACAGTGGGCAACTAGTAGAGTACAACAGGATGTGATCTTTGGGGTATCTGTCCTGCAACAAGATTTGTTAGAGGGACTAAGTAGATGATACTGGAAAATTTCATGTGTTAAGATTTCCCTTCCTTTTCCTATTCTTCCTTTCCCAGGGAATGGACAATGTCCTGCATTCCAAATGCAGTGCTCAGGGTATCCCAGCTGAAGGGCAAAGTGCATTCCAACACCCAGACATCCTCCTCCTTGGAGATTACACAGGTACACTCCAAAACTGAGCCCTGAGCTGGCCCCTGTCCCACCACCATCTTTTGCACTTTAATGACAGGGATTGGTAAGGCAGAATTGAGCTTCACCTCCACAGACCCAGATCCACTTGTTTAAGTAGAATATTTTGTTGTTTATGCTGCAGGCTAAACAACTAGGTTTACCTAGGGTCTCTTGTTAAAATGAGCCATCTGTGGCAGCTGTGGTAATTATACCCAGACTACTGTACCTTTCATGCAGAGCTCTTAGATTTGTGTTGAGACTTTGAAAACAAGATGAACAATAGCACAAGGGGAAAGAAAATATCTCCTTAGAGTGAAAACTATCATGAGGTCCTCCCTTCCCTCATTTTCCAGTCTTCCCTGGATTAACCACAATCCTCAGGTTCCTCAATGGCTGTTCCCTGCAACAAAGCACTACAAAACAGTCTGAGGGCAAAGAGCAGATGGAGTCTGAGGCAGGTTTTGCACCTCCTCCTCATCAGCAAATGCTTGCTCTCACTTTGCTTTGGTGAGCCAAGTAAATATGGTATTTGTGCTGCTCTGAAATCTGGGGAGTGCCACGAGTGCTACCATAGGTGTGAGCCTCTTGACTCCCTCTGCCCATTCCAAAAACCTCAGCACAACTTCTGCAGTAGCTCCTGGGCAATTTTTTTCCCCTGTCCCCAGAGCTATCAGTGCTGTTGTGAAGAGGAAGCAGCAGGAATTGCTCCAAAGAAATGCCAAGTATTTCCTCCTCTCCAAGGGGGCTGAGTGCTCTGCCCTGGGGAGGGTCAAGCCTTTGAAATCAGTTGACTTTCCAGCACTGCCAGACAGACTGTAAGGCTTAACAGCAGACAAACTTCTGGATGACATATGCTACTTCACCCCACTTTCCTCATTTTAAGGTTCTGCTATTAAATCACATATTATTTTTATGTGGCAGATATTGAATAGTGAAGTATCTGAATATCCATGATACAGAGTGATGCTTTGAAGGAAACACAGAGACCTTTAGACTTCCAAGTTGTTGTAAATGCTACCAAAAAACCTATTTTTATCTCAAATCTTCCCCCAACTAAAAGATAAATTTGAACAGATGAAAATAAGGAAAGAAAGATTGTGGGAATGAGCACTGATGCTATCAGCTAGAGCTGGCAATAACAAAAGCAACCACTGACTCTTTGAGCTTTCAGGTAGTACAAGGTATTTTCACATACTACATTTATTTTGTGTTTTTCACTGTGAGTTTTCATACACTGCTGGAACAGTTCAATCAAAAGAGTAAGTCAAGTTATCATGGCCAGAAAAGAACAATAGGTTTGATTCACTTATGCTGCTACTGGCACTACTGTGGCAGAAAGTCTGCCCAAGCCATGGGGGAGGTCAGAGTGGCGTGAGGTTCACAGCCCTTGGTGACTCCCTAAATGAGTACAGCTGATCTGGAAAAATGCTGTCAGTGGAGCAGAGAAGGGTGTTCTCATTCTCCTTAGCCCCTCAGCAGTTTCCAAATCACTAATGAGGTGTTTGCAGTACCAGGGTGTGATTTAAAGCTCCTGTCCACAGGGTCGGTCATCTAATGAGCATCTGCCCTGTTTCCTTCAGGAGCGAATCAAGTCCATCGTGTCTGTTGTCTAAAAAGTCGTGGATAAATAGTCCAATAACAAACAGTATGAAGTAATTTCCTGCACAAACTTACTGCACCCTGGTCTTTACCACAAGCTCAGATTTCTTGTGTGGGCTTAGATTTTAGCAAAGAATTACGGTATATTGCTCTCCATGAGAAGAATTTCTCACTTAACGGATCTCAGGTCTCTATTAGACCCTTGGCTAATGGAAAACCATAAACCATCCCAGAGCTTTCTAAAACTCCATGGAGAGCTGAAAGTGCAGAGATTTAGCCTCTTCAAGGGCCATGGACTGACAGAAGACTCCTTAAAGGAATGCCAAGCTAATAGAAATTCCAAACAATTTAGTTTCAAAGGACTTCTAAAGTAAGAGATGACTATATTAACCTGAATATTATTTAATGACAACATTAACTCTTCTTCAGTGATGCTCCTTGGTGGTATCATAAAACTCAAGATTCTGGACTGATTGTTTGGGTTTTTTTCTGGGCATGGAGGTTTTTAATTGTACTCCTTCATGGTTAGGTCTGTTTGGAAGCTAAATTTGACTGGCACAGTTGCAAGGTTGTGCACCCTGTTGCACGTGGTCCTGAAGGTGGACAAAGCATCTGGGCTCTGATGTGGCTCTGTTCTTATCCTTGTCACACCCTCTATACTATTAACAGTGAGGAGTTTGGCTCAGACCTGTTGGATTGGTTCCTCTGCCACTTGGGAACTGCAGTGTCTGGCTCCACATGCTTCTGCATTAGCACTGTGTCAGGGCAAACTTGTATCAGCTGTTGACATACCTGCCCCTTGTCTGCAAGTCAAACTATAGTGGAGAAACAGGTCTTGCTACACCACAATGGCTGATGTATTTCAATTCACTGCAGGCACTGCAGATTTACACATAATTTTTCACTTTAGCATATATATGCCACTTAATGTCGGAGAGGCCCTGTCTATTGGTAACTGGTGCTTTTTTGAATGGCTGCTCGTGAGTCTGTTTTATTTTAATATTTCTTAACTCATCCCCTTCTAAAACAAACTCAGATTCATTCATTAAAATTAAGGCACTAAGATTCCACAGAGACAAACCCCGGAGAGGGCTGATAAATTACACAAATAAGCTGTATTTATAATACCTCTGATGCCTCCAAATAGGCATTTTATAGAAGAGAAGCTCAGGCAAACTGATAAATCTATTCTCTGATACTGCAGCTAAGCTGGATTTCAATACCTGAAACCATCTGTTTGATACAAGCATACACTTAGCATAATATGAATAACTTAGCACACAGGTACCTTAGCATAGTGCATCCCTTCATTTTCTCATAAACAGCAATTATAGCCCAGGCAGAAAGGAGCGCATGGTGGGCTGAAGAAGGAGGAGGAGAAACGTATAAAGAAGATGGATTTTTTTTTTCCTTAATCTCTGTGAGTCTGACAGAGCACATGAAGATCTGTAAGCCACAGAGTGCTAGTGAGAGACAGAGAGAGACAAAATTATTTCCTTTGCTGGGTCTTGCAGTTTGAAGTAGTGCCTGCCTTATTCACAGGACTTTTTTTTCCCCAGATGCCCACCCAAGAACCATTCAGCTACATTTATTATTCTGTCAAATACAATGTGCAATAAAGAGCCAGTCTCCCCAATGATGGGTACCTGTGTTCATAGCTCCACAGTGAAGCACATAAATCACATGTGAAGGGCAATGCACATGTGCTTTTTGTTTCTTGTATCACCTTTTATTATCTTAGGACTGAAAAGTTAATAACCCAGTGGGTAATCATGCCATTATCAGTTTACATTGTAGTAAAGCCCATTCAAATGATGATTACATATGTTAATGAGTGTCGTTATAATGCACTACACAGTACATTACCTTCAATAAATATAATTGTTTATGCACTTTAATGAGGGGATATAATGCCCCCCAAACTAATGGCATGGACTGAATTGTGATTTATTGCTGGAAAACTTTGCCATTAAGAAAGGAAATCTCACAAACCCTTTCATGTTTATCTAACTTTTTTCCTTCTTTAAAAGCTGCCACTCTTCTCTCCCTCCTTTGGTGTGCAAGGGAAAATAGCTGTAAGACAGTTCAGCAGTGTTTCTTGTCAATGCCTTCCTCCACCTGAAGAAGCAGGAGGTGGGTCCATTTAGAAGGTTTAATGAAGATCATTATGTTTACCCCTTAGTAAGGCTTAATGTGCTATCTGGCAACAAAACTGATAACACGTCAGAATTTTGGCTGCAAATCAAACAACGGGAAGTAAAAATGTTGGTTATTAAACTAGAAACTGGGAATAGAAAATAAGGTTAAGGATGGCATTTTGGCCAATGGTCCTTCATCTAGCTATAGAATAGTCAGAGAATAGTTGGCTGTGCAGAGCCTTCAAAGCTCTCCAGCTGGGAATGAAGAAAACTAGAGGTGAAATGCCACCTGATCTCTTCAATCTCTAGGCTCTTTCTTTTCCAAAGGAGTGAGATAAAACCTTTCTTTGTGGGCTCAATAAGAAATGACAAAGAGACAAAGAATGCTAAACCAGGCAGCACTGTGTAACCGGCTGAGGGTGCAGCAGGCTGAGCGAGATGAGCTATCAGCAACTAAACTGCACAAGACTGGAGTTTCCTCTTTAATTTCCCTCCACTTGGTTTCCTTCCTGAATGGCACCGCTGTGACATTTCCATTACTGGTGAAAAGTAGTGTGCTTTGTACAGGAGTCTCTTCTGCTATTGAAGTCAGTGCAAAAACTCCCATTGATTTCAGCAGCAGAGGCAGTGAACTGGCAGTGGGGGCACGATTGCCTCTGCAGAGAATTTGCATGCAGCGTGTCCTAATTTTGCTCTCTCTTCAGTGTCAGAAATCTTAAAAAAAAGTTTCCTCAGGTCTTCAAGAATAAAGAGCATGCTGAAATTTAGAACAAATAATAACAGGAATTGTTCTGAATGCTGTTAAGATTCAGATGTGATGGCAGGGAGCATGAGAAAGCTGCATGTGAGAGATCAGTAGGAACTCAGGTTGCTTCTTGAGGTATATTCCCAAATACATATACACACACAGCAATTACTTGAGAAACTTTCCAAGGATCACAGTCATGTTCCAACTAGTTTGAAAGTCAGTAGTGTAAAAAAACTTTGACATTGAGATGCAATTTGTGGTAAGATCTAATTAATTTTTTTGCTCCTAAGAATAATTTATTATTTACACTTCTTATTATATATGTATTTTAGCTTCATTAGTCTGCAATGCTGGAAAAAATTATACCTTCAAGTCCTATTTATCAAATTAATGGTGCAATTTCATAGTGACACATTCCACATTCATTAAACCAAGTACAGTAAAAATGCATTTAAATTAGATTAGTGTGATGTAATAACGATTCCAGTGTATGGGGTGATATTCTAGCAGTAAAGAAACACCCAGATGGAGTTGAAAGCAACTTTGAGACGATTTTTCAAAATTGATTTTGGCACTGATTTAAGAGAAAGAATAAGGACTAACATTTCCCCCCGCAGCTCGCTCTGTGTGGGAGGTCAGGGCCTGGGGTGGAATTGCAGGAAATGAGTGGTAGAGTCCTTCTGGCCACGGCACTGGAGGAAGCCATGCATGGTCCACAAAAAGCAATTTTGTCAGCCTCCTGAAAAGCTGGGGAATGACACCCACCTGAATCCACCTTTCACCAGTGCTGGCTGCACAATGCCACAGGAGTTTCTGCCAGCCCCTTAAAACTGTGAGTCTCCCAACCACTTTAGGCTGACAAAGGCTCCTGTGTCTGTGCACGCATCCAGATGCACACACAGGCACAAATGCCTGCATGCAGAACCTCTTGGAGGTACCACCCTCGCCCTTTGCCTCCTGAATTACTGCTCTCTGGCAGCCTGTAAGCACTCTCTGGGCCACAGGGGCTGGGTGAGTGTTGGTCCATTTCCACTGACCTCATCCACCCTGGCAATCCCAACCACAGAGCAAATAGAAACTCTAGGTGGGTGCCAAATTCATAATCCATGAGGGGCCTATAAAACCTTAAGCCCTTCTGCCTACTCATGCCACATAGACTGCTTGCTTCCACTCCATTGGGAAACAGGCAGAAATTCACATCACCTCTCTGTCGTGTCCTTTAACACCAAGTTTTAGTTTAGCACATTCCCTGTAGCTTAACTTTCCTGGCTTGGGCAATGAATGAGAGCCCCTGATAAGCAGCAGGTTGATGGAGGTTGCTGGTCAAGGAACAAATCACTGGGAATTCATGTTCTGAAGCTCTGATTGAGTCAGACAGGGGCTGCATGTCCCCTCCCTCCACATGCTGATACTCGTCTTGTAGTCTTTATAGCCCAGCAGAGGAGTGCTTTCAGCTGGCTGACACTCAACCCCGCACTGCTCCAATATCACATTAAGGAACCAAATTAAATCAGAATAGCTCCTTAATAAAAAAAAATCTTTTTTCTGAGTATCCATAGGGAGTTGTGTATTGTATGTATCTGTCTTTCAGACTGTAAGCCTTCAGGGCAATGACTATCTTTATTTCTGAAACACAAACAATATTAAAACACCATTGGCACTTAATAAATCAGCAAAACTACAATCATTACATGGGCCTCCTGGTGAGCCATCAGTTACCTTAGCAGATGAACAAAAGTGTGCCCTTTGCATTTAGGCATGTGGCTTGGGAGGGGTGTGCGGCAGATTGAGCACTCTGGATTTTGGAGGATGCTATTTGCTCACCAAGGAAGCCCTGGACCATTGCAGGCATCATTGCAGCGACATCTCAGACACTTCTGTCCTGATCCAGAGGTACAGTTCCAGCAGGGGATGAAAGATTATCTTCCATCCTGTATGTTTTGAGCTGAGGTGCAAAGAAAGGTGGTAAAGATTGATGCAAGATTACCCAGACTGAAAGGACATTGTGTAGAGAGGACTTATCAAATACTTGCATTATGGTGGCACAGAGGTGTGCCAGCCAGGGATGGTACAATCCAGCACAAAAAGTAGTGCCCCATGGTTGCTGTCCCACGGTTGCTGCCCCATAGTCACTTCTGAGAAGACTGAGTTAGAGGGCTTATACTGAAGAGCTGGAGCTGAGCTACACTGGTTTTAAATTGATGAGCAGGGATAGGGTAATAGGGTCAGAAATCAACAATTTTTCATTTTGAGCTGGATGTGCACTAATACCAAGGAAACTGCTGCATTTTTGAAGGACCACAGCAGCCCTTTATAAACCCAAAGGTAATTTACAGACATAGGCTCAGAGATACTCTTGCAAAAAAAAAAAAAAAAAAGAGGTTTGCAAAATTTTTCTTCAGAGATCTGCTAAAAGGCTGAGTTGAATAATTGTGAGGAAATCCATGTATTAATATAAACAATTAAGCTTGATTAAAAAGAAATCAGTTTTGCCTCTGGCCTGACTGACCTCAGATTTCTAAGGGCTGCTTTTCCAGTCCTAAGGGCCTGAGCTATACGTCCTTTTGACTTCAGCTTCTCAGCCCATCATCCCCAGGCATATCTTTTGTTCCGTGGCTCCCCTTCCCCTTCTTCCAGTAGATATAGAGTTATTTAAACAATTAGAGCTGCATGCCCCTACAGTCTTCTCCAGAAAGCAAGGGGCAAGACACAGCCAAGTCAGCTTGAGCACTCAGAGACAAAGAGAGCAAATTAAATAAAATGATTGCTAAAAAAAAGAAAATCAAATCTAAGCTGAAATTTAAATTTGCTCATCTGTCTCAATTGATGATTTCTGCTACCAAGCACCATATGGTGCTGTGTGAGGCTATAAATATGCTGCTCTTCCAGACCCATTTCTATTGGCATTTCCCATCAGTAAACAGGTGCTCCTGGCTTCCCTGTGCCTCTGAGCTCAAAAAACTCGAGCAAGTACCTTTGTGCACCTCTAGGAAACAAAGGCAACTTGTCAGTGGGAGTGTTCCCTTTGCTTCAGAGAATATCAGCTGTTTTCCCACAGAGTGTGCAGGACAGCCCCTTAAAACTGTGCAAGCCTGCATTACAGTGAACACCTGTGGCAGCTTCCTCTCTTCATGTTTTTTCCTAACATCTTGGTGCCCATCGGCAGGGCTGAGCAGTGCCCAGAGGCTCCTCCTGTGTGGATCCTTTGCAGTGTCAAACACCACAGGATCTCCCTGGCAGGACTGAATGGGTCCTTGCTCCTGCCTGCTCTCCTGCTAGAATCAGTAGGGCTGAGGAAAAGCAGGGCAACCGAGGTATCCTCACAGGGCAAGGGGGTTTGCCTCTGGGGAGAAGCTGAGAAATCAGTCAGGAAGTGTGAATACCACCTAGAAAACCTGCAGTCATCTAGCTTAACAAGGCCTATGGGCTTTACCCATTTTAGTGGCAAATATCTGAGTCATTCTGCCATAGGAACCTAAGCATGATGATGGAGCACTACTCCATCCTGCAGTCTGCTGCAGTCTGGGGCCTTCATGCCCTCTCTGCAATTATTTAAAGGGCTGGGCTTGGTTAGTGCTCCCTGCACACTAAGAACAAAAGGGAAGCACTGTTGGTAGTACCAGGGTGTACTTTGTGGGGCTGATCTGAATATTGCCTTACAAAGACACCATGAGCCCATTGTCTTAGGCTGGGGACAAGGACTCTGGCTCTTCATGTCAGATGACCACATTTTCAAATCCATTACAATGGTTCAAAAATTTCCAAAAGGTCAATATATTGTTCATACCACATCAGTGATGCTAGGGGGAATAACAACCTTCAGTAAATCCTATTATTTTCACAACTATACTAATAACATGAGAAACTATAGATATAATAAAAGTTTATATCTATAGTTGCTCTGCAGACACCTCCTCTGGTATGGTATAAATATAGTATATGAGACTTGGCGGTGTAATACAGTTTTTATTTCAATTTTTTAGGGATGGCCATGCACATCCATAACTCATGAAAATAAAAAGTGTATTACACTGCCAACTGTTACATATTCCCTAGTAAAGCAAAAATGGCAAGATAAATTTTATTTTTCTCTTCTCCCCACCAACAAAGTGTCTAGCTGATATGCTGATGATGAAATGTTAGAATAAATATTATTTATTCAAATGCTTCCTATACTTTAACCATGTCTGGCCTTTCTATTTGTCAGTCCTGTCCATCTGTCAAATGCTAGGTACCTTCTTTTTTCCCTGCATGTTGCCTTTGGTTTTAATTTTGCGCTGCTGTGCTTGGTGTTATTCTCCTTAGGACTGATGGGAAGAGAGATTGCCTCTTCCCATGTCCCACTCTTGAATTTTCTCAGACACATTCTCTTTGGGTCTTAAGAGTTCTAACATCTGTGTGGGACACGTGTGTTGGCTTGGTAGCATTGGCAGCACTTCTTCAAGCACGAAACAGCGTAAATGAGGAAGGATCCCAGCTGCACGCTGTGCGTCAGTGGAACAAGAGGTGAAAAACCCTGTGATTCATGGGTAGGGATGGGGAAAGAATTAGAAACTCGAGTGCAGCAGGCTAAGTATCCTATACCTAAGAGAAATGGAACAAATATGTCACTCCCATACTATAAAAAGGAAAAAGTGATAAAATCCTGTTTTATACAAGTGCTATTATATTACAGTCAGCTCTTGAGTATCCACATGGCAATGAATCTGGTGGCAGATTAACCGTGCTGGGCTTGTAGGACATCCAGTGTGGTGCTGCACGCAGTAAGAGCAGAGCCAGGGCCACTGGTGGCTGGGGCTGGGACACCTCAACACGCAGCAGCAGGGCCAGGCAGGGTCCAGCCAAGTCAAGAGCTATCCACCTGCTGCACTGCTGCTGTCAAAGCTGAGGTGCCTCCTGCATAACTTTCTTGAGTGGCTCTGCCCTTTTCTCTCTGGGAACTTCTGTTTGGGGTGAGGGTGGCTGATACAATTTTTGACAAGCCACCCTTCTATCAGAGGACATGTAGTGTCTGTCCCTCTGTCCCTCCATCCATGAGATAGTCACTGACCTCTCATCAAGGCTAGAACATGAGCAAGAAACCTTTAATCCCTGGGAAAGTCCACTTGGTGACACTAGTGCCAACCACCATTTTCTCTCAGCATGTCTAATTGATTAATATAATGAAATGAAACTCAGGCAAATGATCCCTGTGTGTATTTAATTTGAACTTCGCTGGATGTGAAGTAACCTGTCACTTGTAGGCTTTTTTAAATGAATCAGTAGGTATCATGAAATTATTACCTTCCCTTAAAAATCTCACATATTTGATCCTTTCTTTCTTGTTTGCTTTCTTTTCTTTCTTTCCTTCCCTCTCTCAGTTTATCTGCTCCTCTCCCTCTCCACCCCACCCCCAACCCCACGTCTGTGTAAAGGGATATCAGAGACCTTGGGTTAAAGACCGAGGAATGCTGTGTCAACTGCCACATGAAAGGAAAAGAAATTTGAGCTTCCCTTCTCTGCAAACAGCCCAGGTTCTCAGCCTGTGCAGAAATCTGCCCAGAGCATCAGTTCCTCCTGTTTCTCTCCTGTGCATCTGCTACCTCCTCACCTGGCATCCTTGGAGCTGGCATGGAAAAGAGGAGTTCATACCATACAAATGTAGAAAAAAGAACTTCCCAGCTCTGTAGAGGTATTACACACACAATGATCAACAACAACAGCCATCTGAATCCCTTCAAAACCTGTGTACAAGCTGCAAATGCACAGACCAATGCCCAGAGGAGGAGAGAAGCATGCACTACATGAGGAAAAAGCAGGGTTTGACACAGCCCAGCTGATGATAAGGCTTTCATTACAGCCTCAGCATACTAATACCACACCACTGCACAGGTGGGAGAGAGGTGCTTGAGGGCCAGTAAACACGGAATTTTATCAGTGTGCCACTATTACAGCAACACCTGTGCTAAATAACTTTGAACGTTGATCCACTGAGAAGAGTCAGTGCTCAGTAGCCCTCAAAATTTCTCATTTCTTACCTGCAGTGGAGTGGTCTTGGATTTGAGCAGTGGCTACACAGAACTTCCTAAGTGTTTTTCTTTCTTCTCCTTTAGGATGCCTGTCACACAGACATAGTCCCTAAATTGCCACCTTCCTGTCTCTGCCTTTTTCTTTTCATTTCTTTCCTTCTTGTGCAGTGAAAGACATTAGGGATGGAGTGATAAAAACACGTGATAAAACACCATCACTGGGGAAATCTATGCCTTGGAAATACAGAAACAAAGTCTGCAGTCAAGCAAACTTTCCATTGTGACAGTGGGTTATGCCTCAAAAAGCAAAGGAGTCCTTAAAACTGTGCTTGCCTAATTAAGGTCCTGGTCCAGCTAGAGCCCCTAATTTAAAACAGATGACTCAGTGTTGATGGTGCTGCACTTTAAGTTGGGTACCTGCCTAAGTACTTGGCTGAATGGAGGCCCAAGCAATGTATCTTTAAATGAAGCAGCAGTGCAATACAACAGCCATTCTAGCCACTATATATAATTGAATAAAAAATCAAATCACTGAAAAAGGTTCTGCACTTACAGGGAAAAATAATAAATAAATGACTTACAGATTGCCAGCATGACAGTCTGCAGCAGAGCAGAACTCAGTGAATGCAGCTCCCATTTGAATTCATGGGGAAGCAGGGACTTTTGAAACTGCTAAGTTAACCAAAAATATATATTGTTAAAGCCAACAAATTTATTTTTCTGTTTGAAAGTCCCTGTTTTGCTATACAGAGGAATAGGTTTGGAATTCTCTGACTCTTCAGCATCATAAAACCTAGAGTGCCTGCTTGGGGAGGTGTCAGGAAAATATTGGTTTCCATTCTAGGCTTATGTTATATTTACACTGTGGCTCACTGAAATACTAAAGCAGTAAGAGATATTATAATTAACCTCTTCAATTTTTCCCTTAAGAAGTATCTGGTTCAATGAACTGTCAATCAACTCTCCCATTCCCTATTAGAGCAGGGGCTAACATGCAGGACCGACGTGTGAGTTCAGCAAAAGAGGAGAGGCAATACAGTGCCTTTATGAATAGTATAGGACAGTAAATATTAAGTATGTTTTATGGAAGGACAAATTTTGAAATGCTCTGTGGCTACTTTTGAGCTGCATGAGTCGTCTCTTTTTGTGCCCCTAGCTGTAAGGGCACACACAGCTGTTGGTGCAATTGATGCCCATTCCTGCTTTGTGTGAGCAGTTTAGGTCACTGGAGTTGATTTTGCAAACATGTAAACCTGATGCTCAAAGGTCTGCAGTAAGCATGAGCTGTTGTTGATGTTGTTTGGTGTTATGTGCATAAAAACAAGATGGGTGGTCAAATATCTTTACTTAATGCTAAAATTATCTAAGTAGTACAACAATACAAAAATGTTGCAGCTTAGTGCTTGGAACACTATCCTTTTAGCTTAGAATTTCAACTTTTATAAATGTAGGTCTATTCACAGTCCCCAGTGCTGCAACTGACTGCATTATTTATTATTTATCATTATTAATTATCACCATGTATTATTTATGCCATGCAATAGGTATGCATAGGATTTTGCCAAGAAATATCCTTCACCCTCACATTTATTAATTTTGAGAATATTACTATGCTGTTTGATTTGGAAGTGAATCAAACCATACCTAGATATTAAAATCTTCAAAAGGTATCCTATTTTCACTTGTGAGAATCAGGTGGCAACTTGGGATCCTCTTCACGGTCACCGCTTTCCTTTCCAAACCTTGACACCAGGAAGAGATGCCTGGTCCTTGGGCTCAGTCTTGTGCACTAAAAGCCTTCCCCGATTCTTCTGAAGCCACAGCATAAAATCCAGTGTCTGAGCTGCAGCTAAGGCTCACAAGAGGAACCAAGTTACAGTCTTAAACTGTGCCCGGGAAGGTTTAGGAGGAATTAGGAGGAGCTTCTTCAAAAACTAAACATTGGAATGGACTGCCCAGGGAGGTGGTGGAGTCACCACCCCTGGAAGTGTTTAAGGAAACACTGGATATAGCACTTAGTGCCGTGGTCTCGTTGACATGGTGGTGTGGTATCATAGGATGGACTTAATCATCTCAGAGATCTTTTCCAACCTAATTGATTACAAAAAAAGCCCCCAAACCCCAAAGAATTATCTGATTGTGGGCACGCATTTTCTGGTATTACTATTTGCCTTAGGTTTATTTTTTGCTAAGTTGTGCCCAGTATTTCTCAACAACAAGAGAGCCCATCACTGTGTTGGTCCCTGTACACACATAGTGAGAATAATGTGCCCAGAATGGTGTGCAATGTTTGTAAATATTAGTATTGAAAGAAGTACAAACAAACAAAACAACAACAGTGAGAAAGAATTTTCAAAACTGCCCTAGTTCTGAGATATGTTTAAATTCTTGAGCAGTTTTGGTAGTCTCTCTGAAACATCTGTCATCTATGCATCAATTTATGAGTAACTAGGCTTTGTCTTAGTGTTTTGGCAATAGGTGAGGTCCCAGACAATTTAACAACATAAGCTGAACACAGGTTGAGAGGAAAGCCCTGGAGGTGCAGGGTCTCCAAAGCCTGAACTTATTATTTGCTATTCTATCACAAATGTGCTACCTAATGATTTGTTTTTTTAAATAACTGAATCACAGTTGTAACTACAGAGAGAGTTTCTGTTCCAAGGAGCTCACCACACACAGAGATTCAGCAGTCTCGTGAAAGAAGTGGAAGGAGCAGATTCAGAACAGCTGTACTTTGTATGCATGCAGGATTGTAGCTAAAATCAGCTATATTTTTATCACCATCAGAACTCAATATTGCTATCAAATATGAATGTACTGAAAAATGGAGAAAAGCTTAAAAAACTTGCTTATATGTATATTTAATAAATGGCGTCCAAATAGACAGTGGTTTTTTTCCTCCTGTCAATGTTTGGTAAAATTCTGTTAGTATCACCTTTCAGCTAAAGCACCTTATAATAATGATCACTTGTGAGCCAATGGGAGAACCTTTCAGACTTTTGTGAACTGGTTCATCCAAGTTCTACTTCAAGACACAAGGCCAAGGATGAATTTGAAAAAGACCCACCTCAGGACTGCAGCTTCTGCAACCCACCTGCAGTATGATACACTGAGCGAGAAGGCTGCACCACTCGTGTGAAGGTCAGGAGGACACTGGTGTGAGCAGTACACATTGAGCTCTTCACTAGGTGCCTATACAGTCCAGCCCTGCTCCAAGTCAGGAGCAAGGTAACTCCTCCTGGAATGACTAGAGAAGTACAAAGTTGTAAGGGCAGACAGAACATTTGATGTTGACAGCTGATGCCACAGGAAGGTTGCTGCCTCCTGTGTTATGATGGCTTTATGTCTTCACCTTCTGGGGAAAAAAAAGATCAGCATTGAAAGGTATTACTGGACCTCAGTTTCCACAAAAGAAGGGTGACAAAGTCCACCTTCCTTTATACTGGTGGCAAGTAAGGACAGTTCTCCTGAAATCAGCAATGTTACAAAGTTGTAGAACTCGTCAAATCAAGGGATGAGCTCAGCAACAAAGCAGTCTCTCTGTGAGCCTGACAGTTCAGTCTCTAGCTACAATAATGAAAACACAGAGATGTGCTAAAGCAGCAGGGGTCCTTAAACTCCTTTATCATCTGGGATCACAACTTAATAGGACTGAGTGATGAACACTTCCCTTCCTATTCTTCCATCTAAAAAGATCACCTCCTCTTCTACTTCCTATCATGTATCCTCCCTGTGGCAAAGCAATAGCAATTACAGGAATATTAAGGAAGTAATTAATGCATTTTAGCCATCTTTTAATGAAATTCAGCAGCTGAGAAAAAGGGAGAGAGCCAGTAATGTCTAACCTGTTATCTCTACCACACATGCCGCACTCTGCTAACATGCGTATTGGAAGTCAGGAAAATGTTTACACCCGTACAACATATGACCTCTTAGGTTAGCCTGTCCCTTGTATTGCCTGTTGCTAACACCTCATAAAAGGTTCACATTTGTATGATTTGTATTTGGAGCAGATTTATGACTAAGACATCTAAAATGAACCCAAAGAAATTTCTGTTAACATTACAGTCACATGGACATATACTGATTTCCTGGAGCCTCCTTCAAACTCAGCTCGCTTACAACCTCTTCTGTGCAGTTCCTGTTGGAAGTGCTCTAGATCCATTTGCCTCTTGCCAAAAAGTGAACAAAAGTTGGTCAGGTAGGTGATTGGATAATGTCTCTGTCCTTTCCTCAGGAGTGTGCCAGAGCTGGTTTCTAACTGCCCCAATGGTAACACTTTCATCTTTGATACCTCAGATGTTATTATCAACAGAAGGTAGTGGAGAGGGACTTCTTCCCCAATAACTTCTGCCATTTTGTCTGCATCTCCCCAAGGCTGCTGATTTGTGCTCTACTAATCTTAGTGGCTCTACAGAAGCATCTTTGTGGTGTTGCTGCTTCTTTCTACAGAAGCTCAACCACAGCAGTGACTTGTGTTTTTGCAAGGGCTTCCCTTGAGGATCTAATTTCATGTTGCCCTCAAGCTGCTGTGGTCTGATAAATATGTCCCTATCAGCTGCTAGTATGCTAGCTTGGACCATGCCTTCTCTCTCAATTGCATTTTGGTGTTATGCTGTGATTAAACCATGCCTCTACCAGTGACCCAGCAGTAGGTGACCTCCTTGCCCTTTCCCCCAGCATATTGTATAAAAATAGTCAAGTGATAATGGCTCATGTTTGTTGGTTTCTCTTCAGCAATGCATATTTTCTGCTGATGTCAAAATAGTTTAGACTGCATGTTGCCAGCACTTGGTCATACTTCTTCTGCCTAATATCATGACTTATCAGTGTTGTTGGAAATATCTTCCAGCTGTTAAACAATCCAGCTGGGATATAATTGGGCATCAGTCTAATAGCATAGCTGCAAATGTCTAGTTTCTTTCTTCTGCCATGTGTGGTAATTGAGCTTCCAAATCTGTCAACAGCCTGTTGGTAGACAGCCTTCTCTCCACTGGGCAGCTCCATGCCCTTAGACTCCGCAATCATTGCTATTTTCTTCCCCTTCTGGGAGTTGACACATTCAGACATTGCATGATTATTTATCCCTTTCCTGCTGTTCATAGCCTGAGGCTTTTTCCTGGTGTGAGCACTGCCTGTCACAATGTTTGTGCTGGACCATGAAGGCAATATTTGGTTGGTATCTGTCCTCTCTTCCACTAGCTAGGAACATCAGGAACTTGGAACATCAAAGGAATTAACAGTGGCATTTTGTCCAGCCTTTTCCAAGAGCAGGCATTCACCCCTGCAATCAACAGCTCATCCAGAAGGATCAACAGAACATCTGCTTCACTCAGGCCTATAGAGCTTTTTTTACCACCTTGCAGCAGATTATAGATATAATAGCAAAAATCCAACAACTGTAACTTGCTGTGGAATGAGGAACGGAAAAAGAGATTATGGGTGTCATAAAGGTCCGTGCAACTTTGGGGGATCATTGTTCTAATAAACAATGCTGAGATAATTCTAGAGCATGGATTGAGAAGCTCTTTTGCTTCTCTTCCAGGCTATTGTGTTTAGCAGTTAATCACATTTCCTTGTGTCCTGTGGATTTCACTGGCATGATATTCATGTACCATATGGATTCCATGTCAGTAGGAATAAAGCTTCTCTTTATTAACAGGATCACTGATTGCACAGTCACATCTGTAGCATCCTCACAGTGGACATATAGATTGATATAATGGTTTATCTTCCAAAGCCTCACCGCCCATAACATATGTTTTTCCAAACTATATAGGAACTTCAATACATTATTGAAGTGAGACTTCCCTGTACACTTTAGATATTTCTAGACTCAATATCTAGATCTGAAAGGCTTCTTGTGAGGAGGAGGAAAAAAAAATCTCCATTGCTGTTCCTAAAGTAGTGTCAAAACCAGGGGTGATGAGCTGCACTGTTGAAGTCATAAAATCATTGAATGGATTGGGCTGGAAGAGATCTTAAAGATCATCTGGTTCCAACCCCCCTGCTGTGGGCAGGGATGCCACCCACTAGACCAGGTTGCCCAGGTCCCCCTCCATCCAGACCTTGAACACTTCCAGGGACAGGGTATCCACCACTTCTCTTGACAACTGTTCCGGTGCCTCACCACCCTCCAAGTAAATTATTTCCTCCAAACATCTAATCTAAATCTTAAGAGAAAATGCCTACTTCCTTCCTTTATCTCCAAAGGGTGTCTACATAGAGAGAGGTGAGTGTCTAAAACATAAGTGCTGACAGTCGGGAGGGATGAATTCCACTTTTCCTGAAATATCTGAGGGTGTAAAGACTCCCTCAGACCTTCTCTGTCAAGATAGAGTTACTCTTTCTAGCCTCTCATCTTTAAGTCCCCACTGTGTTCCACTGATGTCTGCTCACATTGCAGCATCTGTACTGAAACAGACTGAAAAATTGAAAGAAGAAGATTGAATTTTCTTTGATCCAGCAAAATTCCTGTGTGATGCTAACAAGACAAAAAGTTGTGTGAACACATCTTTCTCTTTTTCATTCCTAGCTGTGTATAGTAAAGAAAATGTCTAAGTTTCAGTGGACAAAAAGGATGGTTTTAACAAGGAAATGTGAACACAGATTAGCAGATGGGACCTGCTGCAAAGATGCCTACAGTCAAACTAGGCAAGGCAAACACAGGTGAGAGAAAAAAGGAATATGTGATTTAGTGGTGGTATTTTCCTCCACAACTCAGCTAGTTTTGAGTGTTTAATGCTTTTTCTCCATCTTTCTCAATAGTTCTAAATAAAAATGGTCCAGAGGACAGGATAACAAAAGGGAGTATTTGAAGAGACAGTGCTTCAAGCGCCACTGTTGGCATTAGTGAATCAGATTGTGTTGGGTAAGAGTGATGCAGCTGCCCTGTGCACCAGCGTCCTTGCTGGGGGAGACAGGTTTCCCTGGCCTCCTGTCCTGCTCCAGGCTCCCTCTGGGTGCATGACTGTGCAGTTCCCAGTGTCTTTACCCTGGGAGATTAGGTCTTCCCTCCATAGGGAAGGTTCCTCCTTTAGGATGTGATCTTTATGGCTATCCAGTGCTCTGAAAGCGTTAAACAGAAATTTCTAGGTGACTGCTCTTCCCTTTATATTACTTTTCTGCAGTTTGTCTGCCCAACCCTATCTGAAACCTCCGCCAAAGATTAGCACTGCTGTGTGAGCATTTTTAATACAGACCTCCTAATACAGAGCTCACATCCAGCTGCTACAGACAAGAACAAATTTTCACCTGTCCTCCAGTGTGAGAGCCAATTGCTTTATCTGCATGGGAGCTCAGAAAGGAGCTCTAGAAAGAAACAATACACTCCAGTTCTATTCTTCATGGAGTTGAATTAAGCTTTTTTATGAGTCAGTGATTATTTTTCCAGCCTTAAACGTGGGCATAGTTGCAATCAGTGCATAGTTTAATCTTCTTAGCTTGATGTCCAA
Source organism: Agelaius tricolor (assembly GCF_023055355.1). Classification (NCBI taxonomy): domain Eukaryota; kingdom Metazoa; phylum Chordata; class Aves; order Passeriformes; family Icteridae; genus Agelaius; species Agelaius tricolor. The sequence continues at coordinate 49,777,315 of NW_027269262.1, read as the reverse complement.
ATACAAATTAAGGCAGCAGTGAAGTTACAAAGTTTCTCCAAAGGTGTCCATGAAGACAGACCTTTTCATTGAGCAGCTCCCAAAAACCAGAAAGAATATCTTTAAGCAATTGAAAGACTGTTATCAGAGACTTTTACCACATTATAGACAATTAGCAGAGCTGAAAGTGGAAGAAAAGTTTTATATTTTGTAATTATTCAAAGTTGTCCTTTATGTCTTCTAATATAGAAGATCATCAGTGACCTAAAATTCTATATGCAAGGCCTTGCCTGTAAACATCAATAACTCTTTCTGAAAGTGCATTTATGGTAGCAACAAAACCTGAAGTATATATGATAACAAGTGTTTTAATACCCACCACACACAGCTGTCATTGCAGCCATATCAATCCCCCCCTCCTAAAACCTCATGCAACTCTCAGAGACTGAAGAATAGAACACAAAAGGCACTGGGGACACTGTCCAAGGACAGACATGGCAGTCCTGTGCTGCTTTCCTTCCTCCTCTTGTGCTCACTGTCCCTGCTGCATGTGCTGGGGCTGCAGCCTGCACGCTGGTACTGGAGAGAATATTGAGGCAGCACTCATATTTTACCATCACAGGTTGCTGACTACAAGGACTGCCTGCTTTAAATGTATAACAATGCTGGTCTTGCTGTAAATCACACCTTCTTGGTGAGCTACAATGAAGACAAACTCCTCATGTCTCTTTATGTACGTTGTTTTCGTACTGGATTTCTGAGATATTTATAGCAACGAGCTGTGTACAGAGTTATAAACCAAGAGATGCAGTTCCTGAAAGGGACATTCACTGTGAGGTCAATATCATTTCCCTATTCCTTACTTCTTTTGCAGTTTCAAGAAGCAGACATAATGCTGTCTTACCATGCTTGGGGTGCAGTCAGAGTGGCTGGGGCTGCTGTGCTCATCCCACTCTACCTGAAGAACAACAGGTCCTCTGGGCAGCTGGTCAATGATTCAGAATGTAAGACCAGTAGGTTGATGTAAAAATTGCTAATTCTTTAGCAAAAGATCCCAGGGAAGGTATGTCTTCTTGGGAGAAAAGCCAAATATCCACCATGACCAATTCTTTCACCCACAAACAACTTGAGATCAGAGATGTGCCCTAGAAAATCCTGCTCTGGGGAACAAAGAGCAGCAGGGGCTCTTCATAACCAGCTGCCTCCCACAGAAAGAGATAAAATACAGAGATGAGAGAAAGAGAGTCTGTGAACAGCACAGAGGCAGGAGCTGCCTGATAGACAGCTATGAAGCCAGGCAGAGGGGTGGGAAGGAAAGGCCAGTGGAGTGGAGTGACTGATCAGCTCTGAGAAAGCATCCAGCAGAGACCCAGCTGGGGCTCCAGCAAGGGCATGAAGAAGGCACCCCAGTGCCACAGGAGCATAAGAAGGAGATAAAAATAGGGAGACTCATACTCTTCTCCTGGCATAAACAATTTAGGCAGAGGTTGAGTGAGCAGGGACTGTGAAGCAACTGACTTTGGGAAGTCTGTGGGCAGTCATTGGAGTAAACTCCTTTGCATGCCACATCTGCAAGAAAAGGAGCAGAAGCTTATTCTGCCCCAGAAGCTCTTCATGCTACTCCCAAAGGATGAACTGTCAGAGACTCCTTCTTCCCATCCTCTCAGGGACCCAGCTCTTTCATTCAGTGGAACTGTGAGGTCTAGACCCCATCTCACTTTGAGTCAGCTCTGACAGGCTGCTGTGCAAGTGCTGTGCTTCTTGTGCAGTCCTCATACCCAGGTGTTACAGAACAGCAGAAATCTCTGAGTCACCGAGTTAGCTGCTAACAATTTAAGCAGATGAGTAATGCATGAAAGTCTGTGAGACAAGTATACAGTGTATTAGTTCTCAGGTGTGGAGAACTGAACATGCCAAAAGCTTTGTAGGAGGTCCAGTTATATATATTGACTATTCCCCTTACCTATCTATTTTACCAACTTGCTATTGCTTAAGTCAGTGTAAGTGGAAGTTTTTCTTAAGGAGAAGCTTGAAGGGGAGGGTAGAAACTTCATCTATCAACCAGAAAGCTGCCCCAAGTTTAAGAGATGTTATGATGGATAAGAAAAGAAGAAATTAATTATGTTCATTCATTATGAATAATAAATGTTGGAAGTATGCAGCACTGCAGATTCTACATGAAACTAACCAGTTTATCTGAGTAAAAGTCCATGATGTGCTCTTGTTCAGACTCGGAGCTGATCTGAATCAAAACTTTAAAGTGAAATTCCAAACTTTTTTCAAACATCAGCCCTGAAGTCTGATTCAGATAGGATTCTGATCAAAACTCCTTGTAAATAGAAAGTGTCATGTCACTCCAGCTCCAAATGCCTCTTGAAATTCCTTTGGACAGTTTCCCATTACTTTATCTCATGCCCATCCCTTTGTCAAACCAAGTTCTGCTGTGCAGCTGCTCGCAATAAGACAGAAATGTCAATGATTGGATCCCAGTGTCTTGGCTTCCAAGTAGTTTCAGAAAGGACCCTTCATGTCCCATGAGTCTCCTTCTGAAGTTTCATCTGCTCTGCTTATCTCTTTCCCAAGTAACAGCCTCACATAAGAACAGCAAACTCCTCTTTAGCAGTCTAGTCACTTTGCTAGACACGCTCATTTCCTTTGCAGATACCACATGAGAACTCCTATGGAGTTGGCCAAAATGATAAGCAGATGCTGCTCAGCCCTGGTGTCTGGATCTGCGTCGCTCTTGCAGGGTGGAGAGGAAGGTTCCTTTCCTTATCTGATGGCCCCTGCTTTCTTCTGACAGCCTGAGTATAAGGCAGTGCCTCATTTTTTTCCTGTGAGGAAGTGCTTCCATCCTCCTAAGACAGAAGATGGCTCTTGCTCCCTTGGTGGACAGTGTTTTTGCACTAACCTAGAGCAAAGACCAGGTCTGTAAGGCTTTTATTCTCACATAATTTCTAAGTAATGGATAGAAAGAGCTTTCAGTAGAAAGAATGCTAGGTATAGATAAACATCTCTCAGACTCTCTGTGGTACAGATTGTGTCTTGTATTTCTCAATGTCGATAGGCAACTTTCTTCTGACCCATAATATTTCATTGGTGAGGGCTCTGGCTCCTCTGTATATAGTGCATAAACTAGAAAGGGTGTTAGAACTTTCCTTGGTAATGCAGGAAGAATATTTACAATTGCCATTTGGGGCTGGACTGTGATCTGCTGCTTATAACAGATGCTGCCCCAGAGGCAGTATTGATGTGTGGGGTGGCTTTCAGAAGTTTGTGTGCATCACTAGAAGCACAGTTTGCCGATGCTGTCCTGGGAACCCCTCATTTTGGGATGCCCAGGACCCTCTTGCAACACATGCTTTTCAGTAAGAGACCTGACCCTGAGAATTTTTCATTGTCAGTATTTAACTTCCAGTTTCCTTTGCTGAAGGGTCAGTCTCATCTCTGCAATACTGTGTGCCATTAGAGAGGAGATGGGCCTCTCTCACATGCTGGTCCCTCCTGGCACAGCTATTCTTCTGAAGTGACACCACAGTATGAGGGAAAAAAAGTACCTGAGTACTCTAGTAAAAAAACAAAACCAAAACCAAAACCAAAACAAAAACCAAACCAAAACAAAAAAACCAAACCCATATAAATATAAATATAAATATAAATATAAATATAAATATAAATATAAATATAAATATACATATGTATGTGTGTATGTATGTATATATTTGTACTCTGAGTACCTACAGAGTATGAGGGGAAAAAAAGAGAGCACAGAGCTTTTAATCTGTCATGAAATAAGAAAGGCTCCTTTCACTTTATGTTTTGTTAAATAGCAGAAAAAATCTGTCACTTTGCAGGATGCTCGCAGCAAACAGCTTTAAAAACGGAATAAGTGGTTCAGCTTTACTTAGGTTTTAATCACTCAGCAGCTGTTTACTCCACAATTCACAGGTATATTTATGCTCCCCTTTAGCTGGGGGTGTCAGTTACTTTCCTTTCTAGGCCTGAATTCCCAGCTGAGTGGAAGGATATGTCCCTCTGTAAATCGGACCCATGCGTGGAAATCAGCTGGGTTACAAATGCAGCACACCCACCCCCAGCCCAGCACTCAGGATAAGTAACCCAGAACCAGCAGCAGGTTGCTGGTTCAGCAGCTAACCCCTTCCAACATAAAATTGGCATTGTCGGGTAGGAATGTGAAGAAACCATCCACTGAGAGCGATGGTCATCCTCTGTTTGGCTCAAGGGTAAGCTGCTGTTCCACTACTGGGTAGAAATATGGGGCATTTAAGGATCTGTGTTCTGCAGGAATGGCAAGATGCAGAGAATCTCTGCAGAGCCAGGAGGAGGTCTCTTGTTACACCAAGGCTGGCTCTCCTGCAGAAGCCTGAGGCTCTTGGGGTGCGCACTTTCATCTGTAAATGGGCCTCTTAAAACAGAATTCACAAGTGCATTCCAGTAATAAGTAATGTGATATTGTCATGTGGGAGAGCAGCCCGTGATAGTTAATGGTGTTTCTACCTCTCTATCATGTTCTGAGGAATGACTTGGCCTTAAAAATACACCAGAACTCCCAAAGGGAAGGAAATCCCCAGAGCTGATCATTTTGGAGAATGAAAAGATTCCAAATGGGTGCTAATACTTCACAAGGGAGGCTTTCAAATGAATGAAATGCATCCTGGATATTAATAGTGAAGTCTATGATCATTACTACTAAGACGTTTTTTGCCAATATTTTAAATGGAAAATGAAAGCATGGGCAGATTATAGGGAATTTTCCCTTTTTTATTGAAAAACCACACGGCACATGCAAATTAAAACTGCATTCACCACTGCAAGACTATAACATTTTTGGCACATATACTCAGTGTGCATAAATGTTGGCTGTATTTAAGTTCTCCTAGACATATATAATTAATGAAATACATTTGTGTATAGCCTCATTTTGTGAGCAGCCTAAATTTAGACTGCCTATCCGTTTGCAATGTAAATCTTCATTTTGGTTGGTATATTAAATGTTAATGCTTGTGCTAATTTTCAGTCTCTAACCTTAAGGCAGGTCACACATTGCTTTATTAAAATAAAAGAAAGAAGATTAATTTAGTCGCTGGAGTCAACAATTAAAAGTACACGGGAGTTTGGACAAAAAAAGTAAGGAAATGATAACTTAATGGCAAAAGGCATGTCCTCCAACAGCTAGGCACCATGGTGTGATCCTTATTTACTTTTATAGTGCACCCCATTGTGCCTATGTGTTGGAAGACATATGTCATGTTTCATCCTCAAGGGCCTAAGTGTGAATTTCCTGTTATTTTTTTCACAACTTTAAAAGTTGTTTCAATGAAGTTTTTGTTGGAAGAACTTTAGTAAAATGTGTTTTATATACTGTCTGTGGCTAGCCGGGGAAAATTGCAGCCCCAGAGGAAAATAACAAAGAAAGGCTACAGCCCGAAGGAAAGGAAGGAGAGGGCTGGGAATGGAACGGAGCTTTAGCTGGGCTGGGAGCGAGGACGGTGGTCCTCATCCCTGGATAGCTCCATGCACAGGATCACCAGAGAGTGAAGATCTGTAGTCCCCACCAGCTTCATGGAGCTGTGCATCCTTGTCCCTGTCCCAAAGGAGGGATGCTTTGATGGTTGTGTTCATGCACTACAGGTTCTGTTAGTCTTTTTGCTGGTGAGCTCTCCAGAGCAGATGTGCACACAGTTGCTGGGGGCACACGGGCTTCCCTGGAGAAGGCTGCATGAAGCCCCTCAAGGGTGGACTCCGCTGATCCCCATGGAGCAGAAGCCCAGCTGGAAACGTCTAGGTCTCTTTCAAGTACAAAACAGGGAGACTCTGTAAAATGACATCATTTTTTTGCCACACCAAGAGCTAATTAGCACCCTGATTTAGTGCAAAAGCAAACGTGAAAAAATGTTTTAAGCTACCAGATACTTTTTTTTAATAGGGGTTTCACTGGAAATTTCTTAATCTTAAGTAAATACTTTCAATGCTGTTTCTAAGGTCTTTGAAATCCCCATCTGATGCCTTGAAACAGAATCTCTGATATACAATTTTTCCTCCAGTTATGCCAAATATAGCAAGAAAATGCATGGAAGCAGAGCGTACTCAACTTTAAGTCCTCTGATTTGCAAAAATTGCCTCGCTAACTTCAGTGAGCAAAACTTCACCAACCAAGCTTTTCAGCACCAAAATTCTGTACAAATGCCTTTTAAATGTTTGAAATTTTCTAGAATTAGCCTGTCACTTTTGCAAGTGTTCTGTGAAATTTTAGCAGCAATTACTACTGAGGAAAACGTTTCAAAGAAAGGTATTCTAAAAAAAGGAACAGAGACAAAAAGAAAATAGTCTTGCAACACTAGCTTGGGAGTCAGAACTCCCTTGAAGTGGAAATGAAGCCCAATCCTGCACATGAGAAGCTGCACAGACGCAGGTCTCCCTGTGGGGTCTGACCTGTGCGACCCCACAAAGCCTGATGGCTTCACTGCTTCCTGAGCCCCTGTCCATTCGTTATGTAGGGAACCATCCACATGTGGATGGTTGGGTTGCTGATCCAAACTTTCTCTGTCCATGTTTTAATTTTAATTTTTTTTTTTTTTTTTTTCACGAAGTGAATTTTTCATTTGAGTTTCTGGGCATTAGTAGATTAATAGGAATGAATGAACAAGAATGTACTCTACATTGAAAGTAAAAATGGGATAACTGATAAATTTGGTGTGAAACCTATGCATCTTACAAAACAGAAACCGCTGGTCCATTTTAGGGTTTATTCTTCCAAGAGAGATAATGCTCCAGGAACACACACTAGTTCCTAGGTAATTTACAGAAACCAAAATATTCCTTCTTAACACAGATACAAGTAAAGAATACATGCTTCCACATCAAACCTACTCCTCCCATGGCTAATTAAAATCTTTCTAAATAAACATTTCATTCTGCTGGCTCCAAAATAACTGGCACTTATGGCTTTGACTTAGTGGCATAAACTATGTACAGTAGCAGCAGACACTGCAAAAATAAAAATTATATATTAAAATCACAGAAGAAAGAGTCCAGAGTCTTCCTTCTGAAATGCCAGCTCCAATCTATACAGAGCCAGTGATAAATTACCCACCTGTATTCACTTACTTAACATTAAAAAACACTTATACATCATTACACTTTTGTACCATATTAGTGAAAATGAATGCTAGAGCAATATGAGGTAAACATTGCTAATGTGGTAGAAGGCTGCTTATACCTTCTAATGATAGGATTAACTATGGCAGTGATAGATACACCATGCTCCTTTGAACCCTGGCTCAGCACTGAAAAAGCCACATGGCAAGCACAAAGAGACTTGCTCAGCCAAAACAGGCTTTTCTCCTGCTTTTTGAGATCACTGCAACAAAGCAGGTTCACTGACTTAAAATAGCCTGTCGCTACCCTGAGTGGCATCCTGGGGATCCAGGCGCTTCTGCGCATTTAACTGACTTTAATATTGTTTTCTGTCACCTATAAATCTTTCCCTCTTTAATGCAATTTGAAAGTAAAATAAGGAAGCGGCTCATTTAATAAATATTTTGTTAGTGCATTTCTTACAGCAGTTCTTTGGCACTCAGCTAAGTATTCCAGCACTCCCACCCCTTAGTTTGAAAATGTCAGCACCTGACTTAGAGAAGGGGCCTGATCTGAAGCCCACCGGTGTCAGCAGAAAGTCACCCCCTAAAAAAGTGGGAGGTGTTTTATTGGCCCCACCTGCCCATTAAACACAGAGTGGCAGAGAGAGCAGCCATGAAAGGATGGCATCTTGGACACAGCACCTCTGGGAATTCCTGTGCTGGACCTGAACTTTTGGATAATATTGCACAAGCCTTTCTTACGGTGCAGCCCATGCCATCCTTAGCAGCCATGCGTGCCTGCTCTCCACCCAGGCTTCCTTTTTGGGTGGACCCTTTAGCATGCTGTGTGGTGCTTGGGAGGGCTGATGTTTCTGTCCTGAGGGCAGGATTGCTTTCAATTTATTCCCACCCAAGGCATGCAAATAAAATGGCATCAGGACCGTGCACTTTGTATTCCACTAAACCACACGTGCTCAGCGCTGGCTTTACACAGGTGAGAGTTGCAGAGCTGTTCTTTTTGTATGACCACATCTTCATCCTCTAAAATGGGGCAGGATGGCAGCAGAATCTGAGCAGAATTAAATTAAGTCAAGCCACCCACTTCTTAACATTAAATCCCAGTACATTTCTCTATTGCAGATCATTCACAAAGCTTCTCTGCCTCCACATCCTTGTAGGGATTCCCACCCTGCAGGCCTCTGGAGAGGTCTGAAGGGCCTGAAGGGATGCAAAAGCCAACTGCAGACTGGTGTTGCTTCCTGCCATGGAGGCAGCACATCTCTGCAGGGCACCGCAGGGCACCTCGCCACAAGGACTCTGGAAGGTTCAGGCTAATCTTCAAGGGGAAAAAAAAAGCATATCTGGAAAATGGAGAAGAGATAATAACACTTGTGGCTGTACAAGCGAAGATAACGGCAAAAATAATCAAATCTCATGCTCCTGGGAGGAAACTAATTGCACACAGGGGTCAGGAAGACATTTTCATCCACTGTTGAGCTTTGCACAGTTGGCTGCTGCGTTGTTATTATGAAAGAGGGAAGTGGAAGGAAGAAAAGGGAGTTTGCTTGTGTTGTTTGTTGCTTTTTTTTTTTTTTTTTTGCTGAAGAGATGGAGGGAAAGGCAAGAGTGGATCTTTTGTTTGCCCTTCTGCACCAAGAGCTGGCTGGCTCCAGAGGCATAATACTGGGCTGGGTGGATACAGTAAGGCAACAGTGATGTGTCCGATGGACTGGGGAAGGGGGATGCATCTCTCCACGCGCACACATCTGCTATCCCTCACTTGTGAATGTTACTCCAGATGGTAATCAAGAAGGTGGTTTTATAACCCACATTAAGAGGACTGTCTGCTGACAAGTTATGTGTTTTCTTCCCTTGAGTACATGCTGTTAAGATGGATAAGTGCAAATGGTTGAAATTTGGTTGTTAACTCTGAATAATAATAATACTTTGCATTTCTATTGCATCTTCCATCCTAGGATCTCAAAGCACTTTGAAAACACTAATTAAGTAAATCTTACCACACTGCTGTGAAGCAGGTAATTATTATTACCATTTTTTACAGAAAAAGAAGCTTTGTCATAGTGAAAGAGAATTTCCCTGGGTCACCAAAGAACCAAAAATAATCAAGAAATGATGATGACTTCTCAAAGTAAATTAGAAACTTTGCATTAATTTCCTGGAAATTAATCTAGTTTTGGTTTTTTTTCCTAACGAATAAATTAAGGCAATCTTCATACATTTTCAACTTTTCAAAACTTCTTTTTTGGGACTAAAACACTAAAAAGAAACTCAAATCTTGCACTTTTCATTCTTGCTGAGCAACCAGAAAAATATCAGTCAAGAATGAAAATGAGCTATGGAAAGCTGAGTTACTTTGAGAAATAGTTTGATGATTGCAATTAATTAATAATAAGAATATGGTGCACACCCATGTCAGCTTTAGTGTCAATTCCCATTTCTTTAGGCCACATCAAAGAATTCATTACTCTCTTTCCTACCCCCTGGAAAAAAATCGCAATGTGTTTGTGAGGACTACAAGACTTCATTTTATCCCACTTTCCTATTTTTTTTCTTTCTGTCATCTGTTTAAAAACACCCTCCAAATGTGCTGCAGGAGGCTGCGACTTCACAGACAATAGGCTCATAAGCTTGCATAAATGAGAAAGAGAGAGCTAGACCAAGTTTCAGTGTTGATTTTTTCGCCTGTTGAATAATATCAGTTATTTGATTTTCAGACCCAGAATCCATTCTTAAATTAGAGAAGGATGTTGCAGTCCCGTCAAAGAATGGAAGACAAATTTTGCTAATCCTTCTGAGAGGTGAGACAATGGTAATGGGGGGTAAGGAATGATGTCTGGGTGGGCAATATTGCCTGTTCATTTCCTTGGCTTAGCTGCTGATTGTCACTCCTGTGCCTTAGAGATGCCCATAAGCTTCCAGGGAGACTGCATGAAGGTAGAGCAGCTTAATTATGTAGGCTGCTATTTACTAGGTTTTGGCTGAATCCATCAAACTAACTTTGCTTTAACCTGAGCCAGATTTGATTGTGAGGCCAATTTATTGACTGGTTTCTCCTTTGGCAGTGCATCCTTTGATTTAGATACAGATACTTACCTGCTTGAAAAGCAGCAATGTTATGACACAATTTATATTTTAAAAAGCAGCATTACACGGGACATAATTTTAAAAAACAAACAAACAAACAAACAAACAACAAAAAGCCCTTTGAATCTAGAATAATGGCTACCTGTAAGGCAGTAGCTCACTTGAGAGATTTTGCTCAAGTAACTTATAACTATCAGCAGAACCCCCTAGGGAATTACCGCTGTTTTTGCAGAAGCTGTTTGCAGTGGAATAAACAGACAAGTGCTCTATATATCATTTTAAGTAAGACAAATAAAGTTCTGCTTCCTCCTTACAACGATGTCATTGTCACTTATATAAGAATAATTCTGTGTGACTTTTTATGAATCTTTCCCCTGTGCAGAAGTACAATGGCCTAATTTCCTACACCACGTATTATAAATAAACGTCCTTCTTTCAGCAATGTATGGCCAAGCTGAAACGATCCCACCCTGCACAGAGCAGTCTGGAAATGCTGAGGTGCTCTTGAGCACTGGCCATGGGTGGAGGGAAACCCCACCACCCCAGAAGAGGGTACGTCCATACCTCCTCCTTCCCATGGAAGATTTCCCCATGGCTCAGGAAATGCCAATGGGCAGGCCTGGAGAAGCCGCTCCTTTTCTCATAGGTTCCCCTTACAACTCATGGCGTAGCAGGGACATGGTTTTATTTATTTTGGGTTTCAAAGAGGCAACATCAAATGCATGGTGCTGGTGAGTGTGGGAGAGAAAAGAGGACAAGCCCCTCTTTCCCATATGACTGCCCAATACTATTGCTAAGAAGAAACCTCAGATGGTAAAAACACGTTAAAAAATTAATAAAAAAAGCTAGAAAGTGTTATTCAAAATGTAATTTTAACACATTGTGAAGGGCTTTTAAGGGGAAATACATGTGGGGAGGGCTCTTATCTCTCTAAGGCTCCAGCTAATGTAGCTGGCTGCCCAGGGGAATGCCAGAGGGAGAGAAAATGGGAGAAATGATATTAAAAGGGTGGGAACATTATTTTATAACTTAAAAAAAAAATATTTATTTTCCCCAGAGTCTTTCAGGTTGGTTTGCTCTTCTGGCTGCGTTTGATCTGCCAATAGCAAAGCCCATCTCTGCAGTGATTGTGGAGTTCTGTCTGATTTTCCCTGTGTGCCGTGAGCATGGGGATTTCATTTCATACATCATTTCCAGCGAATACCCTCCGTACGAAGCACAGCAGAAATTTCTGTCGCACACACGCGCGTACGCTCACATCTGTGCGTGCACACGTACATGTGTATGTGTCCACATGAATCAAATCATGCTTGGCAGAGAGATACCCTCCAGCTCTGGTTAAATTCATGTGGTAAATTGTATTATCCTGTGCCTTTCAGTGCCCCACCTGCACTATCCTACCTATTAATCTCTCTGCCTGGGTTTTTTCTAGTGTTCTGAACCTCTGAGAGTGGTTTCAAAAGGGATGCCTTAAAAACAACTGGGAAAAAAACAACCAGCAGGGTAACAGTACCTTTTTCCTCATCGCCTTCTCCAGAAAAAAATACACCAAACCTATGTCCTGGGACAGAAAGCATGCACAGAATGACTCATTTATGGTCCACTATTTTACAAGCTAACAGGGATAGAAGGCTGTCCTGCAAATGGAATATTTCTAATGGGCCACAATTGATCTTTGACCTCTGAGGTATCAAATATTAATATGATCCTGTTTTTTCTTTCTAGAGGTTTCTGTAACAGAAGTTTTATTTATTCAGTCTTTTGAATTCTGTTTACCTTGGCTTGTGAAAAAAAAAAGGGAAATGCCCTTTCTAAGGGAATATATGCCAACATACAAACACAGAAAATATACAAAACCCCTTCAGATTTTCTGTGTAGGGAACCAAAAAGTGGTGCAGAGCAGTAGGAAAAAAATCTGCATCTCTTCTTAAGATTATGTACATGTATTTTCACTACTTGGAATAAATCCAGCCGTCTTCAACTCGCAGTGAAAACCCCCTCAAACCCAGTCTATCATGACTTTCCTAAGCTATTTTAAGGTACTTTGAAATTCCTACATGAGAAAATGCAATACAGGTGCCACATGAAAGTCTTCATTTCACTGGAATTATTCTGTCTATTCCTCCTTGTCTTTCATTGCTTTATTGCATCACTGAGTGAATTAATAGTCCTTGCACACTAAGATATGTAATTTATAGTCCATTTGGAACCAAGGAGAAAGGATTGGAAGAAAACTCCTGCGTCATCCAGATCCTCAGAAATGCATGGGGCTGCCTCCCCTGATTGCTGTGGAGGCTGTAGGAGCAGCTGGTGTGGCAGTGTTACTCCTCTCCTGTCAACAACCACTAGAGTTTCCTCACACTATGGGGGCTCAAGGGTCACTGCAAATGTGCTACCCCTCCCCACTACTTCCAGAGGTGACTTCTTGGTTTAGGAGAGTTAGCAGGACTCAAATGGACACCTCCACCTTTCATGGCTGTGTCATTCCCTCTCACGTGGAGTTTTATCTACTCTAATTCATATCTTAAGGAGATAGCCTCTCTGTGGGCAGCCTATTTCAGTACCCAGCTTGCCTGTTTTAAGGAAAAAATCATGGTAGCTAACCTAAACTTTTTCTTCCTTTGTTTGAGGCTGCTGCTTCTTGTTCTACCTTCTTGTACTAATGTGAAGAATTCCCTTACTTCATTAAAGGCACTTCTACATATTGGTAATGTCCCCAGTGAATGATCTCTGTATAAATTCATTCCTCTGATATTTTCCCATATGTTTTATATTCTGATCTTGGTATCACTTTGGTGGTTAATCTCTGTATGTTCTCCAGTGCAGTGCCGAAGTGATAGGAGAGCCATAAAGTGTTTGAGTGGCATGGTCCTAAATTTACATAGCTGCCATATCAATCTTCTACTTTGAATGAGGCTTCTTTTTAATTGCACACAAGAAAAATACCACTGCTGTAATTTACTTGGGCGACAACACACATGTGTAGTTTCACAGAATAGCTGGAATAATAGTCTAGGGTTCTATCCCTTACTGCTTGCTAGATAGCTCCTCTCCAGCTGTGTCTCACTCTTTTACTGACACTCCCAGAGTATTATATTTGCTGAGAGCCCTGTTCAAAGGGCTTTTGGACATAACCTTGCTGTATTTTCTGAGTTACTTATTTTTTGGTCACTGGAGTTGTACATGCAGCATTTCTGAGATGGTGTGAAATACAAACCTGCAAAACAAGAGCATGGTTATAAGACAAGTGACCCTGATTGAAAGGGTGGCTATGAAAACTGATTACACAGCAAATTGCCCATCTGTACAGGCTTGGAATAAGAACATTTCAAAGCTCATTTGTGGGCTGATGTTGTCATTAAATGCAGTTTCCAACAAATCATTCATAAAATTAATGGCCACAACTGATGCTTGTTTCTCTCAAGCTCTTCTGTGAAAAACAGTTCTTCCACTGATTCAGGGAGATATGCAAAGGAATGGGTATTATTTGAAGAAAATGGAATGAAGTAATCTTCATACAATGGCAGATGCTTGAGCTGCTGGTAACATTCTGGGTTACTGAATTTTGTTCCTCACCATCCACCTATCAGTTTTTCTGTTATTGATGCTGCTCTGTTCGGTAGCTTTCAGAAAATTATGTAAAGGAACCTGCACCTTGTCTCCATGCTGAATCTCCCTGACACCTGCTTGCTTACTCTGTGAATGGTGGTTTGAGGGGGATAGCCTTGCTTCTATTTAAACTAATCTGTAGCCCATCAAATACCTAGAATAACTTTCTGTATCTTCACAAAAAAACCCCAAAAAACCCCATTACCATTTATGTCCCATTTATGTCCCAAAACCATTCACCATTTATGTCCCAGCCATAGAAGTGCCACTGAATTTTCCATACCCTAAATGCTTCTTTTCCAGAACTTGTTTTAGGGGACTCTGAACTCCAAATTAACTTATTCAGTTTATAGTAGAATTGCACAGACTTTGCCAAAGGTTTCGCAAACCAATTGCTATTTAATTTGACTAATACAAGAAATGTTCAGTTCTAAGAAAACGAATTACACCTCTGGTTGTTTCCTGATCCCTCTGTGTATCTTTCCAACCTGGGCTAGATGCTTTTTAGGACCAATTTCTTCCCATTTCTTTTGAATGGGTTACTTTTTCAGTCAGAGAAAACTGTCTTACTCCTTTTTTTTTGCCCTGAGATAGTTTTGGAGATTGAAAACTTGTCTTCTTGGCATTTTTTTTGCCCAAGGGTCCCATGACTTTGAAGAGGAGTCTCAGGCTGTGGTTTCACAGTGTAAATGCTGGACATCAATATTAGCTTAACCTACCCCCTTAGCTCCAACCACCGTTTCCTACTTCTCCTCCAAGTGGTGCTATTTTTCATACATCCTAGCAGAATTGTTGTGGGACAGAACTATGAACTGTACCAGAGAAATTACCCACCTTTTAAATTCTGAAGCTGAATCTCCCTTCCCCTCATAAATGATAGTATTAAAACATAGCCCCAGGTTCAATACCTTTTAAAATCAAATATTAACAATTAATCAATATTTGTTGCATGAAGATTTTCCAGTCAAAACACAGATCTTCACCTGGAAGGAGCAAGAAAACTGCTGCTTGTCAAGGACTGGAGGAAACATCCCTTGTACACCAATAGTTTGCCAGTCACTGCTCAGAGAAGGATAAACAGTCCTCATCCTGTCTCCTTAGCATGAGAGGGTGATACCCTACAGACTGTGTAGGATGGCTGCAGTACACAATGATTCACACAGTATATAAGCCAAACTGAATTTCAGAAGAAATCGATGGGAAGGGATATATGTGTTAACATGGAGAAATGGTTTTGCAGAAAAGTATTTTCATGTTACAGATATTTCACTTCTCATTTGGAATGTGATGATTAAAGTCTCCCTGCCTGATTATGATCCCAGACTAATTTTACACTGGCATGGTTCCATGAACTTGCATGCAATAGATATGAGTGTAACCCAAGGGAGACTCAGATCCTGAGCACTCTGAATCCCTGGATCATTGGACAGCTACCTATATGCCTCATGTTGTGTATTATCCTTTTTACACCAGCAGCAATTTCCTATACAAAATGAAAAACACAGGGATCCTTGTTCCAGACTGCCATGTTCAGCTGCACAATAAACTCCTAAGAATCACATGCAATTAATCTGTATATGTTTAACTTATCTTTTCACTCCAAAATCTCTTCCCTAGGTAAAAGGGACTGCAGACAACCCTGAAATGTGAAGTGTCTTTCTGAGTCAGCAGAGCAGAGGTCCTGAGGATGCAGGCTCCCTCAAGCTGTTTCAAGTCAAACACTGAAGACTCCTAAGTTTCCTGCTAGTATCTTATTAGATTGTGCTTGTGTCCACATGGAAAGGAAGCACACAAACACCACCAGGAACCTGCACACGTGGTCACAGCCCAGGCCCCCTTTGGCTTCCTGAGTGGATGCACACAGCAAACCTGCAGATCTGATGGGAACACCTCCACTTGGTTTGGCTGTGGTTTCACCTACGGCATGAGCAAGCAAAGGGAGGGCACAGAGTCCAGAGCAGCGTGTAACAAAAGGAGCCAAAACCGCAGAGTTACAGGTCAAGCTAACCCCACAAAATCAGGCCCGGTTGGCATACACATTTTAGCAAAGCCCTGTGATGTCTAGTTAGCATGGTAAAATACTGAGATTATTCCACATCTTCTCAGGAAAAATCAAGGAATTTAGTGGCTCTGCCAGCGAGCAACTCAGAACAGCTTGGAAGGGTTTCCAAACTGTACTCTTAAACAGAGAAGAAAAATGTACCAGGCAATTTTTAGGAGACTGTATATGCCAAACATGTTTGTTACTGTTGCCATGACATTATGTTCTTATGTCTCAGAGTGATTTGAAGACACCCCAATTTTCCTCAGTTCTCCCCTTCTTAGTTCAGTTCCTTCCCAGCCAGGGCTGAGTTCAAAGATCACCCAATTAGTAAAAAGAAATGGGAGAAAAATGTATCCATACTATTCATCTACCTGAACAAATTTAATATAAGAAAAAAATTCAAAAGGTGTTACTATGTGAGGAAAATCTTTAGCCTCACTACAAGAAATCATTCAAGGAGAATGGAAATAGATTTAAGTATAATCATACAGGCAACAATTTAAAGATGTTTCTGAAAAGATAAGACTCCCCAAACAAAACTGTCTTTGTTTTTTTTTTTCCCAGCATACTGCCCCAATGGTTGCAAAGAATATGAGTCTGGCTTTCTTTATACTGATTGCTCTACTAAGATGCTTCTCCCTTACTGTCTTCCCCAGTGCTTTTCTGCCAGCTCTGATAAATTAACATCCAGCTGGTCAGGTTGCTACTTTTGGGGTAGGAAGGCCAATATTATCTTGTCAGTGCTGCTCCCTAAGTGTCAGCAAATCTTTGGTTTATCACACCACCCTTCAGAGAGACTCTATAACAATGCACAGCACATATTTTGCAATTTACTTCCCCACTAGTTCAATTTATTTCCTTTCCTTTTTGTGTTTAGAAAAGGCAGTCTCCACGTAAACTCCACCCTGACCTGACAGGGAGCTATAACTATCTTTGAAAACCTCTGTACTTCTCCTTCAATGAAGCAAACAAGAGGTCACAGAATTTTCACGGCACATTGTTGTATGTTTTATACTTACATATTTATGTTGCTTGATGGTGTCATCCCTTATATCATGAAAAATTTTCATCTAATCCCAGGTGGGAAAGTGCTTCCCATTATGTCAGTTCATACTGTGATTTCTTCATTGGTATAAAATCATGTTTTTTATACAGAGGCTTCTTGGTTCAGGAAGAAACAGCTCTGGGTAACAGGAGGGCCAAGTTTCCTGATTATCCTTATACTTATTGACCATACAGCATGAAACAACATACTCGGAGCAGAAGTGCAGGTTGGATGTTTTTCAGCACACTGCAGCAGTTATTTTGTGCAAACACAGCAAGCTGCTGATTTACCACTCTCTGATGGAAGTATTCAGAGTGGCAGTGCACTAGAGAGAGAGACGAAATTAATTTAGATTTTTAATAGAAGTGGATATCAATTATATGTGCTTTAAAATATATTTGAGCCTTGTGCTTGGAAGGGAAAGTGTAACAAGTCTTGATCATGCTTTTTGTTACACTTTTTTTTTTGCAAGATAACATTGTACTTAAGGGTTTAAAGATTTAAATTCAGCTGACCTGTCTCTGCATAAACAAAGGGGCTATAAACAGAGCCATAAAAACAACTTCTTGGGTTTAGTTATGTCAGATTTTCTTAGGTAGATTTGGGATGTTTGGTTGTTTTGGGCTAGTTTCAGCTTTTAAGGGAGGCTGGCTGCAATCATCCACTCACTGAGCATGCAAGGATATTACTGACAGAAGAACTTAATTTCAAGGGCAGTTCCTCCTTGGAATTCACACAGGATCAAATATTGCTCAATGTATCTATGTGGCACATCCCCGTTATTAGTGTATGCAGGTGAGCCCTCTAAGTTGGCACTGAATGATGGTAAGAGAAAAGGGCCAATTACAAAATCACCTCAGTCACCACATGCTCGCAGTGATATCTGTGGAGAATCACTTTGATATCAAGCATTGAAAATATAGACACAGCACAACATTTGAGATGTTATTTTTAGAATTATGAGAGGATAATAGTACTAGAAAATGCAATGAAAAGAAAATAAATAAGGTCTTTGTAGCAAGAGTTTTCTGTGCTCCCCTGCTCACATGGGTGCATGCAATGACATCAGGTGTAACACTGAACTGAACTGCACATGCTCTGGGGTTTTTTTAGCCATGGGTACAGTAAGATTGACTGTATTATGTAAAAATGCCTATTTTTGTCATCGTACATTATTTGTACCATGACTGAAATGTACTGTGGGAGACCTTGACACAGTGACAGGCTAATTACACAAACATATAAAAGCACAAGGAGACATATTCCAAAGACACATGAAGCACTGTCGTCTCTGGTACTTACAGGTGCTTACATTGCTTAAGTCCAAAGAAACCACTTTGGGTCAAACAAATATTGTCTAGCTCTCTTTAGGGAGTCTAAACTGGTTCTAGTTGTCTTTTGCTTTTTCAGATTTTGGGGCCACAGCAGAGAATCTGAACAGGGCCCAACACTTCTTCTCCAAAAAATGTGCAGGCTAATGTAATATGTCACATAACAATACAATAGCCAACAGCAATAGCAAGGAGATGGGTGATGAATCAAAGGAAAGCCTTTTTGCTCCCAGAGCCAGCAACAAGAACAGCAGAAGGCTTACTTGCACAGAATTCAAAGAGAGAGAATTCAATCTAGGCTCTGGCCTGGGAGCCATCTCCATTTTCAGGAATCCTAGAGTCAATGAGAAGTTACTCTGTAATCTTGTCTGGCAATCCTTTTTCAAACAAAACACAGCTTAAGATACTCAAAATTTCACTGGCATTTGGATTTATATTGGAGCAGGAGAAAATTGAGAGTTCTACCAACAAAATGAATGTTTGGTTCAATCTTTCTCAAGAAGATATTTTTCATTAAGAAAAATAAATTGCTACCCATCTGCAATCATTAGAACAACTTTCATTTCAATTTTTCTCTTGAAAGCAAACCATCCTCATTTGAAAGAAATTTTGGAACTCAAAGGCTCTTCTGAGATGTAGGAAAATCAAATATCAACAATTTATAATGCTAGGGAAAAAGAAATTTCTGCTCTTTTCAGAGTCCTTTCTTTTTTTTTTGCTTCCAGTGTAACACATTTTCTTGCCCTTTATAAAAATGTTAAACAATATGAATATTTCCAATAAAACCCCCAAATAACCAAACAAAACTCAAACCAAACAAACAAAAACCACCACTACAAAAACAACAACAACAACAACAACAACAACAAAATACAAAACAAAAAAAAACCAAAAAAACCCAACCCAGAACAAACACAAAGTGTCACTCCACTAAAACAAAATTTCTCATTTATGGTCCTGTTCCTTCAGAGAAGTGGAGAAAAACTAACTCATATTTGACAGACACTGGCCACTGTTTACTGCACTTCTGGGAGGTGCTGCATTGACAAACAGAGGTGATGAAGTCAGAACAAGAAAGTTCATAAAGAAAGTAGCAGGGAAAGGAGGAAAATGTAAGAACTAAAAAAGAAGGAGCTAAATTTGAGACCAGAGCGATGCTAATAGAAGGACAAAATACCTTGAATTATGGCCAAAGAGGTTTTAGTAGCAGTACCAGGGAAATATTAGAGAAAACCTTTGTAGATATCCAGATGACCAAACCTAAGGAGATGTGAACAGTCATAGTATGAGATGCTTAAGCCATGTGGAAGAAAAACAGCTTTCCAGGACTGTGCTGAGAACAGGGTTTGGCAGAACTTCCATGCTTAAGTGTAAGAGCTCTGCAAACCACTTTGCTTTCTGGCTGCCAGGACCACAGAGGCAGCAGAAAGTGTTTGGGGTCTTGGAGCTCCTCTACCAGCCAAGGATGAGTCCCAGCCCCTGCCTCACAAAGGTCCTGAAATTCAGCAGGACAACCCACATGACAGCCAACACCCTGCCCCTGGCCAGGTCAGAGCACATTTGTTGCACAGCACACACATTGACATCCTGTTGGCAGTGTAACTACAGGGCAGGGGGTACTTGGGCAAGCTTCAGAGGGCAATTTTTTTGATGTATGCAGAGAAATGTTCGGGTGTAGAGTATTTCCCCTCACCTTGATTTAATTTTCACAGCCATCTAAACAGCCAGCTGCATCTGCACAGCAACTTTACTGAAATTACCAGGGCAAAGACCCTACCAAATAAAATAAGTCCCCCGTCAGCTGTTTTGGTTTACAGAAAACCAAGAATACTCATACTTACATCCCTAAATGTACAGAACCAGAGGAATAATGGAATGAAGTTATACAGTGTAGACCACACATACATTTTCTCATGCCTTTATGTAGTCTACAGGGCAAAAACCATTTGTTCCACATTACAGAGGCAGTATCACTACTTTTGAAGAAAACCACATCATCCCATACCCCCTATCCAAATTAAAAATATGTGCTGTACATGCCTATTTGCCATTGACAATGTCTTCTAACAGCTGAGATAGGGCTATTGTCTGGATTATGAAGAGCTGAAGAGTAAGGTAGAGGTTTCTATCTGATTTTAGAGCATCTGAAAGTGAAAATATACAAGCCTTTAAGAGTCTCACTGACAGATCATCATCTGACTATCATAACCTTGTCTGGGCCTTGTGCTGAGATTTTTTGATAACTAGATACAGTGTGCAAGACAGAAAAAAAAAAAAAAGTTGAGGGGAGGAAAGGCTGAAGCCAGGAAGGGAAGGGGAAGCAAAGAGAGAAGGATTTTATTCTTAACAAACTAGAAAGTTACAAAGATGAAGAACTGACATGGAAACGGCTCTTAAGTTGAGGGGGTCCCATTTCAGAGATGTGAGGTTGTCATGCCCAGCCTTTTATTCCACATGTTCACCGTAGCTTAGGGGCATGTCACACACTTGTGAGAACTTTACCAGAGTGTTGATGCAATATTGTGTCAGTAACCAAGTGATTTGTTTTTCCTCTGGACATTGATTGAAGAAATTCTTATTACATTTTATAGCTTGCTTGGCCTTGGTATGAGAGTCAAGACATAAATTGGACCATAAATTGGCCTGTGTCAGAATCTGCATTGAAACGACATCAAATACGTGTCATCGTGCTGGCGTTGCAGCTGACAGCAGGAACCTGACACTCCCTGTCAACTTGATCAAATGCTAGACCCCCTCACATCCTTTGCCATGTGACCCACTTCAACAGTTAAAGTGAAGGCTGTGGAGGCATCTCCTGCAATGATACTGGAGAATGCTGTGGTAGGAAAATAAATTGTGTCTGTAGACCAAATTGATTTGCTTCGACTTATTGCAAAGTAACAATCTCCACTGTGAGCATTGCAGGTATATGCATATAAATAAAAATTGACACCAAAAAATATATAGATACACTGAGAGGAAAGAAGAGCATACATAACTGAGATATATTTATCCCACAAGCGAAGCAAGACTTGATAATTCATGAGTGGCAAAGATGCAGTTGAGTTATGGAGATCTTTCCTCTGGAGTGAAATAAATACAGCATCTTGAATCAGCCCATTATATAGCATGATTAATAGAAGTGAATGCTTTCAATAGGTTGGGGTTTTTTTAAACATTTAGGTTCTATATTTTGCTCCTAATTTACAAACTACCAAAGATCTTTGTGGTGATATGAGTTTAGAAAGCCATATTTTGGTAATAGTAATTTTTTTGCAGAGAGCAAATTTCTATTTATGACTCTGCAAAGAGAAATCAAACATTTTAATTGGAAACTGAAGTTTATTTAATAGTAAGTTAGTGACTCAATCTTCATCAGAAACCTACAGCATAGCTATAGCATAAGATAAAACATAGTGAAAGATAAAATCTACAGCACAATACAACTTTAGCAGATTTTTGGGTGAGCATCTACATTTGCATTCAAGGTGAGTTAACATTTGTCCCCCACCTTCACCACTGCTCTGAGGACTGGCCAATTCCCATCCATTTCACTCTGCATCCAGCAGTATCTTAAGAGCTAAACTCATCATTCCTCTGTAGCTGTACACTACAACCACTACAAGCAGGACCGTGGTATCACCACACCTGCAGTGCTTCCCAACATGGTGTTAACACAACAGGGTTTACACAAACTTTGTATACTGTCTTCTGTGGAGACAAATGTGGAGTACCAGCCATGGAAGGTGTTATTTTATGACCCTCTCTAAGTCAGTATCTTTCTCTGGCTTGGATTTCAGCAGTTACATACCATGCAAATGTCAGCACTATTGGCTACGTGCTTATAACTGTAATAGAAAACTCTCAGTAATGTGCTTGTTCAACAGTCCTAAATCATGAGACCTTCCTGTGGGCCAAGACCCAGCTACCTCAAAAAACTGCCAAAACCTTAATTTTTCCATTGCCAACACCAACAGTGCTCTGAGGTTCTTTTAGTACAAAATTGGTAACATACAGAAAACTAAAAATGTTGAGACAGCACTGAGGAGAAACCCTATTAACTCAAGAGAGTTTTATGACTGTCGAAAAGCAAAAAGGGCCAGACCTGCAGAAATCCTTATGGAAATAAAAATCAGAAGGATAATGCAGAACTAGATTCTCTTCACTTGGTTCACTTGGTTCATTAAAAAAGTTCATTTTCAACTGAAGTCCATCAGAATATGGAAGAATATCTCAGAACTTTCCTTACCAGAGAACTGGACCTTATCCAGAGGTCTGAGAAAGGTGCAGTGAATGATATGCCACATACATGGCTGTGATACACCCCACAGCAAGCTGCTGATAGAGGAAATGCAACTGGATATTTATGCTCCTCGAAGTTGTGTGCAACACCTCAGGAATGAGGGACTTGTTTGTCATCTCTTTGACGAGTCAGAAAGAATTCCAGAGCAGAGAAGCACCTTGAATCCACTGTAAATCCTCAGTCTTGTTATCATTCAGCGATCTGCAGGGCTGCAACAGAAGAGATGCTATCTTTGTTTTACTGTTTGCACAGCTGGAGGAATTATGTCCATGCCCACAAACATAGCTCTATTTAAGGGTGTTCAGGGCTGCTATTCCAAAACCAAGCTCAGGGCAGGAATGCTGAAACACAAAATACTTCAAGGATAAAGGCAAAGACTGAAGTTAATAGTAAAAACTGCTAACGAGACCTTCTTGTAGAAATCTACCCCTTCTGCCTCAGTGATAACAGATTTAAAACCTTTACTCTAAAACAATTTTGAAAAACAGCTCTAGATTTTTGGCCAGGCTCCCTTGCTTGTGTTCTCCTTCTTCATAAGCACATATGAAATTATTTTTCATATGCATGTTGCCCTACAATACAGATCTTTTGCTGTTTGAACAGAAATAGTATCACACAGATACAACTATCAAGATGTTGTACTAATCTCCTATTACTCTTGTGCACTTGTAACAGATACTTATTGAAAACCTGTAATTTTGACAGCTTTTCCCTAGAAAAATGGAAAAATAGGTAGAAAAATATTAGCAGATTTTTTTTCAAACTTATAAAAGCCACTGTCCAAACCACAAAACAAAAAAAATTGTTTCTACTTAAATTAACTATGACTTAGAAATGAGCAACCCAGGTCAGAATTTAATCACAAGACTCACTGCAAGAATATCTCTGATTTTTATTCAAGAAACTGAGATTTAATTACTTGCAGAAAACTGAGTAAAGGCTTGAGTATGTTCCTCTACTAAAGTTATGAAACTTAGTCTGTGCCCTTTCTCTAATGAAGGTATGTCCTACGTCAGGAAGTCTTTACAAACAAACAAGTGAGCAGATTTTCTAGACCCTTGTTGTCCACAGCCAAGACAGGCATTATCATCAAACTGTCTCTGGCTCCCTGGTCCACACTTGGAGCTGCCAGGAACTATCCTGAATGGATAGTTTACATTTACATCTGCCCAAGTTGCCTTTCTCCTGGAGCACTTTCTCATGCCCCATATTTTCTGCTGCATTTGTAAATAGGCAACACTGCAAGCAAAAAGTATGACTGACCCAGAGCAATTCTCCAAGGGCCTTGGTTAATCTGGGTGGTATCACTCAGTTAACATCCAAATAGACTTTGCAGTGTGATCTGACCATCACCATCATAGCAAAAGGCTTTTGTATCAAAAGTTTGGCATGAAAATCTATAAGGCACTGGAATGATTCTGATGATTTCTCTGCAAGAAACAAGTTTCTATTAAGAGAAATTAGAAGGCTGGTAAATGGCCAACACTTCACTTTGTAAAATTCCATATTGAATTCTTCATAAATCTGTCAAGCTCTAAAATTTTAGACCAACATTTTCCATGGTAGTTACCTTTTCAAAATGAAATACTAGGAGCAACTTTAATGTAGAAGAAATTAGGCCCTTTCTGAAATATACTTGAGCAAAATAAGTATGTATATAGTTTGAATGCAGTGTACCTGTACCCTGGGGAGTACACCTAAAATTTGCCAGAAGGGTCATATTAAGGGAAAGAGAGGGCTGGTAGGGAAAAAAATTTCCTGGCCGGGTATTTGAAAACTGTATCATATGCAAGCACCCATCTGTGGTAGCAGAAATAAGGTTGGATGGACTCCCATACCCTAATTTTTCACTGCACTTTTTACAAGTTTAATAAGACACTTGAAATACAATTTTTGGCATAGCATGCATCTTCTCACAGATCTTGGTGGTTGCTCCATAGGAGAATAGGAATACAGAGGGTTTCCCATTTCTTTTCCATTACCAAAACACCACTGCATGGGTTTACCTTGCTGGAAAGCAGAGGTCATGCTGGGACTATTCATATGCTTGAAGCCTCAAGGAAAGTGACATCATGTGGATGACATCAGTCAGCAACATCAGTGATGGCTTGTATTTGAGAGCAGTTTTTTCAGGGAATGAGTGGGGTCCTTCAGAAACTGAAATGCACATAAAATTATTCCAAAGCTCCTCAGAATGCAGTAAGCTCAATAGGATGTGTATTCTGATAAATTTTACAATCATCCCAGGGAATACAGCAAAACATTCTCCCAGTTAGCAAAGTGCAGAGGTGAGATAAGCATTTGCTGTTAAATACCACTTTACTCTTTCGAGGACTTCTCCACTAGGGCTGTGGCTCTGGTGGACTGGGCCAGGGTTACACCTGCTCCTTCTCCATGTGTGCTTCCAGCTGTGCTCTGCTACCTGAGCCCTCTGCAGGCAAGAGGCCTCCAGCAAATGGCATTGGGGCATTGATTCCCACAGCTGCCCTTCCACAGTGTTTGCTAATGTGACCTTAATGCAGCCTTCAGAGTCTCAGGTGTGTGTTCTCAAGGTACACCATAGTTCCATTCATTCAGCACAACATGAATTTAATGGCTCAAGTGAACACTTATGTGCAAATGAGAGAGATGTTATCCTTTCCTTTTTTTCTTTAATCTGCCTTTTAGAAGCCCTCCCACACAAAAACACACACACAGAGCACAGTGTCTTACAAATGCAATGTCCTTGGCAGTCCGCTTTGGATGAACCAAAGAATTTGAGTGAAACTCAGAGAAGCCAAGACTTTACCCTATATTCTGTAATTTTGAGGCATAAAGCAGGGATTTAAGGATGTCATCTGGGCCTTTTCTATGAGTATCCTCATTTTTGTCAGTTTAAAGATGGAACTAGTGCATTAGCTGAAGGGATTGTGTGTGTGTATGTGAGTGTGTATGGTTTAATACACATTTAATATAGCTCCTGGGAAAGCTAATGGAGTTGCCTTGGGGAGCTGAGCAACCTCCCAGTGTGCTCTGCATAAATCTTCTTTAGCTGCCGGTGAACAAAAAGTTATGTTAAGTGCAAAAGTAAAGGTAACAGCTGCTGAATCCCTTTTGCTGGCCTGCAGAGAATTGGTACTGCATGTTACCAGCTGATTGGTGATTTCTTAACCTCTTCTTACCTGCAAAAATAAGAGGAAAATTTGAAGCTTTGGGGGAAAAATTGCTCTCCTAGTAGAATTTCTTTTATTCACGAAGGGCAGTGGGTTAAAAAAATAATTGGGAAGGAAATTTAGCTAGAAAATGGCCAGGATACCACAAATGCAGTTTTATAACAACCCTTCTTCTTATTTTTCTTCTTTTTTTTTCCTTTTCTTCTTTTTTTTTCCTTTTCTTGTAGAAGATAACTTGGTTTTATACTTTACTGTCTTATTAACAGAATGCACTTTGGAAGTCTGCCACTGTTAACAGTATCAGAAGGATTTAGGGCTGCTGAAATACACTTGAAGATTTAATTCTGCTGACTTCAGCTCTGATCCGAAGTAAAAACTGTAACCATAGATTAAATGTTTAGCGCCAGATATTGCAATTGCTGCTTCTTGTCGTAAATCCTTGTGTCTATTGCTGTTTCAGACAGCTCTCTGCGGGCCCTTGGCTGTGCATGCAGCACAATGCTCATGTCGTATAAGATTCTTCACCAGGGGCCAATTCCTGAAGTCCTCTCTCCATCCTTGCTCATAAAACTCCCAGTTGCCTGAGTGAGAACCTTGAGACGTAGCAGTGCAAGGCTGCCTCACCGACACAATTCCCACGTGACGCTGTGAAAACCAGGACCGTCACCTGCTTCTTTAATGCCCCGTCTCTGGTTCTCAAAAAGAGCACTGCAAGGGGTGGGGGGAAAGGGCCTTTTCAGACGTTATTAGTCTCTTAGGAGACTCAACTAATAAAACCAAATAATCAATAGAAAAATTAGATTGTCGTGACAAAAATTAACTAATGTGGTCATTCATACAGTAGAATATCTGGTTAAAAGTTTAAGGGCCACCTCCCTCTCTTAGTTCTAATTTTATAGGTCTCAGCAGACTCCTTTTTCGGACTTCAGCAGCCATTGACATTTTAATCTTTTTAATGCGGTCATCTGATTTACACGTGGGGTTCTCTTTTTCATAGTGGCTAGTTCTCCACTCATTGCTTATTGCACTCAAATAAAGTTATAATAAGAATACATTTCAGTAGTCCCTGGTCCAAAACTGGTGCGTGTCTTCCTTGACCTTGGGTAGATAGATTTATTGCATTGTAAACCTCAGCACGAGTTTTAATTTTTTTTTCTATTAAAATTTTAATGTCAGGGGTATAACCCAAAATATTTTCAAGGTGTCTCTTAACACCTATCATACCAACATGTGAGAAGATGCTGGTACCCTCACTCTTCTAATGAAAAAGAAAGAAGAATGAAAAAAAATAAAATCAAGGTTGGGAAAATGGCACGTACTAGAAGAAAAGAAATGCTCTGGTGTTTCCCACACTGTGGCCGCACGTAGAGATTGGGATGAAAGGCATTGAGTTATAAGCCTTTGTCTGGACTCCTAGGTGGCGAGTTGATGTTGAAATTTTTATGCCTTCAGGAAGAGGAAAAAACAAAAAAGAAGGAAAAAATTAGGTCATAATGTCAACTGGAAGGTTAGCAACATTACCCCAGCCCAGGTAATCCATAAATTAAGTAAAAATTACTCACTTCTCTTGCTGGATATCAATATTTTACTTTCAACCTCTGGGACTGGAAAATTCTGGCTTATGCTTTATCCTGGTACCTGGAAAGAAGCAACTTCAGAATCTGAGAAATTTGGCTTAAATAAATTTTAATTTTAACTTCAGCTCCTGAAGTTTTGGCACGATGGTGTAGTGATAACTTGCTGCTGGATTGTCTGGGCTGCTTGTGCAAGCTCACATTCAGTTGGAAGTTTCAACTGGTTTCTTGAAGCTTCTCATGCTTCATCTGCTGTTTTTTCAGCTTTATATAAGACCCATATAGAATAAAAGCATCAGACTTGTTTCACATGGCTGTGCCAGTCCCAAAGCATGCAGATAAAAGAAACTGTGCAGTGATGCACTCAGCACAGCTCTAGTGCAGGAGGCAATCGTTTCCTTTGTTCCTCTCCCATGTGAGCAAACTAGTCTTTTATTAATTCTCTACCCTATCCCCATTTAGTCTTTCTTATAGAGAGTGCCAGGGAGAAGCTGGGAATATAATGCTTTCCTCCCTTTTTTGCTACAGGTCATATAAAATGGATATTGCACTCAGTGCAGATGGGGCGACATTGTCATTCATCAGTTCCCCAAATTGGCTGCTTGGCAGACAGAATTATTTAAGTAAAACTGAAGTAATTTTCAAAATTGAAACTTAAGCTGTTTAGTGACATAAGCCAAGAGCAGTTTTTCTTGGACCCCCAACACTTCCTTGGCTCACATTCACAGTTCAGCTATTTTCATTCCCGTCAATTAGCTCAATCTCCACGGATGTGAGGAAGGGCTGGAGCAGTGCGGTTTCTTTGATGCAATTTCGTGTATACATATGGAGCATCTGTTACTCCAGGAGCCTTGCCGTCACTTCCATTATATGGAGAGTATTGATAGTGATAGGAACTCAGGACCTGATGGGCCATTTTCTTCTGGGCTTCACTCAGAAGTGCCTTGGCAGAAAGCCTCGTGCCAGGGAATATCCCTCCAAACAAAGGAAACATGCCATGGCAAAGCCCTGCAAAGGGGTCCAGGGAAAATAAAATGTGTAAGAGTGTGTCCCCTTCCTGTCCTGCTCCACTCCTCCTGAACATCTGGGTGTTTGATACCTACAACATCCAAATAAAATTGACAGGGTGGGTTTGAACACCAAGCTTGGAGTACTCAGGCTGGTCCACTTGAAAATAAAAGACTCAAGGAATGCACTTCACCTTTAACAGCCTCTTGCTATCAGGTCACTCTTTTCTGGGGGGGCAGGGTGAGCTAGAAAAGGTGTTCCTTCAGTATTTCTTTCAAGACAGCATGTATTCCACTTGTATTGATCTGCCAGATGCTATCATTACCAACAACTCAGGCAAACATCTTCAGCCAATTATTAATCTGTGATAGAAAGATAGCATTTTCTCTCCTTCTTGGTATCCTTTATTTATTCTTTACACTTTCCAGGGAAATATCTGAGAGTTCTTGTTTTTCATCTCATAATTTGGTCAGGAGGATAGGTTAAGAGTCTGAGATTGCTGCCCCAAATCCCAGCACTTGGTTAACTGTGATTTAAGTGGCAATTAAAATGGTATGATAGGCTTCAGTAGACAATGAGCTTCTGTCTCTCATTTAGCACACCCACCCATTGCCTAATTTCAGAAAGGGCCTGATGGATGGTTTCAAGGACCATTCAAGGAATATTTAAGAGGTACCTGCTCTGTTTCACAGATTGCCACTGGTTTAGTAACCACTCCATTTCCAGCTTGTTTGGGTACGTTAGTCTCCGAGTGACCTTCTTTGAAGGAAAAAGCAAACCATACTGGCACATGGCTAAGCCACCTGCAATCTTCAGGAATTCTCAGGGAGTCAGGAAATGCCACCAGTGCAAGCAGAAACCCCACACTTGCTGTCAGGGCACCTCAGGAACCCAGGGCTTTCTGTCTTCAGGGAGGAATTGGCTGCTTCTGCTCCAGTGCACACTGAAAATGAGAAGAGCTGAAGTTTAATATAAAACAATGATTGACAAATTGGCTTAATGGACATGAACTGTTCTTATTTGAGCCATTTTGTTAGAGAAAATTTTCTAACAGAGGAAGAAATCCTTTGACAAAAAACCCCAAAGATAAAAAAGTAACACACCATTCAAAAAAAGTTAAATGGAGTGTTTCAGTTATTCTTTCCAAACAACATTTCACTGAAATCAACACACTGCTGCAAAAATGTTTGTTTTTTATCAACTCACATTTTTCCTTCTAAAAATTTCCAGCCAGAACTTTTCTACTCATGTATCAGTATTGCAGAAGGAATATTTGTAATTGTGGTTTGAATTTATGCGAGATGCTTTTAGTCTGACTCTTCAACCCACTTAGATCAAGGCAGGCTCTTTTATAATTTGAAACATTCCACAGTGTTTATCTCTGGGTTGATGAAATGGATTAGAAGGTCAGTTTTAAATTATTGCTTCATGAGTTATGTTGCTCCTATAAATTCCTGTATTTTCTCAAAATAGGTTAATTGTTTCTTGTCACCTCCCACATAATATTAAATTATGTGCAGCTGGTTATGTACAAAAATATGGAGTTTGCTTTTTCCCTGGGGTTTTAAAGAAGTTTATATAGTGAAATTCATAAAATACGGCAGAGATATAGTCTTTACCAATATCACTTCTCTCAGCACACTCCCTAACCTTTGAGTCTGAATATGGAGTCATAGCAAAACATGCTAGCTTTGCTATTTAGAATATATATATGCATCTATACTGAATGCTAAGAGAAGATGGAGAGAGAATACAGAAGGCAAACCATGCCCAGCATTTGTGGTTATCAGTCTGAGATCTGCTTGGTCATAAAAAAAAAAATCTTTCCTATTCCTGTATGCCAGTTTAATTTAGTGGGTTAAGAGACTTGGAACCTGCCATGATCTTTGGAGGCTGCAGTTCCAGAGACACATCTAACCCATCATTACAGCACCTCTGAACCACCAGAGTAGGTCTAGAATCCGCCCCAATATGTTTCAGCATGAGCTAAATGTAAAGCTGCCAGATACAATCATTCATCCTGCTTCTTCTTTCCATGGACCAACATGTGGAAACCGTCTTGTAGCAGCCTTTACTTCTCTTAAATTACAAGCATCTGTTCCTGATCACTTTTGAGAAGTACCTATAATTTTTAGTCATTACCTGGGACTGATAATAACAGAATATTTGTTGGTAACTGCATTCTGTCCTCTAATTTTAGGATTATTATTTTTCATTGTTTCTATTTTTGTTTGTTTGGGGCTTGCAGTGGGGGGTGATTAGTTTCTTTTTTTCTTTGTGGGGTTTTTTTTTTTTTTGTTTTGTTGGTGGGCTTTTTCTTTTTCTTGGACTTTTTTTTGTTTGTTTTGGGGTTTTTGTTTTGTTTTGTTTTGCTTGTGTCTCCCTGGGATTGTCCATTAGAAAAATTACCTGGGAACCAACCTTGCTGATTGGTTATGAAGCACCAATAAACCTGAACAGCATTTTTTTGTCTACACTGAATAGGTTTTGCTATGTAACAGGCCAGTGCCATTACAAATTCAAACCCTATATATATATTGTTCATCGCCCTTTGTGTCATCAGGAAATTAAAGTTTGCAGCTGGCCTCTTCATCTTAGTTAATCATGCAAACATGAAATCCTTAAAGGTCCACGCAGTGGTCCCTGCAGGGGCCCCACTCAACACTTCTCTGCAGTGTGACATTGTTTTTCAGCTGTGTTTTTATCTTCTCCTCTCTTCTGTTCTGAGCTCCTGCTGCTTTTAGCCTCAGTAGCAGACTGTGCAGCAGCCATGCCCCTTCACCAGGCACCACAACCTGCTCACAAGTTTAGGGGCTTAGAGATGAAGCCTCTCCTGCACTTACTACCCCGTTTTCCTGCCTTCAGCCCTGCCCCAGTGGCAAATGGGGAAAACCTTGGAGTATATGTTGTACTGTGTCTTACACAGGGTTGCAGAATGATGGCTTGAGGGCTTAGTTTTCTCCTGCCAGTATTTTATGCTCTGGTTGCTTGTTTTCTAAGAACTCACTTAAATTATGACAATAAATCAAAGATTTCCTTACAGATGTCTTTTAACATCTAGCATCATTTCCTCCAGGTCCTGGATATGTCCTAGATTTTGGTCTCCTTAGGTAATTTCCTCTACTGGCCTTAGTGACCCTGACACAGGTTGACCTGTACTTAACTTAGTCCCCCTTTTTAAGATTCAGTTTGAAGAAGTCAGTCAATACCTCATTTAAAGAGGGTGGGGGGAGGTGGGAGTGAAGGAAAGCCTTCACTACCTTCTTCATTTTCATTTCCTGTGCCATTGTATTCTAACTTTCTCCCTGACTGATTTCCACTGTCTTGCAGATGACAAGAAAAATCTCTTCATATTTGTTCTTCTACTTTTTTTTTTTCTGTGCTGTAACCTCTTTAAAAATTTTTATTAGCTTTTCCTTACCTCTTGATACATAACATACATGCGAAACGCTTAAAGGGCTTTTATTTTTACCAGATTGCTCCAAGGTTGTTAATATTTTTCTCTTTACCATTGAGAAAGCCATTTTGTCATTTTAAAGATCACAGCTACTTTTATAGAGCTCTAATCTTTTGGGCCCTAATCCAACAAATCTTTTAAGCATGTGCTTAACTTCAGACATGTGAGCGGTTGTATTGAACTCAATGGAGCTAGTCAGGTGCTTAAAGTTAAGCAGATGATGAAGTGCTTTGTTTGGCTGGCCTTGCAGAGCACGGT
Source organism: Agelaius tricolor (assembly GCF_023055355.1). Classification (NCBI taxonomy): domain Eukaryota; kingdom Metazoa; phylum Chordata; class Aves; order Passeriformes; family Icteridae; genus Agelaius; species Agelaius tricolor. The sequence goes on along the minus strand of NW_027269262.1, from coordinate 49,745,350 downwards.
CCCCCAGGAGCCCCTTTGCCAGCAGCCCGTGCACAGCTACCCGGCTGCACTCGGGAGACAGGCACTGCAGCACGGAGGGGAGGATCCCAGCACAGGCTTTGGGTCCTCCCAAGGCTTTCAGGGGAGAGAGGGGAGAGTCTTTTCAGTTACAGATTTTAATATAATGCATGCCTTAGTACGTGGTGCCTTTTGACCCCAAGGTGTCTGCGATTTAAGTGATCCAGGCGTGGGCCAAGGAACAGGGTAACCAAACCAGATGAAACAGGAAAGGTGATACAAAGACAGCCCTATGGGTCTGATTGCACAAGGATGTGCAGCTTCTCCATTGTCTTCCCTTGCTGATTTCAGAGAGACCTGTGTGTGCTCAGTCCTTCCCTGGCAGAATTCAGCACCTTGCAGGGTCAGAACCTGGTCTGCTTTACATATTTATTTATTTAGCCTCCCTCTTTCAGCCATATTCTTTGCTGCTCAAAGGTGGGAAGGTGGGTACCCTCACCAGGCACTTTTGGTGCATCGCTGCCTGCCACAGCTTCTGCACAGTACATGCAGTGTGAAAAGTCACTTTTCCAACTGCTTGAGAGAAAGGAGACAAAAGAGGAGCTGAGTCCCCTTTATCCCAAGGCACTGGTATGGCAGCACTACCTCATCACAAATTTTTCCTGGCTGCTTCCACCTGCCTGAGGACCGAACAGCTCTGCAGCCACTTTGTGTCACCAAAGGACATGCACTGACCAGGGAAGTTAGGTTGTTAGTAGCAGCTTGGTGCTTGGAAGTTAACCTGAGCAAGGGACTGCGTTTGAGCACCTGGGAAAGGCTTCTCTGGGCAGATGTGAACCTCTTAAAATGAAGGTTTGTAAAATTGCACATGGTAGGCTCCTATATCAGCTAAACTATCTGGCTCTAGTCATGTTGGCTTGGGGGATGTGAATAAGCTGGCTGGCAGTTTTGTGTGCTCTCTCAAACCAGTTAAATCTTAGGACACTGCTTTCTTTGAGGCCTGGACAGATGAAGAAAACATAATCCCTAAATAAATGGGATAGGCCTGATATAAATTATTGGGTATTTCATGGGACAATCAGTTTTGGAGTTTCTCACAGCTACAGATTTGAAAGTTATTCATATAAAGGCTGTTTCATGTCAGTCTCATTCCTACCTCTCTCGAGGCTTCTCTGTCTGTCAGACTGTACATAGAAAATGTGTCCTTTTAAGTTAAGGGAAGAATTCCTTCAGCTGGCAACAGTCATAAGATCCCTTATTCATACTGGGGTGGCAGCCAGGACCAAGGCCCAGCCACACAGGTGCTGTACAATCATTTCCCTTCGATCACTGTAGGAAAAGCTGTTAACAATTTCTACCCTCTTTTGGAGGTTTGCTGCTAGGAATGAGGAAAGACTTGGGTAATACTACTTTAAAATAATTTCTACTGACCTCAGACTGCAGTAGCCACTAAAGCAGGAATGGGAACAGGATGAAGCCCATGGCGACAGCAGCAATTTCAGCATTATTCCGGGAAAGATAACGTGTCACTCTTCTGCATTGCTAGGCTGGCATCTCCTCTTGTCGTGTGACCCTAATTAATTTATGTAGTATGCGTCATGGGGGAAGACAAGATCCAGACTGAAGCCTTTGTAATGGGATTTTACCCTGTGCCAGACAGAAGTAATTAACTATATCTATCTTTTTCAGTTTCAGTTGCTCTTCCCTAAAAGATTTATATTAGGAAGGTGAAATCATACACAGTCACACCTTGTCCATACAAGCTTTTCCTCTCTCCTGTGACAGAATTAAATGCTTTACTTTTTCTCTAGCAAACAGTAATATCTCTGTGACTAGCACCAAACTAAAAGTCACTCTGAGCACACTTGTTCTTTATGACATTATCACTGCTCTGATTGCTACATACCCTCTGACATCCTGTATCCTGTTACATCTCCTCTACCCATATTTGCTTCGATTTCTCCAGGTATGTGCTGTTGAATACATAGTGAGTAGGGAGGTAGTTATACATAGAATATGTGTACAGACAGCACCAAGCTCATCAGAAAAGAGCAGAGGAGTAGAGAGAGAACACACCTTTTAAGCTAACGAAAGGAGAATACAGCTTCACACAAACCACAGCAGAGCTGTGAAAATCTTTGTTTTTAAAGGTCTACAAAGACTAAAACCAAAATGAAAAGGATCGTCTTTTTGGCTCCTGAGTTTGGGAGGTTGGGAAATGGAGATACTCCTTCTACTCATGGAGTACTCTGGGCTGTGTCTGATGTTGTCAGGATAGAATTCAAAGGCATTTTCTTTCTTCTGGCCAAAGAGGATTATCACCTTGGTGCCATTTCTCTGGGGATAGTGTCTCTTCTACTCTTCTCCTAACCCTCCAGCTCAACACGATCCTTCCCCAGCCCTTCTTCGTGCAGCCATCAGGCCCACAGCAAGCTGCATTGAGGAGTCTGCATGAGGAGTTAAGCTGGCTGGGCTGGAGCAGAACTCAGCAGGCAGCTGGGGGTGGGCTGGGGCAGCCCGTGCTGCAGTCAGCATGGCTCTAAGTGCTTGGATACGTCCCCAGAGGAGATGGTGGTCCAGCAGCAGCATCACCTGGAGTAAAGAGTTCTGCAGGAGGCATGTGGGGCAAAAACTGCATCACTAAGCAGCCTCTCCATCCCTGGGGGCTGCATCCAGCCTTGCTGCCAGTACTGCTCCTGTTGACAGTGCTGAGAGCCATGTCTGCCATTCCCCAAGTGCAAAATGTGCAGGAAATTTAACCTATTATACCAAAATTGTGGTCATTCTCCACACCCCTGGCACCTGTATTTTGTTTCTAATGACTAGTTTGTCCTCTCTCTAGCTGGGATAAACTACAGAAAACCTCTCTCAGAGGCAACACTTCTCTCTATTCTGCCTGACTTCTGTCTGTCTCAAGTGGTCCTATACCACAAATAAAGACTACACTACTAATTTTAGACTTTCTCACAATCACTAATATACCTCTTTAAAACCTATAACCATTCATTTTCCTTACACATCCATGATAGCATCTTACTGCAGCATTCCAGACTGCCCCTATCTCATTTAAGCCTTATATGTCTTAACTTTTGTCCTTGGCATCCAGACAATTCTTCTATTCTCAGGATGCTTTCTGCTGAACTTCCTGTCTATAAAAATGCGCTCAGGGAGTCTATCACTCTTCCAGCCTATTCCTTCCCCTTCCCAGAGCTTCCCCTTCTCTTACCATACCAAGCAATTATTCTTATTAATTATTCCAGCTAACAGTAATTATCAGCAGCATGCACCCCCAGCTACATTAATAACAGCGATCTCTAGGACACTGAGGAATTGGCTGAAAAGATTCACTTTGCTGCATGGATTGCAGAGGAAGACAAATTCCTTTTCTTCCCTGTGTGTCTACTTACTATTATTATTATTTTATTTTTTTTCAGGGGGGGAGGTTCTTACCATTTTCTTTTTTTAAAATGGGCAAAAAGAGGTCAGATGAAGAAACAAGGACTTACTGCATAGTATTAATTGTCTAGGAAGAGTCAGGAATAGAGATGGAATTGTTAGCCTGTGGATTTTGTACACAGTTTCTAAGCAGTGCCATTAATTGATTTCATTTTTTTAGCTCTGATATTTATGGGCCAAATACTGAAATTTCTGCTTGGCCTCCAATAATCTGGGGTCTGCCTCAGGGTTAGAACTTTGAATTGTTTTCATCTGTTCCACAGTCACGGCTACCATTCTGCAGCAAATGGAATAAAATTTGGCCATGTTTCATCATCTGTAATATGTCAATATTTTTCATTTCACTGCTGAAAAGCATTGAAGATTTTAAAAGTGATGTCTCTTTGTGCAAAAGAAGAACAAACAAAAAAAAATAGGCAAAATATATCTTACAAAGAAATCAAAAAATAAAATCCTTCTGTAAAATGAGAGTTAAAAAATGTTTTCCCTCAAAATTGCTTACCATTTGCCTAAGCTGCAAAGTTTTAATGACATTCTAGTGAAAATAGAGAGCTCTGGCTAAATTCCTTCAAACCCAATAAAGCAGATGACTGGGAACTATAATGGAATTGATGCTGTCAAGTGCATTTGCTTTTTTAATGCTAACATGTTTTTGGTTATTAAGAAACAAAAAAAACCTAGTGGTATATGATCAACATAGCTTTTGACAGGGGCATTGGAACCCATCTGGCTTATGGAGCCCCCACTTTTTTTTTATTAGTTTGAGATTATAAAGTTGTAACACTGTAGTTTAGCTTCTGGCTTCTGCAATTGTAAATTGGCAAAGGGCTCACAATAAGGTGTGAGTTTCTGAAAACTAAAACACTCCATTGACCCTGTGCATACTACACAGGCCTGCAGCAGATGTACTGGATGGAGGAAATACAGTAGCACTGTTGAAATGTTACTGATTGGTTCCAACTGAGTAGCTCTAGATATAAACCAGCTTTCAAAAACAACAGATGAGATAAAAGTGTCAGAAAAAGGCATTAAGAGATGATGCCATATATTACTTAATGAAGTCACACAAGTCAAAAGCAAGCACCCTCCAACAGTAATGGATGCACTCCGTGAACATTAGCTCCACAGTTGTCAATATCTGTGATGACAAAAAAAACCCCTCTCAATCTTTACAGATTTCTTTAATTTAAATAAGCCTTTTAACATAGAGAGGATTTGTTCTCTCAGTGTGCTTCATTAGTGTAGCTTACCACCACAAAACCTGGTTGTATTGAGAAAGATTGCCCCATTATCAAATAATTAGTACTGCTTTAGCAGGTGCATACACTTACCTTTGTAATTAAATCCTTGTTAAAACACCAAAATCCAGAGAATTTAAATGGTTACCTGATCCCAGAGGAAGTAGCTCAGAAAGTTATTCTATAAGGTAGATGTCATCTGGGAGCAAAGATACTGAGCAGAGCATCTTTTCCTCATGGGATGTTGATGAAGCACATCTGCACACATCATGCAGTGCTATAAAAATTGCAATGACAATACTAGACAAACACCTACTGTACAAGAAGCCAGAGAAACCAAGCATGAGCCTGCACAGAATCATATGCTCTGTAATGGAGCTCTCACAGCTTCGTTAGTTTTAGAGTTACTAGCAAAATTAAAGATGATTATACCAGTTTTTAATAATTCTTTGAAATATTTGCTAGTTTACTATAGTCCACAATGTGACTTATTCTTTAATTTAGCTTCTGAAATCTTACCACAGAGGAACAACAATGGGTACATGGCTACACACAGAGCTATTTTTGAAGATCTCAGAAACCTAATAAAATCTGAAAGAAAATAATTAAAGTTGCAGTAATCTCAAACAGTCATAAACCTCCCCCACATTTCTAATATGTTATAGATAAATTTATACATTCTTGTGTTGTATGTTCTCCACAATTACAGATCAGTGAATGTCTATATTAATAAAATATGCCAGCAAGTGGATTAGACAGACTATTACAATAAATTATCTCTGCTCAGTTGGCACTCTTATTGTCCTCACCAGAACTGATCAACCATAATTAGTTACTCCCCTACAGAGGTGTAGCAGTGCTTTTACTATAAAGCACACTGAGCAAGCTCCCATTGTCCTGGCTACTTGTATTCAGACTCCTAGTATGGATCAGAAACTCCAACCAAACTCTAGTTTCCAAAAGCCAGAGAGGAAATGAACAGATTGGAATAGATTTGTTATCCCCCTCTCAGAAGAACTCTGCTGACCGAAACAGTGGGGACCAACATGAAAAATCATTTACAAGATCTGTGCATACTCGTTGACTTCAATCTGTGTTCAAAGTTGTAGATTCAGTGCTGACAAAAGTACTCTTATATTTTAGATGTGAAACAGCTATAGAACAGCTAGTTTCTGGAACAAAGTTCTTAGATAAATGGAGTTAGTCCTGGAAATCAATTTAGACAAAGCTGCAGCAGTGCTGGTATTGGAATTCACCAACTCGCTACATAATTTGAATAAATGGGAAAAGAGATGACTCCTGAGAGTAGCACTGGCAGCCAAAAGAATTATACTGATGGACTGGAAAAGCAAAGCCATGCCATGTATTGATTTATGGACTATTGCCCTTCTGGATATAGCTAAATGTGAAAGAACTCCCTTTATTCATACTAATAAAATGGACATAAATGCTCTCAGACAAAAACTGCTGTTGGAGTTTTATTGTGAATAGCTGGCATGTGGGATGGTCTTCTTTCACTTGCCCATCACACACGCTCTGTGGGCTGGTGAAGTTTGAGACACACAGAAAACAACAGGGACTTTTTCTGGAGTTGTTTCATTTGTTTGTTTGGGTCCTTTTTTTCCACTCAAAATGTTTTCCTTTGTCTTTTTTTGGTGTGGGTTTTTTTCTTTCTTCTAAAGCCTTTTGGTGTAAATTAGAGCTTAAGGTAGCTTATTATCACTTAATAGATGTAGTTCTATGATGGTCAAGTTTCAGCATTTTGGAGACAAGTGCTTTTTTTTTCTGGCTTAGAAATTCTAGACAATGCTAAAGGAGCACAAACATAGCACATTACTAATCCTGCCCCCTCTGTGACAGGGTTATGACTGTGATCTCCCTGTCCTACCTGCCAAAGCTGGGTTGATACACATCACACACAATATAAGAAGACCCCTACAAACCAGCTCTCACTCCCTCAGCCAAACCAGTGCTATCCCTCAGGCCTCATTTATCTTTAGAGGACCCTCTGAAGATTTCCTGCTCTCTGCGAGTTCGTCTCCATCAAGATAAGTAATATGGGGAGCCCTACTGCATCCTGGCTGCTGCCAGAATTTTTAATGCTGTATTGATTAAACTGCTATGAGTGGGATGAAATTATGTGGTATTAGTTGTGCTGGCAACTGGTTTACCTCTGGGATCCTCATGTTGCTAGTGCTGGTGGAGCTAAGCCAGAATTAGGAACACTGGGAAATTAAAAGAAAAAAAAATTAAACTGTTATGTAGACTTGACCTTGGTAGGTGAAACCTAATGTCACAAGATGAATAGACCTTTTGGAGTCTGGGACACTGCTGTGTGCAGTGAGAGGTGCTGGTCTATCTTCCCAGCAGAAAGGAAGGAGTCCTGCCTAGGAAGTCCTGAGTCAGAGCTGCACCAAGCACAGCTCAGAGTCAAGAAGAAAACGAAGCTGTTTCCTGCAGCTTTTGAAGAGCCAGTGAAATAAAGTGAGAGTATGAGGTCGATTCTGGGATGTGCAGGTAAGTAGCTTTGTCCTCTTGTTACGCCCCTTCCTAGAACATCCCCCATCTGCTGTGACAGAGAATGGCTCTTTCTCCGCCCCTTGCCGCTGTGCAGTGGGACTCCTGCACCCAAGGCACTGAGAGAAAATGAGTCAACCTGCTCCTGCAGGCTGCCTCAGACCTGGCAAAAGGACTCTGGAGCTGCTCTGGGCTGAGGAAAAGAAAACCCAATAGCTGGAAAAAGAAGCAAACACACTGATCTTGCTGTGACTGTGATGATGAGACCACCTATGAAGTGCTTAGGCATTCCTGAGATGCTGATAGAACTCAGTGTAGTCCATAAATGGTTGCCCATTCCCTTACTCCTGAAATGGTTTTGTGTTCACTTTACATGCAGAGTTATCACTGCTATCCAGATGAACCTGAAAAAGAGTTGCTACTGCCCTGGTGGGCTTGGCAGTGATACAAAAACTCATGGCCATCTAGGATTGCTGGACAACACAGCCTTCCACACTTCCTGAGGTAAAATGGGGCCAGTCTGCTTCAGGCACTGACCCCAGGGCTTAAATAGAAGCACTCTTTCTGAGGAGGGCTTCCCCAGGGCTCTCTGCAAAATGCAGGTGACAATTATCACTGTGTTCCAGACTAATTAATCTCACTAATGATATGACTTACAACGTGACTGCTTCTAAGGCTACAATACTTGACCTGTGTGAAGACAGAAGGAACATAGCAAGTTTGTTAAAATTAAACTGAGCATAAATTAACAATGCAATTTGTAAATACTGAACAAAGTTAAAACTTCAGCCACACTGAAGAGAGAAAGGCTTTGCACTTTTATAAGCAGCAAAAATAATTGAGAGAATTGGATGATACCAAATACATTATTACTTATTCTATTGCAACATATTTCAAAATTTCAAGAAAAATGCACCAACTGTGCTTTATACATCACAAAGAGGGGGAAAGTCCAACATTTTTAATTTTTGTGTTGACAAAACCCACCTCCAAAATATCTGGGACTAGATGATTCCAGAATTTAATGTGATATTGCAAAACCTGTCAGGTCCGAGTCATTGGCTGTAGTTGAGCCTGAATGGCTAATGAAATAACTGGAAATTATTGTCAGCTGAGTGGTTTTCAGTGGCCTGTGACAATTGCAGTTGTGATGTAGAATGGTGGCTGCAATTTTAAGTATATGCCCTGCACTCAGGGTAGAGCACCAAAAAAGCAAACCACAACAAACAAACCAAGAAACAAACAAACAAACCCCACACCATTAAAAATTCATTTTGGCTGTAGGACACATGGGCTGGAGCAGATGAAAGATGGAGTCAGAGAATTGGAGTTAACATCTTCCTTTTAATCAAATGTGCCACAGTGTTGTAACTACACCTCAAGAAATCAGGAGCAGAATATGCTTTGGCAGAGTGGTTCACAAGGCATTGCAAGGAGCGTTGACGTTATGAATCTTCTAGTGGTTTAGATCTGTTTGAGTTGTTTCCCAGGTAGACGCTGGCCCAGCCCATTCCTGGTACTTTGCTCATAATCTGAACTGATGGCAGTAAAGCTGAAGAGTTTCAGTGGGGTGATTGCAGAAAGTTTCCATCTATCAGCCCTGATGCCCAAGTAAGGAATAGATATGCTGTCATTTCACGTCCTGTTCTTATATTGGAGGTAAATACAAGAACTTATCCTCAACATGTCTGAATATGTCTTATTTTCATGACACTGTGCCTGTGTGGGACTTAACAATGATGGAGCAGAATCATTATGGTGTCATTGATTCCTTACAGTGTAAGAGCTTTTGGAAGTCAGATTACTTGCAGAGTTATATGCTCAGGGTAATCATCTCTGCCACTTCCTGCATCACAGCAGTGTTGTGAGATCTTGTTTAAAAATCTCCTTCAAACCTTCTGCAAACAAAACTGTGTTTTCCCCTCCTGTTTGGGTATGGTGCACAGGCTGACCCCACTACAGCCTTGTGCCACAGACAACAAAAATACCCCTGAAGTGTGAAGCTGCAAATCCAGGGGGAATCCCCTTCCCTGGACTACTCATCTCCTTCAGCATGAGCTTTGCTGAGCTCTTATTCAGCAGATGGTGTGGAGAGATAGCCTCCAAAACCACAGAGACAAATGTTTGATTTGGATGAGTACATTAAAGATTACTCACTTCTCCCCTCAAATTATCTGTGTTTTGCAGAAAGAACAAAGAGGATCATCCCCTCTCTAATAAAAGTGATTTCCAGCTGTTGGGGCTGAGTTTTGAAGGTATGGTTCAAGCTGGTAGAGACTAAGCTCAGTGCCTCTGGAAGGCAAGATAGCAGTCAGCTGGCATTTGCCAGGAGAGAGCAGAAATGAAATTGGATGCTATGAGTGGAGCAGGGGTGTCAACTCTGCTTTCCCTCCCTGGGCAGCACTGGCCCTCGCTCTGGTTATTTAAATGGCCACAGTACATGCTGAGGAGGGCTGGTGATGCAGGGCCAATCATTTGGGCAAAAGTCTCAGGGAGGCCCTTCACCTGCTCGGGGCACTCTGTGCATGTGCATACACATCTGTGTGCCTTCAGACTGGCCTGTCTGTAAGATTTATCTCAGTGCTGACAGCTCACAAATGTACTTGTCTGTTTTCCCCTTGGGTCTTTGTACCTGTCGTTCTGGTAAATTATTGTCATTAAATTAAACATATTGATAAAAGTCAGTTATTCTAGGTTTTCTTCCTGCCTCTGCCTTCCTCTTTCTGCTGCCCGCTACTACTGTTCATGCCATAATAAGACCATTTCCAAAACTTCTCTTTTATTTCTGCTAGGCTTCAAGCTTCTCAAAAACACTTTCTGTCACTCTCTCCAGAAATTATGTTACTTTCTTTATGATAAGTTCTTTTCAATAACCACATCTCTCCTATCTGCCACTCCTTGCTTTGTTTCCTCTCTGCAGCCTGTCACCTCCTTCAAAACCCATTCACCAATATTACCTTGTTTAGCCTTCTTTTAAACTATATTACATTTCTCCATGGTACCTGTGAGCACAAGAAATTCCAATTTTTCATGCCTGCCTTCCTCCATGCAGGACTATACTTATTTCCTTTCTTAATGCCTCCATCTGTGTAGTTTATTGCCCTGCAATATTGTTTCTTCATTCATATGCTTCTTCTCATGCTGCTGGTCAAGGCAGAGGATGCATGTTCCATGTGCAAATTATAACCTGTATCCTTGCATTGGTTTTTCTTTTTTAAGGTTACAAAACTCGCTGATATCAATTCACACTCTGGTTCAACATCATAAATGAAGGAATGAAAGAAAAGGTTTAATTAGTCTTTCATGTAGAATGCTCCAAATTCATGTGCTATTACTAATCTTTCAAACTTCCTTGGGATAGAAGCTACCTTTATTTTTACCATCTAGTGTTCCACAGAAGCTGCTAGGAAGAAATAATAGATGGCAAAAATTATGATATTTATCTTTCCACTAATGATGCTCTCACCCCTTCTACAAGTGGCATTGAATATACTACAGGCACTGCTACTTTAGTTGTATTTAATGTGAAGAATGCTTTGCTCCAAAATATAGGAGTCATGAACATTAAGCTGCAAGTGTGACTGCTAATAAACTAACTGCGAATATTAATCTAGTATTCCCTTTGTAATCAGAAGGTTTCATCACTGCCCCATTTGCTTTATAATCATGACAAGTAGCAAAATGTATTCAAGGCAAAAATGAAGCAGGTTTTTTTTAACAGCCTGTGCCTTATCACTACTTCATTGATTTTTCAGTGTTTCAGCAGATACAGCACAACTGGATTAACTAGGTAGGGAACCTTTCACTCTTAGGTCGTCAGTTCACATCTGAGACAGGTTGGTGCTGACCGGAGGTCACTTTAGCATTATAATTTTAATAAAGAGCAAGCCAGAGAGGCCTTCAACAGGCATAAAACAACGTTTTAACTTCCTTGAGCTGCCCACAGCATACACAACTAGACCAACTTTGTTGCCTGCCAAAGTCAAACTGATAGAGAGTTAGACGGTCATCTAGTTGCCAGATGTCTGGCTGTGTAACTTTCTGGCACCAAGCATTATATAGAGACAGATCTATGGATTGGATCAATTAGCATTACACTTACCATCTGACAACTGTTTGGTCGCCTTCGCCCAGCTCCTAGAGGACAGGTGTTCGCATCACAGAAATCACCATCACAATTGGTACCACTAATTGATACGGTTGTTGGCAGTCACAGCAGAGAGGACAAGGGCTGAATTAGCACCGAGACCAAAGCACTGTTTCACCCCTAGAGAAGGTCTCTTCAGCTCAGGATGTCCAGGGCATTTGGAGGATGCCTTTCTGCCACTGTGTGTGTTGTGCTGAGTAGAATCTGTTCTGTTTTCACATCCAGTAAAACGATCCAGCACTAAATTCAATGTGGTTTCCTCGGGTATGAGGGAAAGAAGGGAGAGGGAGGTGAGTGTTAGATATCTTTAAAAAGATCTTATCAAATTTATTTTTTTTTTCATTTCACCAATATCTTCTGAGGTTTATTTTGTCTGGAGGAAAAAAAAGAGATCTTAAGAGTATGAGTGTTGTACACAAGTTTGAGGGAAAAGTGAAAAAGTACAATTGCAGAAATACTCAAGCATTTACAGTAACTCTAGTGCTCCTTCATTTCTTCTGTTTTACACTCCAGACAGTCATGTAAAGAGGTTCACAGATATATTCTCTTGTGGAGCTTGTGGGTATACTTGGTGATTAGACAAATGGGGTTCTGCTTTGGCAAATGTCCATTGCTTTCCCCATCTGATTTACAGAATATGCTATAAAATGCAAAGGAAGGCAATAAACCTCCCATCTGCAGCTGAGATTTCCACTTTGCCAAAGACCCTTTTGCTATCAGCACCTTTAACTATGACTTTCAAAGAAGAGTGAGCTGTAATTTTTTCTCTGGAAGATATTTTACTACATTCACTAGCAGCATCATCCCACCCTTATGTGAATTGATTTTGAATGTTAATCTAAGAATGAAAAAGCCAATAATTGTGTAAAATATAAATAGATCTTTGGGTCATTATTTTATCTAAAAGGGAAGGCAAGAATTTTAGCTGCTTTCATATTCTTTTTGCACTCCAGAACAATTTTACCTTTTTATGGTCTATATGTCAACTATGTCTTATTGATTTTTAATACTTTCAGCAGATACAGCATTATTACAGCCAATAATGCAAATACTTGAAGTGAGAAATGCAATTAGAAGACACCAAACACTTTGCAAACAGGGTCATGGGGAAAAAAAATGTTTCAGTATTGGGATTTTCTGGTCTTGGCTTTGCATTCTTCAGAGGTTAGCAAAACCAAGAGGAATTCTACTCTTCTATTTCCAATATTAAAGGATTAAAGAAGAACAGACATGAGTCAAAGGTACTTGCCCCCAAAAAGCCCATATACAGCAAACAGTTGCTACAACAGAGAATATTCATTGACTGTAGCCTTAATTTGAAAGGTATCATTATCATTAATTTTGACAAGTAGCCTCTCCTTGGGGAATCCAAGCCTAAGCCATTCAGGCTTCTCTTTCAGCTCAGGTAAGTAATCCCTATCCATGTGAAGAGCCCAAATGTGTTTCCTTTCACCTAATGAGAGGTCCAAAACAGCAAGATCAAAACAGCTGCTTTCACATTGATGACTGACTACAGAAAACAATCAGGAAACAGCAAACAAAACATAAACCTTTGCAAAAACAAAGAGAAACAATGTGCCCAGGTTGCTGCTAGCAAAATGACTCATCCCACTCCTTCCCATGAGGCATGCCAGGGCACTTCCACCTCGCACCACGCAGCACCTATGGACCTGAACGGAGGCATTTCCTCCCCTGCTCTGTGGCTGTGCAAGTGTTACTCATTGGAGGAGTCCCAGAAGGCTCACACGGGTACAAAAGTCAGATGCTGATCTTTCCTTGTCCTCCTGCCTGACAGGGATCTTACCTTCTCATACCAAGGGACAAGTTAATTCAGACTCAAGTGTGCAATGTCTCCTCTTGAATAGATCCTTGTAGGCATTTTTAATTCTGGCAGCAGAGTGTCCTCTTCCCCTTTCAAATTTAATTTGGTTTATTCCAAGAAAAAGCCCTCAATGTTCCCGTTTTTCTTAATCCAGTGGATGAAACTAAGGGAGATGTTACTTATCTGTAGCATGGGGCTAATCACTAGGTTACTCTGAAAAATGCTCTGTAAATCTATTTCTGTCCTTTTCTCTTGACGTAAAAACCCTGCTAAGCTGTGAGTAGTGAATTTGCCTGTTTCCAAAATTTTTATTTATTTTTATTGTAATGCACACTGTAGTTTTTTTATTTTTTCATCCAGATAAATTATTCAGATTAGGAGAGAGGAATTATAAAAACCAGTGATTGCCATGTCCCCATAGCTAAGGAAGCTTGCTTTACTTTCTATAAATTCAGTGCTAAGAATCTGTCCCAGTTGCCAGGTATTGCTCATCTGTGGATGCAAGACAAAATGAAATAGTTCAATTTCTGATTTCTGGTACTGGACCAGACACAGCAAGTGCCCTCCTTGGGTCCCATTTGAAATCAGAATTCCAGGATGCTGATGGCCAAGCATGTCCCAGGCACCCAGGTCTGCCCACAGAGTGCTCACCATGAAGCTCTGCTGCTGCCTGGGCTCGGCTCTTCCTTTGTTTCACTAATTTTCATCCCTCACCCCACAGACAGCAGGTGCATCTGTCTTCTGAACTGCAAGGGAGTGGCAAGAGGATTTTCTCCAGCTCCTCCTTGCTCTGAAAGACTGAATGCTCCCCCTGTGGTGATTTTCTGGTTACAATCCCAGAACTGTAAAACAAGCATATAACCAGGCATCACAGAGCTAAGAAAAATACCTTTTTTCCTATGGACACCTACGGGGAGAAACTTCTTACCCCTCAGGCAAAATTCTGATAAGTGAGAGCACCCTCTGCTGGGATCTCTCTCTTGTCCTTGTCCTCACAAAATAGTGCCTTTTTCCTTTCTAACATATATCCTGTTTCCTAAAGCAATCAATTATTTATCCCCAAACTTTTTTCCCTACTCTCTGTTGCATTTCATATGATGATAAGATACCTGTCGTCTGTGACAGCTTCTTACTGTGAGAAAAGAAAATGAAGTTGAATGAGGGACAGACTGGCCTCCAGAAAATAGAACTCTGCCTTTGAAAAGAACAAAAACACCTCACTAGTTTGCCATATCCTTTCTTGTCTGGTGACACAATCTTTCATCCACATGTTCTTGGTTCCTGAGGAATCTGAGCCTTTACCATGACCAAGGGACAAATCATGTACTCCTTATTCAGGTGACCACTTGCAACTCATATGAGAGGTTAACTCTCTACTTCTCTTGACATTTAAGCCACCGTGCTACCTTACTGTTGTTTTGACTGATTTCTCCATATGCCCCAGGTTTACAAAAACACTGTGGAGCATTTGTACCTCTCCAGAGCCTCCTTCTTTCAAAAAACCTTCTTCCCAGTGATATAAGGCATAGAAATACAATGTTTAACTGGGTCAACAACTTGCAAATTTATTCAGTGATGCTGACAAAGAGAAAATGACAAATGACATGAGTAAGTCCTGACTAATTTCCAGTCAAATGAATGTTATTGAACATATCAGGAGAACAGTATCATTTATACCCTTTTTTTTTTTTTTATTCTTTACAATTGTGGACAGCTGGTAGAGGAACTACATGTTTAGTTTGTGTACTCCTCACAAACCATATGAAACCAACCATGACAGGAGGCTGCAGGGTCTGCTCCCCCCTGCCCAGTCCTGAGTCTGAAGTTGTCCACTCTGTGGAAAAAGGGTGTGCTCCATATTCAAGCCAGGGGGTATGGTATGTTTCACAAAATTCTCATCCAGAAACAATCAAGAATCTACCCCAAAGTAAATATACATTGTGTGAAGTCCTTCGCATGCCTTGGCAATATTCTGGATCTGCGCTGCCAGGACTAAGAAACAACCACAGGGAGTATGGGTAGCGCACAGGCTCTGGGTTTGCAGGCAGAAATGCTTGACCTCTGGCAGATCTCTTGAGATATCCTGGTTCCCAGATCCCAACTGCTTTGCTTGTTCCAAGAGGAACAGGGGCGGGCAAGAGATAAATATACACTTAATGCCTTCCTGATGGAGCTGTCTGTAGAAAATTCCTCGAGGGAGTTTCCTGTCCTTTTTTGCTAGTTGTTGTGAGTAGGGAATGAATTGACCCATTGGTAGAGTTATTAGATTTTTTTTCATCCAGAAATCTTAAATGAATACAGTAAAACTATTTATGGGCTGCCCTACTGTCTTAAAATAATATTGCAAATAAAAGAGTTATGAAAATAACAATGAGCCAGAAAGGGAATGAAATTGAAACAACATCATTGTTTATGAACAGCAATGGGTCTCAGACAAGGCTGAAACTTTTCTCTCAAGGTGCAGCAGATACAGAGTATTAGTTTGCTTCCATTTAATGCTTTTTCCAATACTAAGGGAAAAAAGTCTCAAGCCTTCTCCTGACACATCTGAGTCCAGCATATGCCCCAATACTGGCCTGTGCAGTGATAGAGTGTAGCAGAGCTATAACTATTGTACTTTTGTAACAGGAATTCTGCCTTTCTCCCCCAGCACAGATGCAAACACATCAGATATTAAACCTGGGAGGATAATGCTGATGCCCTGTATTGCAGGCTTCCTTCGATGGCTCCAGGGGATATAGAGGTATTTGGCCGTTTCCTCTCCAGAGGCATCTGGTTTAGTCAGGTGGTTCACAGTGCACATGGTCACATTTATTGTTTGGTTCATTCTCCATTGTGCTTCTTCCCCCTCCCCAATGTTTTATCTGTTCTGGCCTTTCCCAAGGACTTTTACACAGAACTGAAATATTTGTTTATTTCTGGCATTTCCATCTGGTGTTAAGAGGATGAGAAGCAGGCTCATGTCACTGACACTCCCTGACCGTCAGAAGGACTTACAACATCTCACAGACCTGGGGTTTTATGTGTCTCCCCACCTCTAATGTGTTATCAAACACAAGTGCTATGAGACCCTGTGCAAGTCCTGGTAAATATTCCCTTGTAAAGGCACCATTTTTTTCACCAAGGCCCAGCATTTTGCAAATCACATACATCTATTGTCACAATACATTCTGCAGACCCTAGAATATTATAAATTAAAAAATAAAGCAGAGCTAGATACTAAAAGATGTTTTAGTTCTCAGAAAAGCCTTCCTTCTTAAAAAGCTGAGCTGAACAGAGCCACAATTATGTTATAATTGTAGGTTGTCTGAACACTAATTTTTTTTCACTTCTATCTAATGGTCTTTCTGTCACATGCTTTACAGAATCACAAAATCACCAAATTGCTGGGTTGAAAAGGATCTCTGGAGATCACCTTGTTCAAACCCCTGCCAAGGCAGTGTCACTGAGAGCAGGGTACACAGGAATGTATTCAGGTGGGTTTTGAATGTCTAGAGGGAAGGAGAGTCCATGACCTCTCTGGGCAGCCTGTTCCAGTGCTCTGCCAGCCTCAACATAAAGAAATTCTAACTCATTTTAAGGGAAGCTTCTTGCAATTTAGTTTATGGACACTGTTCCTCATCTGGTCACTGGGCACCACCAAAAGGAGTCTGGCACCATTGTCTTAACAGATTCCAACACAAATTCTTTCCTGCCCTACTTGTAAAACACTGTTTTACCAAAGAATGTTTTAGAGATGCACTGGACATACGCTGGAGATCAACTCTGTAGCACTGAGCATCTGTTTATCCAGCCTGCGTGGAAGGCACCAAGTTTTAATTCTCAGATAGGTCAGATGTGCGTTACAAGAAACACCTGGGGGTCAGAACATTCATAGCCTTCCTCTGTAGCACCCCACCATAGTTTTCATGTTTAAATCAAGGACTCCTTCAGATGGGAGCACTTCCCATCCATACAGAGCTTCATCTCTTGTTTCATATGGCAAGACATCCTTGGCAGTTGGTCAGAATTTACTAAAAAATCTCTGTTATATTGTCTCTGAAAAGATAATGAAAACATATTTTTTCATTAAGATTTTAATATATTAGGATATCTCAGAATTTTCCTTCTCAAGATAGCTACTTCTACAAAATAAATGAAATGTATTGCCTATAATTTCCTATAAACCAATAACTGATGCCTAGGGGGAAAGAAAACACAAAATAAAACTCAGAAGAGTTGGCAGAATCAAGAACACACAGAGTGCTTCCTCTGCACTACTTAAAATAATGTTCTGTTAAATACTCAGGGCCCAGGATGTTCATATCTAGACAAATATGGCTATGCACTGTCTGTGTTTCAGCAGACACCTTCAGATCCTACAGAAGATGGCTTACAAGGTCCAGCACACCCAGAAATACTGAGAATGTTCACAGTTAATGCAGAAATGTCAAGTGATCCTTTGTCTGAAGCCAGGCTGAGGAAGAGAATGTTGGTTGGTGATAAGCATGCAAGAATATCAGTCCTGGTGGCAAATCACTTCTACCGGTGAGTCACCATGGCTGGGGCTTGTTCCTTCCTGGGGGCATGTCCTTTCTGCCCTTTCCCAGACAAATCTGAAGGGTACTTAGGCTTCAGTCCTTACAATATTTTCTTCCATTTTGTTCAAAAGGTACTTTTTTTCCACAAACTTTCTGGCAACAAAGAATTCCTCAGAATAGCAGAGGGAAATGTAAGAGAAAAATGGGCCGGCAAGGTTACATCAGCTCTTAAATTCTTCCAAAATTGAATTCACAAAACAATAGTGAGTTAGTTGCCAAGCCAGGGTTCAGAATGACTGTAAATAAAAGGGAATCTATGTTGAAAAGGGATACACTGGGGATACGTGGCATTTTTGGGTTGAAATATTAGACTACCACACAGTAGTACCGTGCAGCAATTACATTTACCCTTTCTCTTTACATTTCCTTCAACTAACAGAATATAGCATACACAAATTTTTGTAAGAGAAAGTGTAAAGTGACATTGCCCTTTGGATGAGAAACATCTCAGCTAAGTTAAAGAGATCACAGTTTGATCACCGATTTAATCATTTAACAGTAGACCTCTGTATGTGAAGATGATTGTATAGGAAGTAAAGAAAGGTGTCAGTGGCTTGAGGCTACTGAATAAGTAGAACCACTAGTTGCATTATTAAAAGAAGTTGTGTCTCTAATTTTTTCCTGCGGCATGTAAAACCAAAAGATAACTCTCAAATGTCAAAATGCCAGTGTTAGTAAATGTAGTGCAGGAGACAAAATTCCCAGTGCTACTACAGGTAAAACAAATTTTAAGGAGGATTCTAGCACTTTTGTAATGATGGAATACGACCTTAGGCAATATAAATTCATAATCTCTCAGGACAAATGGCCTTTAAAAATGCAACGGATTACCCAATTCACCACTGAAAGAGGATTTGCTCTGGCACCCTTACAATGCCTGTAATAAATACCACAAAACTTCCCATTAACATGATACTGGCATTATCTTGGAATTTTTCATCCAAACCTAATAGACTGTCAATAAAATGACAGTCATGATAATTATAACCTCTGCATTAGCCTGGGTGTCTGAGTCCTTTTCATTCCTTTGGCTTCCTCCTTCCCCCACTGCCTCTCCAGGTAGAAGGTTTATGCAAGCCAGGCAGAGCAGAGCAGCTAGGGAGCTGCTTCAGTCAGGTGCATGGGAATTTTTCTGCTGTTGCTCAGTTGTGCACAGAACAATGTGTCTGGCTCTGCATTCTCATCCCTCTGGTGACTGTGCCCCTCCTGAGGGGGTTGGTGATGATGGTATGGAAGTGGGAAGGAGGACAGAGCTGCTTTATGGGTCAGAAGTCACAGAATCACAGAACATGCCAAGCTGAAAGGCACCTATGAGGATCATCGAGTCCAGCTCCTGGCCCTGCACAGCATCATCCCCACATCACGTGCCTAAGAGCGTTGTCCAAGCACTTCTTGAACTCTGTCAGGCTGGTGCTGAGACAACTTCTCTGGGGAGCCTGTTCCAGTGTCCAAGCACCCTCTGAGGAAAAACCTTTCCCTAATATTTAACCTTAACCTCCCCTGACACAACTTCAGGCCATTTCCTTGTGCCCTTGGGTGCCACAGAGAAGAGATCACTGTCTGCCCCTCCTCTTCTCCTCACAAAGATGCTGTAGATTGCAATGGGGTCTTCCCTCAGTCTCATCTGCTAAAGCAGCATATCTCACATCATTTCAGGCTTGACTGGGTGTTGACCATTCTCACAATCATGGTCCTCCAGCTCAAGGCACTGAGACCCCTGTGATCTGTCATCTGTGTTGAAGACAGAGGCAAAGAATGTGTTAAACACCTCCGCCTTGTCCATGTTCCCGTTTATGACGTGACCAACCTCATCCTGTGGCAGGCTGAGGTTATTTTTACGCTGCCTATTGCCATTAATATATCTGAAAAAAACTTTTATTGTACCCCACATTTCTAGCCAGCTTCAACTCCAGTTGAGCTCTCACTACATGAATTTTCTCCTTACCGTGGTGAACAGAGTCTTCTTTCCATGTCACTTGACCTTGCTTCCACTGGGCATATGCTTTCATTTTTAGCCTTATTTCCAAGAAAAGAATCCTGTTCAGCCAAGCTGGCCTTCTGCCTCACCTGCTTGACTTCTGACATTTGGGAAATGCCTGCTCCTGTGCAGCTTAGGAGATGATGTTTAAAAAGTGACCAGCAGTGATGGACCCCAGAAACTGCAAAAACATTTTCCCACAAGACGTGACTTATTAATTCCCTGAGCAGCCTGACATCTGCTCTCCTTATTTGTGGAGCTGAGGTTTTGCTGGCACTTTACCTGTCATCCAACAGAGATTTCAAATTTGATCACTTTGTGGTTGCTGTGGCCAAGACAGCTGCCAATCTCCACTTCATTCATGAGATCCACACTGTTGACAATAAACAGATCGAGGAGGGCATCTTTCTGAGTCAGTTCTCTTAGCTCCCATTCCATAAAGTTGTCCTCCAGGTTTTTAGGAACCTTTGGGCCTGGGTTGTACCAGCTGTGTAATACTCCCAGTTAATTTCTGGCAAGATAAAGTCCTCCACAAGGACAAGGGCTGTTGACATGGAAGTGTATCTTAGTTCCTCAAAGAAAAATTTGCCAGCGCTATGGCCCTGGCTCAGTCCATAGCTGACTCCCACAATGGTATCCTCATTATTTGCTTGTCCCTTTATTCAGGTTTCGCTTATGCCAATGAGGTAATTTCTCTGGGACAGGGCCAAAGCCTCCAGCTCCTCTTGTTTACTCCTCATGCTGGGTTGTTAGTGTAGAAATACATTTCAGGTGTGCTGCAGTGTAGCCAACACCTTGTGAAGCAGCCTAAGGGATACCATTAGTGCTTGTTTCCTCAAGTTTTATCTCACCATCCCATCATTTATCACTGGCAAGCATGGTTTTTATTCCTTTCCCCCTTCCAAGCAAATTTAAAGTTCGGTCAACAAGCCCCACTAGCTCCCATGCCAGAGCTCTTTTTCCCCTCTGAGTGTGTCCCATCAGGTATCAATAGATCAGGTGTTGAGTAGATCCTTCCATGGTCAACAAATCCAATTTTTTTCCACTGACACCAACCTTGGAGCTGTGCATTGACCTGATGGATCTGCCTACTCATACCAATTATACTCAGTGTTACTGGAATAATCAAGGAAATCACTACCTGTTCTCCTGATCTTTCTACCAATCACCCCAGGGCCCTGAAGTCTCTTTTGGTATGTCTCGGACTTCTCTTTGTTATTTTGCCATTGCCAGCTTGAACAACCAACAGCAGATAGTAATCAGAGATCCTTACTGGACTCAAGAGTTTTCCAATGATGTCCCTTATCCAAGCCCTTGTAAGACAGCACACTTCCCTATGAGCTGGGTCCAGTCTACGCATGTTCCCCTCAGAAGGAAGTCTCCTGTTTCAGCCACCCTTCTCTTCCTGTTTGCAGATGAGCTCTTGATGCAGGGTACAGGCAGTGTAGCTTCAGGAGGCCCCGCTATGCCAGCAGGACCTTCACCCACCTCATCAGTTGTCTGGCCTCCTAGCTCCAGACCCTCAGACCCCTTGTAGAAGGTGTCAGGAAGCCCCAACAACTTGCACAGGAAGGGGATTGTTCTGCAGTGGGCTTTCATGCTGCTCCCCAAATGATCTGGTCTTGCCTCCAAATTTTTTCACTCTGCCTTTGAGCTGTAGCAGGCTGATGTATTATCCCAAGCTGAAATATTTCTCTTACTTACATTCATTTAGCAAGCAAAGTTTGATTTTTTTTTTTAATTTAAGTGAAACAAATGACAAAGTTTAATGTAGCCTGCTTAATTGTGAGTAAAGGGCTTTACCACTGGACGGATGGCTGACAGCCTGTGTGAAATAGGCTTAATGGTTCTGCTTCAGTTATAAAAGACAAATGTTCACCTCATGCCACCACTCAGGCGCACAACACAAATTAGTATTATCTTCGTAAATATCACCATTACTCTTCATTATTAAATTTACTTTTCTTTGTCTTTTCTAAAAGTGAGAAAGATGGGATGAAACCCAAACATGGTTTTTTTGTGGTTTTTTTTTAAAACTGTGTCTTTTACTAGAAGGACAATTTACCCAAATGAAACCTTACTGCATCTGGTCTAATAATGCTTATGCCAAAAATGTGATGAGACTTATGTAACAGCCATGATGTTAAGTCTTCAAAAAGCAGTATAAGGAAACAGATTCTTAGTTGAAAGTAGGCTGCTAATAACAGTAATTCAAATAAATAACAGTAAATTCAAATAAATATTTGCTATCAAACTAAATGTTAAAGAATGATTTTTCTATGCACATAGTTTATAAATGGGAGAGGTTTAGTCATTTAATGGTAGTTCTATACATTCAGTAGTGACGAATTCATATTTCACCTTGTATCATTCTGTAAGAGATATGGTCACCGTACACTGGTTTGAAAGAGTTAAGATTAAAAAGTGAAGGAGGAAAAGCAGTTTAGGTTATGTTCAGCCTGCACAGAGCAATATGAAATAAAATCCTAATATGCTCCTCTATATTTTACCTTCACTCTTCTGCCTGGAACAATTTAACCAGATGCTCTACTGATTACCTTTACCACTGTATAATGAATTTTACTCTGCTATACATTGTGGACATTCAAGACTTAGTAAATCTTCAGAGAAAAGTCCAGGTCAATGTCTGTGCAGTGCAGATTTAAGGTCCTTTACCTGGAGTTCTGATTAGCTTTCCTCAGATGCTCATTCACTTCTGTGAGGTTTGGACTTTAATGCCATAACTGTAAAGCACAGCTTAGCTTGCTTGTGCAGAGCCAGCCGTCTCCCGAGGTTTCTCCTGCAACTGCTGGAAACCAATTTGCCTCCGTCACTCCAGCTCCTCAGCTCTAACTGGCAAACTGACTGGTTCACATCACAGGGTGGCTTTTTTTCTTTTTTTTCTTTTTCCTTTTTTTTTTTTTAAATATAGCTTGTTCGTGAGAATAAAATATTAAGTGCCCTAGGCCCACTTTGTGTGTGTGAGTGGGTAAGGTTTTTTTTTCTTTATGTGCTCCCATAATGTACAGGAAACAAAGAATTCTGACTTTGACCAGCAAAGACATGCAAATTCAGGAAACTTCAAACCCTTCCCCTACAATGCACCTCAGGAAGGAGCAAGCCAAAGTCATTTAGGAAAAATCACACATGGGAAGGGGCCTTGAATTTTTTAAGAGCTTTCTCCAGTTATCTTTTACCAGTCATGCTCACCTTATTCCCTAATCACTGATTAGCACGCACCAATGTGCAAAAGCTGGTCATGGAGACAGTGCACACAGTGAAAAACCTTTGGACTAAATTTTCCCTCTTTGCATAAAAATATCCACCAATCTACCTATGCTAAAATTATATCTTTGAACATTTTGTCCGTTTATTTTTTCCCCACTTTATTTTCCCTCTAGAGGAAGTACCAGCAATGAAAGGTTAAAATTTCAACATGTCGCTACCCGCCTTGTTTCCTTGTGCAAACTCTGGCTTGACGTTGGCTCATTTTGGCAATGTGTGGGGTCAGAATCTGAACTGGCATAGACAATCTGGGGAGGAAAAGATTAGTACAGATATAGCAAAAGAGCGAATATGATAATTCAAAATGACAAAAATGGGCATGAAGTTGCACTGCTCCAACTTTGAAACATTTGACACAAATGTTAAAAGTAGATATTTCCATGGTATCTGCATTTAGGAGAGTTATCTCCATGAATATTTCTATCCTTATTTAGTATATTTTTCATAGCAGAATGACATTATTCCCCTTGGGCCCTCAGTTTTTAATGCAGCATTGAAGGCAGAGGTAAAAGACTAAGAATCCCCTTAACAGAAATAACTTGACATAGAGATAGCAAGGAGCAAATCATCACCAACAAGCATGTAGGTAAAGCAGGATATAGTTCTAATAGTTTTTTTTTTAATTTACTAATGCAAAATATTTTTAAATGAATTTCTCTATTGAGCCTGTCAAACAGTCTTAGAAAAGTAAAATCTTAACCCGAGAAAAATCGGTTCATAGGAGCAGAGAACTAGAAAGGATGTATTTGGTCACTAACCCTTATCCCCTGTGATAATTGTAATCAATTATCGTCATGTAGTTCCATTTCAGAAATTGACCAGGTTCCCTATTAAGAGAAATTAGATATGGTTTATAACTTTGGACAGAAGACTGTTTTAGAAACACAAGTCTTTTAATGATAAGAATCTATTCCTAATATTCAGCCTAGATTTATTCAGCAATACATATATATATATATATATAAATGTGTGTGTGTGTGTGTGTGTTTATATTTACAACAACGTTGTCTTTTAGGTGCAATACCTGTTTTTTTTTTGCCTGGTGCTTACCCCCCATGATGTTTTTACAGGGAACAATTAGCTCCCCTTTCCATCTGAGTTTACTTGACTGCACAGGTCACATTTTCGTGTGGCCCCTTAGCCAGATGGGTTCTTGTTTCCCTCCATACCTTGTATCCTTTCTGTGCCCCTCTCTCAGGAGTCAGGTCCTGGATACCCAGAGCTGCTTGCTGAAAGTGGAAGAGGGTCCTTTTAGTGCTGCTGACACTGCTGTGCCTCTGTGGGAACGACCATCCATGTAGGGATATGGCTACCATCTCTGTCTCTTTGCCAACTTACAGCCACAGCAGGACCAACAAAAACTTCTTAGTCTTTCCGATGCCATTTCTAGCTGAAAAGCAAATGTTTGTGCAATGTCTACCTCCAAGTACACAATTCTGCACTTTGGGTGTGGTTCAGTTCTTCTAGCTCTTTCTTCCTATATGATGTCTCACAGATTTTTGTGACCAGCAATTTCAATTTTTTTAGTGCAGTCCTACTTTTTGCACCGCAGCTTCAAAATGAAGCTCACAAATAAAGGCTAGGTCCTAATAACCTTGTAAGCCCACATCCTGGCAACAGGTAACCTCATTCCAGGGCTGAATCTCCCTTTTCAACACATTCAGTTGACATCTCCCTTTAGTTAGTTTCTTATCCATGTTATACTTTTTGAACTAATTCCCAGCTTCTTCAGCTTGACTAATAATTTCCCATGTGGCACCTTATTACCTACTTTTCACAAGTCCATAGAGATGAGACCTACTGCATTTCTTTAGTCAAGAAAATCTGTTATCTCAGAGAAGAAAGCTATCCAGTTACTCTGCCACAATCAGCCTTTGGCAAACTCACCTTGCAGCCTGTCCCGTCTTTCCTTTACCTCAGTGCCTTTCTCTTCGAGGATTGCATACTGCTGAGATTATATTAAAATAGGGCATGTAGTTACTGCGAGCACTCTCTCCCCTTTCTTAAAGTGGGTGTTACAAGCACTGTATTTTCCTTTCTTCCATTATAAGGCATATGAGGGTGTAAACCAATACTTTCTTTGACAGATGGTGTGGGCAAGGAGCATACTGATGGCTACCCCCTCTCAGCTGATGGACAGTAACATCTTAGCAGGAACCAGTTTACCTATTGCAATTTTCTTAAAGTAGCCCTGGGAGGTCCCTTAAAGCATAAGACCTGTGTAAATACCCACTGGATGGACGAGCTGAGAGCAAACCAGGGAATACCTTCTGGAAAACCTAGAAAGAGAGCCTCGTCTGAAGTTTGTGGGCTAGTAATAAAGCCAAGCCCTCAGAAGGGGTAAGTTTGACCTTATAGTGTCACGATGAATATATTTGAGGCAGTGTGGAAACACCACCTGCTCACACAAAGAAACTCAAAGCCAGTCTGTCCTAAATCATGCCACTGTGTTCAGTTATTGCATATATATCCCCCAGCACAGCATGATCTTATGTATTATATATATTGCAATTAGACAAAATGGTGTGACTTAGGAATGAAGTGGCAGCCTTAATTGCTGTTTTCATTTGTTAGGAAAGCTGTAACTTGAACACCGAGGGTAACTTTAATTCTAGCAAGCCAGTTCAGCTGGAAAGGAGAGAAAGTAGAAGGGAACAAGGTGCCTCCTCATTAATCTCCACTGGAGACTTTCAGGCCTCCCTGTGGAAGGTTCACTGGTTGGAAAGGACCTTGATGGGGAGAGCCCAGGCCGTTGGCAGGACCAACATCCCCCTGCTCCTCCTTTTACCGACCAGCTCAATGGAGAGCTTACTGCTAGCAAAACAAAACCAAACACTGGGCTTGGAAGACTCCTGTCCCAGAACCTTGACTGGGAAGGGCACCAAATATGATGATGTGTATGCCAGAAACACAGAGTCTTTTGTGACAGTTGCTTCTATGCAGGAAAAAAAAGGGGTGCAAATTATAGGTAATGGCAGCAAGGAGTCAAAGAAAAGGGATGCAAAAGAGAGGTTTTGTTAAGCTTAGGAAGGACACACAGCACCTTCCCTGTGAACCACGAATAGACTCAAATAGGCATGTGGCTGTTGTGTTACACTTGGCTCTGGAGGAACACAGCTATGGAAAATTTTGTTCCTTAAGGGTCAGCAGATAAGTAACTGCAAAAGCCTTTGGGCTTGTCTCAGCCCATGAACTAACTGAAGTTTGCTTGTCTAAAGATGGAGTTGAGGCCCTGGCACATAGCTCCCTCCTCTTCTGGTGACTGGTACTGAAACTTGGTTTTCCCACAGAGTGCCTCACAGTGAGCATGCTTCTAAAAGCTCTGCATAAAATGTAAACAAAGTAGAAAAGAATCAAGTCTGCAGTGAGCATTCTCTCTGCAGAAATGATGCCCATGCAGTGATGAAACTCTTCATTTATTCGAGCTCATTTAACTTGGTGGCGTGTATTTCCCCTTACAGGGCAGCTTTGGTAAACCTGTAGCAGCGTCACAGCACATGCACGTTGGACATTGGCTGCAATTGACTGAATGCTGCCATTTAACAAAGAGGTGAATAAGCTTCTGATTAAAAAAATTATTTAATGGGAACTGAAAGGACTACAGATAGTCTGTGATTTTTATGGTTGCACACTGTGTCAAGAGTTTGGTAATTTATAAAACTTCTTGATAGAAATATATGAATATACCAGTCAAAGTAATAATTAATTCCCTTGAGAAAATGCTCATTAAAAAAAAAAAACCTGTAACAAAAAAGAAAATTCTAAGAAGCTAGATGATCACATTGTAAGCTAGCTGCCAATTAAGCCTTCATGGGGTTGGGAAAGGAAAATGAAGGCAACAATATAGCTTTCTAACTGGGGATTTGATCTTCCAGATAACCTCCGAATTGCAGTATTTCACTTACTCAAAGCTTTGCTAAAATACATCCTACCTGATTATGCCATAATACTGTACATTTATCCTCACATGTAAGGAATTATTCCATTACTCATAAATGC
The DNA here is from genome assembly GCF_023055355.1 of Agelaius tricolor. Classification (NCBI taxonomy): domain Eukaryota; kingdom Metazoa; phylum Chordata; class Aves; order Passeriformes; family Icteridae; genus Agelaius; species Agelaius tricolor. Next base: position 49,718,331 of record NW_027269262.1, on the reverse strand, counting down.
AGTTAGTTATGAATAGTAGACAATAGTGAGTCGGTAAGGAAATACAGAATTTAATTTTTTTTAATGCTATCCTATATCCCAAGAACACCATTTTTTTCTGAAAAGACAGGAATACCTACACTGGGGTATTCTCCATGATACTTTGTCTATGTATCATTAAACATTTGTAGGATTGGAAAGGAGGGTGTATTATCTGAAGACCTGTGTTGAAGATGGCAAGACTGTAACAAAAGACTACAGTAAGCAGTTCGATGAGGCATTTCAAAGCATTCACTGCCATCCACCATGAATGACCAAACACCAGCAGCTCTGCCTGCAGAGGGCAGGGGTCTCCATGGCACGACCCAGAAAAGCCTGGGTCCCCAATGCTGTCTGGGTCACCTCCAGCATCCATACCCATCACTGCAATTTGTACTGCTGCAAAGGAAAGGGAAAATTCCATGAAATGAGGGGGCTTTTGCTAAAAATGGTGTGTTGGGACAACTCCTATAAAGTCCACGTGGTTCATAATTTCTGTTCATTTGTAAAAAATATGATCAAATAGTATTTTTTTAGAGAAAGTGAATTTTTTACAAATTCTTCACAAACATAGGCTAATATAACTTAAAAGCTTTCCTACAATAGAATCCAATTTTGCAACCTTCACTCACATTGAATAATACCTCTTCACACGTGTTCCCCTGATGTCTAATGGCTGTGACTCACGAGTCACAGTGAATCACATTGGGGTAAGGAGGAAGGTTACCCCCAGATGCCCTGCCCCTCTTCCCCCCTGGGGGAAACCTCAGAAGTGGCAAAATGCCTGTGTTCACCCTCTCTCAGGCATTGTGGTTCATTGTCCAATTTATTCATTTAAAGTGCTGTTGATCGAAATTTACCTTAATCTGCTGGGATGTGACTTGTGATTTAGTGGGGAGGGGTAAGAGGCTGGTGAGGCTGCAGAGCAGAGTTTTTGCCATCATTTAGTCCTGTACAAGTTGAAGTCAAGGCAGACAGAACAATATCTCACTGGCCTGGGCACAGTGAAAACCAGGGGCCCTTGGCTGTTAAATACGTGCGTATGAAAATGCACAAAAGCAAACACTGCAAATATCCTGCCAGCGCTGTGGACACTTGCACATCACAGCAGAAACCGCAGAAACCCACTGGTTAAGTCAGCCAAGTGCAGAGGAAAGACAGTTTTTCACCCATTTTTTTTTTAACTGTGCCACCTATCTTTGGAATAATCTGGATATCGCTGGAGATAAAACTTCACTTAGCTCGTGCTGATGATTTCAAGGCCACAGCAGCACCTTTCCCAGAGGCTCTGAAGTCTGTGGAATCCCCTAAGGTGCAGTGGTCCATGCCCTGCCCTATTACCTCGTGCACATGTGATGGACAGGGATGATCCAATGTATGCTGACTTTGGGCATGTAGAAGTTGGATGGAAGATCCTAATTATTAGGTGTCAGAAACTGAGGTTTTACTTATGTATGGGATCACTTTGCCATTGTTTTGGTAGCCACATAGGAATTGACAACATTTTGTTCCTCATATTTATTTATCTTTTATATGGAATTATTCTTCCCCTTCAAAAGTAGAGCACAATTTATGACAATGAGAGCTGAGTATGTTACACAGTAATAAAGGTAAGCACTAACAGAATAAAGCTGTCTAAGGGGTGCTATAAATGTATCTCATTAATTTGTATGCAAAATATATTTTGGACTCTGCTCAGAGCTTTGCAGGTGAAGGCTGTGTGGGAGCCAGAAATTATGCTTCCTGGGTCCCTGAAGCAGCCTTGGCCTGATCCTGGACTCAGTCTGAGACATCAGTATAACCATTGGAGAGCCCAGTGTCTCTCCAGATTGCAGCTGGTGCACAAGAAGCATTGCTGACTGGAAGGAGAAGAAGAGAGAACTACAAGTTCCAGCCATATTGTTACAACTCAGCAGCATAAATAGACTCCCCCTTAATGGGTGATCTCCTTGGTCTCTCTTGCTCACTTACCCATGGCTCAACAGTGTTGAGCTGTTCCAGGCATCCCTGTAAGGAGCAGCACACCTGGGTGTTGGGGTTCAACACCATCGAGGGGAAGGAGACTTTTTGTTACTTACTACTAGGATTAAGGTCACTGATGCAAGACTACATTTAATATCTGGCACTAGTTAGGTGTGTACTAGTATTTAAAATACCCTTTATATTAAACCCTCTTAAGCTGACCAAAATATTAATGACCCCCATTTCTCCTCTATGGATTTTTGGATTGACTCAGAGTCCAAAGTGTTAATGACTGCTTCAAGATATCTCAGTTACATCTCTTAGCAGTGTACCCACAACATCAACACTTACACTGTGCTTGAAATTGCATGTGTGGGCACTGTGTAGAGGTGAAGCTGGCACAGATAGGATCCTTCTGCTTCTGTTGTCTTTCCATCCTCCCCCACCCCCAAAAAAAGTAAAGCTTTCCTTTCCCCAAGCTAAGAAAAAAAAAAGGTGAAAAGTTAATCCTTGTTTATCTTCTGGAACTGCTAATTTTGCTGTGAATAGAAACTCCACTCCCCCCCCGCCCCACACACACACACGTGCACAGTTTGGTCTCAGTCCCACAGAGGAGCTACAGCTAAGCAGCTAGGCAGAGTCACTTGAAAGCCAGCTGAAAGTACCCATTGAATTTGCTGAGGATTCCCCAGAGGACACCTTAGCTGTTCTGCTCTTACAGCTCAAGGAGAATTGGTCGTTCTCCGGCTACGGTGTCATTCTCCCTCCTCCCCAGACGAGGATGCCTAAGGGTGACTTATGGTTGCTGCTTCCTAACTGGAGAAATAGCATTTTTTTTCACCTTCAGCTCATGCATCAGCTGACTCACAGACTCAGGCATGATATTGTGGCCCAGGTTGCCTGACATGTGCACGTGCACACAAACACACACAAAAACGGGCAGATTCCAGAACCTCAGTGCTCACACAGAGGGGTGAGGGCACAGTGAATTTCAGTGTGTACAGCACACTGAAATACAGCATTTACCATGCTAGAGGAAGTCGTGTCACTCCTTTGCTGACATCTCTAAATCAAATTCACTAGCACTAAAAAGTTAGCTCAAAAACAAGAGTAGCACAGGTTGAAATGATGAATGGTCTGTAGCATGTCAAGGAACTCAAGTATGTCCCTAACCTGGAAATGATAAGTCACAGTCAAACATGTGTCTTGTGATGTGAAAAGCTTTTCACCCTGAGGAGATGCATGACTCGTGCCAGAAAATGACATAGTCCAGTTATCACTGTACATAAGTTATTTTCATTTAGTTATTTTCTCCTCTAATGCAGACATCTAAAAAAACCCAAGAAAAATATTAAAATGCATGTTGTGCTTTTGTGAAAATATGTTAGTCTAATTTTAATTATATACAGATTATGTCATTAATATTTAAAAATTAAATCCCTAGATCTTAAATATTGACCATAAAAAAAGCCATCATCCAGATTCGCCATTGAGACACTGAGCTATGAAGCAAACTGACCCAAAAGAAAAGATGGAGTTCCAGCAATTTTTCCTGCTGAGTGCAGGACTTTGCATTTCCTCTCCAGTGGAGGTGCATCTTAATCTAAAATCACACAGAAGCACAACACCTCCTGCCATTTTTCTGGAAGACGCTCAGATATTTCTGTTGTTCATACAGAATGAGTCAGACCCACATACTGTTTTTACTGACAAACTCAGAGATAAGCAAGAAGACTGATATTAATTTGTGATTTATAGTCATTTTAGGACTTGAGGGAGTATTATGGTAAATACAGCTGTTTTCATGCTGTAAATGTGCTCTAATAGTTGGAGTTATTTCATTTCAAAAGAAAATATACAGCTGAAGGGTTAAAAATAATAAGCAATGGATGAGCAACAGCCTGATGAATCCAAGCAAAAGGAGAGGAAAAGTACAGAAATGGCATTCTTCTCTAGGTGTTTCTTTTGGGGAATTATCTCTAGTCATCGCCTAGTCATGAGACAAGTTTTTGCCATAATTACAAACCCAGGCCACTGTGGCTGGGCATAGTCCAGGGAGAAGGGCACTGGAAACAACGGTTAAAATTTATGGGGAAAAAAAAAAAAAGTGCTGAAAGACAAAATGAAGGTTTGTTTATGAAAGATATTGTGGAAGCAGCTCTTTCAGGATCAGGAAAAACAGCTCTGGAAACATAAATTATGTGCCACTTCCCATGTTATCAAAATCAGAGTGCCTAAAATGTAGTTTTATTACAGGAAAATCTGACTAAATACACAGACACTGACAAAATTCTCCAGTGCAGAATCCCTGCTGCCTGGTTTCTGGCAGCAAACCTGCTTGGAGCCCTGACTGGGAACCCAGCTGCTTGTCCTCCTCTTTGTCAGACGGGGCAAAGCCATCTCCTGCAGTGTCCCCACGCTCCCACAAAGGCAGCACCTTGCAGGTAACCCCGGCATCTCTCTCCATACAGGAAAGACTAGCGTCGGTGTGTCTGGCTGCCCGTGCTGCCGTGGGTCAGGTTACCAAGCCATACCAGAGGGAAATAAGCTGGCAGCATCCCCCGGGGCCCCCGGAGCCCAGCCCCAGAGGCGCTCCGGGTGCAGCAGGGAGGCAGGAGGGCGCTGCTGCCGGTGACCTTGCCGGCTGCTGAGGGACAGAGCTGTGCTGCTTTGCCGCCTGTCACTGCTCCCCGGCACCGCGGAGCTGTAGCAAGGCGAGAGGGCACCCCTGCTGCTGCTGCCGCTGCCCCCTCGCTCCACTGCAGCTCGTCACTGTCCATCACTGGCTTCACATTCCCAGCCCCTCACCTTCTCCTTTTCTGGCGTAACCTCCCAGGCTTCATTCCCACAGCCTTGTACCTCCTGCCTTCACTCTGCTCCATGTCCCTTCATCCACTGAGGACCCAGGACCCTGCTCAGCAGAGATCCTGGTATTGTACAAATCCTGAATTTGTAGCTCTCCTGCTCTAGTGCTTACTCAGAGCAGCTTGGAGCAGTAGCTGCTGCTCCAGGCGCCACCTCAGCCACCCATTCCACTGGCTGATTTATTTCCCACTTACCTCTGGTGTCACCCTGCCAAGCTCACTTTGTTCCTAGAAACATCTGGAGGATATAGGAAGCCATCCATGGGAACATTAGCAACCTGGCAGCTTAGTGTAAAAGGAATGATGGCCTCACTCCTTAAATCTTTGAACAATGAAGGGGAGAGAAAAGCAAAAAACAAACCCAAACCAATGCCATTTATACAGTTGTGTCCCATTCCTAGTGGCTAAGGGAAAATTTGCCTAACTTTTTACAAGGGCGTGTTGTGAAAGAAAAAGAGGTAATGACTTTACTCTGAAAAAAGTAGGTTTAGATGAGGTATGAGGAAGAAATTCTTTACTGTGAGGGTGGTGAGGCACTGGAACAGGTTGACCACAGAAGTTGTGGATACCTCATCCCTGGACTGTTCAAGGGCCAGGTTGGATGAGGCTTTCAGCAACTGAGTTTAGTGGAAAGTGTCCCTGCCTATGGCAGTGAGGAACCAGAGGATTTTTAAGGTTTTTTCCAACCCAAGTTATTTTATGGTTAGCTGCCAGAGCACACTTTTATGGCTGATTCAGGATGTTTGCCATGTTCAAGAAGCCTATCCTTCTGCTCCAACCCTCAATGCAGCATAGGAAGCAGAATGGGAGTTTAGCTGAAATTAAATAGGGACTAGCAGCATTTATATCAAGCAAGATACTGCTGCACTGGAACAAGTAAATAATATGTGTAGATTGATAGACTGGTGAATTGGCTGGAGTAGATGATGCCAAGGTCATGCACCCTGGATGCAAAGGAGTCCTGGATTTTTACCCTGTCAGGAGTCTCCGATGATGGACTAGCTTCCTTCATGCCCTTGCTCACACATTTCTGGTGCTGAGTCAGTGAAATGAATGTCACAAAGTGGTCTTTTTTCTGTAGTGTGTTATGACAGGATATGTCACAGCAAAGGTCATCAAGCCTGGAGATCATCCATGAAGTCTGTTTCTACAGCCTCTCCCAATAACAGTGGTTCCTGAGTAGATGAGTCCAAGAGATGCTGCGACAATACTTGAGATCCATTTCTCAGAACAGACATGCCCCATCATTAGCAGTAAGACAAAAAACCCTTTCACACATGTGTTCCCTTCTGTCTACTGTGTTTGGGTCTACCTGGACCTTCTTCGCAGTGATGAGACTCTGACCAGCCTCACAAACTCCAGGACAAAACATGAAGCTCATGCTGCCTGCTGTGATGGTGTTACAGGGGGGAAATGCATGAAATGCAAATGGGTCAGACAGATCATTAGTGTTATTTATTCACAAGGGTAGGGGATTAAATGTACTGCTTGGAGCAGACCATGCCATCTTAGTTGCACTAGGTAACTGTGTGTCTGAGCTGTCTATGGAAGAACAGATCAAAAGGTTTCATGGATTTGCAGTCAGCCTATAATGCTAACATCCCAATCATATGCTGAAGGTGTGAGCACTGCTGCTGTGACACTGGTTACATGGAGCTCCATGTGTGCCACCTAACACTGGTTTTGCAGAGCACAACCAGAAAGCAGAGTGCCACAGTATTAAAGACCCCCTGATCTTTGATCCTGACTGCACAGCTACTCCACTGCTTCATGTGAGCTGCAACACCTGCTAATGGTCGCTATTTATTCTTCCTGGCTCCATCCTTGTCAAGGTGGAAGAACAAAAGAGCCCCAGCTTGGTTTGATCTTCTCCTTCCTTCCGCTTATTTCCTTGCCAAGGCAGAAGTAACGGTTTGGAGTGATGAAGCTGGGTCTCTTTCCCTTTCCTTTTTCTTCTTTCATGTCTTGCTTCCCAAGCATCTTGCATAAAAGGTGGCACTAGCATCAAGTATTCCTCTAAACAGTCAGGGAGGAATGCAGCTGCTGGTCTGGTGGCTCTCCTACCCAGCAGCATTAGCCCAAAGCTGGGGGTCTGCCCTCCCTTTCACAGAAGGGCTTGCATAGCATTAAGAGACATTCCTTCCTAAATGTTTCTCTTTTCTTTTTTAAGTTTCTTTCCCTCCCTGAGCACAGTAGAACCATTAATTCCAAGCATTCAAAATAGTCATTAATCCTTTGAAGACAATTTCAAAGTTTATAAAACCTTGCATTTAAGAAACTCACTCAGAGATGAGCTAGAAATTCAGCACCTAAAATGAGAAATCTTGGATTATCCCTTGCCTTAGATTATCTTGAGAGGCATTTGGCTTGAAAGCTAATGAAACAAATGGGGAACTGCTCTGAAAATATGTTTATAAATCTGAGCTTGCAAGTTAAAAGATAGATTCTTTTCCATTGGTTTATTTGAAGTTTGGCATAACTGAAATTAGGATGAGCTACATTTGAATTTGGTTTTGACTGGTTCTTACTGCTGAGGTAACTTTATGAAAAAAATAGTGTAACATATAGGTATATTTGCCCTCCAGCTGCAAGGCCAGGAAATAGGCATTTTAATTCTCTTTCTTAAGTGTGCCAGTATTAACAATATTATGCAAGGAGGATAAGGACTGTCAGATATTTTGATTGTGATTACTGAGGTATTTTAGAGGGAAATCCTATTTTCAGTTGTAATTTCTAATCTATATCACTCCAAATAAACACTGAATCAGTTTTGGAAATTGTAAACCTATAGATGCTACCAAGACTAGAAAATGCACACAGATTGGCATATTTGCATATATTTGTGCATATTTTCTGGTTGTCCCTTGTCTCTTTTTAAGTTCTGGTATCACTTGGTTTTGAGTTGCATTAGGAATTTCGCAGAGGAAGGTGTCTGTGTTAGGAATGTGCTTTTTCCTGTTATTATAGGAACTGGGGTTAATGGCTGTGGATGAAGGGAGGGAAGCTGAAACAGTTTTTGAGTCAGGGCCTGGCCAAGCAAGGAAACTGGAGCTGTGAGTCAGATGGGAGGAGACTGGGGCTGGCTGGACTCAGAAACTGCATTAGGAACCATAGGAGAGGGAGGGTGAGCTCACAGGGCATGTTAGGCTGTGCAGTACATATCCATCATCAGAGCTGGGAAGGGTTTGGGGTGATGGTGACATGGGCCCAAGCACTCCAGAGCTGCTGTATGGCAGAGTTACCTTCTTCTACCATACACCTTGGGATGGTCTTCTACCATACCACCACAATGTTTTCTTCATCAAGCCCTTGCCTCATTCACTGAACAGAGTGGATGCTATTCATCTGCTTCATTCTCATTATTCACTGTAATGGCCCTACATCCTATTTACTGCTCACTATTCAAACCCTGTTCCAAAGATAGAATAATTAATTTCCTCATGGGCTGTTCCTCATGGGCGCTCATCATTACAGTACTTCATAAATAGTAATTCATTCATTTTCACAACACTCATGCAAGAGCTAGGTTGGTGTTATTCCCGTTTTTCAAAAGGGGAACTGAGGCAACAAGACTTTAAATAAGGCCAGCATTCACACTAATTCTAGAGGCCCAAGCTAAGTCACCAGAGCCTGGGTTGTTATAGAGCTCAGCATTGTGCAGCAACGTTTATCGTCAGTGCACAGCTCAGATGGACTCACAAGTGGCACTTGGGAAGGAGACTGCTGGAGTGCCAAGTCAGATGCTCTGCAAACAGAGAAAGTAGCCATAAATGAAGAGGCAGGTCTTGGTGTTTCCACAGAATGGAAGGTGAGGAAAAGGCAAGGACAGACCCCTCTGTGTAGGACAACATTCAAATATATCATCTACGAAACCCTCCCTCTTCCTCCTGCATGCTAATTCCTAATTCTCCAGCCTTGCAATTCATCATATGTTCATCTTTCTCTGCTGCTTTTCCTAACTGATTGTCAGGTAAGTCCATCCATGTCATACTACAGAAAAACAAAAAAGGGGAGGACAAGTTAGGGCTGCATATATAATTTTAATTTTTCCTACATTTTGAAAGATTTATTGTGTGATACTTAGCTTTTAAAGGTTTCTCATGTACTATCCTATAGCTTTGTCTAAAAAGGCAATTTGGAAACCCCTCAGAAGTGCCATCATAGTGGATTAGCTGCAGGACTGAAATCTCCAGACTTACAGGGCTGACCTCAGTGACTCAAGGTAGCGGAAGGTGGCTGATGCTATCCTGTCAGCACAGCAGTGCTTGAGAGGAAGAGCCATTCACTTTGTGGGTGATTTCTTGGGTGCATAACCCAGATTGTTGGGGTCCATCCCAGCTTCTGGATACAAGCAACCTGTGGCACATTCTGTTCACTTTCCAGCCCTCCAACCCTCCAGCCTCCTCCCTTCACCACCAGGCTTTTCTCACTGGATTTCTCATTTGCAGCTCACTTTTTAGCCACCTCAGATCCAGTCCTAGTTTCTCATCCATTTGCTCCTCATCCTGTTTTCAATCTTCCACCGTCCCACAAGGCAGTAAGTCACCAAGCTTCTCCCCTTTCCTGAGCTCCCTTTCCTTCTGCACATGTGCTTCTTGCCAAGCCAGGATCACAGTCTTCCTTCCACACTCCCAAACCATTGACATCTAACCCCAGGTTTCTGCCTCCACTTCCTTGCAGTCCTACATCCCTTGCCTAAACACATGCAACCACAGAATCTAGGACCAGCAGTAAGAGGGCATGTTTGCCTCAGAGCCTGCAGCTTGGGAGCTGGAGTGTGCTTGGTACAGACAGAGACTTTGGAGGACATTCCTGCCAAATTCCTGAGAATGTCTAGTGAACTTGAGCAAAGGCTAAGCATTTAGCCAAAGCCGGTCTGTTTTCACATTCTTGACACCAGGCAAGTCCTCTTCTATGCCCAATATAATGTCCATGCTCCAAGGGATGGGTATATTAGAGTTAATAGACGGAATGGTCACAAGGACTTTTTTTTTATGTGGGCAAAATAACATAATTTCTATAATCTTGTTCTTGGAAATTGCTGAGTTGTTTTTCACTAAAATTTTAGAACAACAAATAAATCAAAGTGAGGCATTCATCCAGAAAGGGGAATTTTAGTCAAACACTGGAAAGTCTGGCACAGTTTTTTGCAGCTGAAAAAAGGGTTTTATAATGGGAAGTGTCAAGCATTAAGTATAGGTGGCACTTCCAACTCCACCTATAACATAGATTGGATTACATGCCTGGTTCCAGTCCTAGGGCATTCTGGACTAAGCCAACAGTGGACTAGGAAGAAGTTCTTATTTTCTTCAAGCTAATACATTTGCATGGCATTTTTTTGTCCTTAAAAGAAAGAAGGAAAAAAAGTGTCATGTCATTTATCTAGAAGATTTATTTATTTACTTGTATTGGCAAAGAGTGCATAATTTGCTGACAATATGGAATGAATGATTATGGCAACCAATTTTATGAGAGTCTTATAAAAAGAGAGGCTTAAAAATAAAATGTTAACAATTATAGTTTAAAAATGAGTCAGCTACAGAGGAAATAAGACAAAGGCAAAAAGAAAAAAGAAAAACCTTTCAGAGCAAAATGTTTTATTTCCATTTATTTCCAATGCTTTGCAGATGTGTGTGGGGCAAGTAGGAGGCTAATATATCTCACTTTAGCAGTACTAATTGTTTGCATTATCACAATAATCAAATGCAACCATATTAATCTCTGTGGTTATTAACTTGATTTTTACACATTAAGATTTAGATTTAATCCCCTGGGACCATCTATTAATGCTTTTAAAGTTGAAGGGTTTCAACAGTTTTAAGTTTTTTTCCCCTCTTTTAGCTGCAGGCAGTAAAATTTGAACGTGTGTGGAGTTTTGTATTTTGCATTCCTGTGGGATTTTCAGAGACACTGCTGTCAAGGACCATGAATCATGTTAATACATAGCAACCTCTACAGCTATTAAAATGTCTGCAATAATGTGATTATTTTAAAACGGAAAAACTAATATCATATGTATTACTTAAAGATCAATCCTTTTTTTTTTTTTAAGTCAATGGAAAGGGCTGCTTTTGGGAGGGGGGAATGGAAATGTTAGTGGGAGTCACTAAAATGTGAAATGTCTAATCCTCTGAGAGAAGAAACTTCAGTTCTTTTTACAAAGCACATCCTTACTGAGCTTATAGGCAATGAAGTGTAAAAATGGCCAAAAAAATCAAGATCAATAAGCATGAAAAGCCATTTTATTTTTGTTTAGCCAAACCGTAGTTACACCGACCTGGAACAGCATCTGGTTTCATGCTCTCATGATCACTGAGTGATGACACCCAAGCAGAAAACTGGGCATGGAGGTGTTTTTATGAGATGTCAACATGGAATGTAGTGCTAAGATTTAATAACGACGCGAACCGGTTAAAAACACAGTTTTCAGGGTGGATGTATCAGATACATCATTTACAACTTACATAAACAAGAAAATATAGTAGAGTGACCCCATGAAATCAAGAAAGTGTCTTGAAGTGTATTACAGCTCTAGTCTTTAAATATTAACTCCATAGACAGAAACTGCAAGATGCTGGTTACAATGAGAAAGAAAATAGTTCCTCAGATGATGTCATTTTATTGGAGTTAATTTTGTATATCCATATTATCCTTCCTCAGTAAATCCTCTCTTGGTTATCTTATTTGTTGGTCAGACAACACGCCATAATTTCACATCTCCAAGAGGGTGCAAAATCATGAAAACTTCTACAGCCCCTTTATCTTTTCTGTATCTGCCTTCCTGAATGTGCCATGGCCTTCTGCGAGTAAATGCTCCTGTACCTCAGGCTGTTCAACAGTTCAGACATTTGTACTTGAATGAAGCAGCACAGAGGGAGAAAATGGTTCATGTCCTGAACAGCAACAGAAAGACACCATGGGGAGAATGTAAACATATCAATAGGTGGGAATTTAGCTAGTGACAAGTGTTTGAGTGGCACAGGGTGTTAAGCAGATCTGAAATGTGAAACTCTGGTCATTCTGTATACAGATGGCCAAACACCATGTGATATTTTGCTGGGTGCTCAGAAGGACACTGTCATGAAAGAAAGGGCCTGAGTGCCCTTGTTCAAGGTCAGGTTGGTTCCTCAGACAAGCATTTTTAGCAAGCTAGTTATTGGCACCACACAAAATAATTTTAGATCATGGAAGATATGAGCTCCATTAGCATTGTTTTAAATTGCACTTTCTGTTTTGTAAAATCAAAAAGGAAATTTCATGGGGAAAAGAAGTCTCGCATTCATGCAACATTAATGTTTGGGGAATAATGTGGTGTTTTGCCATGTTAAAAGAATTATTACAAACCCTTCATTGAGAAGCTCTAGAGATCTGATACGTTGGAAAAGAGACTTGATAATTGGATGTGCAGGAGGGGGAGGGAGATGTATGAGGAGGGTGTCACTTTTGGTGACAGCAATGAGCTTTTTTTGTTCTTGTGAAAAAAGACCCCGATCTGGCCAAATTAGAAGCCTTTGAAAAATCTGAGAAGCAGGAAGCTGCAGGTTAGAGTGGAGCAAGTAACTGGAGCTCAGGGTAGAATGATTCACTCGTGGCCTCTCTGCTTCCCTGGGCTGAAGGGACAATACCAGGAGCTCATGCGCATGCAGGCAAAAGTACTTGGAGGAGGCAAATTAAATTTGTACATGCCACTTCCAATGGGCTTATGTTTTTACTTTCATGGGGTTTTTTTATATTACCTGAGCACCCTGGAAATCTTGAATGCTACCACTAAATATGGGCCAGCTCACATCTTCCAGGTCTCCACATGGAGGTGATCTCCTTTCCCAGAGCCACAAAAGTTGTGGTGATGTTCATTCACCCCCACCCCCAGCTTCTCCAGCCCCCTGCCCCCAGGAACAATGGGGCTGAGCTGCCAAGGCTCCAGGGTGAGAGGTCATGGCATCCCACTGAGCTGCCAGATTTGGGGGCAGATCCCACGGCCTCTACTGCACTGAGCCAAAAGCAGGTCTTCTCTTGCCCCCTGCAATCCTAGCAGGGAATCTCAGCAAGAGGAGCCTCAGAGGGATTTCTTCTTCAAAAACTCACCTTTCACAGCCTTTTTTTTTTTTTTTTACTTCTTTCTTCTTTCTTCTTTTTTTTTTTTTTTCTTTTCCACACAGAAAGGGACAGGACCGTATGGAAAATTAACTGCGCTGGTTTACGGGTCACGTGTGTGAGAGCCTGTGAGCGTTTGTACACGGGGTCAGTGCCGGATTTTACAGCGGTTGCTTTTATCCTTGGAACCGAAGTTGCCACGTAGCTTGAGATACCTGCTTATTTTGTAAAGCTAGATCTCTGGGCAGAAGAACTGAGAGAGTCTCCCAGCTACACTGAAATATCTTGGACTTGAAGAGCTGAACTGAGCGTCAGACGGAAGAAAAAAAAGAAACACAAAACATAAACATGTAAATGTGACATCTGCAATTCCACTTTACAGGGCTTTTTACATGTGTGAAAATAGCTTATTGTCTTGTGAAAGTGAGAACTTTGGGGTTGAAACTGATGACAGAAATTAAGGGGACTTGAAAGGAAAAGCCCAGCTATTCTATATTTCATAGAAATGAATTTAAAAGAGGAAAAAAACCAACAAATCCCCCAAAAGGCTATGCCAACATTTTCCTGGATGATAACAGAGATGTGTGATAAAGAATAGGTGTTGACAGAAAAGAAACACAACCCTTTTATTAAAGAGGTGGGCAGGCAAACATATGAACTGCTGAAATTTCAGCATTTCAGTGTCCTGCGGGTAGAGAACACTGGAACACGGGAAAAACAAGTAGAAAAGATCTTAGGAAATCCTCACCTCCTAAAATTTTCAATCATTTTAGATGAAATGTCACTTGAGAAAATAAGCAATTAGATATATATATTTGTATAAACATATGTGAATTACACAGAAAAAAGAAGACAGGGAGGGGGAGAGAAGGCAAAGACACATTAATGCTTTGCCTTCCATTTCAGATATCCCCTGCACTGTGTCATAATAAATCTTGCATCTTGCTGCTCAGCTTAGGGCTCTGCTGCAACATTCCTTGGTTGCTTTGTTTCGGAGCGCCGTTTGTATTGAATTTGGGGAGTTGTCTAAGCAGCTGTAACACTGTGATATTTCCTCACTATTTCCTAGCAAAGTATGATCCAAACCCATGCTTTTGGGGAGGAGACACTGGGGAAGCACTGCTTTAGGGAGCTGTGACTCCCTGAGCCTGACAGCCTCCTGACAGACACTAATATTGGCAGAGTGAATGTGTGTAGTCTCCTCACAAGGTTTGTGATGTGTTTTTGATTTCCTGCCTCTGAAATGCATTTTGGCTAGCAAGCAAGTGAGCCACACAATTCTTTTTCTTCCCATGCACATATCAGGAAATTCTTACCTTGTTCACATTAGGTAATTGAGCTGCTAACATTCAGGAAAAGATTTTTGCTCCTTGGCTATTCAGTCGTGTGAACATGAGTAAAAATCATGGTTTTAATGAAGAGTGTGAACTCTGTGTGATTCTGTCCTATTTGAGGCTTTGTAAAGGGTGCTAATTTCCACAAACGATGCTTTATTTGTCTTTCTCTTAGCTACTTCTTTCAATGCCTTTATTCTCCAGGGGTCATGTCATTGTTTTCTGAAATCTTCAAAGATCTTGCTTACATGTGAAAAATGGCGTTTTATGAAATGCACAATTTCATAAATTTAAGCTAATCAAGACACCTTCTGCTACCAGGGCAATCAATTGGTTGTAATTGTTTCTGTGTACTTTTCTTTTTTCACTTCACATATGTAAATGGAATGGAAATAGAAAACATCAAATTAAGAAAAAGTATTGCTCAGTGTTCATCCAGCAGGCCTGAGATTTGAGATACCTTCATAGACAATCCAAAATTTTCAGGTTTTACTGTGTAACATCCCTCTAAGTTGCTGAAGACTTTTCTCCATATTAAAATTCTCTTCTGAATATGCCTTTCTGTTAGGAAAAAAAAATTGGCTGACCAGAGACAAAAGATTTCAAGATAGTTGCCAGAATATTTTTCAGTATAAAAGTTCTTAAGATTAAATCCTCGATTCTGGAGTATGATACAGGCTTTGCCTACAGTCTCCAAGTAGACAAGGGACTTTGCAGAGCTACAGGCATCCCTTCTGCCTAGCCAATTCTTGGTGGATTTGGAGCTTCCATCAAAAGCAAATATGAATTTGCATTTATGTTGATTGAGAGCTCTATTTCTGTTGCAAGAGGGGAAGAAAAAGAGGCCACTTTTCAATGAAGATGCAAGCATTTCCACATGATACTGTGGTAGAAATTGACCAGAGGTAGTTTCCCTCGCTTGTTTTGGGGCTTGGTCATGAAAAAAGACTTGTTGCCATTGATACTGGTCAGACTGTTCATCTGTGTATTGTCTGATAAATGCTACAGAACATCCTCCAAATTCTTTCTGGAAGACTTGTATGAGACCCCAGTTCTCCTCTTTGGAGTTCTGTTTACTCTCTGGCTTCTCTAAGGAGGCAGCAGAATTAGCTGACAATGAAAGCTTGAAAACACACTCTGATGCAGGTTCTCTGAGACAAAAAGATGCTTTGAAACATACAGTTGATCCCAGCAATGTGCTTTAGGGTGTAGAAATTCACTAAAATGCATCACAACAATGACCATGATTAATTTCAGTCCTAAAGAGAGACAGTTAATGGATAAAACATGTCACTGACCAACTTTCAAATTCAAAAACTCTGTTTCTACATTTCTCTCCATTAAAAGAAAAAAACCAAAAACAAACAAAAAAAACATTCAAGCAAGTGATCCTTCTTTTTAACATCCCAAGCCCCTGGAATATTGTCTTTATAGATACACTTCAGAGTTCAGCTAAAAGATCATATTGCTTTAAAATGGGCATAGTAAAACCAAGCATGCCTGGAGGAGAATTTGTAAGCACAATTATGTTTGCCATAGAGTTGCTAGGTCAGTGGGTGGTATACGATGCACCCATCTTTCCAGGAGCAGTAGGATTTCCTGCTGTTTTTTTCAGTAGTGACCTAGAAGGAGGTTAATGATTCCAAAGAATGACTTTTCCCTCAGGGAAAATTTAATCTTCTGACCTTTTTCTCTATCTGTCCATTCCTTTTAAGTCACAGACCCCCTTCATTTAGCTTACATCAAGCTGGTTTATTTTCTTCAAAAACATGGATGAAGTGATTGCTTTTGCTTTCATTTAACCCTTGAACTGGATGCATTTTCAAACCAAATCATTGCCCAGAATGCAGAATTGCTTGTAAGCATTTCTTTTAGATTTCTATATTTGTCTTAAATGTGATTGTCAACCTTCAGGATCACTTTGACAACTGACTAACTTCAAAAATGCATGCCTTTAATGTACTCTTGCAATCATCTCCGAGAGTTGCTTTAGAAAAAGAACATGACAAGAATAAAGCAGCTATAGGATTTTTTTTTTTTTTTTTTTTTTTTTTTTTTTTTATTTCTATCAAAACGCTGATGGAACCAGAACAGAGTAATACAGAAGAAAATTTCATTTAAAATTGGTTTACCAAGAAGACCATCATGCCATTTGGGGGATTAAATTTGAGCACCAAAACTATCAGCATTTTATGGTCAAACTGTTGGAGTGTTTTGCTTTGTCTGAACTGTGCAGACACTGTTGAATCAAATCTGTTGTCAGAATATGGTAAAATAAAATTGTAATTACTTCATTATTCTCAAAGGTGTTGACTCTGGGGTGCAAGGAGTTCTGGAGGGTAACTGGAAACAGAAACCACCTTGTGCTTGAAGCTGTCAACTTCCTTTTACTCTGCAGCAGACACTGTTTTTGTCTTTATTGCATTACACGCGGTTATTGCCAACATAATAATTCATGAATATTCCTTCATTTTCAGAATTATAATTAATGCTGGATTTTGACATTATGACAAAGTAGGGCGGCTCGGCAGCAGAAACATTCAGCCCTAAGAACAAAGGAATTGCCATATTGGAACAGACCAGTGGTCCTTCTAGCCTGGTATCTCTCTGCCTCTCACACTGGCCAATGCCTGAGGCTACTGAGGAAGGCATAACCCCCTCCTAATGCACCTAATTGCAATACTATACCACAGAGGGAAATTTCTTTTCGACCCCAGCTGGTGATCAGCTTATGCCCTGAAGTATGAGGATTGATAGCCCTTATAATTTTTATTCTAGCTAGTGTGGCTGCAGATGCTATACTTAATCAAATAAATGTCTAATACTTTGATAAAGCTAAGTAAGGGCTAAATACTCTGATCTCTTGGGAAAAATCCCAAGGAAGAAAAAAGTGCTGAGAAATTCCACAAGGAGAATCACATCAAGTTCCCACTGCTTTCTGTACTCTCTGGGGAGTACAGTTTGCATGCTTGTGGAGAGACTGGCAGGGCTGGAAAGGATGTCAAGCAGCACAGTCTTAGGCTTCATAGGGGAGTCAGGCTCCAAGTTTGGCCACTCTTTCCTCCTGCCTCATTCTGTCCCTTACCCCAGACCAAAAGGGCTGTGCAGACTGAGCCGTGGGAGTTAGGCAGACCTATAGCAGCAGCTATTTGGATTTCTGCCTGAAAAAGCAATGGTTTTAGAGACAAAACCATGTTGCAGGGGATGGCTGTTTCTCAGGTCTTCCTCTGCAACCTGAGATGCCCTTTCACCAAACTTGCATATCACTGGCCATGTGCTCTTTGTGTGGAGGAGCAGCCGAAGAGTCTCAGAAAACTGGAGGACATGACAAAGAGTTAGTCGTCCTCTTTTCACTTCCTTTTGTTTTCATTTTCTAAATTTTACTCCCTCATTGCCCCAAAGCTCTTGTCCTCAATCCTATGCAGAAGCAAAAAATCCCACAATTTAACTACATATTTTGATGAAATAAACACATCTCCATATATTCAATTAAATATGCTTTCCACTTATTTTTTGTAAAAAGCAAGAAACCAAGCAGCAACACCTGAGCTCTTCTGCATCAACTGGAATTTTATGTGGTCCTGAAATGCTTCAAACTCTTCTGCCTCTTCTATTTCTAAATTAAGTATTCCCTTCCTTTAAATCTTCCTTCTTAGTGCTTTCCCCTGTTTCATTAGTCATGTTTACTGCATTTCTCTGTATGTTTCCTTGGTTTGCTATGCCTTGCTTATAACCCACTGACTAAAATACAACAGAATATCTGGAAATGCAGTTTTTACTTATGAAACTGCACAGTAATATCTTATGTTTAACTATCTTTTTGTTCATACAGAATATCTTCTCTGCTTTTGTACATTTTCTAAGCTCCTGCAATATCCTGGATAGCATTTTCAGTAAATGATGCTTAGATTTTCCAGAGCTAATTAATAGCCATAAGTTCTTGAAAATATTTTCCAGCATACACTCCTTGGCATTAGTCTGTTTAATTTTGCATGCCATCATGTCACCATTTTATCTTAATTCACTGTTGTTCTGGAATTTCTTCAAGTTTTGTCTAAATTCAGTTAACTTAATAAATGGCCAAATACCCCCATGAATTTCCCTGTTAGAGCAACAGGCACTGGGTTTAAATACCAGAAAGCAGGCTGTGACTGTTATAGTGAAAACACATTCTGCATTCTTTATTTCAGAAGCCTTTTTCCCAAGCTTTCTAATGAATAAGTTGAACAAAACCATCTTTATTGCCACTATTGATCCCAGGGGCAATTCTGAGTTTACCTCTTTCTCTGATTCTACTGACCACTGATTCTTCTGCAGTACCCAGAGAAAGGGATGCTGTCTAGTCACCAAAATGCAGCTCTGGAACTTGGGTGCTCATGAACTGAAGTCTGGTTCTGACACAGCTTGCTTTTACAATTATAGGTAAGTTACTTCACCTCTAACATAACCAACTCATTAGGAAATTGTAGTGATCTGATAGTGTTTATAAAATGCTTTCAGAGGACAAAATTCTAATGCTAGTAGTTCTAAAATTTTGGGCTTTAATTTCTCAGTACTTACAACATAGACAGATTTTAATTCTGGATCTTCTGTGTTTTTCTTTTCAGAAACCTCACCATAAGGTGTTGGAAACATTAAATTAATTGTATCTTCTGGTTCTACTTTATTGACTACTAATTCACTCTTTCCTATAGTTATAGGAGGGTTGAGAATGTAGGCAGAAGCATTGCAGATTTTACTTCTTATCTGTGTGCCTAAGTACATTATTTTTACTGATTCTCTGAATAGCTTCCTCGTACTAGACTTACTGGTTTATAATTCCCAGGATCATCACTAGCACCTGCTTAAGAGATAGGGACACTCTTGGCCACTCTCCTGCCCTCTGGTACAGTAGCTGTTTTTAATGATAAACTACATATTTTTGTTAGCATCTCCCTTGCATTGGTCTTCGGTTCCTTCAGAGCCCTTGGATGAACACCATCTGGTCCTCCTGATTGATTGCAGTTTAATTTCTCAGGTTGATCCATCACCTTTTCTGATATTCCTTTTTCTGATATCATCCTACTTTCAACACTTAAAAAGAATAAAGCCTGTGTAGCATCACATTCTCTGTGTTAAAGAATGGTGGAAAGAAGCTGTTCAGCACTTTTTTTTTCTCTTTATATTTTTATTTGTCTAACACAACTAGGCAGAAGGAAAAAATAAATTGACAGCAAACACCATTTTTGTTTAGAAACATCTTATTACAAAAGACAAACAAACAAACCTCTAAAGATGTGTCAGAGGTTTTCTGGGAGATGATAGTGTCAAAAAGCCCAGAATTTCAAGTTCATTTATGCTTTCTATTAATAGTGAATCATACTTTTCAGTAGACTGCTGTGGAAAAACTGCCAAGGGAAGTACATATAATGTTTTGGGGAATTTCGGTGTTATTTTCCATGGCTGAGCAGAAGAATAAAGATATACCTGTATTACCTATTGCACTAGAATCTAGAAAGAAAAAGAAATCAGGAGGAGAGTTCTGCAGGGGAACAGCTCAGTGACAAGCAAGCAAATAGAGAAAAAACAAAACTATTACCATACGTACATGAAAACAGAACAAGGAAGAAAAGTATTGTGATTAGTGTCAACTGGTAGAATATTTCTCAACTCTGCATATTTCTCTTATACACCTCCCCGCTATTCCCACACTCTTATATAAATCTCTCCTCTGCCTGCTTTTATTATTCACAGAGCTCACTGTCTAATTTACACTGTAAGCTCCTCCTCAGGTAGGGACCTTGTCTTTTCATACGTCCATAGTGTTAAATACATGCCACTCAAACTGCTGAAATTATAAGAACGGGGGGTTGTATTTTTTTCTTTCTCTCTTTTGTTAACAAACTGTAAGTTAAAATCAAAGGTAATAATTAGTTTAAAACAGCCCTCAGAGGCAGTCCCAGAAAAAGTGACCTTTTGAGCTACAACTAAACTAACCAATTTTATTGTGTCTTGAGGTCAAGGCTCTTATTTCATATGACTTGAGGGTCTTTATGTGCATGCTACCCTGCAGTAAATGACAGAAAGTTATGGTCAAGTAGACTTTGCACTTCAGACATCTATTGAGGAATAGCAACAAGATTCAATTCAATCTGAGCCAAAAGTAATCCAGAACCAGGCTCAGGAATGCAATGGAAAATTCCTAAAAGATTGGAGATGAGATTAAAACACAACAACATAAAAAAACCCAAAACCCAGAAGACTGGCTAATGCAAAGTGAGTGCATTGGACTGATTTTGAGTGGGCTGGACCCTACAATTATAACTTCGTCACCACAGTTTGAAATCTATTAAAGGGATTTATGTTTTGCAGCTGACATTTAAAATTAAGGATTTATTGGACTGGGAATGAGTATTTCTTCTGCAATTAGTCTTTTGGAGGTCATATTTCATAAACTGTTGTTTTTCTGTTTAATCTACTGTAGCAAGATTTTGTATTGTTAGAAAATTTGAAAAATATAACTGCAGAAACCATTTTATCCATTGTAAAGAGGCTCCCATTATGAAATTGCTGTTGAGTTGCATCACATAAGGTACCTAATATTTCCCATTAGGTACCTAGTATTTCCTATTTGTATAGGCTATTTTAATGGCGCAAGTGAAAGTGAGTGATATCTGATAGTATATATATTATACCACTCCTGCACCAGTAACAAACAGAAAGTCTTAATTCAAGGGATTGGGTTTTTTGCTTCTTTTTTATGTGAGCCTTTGTAATTTGCTTTTTGGAAATTTACACACACAGTTCTGTATATTGCTAGAAGCCTATGAAAAGCTGCATGTTTTTCCATTCTTGTGCACTTACAGACATGAATTAAACTTCACTGCATCTGATTTTTAAATTCTTGAACTGAAATTAATTACTGGGAAAAGGAAGGGCATTTTTCAAATTATGACAGTAATTAATTTAAGACGGTTGTTTTCCTTTACCACTATTCTAACCCAGTCTTCTCAAAAACAAAGAAATAAAAAAGATCTTATAATCATATTGACACAATTCCTATTTAGCTGTCTTCTGTGCTGGAACATTCACACGCAGCAGCAGGAAAGAAAATCAGGATATATAAATTAGAGGCTGGAGTGCGATTTCTTAAAGGATGGGCTCTCCCGTTAAGGAACAGAACTGCGGAAATCAGATTCCATTGAAGCCTGGAAAACTCAGGTTGTTATTTGTGCAGGTCAGACTGTGAAATGTAGTAGACCTTGTGTTACAGGTCATCTCTGAGAAAGCATTACACGTCCTGTTTAACTGTAACTTCGTTTTGCCCGGTTCCAACTTAAACTGTTGCACTCTTCTTCCACAGAGGGAGTGAGAAAGGATCGCTGAAGTAGCCTAAAAATATTTTAAGAAGCCATTATATACTCTCTACTCCAGCTAGATTTTCCTGTGTGACACAGCAATGCATATAAACGGGACCTAAAGATGAGACTGGTCTGAGGCAGCTTTAAAAAGCTTTGGTTTTGTTGCATCTGAGTATTTCCTGAAACAAGGTAACTTTCAGGGAAAGAGTGCTTTTCACTTTGGCGAGAGTCAGTGCTGAGCACTGAAGTAGGAAATAAAAAGGATGCGAGCACTGGGTTTTTTTGTGCCTCTCTGTGATGGGGAGGGGTGCAGGGGGGAGAGACAGAGAGGGGAGGAAAACAATATAAATATGTTTCTGTTGGACAAAGCAAGGGGGGGAAAGACAGCATTTGAGCAAAAAAAGGTGTAGTAGGAGTGAGCACAGTAGAGTTGTTAGAGATGTAGGCAGAAAAGAGCTTAGTCTGCAGAAAAGTAGGGAGAAGACGGAGAGTGACCACGGAGTGCTAAAAACTTTAGGAACGCAGGCTGCTTTTCTGGTCTGCTCGAGAAGTCTGTTTTCATTCATGCAGAAGCATAGGTGTAGATTTTATCAGGACTTTGGGCTGGAGCACCCGCAGCTGTGGATTACAGATGCTTCCTGTCATGTATAAACACAATCATTATGTGAAAGCATGGCACCCACACGGCTACCTAAACAGCCATTCCTCCGGACTGAAGCGCTTTGTTCTCTTTGGAGTTATTTTTACGACTACGAGCAGGACTCTACCCAAAAGTTACTAGCAGCAACCGTGTTTTTTTATGTCAATTAAATGGATTTTGTTACTTGTAAAATACATGTCCAAACACAACTTCATTCTTCAATCACAAAGTATGTTTTCTTAACACACGGTGATATATAGTGACACTTGTTTGACTGACAGCATGAATGTAAACCCTAGTAAATACCACCTGTAACTTTGAAAGTGGTGCAGCTCAGTTAATAAAAATAAGAACATCAGAAAAAAAAAATCAGGAGCTTTTGCATTACACTGCTACTTTGAAATATCAGATTTCAGCATGGATATGAGTTAACTCAGTGAAAGGACTTGGCTGGGTTAATGATGCTGTGTGTTAATGTCTCCATGTGCATGTCTCTCTCTCTTTCTGTGTGAGCTGAGATTGCCTTGATTTCCAAGAGCAGAGCAATGCTTTCTGCTCATCGCGCTTTAGATACTGACACAGTTAATCATCCCACTTAATTTATATTAAACCTCTATACAGCAAAATGTAGGTCCCAGCAGTTTTTAAGGTCCTCTGTTCATAGCTTCTGATGTACTGGATGTCATGTATATTCTCTCCAATCAATTAGTAAATAAATAAATACCCTTGCTCTGCAGAGTGAATCGCAGAGATGGTTCTTGTTGGGAGGAGGGGAGTCTTAGTAAACAAAACTGTATCTGGAAAACAGTGCAATCAATTTTAGAAACAATTCTCCTGGTAATATATTATTTAGTTACCGAGAGTAGCATGCTTCCTTACCTCTCACAAAGAGCTTTAAAAAAAAAAGTTATTTCGGGGGTTGCCAACCCGTGGTAATTTAAGCGGCTTAACATTTTAAAACAAAAGGTGAGTGAGTTGTAAAAATATTCATTTTTAAATCATATTGGAAAATCCTTCAGCACCAGACTCAAAGAGACTTCCCCCTCTTGAAAACAAAACAAAACTGCCTTTAAAGTTAA